>NC_082720.1:64388793-65651293 GCF_030144855.1 Hypanus sabinus | reverse complement strand
TTCCTGATGCTGTATATATATATAATCCAATTAGAGCGGAGACTGTTCTTGATCTGGTATTGTGAAATGAACCTGGTCAGGTGTCAGATCACTCGGTGGGACAGCATTTTGGAGGTAGTAATCACAACTCTATCTCCTTTATCATAACAAAGGAGAAGGACAGGAACAGACAATTTGGGAAAACATTTAATTGGTGTAGGGGGAAATATGATACTATTAGGCAGGAACTTGGGGCATAAAGTGGGAGCAGATGTTCTCAAGGAAATGCTTGGCAGAATGTGGCAAATATTCAGGGAACATTTGCATGGCGTTCTACACAGGTATGTTCCATTAAGGCAAGGGAAAGAATGGTAGGGTGAAAGAACCATGATGTACAAAGGATGTAGAAAATCGAGTTGAGAAGAAAAGAAAATTTTATAATAGGTTCAAGAAACTAGGTACTGATAGAGCTCTAGAAAAATACAAGTTTGTTAGGAAGGAGCTTATGAATGAAATTAGGAGAGCTAGAAGGGGCCATGAGAAGGCCTTGTCAAGCAGGATTAAGTAAAATCGCATGGCATTCTACAAAAATGTTAAGAGCAAGAGGGTGAGCCGTTTGAGAATAGGACCAATCAGGTGTGATAGTGGAAACATGCCTATGGAGTCAGAGGAGGTAGAAAAGGTACATAATGAATACTTTGCTTCAGTATTCACCAGAGTTTGCAAGGGAAATAGACATCGGTAATTATGGGGATGACATACAGCGGAATGAAATGCTTGAGTGTATAGACATTAAGAAAAAGGGTATTTTATAGCAGTGTTACCCTATACATGTATGCTAGTTACAATAAATGCAAACTTGAACTTGACTTCCTCCATATCAGGAATATGCTAGGCCCTTATATGACCTGATTTTCAGAGATGAAAGCGTAATTATTCCTAGTGGTGAAGGACTAACATGTTAGTCATGTTAATTTTGCACTTTTAGGAGTGATTAGTTGCCTCACTGAGAGAGGAGTTCTCTAATGATTGTGAATAAGTGGGAGATCAGGTTTTATGTGCTGAGATACAAGGTCTGCAGATAGCTGGAAATGAACGACAGAGTGACAGAAAATGAGAGGTGACCTGATAGAGATGTATAAGTTGATGAGAGGCATGTGATTAGCCAGAGGCTTTTTTCCCCAAGGCTGAAGTGGTTAACATGAGGGGGCATAGTTTTAAGGTGCTTGATGTACATACAGAGGAAATGTCAGGGGTAAGTTTTATTCCATACAGTGTGGTGGGTGTGTGGAATGCATTGCTGGTGACGGTGGTGGAGGCGAGTACAAAAGGGTCATTTAAGAGACTCTTAGATACGTACATGGAGCTTAGAAAAATAGAGTCTGGATGGTGCTTTAGATGTCTATGCTCTATGTCCTATGTTCTAATTTTGGCTGGTGATGCAAAAGATGCAATTCACTGTGTGTTGATATGCATGTGGCAAAGAAATCTGATCTATTTGATGCATTTTGCTGAGACTGCCTTGGAATTTTACTTTGAAAGGATGGTCCCACCCAACGACTAAACAAGGATCATCCAATACCAACCCCATTGTATAACACTGTCCATAGATAATAAAGGTTTATAATGATACCTGAGAAAACACAGATCACTTGCCAAATCTCAGAAGTCACCTCTCAGCTAGGACAGACCTTGTTGAAGAAATTCATGACTGCTTTCTTCGTACCAGCATAGCTTTTGGTAAGTGGTCAACCAGCCAGCAGTGATCCCTACCCTTCATCTGAGACCTGGATTAGCTACAATAGAGGTAACTTTACAAGCATAAGATGGACCCAGAGATATGAAAGAAATGTCCAATATTTGAAAGAAATCTCTAATTGCAGTAGGACATGTAATGTTGCAAGATATAAAAAGAAATATCATTAAAATATCATGAGTTTCCTGTAGCGATCTCAAAGTCTCGAAGCTAAGCCTCGTACTGCTTACCTGAAGACGATATTGAATAAAAACCTTGGGTCTGTTTTGATTAAACAAAACACATGTCCATTTTCTTCAGACTTTATTGTCTTTTGGAATAATCAGCTGCAAAGAGTCACCTTCATTCTTCCGTTCTATGAATAATTTCTCATCCACAATTTCACCATCACTGAAGATCCAAACCATTCTCATTGATTCACTGATTGTGGTGAACTACATATACCTGTCTGGAAACACCCCCTGCTGACTGCTCCTGTGGCTCCTCCCACAGACCCCTGTATAAAGGCGATCAAGGCCTGAGCCCGGCCTCTCAGTCTCCAGGATGTAGTATGGTGGTCACTCACTGCTTGTTCCTTCTTCCAGACAATAAAAGCCGATATCTCACCTTAAGTCTCAGAGTGAGTTATTGATGGTGCATCAATGATCTCAGACACAGAACAGGTCAGGGTAACATTGTCTGAAGCAGATCACAAATCATATGGATCACAACAGATGTGTCTGTTGTAAAATTGAAAATGGAGCTGGATGCAGGGTCAGCTTTGCCTGTACATTATTCCAGAGCCTGACTACAACAGACTGTTTCCAATGCTGCCATTAGAGAAGACCTCAGTGATGTTCCAGACCTACACAGGTAGAAAAGTATCTCCCAAAGGCAAATTGAAAGTGTACATGACTTATGGAGGCCAAACGCAGCAATTACAGCTTCATATATTGACAAGAGGAGAGCCAGTGCTTTTCAGATGTGAATGGTTGAGAAAAATCCAACTAGACTGGCACTCAATCAAAGCTCTCAGTGTGACATCAACAGGCAATGGCACCCGAATGGTTGCACTGACCAGAGACTGGTGCAGCTGTTTAATGCTAATGAGAAGGTGTTTGAGAAGGAGTTTGCTGAGCTCAATGACATAAAGGCCAGAATTGAACTGGATGAAGCAACAACACCAAGATTCCATAAAGCACATCCAGTGCCTTACATGATAGATCCATAAAGTGGATGCTGAACTTCAGAGCTTGGAAGCACCTGGAATTCTCTCCACCATTGAGTGGATTGATTGAGCTATACCCATTGTCCTGGTGATCAAGAAAGGGAAAGACCAGAGCCATTCTCATAAGTGTGGATTTCAAAGTGAGCATCAACCCAGGGCTGCATACTGCGCAGTATCCCCTGCCATGAATAGAAGACAGTTTTGCATCTTTTGCAGACTCAGAGAGGTTTTCAAAGATTGACTTGTCACAAGCCTATCCACAAATAGAGATTGAGGAGTTAAGCAGGAATTTCCTCATTATCAACACTCAAAAAGGACTGTTCCAATATAACTGGCATCACAACAGCTCCAGCAATTTGGCAAAGAGCAATGGACCAAGTGCTCCAAGATATCCCAGGAAGACAATGTTACCTTGGTGACATCATTGTGATTGGCAAGAATGATGAAGAGCATCTACAGAACCTTGGTAAGGTGCTTTCCAGGCTGAGTGAGTACGGTCTGCGAGCAAAGAGAGAAATGTGAGTTTTTGTTTTGAAGAATGAAATCTCATATTATGAAGATGTCATTGACAAGCGTGGCTTATGTAAGTCACAAGAAAAGACTGAAGCAGTGCTACAAGCACCCAAACAGGAAATGTACCACTACTCAGCTCGTACTTCTACCTCTGGTTTCTCCCAAACATTGCTACAGTGCTGCATCCATTAAGCGCACTGTTACAGACAGGAGCAAAGTAGGAACAGGCAGAAAGATAAGAAAGCATTCAAGGAAAAAAACAGACTAATAAATCAAATGAATTTCTCACCCATTATGACCCATCTTTGTCCCTCAGACTAGTGTTCATTGTATCCCCTTATGGCATGGGGGCCGCTTTGTCACACATTATGAAAGATGGATTTAAATGCCTGATCGTGTTTGCATCCAGATGAGCACAGAACACAACTACACCTAGATCACCTGAGAGGCCCTTAGCCTAGTATGGGGAATAAAGCAGTTCTACCACTACCTCTATGGGCAAAAATTTACACTCGTGGCAGATCACCAGCCCTTTGTGTCCATTTTCACAATACAGGAAAGGAATTCTAGTGATGATTCCTACCTGGGTACAATGTTGGGCACTGTTACTAGGAGCCCACTCTTACAGCATAGAGATCAAGGGTACCAAACAAAACAGCAATGCTGACAATTTATCACATCTTCCACTAAACAGTTCAACCAGTTACCAGGTGAATCAGCTTTAAGATAGGACAGGAAGCCCTAGGGCATAATTACCAAGAAAATAAGTAGATACTCAGTAGGGTAGCTACAAGAACTGGACCATTGCTTCACACAGTGGATGTTCGAGATCAATCATGGAGACATCATGTGGACCAGATACTGAATGCTCAACTAAACATCACACCTGATTCGATTGCATCGAACAAGACAGACACATTACAGTCACTGGACTTAGGAGAAACTTTCTGTCTACATTTTCAGTCTAGGGGGACAGCTGCATTGCTTGTGCTGTAAAGGGGCCATTCAACTGGCTGAGATAATTTGGTTAAGGATGGGGCGAGATGTGAAAGGTGGGCTTTCAACTTTCTACACCTTGAGTGCCCATTGGCCAGAGAATCCCAAGAGTTCAAAATTGAGTGTTAAAAGTAAATTAATTATCAAATTTTGTATATGTCACCATATACTACCTTGTGATAACAGTTTCTTGCATCTATTCACAGTAAAACAGAGAAATACAAAGGGATCCATGAAAAACTACCCTCAAACAGAGAATGACAAACAACTAATCTTCAAGACAAACTGTGCAAGTAATTTTTAAAAAGTGAGGAAGTACTGTAAATTATGCAGAGAACATGAGTTCAGTCTTCTTGAAAGTGAGTCCAGGTGCTCTGGAATCAGTTCAGAGTTAAGGTGAGTGAAGTTATCCACGTTGGTTCAGGAGACTCATGATTGAAATGTAAAAACTGTTCTTGAACCAGATTGTGTGAGATCTAAGGCTCCAGTACCTCCTGCCTGATGGCAGCATTGGGAAGAGAGTATGGCCTGGATGGTGGTAGACCTTGATGATAATCCTATTTTGTGGCAGTGCTCCTTGTGAATGTGCACAATGGTGAGGAGGGCTTTACCTGTAAAGGACCGTGATGTAATGGGGATGTTGCTGCTTCTCAAGGAGCATTTACTCACTAACTTGAATCACTCCCTCTCTCCACTGGGTGCTCTCTTCCCCCACAGAGCTCACCAAACAGTGTCTGTTCCAGGCTCTGATGTCAGATGCATGATCAATGTGGGGAGCCCAACAGAGCTAACAAAGTGTAACTCAGGGCTCGGTGGTGATGCTGACCTGAGAGAAGGCACTACCATTGGCTCACTGATCCTTCTAGTGAGTTCCAGTGGCAGGCACATTAAATAGTGGCTATCACAATGCTTAACAGCACCAGTGAACAGGGTTCAATCCTGAGGCTATCTGTAAGTAATCTGTACATTCTCTCCATGATAAATATTTCTTCCAGTGCTCCAGTTTCCTCCCACATTCCAAAGATATATGGTATATTAATGGTTAATAACTTGTCAGCATGCTACATTGGCACTGGATAGTAGTGGACTGGCAGTAGTGATAGGGAACTCAATAGTGAAGGGAACAGACAGTGGATGCTATCCGGACACCCAGATGGCATGCTGCCTTCCAAGTGCTGGGGTCAAGGACGTCTCAAATCGCGTCCACAATATTTTGGAGAGGGAGGGAGAGCAGCCAGATATCTTGGTACATATTGGTACCAATGACATAAGAAGAAAAAGCAATGAAGTTCTGAAAAGAGATTTTAGAGAGCTAGGTAGAAAGCTGAGAAGCAGGACATCAAGGGTAATAATTTCTAGATTGCTGCCTCAGCTATGCACCAATGAGGGAAGAAACAGGAGGATTTGGCAGATAAACGCATGGCTGAAAAACTGGTGCAGGGGACAGGACTTCAGAATCTTGGATCATTGGGAGCTCGTCTGAGGGAGGTATGACCTGTTCAAAAGTGATGGGTTGCCCCTGAACCTGAGGGGGAACCTATAATCGCACGGGCAGTTTTGTTAAAGCTAATAGGGAGGGTTTAAACTAATTTGGCAGGGGAGGGGAGTAAGAGCGATGGAACTCAGGACAATGGTAAAGGTATAAAGATAGTGTGCAGTCAGACTGTCAGGAAAGAAAGGCAGGTGATGGGTCATAGTCGCAGCCAACAGGCTGAGTATCGGTACAGTAGGAATGCAGAAATGAAACGGGTAGCAAATACGGTACTCAAGGTGTTGTATCTCAATGTGCGGAGTACAAGAAATAAGATGGATGATCTTGTTGCACTATTACAGATTGCCAGGTATTCAGTGATGGCTGGTTATGATGTTGTGGCCATCACTGAATTGTGGCTGAAGGATGGTTGCAGTTGGGAGCTGAATGTCCATGATAACATGTTGTATTGGACGGATACAGCCAGAAGGTAGGTGGGGTGGTTGGCATGTCGCTACTGGTAACAATCAGCATCAAATCAGTAGAAAGATGTGACATAGGATCAGAATATGTTGAATGCTTGTGGTTGAGTTAAGAAATTGCAAGGATAAAGGTCATTGATATACAGACCTCCCAACGGTGGCTGGGAGGGGGACCACAGATTACAACAAGAAATAGAAAAGGCATGTCAAAATGGCAATGTTATGATAGTCATAGAGATTTTAACATGCAGGTCAATTAGGAAAATCAGGTTGGTAATGGATCCCAAGGGAGTGAGTTTGTTGAATACCTAAGAGATAGCTTTTTAGAGCAGTGTGTTGTTGAGCCTTCTAGGGGATCAGCTATACCGGATTGCGTGTTATGTAATGAACCAGAGGCCAGTAGGGAGCTTAAGGTAAAATAACCCTTTAGAACCAGTAATCACAATATGATTCAGTTCAATTTGAAATTTGATAGGGAGAAAGTAAAGTCTGACATAGCAGTAGTTTGGTGCAGTAAGGGAAATTACAGTTGTATGAGAGAGGGTTTGGCCAAAGTAAATTGGAAGGAGCTGTTGGCAGGGATGACAGCAGAGCAGCAATGGTGTGCATTTCTGGGAAAAATGAGGATGGTGCAGGACGTGTGTACTCCAAAAGTGAAGAGGTACACAAAAGGCAGAATAACAATTATGGCTGACAAGGAAGTCAAACCTAATTTAAAAACAAAAGAAAGGGCATACAACAAAGCAAAAATTAATGGGAAAATAGAGGTCTGGGAAGTTTTTAAAAACTGACGGAGAGCAACTAAAAGAATGGGAAAGCTGAAAAATGAAAGCAAGCTAGCAAGTAATATCAAAGTGGTTAGTAAAAGCTTTTTCAAGTATGTACGAAACAAAAGAGATGGGAATGGATATAGGACAACAAGAAAATAAAGATGAAGAAATAATAACTGGGGCAAGTAGGTGGCAGAAGAACTAAATGAGTATTGTGCACCAGCCTTCACTGTGGAAGACACCAGCAGTGTACCAGACGTTGTAGTGTGTGAAGTAACAGAAGTGGGTGCAGTTACTACTACAAGGGAGAATGTGCTCAAAAGGCTGAAAGACCTAAAAGTACATAAGTCACCCAGACCAGATGAACTGCAAGCTAGGATTCTGAAAGAGGTAGTGTTAGAGATTGTTGTGGCATTAGAAATGATCTTTCAAAAATCACTGGACTCTGGCATGGTGCCAAAGGACTGGAAAATTGCAAATGTCACTCCACTCTTTAAGAAAGAAGGAAGGCAGCAGAAAGGAAATTATAGATCAGATAGCCAGACCTATCTGGGAAGATGGTAGAGTTAATTGTTAAGGATGAGGTGATGGAGTACTTAGTGACACAGGACAAGATAGGATAAAGTCAGCATGGTTTCCTTAAGGGAAAATCCTGCCTGATGAACCTGTTGGAATTCTCTGAGAAGATTACAAGTAGGATAGATAAAGGGGATGCTGTGGATGTTGTATATTTGGACTTCCAGAAGGTTTTGACAAGGTTCCACACATGAGGCTGCTTACCAAGTTAAGAGTCCATGGTATTATTAACATTGTTAGAGCATTGGCTGGTTGAAAGAGGCAGCGAGTGGGAATAAAAGGATCCTTGTCTGGTTGACTGCCAGTGATTAGTGGTGTTCTGCAGGGGTCAGTATTGGGACTACTTCTTTTATGCTGTATATAAATGATTTAGATGATGGAATAGATGGCTTTGTTGCCAAATTTGCAGATAGGTTGGTGAAGGGGCAGATAGTGTTGTGGAAACAGGGAGGATGCAGAAGGAATTAAACAGATTAGGAGAATGGGAAATAAAGTGACAAATGAAATATAATGTTAGAAATTGCATGGTCATGAAGTTTGATAGTGGAAATATATGTGCAGAATATTTTATAAATGGGGAGAAATTCCAGGAATCTGAGATGCAGAGGGACTAGGAAGTCCTTGTGCAGAACACCCTAAAGTTTAACTTTGATGCACCATCAATAACTTTCGGAGACGGGAGTTGAACGATAGGCTTTTATTAGCAGCAAAAGAGAACACGACATCCTGGAGACTGAGGGAGGAGCAGTGCCTCCAATCGCCTTTATATAGGGGTCTGTGGGTGGAGCCACAGGAGCAGTCAGCAAAGGGGTGTGTCCAGACAAATATACATAGTTTACCACAAACTTGCTGGTTGAGTCGGTGTTGAGGAAAGCTAATGCAATGTTAGCATTCATTTCAACAGGTTTAGAATACCAGAGTAGGGATGTGATGCTGAAGAGCAGGGATGCAATGTGATAAGAAAGTGTGTGGTGATTGTGGCACTGGGCCTGGTCCAGGAATCCAATATAGAAAGTCTCCATTTTGCTGTCATTACTCAATGTTGTCTTGGCTCCATGATACTCCCAAGAGAATCTGTGATGCAGAAAAAAGGACGTTTCTGGGGGCACAGAGTTTTCCCGTGGTCCATATTAAAATCCTGTTGGATTCGGCTGTGGAATTGTTAGTTTTCTTGTAGTTTAACAATGTTGTTATGCTTGTTTGTATTTTTATTAATTATTTGTATACATTAAGTATTCAGTGGTTAAAGTTGACTCTATTTTTCTGGAAATTTCTTGGCTTCAGAGGCAAATTCTATTTTTCTTTAACTTCTGAAGAATATTTGGATGACAAAAGCCCCAGAGGAGAGCTTCCCACACAGGACATAAAGAGTGGTCACGGCTGGCAAATAGAACAATTAATGACACAAAATGTGATCTTGTTTCTCAATATGAAGAGCAAACCTGCGATACTCACCATTGAGCTCCTGATAATATGGGACGATAATCTGGAGCCTGTCTTGATCAAACACACCACACATCCATTTCCCTCTGTCTCTCTCAGCTTTCTGTATGATCAGACTCAGTGATTTCTCCTCCCCATTCAGTACTTTTTCTCCAACAGTTTCACCATCTCCATTGATCCAAACCAGTCTTGTTGATGCAGTGACGTCAGACACAGAGCAGTTCAGGGTAACGTTGCCTCCCTCAGTCACTGTGTCAGACAGTTCAGCTGTGACTGTGGAAACAAGCAGATTATTTACATTTTAAACTATGACTTAATTGGTAAAAGCAGCTGCAGTATTTTGTCTCCTACCTTTCACTGTGATTAACTCAATGGTCGGAAATATATTTGATGCCAGAGAACATGTGTAAACTCCGGCATCTCCAAACAAAACCGGGGCAATCCTCACACTGAAATTCTTGCCGTCGAATTGTTCCTCCAAGGTCACCAGTCGATTCACAAAGTCAGTGCGGCTGACGTTGATGGGCTCAGAATATTTTACAGATGCTATTTGTTTCTGGTGGTCCTGTTGGTGATGTGACTTCCAGTTCCACACAGCAGTAGAGAAATAAAAAGTAGAATAGCAAAGCAGATGGAGTTCACTGTAATCTGTGCTGGGACGATAAAGGGTGTAATGCTTCTGATATAAATCTGTATCAGAGAGACAGTGGAGAACACAATTGAATTTATAACAGCCTATTACAGAAACAAAGAGGAAAAATTCTCAACAAAATTTATTTTTAAATTATTTGTGTTTTATTCAGCAGATCAACATTCAGATTGTGATAACTTATGTGAATTACACACAAAATCCCATTAAATATAAAAATAAATATTAATCATAATTTGGTATGGAATTTTTAAAATTTCAAGTTTGACAACTCTCGCTATCGGTGTACAAGTGGTGGGTTAAGTTCAGTCAGTGGGCAGAATAGCCCAGAGATCAACTACACAGTGAATGAACCAGACAGGTTGGAATTTCAAGATCATCGGACCTTCCCATGCAAGAAGAACATTTTTACTAGGGTGAGTTTTGCCATGAAGTGAGTTGGCCTGGATCTGAGCAACTCCCCTGAATTGAATTGAATTGAATTGACTTTATTTCTTATTTCCTTAATATACATGAGGAGCAAAAATCGTTATGATATGTCTTTGTCTAAATGTGCAATGTGCAATTTATAGTCATTTATAATAAATAGTATGCACAACAGGACAGTCAATATAGCATAGAACTACAACTGTCTCAGCGTGAATTAATCAATCTGATGGCCTGGTGGAAAAAGCACTCTCAGATCCTATTGATCCTGGCTTTTATGCTGTGGTACAGTTTAATAGATGGTAGCAGATGGAACAGTTTTGTGATTGGGGTGACTCGGGTATCCAATGATACTTCAGACCCTATATACACATCTGTCTCTGTAAAAGTCCTGAATAGTGGGAGTTTCACATCTACAGGCGTGCTGGGCAGTCTGCACCACTCTCTGCAGAGTCCTGCGATTGAGAGAAGTACAGTTCCCATACCAGGGAGTGATGCAGCCAGTCAGGACACTCTCAATTGTGCCCCTGTAGAAAGTTCTTAAGATTTGGGGGCCCATACCAAACTTCCTCAATCGTCTGAGGTGAAAGAGGCACTGTTGTGCCTTTTTCACCACACAACTAGTGTGTACAGACCATGTGAGGTCCTCGCTGATGTGGATGCCAAGGAACTTAAAGCTGTTCACCCTCTCAACCCCAGATCCATTGATGTCAATAGGGGTTGTTAGCCTGTCTCCATTCCTCCTGTAGTCCACAACCAGCTCCTTTGTTTTTTGCAACATTGAGGGAGAGGTTGTTTTCTGGACACCACTGTGTCAGGGTGATGACTTCTTCCGTGTAGACTGCCTCATTATTATTTGAGATAAGGCCAATCAGTGTAACATCATCAGCAAATTTAATTAGCAGATTGGAGCTGTGGGTAGCGACACAGTCATGAGTATACAGAGAGTAAAGGAGGGGCCTTAGGACACAGTTCTGAGGGGCATCTGTGTTGAGGGTCAGAGGGGCAGAGGTGTGGGAGCCTACTCTTACCACCTGCCAGTGATCTAACAGGAAGCCCAGGATCCAGCTGCACAAGGAGGGGTCAAGGCTGAGGTCTCTGAGCTTCCTGTCAAGCCTGGATGGAATTATGGTGTTGAATGCTGAACTGTAGTCCAAGAACAGCATTCTCATATAAGCATCCTTCTTCTCCAGATGTATAAGGATGGTGTGTAGAGCTGTGGCTATTGCATCATTTGTCGATCGGTTGTGTCAGTAGGCGAATTGTAAGGGGTCCAGTGAGGGTGGTAGCAAGCTGCAGATGTAATCCTTGACCAGCCTCTCAAAGCATTTGCTTATTATTGAGGTGAGAGTGACAGGACACCAGTCATTCAAACATGTTACTTTGGTCTTTTTAGGTACAGGGAGAATGGTGAACGTTTTGAAGCAGGAGGACATTCTACACTGGGAGAGGGAGTATTCCCTAACCCTCTCACTCACTGTCACACAGAATCAGAATTTTGTGACCATCAACACAGACAGTCCAGACTTGTAAACACCCTGAATCATGTGGAAAATGCAAAAGGCTGACGAAAAGAGAATCTGATAGGAGAGGAGACAGGATCATTGGACAATGGGAAGGAGGAGGGGCACCAAGGGCAGTTGTTCACAGGTGAGGAGAAGAGAAAAGGTAAGAAGGGTGCTAGAGAGGGAAATGGAAAAAGCAAGAAAGGGAGGGGGGATGTTACCAGAAGTTAATAAATTTGATATTCATGCACTCAAGTTGATGCTACCCCGATGGAATATGAGGTATTACACCTCCATCCTTAGCAGCTTCATCGTGGCAGTGAGGGGGCCATCAACCAAAAACCAACTGAACATGGACAATTGGAGTGGGGACTATAATTAAAATGGTTGGCCACCAGGAAATCCTGCTTTTTTTTGCAGATGGAGCAAAGGTAAAGTGGTTCCCCAATCTATATCAGGTCTCACCAAGGCAAAGGAGGCCGCATTGAGAGCACTGGGTATATCAGACAACCCCAACAGGTTTGCAAGTGAAGTGCTACTTCACCAGAAAAGACTTTTTGGGGCTGTTAATGGAGGTGAACGGACAGTTATAGCAATTTTTCCACTTGCAGGGTTAAGAGCACCATATCCTGTCTCTTTAACTTCTCTCTGTTCACCAACTGCCCTCCTCCTCTCTCATTCCATCCTATTCCAACTTTCCCTTTATTCCTCGTTATTATTCTCCATCCCTCTGCCATTCCCACTAAGCAATACTCTGCTCTCCCTCATCCCTTGGTTCTGCTCACAGCCAAATGCTGCTCTGAAGCCTGAGTCCACGGCAGATACATGACACAGCATCAGGACTTTGTTAGAAGCATCACTAAGGGAGAGGGGACAGTTTGTTTTGCAGTGTTAACATGTGAACCGCGACCCCAGTGCTGAGCGTGTACAGCAAGTGCTGGTGGTTGTCATGGTGACTCCACTTTCTAATCAACATTTGGACATGATGCAGCATCAGGGTCTCAGACTGAGATATTGAAGGACTGATGCTAAATTAAACTAACAAAATGTTTAAATGATTCGCTCTAACGGAAGTACCTCCCTCCTGTGTGCTCTAACTGTCACAGCAACAAGCTGACAGTTGCTGTACAGAGAGAGTTTCTGGAATCTTCTCTCCAACTATTGCTGCATTTATACAGGACAGTAGATCATGGGACTATAATCTTTCAAGGGGTTCACTCCTAAAATTCCATGAATACAATTTTAGTATCCAACATTTACTAACAATACTTACACATGTCTACAGTAAAATTTGCTTTGTTTGTGAGAACAATGTTTCCGCTTTCCCGCACTTCACACTGATACAACTTCCCATCCTCCAATGTAACGTGTCGGACCATCAGATAGATGGTGTTATTCAGCTGGATCTGATCAGTGTTTCTCCTGTTCTGCTGGGATGAGCCCACTGGTTTCCAGTGGAGACTGACGGTATCCGGGAGTCTGGAGATGGTACAGCTGAGGGTGACGTCACTGCCCTCCACAGTAAACTGTGGTCTCGACTCAACTGTGAGAAACAGACCAATGAGATTCAGAGTGAGTGGTGACATATACAGTCCAATGATCCTGCTCAAACTGAACTCAGGACATGACCATCATGGAAAACTGCAGATGCTACAAATCTGAAATATAATCTATTCTGATAATGTGTGTTTGACCAGTATCTTTCACTGTTTCCCTTTCCATAAGTGCTGCCTGATTGGCTGAATTTTCCAGCATTTTCTGTTCTGAGCTCAGGATGTTTCCGTTTTCAGCAGTTCTGCAGTATGTATGCATCCAAGTCGTGGAATAGCACAGCAGGGCCATTAAAACTCAGCCCAGCTCAAGCTGGATTAGTGAGGCAGAGCAAAAACCAGGACCTTCCCCCTGAACCTGCTGGAGTGACAGAATTCAGCTCAGGGACACACCGTATGAGGGGGTTTATGGCTGTCGACACCCCAGTGGGAAAGTGATAGAATCTCACCAAGGGAAATGTAGCGACTGTCTTTCCGGGATTACCGTATTATATGGAAAAGGCACCAGTCTGACTCTGTCCTCAATGTGCCAGCTCACTTTAATAAGTCGACCTGACACATGCCTGGGAGACTGTGGATTAAAATGACATCTAAGGTCATCACAGTCGCACAATTACTTAAATTGGTAAGCTGCCGAAATATCCCTGGGCAGGTCTCCAATTATTGAGCCTCCATGAGGATGAGCTCTTCAGGACAGGCTGGTTGTTCTCTAAATGCCTGCCCTGACTTTCAAACCCTCCTGGAACAGAGTAATAAATAATGAAATCCAGGATTGTGTAAGTTAAGGGACATTCTGCTGTGGAGGATTCAATCTGGTGCAATTTCACTACAGGATCGATGGTCTGGGGCTAGTTCTTTGGTCAGGATGGTACTTCAGGACCCAACTCGACTGTTCTTTAGTCTGTCTGACAGCAGCAGATAATGAGCCGGAGGAACTCAGCAGGTCAGGCAGCGTTTCTGGAGAGAAATAGTTGTTGACTGTGCATTTCTCTCTATAGATGCTGCCTGACCTGCCAAGTTCCTCCAGCTTTTTGTGTATTTCTCCAGATTTCAGCAGCTGTGGTCTTCTATTTCTCCATGAGACAGTGACTTACCTTTCATTTAGATGTTAACACAGCACCAATCCAGCAAGCATCAAAGTTTATCCCCATCCCTGACCCTCAGACTGGATTAGTCTGGGATGTGCTAAGGGATTTGGCAGCTCACATCACTACTCTGACTCCCCAGGGTCCTACACTCACCTGGGTTAGATCTATGAGGACAAAGATTGGCCCGGAGCATCCTGGAGCCAATAGGTTATGCCAAAAAAGATGCACGGTCTAATTGAATAGCCTTGTGTCATATAAATAGACAGACTAACCCCACCTCCAGAACTGTGGAGTATTTTCTACAGGAGGCGGAGTCACACTCCCAGGATTGTCCTCTGCTGAAGCTGCCAAACTGTTGGAATATAGTGAGTGTTGAATTGCAATAGTTTTGAATGGCATCAACTACTGTATATTAGAATTAAATGAATAGGTAATTTTATTTCACAACAATTTAACACATAATATCATTTGAAAATGCTTCTAAAATCAACAAATTCATCCAAATGCAAACTCCTAGAATCAAGTAACTTCCTTCCTCCCTTTCCTCCTTACTGCTGTAAATTCCACAATGAAACGAGTGACCTCACGGATCCCGCACCAGCACCAACCAGGCACAAAAACCGTCAGCAGTTTTCCTGCTGTCAGTGCCGGGGAATATCAGAGTATTCCTGCTACACCCTGGGTCTCCACGTGGCGTGCAGCAATGGGGGCTGCCGGCAGATTCACCTACAGGAAATGTCAGCAAGTCCCAGAATTTTAACTTGGGAAATGCAGGGCTGAAAGTCCATAACTTGTTCACATTTCTCGCAGTGAAATGCTGCTTATTCGAAGTGTGTTTGCTGGAAAATCTCCTGGTCTCAGCCTTGTGATTTTGATTCATGAACACCAATGGGTTTTCAACGCAACTGAATTAATGAATTTATCCTTTTGTCTTTGATATTTCTCCCTCAGCTGCTCTCATGAAATGAACTCTCTGGCAGGGTCCAAATTCCACAGACAATGGACTTCCTCACTGAACTTGACCAAGTGAGCCATTGACACGGTCCACTGGGTAACACTGATCATCAGTTTCAGTGTTCAGTCTCACCCCAGGCCCACTCTGCTGAGGTTTATGTTTCTATGACAAGAGTCCTTGACGAGGATGGTTTGGTCCCAAATGCTAGAATATCTGAAGCAAGGATCGAGACATGGTATCAAATTGAATTGAGAACTGAGCACAAAACAAACACTAGGTGGTATCACTAGTAGGGTCTATGACTGAGCACTGACGCTGCATTCAGGTGGTCTTTAAATCCTCAGTTCTTGGTACCCAAAACATGATTGGCAATTTGCGAGATGGTCCTGAACCCTTACACTGGAGAGTTAGAGCATATAAACCCCGTAAGCTGGTGTGGTTGGGTGCATCTTGTGACAGAATTGCTCTTTTACGGCCGACTCCTGATGGCCTTAGCTGCTCGGAGAGGTGGTGATCGTAGTCATGGATGAGAGCCAGATACAAGGTATCTCTTTCAGGCACCCAGCACCTTTCCTCAGGTCTGAATCCTTCCCAGTCCATGAGATATTGCTGAACATGAGTTCTTACCATGAAGACCCAGTCCTCAACTATAAAACTGGATGGCTGTGGAGCTGATGGTGGTGGAGCTAAGTGGCTGGTGCAAGTAGTTTTTTAATCTTGACGTGTGAAAGATGGGATTGATCTTTAGGGTCTTGAGGAGCTGAAAGGTGTAAGCCATTGGGTTTACTTTCCTCATTGACTTTGAAGTGTCTAAAGAACCAGGACACCAAATTTCTATACTCCAAGTGGAGAGGCAAATCATGAGTGGACAGCCAGCCCTATTACCCAGGCTGCAAAGTGGGTCCATGTCTTCACATTTGGTTCACCTTAGTTTCTGCCTTCCAAGTAGAAGCCAGGAAAATCTCTCTTGCTCAAATCTATTTCTGCTTGCAGCTTTGGATGAGATCTTCAGCTGCAGGGACACCAACCTCAGCCTCCTGTTCCAGAAACAGTGGCAACTGATGGCCAAACTGGCACTCTGTTGGTAACATCCCATGAGTGGAATGCCATAAGGTGTTGTGGGCGACCTCTGCCCACATCAAATGATCGCACCGTTCATCAGGTCATTCTGAGGCCAGACATCTTTGGGTATGTTCCAAAACTTGGTTGGTCTGCTCCATCCGACTATTGGAGGAAAGACTTGCTGCTGCCCCAATCAGCTTACAGAAATGGCATGTGAATTGTGGACCATGATCTCAGACAATGTCCACCAGGAATCCGTCGATCCTGAAGACCTGGTCCAGGAAAATTTTGTCCGTCTCCGCTGCAAAAAATAGGTTATCCAAGACAATGAATTTGCAGGCATTTGAAAACCAATTGACAATTACCATGATGACAGTCTTGCTCTTGGATGGCGGAAGACCCATGACAAAGCCTGTGGTCTTTCTGGAACAGACAGGGGAGGAAGAGCCCTTGAGGTTGGGAATGGGGCTCCTTATTCTGTGCACATACCTAGCATATCTGCTCATACTGCTCAACCTCTTTCACCATTCCAGAACATCATTGCTTCCTCTTCAGGGTCCTGGCAATCCCTGGGTGATTGATCATTCTTGATGAATGTCCCCATTGAAGCACCTGGGACCAGCTGGATCTTGGGATGGACAGCTGAACTGGAGGACTGTTCTTAGGAAGCTCCCCTTGTGCTTGGACCTCATGACCAAGAGCTTCGATTCCCCAATGGACTGGTGCTACCATGTTGGCTTGGGGAAAAATGGTGGTTGGCTGCTCCTCTCATTGCAATACGTCAAACGGACAAGACAAGGCATATGGCTTCTGGTTTTTTGACCACAGTTGATAGGTCAGATGAAATTAAAGTGGTTCAAGTACTATGATCTCCCCACCTTCCCGGAATTCAGTCTCTTGGCTTTCTGAATATAAGCCAGGTTCTTGTGATCTGTCTAAATGACCTGTAGTCAGTGATGCCACTCCTCCAAAGCTAACTTAAACGTATGAAGCCCCTGATTTCCAATATCATAGATTCTCTCTGTTGGGGATAACAGCCTGGAGAAGAATGCACATGGGTGCAGTTTACCATCTGAAGGAGACCATTGAAACAATACTGCACTCACTCCGATGTCTGAGGCATCCACCTACAGGATAAAGGGATGGTACGGTTTAGGAGAAACCATGATGGGAGCTGATGTGAACAGCTGTAGTCCAGACAAAAGGGCCCATGGATTTCTTTGTGCCATCAGCGGAACTGCCACTGAGCTGAAGTTCCTGATGAACTTCTGGTAAAAGTTTCCAAACAGCAGGAAACATTGGACTTGTTTGATACTAGATGATTGTGGCCAGCCTCAGACTGTCTGGGTCTTGCAAGCGTCCATTTTCAGATTACCATTGGAGATGATGAAATCAAAAAATGAAATGGCCTGAAATTTGAACTTCTCTAGCTTAACATAAATTCCATGGTCTGAAAGCTTCTTAAGATATCTATGACATGAGCAACGTGCCCCTCCATGGACTTTAAGAAGCTTAGGATATCACCTATAGTGGATACTATAGAGTGCAGAGGAGAGTTACAATGATGTTCCCTGGATCTGAGGACATACCTTATGAGAACAGGTTGAGTGAACTTGGCCTTTATTTCTTGGAGCGACAGAGGATGAGAGGTGGCCTGATAGAGGTGTATAAGATGATGAGGAGGATTGATCATGTGGATAGCCAGAGGCTTTTTCCCAGAGCTGAAATGGCTACCACGAGGGGATATAGTTTTGAGGTGCTTGGAAATAGGTACCGATGGGAATGTCAGGGGTAGGTTTATCACACAGATGGCGGGTGCATGGAATGCATTGCCAGCAGAGGTGGTGGAAGTGAATACAATAGGGTCTTTTAAGACACCTCTGAGATAGGGACATAGGAAAATAGAGGGCTATGTGCGAGGGAAATCTAGGCACTTTCTAGAGTAGGTTACAGGGTCTGCACAATATTGTGGGCCAAAAGGCCTGTAATGTGTAGTAGATCTCTGTGTTCTATGCTCTATGTTCATCCAAGAGGATGAAGGCATTCTGATGGAGAGTATCCTGGAGTATGTCATTGATATATGCCTGAAGTACTGTAGGAGACTCAAGAGAATAACCAGGTACTTATGGTCCCCATCAGTGCATTGAATGTGGTTTTTGATTCATTCACCCTCCTTAATGGGAACCAGATTGTCTGCACTCTGCAGGTCTAGCTTCATGAATACTCTTGCCCCTTGGAGCATCTTGAAAGCCAGATTCATGAGGGGAAGGAGTAATGATTCTTGGCCATTATGCAATTTAACTCCCTTTAATCAATGCATGGCCACAGACACCCAACTTTTTTTTTGTAAGAAGAAGAAGCCTGCACCAGCTGGTCAGCTGGAAGGCCAAATGAAGCCCATAGAAAGAGCCTCCTTTATATACTCTAACATTGTACATCTCTCTGGGACAGAGAGCACATACAATCCACCCTGCGGAGGATAAGTACTGTGCAGTTGGTCCATAGCACAGTCATATGGTTGGTGCAGTAGAAGGTTGTAGGCCTTTTCCTTGCTGAAGACACCATCAAAGTCCTTATAGATGGAAGGGATTTCAACCAGCATGGGTGTTGCAATATCCTCCCGACCTGCCTTCGAGGATGACTCCTGAGGCTTCTTAAGAGGTACAGACCTCAGAGTTCCCAACATTGGTTCACAAAAGTCATTCATAGAAACACTGGCCAAATCAGAGTCCAAATCCCCATCTGTATCCTCAGGGAATGACAGCAAGGCTGGGAATAAGCTTCAAGGATCTGCGTAGAGAAGTCTTTCCTTTCCCCAAGACCTGGTGGCTGATATAGCTACAAGTTTTTCAGACTGCCTGGGCATCTCCTTGGTCTTCCACTGAACAGGAGATTCCCTGTCTCTAGTTCTTGTGTGTCCCTGACTAGACAGGGCAGGACAGGTCTAGATCTCCAGAAGGCGTCAGGTTACCATGAACTGAAGGCTGCCGCCTTGTTGGTTGCTGATTTCAAACCATCTGGGGGTCGGAACACTACACCGCAAACAAGCACTCTTACATTTACTGGATTATGAAATGATTCTCCCTCCCTCCAGTCCATGGATGTGTTCTGTTGGGATAACCAAGGGTATCGGAGATCAGGGATGTGATTGAAGTGTCAATAATGTAAAAACCATTGTATTCTACATGATCCCCTATCCTCATCTGCAAGACCACAATCTGCTGCTGGATTAGCCTGAAACTTAGCAGGTGGCAATCCAAGACAGTTGTGGGCATGGAGTGGCTCAACTCTTACAGCAGTATGCCATGCCAACAGGTGGTTCTAAGTCCAGAAAATTATCCGCTGCCCTAGAGTCTATAAAAGCATTCGAGCTCTTACCCCAGTTGAACTCAACCTTCAGCATGAAACCAGAATCCATGGGATTTGGCACAGTGCTGCCATTGTCACAGTCCTCCCAACAATGTATGGTCTTAGCAGTTCTCCTGCAGCCTGGGACACTCAGTCTGCAAGTGACCTTCTTCCCCGTGGTGAAAGCAGCTACCTTGATTCCGAAGCTGGGACCTCTCATCTGCAGAGAGTCTAGTGCAGCTGACCTGCATGGGCTCAGCAGGATCTTGAGCAGGAGACGGGCTGGTCATAGTCCGAGTTTGGATAGTGGAATAGTGATGCATTAGGACCAGGCTTGGACTGGCACTCTTCAACCTCCTGAAGTTGTCCCAGTGTTGTTCTACCAGGCGATTATCAAGATGAAAGGACTGGTTGGCCAAAACCTCTAAGCACTCTGTTCACTCTCCCAAAGCAAGGGCATCCTTCAGTTCATCTTGTAGCCTGTGGCAGTATAGCATAGTCAAAGTCTCCCTATTCCAACTACTTTCCTGGGCCAAAGTCCGAAATCCAATCGTGTAATTTGCCTGACCATTCACCCTGTTGAATCTTCATTGGGTGGTCAAAGGCTCAGCTGCATCTGGCAGACTGATAGAACACCTTCCTCATGGTGGCCATGAATTCTTCTGAACCCAATTCTTGGCACCCAAAACATGATTGCTTATTAGCGGGATGCTCTTGAACCCATAAAGGAGCCAGACCAGCTCTCCATTCTCTATGGAGTTAAAGAGTCTAAACCCAGAAGCTGGCATAGTTGGGTGTGTCTCCTAACAGTTTCATAACACAGTTCAGTCTATCTTATGTCCAGCAAACAGACCCTGTTACTCACAGTGGGGTAGATTCCTTGGCTTCCTGTTCTTGCAGAAAGTTGTCAAACCATTTTATGTTAGAACAAATGCTTTTTCTCTCAGTTGTTTTTATGGGAGATTTACTCTAATTATTTGCATAGAAACATGTTATTGATCCCTGTCTGGCGCACTCACTTTTACTCTCAAGGTTTTCGTATTATTTCTGAATTTGTTTCCTCAGCTGTGTTTGAATCAAAGTGGACAATCCTGCAAGTTCAAGTGGGTGTTTTCTAATTCTCAGATTAATGGTGCCTGAATCCAGATCCATCTGCTGGTACAAGTGTCTGCTTCTCTAGTGTGACACCTTGTTCTACCAGGCCCTGTCTGTTCTTTGGAAAGGCCCCAGCTTCCAGATGTCCTGCCATGAGTTGGTTTCCATTCCCAGACAACAGGGCCCTTCCCAGTCTCTTTACCCTCAACAGCCTCTCCAAAATGCACATTCCACACACTTTTTTCGCTCATTTCTCATATCCTCCCTCTTATTCCATGCTTCATAGTCCTCTCCTCTCAGCTTCCATCTACTTCAGCCCTTTGCACCTTCCACCTATCACAGTCCAGCTTCTCAAATCATTCCCTCCCTCCCTCACATACCTATTGTCCTCCTTCACATGGAGTCACTTAACATCCACCAGCTGTTGCTCCTCCCTCTACCCATCTCTTTTATTCTGGCATCTGCCCTTTCCCTTTCCAGTTCTTGTGAAGGGTCTCGGTCTGGAACATAAACAGTTCATTTCTTTTTCTAGATGCTGCCCAACTTGATGAGTTTCTCCAGCAATTTGTGTTTGTTGCTTCCTTTCCTTGCTTTTTCTGGTAAAATAATCAAACACTATTTGCTTGAGTCAAGAATCTTCCCCCTATCTATTTTTTAATGGAAGATTCACTCTTCACTGGATGAATGAAATCTCTCAATTTTCACAATCCTTCATCTTACTGAAAAATATTTTCAGACTAATGGAGATCCTTGTCTGATCCACTCACCTTTGATTCCAAATAATTCATATTGTTTCAGGATTTGCTTTGTCGGCTGTATTCGGGTTAAGGTGAAAAATCCCGCAAATTTAATATTGGGTCTTTGAATTATCAGATTAACATTACCAGAACCCAGTCTCAGTTTCTGGTACAAGTCTCTGCTTATCCTGTCGTTATTCCAATATTCAGTCCACTTTCCTGAATTTTCTCTGGTGAAATTCCCCAGCTGGTGGGTGTGCTGCCCAGAGTGTGGTTTCCATTCCCAGACAACAGTGCCATTCCCAGGATTGTCTGGTCCTTTCAACAGAATATTGTCTCTCTGATCCAAGAAATAATTCTGATTTCTGTTTTCTGTTGGAAAGAGAAACAACAGGTGAAAGAATATTTAAGGCACATTTCCTTCATCCCATGTAGGTCATTAATGTTGAAGTTCATTATTTCCATTCTTTTTTTAACTTCTGCAGAGTCTTTAGTGAGGCAGACACAGACTGTGAAAATGTCTGTCTGAAACAACCTAGCTGAATCCTGAGATATTTCATGACAGGAGAGGAGTGAGTGGAAGACAGACTGAGGTGGGAGGTGGTTGTGCTGGGTCTCCACCTGCTCTGTCCTGTGACAGGATTTCTGGAGACGTGTGGGGATCAGGCAGATACTGTACACACTGTATCTCTAAACCTTGTTAGGAAAGACCTGAGACAGAATAACTTGCTCCTTTATCCTTCCTGGAATGTGGTCACCAGAAGTGCTCACGATACTCCAAATGTGGCCCAAACAAAGAGCTATACAGCTGACCTGCTATCTTTTATACTGAATATCCCAGGCAATCATGCTGTCTGGCTTTATTACCATTCCTATCTACATGTGCTGCACTTCAAAGAAGATATGGACTTGCATCCTTCTATTAATCAGTACACCAAAGAGTCTTTAGAGTGACATTTTGTGTATGTATTCAGAATCAAAATCAGGTTTAATATCACTGGCATATGTTGTGGCTGCAGTACATTGCAATACATAATAATAAAAACAATAAATTACAATAGGTATATATAAAATTAAATTAAACAAGTCATGCAGACACAGATGGAAAATACTGAGGTAGTGTTCATGGGTTCATTGTCCATTCAGGAATATGATGGCAGAGGGGAAAAAGCTGTTACCGAAACAATGTGTGTCATCAGGCTCCTGTACCTCCTCCATGGTGGTAACAATGAGAAGAGAGCACCTTCTGAGTGATGGGGTCCTTAATGATGAGTGCTACTTTCCTGAGGCATTGCCTTTTCAAGGTGTCTTGGACGCTGGGGAGACTAGTGGCCATGATGGAGGTGACCGATTTCACAACATTTTGCCGCTTTTTCTGATCCTTTGCTGTGGCCCATCCATACTAGACGTTGATGCCATCAGTCAGAATGCTGTCCACAGTACATTTGTAGATATTGGTGAGTGTATTTGGTGACAGACCAAATCTCCTCAAACTTCTCACAAAATATAGCCACTGTTGTGACTTCTTTGTAAATTCATCAATATTTTGTGCCCAGGATAAATCCTCAGGGATGTTGACAGCCCGTAAATTGAAGCAAAGCAGTCTTCCCACTGCAGATTTCTCCGACTTCCCCTTCTTGAAGTCCAAAATCAGTTCCTTGGTCTTACTAATATTGAATGCAAGGCTTTTTGCAGTAACACAACTCAACCTCTATCTCACTCCTGTACGTATCCTCGTCAACATCTGAAATTCTGCCAACAATAGTTGTGTCATTGGCAAATTTAGAGATGGTGTTGAATTGTGCCTAGTCATACAATTATGGGTATAGAGAGAGTAGAGCATTGGGAAAAGCATGCTTCCTTGAGGTGTGCCAGTGTTAATTGTCAGTCAGGAGAAAATGTTAGTTCCGACTGTGGTCCCCCTGGTGAGGAAGTCAAGAATCCAGTTGCAGAGGGAGGTCTAGAAGCCCACGTTTTGCAGATTGCTGATTAGTACTGAGGATATGATTATGTTGAACACCAAGATTGATTGTAGCAATGAACAATCTCTCAAAGTGCTTCATCACAGTAGATGAGAGTGCCAGTGGGCAATAGTTGTTGAGGCAGCTCACCCTGCTCTTCTTGGGCAGTGGTATGAGTTTACAACATTCCGCAGCTTTTTCCTATCCAGAGCACTGGCCGCCCCATACCAGGCAGTGACATGACTCTTTAGAATGCTCTCCATCATACATCTACATAAATTTTGTGAGTGTTCAAAAGTTCAAACTTCAAACTACATTTATTATCAAAGTATGTATAAGTTATACAACCTAGCGATTCGTCTCCTAACAGGCAGTTATGAAACAAAGAAACCCAAAACCAAGCCTCATTTATATGAAAAAAAGACTGTCTAACACCCAATATGCAGAGAATAAAAACACATTATGTCCATAAGAAAATAAAAGAATAAAATATCCCATAAGAGGACTGTCGAACACACAATGTGCAATGAAAAAGAAACATCATACAAACAATAACCACAAGCAAATAGTGTTTCTGAACTGAAGTCCACAAGACAGTCCCATTATTCAGCGCAGAGCCAGGTAAACGTTATGGAGCAGTGAACTTAATTGACCATGCCTGGCCTCAGGCCCCGACATCCTGACCTTTGCAATCTGGCCTGGTGCTTAACTCTCCAATCGAACGTCAGGTTTTGCCACTTTGAGCAGCGACCTGAAGCGAACCTCACCTTGGGCCTCGACACCTTGCCCTTTCCAATCTGGCCCAGTGCTTAAACATCCATCCGAACAACAGGTTTTGCCATTTGGATACACTGGACTTTGCTGGTTCAATTCAGCCTGTGAATCTCCATCTGTACATTGTACTCACTCGAGTATGGAGCCTGGACCCCACAGCTTCGATTCAGCCTGTGCCTGGTCTCTCATGCTCTTCCACGATCTCAGTGATGGACCCACCGACTCATCTTGCCTCAGATCTGCTACATCACTTTGCCACCAAGTCCAAACGTAAGTTCAAGTCAAGTGAAGTTTATTGTCATTTAACTACATACATGTATATAACGTATATAATGTATATAGAAATAGGAATTTTCTTTGAACCAAGGTGTAAAGCACATAACACACGACAACTTATGAAGGTAGAAATGAAATCTACAGATGAATCAAAATAACAAACTAAAGTGCATTCATGTTAAATAGAACAGATTAACCAGTAACACATCGACTGTGATGCAGCCAGGAGTTCAGAAGCTGGATGGCCTGGGTGAACAAACATAGTGATAGTTCTTGTTTTTATGCATCATAGTCTCCTCCCTGATGGTAGAAAGTCAATGAGGATAGTGGATCCTAATAATAATAAAAGTCCTGCGTATGCAGCTCTCCGATAATGTAGGTAGACCCATATGATCCTCTCAGCTGAACTCACAGTCCTTTGCAGGGACTTCAGGTCCAATTCTTGACTGGTCCTATACCAGATCGAGATGTAGCTTGTCAGGACACTCTCAATAGTGCTGTAAAATGCAGTTAAAATGGGATGGGGTGAGGTGAGAGCCTTGCTTCCCTCAATCTTCTTAGAAAGTGGAGTTGCTGCTGTGTGATGATCATTTGACAGAAAAAGAATGGTTAACAAAGTAGTTAGTTACTTTCATTTCTTCGTAAGTCACCAGCCAGAAGTCGCAGAGATACACCAGTGCCATCTTAAACTGGAGTGTCTTTGGTGACATACCAATTCCCTTCAAACTCTGAATGAAATATTGCCACTGTTATGCCTTCTTTGTAATTGCATCAATACGTTGGACCCCGGATAAATCCTCAGAGATGCTGACACCCAGGAACTTGAAACAGTCCACATTTTCCATTGCAGATTCCTCGATGAGGGCTGGTATGTGTTCCATTAACTTCTCCTTCCTGACATCCACAATAAATTTCTTGAGCTTACTGATGTTGAGTGCAAGGTTGTAGCTGCAGCCAATTGACGTATCTCATTCCATTAAACCTCCTCATTACCATATGAAGTTCTGCCTACAATTGCTTTGTCATTGGCAAGTTTAGATATAGAGTTTCACCTGTGCCTTGCCACACAATCATGGGTGTAGAGAGAGTAGAGCAGTTCATTAAATACACATCCTTGAGGTACTCCAGTGTTGATTGTCAGTGAAGAGGAGTTATTATTTCTGATCTCTATAGACAGTCGTCCCCCACTGAGGAAATCAAGGATCCACTTGCAGAAGAAGATACAGAATACCAAGTTTTGGAAATTGACGGTTAGAACTGAGGACATGATTGTGATGGACACAGAAGTTGACCAACCTCTCAAAGCACTTCATCACAGTAGATGAGAGTACCACAGGGTGATAATCACTGAGGCCTCTCACCCTGCTCTTCTTGGACATTGATATGATTGTTACTCTTTTCAAGCAGATGGTAACCTCTTGCTGCAACAATGAGAGAATGAAGGTGATTTTGAACACTAATTGAAGAAGTCTTGAAGTTCAGTATAGTCTTTTGATAATAAAAATACACGCGTTTCAAATATTAAAAAAATCCTTTACTTGGCCTTTGAGGGACTACTGCATAGGAATGTGCAGTCAGCTTACCAGAATTTCTATGACTTTGTGCAGCTAACAAGGGTAATGAGATCTTAATCAAGGATCCAAAAATCTGCTTTTTTGCCTCCTTCAATAACTTGGGAAAGAACCCAGCAGGTCCAGGGGCATCATCTACCTTAAAGCTCCAGAAGGAACTGAACCTGTCTTGCCTGTGAATATCAGCAAATTCTTCCCTGATCTCAGTTTCCTTCAATCCTTCTCCACCGTGAATACTGATACAATGTTCAGAGTTGATCAATCATAAGTGCATTTATTATATTTGCAGCAAGGGAAGACTTGGACTTCACAAGAGCCGATAATAGCTTTAAGAAAAACAGACAGCATAGTCACTTCTTTATACATAAGTGTTAGCAACTGTACATCTTTTCCAGGAAGAGTTCAAATCTGTACGTCTGCTTAATCAGTTTACTTGGCATTCTTCCAATAATACATCTGCTTGCCTTTCTGCAATTTGTCAAATACTCATTGTTCTTTAGCAGAATGTTGCACAAACACAATTACCAAAGCACTCTGGTACAATACTGGTTCCATTTTGTTACAGACCAAAATGCCATTCTGTACTCCAAGTAAAGTACATTTCCAAAGGCTCCAGGTAAATGTTTCCTTCTTTGTCGCTGAATGGTGGTACTTTCCTTCCAGTAACTCTATTGATTTTAGTGTTGGTGTAAAAGTCCTTGCAATTCTCTATAATCCCATATACAAAGGGCATTTCATGGAGTCATTTGGCCTTTTTGCTTTCCTGTTTAAGTCCACTACTGCTTCCTTTATATCCCTTAAAGGCCCAGTCTAATTTCAGCTCACATATTCTTACTTTCTTTTTATGTCTAAATTTGAAATATCTTGTCACCTAATATTTCCTAACCTAGCCTTCCTCAACTTTTTTTCTCTCACAAAAACATAAGACGTTGGTCTTTAACCACTTCTGACATGTCTGATATGGACTTACCCAATAACTGCTGCTCCCAAGTAACTTTCTCCAGCTCCTGCATAATGCTGCTCTAATTAATATTTCACTGATTTAGCAATTTGCCCCAAATTCAGTCCTCTCCATATCTATAACCGATTGACCATTTATAGTTGTGAATGCAGTTCTCTACATGCTCCCCCAATGCCCACCACACCCCCACCCCCGACTTTGTGGTGTGGCTGAAAACAATGGTTTCAGTTATCATTATGTTGGAGTGTGTGTGTGTGTGTGTGTGTGTGTGTGTGTGTGTGTGTGTGTGTGTGTGTGTGTGTGTGTGTGTGTGTATGTGTGTATTATTTGCTTATCCAATATTGGGCACCCCACATGCAATGTGGAGACAGTCGCTGATTTGAGGTAGGGTTTGGTGATATTGAGGTGGTGTCAACAGTTGACTAGTGGAAGCAAGAATCAGTTTTCTGTTCATGTCATCAAAGAGGGTGGAAAATAGGAGGGTACCAGGATTGGTATTCAGAGGGAGCCAGGGGAAACTGTACGGGAGGTAAAGTGAAGAAATTATGGGTGAGTCTCAAGGTGCAAATGGATTGGCAAGATGAGAGCAGTTCCACCCGGCTGGACTGTGGTGGAGAGTTGTTGGGAGATATTGCTGCCAACTATATTAAAGGCTGCAGACAGTTTGGGCAGGATAAAGGTGAAGAGTTTCCCCCTGCAACATGTCCACTGGATGACATTTCTAACTGTGGTAGGAATTGTGTTGGTGCAGAAGAGAAGAGTCCTGGTGGGAGGAGCTCAGAAATGGAGCTCCGTTAATAATAAGATGGATTGTGAGACAGCAGCACGTTCAGGCACTCAAGAGAGGAATGTGAATTTGACACGGGTTAGCGAGTTTACATTGACAATAATAAAACAATGTGATTGTGATCGGCAAAGAAAAATCACTTACTTTGAGTGGAAACAGGATTAAGAAGTAAAACAAAGATATTAAACATCGAAGCCGCTGGGAAACTTCTGCAGTGAAACCTCAGCCACATTTTGTGGGTTTCCTGTAAGAAATGAAATGCAGCTTTAGACGGAGCAGCAGGAACCGAGCCAAACCCACAGCCAGAACAAGTCAGCCCACTGAGTTTCACTCTAGAAATCTTCATGTGAGTTACGCAGCTTAGCAAATTATTCCTGAATTTAAGTGCGTTGTTTATGCACCCAGTGTCTACTTAGGTACACCTGTACACCAGCTCATTAGTGGAAATATCTAATCAGCCAGTCATGTGGCAGCAGCTCAATGCATGCAGACCTGGTAAAGATGTTCAGATCAAACGCCAGAATGGGGAAGAAGCACAGCTTTGGATTGAGAAGCAGGAACTAAGTGACTTTGACAGTGAAATAATTGTTGCTGCCAGATCTGGCAGATTGAGTATCTGATAAACTGCTGATATCCTGACATATTCATGCATTGCAGCCTCTATAATATATAAGGAATGGTGTGAAAAACAAAAAAAAAATCCAATGAGAAGCAGTACCGTGGGTGAAAATGCCTTGATAGTGCGAGAAGTCTGCGGAAAACAGCCAGACTGGTTGAAGCTGACTGGAAGGCGACAGTAATAGCCACGTGTTACAACAGTGATGGGTAGAAGAGCTTCTCTGAATGTACAATAAATTGGAACTTGAAGTGGATGGGCTAAAGCCGCAGAAGGCCACACTGATACTGAGTGTTTACGGGTGTCACTGATGAGGTCGTATTTGATGCCCACCCTGAATTGTTCGAATTGAATGCGAGTCCACTTCGGTATTAGTCACGTTACTGTGAATCATACAGTACATAGTCAAGGCTGAGTGTGAATATATAATGAACCTGAGTAGTTTTTGCAAGAACAAAAAGTTTCACAATCACCAATAACAACTATTTGCCCCCGACTCCACTCGCTTTACACCTGTGACAGCTCCAATACCATATACCAGTTTGCTGATATGGACCATATCAAAGTTGATGATGAATGAGTGTGAGGGAACTGAGAGGGTTAATGATAACGTGTGACTGCTGAATGTTCTAGTAGAAGGCAATAGACAATGTCGATAAAATAAAAGGGAGTGTGGAAAACCAAGTATTATTAAAACATACCAGCAAGTCGCTAATTGCTAACCATCCTTCCTCAGCGGCATGGCTTGTTGTGAAAAGCTACTTTTATTCAGTCTCACAAATGCTTGGGTTGTTACATCTTTTTACCTTATCAGGAAACCTTGACTTGAAGTCTGTAGCTGTCTTAAAACGGAGCATTATGGACTATATAGTTCAGAATCGCCGCTCTCTGAGAGACGATTCTCACGTGGCCACGGAAATAAAAGACAATCGAATATCTGTGTCTGAGTGTTGTTTTGAATTATTCTACAGCCAATATTTCAGTCTAAATGTTATTTGATTTGCCCTGACGTTATTAGCGACGGGGTTGGGATCCCTTCATACGGGATACAGGGTATCCCTGGCCGATAAATTGGCCGCTCGAAAGGGAATAACCCTAAAAAAAATACGGGATTGGAGATCGGGATTGTACGAGGCAAGCTCGCCGTCAGATAACCCTGAAAGACAGAATTCAAGACCGGGGACTGGGACTGTCAGACAAGGTTCCCCCTTACCGGCCGGTGACCAGCGTTCCTGAGTTTGGGTAAGAACAAGACGGAAACTTGGAGAAGGGGCAGAGAACCCTTCTTTTGAAATTTAAAATTGCATTAGAATAAAATTGATCCTTTTTGGGTTCCAGATGTTCGCTGTCATAATCAGCTGATTATACAAGGGGTCCACTGGGGCGCGGCAATATATTAACATATGTTAGGTAAGATTTAAAACTGAAAAAGATGGGTAATCGTCGTGGTAAATTTGGCGGTCATGTCTATAAGGTAAACCTCACCAGCGATGCCCAAGTGTTCTTAAAAATAAAATACATGTACCGCAAAACGACACCACGATGAAGAATATCGAGAAGTACAAGAAGACAAAGAAATGGCCGGGTGAGCTGCTGATACCCCGGGATCGCCCGCTAGGTGGGGGGGGGGGGGGCGATGTAAGACAAGCCACTGAGCAGTGAGTCGCTAAATGAAGGGAATCCAATTTAATGACAGCCCGACAACTCGGGGATTTTGGAGAGGTTATCCAATGTCTACCGAAAAATAAAGGAGAATCCCGTGCGGACTTCATTGCTCGTTTTAAGGATACTTGGGAGTCCAATGCCTGCATCGGATTCCCAAGTATCAGAATGGCCAGCTGGCCACGCAAACTTTTCTAAACACCCGCCCCCACACCCCAGAGCCGGGATTGCCCACTCATTTAAATCTGATCCACCAAGAAGAGAAGTGGTGATCTCTTTAAACCCACCCGGCAAAAGGCAAAGGCAAACCACTACTGTAACCTGCCAATACATGATTTCCCAATATGTCAGTCTCAATAAAAAAACCAAACAAATGACGTTAACAACTGTCGAGACAGAGTGGCGTGGAGGGAAATCCTCCACCAACTGGAAATTTCAGATGCGACCTGAGGTGACTCAAATTCTGATTAATATGTAGCGCAATTGACTCTTTAAATGGACTATGAAAAAAAAGAGACCATGCGCAGAGAACCGGTTAATCAGGCGTCGGAGTTTGGGTCCCGACCGAAAACCTCAAACGGATCGCAGGATCAGTGCGGGCGAAGAGGACACCGAGCTAAGGACTGTAGAAAATGGGTTTGCAGAAAGTGTGGAAAGAGGGGACACTGGGCCGGGGACTGCCGCCCTGCAACACAGAGAAAGACAATAGGGGCGAGGAAGAGGGTCCAGGTCTCAAAATTACTCGACAAAAAACCCCTTTTACCCTCCCCAATCCTTCGGACCACAGAAAGGCAGCCAGGAGGGGAGGACGTCTGACCATGATGTCAGAAAATACAAGAGAGGGCCCTCTCCTGGAAATTGAAGTAGCAGACAAAAGAGTATCTGGCCTGGTTGATTCGGGTGCCACCTTGTCATCTGTAAGCCCTCCTGTGGCACTTCCTAAAAGTTCCGAAGTGGTCTGTGGGATAGCCAGAGTTTCCATGGTCGACTCGGTTTCTGATTCCGTGGAAGTTAGGATAATAGGGAGGCAGCTAATAATTCACCTGTAAATCTGTTAGGCCGACCACTTTGTAAATAGAACGCCATTATCCACTGCACCCTCGAAGGCTTGTTTCTTAAGTTTCCTGAAGAAGGTTACTGAGCTTCGCACTATGATGTACCAAAGAGTGGGGTCCCCTGCTACTCAGGCGGCATTATACGCCTGGCATGTGGAAGGTCTCCCATGGGGTAATTGGCCGTGACAGGACATATTAACACAAATAAAAGGGAAAGGGTATGTTGAGGAATTCGTAAATACTTGCCGTGCCGCTACTATGTTGCACTGTACCGCCGCCTTTCACTGGCCATTGAGCTCGGGTGGAATTGTAGCCTTCGGTCAGAAAGGGCTGGTCGTAGATGTTGGCTTGGACACTGGCTTTGAACACGCTCAAACCCAGTTGTTTCTTGAGGCAGAGATCTCAAGCTTGCATGCGTCCCTCGACTTGAAACCCAAAGACCTGGGGCCCATGGTGAAAGAGTGCGAGCCGACTTGGCGCCTAGCTAACGCTTTACGTCCAGGAATCCATTTCCTCACTCCGGATTCTGGAATCACAGTGACAACTTTAGGGAGGGGAGGGAAGGAATATTCTCGCGCCGTCAGCTCGCAACCCCTGGCCAGTGGATGGAGCCAGCAGAACTTAGTTGAGAAGATCCGAAACTTTGGGCAAAAAGCAAACATCAGGAGGGACTAGTCAAGACCGTGGCCCCTCACCAACTAGTCCTGAAGCGGAACTTCCACCTGTCTTCCAACCGTTAGTACCGCATGTCGCTAGAAGCCTTGTTAAGAGTCAAACCAATGGTGGAGACTCAACTCCAGCAAGGGTTCTCTGACTAATACAAAGCCCGTGCAATACCCATTCATCTGGGGCAAACTGAAGAGTGGCACTTCGTTCAAGATCTGCGGGCCATTAACCAGATACTACAACCTAATGAGCCGGTGGTGCCAGATGTCAATGTTATGCTGACCTCTATTCACTTGTAGAGTCGTTGGTACATGGTGGTTGACTCGTGTTCTGCCTTCTTCTCCATCCCCTTTCACGAGGATAGCCAATATCTATTTGCCTTTACCTACAACAGCCATCAGTACAGCTGGACACGTCTTCCCCAAGGATACAAAGTTCAACAGTTTGTGATGATCTGGCTGATTTGCCCCACTAGGAAGAAATGGCGTTGTTATAGTACACTGACGACCTGTTGCTGGCTTCCATGAATCTGCCCGTTTGCAGACAGGACTCGGTCATCATTCTGAGTCACCTAGCTGCAAGAGATCACCGTACTTCTCTATCAAAACATTAGTACTGCCAATCAATTGCTACATACCAAGGATATGCGCTGCTGGGAGACTTCAGAAGACTTGGGCTGGAGCGCACAGCTGTTATCGCCCAAGTACCTAGGACCACGACAACGAAACAGCTAATAACCTTCCTGGGCATCACCAACTACTGTCGTCAGTGGGTCCCAGAGTATAGAGCCCTCTGACGCAAGCCCAGAATGTGCCAGACACTATTCAGTGGACCGAGGAAAGGGAGGCTGCTTTCGCCACACTACGCCAATCCCTGCTGCAAGTCCCCACTCTTGGTCCGACAGATTACACCAGGGTTTCACCAATGCTGTCCAAGAACATAGAGGACTTTGATGACCCATTGCCTACTACTCGACTCTCCGCTTCTCCCCCCCCCCCCCGCCATCGTTTGTGGAATGCTGGTTTGCCTGCAAACAGTGGCCGCCAAGGCACTGATGGTTGAGAAGACAACTTTGTTAATACTTGAACACTCCTGCATGGTCTTGGCACCCCAAGTGGTGTTGCTACTTCCCAATTCAGTGGCCATCCAACATTTCACCACAGTCTGCTGGACGGGCTACGAGGTCATTCTCCTTAGTAAACTCAATCTCGCATTTAAGTGTTTCAAGCACTTAACCCTTTTACCCTGGCACCCTATCCCGAACCAACTGAGCTTCCTAGTTGTTTGGAGGTAGTTGAGACAGTAACCTCACCCTGACCAGACCTCCACTCCACCCTATTAGACAACCCAGACCTGATCCTTTTTACAGATGGGTCCACTCATAAGCCTAATAACCATTCTGGCAGATATGCAGTAGAATCCCCCTCGAGATGCTAGAAACTGCATTCCTTTCTCCAGGAACCAACTTACTACCCTCTACAGTGCCTATTGTCTTCTTTATTATTTATTGTAATGCCTGTACTGTTTTGTGCACTTTATGCAGTCCTGGGCAGGTCTGTAGTCAGTGTATTTTTTACGTAGTTCAGTGTAGCTTTTGTACTGTTTCATGTAGCACCATAGTCCTGAAAAATGTTGTCTCATTTTTATTGTGCACTGTACCAGCAGTTATGGTCAAAATGACAATAAAAAGTAACTTGACTTGACTTGAACACCAGGAAAGGCAGCCGAATTGTTTGCCCTAACCCGAACCTGTAAAATCGCTAACATCTACATTAACTCCAGCTATGTTTTTGGTGTGGTCCATGATTTCAGTACTCTGTAGAAGTGATGGGGCTTCATAACATCTTTGGGTAAACCCATTAAACATGCCCACCTAATCACAAATCTTTTCCAGGCAGTACAGATGGCATGAAGATTAGCAATATTCAAGCACAAAATTCATACCAACTCAACAGACACTATTGCCCTTGACGCTAGAGCTGTGGATGGAACTGCCCAACACATGACCACCAAAGAGGTTTCCCTGCAGGCTGTGGCTCATGCCTCTCCATCCACCACCATTTCACTCCAGGAAATGGCCACCGCTCAGCGGCAGGCACCAGAGAGAAAGAGAGAGGTGGGCCAAAGCCCAATGTGCCCCCGATCCCCAGGGCATTTGCTGCCACTCAGAGGAGTGACTTGCTTATCACCAGAATCTCCTACATATCCTTGTCAGCTTGTATCATGGGAAAGGATATGTTGGAAAAAGTGGCATTATACACAAAATATTACAACAATGGAGTAACTATCATGGCCTGATGTGTTGTTCAGAGCTATGAGATATATCAGACAAACAGAGGGAAAACACCAGATAAGTTTGACCACTTACCCCCTGCGGAGACCACCTTTTCTAGACTACAGATCAATTTGTGCACAGGCCAACTAGTGGAGGGTCTAAACACTTACATGTTTTCTAAATGGGTAGAAACCTTCTTGACTCGCAAAAATGATAAAAGGATTGTAGTCAAGGCCCTCATGTCAGAGATTCTTCCCCGTTTATCAGGACACTGACTAAAATGAGGCCTTGTCGGTAGTCTTCCCTACCTTGCAGAACCACTAAATTATGTCACTAATAAATGTCAGCAGGACCACTAAATTAACACCATTTGAAGTCCTAATGGGGCCACCCATGCCTGCAGGTTCCTGCCCTCCCAATAGGAGGAGAAAATACTCCCTGGATCTGGAATGATGAGAAAACTTTAGAAATAGTAAAGACTTGTCAAGGAGAACCAAAAACAAGTGGAAGAAGCCCTACCTCAGCTGGATGAGGAAACACTCATCCTTTTAAGCCAGACAACATGGTGTATGCAAAAACAATGTAAAAGGATTCTTCCTCCTAGATGAAAAGGGTCATTCCAAGTGTTGCTGGTCACCAGGACAGCACTCAAACTTGAAGGAAGAGCTGAATGGATTGATGGTAACCGAAAGCAAGTCAAAAAACCCATCAGTTGAGTATCCTCCTGCTGATACTGATAGCATTAAAAGGGATGTGGGGGAGGGTTGCAGGAGGAGCAGGGGAACAGGGAATAGCACACCCGCTACCTAATTATTTTATGCGTATGACTTATGAATACGCACCTTGCAAGAACATATCAATTTGCTGGATCTGCATAGCCATACCCACCAACTCTGGTTCTGAGGTACCATTAGTATCCAACCCATTTAATCAAAATGAGACCATAGACTATTGACCCTTTATGAAAGGGTATTTTGGATCCTGGTGCTTTGGGAATATATCGGGGTTGGGGCATACTATCACCCTCTAGTATCCCCACATTACCTATAAGGACCCAGTAATGCAACCCTGAGACAATCAGTTTAAAGGATGGTGGTATCTCCTCTATAATTTGATTAATCCTGCACCCCCGATGTTACAAGTAATCCTGCAGAAGGTTGGCGATTGTTGCTGTTAGGAAAATGGAAGCAGTTTTATGGGCTGAAGTAAATGTGCTCAACAGAGCACCTATTGAGCTGATGGGACCAATTCTTCCATGGGGATCCTATGGACTCTAAAGGGGACTTATGTGTGTTGATCAGGCATTCTCTTGGCTCACATGGGAATGGGGGGGCTTTCTACTACCCCTATCTGCCCCTCTTGTCAAGCATGAGGACCACCACGATGAATGGAATTTCCCAAACAGATGAAGAGGGCTATCTTTGAGGCTGAACAATTTTGGATATTTATATTTCTCCCTTGGGGAACAGGGTGGATATCCTCAGAAGTTATAAAATTAACCAACACCCTAGAGAAAATAGCTAATGATGTCACCTCAGCCTTAGAGGAAACACAGCAACAAATCAGGGAACTTATGGCTGAGGTAATAGTGATATGAAAAGTCACCCTGCAGAATAGGGTGGCCCTTGATTTTATATTAGCTGAGAAGGGGGGATTGCCCACCATTATGGGTCACCTACATCACCAATGAATCCAAATATATTTCCCTTTTAGTGGACTATATACAGAAAAGTGTAGAACAAATTCAAAAAATGGGAAAAGAATTTCATGATTACAACCCCAAAGGGATTGGGAGACCTTTTGGAGGGATAGAGGGCCATGCTAGCACAATATGTGTTAAGGCTTCTTCTAATAAACCTGGTAGTAGGGCTCCTGCTGTGCCTAGGACCTTCCCTTGTTTCCTGCCTTTGTCAGAGTCTGGGTCCACGTGTTGTTCTGGATTCCCTGACAATATCATTATTTGAATCAGCATGTTATTTGATTTGCCCTGACAATCAGCATACAGGAGGGATTTTGAAAGTTTGTTTGAATGACAACAACCTCACAATTGTAACTCTCGCCCCCATAATTGCCCCTACAAATGTAACTCTCACTTCAGCTGGTGGCTTAATATAGGGGATGATAGCCGCTAACCCGGTCAAACTTAAGAATTCTTGTTTGGGTGGATGCTGTGCAATGTGTCCCTGTTACAAATCAGTAATTCAAAATAATTAACGGTACACAATATATGATTAAACAATTAAGCTTTATAATTCTTACTTTGACTATATTGTTAGTAAAGAAACAAAAAAAGAAAAAAAAGGGCCCAATCTTATTAAACAGTCTGTTGTGCAATGTCGGAGCTCACTGATAAGCCAATCGTCCAGTATTGACCTCCTCCGATCATTGCTGCCCTTCAGAATCTTGCTCCAAGTCCACTCCATCCAGCAGTCTACCAACTCTCTCCATTCGCGTCTTCTCTCCTCATCTCACCCCAGCAAAAGACTGTGAAAATCTCTCTTCCAGACTCACAAGAACATCAGCATTCCAAACCCTGTTATCTCAAGTTGTAACCCAAACATTGCTGCTACTGAGAAACCATTACGTTATCAGAGAAACCTTACACCATGTTACACAGCCGTGAAACCCCAGAGCATGTTACACTTCTATCTGCACTCAGACCATGGTCCTCCATTTACCTCTTACATCTATGTACTCTGCTGACTTCACTAAAATGTTGCAATTAAACTAACATAGAGTCATAGAGTCACAGAGCACTACAGCACAGAAACAGGAACAGCACTCCATCCGGTCCATGACAAACTATTATTCTGCTTAGTCCCAGCGACCTACACCTGGACCAAAACCCTCCATATCCTTCCCATCCATGTATTTATCCAAGTCTCTCTTAAGAGCTGCAATTAAACCCACATTCCCCACTTCTGGTGACACCTCATTCCACACTCTGAAGAAGTTCTCTGTTACTTTTCCCTTAATTTATTTACTTTTCACTCTGAACCTATGACCTCTAGTTCTAATCTCACCAAACGTCACTGGAAAAAGTCTGCTTGCATTTGCCCTACCTATACCCCCCATAATTAGTCTAACTCTATTAAATCACTCCTCATTCTCCTACACCACAGGAAATAAAGTCCTAACCTATTCAACCTTTCCTTATATCTTATGCCCACGAGTCCCAGCAACATCATTGTAAATTTTCTCTGAATTTTTTCTAACTTATTGATATTTGTTTATTGACTAGGGCTCAGCATTTAATGCCATCATTCCTATAGTGCTGATCGAAAAGCTACAGACCTAGACTTCTGCAACTGGATCCTTGGCTTCCAAACTGGAAGACCACCATCTGTACAATTTGAAAATAACATCTCCACCTCATTGACAATTAACATTGATGCTCCACAAGAATGTGTGCTTAGCCCACTGTTCTACTCTCTCTACACCCATGATGTGTGGCTAGGCTTAGCTCAAACAGCACTAAGAAATTTGCTGATGACACGATCATTGTTGGCAGAATTTCAGATGGTGGTGAAAGGGTGTACAAGAGTGAGACATACCATTTAGTTGAGTGGTGTCACAGCAACAACCTTGCAGAAAACGTTAATAAGATCGAAGAGCTGATTGTGGACTTCAGGGAGGGTAAGATGAGGGAACACAAATGAACTTTCATAGAGGGATCCAAAGTGGAGAGAGTGAACAATTTCAAATTCCTGGGTGTCAATATCGCTGAGGAACCAACCTGGGTGCAAAATATTGATGCAGTTGTAAATAGCCATTAAAATAGGCAGGACAGTGGCTATATTTCATTAGGAATTTGAGAAGATTTGTTTTGGCAACCAAAACACTCAAAAACTTTTACAAATGTATTGCTGAGAACATTCTGACTGGCTGTATCACTGTCTGAAATTGAGGTGGTGGGTGGGGGCTACTGCACAAGATTGAAATAAATTGCAGAAACTTGTAAAATTAGTCAGCTCCATCATGGGTACCAGCCTCCATAGTATTCCAGATATCTTCAAGAAGCTGTGCCTTAGGAATGTGGCATCCATTATTAAGGAGCCACACTATGCCCTCTTCATATTGTTATGAGTGATGGACAGACCTGATGGACAATGGGGTGCAGAGTTAACCATTCCCAACCCCCCTCCTGAGGACTACGAACTATTGCTTTTGTTATGCTGCTCATGAGAGAGAGATAAAGCCCAGGCAAGAACATCTGCTACAGATAAGAGGGGGAGAGAGACAGTTGATTTACTGTATTATGACTCTTCCTGGATTATTTACCTTCCACTACAAGGACTGTACTTTGCTCATTAACATTCCTCAGGAGACAGCAGGAGTGGCCTGATTTGATGAACACGGTCATTCAGAGTTGATGGATAGCTGAGACCCCGTGAGTGGGGATAAAAAGACAGGTCTGGAGAGACACCCTTCAGACACACCCATGGACACTGACTAAGTGTTGGGAACCCACAGAAAGGTGGGGGCTTCAAAGACCGAACCAGGAGATCAGTCAGTAAAGCTCACAGTGTTACAGCAGGGCCGGTGGGGACTTGTGTGTGTGTCCATTCATGCTAGAGTGACGAGTCCACCACAGAAGAATGGTCCAGCTGAAGACCAGAGGGGTCATAACTGAATGACCACAATGATACGACGGATTAAGAAAGCAAAGGAAAGTTTGGCTGCTGTAGCTGTTACCTCTCGCTCTCTCTCTCTCTCTCTCTCTCTCTCTCTCTCTCTCTCTCTCTCTCTCTCTCTCTCTCTCTCTCCAACGATTTCAATACAACAACCATAATTACTTCAGCATTTATGAACTGAACTCTATACTTTTCTATGACAATTCATTTACCCCTAGACATCAATAGAGCTTGTTTATTATTGCATTATTATTCCTACACTTTTAGGTTTATTACTGCTAACTTGTTTTATATGTATATTTGCATTTTTGATATTGTATTGTGTAGTTTACTAATAAACACCTTTAGTTTGGTACCACCAGACTCCAACGGATTCTTCTTTCGCTGCTGGTCAGACACCCAGTTATGGGGTACGTAACAATATGGTGACCATCGGGAAGGAGGTACAGAAGCCTGAAGGCATTCACTAAATGGACGTTGAACCCAGAAGCACTAAGTCACTGCTTCTTTATTTCTGTTATTTTTGCATGGCTTATTTTAATCTAACCATTTAATAGACATATAATGTAAATCAGTTTTTATCTCCATATTTATTTATCATATATTTCATTGTACTGCAGCTGTAAAGTTAACAAATTTCACAAGATACACTGGTGATATTAAATCTGATTCTGATTTGGATACTTTCCTGTACGTAGGTGATTGAAACTGCACCCAATACTCAAAATTTGGTGTCAGCTATGTCCCAATATACTGATTTATGAAGATCAATGTATCCACAACTGTGCAGCACGCTAGCTACCTGTGATGACACTTTTTCGGATAATAAATCTGTATAACCAGATTACCTTTCTTCTGCCACATTCCTCAGGACCCTGCTGGTCACTGTATAAGGCCGAGCCTTGTTTGTCCTCCCAAAGTGCAACACCTCAACTTGTCTGCTTTAAATCCCATCTGCCATCTGTCAATCTATTTTTTTCAGTTGGTTTCGATCCCACTGCAAGTGTTGATGGTCTTCCTTGTTGTCCACTACCATTTTTGCTGGCAGCTTGTACCACACTCACAAAACCTCTGACTGAAGAAATTCTGGAGTTACGGCTATTGATCTATGTTTTCATAGAACATAGAAATCTACATAACAGGCCCATCAGTCCACAACGTTGTACCGACCATGTAACCTACTCTAGAAAATGCTTAGAATTTCCCTACTACATAGCCCTCTATTTTTCTAAGCTCCATGTACCTTTCTAAGAGTCTCCTGAAAGACCCTATTGATCCCTCGGGATCAATAAAATATGTCAGTCTGAATCACTTTAAAACTATGCCCTTTCATATTCACCATTTCAGCCCTGGGAAAAAGCCTCTGGCTATCCACACAATGAATGCCTCTCATCATCTTCCACACTTCTATCAAGACATTTCTCATCCTTTGTTGCGCCATTCATTTCACATTAAGGAGCTGCCTGTTTAATTTCTCTGTCATATTCAAATACACCCTTCTCAGCAACATGGCTTCAACTGAGTTTGACCTCACTACTCAGGTCATGAACTGAACAGGCAGCAGAACTGTGAGCGAGAAGCGAACTTCAAACACACCCAGAGCTTTGGCAGGGAAACAGGAAAAATTAAATCCATTTTGACATTGAAAGAGTTTTATTGTCCAGACAACAAGAAGGAAAGTTTAAAACCTTGATAATATGGGATGCTGTTAATTGATCTATGAGAACCCTGCATCATTGCAATTGAGAGAAAACCAAGAAGAAGAACAAATAAATAATGTTTTAATGCACTTGTTTAACGGACAATGAGACAGACTGCAACAATAGGACTGATTGAAGGAGCGAAGTATTAAACACTACAAGATAATTAAAATTGAGTTCATTGTCTGACCCCATTTAAACCTCTCCTTTCCTTGAATTGAGATTGCGGTAAGGTCGCCTACCTTTGAGGAAGGTGGTGGTAACAGAATCCAGTTGCTGAGAATAGAAACTCTGGGCGCAGTGACACACACAGACTCTATGCTGTATGAGACAGCATTTCGCGTAAAACCACAGGGCAGGGCAGCTTCCTCTCTCTCTTCAGCTCCGGGTTCAAACATCACTGGTGTTAAATGTGCTTGAGCCAATGAAAACTCAGAATGACATAGCTAAGTTGGACAATCCAAAAATGGGAAGTTACTGAACACAGAAACATAGAAAACCTACAGCACAATACAGGCCCTTCAGCTCGCAAACTTGTGCCAAACATGTCCCTACATTAGAAATTACTAGGCTTACCCATGGCCCTTTATTTTTCTAAGCTCCATGTACTTATCCAAAAGTCTGTTAAAAGACCCTATCATATCCACCTCCACCACTGTTGTCGGCAGCCCATTCCACGCGCTCACCACTCTCTGTGTAAAAAACTTAACCCTGACATCTCCTTTGTACCTGCTCTAAAGCACCTTAAACCTGTGCCATCTTGTGGCAGCCATTTCAGCCCTGGGAAGAAGCCTCTGACTATCCACACAATCAATGCCTCTCATCATCTTGTACACCTCTATCAGGTCACCACTCATCCTTCAGCGCTCCAAGGAGAAAAGGCCGAGTTCACTCAACCTGTTTTCATAAGGCATGCTCCCCAATCCAGGCAACATCCCTGTAAATCTCCTTTGCACAATTTCTATGGTTTTCACATCCTTCCTGTAGTGAGGCGACCAGAACTGAGCACAGTACTCCAAGAGGGGTGTGACCAAGGTTCTATATAACTGCAATGTTACCTCTCAGCTCCTAAATTGAATTTCATGATTGATGAAGGCCAATACACTGTATGCCTTCTTAACCACAGAGTCAACCTGCACTGCTACTTTGAGCGCCCAAGCGACTTGGACCCCAAGATCCTTCTGATCCTCCACACTGCCAAGAGTCACCATTAATATTATATTCTGCCATCATATTTGACCTAAAAGGGACTTGAAAGGGAATTAAAAGGGACTTGAGGAGCAAGTTTTCCACACAGTGTTCGAAGTTCAAAGTAAATTTATTATCAAAGTACATATATGTCAGCATATACATCCCAGAGATTCATCTTCTTGCAGCCACACTCAATAAATCCATCACTGAATATGTAATAGCATAATAGAATCAATGAAAGACCTCACTAACTTGAGCATTCAACCAGTGTGCAAAAGACAATAAACTGTGCAAAATTCAAAAATAAATAAATAAATAATAGAAATAAACAATAATTATCGAGAACATGAGATGAAGACTACTTGAAAGGGAATCCATTGGTTGTGGGAATATTTCAATGATGGGGAACATTAAGTTGAATTGTCATCTTCTTTTGTTAAAGAGGCTGATGTTAGAGGGGTAAATGATCCGGAACCTGGTGGTGTGAATCCCAAGGCTGCTGCACCATCTTCTTCTTGGCAACAGTGAGAGGACAGCAAGACCTGAGTTGTGGGAGTCCCTGATGATGGATGCCACTTTCCTGCAGCAACACTTCATGTAGATATGCTTAATGGAGGGGAGGACTTTATCCATGATGTATTGGGCTAGATCCATTACTTTTTGGAGGATTTTCATTCCAGGCTGTAAAACAGCCAGTCAATATACTCTCCACCACACATTTATAGAAGTGTGTCAAGGTTTTAGTGTCACGCTGAATCTTTGCAAAATCCACAGAAAATAGAGGCACTGTCATGCTTTCTTCTTAATTGCACTTACATGCTGGGCCTAAGTTAGGTCCTCTGAAATACAAGCACTGAGAAATTTAAAGTTGCTGACCCTCTTTACCTCTGATAAGGATTAGCTAATGGGCTTCTGGTTTTCTCCTCCTGAAGCTAATAATCAGCTCCTTGGTCTTGCTGACATTGACTAGAGGTTGTTGCTATGGGAACACTCAGACAAATTTTCAATCTCCCTGCTATATGCTGATTCTTCATCACTTTTGATTTGGTCTACAACAGTGGTGACACAATAACAGATTGATGACTTGAATATGGCCTTGAAGCTGTGCTCATTCTCACAGTCCTAAGTGTACGGTGAGTTGAGTAGGGGGTTAATCACACAGCCTTGTGGTGCACCTCTGTTGATGGAGATCATAGAGGAGAGTTTGTTGCCAGTCTGAACTAACCAGTGTCTTATGTGAGGAAATTAAGGAACCAATTGCACAAGAAACTGTTGAGGCCAAGGACCAGGAACTCATTGATTAGATTTTCAGGGATGATGATTTTGAATTTTGAATGCTGTATTCTATAAAGAGCACTGCAATGTACACATCATTACTGTCCAGATGTTCCAGGATTGAGTGAAAAGCCAATGAGATGGCATCTGCTGTGTTGCTTCAGGTGGCAAATTGGAACAGACCTAAGTTGCTTCTCAGGTAGGAGTTGATATGTTTCATCATCAACCTCTCAAAACACTTCATCACTATGAATGTAAGTGCTATTAGATGATAGTCATTGAGGTAGCTTACCACGTTTTTCTTGGGCACCCATGTAACTGAAGCCTGCTTTGAAGCAGGTGGACATCTAAAACTTCCAAAGTGAGAGGGTGAAGATCTCAGTGAATATTTCAGCCTGCTAGTTGTCACCTATGTCGCTTGATTTAACTTTACAAGAGATGATAATATTCAGACCCTGTCACAACTGTTAAGCATCCACCGTTGATATAAGTTTGGTCTGGAATTGCCACTTTGCCCTTGAGCTGGCTTCACAGAGATTGTACTTAGACTATAGGAAATTTCTGGGGAAGACTCTGAATGATTTTCTGGGGGACACACTCATCTATAACTGTTTTAATAAAGTCCGTGACAATCATGACAGATCCATAGATGAGTCCTTGAACACGGGCCTGTCCACTGACATGTAGCAATTCCGTAGCTGCTTCTCTGCCTCCCACGACCACCTCTGTTGTCCTAATCGCTGGATCTTTGCTCTTTAGCCAAAATGATAGAAAATACAGAACAATGACTTGGAGGAAACAATATGTAACTGTGAATATTTAGCAGTTTGATCTACATCTGTTGGGCAATTGCAACTGAGACAATATAAAATGAGGAACAAGCTTCATTGCCTATTTCCTCATTTTATTCACTGGAAAGGTCTGATCAAATGGAAAATTAACATTTTGTGATGACAAAGATAAACTCAGTGGTCAGATGGACATGGACTAGACAGTGGAGATATCTATGCGTTACAGTGTCTTTGGCAACAGTGGAAATTGACTACAAGCAGATCAGCAGGGTGCAGAATATCACTCCATTGTGTCAGCCAGGTCAATAGGTATATTTAAAGTGAACTTGGATATGTTTTTGATGAGTAAGGGTGTCAAAGGATACTGGGAGAAGACAGAAGAATAGAGTTGAGAGAGATAATAAATCAGCTGTGATGGAATAGCAGAGCAGACACGATGGATCAAATGGTCTAATTCTGCTCCTATGTCTTAGGGCTTTATGGATAGACAACAATGTTTCACAGCTGTAGTTCAAGAAGTGCTCAGAATAGATTTCAAACTTTAGCCGATCAACACCCTGAACACCCTTAAACAGCTTTAGGCTTCCAATTTTAATAGCATTATTCATACATTCAAGATATTTTTTCATTTATTTTTAAGTAAGAATTATGTAGTTCCATTAACACATCTTAAAAAGAAATTTGGCTTCCCTGAGTGAATTAACATTTTTAAATAAGATTTGATTTATTTGGGAGTAACCAGACCTTAAATAAATGAAAATTACTTTACAAACGCACATTAAATCTAATTGGCATTGGATCAAAGAAGATCACCATTTGTTCTCGAAAACTGTGACGTTCTTGGTCAACTGTAAACTCACGCTCAATATTGGATTAACAGATGCCATGACAGATATCAACCCTAGATGTTCATACATGCTGCCTGGCCACTTGAGAAGTCCATTCACATCTTCAAGGGAATGTAAAACTCTTCTGATTGTGATAGTTTGGGACATGCTTTGGGATTTGTGGAAAGCTGTTGAGTTAAGAGCAGTTTGTGAAATTATGCGCTATTAGCCCCAGTCCTGCCAACTTCACTTAAGATTAGAACTTCCTGTCATACTTGTCATAATGATCTGATTTCCTGATGCATTTTTCTTTGCTTCCCTGACATCTACTCCTAGTACAGCCCCACTGAAAAATCTTCACTTGTAACATATATTCAATTGCAGTCTGACAAACCTGATTGGAAATATTTAGTTTTCAATCCAGGGCTGTGGAGGCTGCTACAAAGCCAGCATTTAGTGCCTATCCCCAACTAATTCCAAACAGAGTGGAGGATCAAGGCACTTCAAGGGGCTCATAAAAGGCAACCACATTGCTGTAGGTGTGTATTATGATACGTTGGTTATGGGTTGGAGTTGCTTCGAATTTTCTTGCAAGGATGTTTAGTCGGTGCATCAAAGTATCAAACTGAAAAACAATTAGTGAAAATTGTGTAAAGAAAACTGACAATATTTACAAAAAAAAGATAGCTACCAGAAAACAAAACAAAAGCCAGTTCGAACTCCCGACTGCTAGATCTCTCTCTACCCACAAAGTTAACTTGAGAATACACATGAATTAGAATATGACACACTTCTCAATGTAGTTACAATCAGATTACAAAATAAACTGTGGTATCTATCTTAAAAGCAAACGAATGGGCATTTGATATAGCAAAAATAGTGGGAATATGGAGGATTGGGAAGTTTTTAAAACCAACAGAAAGCAAATAAGGCAGTAGTAGTGATCGTTCAAAAATCACTAGATTCTGGAATGGTTCTGGAGGATTGGGAAATTGCAAATGTCACTGCATTCTTTAAATAGTGAGGGAGACAAAAAGAGTATCTTGCAGGCCAGTTGACCTGACTTCATGTGGCTGGTAAGAAGTTGATGTCCATTACCAAGGATGAAGTTCCCTAAGACCAGAGGTCCTATGACATTCGAAGCAGAATCTGGCCTTTTGGCCCATTGAAGCTGTTGTGTCACTTCATCACGATGGATCCATTTCCCTCTCAATACTAGTCTCTTACATTTTGCCTGTAATCTTTCATACTTGGACTAATCAAGAACCTATCTACCTCTGCCTTAAGTACACCCAATTATCTTGCTTCCATTGCCACCAGTGGCAAGGAATTCCACCCTCTGGCTAAAGAAATTCCTCCTTATCTCTGTTCTAAATGGATGCCACTCAATTCTGAGGCTGTGCTTTCTGGTCTTAAACCCCCCCACCAGAGGAAACATCCTCTACACATCCACTCTATCTAATCCTTTCTACATTCAATAAGTTTCAATGAGATCCTCTCCCCTCACTGTCCTAAATTACAGTGAGCAAAGGCCCAGGGGTATCACTCACTCCTCATACAATAAGCCTTTCATTTGCAGCATCACTCTTGTGAAATCCAATAGAACACTTCCCAATGTCAGCACATTCTTTCTTCAATAAAGGACCCAAAACTGCTCACGTCCAAGTGAAGCCTTATATCCTTTCTATTATATTCTAGTCTTCTTGAAACAAATGCTAACATTGCATTTGCTTTCCTCAACAATGAGTAAACTTGAAAATTAACCTTTATGTACTTGTAAAAACTTTTTTCTTTATCAATTAAGCGAACTTGATATTGTTAGCTAGCATACTTTCTTACTTCATCTTTTCCCTCCTAATAATTCTTTTGGTTGCTTTCTGTAGGTTTTTAAAAGCTTCTCAATCCTCTATCTTCCAGTTAATTTTTGTTTTGTTGTATGCTCTCTCTTTTGCTTTTATATTAACTTTAATTTTCCTTGTCAGCCGCAGTTGTACTGTTTTGCCATTTGAGTAGTTCTTTGTTTTTGGAAAACATCTATCCTGAACATTTCTCATTTATTCCCAGAAACTCAAGCCATTGCTGCTCTGCTGTCATCTGTACCAGCATCTCCTACAATAATACCATTGTAATTTCCTTTACTCCACTGAAATACTGCTGTGCTAGACTTTACTTTCTTCCTTTCAAATTTCATGTTGAGTTCAATCATATTATGATCACTGTCTCCCACGGGTTCTTTTACATTCAGTGATTAGAATGTAGAAGGACTCTTAGGAGATAGCTCCCTAATCATTGAATGTAAAATGTTTATTACATAAGACCCAACCTAGTATAGCTGATCCCCTAGTAGGCTCAATAACAATCGCATAAAGCCATTGCATAGGCATTCCACAAATACACTCCCTTGAGATCCAATACCAACATGATTTTCCCAATTCCCTGCATGTTAAATCTCTCATGACTATCATAACATTGCCCTTTTGACATGCTTTTTTCTATTGCCTGTTGTAATTTGTAGTTCACATCCCAGCTACTGTTTGGAGGTTTGTAGATATCTGCCACCAGGATCTTTCTACCCTTGCGGTTTCTTAACTCAACCCACAATGTTACAACATCTTCCAATCCTTAGTCACCTCTTTCTCATGACTTGATGCCATTGCTTAGCAGCAGAGCCTTGCCACCCCCTTTGCCTACCTTCCTATCTCTCCAATATAATGTGTAACCTTGAACATTTGGCCCCCAACTACAACCATCCTTCACCCACAATTCAATGATGGCCACAACAGCATAACCAACAATCTGTAAAAGTGCAACAAGATCATCCACCTTATTTCTTATACTCTGTGCATTGTCATACAACACCCTGAATACTATATTTGCTAACCTTTTTGGTTCTGCATCTCTAATGTACTGATACTGATCCTGTTGACTGCAATTTTGTTCCGTCATCTGCTTGCCCTTGACCCCCGCACTATCTTTGCTTTTTTCCCATCTCCCTGCTAAATTAGCTTAAACTCTATCCAATGGCTCTAACAAACCTGCTCACAAGAATATTGGTCCTTCTTGGATTCATGTGCATACTGTCCCTTTTGTTTAGGTTATTCTTTCCCCAGCAGTTTTTCCATCTGATTAGACTCCAACTTCATGGCATGAGCGTCCATTTCTCTAACTTTTGTAATTTCTCCCCCACCCCCACTTTTTTTCTTTTCCTATTCCCCATTCTGCTTACCATCTCATTCACCCCTCATAACCCATCACCTCTCTCTAGTACCCCATCTCTTTCCCTTTCTTCCATGGTCCACTATTCTTTCTTGTCACATTACTTCTTCTTCATCCTTTGTCTTCTTCCAACGATCAACTTGCATCTTCTTATTTCATCTCCCATCCCTCACCCATCCATCTTCCTCCCCCACCAGATCTCACCTATCACCTGTCAGACTGTACTTCTAACAACTCTCCACACCACCTTATACTGGCTTCTTTCCTTTCTTTTCCAATCCTGCCCAAAATGTCAACTGTTTATTTCCCTCCATAGAAGCAGTCTGACCCGCTGCGTTTTTCCAGCATTTTGTGTGTGTTTTTCCTTTTGAGCATTGCCAAAATTTATACATGAGGACACTTGGCCACAGTCTACAGTCCACTGTGGAACAGCTTCCTGCTTGTCTCCATGTGATACACACATGATGCAGAAATATCTGTGTCCAAGGTCCTTCATTAGATAAATAGTTCGGTTAGTTTAACTTACAAGTTATCATTCAAACACTTGATAGGAAGAGTTCACTGAGAATATTGTACCCAACAAAGGGAAAATGGATCAGACGATATCCCAGCCATGGTTCTGATTCAGAGTAATTTGCATCTCCAGTATTGGTGCACCATTACAACATTGTACTAGTCTTCCCTGTTCGCCCATCGCACTATCACTTGAGCCACCAAATGACACAAGAGCCTCATTAATATCTAACCACACTTAATTACTTTAATATTTCTTGACATTTTCTCTCAGCCACAGTAAAAGTTGCTTTGCTTGTTCCAACAACGTTTCTGTTTTCCCGCACTTGACACCGATACAACTTCCCATCCTCCACTGTAACATGTTGGACCATCAGATAGACCGTGTTATTCAAGTAGATCTGATCAGTGTTCTTCCTGTTCTGCTATGAGAGACAGACCAGTGAGATTCAGGGTGAGTTGGGACATGTACACTCCAATGATCGGGTTCAAACTGAGCTTAGGATGGGCCCATTATCAGCATTTGGACCTCACTCACTTATTGAGTCAGGCATATGGCAATTTGCATAAAAAACATAGAACTACACAGTAGCAGCAACAATTTGTGATGTGACTTCACCCAGGTCAGTGAGACAGAGCAGAAATAATGACCTTACCTTTCAACCCACTGGAGCATCAGTGTTCATTTTTGGACAGAATTTCTCAAAATGTTATTACCATGGACCAATACTATTAAGCAAGAGGTCTGTGGACCCCAGGCTGGGAACCCCAGTGACTTAGGGGGATACAGTTTGGAGAGTGTTTGTGTCTGTCGATGCCACAGTGTGTATGAGGGTCACTGACAAACTCAAGTGTAGGAATCACAGAGACTTCAGCAATTCAAACAAAACTAAAAATTTATTACAGAAATTAACCAGGATAAAAAAATCTATGAGCTCATGCAAACTTTACAGAATCTTGAAAAACAGAAATCACTCATGATACGCTGAAAAACTTGGTCTGAGAATCACCTGACAAGGAATCACAACGGCCCAACAGAGAGAGTTTGGCATACCCTCTGAAATATACCCTGCAGCACATAATAATTCCAGAGCAATCAGATGACTTGTGTCCAGACAAAGCAATAATCCCCAAAGCCAACAACAACAATACAAGACATTGAAAATCCCGTGCCAATTAAATTATCCCAAATTGAATAAAAGTGATAAATACAAAGAGAGACTAACAATCCCATGACCCCAAAGACACCTGCAACACAAAATGAAAACCCAGAGCAAGTCCAAAGACAAACAATTAGACATAAAATGTGAACAATCTCAGGAACTCTGAATACCCACAATGTGACACTGGGAAAATACTGACTGCATGTGAACAGAAAAGAAAGCTCTTTGTTTTCAAGCACAGTGGTGACCGTGGGGAAGCGATGGAATCCCACTAAAGGATGGTCTGCTGGAAGTACAGCAAACACATTGCTGGAAAAGTCACTTTGTCCTAAATGTGCCAGCACACTTCGGTAAGTAAACCTGATAAATATACTGGAAGCTTGAGCACAAAAATCTACATCAAATGACTTTACAGTCCCAGAATTTGTGATGAACTAAAATTTACCAGAGCAAGGTCCAATCATTGAGTCTTATTGAGGAACAGCTCTCAAGGAGCCCACCTTGACTCTTGGAAAATGACCAGAAAAAATTAATTTGCAGACTATGTAACTTAACTGACGTTTTGTTGTGGTGTACTCACTTTGATACAATAGAGTCTCACCTCAGCTACTTGGGTCCAGTGCCTGTGGAGTTGTGTATAGTCCTAGTAGTTCAGGGCTCAAGTATATTTTGACTCAGTTCATCTGACGGTGACCTTCATCACATTTAAATGTCAACATATCACTGACCCTGCGAGTACCACAGTTTAGCTCTATGCCTGATCCTCAGATAGATCCTTGATCTCTGGTCCTGGATGTAAACAGGGGAGTGCCAGTCACTCTTGTGGCTCAGATTCCCAGAGTTCTACACTGAGCTCAGCTCAGATTCTTAATGCTGAACAGAACAACACCTTCCTGGATCATTGATTCTATTGAGTTTCTTAGATTTAATGAGTATGTCCACAAGAAAACTAATCTCAGGGTTGCATATGGTTTCATATATGTACTTTGATAATAAATTTACCCTGAATGTTGAACTTTGAACTTACCTGTATATCTGCTCATTCATGCAAAAATCTGATCAGTCAATTGTGGTAGCAACTCAATGAATAAAGGCATGCAGACATGGTCAAGAGGTTCAGTTATTGTTCAGAGCAAACATCAGAATGAGGAAGAAATGTGATCTAAGTGACTTTCACCATGGAATCATGTTGGAACCAGATGGGGTCATTTGAGTATTTCAAAAACTGCAGATCTCCTGTGATTTTCACACAAAACCCGTCTCTAGAGTTGACAGAGAATGCTGAAAAAAATAAGAAAAACATCCGGTGAGTCACTGTTTTGTGGGTGAAAATGCCTTATTAATGAGAGAATTTAGAGGAGAATGGTTCAAGTTGATAGGAAAGTAACAGCAATTCAAGTTTAAGTTAGACATCATTCAACATTACATGAATACAGTCAAATGAAACAGCGTTCGTCAGGGCCTAGGTGCAAAACATACACAGCACAAAACACAAACTGATGGTGCACTTCCTGGCAGTCTGCAGACAAACTACACACACAAGCAATCCAGCTTTCCATTCCACCAACTGAGCACTAGAGGGCAGTAGTGAGGGGAGAGACCAGCCCCCAACCCAACATGGATGCTGTGATACATCTCCTCCACTGTCTCCTCTCCTGTACTACAACAGCGGACAACCCCACAGCTTCGGGCCTGGACTTCGCTGCAACTGAAGCCATGTAATTTCCCCCCAGCTGTTTCACCAATAAATAGGGAAATAGGCCTGCGGAATCTCAATGTTAACAAGAGAAACATCAAAGACAATCACCCACTGTTACACTGCACACTGCCTTTTCAAATGAACTCCAATACTTTCAATGTCTCCCTGTAGCAGGCAGCAACACAATCTGCACCTCCACCAGCAAGCAGCTCACTGATGGGGTAGACCCTCAGTGCCAAAAGTTCTTGTAGTTCAGGATGGTCTTGAGACTAGGCTGGGGTTAAATTGGTGGTGTTGTTGGGGGTAATGTTACTGGGCAGCATGGCTCGAAGGAATGGAAACTCCTACACTGCACTGTATCTCAGTAAATAAATACATGCACTGTTCAGTGTTGAGGTTTTGTGTTCTTTATACGTACCGTGGGTTACTAATAACAAACCATATTCTGGAAGAATTGAACTTTTATTTATTACAGCAACAAAACTATGTTTTACACTGCCATGCTTCTCGATCATTCTATTATTTTTGCGCATTCTCCAAACTCTGTCCAATCATGTTCTGACACGTGATATCACCACATCTTCCTTTCCATAAAAAGAAAAACAATTAGCAACATTGTTAAGAGCAAATCCATAATTTAACATGTCTCTATCAGTCTCTCTGGGGGTTTACGAACACGAGTTGATCTTTTCTGTGGTTCACACAGATCTTGTGTTTCGTTGTTATTTCTATGTTTAGTCAGGTCTGTGTCAGTTAACTGAAACTCAGAAGCTGGCTCTTTCTTAAAGTCTTTGCTATTTCTTAACACTGCTCCCTCCTCTGTTTGGAGGGTTGTACCTCTTCAAGTACTGTAGCTTTCTTAATTCCTCCCACTTCTTTTCTTCATATAATTCATTCGTTGACAGTGCAATATCTTTTCTTATGCTGAGACTTCATCATTTCAATAAAACTTCTCAATTCCTTCACTTGTGCTTTTATTTCTTCAGTTGGATTGTGATTCTTTTCACTTTTTGGGTTCAGATCAGCATTGAACTGTACTGGCAAGTTTGGCCTCCATCCTCCTGAAGAGGTGAGATTGTGATGGAATGCATGGCCCATTGATACATGTGCATTACTTCCAGAGGGCAATATTGTAACTCCTGGTTTTGGTGGCAATGTGTTCTCTGATGCTGATAACAAAGGGATGGGTCTGGGAGCTTTCTTTATGACTTCTTTTACTTTTTCTGTGTTGGAATCAAATTCTGTTCTGTCTTGCCCTTTCATCAAGTCACTGCATTCTGAATCTGTGTCACTATCCAGGCCTAATACACTTTTCACCAAATTCAGTCCCTCTCAGGCAGATAAACCCAATATTGACTGTACATTTTTTGGCACCACCACAAATGAAAGTGTGTGCACCATATTTTTGTGTGATACTTTTGCCACACATGTTCCTTTAACTGGAGTGTCTGCACCTGAATACACGGTCACTTTTATATTTGTCTGATATAACTTTGGTCTTGGCTTTAATGCATTCAACGCAGATTCAGCAAGAACATTTACATGTGCTCCACTATCAAGTTTAAACAATATACTGTTTTGGTTCACTTGCAATGGCATAGTCCGGTCATTCTTACTTCGTTTTCACAAAGCACATCTATACGAAACTCCTCGTTCATTTTCAAGCACTGCATTTACTTTTTAAACTTTCTTTCTACTTCTGCAACAGCATGAAAAATATTTACTCTACCGCAGTTGTTGCACATTTTCCAATCCTCTGGACACTGTTTTGGTCGGTGCTCCAGCCCACAGTAATCACAAGTATTTTTTCTCTCAGATGAATTCTTGCTTTCTGTCAGTTTCATTGTCACTTCATTATTTTTTCTAATATGTTTGTGCACAGTGTGTACGTTGCACTTCTCAATAAAAAGCTTGTTAGCCTGCGGCGTCACAGTTTCCGAAGTTTTGCGGCGGAAGAAAGCTTATTCCAAATCTAAATCTTGTTCTCTTCCAGTCTCTCTCTCAGACCATCATCCAGAATGCCACAAACAATTCTGTTTTTAATGACAGATTCCGTCAGTTATCCAAACTCGCATGTTTTACTGCGGTGTCTCAAGTCTGTAACAAATTGATCATAATACCATCAGCGCTCTGCGTATACATGAAAAAATTGTATCACTCATACGTTACATTACGCTTTGGTATATAAAATGCTTCAAATTTGTCCATTATCACTTTTAAATTCAAATTATCTCCATTTTCAAAAATAAAATGGTTATATACCTCAATTACGTGGAGTAGAATCGCAGCTTTTGTTTTCTCCCATCTTTTATGTGCTCCGATCACTGATAAATATGTGATATTTCAAAACGCTGTTTGAATTTCCTCCAGTTCTCAGCTACATTCCTAGATAAATGAAGTGACAGTGGAGGTTGCAGTCCTTCCATTTGTAAAACAGTTAGCAAGTACCAAAACAGTTTGTGCTCTTTTTTTTCTTTGATTACCTTCGATTCTCCCGTGCTAGTAAATGTATTATTCTTCCAGTCCAACTTCTGAGACCATGTTGTGTTCTTTATATGTACCCTGGGTTACTAATAACAAACCATATTCTGGAAGAATTGAACTAGTACTTTTATTTACAGCAAAAACAAAACCATGTTTTACATTGCCATGCTTCTCGATCATTCTATCATTTCTGCACGTGCTCCGAACTCTGTCCAATCACGTTCTGACACATGATTTCACCGCATGAGAAAATAAATCAAAGTTGTGGCGGGGTGGGGGGGGGGGCCGAGGACAGAAGGACAGTGGAATGAGTCTGAGGGAATCCTGATGTAATGTTATTCTCATTGTGCCCAGCAGGACTGGATTGAGACAAGTAACTGAAAATACCAGCTAAAATGATTTCCTGTTACTAGTTGTTCTCTTTTTAAGTTCAGAAAGCTGGTTTTGGGGACAGAAAGGGGAGTTAAAGGTCAGGTTATGGTTTGGGAATAGTGATATGGGGAAGTTAGGGATCAGATTAGTTTTAGGGACTATGACATGGAGGGGTTAGAGGCCAGAACACCACTCTGCATTCTGTGTTCCACATTTGATGTCCAGCAACATGAACAGTTGACTGGGATGGATGACGAAGAAAATCCACTGATTTCACCACATTTTCCAGTTCAACGTACCCTGCCCACACTGCTTGGCAGAACAACACAGAGAATAACATGGAAGAAAACAACAACAGCAATACACACCCCATCCCTCCCTCCCACCCAATCACACTCCAGCCTCCAGCTGTCGGGCTTCAGATTCTGAACTTTCATTTCACCTTCAGGCTCCAACCTTTGGTATCGATATCCAGACTAGACATTGATGGAACCCCAAACTCAAGGCATGCCAACTAAGCTGTGCTCCTACCTTCTCATGCCTCCTGCTCATACAGTCATCTGATCCCAGGACACACTGACTATGGACAGCATGAAATCTGTGTGTTTCCTTCATTACCTGTCCAAGTCACTTGTCTTTGAGCAGGCAGTAGAGGCCTGAATTGTAGGTGACACTTGCGGGCTGCCACCAGCACATCCTCAGGTTGTGTTACTTGTTAATGTAAATGATATATTTCATTGAATGTTTCAATGTACCAGTGATAAATAAATCTGAACCTGAATCTACACACATCAGCATTCGACTTGTTTCTCATTGCTGTGCTTACACTAAATAATATCTGCTCTTATTTGGCTGAGATTAAAAGAATGTGCAAGAGGTTGCAAGAAATGACATCCCATGTAATCTCCAAGATCGTTCCAATCTGATCAAAGTGACATTGCGGAATCTGGGGAGGTGCAAGATATCAGATGTGCCCAAGTTAAGGCTTCCCAATGTTTTGAATGCATTTTCAAGAACTTATAAACCATCAACAATGAAATATTCAAGGTAAAACTATTCAGAATTTTGAGAAATACTGTGAGTCAAACCATGTAGATTAAATGAAATAATCAAAAATTTGGACTCAGAATTCATGTCAGACTTATAGGATGTAAAGTTGATTGTTTCATTGCAGCAAGATGGTTCAAAGACATAGATTTACTATAAATTAACAAAATAAGTAGCATAAAAATATTAAGAAATGGGTTCTTGGATTGTTCACAAATCTGCTGGTGTAGGGGATGAAGCTGTTTCTGGTGAATTGTTCATCCAATAAGATGATGGTGTGCTTTGTCACAATGGACTGTCCAGTTCCAAAGAATAATACAAATGCACGTCTTAAAGTTTTTTTTTGTGATTGCAAGACCTGTTGGACATTGGTAATATAAAATAATGTAAGTCCAGATCATTGGTTCTTTGGTGTGGCCAATGGCAGCAGAGTTGTGTTACCTCGATTTTTGTGTGGACCAGGCCTTCATCACTGCAGGCTGGCTCTCCTGTTGGTGCCGTTGTTCAGTGTTTGCTCCCTGGAAGACAGCTAGATCGCCTTTCTCTGCTGCTGACCCAGTGCAAGACAACCTGGATTGCCTTGGTGAGGGGTTAACAGAGCGAGAGACAAACTAGGCAATCCAGAGTGAGAAATGAGGAGCTACTGTGTACTGGTTCTCACAGAAAATTGGTTCTAGGACAACGTCCAACGTACCATCAATCTTCAGGCCATGCCATTCAGGGAGTTGCACTAATATTATTTTTCTGACTGTTTGGGATATTGTAACTCTATGTGCTGTGTGTAACTATGTCTTGTCTTTTGCACTTTGGCCGCACAGGAACGCTATGTTGTTTGGCTATATACATGTGTAGAGTTGGAAGACAATAAAACTTGCACGAGTCATGTCCCAGATGGTGGGCACCATTAATGACGGATGCTGCCTTCTTGAGGAACTACCTCTTGAAAATGCCCTGGATCATGGGGAGGGATGTGCCCATGATGGTGCTGGCTGAGTCTAAGATCCTCTCCATCTTCTTGTGATCCTATGCTTGGACACTCAGTACTAGATGGTGATGCAACCAATCTCCACGGTACATGTTTAGAAATTTGAAAGGGCCTTTGGTGACAAAACAAATCTCCCACAAAATCCCAGAACACTAGAATACTACAGCACAGTACAGGCCCTTTAGCCCTTGATGTTGTGCCAACCCATATATTCCTTAAAAAAGAAATACTAAACCCACACTATCCTGAAACCCTCTATTTTTCTTTCATCCATGTGCCTGTCCAAGAGGCTTTTAAATACCTCTAATGTTTTAGCCTCCAGTACCAACTCTAGCAAGTCATTCCAGGCACCCACAACCCTCTGTTTAAAAAAACTTACCCCTGATGTCTGCCCCAAACTTCCCTCCCTTAACTTTGTACATATGCCCTCTGGTGTTTGCTATTCATGCCCTGAGAAGCAGGTACTGGCTATCCACCCTATCTATGTCTTTCGTAATCTTGTAGACCCCTATCAAGTCCCCTTTCATCCTTCTACGCTCCAAAGAGAAAAGTCCCAACTCTGCTAACCTTGCCTCATAAGACTTATTTTCCAATCCAGGCAACATCCTGATAAATCTCCTCTGCACCCTCTCCATAGCTTCCACATCCTTCCTGTAATGAGGTGACCAGAACTGAACACAATACTCTAAGTGTGGTCTCACCAGAGATTTGTAGGGTTGCAATCCTATAGAAGTGATGATGAGCCTGATGTGATTGTTTCTGGGTTCAAAACTTCTAAGCTTGTCAGCATGAATTCAAAGTTGAAAATTTCAAAGTTCAAAGTAAAGTACCCCCGGACATAAACTGTGCAGGTCATGTATAAGATTTCAGTAAACATAAAGTCACAGGAAAAGAAACATAATATAACCCATGTCCCTGAGTCTATGGATGTTGTCAGCCAGAACATGTTCACAGATTTTTTCAGATGAATACCACCCAGTATTTCTTCCACCAAACCAATTCCGGTGTGCAGCACAGATGCCAACGTGGACACCATACCACACTGCCTCTGATGTCATCACTCCTGGACAGTTGCAACAGGTGATGCCATAGCATGAGGCCTAGTACATGCCACAAGCATAGCTACCTCTTTCAGAACCTGAGGATGTAGTCCATCTGGTTCAATAGGCTTATCCTTCTTCAGACCTTTCTGCTTCCCTAGGCATCTTCTCTTTAGTAATAGCAGCTATACTAATTTTCTGCCACTTGACACATATGAATTTCTGGCCTACTGCTGACATCTTCTTCAGTGAAGACTGATGCAACATACTTGCTAAGTGTGAAATTTCTTTATCCTCCATTACCACATACCCAGCGTCATTTTCCAGTGGTTTGATATCCACACTCACCAATCTTTTACTCTCTATATTGAACTACTTTTGATATCCTCTTTTATATTATTGGCTAACGTCCCTTCTTTTATGCTGTCTTTGACTTCCTTTGTCAGCCATGACTATTTCACCCACATTTTAGAATACTTCTTTAGGATGAGTCTATCCTGTCCTTTCCAAGTTGCACCCAGAAACTCCAGCTACAGATGTTCTGGAGGACACTGTTTCCTTTGGTTGTTTTCATGACTACATGCATGGTTGTATGACAATTAACCTTAAACTTGAGTACAAGCTGGCAGCTGATAGGTGAGAGCAGGTGAGGGAGAAGGTGGGTGGATGGGCTGGAAAGATGGCTGAATTAAGAAGCTGAATGTGTATTCATGTGTCTTTCTTGTATTTCCTTGTTCCCGTATAAAATGCCTCAGCCAATTCAGGCAAAAATCCCAGATGGTTCTTTGACCATCTTGCCTACCTGTCCTGATAGGAATAGGGATCAGTGCACATTCTCCATGAAACCCCTCTGTCCCTCACTGTCCTCAGGTTCTCAGCAGATTGTGTATCTCATAGTTCACTCAAGGCTTCTGATTGGGGTTGATCCTGAGAGATGTTTGTGGAGTACACTCATCTACAACTGTTTTAATAAAGTCCATGACAACCATGGAGTATTCATTCAAATCTATAGATGAGAGCTTGATCACAGCCCAGTCCACTGACTCAAAGTAATCCCATAGCTGGTCCTCTTCCTCCAACAATCACTCTTTGTTGTCTTTATCTCTGGAGCTTTGATCTTTAGCCAAAATAATAGAAAATAGAGAAGAAAGATGTTTGTGGAGGAAACTGCGATGAATACTTGGGGTTAATATTTAGCACAGAAATGGGCAATTGCAGCTGAGTCAGCATAAAATGAGGAACAATCTTCAATATCCATTTCCTGATTTTGTTAACAAGAAATATTTGTTGAAATGGGGAAGTAAGTGTTCACATTGACAAAGCTAAAGGCAGGTGGATCAGACAGACACAAACTAGGCTGTGGTGATCACTGTGGGTCAGAGTGTCTTTGGCAACAGTGGAAATTGAGTGAGAGCAGATCAGTAGAGCCTGGAAGTTCACTCATCAATGGGTATATTTAAAGTGGAGCTGGATCGGTTCTTGAAAAGTAAGTGTGTTGAAGGTGTTGGGGAGATGTTGGAAGAATAGAATTGAGGAAAATAACATATCAGCTGTGATTGATTGGCAGAGCAGACATGATGGATCGAATTATCTAAATTTGCTCCTGTGTCTTATGGATTTATGGAGAGACAGCAGTGTTCACCACTGTAGTTTTTCAGTTGAGGAAGTGCTCAGAATAACTTTCAAACTTCAGCAAGTCAACACCCTGAATCAGAACTGGCAGAAACATCTATAAATATCTATTTTTAATTGCACTGTTTATACATGTTATCGTCCCGTCCAGAGCCCAAATTCCAGATCTTGATCCGGTCTGTGGACTCTGGACTCAGGGTCTTGCAGCCATCCCTCCTGTCACTCTTAAGCCAAATAGGAACATCTTGGCTTAAGAAGGTGCACCTGTTGCCTATCAGCTGGCAGGTGCATATAAGGGTCTCTAGTACAGAGTGTGTGTTTGTGTGTTTTGGTTGGTTGGTTGGTTGGTTGGTTGGTTGGTTGTCTGTCTGTCTGTCTGTCTGTCTGTCTGTCTGTCTGTCCTGCTTTGAACCTATTTTGTCCTGTTTGCCTTGTGTGAGCTGGGTTGCCATGTTCCAAAGTGTTTTCTTGGATTGGCTCTGTTCCGGTTGTCCTGATTTGGAGGGCCCACGGCTTCATCCCCAAGTTCTGTGAGTCAGCCTTGGAGTCACCCCCGACCAAGTTCCCTCCCAATCCCTTGCCTCCGTCAGGTAGCAGGCCAGACTACCGTTGCCTAGCGGGGGTAGTCTGTCCTCTTCCTACCCCTCACCTCTGATGGGTTGTGTCTGCTACCTGCCCAGGTGTCCTGCAGCTTGCCCGGGCCTCTGTGTTCCTGCCTGGGAGGCGGCCCTGCCCAGGAGTATGTGGCCCACCCTGAGGTCTCTGCCTCTTCCTACCCCTTGATCCCTATGGGTTGTGCCCGCACCTGCCCAAGTGTCCTGCGTCTTGCTCGGGCCTCCGTGTTCCTGCCTGGGAGGTGGCCCTGCCCAGGACTTATGCGGCCGCCCAGCGGGCTCTCCTGCCTAGCCACGGACTCCAGGAACCAGCCTAGACACGGACTCTCTCTGAACCCCAGGGTTACCTAGCACACCCCGCCTCTTTTGCATGACCTGGTCTCCCCATCTGGTTCTATCCTTTGGTTCTTCCTGTCCTGCCCCTAGTACTTCAGTGCCTGCATCCTGCACTTGGGTCCAGCCTCCTGTTCCCTTGTGACAATACATTTAAGAATATTTCTTGATTTTTTTACAAGTAAGAACTGTACAGTTCCATTAACACTGTTTAAAATGATAGCTGTCTTTAGACAATCAATAGATATTCTTTAATAAGATTGGTTTATTTGGGGTAATCGGAACTTAAATGAAAATTACTTAACAAATCAACTTTCCTTTAATTGGCATTGGAGTAAAGATGATCACTAGTTATTCTCAAGAGCTGTGAACATCTTGGGGCAACCTGTGAGTTCATTATGGGAAACACTAAAAGGCACAGGAGAAAATTGGATCATTACGAAGATGGTGGATAGAACTTCTGCCTGGGGTAAAACTGTAAATTCACAGTCATAGTGGACTAACTTTGAAAATCGTTTATTACCTTAAATATCAAATCAAGCTTGTTTGTGTTTTCTTCAACCCATAGTTCACCACGTTTCTGAATTCAGTTTAAATCTGCCAGAGCGCCACAGTTCATTAATAAAGCTAGAACCCAACAAAATTGACCATGATCCTTCCATTATGACATATTCTATCATTTACCATCACCTTGCACATTTGATACCCTCCCACAGCCTTTAAAATAATGATGTTCCAAGTCTAAACTCTTTCAAATCATTTTTGATTTCAGTGACTTTGCATATTTGGATTGCCCAAAATAGCTACTTCGAGCTGAGTTTTCATAGGCTCAAACACATGTTAGTGATGCCTCTACCCTGAGCTGAAAAGGAAGAGGAAGCTTGTCTGCCCTGTGCAGAGCCTGGGAAACTCAGTCTATGGTGTGTCACCGTTCTTGGAGTTTCTAAGCTCAGTCTCTGTGGACTCCATCATCAGTATCTTCCCAAAAGGTAGGCAACATCATTGCAATCTCACTTCGAGTAAAAGAGGTTTATACGTGGTCAAATAACTGAACCCAGTGTTAATTCTTTTGTACTGTTTGACACTTCACTCTTTCAATCATTTCCACTGTTGTAGTCTGTCTCACTGTTGATTAACTAAGGGCATTAAGACATTATTTATTTGTAATAAACTCTTCTCGGTCTTCCAGCTGCATACAAGTATTTGATTATAACTGTCATTTCAGTGTCATCTTCATCAGGGACGATCCCTGGGCATGTCTAGTCTGGTGGCATTTGTACCCCTGTAGTCTTCCTTCCCGATTGTTTATTTCTCATCAAATCAGGTTTTGCTCTGCCACCTTGTTTACAATTGAATTCCAGTTCTTCCTTATGCAAGACCTTTGCCCTTGTTAAAATCTTTTTACTCTAGTTTTATTTCAATGGCTTCCATAACTAGGCAGTCCAAAAAGCCATTAGTGTGGCACAATAATTTTGTGCTGTCAAATTCAATCCTATGGTCATTGGGAATGCAATGTTCTGCTACTGCTAATTTCTCTGGGTAACCCAAACTGCTACATCTCCTGCGCTCCTTGTTGTGGGTTTCCATAGTGCATCCTTTCTGTCTGATATAAATTGCTTCTCATTCCCAGGGAATCCTGTAAACACCAGCCAACCTGAGCCTTAGATCATCTTTGACCTGCATAAAATGTTCTTTGATCTTTCTTATAGGTTTGTGGATGGTGTTAATCTGATATTTCTTCCAGATCCTGGAGATCCTTTCAGAAACTATAGGAATACAGGGAAGACTGACAGTGGAGTTGAGTTACTCCTCATTGTTAGGTGTAAGGGTGTATTCAAAAAGGTCAACGATACCCTTATCAAACCTTGACCTTCCAATTTTTGAGGAGCACCCGGTACAGTCTCTATGATCATATCAACAAATGCTTGAACATCAACACTGTCCCTGTGACTATCTTTTGGTGTTGGATCCATAACTCTGGAAAGTGTGTCAGCCAAGTACATGAATCTTCCAGATGTGTATGACACATTGAATACATACCTTTGCAATTTGATCATCATTTGCTGAGTTCGCAAAAGACAACCACTTAAAGGTTTGCGAAACAATGCAACCAGAGGCTTTTGATAAGGTTGAGTATGAATTTTCCCATGTAGTTGACCATTCCCATGAACCTTTGAACATCCTTTTCACATTGCAGTCTTGGCATGTTCTCAATAGCAGAAACCTTCAATGGATCAGGACACACACCCTCATTGCTGATGATATCACCCACAAAGATAAGTTCAATTACTCTTAGCTGACATTTATCTTTATTCAACTTCAGGTTTGCCTTGCATGTTGGCCCAAAGACTTGTCTGAGTCTGCAGTCATGCTATTGTTTAGATGATCCCCGAACAATAATATCATCCACAGAACTAGCCACACCCTCAATGTGCTCATATATCATGTGAATGGTTTTTTTGGTACTCTTCAGGAGCTGATGCAATTCCAAATGGAAGCCACAGAAAACAATATCTGGCAAAAGGAGTGCTAAAAGTACACAACTTTGAACTCGGTTCATCTAGTTGAAGTTGCCAGAAACCAGAGGATGAATCTAATTTACTAAACTACTTTGCATTAGGAAACTGTGACATAATTTCTTCACGAGTAGGCAATTTGAAATGCTCTCTTTTAATGCCTCATTGCAAGTCTCGTGGATCTAAGCAAATCCTCAGTTTTTCATTTTTCTTATCAACAATGACAAGTGAATTGACCCATTCAGTTGGTTCATCAATTTTTTTAATGATTCCTAGCCATTCCATTCTGTCCAGCTCAGTTTTGAGTTGATGATGTAATGCAAAAGGCACTTTTCTACATGGATGGCAGTGTGTTGTCAAGTTTAATCGTGTGCTCTCCTGGAAGATAACCAAGTCCTTTGAACAAGTCCTCGTACTCTTTCATCAAATCACTGTATTCTGACTCTGTGTCACTTTGCAGTAAAACTCCTTTCATCAAATTCTGTCTCTCAAAGGCAGATAAACCCAATATTGACTGTACATTTGTACAATATTGACTGTACATATTGGAACCACCACAAATGAAAGCGTGTGCACGATATTTTTGTGTGATACTTTTGCCACACATGTTCCTTTAACTGGAATGTCTGCACCTGAATACCCAGTCACTTTTATAATTGTCTGATTTAACTTTGGTCTTGGTTTTACTGCATTAAACTCAGATTCTGCAAGAACATTTACTTGTGCTCCAGTATCCAGTTTAAAAAAGATTGTTTTGGTTCACTTGCAATGGAGTAGTCCAGACATTCTTACTTTGCTTGTTTTCACAAAGCACATCTATATAAAACTCCTCAAGTTCATTTTCAAGAACTGCATTTACGTGTTTTATTTTCTTTCTGCTTCTGCAACAGCATGAAAAATATTTACTCTTACTGCAGTCATTGTACATTTTCCTATATTTTCAACACTGTTTTGGACAATGCTGCCACCCACAGCGATTACATGCTTTTTTTCTCTCAGATGACATCTTGCTCTCTTTTGTTTTTGTTGTCGTTTTATTATTTTTTCTAATAGGTTCGCACTTCATAATGTGTCTACATTGCAGCTCTCAATGAAAAGTACGTTAGCCTGTGATGTCACAGCTTCTGAAGCTATACAGAGCATCAAATCTTTCTCCAAGTCTAAGTCTTGTTCTCTTAAGAGTCTTTCTCTTAGACCATGATCCAGAATGCCCAAACAATTCTGTCTTTAGTGAGAGAATCTGTCAGTCTGTCAGTTCTCCAAAATTGCATGTTTTACCCCGGAGTCTCAACTTAGTAGCATTCTGATCAATAGTTTCACCAGCTCTCTGCGTACATGTAAAAAATCGATGCCGCTTCTACGTCACATTATGCTTCAGTATACAAAATGCTTCAAATTTGTCCATTATCGACTTTAACTTCAAATTACCTCCATTTAAAAAAAAAGATTATATACCTCAATTGCGTCACATATTACGTGGAATAGAAGCGCAGCTTTTGTTTTTTCCGGTTTTCGATCTGCATTGATTGCCAATAAATCTATATAACCATATAACAATTACAGCATGGAAACAGGCCATCTTGGCCCTTTTAATCCGTGCCGAAAGCTTACTCTCACCTAATCCCACCGACCTGCACTCAGCCCATAACACTCCATTCCTTTCCTATCCATATACCTATCCAATTTTACCTTAAATGACAATATTGAACCTGCCTCTACCACTTCTACTGGAAGCTCATTACACACAGCTATCACTCTCTAAGTAAGGAAATTCCCCCTCGTGTTACCCCTAAACTTTAGCCCCCAACTCTCAACTCATGTCCTCTTGTTTGAATCTTCAATGTAAAAACCCTATTCACATCAACTCTATCTATCCCCCTCATAATTTTAAACACATTTATCAACTCCCCCCTCAACCTTCTATGCTCCAAAGAATAAAAACTTAACTTGTTCAAGCTTTCTCTGTAACTTAGGTGTTGAAACCCAGGTAACATTCTAGTAAATCTCCTCTCTACTCTCTCTATATTGTTGACATCCTTCCTATAATTCGGTGACCAGAACTGTTCAAAATACTCCAAATTTGGCCTTACCAATGCCTTGTACAATTTTAACATTACATCCCAACTCCTATACTCAAAGCTCTGATTTATAAAGGCCAGTGTACCAAAAGCTTTCTTCACCACCCTATCCATGTGAGATTCCACCTTCAGGGAAATATGCACCATTATTCCTAGATCACTCTGTTCTACTGCATTCTTCAATGCCCTACCATTTACCATGTATGTACTATTTTGATTATTCCTACCAAAATGTAGCACCTCACACTTATCACCATTAAACTCCATCTGCCATCTTTCAGCTCACGCTTCCAACTGGCCAAAATCTCTCTGCAAGCTTTGAAAACCTACTTCATTATTCACAACGCCACCTACCTTAGTATCATCTGCATACTTACTAATCCAATTTACCACCCCACCATCCAGATCATTAATGTATATGATGAACAACATTGGACCCAGTACAGATCCTGAGGCACACCAGAAGTCACCGGCCTCCAACCTGTCAAACAGTTATCCACCACTGCTCTCTGGCATCTCCCATCTAGCCACTGTTGAATCCACTTTACTACTTCAGTATTAATACCTAACGATTGAACCTTCCTAACTAACCTTCTGTGCAGAACATTATCAAAGGTCTTACTGAAATCCATATAGACAACATTCACTGCTTTAGCCTCGTCAACTTTCCAAGTAACTTCTTCAAAAAATTCAATAAGAAATGTCAAACATGACCTTCCACACACAAATTCATGTTGACTGTTTCTAATCAGACCCTGTCTATATACCACCTCTAAGAATACTTTCCATTAATTTACCCACCACTGACGTCAAACTTACAGGCCTAATTGCCAGGTCTACTCTTAGAACCCTTTTTAAACAATGGAACAACATGAGAAATACGTCAATCCTCCGGCACCATCCCCGTTTCTAATGACATTTGAAATATTTCTGTCAGAGCCACTGTTATTTCTACACAAACCTCCTTCAAGGTCGTAGGGAATATCCTGTCAGGATCTGGAGCTTTTATATTCCTTAAAAACGCCAGTACATCCTCCTCTTTAATCATCATAGTTTCCATAACTTCCCTACTTGTTTTCCTTAGCTTACACAATTCAATATCCTTCTCCTTAGTGAATACTGAAAAAAAGAAATTGTTCAAAATCTCCCCCATCTCTCTTGGGTCCACACATAGCTGTCCACCCTGATTCTCTAAGGGACCATTTTTATCACTCACTATCATTTTGCTATTCATATAATTGTAGAAACCCTTTGGATTTATTTTCACCTTACTTGCCAAAGAAACCTCGTATTTTTAGGTTTTCTAATTTATTTCTTAAGATTCTTTTTACATTCTTTATATTCGAGCGCATTATTTACTCCATGCTACCTCTATTTATTGTAGATATATCTTTCTTTTTCTAAACCAAGTGTCCAATAACCCTTGAAAACTATGGCTCTCTCAAACTTTTAATCTTTCCTTTCAACCTAGCAGGAAGATAAAGATTGGGTACTCTCAAAATTTCTCCTTTAAATGACCTCCATTTCTCTATTACATCCTTCCCATAAAACAAATTGTCCCAACCCACTCCCTCTAAATCCTTTTGCATCTCCTCAAAGTTAACCTTTTTCCAATCAAAAATCTCAACCCTGGGTCCAGTCCTATCCTTCTCCATAATTATATTGAAACTAATGGCATTGTGATCACTGGACCTGAAGTGCTCCCCAACAGATACCTCCGTCACCTGACCTATCTCATTCCCTAACAGGAGATCCAACACTGCCCCTTTTCTAGTTGGTATCTCTATGTATTGTTGCAAAAAAAAAACTATCCTGCACGCATTTTAAAAACTCCAAACCATCCTGCTTTTCACAGTATTGGCTTCCCAGTCTATGTGTGGAAAATTAAAATCTCCCACAATCACAATCCTGTGCTTACTACAAATATCTGCTATCTCCTTACAAATTTGCTCCTCCAATTCTTGCTCCCCATTTGGTGGTCTATAATAGACCCCTATAAGTGTTACTACACCTTTCCCATTCCTCAATTCCACCCAAATAGCTTCGCTAGATGAGCCCTCTAATCTATCCTGCCAAAGCACCATTGTAATATTTTCTCTGACAAGCAATGCAACACCTCCCCCTCTTGTTCCCTCCGATTCTATCACACCTGAAGCAACGAAATCCAGGAGTATTTAGTTGCCAATCACACCCCTCCTGCAACCATGTTTCACTAATAGCTACATGATGATATTTCCAGGTATATATCCATGTTCTAAGCTCATTCACCTTTCTTACAATGCTTCAAGCATTAAAATAAATGCATTTAAGAAATTCTCCACCTCTCCCTCTCTGTTTATCTCTAACGGTGCAAACAACTTTACTATATTTTATTTTCTTTCTCCCATACAAGTATTCCTACATTCTGGCTCCCCTCCCCCCTTGTCTCTAATTTAAATCCACTGGAGACTCTCTAGTAAACATACCTGCAAGAATATTTGTCCCTCTCCAGTTCAGATGTAAATCATCCCACCGGAACAGTTCCCACCTTCCCTGGAAAACTGCCCAATTATCTATAAATCTGAACCCTCACTCCTGCACCATGTCTTCAGCCATTTGTTGATCTGCACTATCTTACTATTTCTAAACCCGCCTGCACGTGGCACTGGTAGCAATCCTGAGACTGCTATCCTGGAGGTTCTGTCCTTTAACTTGGTGCCTAGCTCCCTAAATTCACCGTTCAGGACCTCCTCACTCTTCCTATCCATGTCATTGGTCCCTACATGGACCACGACATCCGGCTGCTCACCCTCCCTCTTGAGAATACTGAGAACTTAATCCAAGATACAACAGAACCTGGCACTAGGGAGGCAACAGACCATCCGGGATTCTTGATCTCTTCTGATCTCTTCCACAGAACCTTCTATTTGTCCCCCAAACTATCAAATCCCCTATCACTACTGTTCTCCTCTTTTCCCTCCTTCCCTTCTGAGCTGACGGTCCAGACTTGGTGCCAGAGACGGAACCACTGCAATTTGTCCCTGGTAGGTCGTCCCCACCAACAGTATCCAAAACGGTATACTTATTATTGATGGGAACGGCCACAGGGGTGCTCTGCTCATTCTGTGTAATCCCCTTCCCTCTCCTGACAGTCACCCAGCTACCTGTCTCCTGACTCTTAGGGGTGACTATCTCCCTGTAACTCCTGTTTATTTCTGCCACTGCGCCTCCCGAATGATCCGAAGTTCATCCAGCTCCAGCTCCAGTTCCCTAACATGGTTTGTCAGGAGCTGCAGCTGGATGCACCTTTTGCAAGTGTAGTCATCAGGGACAACTGTGATCGTCCTGACTTCCCACATACTGTAAACAGAGAACTCAACTGTTCTAAATGCTGCCTTCATTACCTACACATAAAGTAATTAAATTAATGAAAGGAACTTACCCAGCCTTACTTCACTTGGAGTGAATCTCGGCCTCAGCCTCTGCTTGCTTTTTAAATTCTCCAGCTGCCTCATGGGCTGACTTTCACACGCTTGCGCAGTCATGTCACATTCAAACATGCCTGTTCTCGCAGAAACCTGTTGAGCCAAAGCTGTCACATTCTGCCTCAATCCACTCCAATGATGACTGCTGTATATGGCGGACTTTTAAAAAAAATCTTTAGCACGCTACGTCATGCGCCTGCGCAGTCTAGCCACTTTTCCCTGATCTGTTAAAAAAAAACGACTTCTTTCCGAGATGCTTTTACTTATTCCCTTGCCGCCTCTTATTTTGATTTAAAGATTGTTGAAAAATTCCTCTCCTTTTGAAACATTTGGCACACTACATCACGTGCCTGCACAGTCTAGCCTCTTTTTCCCGATCAGTTAAAAAAAAACAGCTTCTCTCCAAGATGCCTTTACTTCTTCCCTCTCCGCCTCTTGCTTTGGTTTAAAAGTACAATTCAAAACGTTGCTTAATTTTTCTCCATTTCTTAGCTATGTTGAAGAGTCGATGGAGGCTCCAAACCTTCCATTTGTACAACTGTTAGCAAACACCAAAACAGTTTGTGTCATGGTCCCGTCTGGCAATTCCCCATTACTTCTTTAATTTGGCCCTAAACACCTTGCCTGATTTCCAATCATTCCCAGTTCAGCAAATTGCACACACCTGCTTCCCATCAGCAACTGCAGGATAAAAACCCTGGAATCACAACAAGGAACTGCTAGTTCATTGGCCAACTCCTGTATGAGTAACCTCGTTTCATGGTTATTTAGAACAGTCAGTTCTAAGTTCTGCATTGTCTCCTGGATTCTCCACATGAACCTTATCTCTGTATAAAGACTCTCTGGGATACTGGCTCTCCATTCGCAGTGGTGCTAACACATAATGAGTCTGCAGCAGCGCAAGTGTCCTGCACCTGGGTTCATCCCCAGCTACATCCGTGTGACAGTCTGAACTCTTTATTCCAGAAAATTCTTGATTCTCCCGTGTTAGGAAACGTATTATTCTTCCTTCTTTCTTTTTCAATAGTTTTTATTAATTTCTTACATAAAAGAACACTGGGTACAGTAAGATATATAGTATATAAGATATATAATATATATCAATGACAATATAATGAAATCACAGATGAAGTGTAATTACACCATATCCATATAGATTAAATTTAAAAATTGAAAAGAAATAATTTTTTACACAAAAAATTTAAACCCACTACCAGAAAAAAACAGCTGTTTGGTTAAAAGAAAAAAAACGGAAAAAATCCTTACTTATAGTAGAACATATTATTAGCCAACATCTGTGCTAAATAGCAAATCAAAGTTTTTGTAAGTAATTCAAAAAAGGTCCCACAATGTTAAAAACATCTTGTCTAGGTTCAGAAATTGAACAGCAAATCTTCTCTAAATTTAAGCAAGGCATAACATCATGTAATCAGTGAGTATGAGTAGGTGGAGCAGCATCCTTCCACTTAAGCAACAATGCTCTCCTGGCTATAAGAGAAATAAAGGGCAAAATTTGCAAATCATGTGTCTTCAATATACTATCATGTTCTCCAACAATACTAAATAAGGCAGTCAAAGGATTCGGTTTAAGATTTACTTTAAAAAGCACTGAAAAAGTTTGAAATACTTCCTTCTAATATTTTTCAAGACTTGGACAAGTCCAGAACATCTGGATTAGTGAAGCTTCTCCATTATTACATCTATCACAATCAGAAGATATATCCGAATGAAAACAAGATAGCTTATCTTTAGACATATGGGCTCTATGAAACTCTATGAATTGTAGGGGGGAATGACGGGCACATAACAATAAAGGATTAACCAATTTAAATTTTGATTCCAAGTGTCCTCAGAAATTGAGATCTGTAAATCTTGTTCCCAAAGATTTTACATTTTATCTAAAGGAATAGTTCTCATTCCCAACAACATACCATAAATATTAGATATAGTGGGATTATAGAAGGGTTTGAAATTGAAAATCATATCAAGTAAATTTTTATCTGGACTTTTAGAAAATGTATGTACTTGAGAACACAAAAAGTCTCTAATTTGTAAATATTGAAAAACATGAGTTCTAAGTTGACTATACTTAACTGACAGTTGTTCAAATGATGAGAGACCATCTCCAACAAACAAATCATGAAAACATTTAATACCTAATCTATTCCACTCTTTATAAAATACATCAGACATAGAAGGTTTAAAAAAAAGTTAGAAAAAATGGGATTGAAAATGAAAAATTCAATAAACCAAAATATTTTCTAAATTGTACCCAAATCCTCAAAGTGTGTTTAACTACAAAATTATCAGTTAAATTACTTAAAGATAAAGGAATTGAGGATCTGTGAAGAGAAATGATAGAAAATTTATTAACAGTTTCTAAAGAAACTCAGACCAGACAGTCCTCTCAATTAATAAAATATAACCAAAACCTAAGAATTCGTACATTGACTGCCCAGTAATAAAACCAAAAATTGGGTAATGCTAAAGCTCCATTCATTTTAGCTTTTTGAAGATGAACTTTATTTAATTGAGAAATTTTAGTATTCCATATAAAAGAAAATATAATAGAATCCAAAGAATCAGAAAAGGATTTATGAATTAAAAAAAATTAAAAAAAATAATAAATATAACAATTTAGGCAAAATATTCATTTTAATAGAATTGATTTGGCCAATCAACGATAAAGTGAGGGGTGACCAACTTGATAGTATCTTCTCAGCATAACTCAGAAGTGTAAAAATATTTTCTTTAGAAAGGAATTTGTAATTCCTAGTGATTGTTATGCCCAAATAAGTAAAATGATTTCTTACAATTTTAAAAGGAAGGTTAGTATTAATACCAAATTATTCAAAGGAAAAAGTTCATTCTTATGAAAGTTAAGTTTATATACTGAAAACTGACTAAAGCTAGAGAGTAAATAAAGTAAAGAAGGTAAAGAAGACTCCAGATTAGAAATGTAGAGCAAAAGGTCATCAGCATAAAGTGAAACTTTGTGGGTGATACCCCTCCTTAAAATACCAGTGACATCATTAGATTCCTGGAAAACAATAGCTAAACCAAAAAGCAAAGGACTCAAAGGACAACCTTGATTGTTCCACGATTAAGTTTAAATACTTTCGAGTACTGAGAGTACTCAGCGGAGGGAGATAAATAAAGTAATTTAATCCATTGAATAAAATTGGGCCTGAAGTTAAATTTTTGTAAAGATTTAAATAGATAATTACATTCAACCCAATCAAAGGCTTTATCAGCATCTAAGGATATCACACATTCCAAAATCTCTTTAGAAGGACAATAAATAACATGCATTAAATGACAAATATTAAAGTGGGAGTATCGAATTTTGATAAACCAGTCCGATTATCAGAAATAATAGATGGCAAAATATTTTCAATCCTATGAGCCAAAAGTTTGGATAAAATTTTAGTATCACCATTAAGTTAAAAAATAGGTCTATAAGAAGAACATTCAATTGGGTCCTTATTCTTCTTATGAATAAGCGAAATAGAGGCTTCATAAAAAGATTGTGGCAACTTACATAATTTTTAAAAGTCAGAAAGAACTGAATATAAACGAGGTATAAGCAAAGAGGAAATATCCTTATAAAACTCTCCAGAACATTCATCAGGAAGTGGAGTCTTCCCCGAGTGCAAAGAGTGAACAACCTCGACAATTTCCTCATAAGAAATAGGTTGATCCAACTATTTTCAAATATCATCAGGAAGTGTAGGAATGTTTAATCGATCTAAAACATTATTTATTAGAGTATTATCTTTAGGAGGATCAGAACTATAAAGTTTAGAGTAATATTCTCTAAAAGCATTGTTTAGTTCTAAATGATCAGATGCTTTATCACCATTAGCTTTACAAATTTCTTTAATTTGATATTTAACTGTAAATGTCTTTAATTGGTTAGCTAACAGTTTGCCCGTTCTTTTCTCCATGAACATAAGACTGACTTTTATCTTTAAAAATTTGGATTTCAATTGGATAAGTTAAAAGCAGATCGTATTTAGTTTTAATTTCAACACACCTTTTATATAAAACAGGACCTGGAGCCAAAGCATATTTTTGGTCTAATTGTTTCAACTGATTGGCTAATTGAATTCTCTCCTTATTATCTTTTCTCCTAACACTTGCAGTAAAGGAGATACTTTGACCTCTAATATAAGCCTTAAAAGCATCCCATAAAATATGACTGGAAGTCTCTTCTAGCATAATCTCTTCAAAAAAAAAAAAATTTACCTCTCAAAAATCTTTTTTAAATCTTTATCTGATATCAAAGTTGTATTAAAATGCCAGAATCTGTTTATTTGGGAGACACATGGAAGATTTAAAGATAAAGACACAGGAGCATGATCTGAAACAGCAATTTCTTTATATTCATAGGACTACAATATTTTAACAATACCACATTTCTCGATCTTTCTGTCATCCCTGTGCATGCTCAGAACTCTAATAACATTCTTACATGTCATATCACCTCAAAGATGTCAGACAATGTCAGGAATCAAAAGGTTGAGTCTGGTGCGTCTAATGTCCTATATTTCAATGCCAGAAGTATTGCAGGAAAGGCAGATGAGTTCAGGGCATGAGCAACACTTGGAAGTTATGATTTTGTAGCCATTATTGATATTTGGCTGCAGGAGGGTCCGGACTGGCAGCTCAAAATTCTTGACTTCCACAGTTTAGGGCATGACAGTGTGGGAGGGATTAAAGAAGTGGTGACAGTCTGGAAAAAAATCCATCAGTGGTCAGTCTGGACAGATTGGAGAACTTGTCTAATGAGTCAAACATAGGAAACTGAGCACTAAGAAAGTTATGACCATGTTAATGAGGCTATTTATAGACCACCCAAAAGTACGAAGAATTTAGAGGAACAAATTTGTAAAGAGATCACAGACTGCTGCAAGAACCATAAGGTTGTTATAGTCAGTGATTTTAACTTTCTACTTTTTAACTGGGAATCCCCTACTGGATGGTAGGATAGAGTTTATCAAATGTCTTCAGGAAAGTGTTCTGAATTAGTACGTAGAAATCCTAATGATCCTTTCCTTAATCAGAAACAATTTGGCAAGTTTGGATTGAAACATGCTGTTGTCTGGCAAAGGTTTACTTGCTAAGTGGGAGGCCTTCAAATATGAAATCTTGTGAGTAAAAAGCTTGTATGTGCCTGTTAGAATAAAAGTTAAAGATAAAAGATGGAAGGAACATTGGTTTTCAAGAGATTTTCAGCTCTGGTTAAGAAAAATTAAAAGGTACATTGCAGGTAGGAAGATATGCGGTGACTATGGAATATAAGAAATGCAAGAGAACATTAAAGAAGGAAATCAGGAGGGCTAAAAGTGAAAGATGAGAGTGACCTGGCAGACAATGTGAAGGAGAATCGGAAAGGATTTTACAAATATGTTAAAAGCAAAAGCGTGGCTTAGTGTGTGGTAGGTCATGTCTAACCAATCTTTTAGAGATTTTTGAGGTAGTAACAAGGAAAAGTGATAAAGATAAGGCAGTGGATGTTAACTACTTGGACTTTAGCAAGGCATTTGACAAGATCCTATTTGGGAGGATGGTCAAGAAGGCTCAGTCGCTCAGCATTCAAGATGAAGTTGTATAACAGAGACAAAATATGAACCATGTGAATCATGGCATTTCACTCTCCTCTCACTAAAATAGTCATGTCCTCATGACTTCGAAATAATTCATCATCCTGTTATTAATAGCACTGCTTTCAAATGAATTTTGTGATGCCAGAACCTCCAATCCATTTATAAAGGGTAGTGACATATCTCACTAGGGAAATAGCCCTAGCACTCTGTTCCCCCAGTGCTACATAGCTCAGCCTATCTGGGGGTCTTCTGATTCTATGAGACCACCTTACCCTGTCATCTACTATCAGGTTCCGACACTCCGTGGGATAATGCTGGTCTATCTGGTGAGGACTCCCCGGGTCTATCACTCATGCCCTCCTGCAACTTGGATCCCTCTGCCACTTGGCTGAGCCTCCCTTCATCCCTTTCACGGTCCTGCTGAAACCCAGCCTGTCCACAGATAGTGCCCCCGATTTCACCTGGCTCAGCATAAGAAGGGTTGGGAATCTCTTCCTCAATCAATGGGGAGTTAGCAAAAGGCTGCACATACCACACCCCATCTCCTCATCCTCCGAATCAGTATCCTATTCAGGGGTGGAGGCCAGTCTAATCTCTCCTACTGTTGGTTCTTCAGTCCGCTCTGTGTCCCCTCACAGTCCTCTTACTAGGTGTAGGCTCCAGGCAGCCTCTGGGTCAACATGAATCTCTTGTCCCAGTGGTTGAAGCTGGTTCCAATGGAGAATCTTGACAGTCCCATTCCCATCCTCTGGTTTCACCCAGAAAACTGGCACATTTGACATCTTACTCTCAGCTACATAGGGCATAGCCACCCAGCAGTCAGCCAATTTATGCTTCCCAGGTAGCCCTAAATTCCTTATAAAGACTTGGTATCCCGGCATGAGTTGGGAGAACCTAACCTTTTGGTCATACATCCTCTTATTTCTTTGATTCTGCTTGGCAGCCGCAAACTCAACTAATTCATGAGCCCTTTTCAGCTCCCTTTTCAGCTCCCTTCTCATTTCAGACACATACGTCGGATAAGTCTTCGGTGGTAGGTCTTCCTCACCAGTCCTAAAACAAAAGTCGATGGGCAACCTCACCTTGTGCCCAAACATCAGATGACATGGCGAGTGCCCAGAATCTTGTTTTTCATATACAGTTGTAGCAGTGGACCGGACATCAAATATGTCAACTCCACTTGTTCTTGTTAATTTCCAAGGTTCCTAGAATGTCTCGCAAGGTTCAATTAAACCTCTCAGGCTGAGGATCATCCTGTGGATGATATGGAGCAGTCCTTGACTTCTCAACTCCAAGCATGCTCAGTACTCATGTATGAGCCTACTCTCAAAATCCATCCCTGATCACTATGTATCAACCTGGGCAGGCCATAATAAATGAAATACCTCCATAACACTTTGGCCACTGTGGATGCCCTCTAGCCCTTGGTAGGGAAAGCCTGCACATATCTGGTGTAGTGGATTGTGATGACTAGAACATTTGCCACAATGCTGGCATCTGGCTCTATTGACAGGAAATCCATGCATACCAGGTCAAGGGGCCCCACACTCTGCAAATGGGACAATGCAGTGGCCATTGTAGGAAATGTCTTCCTCCGTATACAGCGAATACACCACTTGCACTGTTCTTCAATAGCCAGCATATAGATAATCACCTGCACTAGGACCCCAGATCTCTAGTGCTCTGAGTGGTGTCAATGGTAAATGCATCAGATATCAGATGTAAATGAATAGTACAGCAAAGTGACCTGCAACCCTGTGTCGAACAGTGCTCTAGCATAAATACCCTCTATCTGTAATGATACAATGGAACTTGGCCCCACTGAGCTTTCAGCAATAGGGTTTTTGCTTTAGCATTTTCCTTCATATATTGCTGGGAACATGTCCCCCCCCCCCCCCGATACACCAGGCCGTTCCCTCACTGGGTCTCTTCTAAGTTTCCCAACGTCTCTCTCTGCTTAGATACCTGGGGACTCACTTTCCGAGGGGCTTCCTGTCATTCACACTCCCATTTGAATTGTTCCTCTTCACCACAGTTAAAATAGACAATACCAGTCACTCCACTTCTCGTGGAACCCTGGCCACTAGCAGCCCTCTACGTAGTCCGTCCCCTTAGAGGGTCCGCCTCCCTATCAGTTTCATCATAGGGGGGTGGGCACGCCCACTGATAACAACCTGGGACATCAGAGTTCTCAACTCTGCCACGATCTCCTTTATCACTCCACAACTTGGGTGTCCAAGGTCACCTCGATACAGGGGGCCACTACCGAGGACTGTACTCTGTTGACAGAGACCCCCACCCCACCTTTTCCAGTGTTTGCATGTAGGCCGCAGCAGTGGTAAGGGGTTACTGCCTTCACAGCTCTCTCAAGGTTAGCAGCCCTCTGCCTCAAACTCTCAACAAATCTCTGTCTCTTTACATCATCAGAGCACTGCCACTCAACTAACAATTAAGAGGTCTGCTCTGCCCACATCTCATTCTTTTATTCCCCTCGGGGCCTGATTCAAGAAAACATTCTCAGCTTTTCATAACTAGGACCCTCTACCTGGGCACTGGGCCATTTATTTGCCTGGGAGGTAAGGGCTGATACCAACTCCGAGTTCTCACTCTTCACTGGGGGACTCATTAGACATTCCAAATCAGACCACTCCCTCCCCTCGCTCCACAGAAATGAGAAAACTCTGTCTTTGAATTCTACGGGAGACTCGGCTTGCGATTTGGCCCTCTCCCCTACACTCTCCTCCTCCCAGAAAGTATAGACAGACCACAGCCCCCTCTCTCCCGGGGCTCCAATAGCACGAGGCAGTTCCATGCCATTATGTCAGCACTAGTCTGAACCAGAACAAAGCCTTTACCCGCCATTTTGTCAAACCTCCACCCCACAATAGTAACGTTTCCTACAGCTTTAACAGTACTTAAAATTCAAATTAACATGGCGAGCTATTGGCTAGAGCTGATGGGACTAGGCAGAATAATGGTTTGGTATGGATTCGATGGACAGGAAGTCCTGTTTCTGTGCTGCAGTGCATTGTGACTCTGTAACTCTACGTGAATTCAATTGCAACATTTCAGAGAATTTTGCATGGGTACATGGATGAGAGAGGTATGCAGGGCTGTGGACCGAGTGCAGATAGAGAGGAGTAGACAAAGACCAGGCTGGCTCAAGGAAGATGGGCCAAAGGGGCTGATTCTGTGTTGTAGAATCTGTGACTCTATTACAGCAGTGACAATATACCAGTGGCAGAGCCCACAAAATGAAATTTAGAACTTCAGTTCCCAAGTGGTTCACGGTCAAGATTTTCTCAGTGTTATACCCAGTAAAATATCTGTCAACGACCAAAGCAATAGAGCTCGCTTTTTGCCAAATAATTCCAGGCCCCAGTTCCAGTCTCAATATCTCTGTCCTCAGGTGAAAATGACAAAGAAATCTAGAACTCAAAGCCAGTCAGGTTCATGGTGACTTGAAACCAATCTTGGAAAAAAATACTGTTTTGTTATATTCTGTCCACACCCAGCCTGGACTACATACTGTATGATTCACAGTAATACCTCCGACACTGAAGTGGTCTCGTAGTTCCATCAGTTCAAGTGTGCCATTCTCCTCTGACCTCTCATTAAAAAGCATTTTTGCCCACAAAATTGCCACTTTTTTTTCATTTTTGCCACACCATTCTCTGTAACCTCTAGAGACTGATGTGTGTGAAAATCCTGGATGACCAATAGTTTTTGAGACATTCAAGCCACCATGTCTTGCATCAACAATCATTCCACAGTCAAAGTCACTTAGACCACATTTCTTGTCCATTCCAAAGTTTAGTCTCAACAAACCATGTCTGAATGCATTGAATAGCTGTCACATGATTGGTTGATTAGATATTTATATTATTGAGCAGATGTGCAGGTGTACCTAATAAAGTGGCCACTGCCTGCTTCAACACCTTTAAAATGGGCTGAGTGGAGCTGTCTGTGGGTTTCTGCTTCTCAGTCTAAAGCTGCATTTCATTTCTTACAGAAAACCCACAAAATGAGGCTGTGGTTTCACTGGAGAACTTTGCCAGCGTGTTTGAAGTTTTATTTCTTTGTTTTACATCTTCATCCTGTTTCCACACAAAGTAAGTGCTTTTTCTTCACTGATCACAACCACTTTGTTTTATTATTGTTGATATAAACTTGCACCCCAGTGTCAAACTCACATTCCTCTCTGAATTCCTGAATGTGCTGCTGTCTCCCAATCCATCTGTCATGAACAGAGCTCCATCTCTGAGCTACTCCTCCAGGACTTTACCCTTCTGCACCAAGACAATTCCCACCACAGTCAGAGATGACATCCTGTGAGTATGTTGCAGAGGGAAATTCTCCTTTTTTATCCTGAGCAGCCTGTCTGCAGCCTTTGAGACAGTTGTCCACAACATCTCCAACAACTCCCCACCACAGTTCAGCCAAGCAGAACCGCTCTCAACCTGCTGGTCCAATTGGAGCTTAAAAGCTCACCTGCAATCTCTTCACTTCACCTTCTGCACAGTTTCCCCTGTCTCCATCTGACAACCTAAATTGGGACCCTCCTATTTCTCATCCTCATGCCATTCTTTAATGACACCATCTGAAAACTGTTACTTGCTTTCACCAGTCAGTTGCTGACATCATCTTGTGCTTGTTAACTGTAATATGTGATGAGAAAATATTACACACACATGCACCCCTTCTACACAACAATAACTGATATAATTGTTTTCTGTCTCACCACAAGCTCTTTTCCTGCATCACCATGCCATCTATCTCCTGACAATTGTCTGCGGTGGAAGGTGTCAATAGCAAACACAATGCTCTATTTATGAGCAGATGGGCTAATGTCCACAAAGACAGTGGGAGATAAAGGAATAAAACATGGATTAGATTATGAAAAGTGTAAAAGCAACTAGTACATGTGGTGGTATGTTTAATCTCTTCAATATTGACCAAGACAAGTTAGTGCTAAGGTTTAGTTATAGAGTGTTAGTTATGTGCAACAAGCACAATTTCTTGACAGAGTATATAAATATTGCCTAGGAGGCCAGACTGGACATTGTATTGGAAAATGAGCTTTTCCAGGTGAGTTTTGGAGTGGAGAGGATTGAGGTGGGAGGTTGGTGAAGCACTTTGGGAACAGCAATTACAACTAGAAAAATATTCAAATAGTTATAGATATGCAGAGGACTGGGACGTGGGGCAAATCGCTAATTCAGGGAATGGTTAATTACAGCAGTATTAGGCAGGAGTTGGGGAAAGTTGCTTGGGAGAAGCAGTTATTGGTAATTCCATATCAGCCATGTGAGAAATTGTTAAAGGCCAACTGGTTCTATGTTCCTGTGAGAGGAAAAAAATGTTAAACATTAGATGACAAGAGATGCCAGCACATCTGTAGATATGAATTTCCTACTATTCAGGACATTTAAAAAGACAGATGTGTAAAAAGATCATTGGGGACCCAAGTCACCCCAACCACAAGATGTTCCTGCTGCTACCATCTGGGAAATGGTACTGCAGCATAAAAGCCAGGACCAGCAGGCTTTGGAACAGTTTCTTCCACTAGGCCATCAGACTGATTAATTCATGCTGACACAACTGTATTTCTATGCTATATTGACTATCCTGTTGTACATACAATTTATTATAAATTACTATAAATTGCACATTGTACATTTGTACAATGTCTCTATCTTTGTACAGAGACACAATGCAAAGGATTTATTCATGTGTATGAAGGATGTAAGTAATAAAGTCCATTCCATTCCAAATTAGTTATAATGGGAATGGAAAAATATGTGAGGTTTAGGAATCTGATATGGGAATACAAAGGGCATGGTAACGAAATTAAACCAGAAAGCAAAAAGGCCAAAAGACTCCATGAAGTGTCCTTGGTGAATGGGATTAAAGGGAATTGCAAGGAATTTTACATTAACATTATACACAACAGAGCAACTCGAAATAAGGTAACACCGCTCAATGACAAAGGAGTAAATTTTTGCCTAAAGCCTTTGAAAATGTACTTTATTTGTAGATTAAAAACTGGCATTGTGGGCTATTACAAAAGGAACCTGTAATGTACCAGAGTGTTTGCTAATAGTGAACTTGCAACATTTTGCCAATTGATCTTGAGGATATGGCAAACTGCAGAAAGACAAGCAGATGTATTACTGAAAGAATGGCAAGTATACTGATCCATTCTGAATGCATGCTGTTTGTTATAAGATGTAGCGAAAAGGTGATTGACAAGCACAAGGAATTTTGCATCAGTATTCATTGAGGAGAAGAACATAATGAGACCAGGGAAGACCAGGCATGAGATGTTTAGTCCCTTTTTGAGCAGTAAGGCAAATGATGTCCCAGTGCCTGCTGGGTTCTTTCCAAGGTTATTACAGGAGGCAAGAAAGGAGATTCCTTGATTCAAATATATTTTTTAAATCTTCTTTTGCCACACAAGGGCATAAAGGGTTGGAGAATGGACAATATCGCTCCTCTACTTCCGAAATAGAGACAAAACAGGAAATTATACAGCAGTGAACCTCATATCAGTGGTAGGAAGATTATTGGAGATGGTTTTTAGAGAATAGGATGTTTTCACATTAAACCAACATGGATTTATTAGCAATAATCAGTGTGGATTTGCGATGAGGAAGTCATGACTTTCAAATGACAGTTTTGTTTTGAGTTGACACAAAGATAATTGATGAGGGTAAAGATGAGGATATGTGGACTTTAGTAAACTTTTCAACAAGGTCCTATATGGTAGGTTGGCCCAAAAGATTAAGGCACATCGAGACTGTAGACTGAATTTAAAACAACCTTGTCCATATAACTATATAATACAGAGAGCAGTTGAGGGCAGTCTTAATCTGTGTGTTCCAGAGGGATATTAGCTTCTGCTGTGTACTTTGCTTGAGGGAAACATGGCTATCCCAATCATTTTGGATGGAGTGTTGTAGCTCAATGGCTTCACCATTTTAAAAGTCTTTTAAAGGCACTGCAGATGGAGTGCGCTTTATGATTAACTCATCGTGATGCACAAATCTGGCAATTCTATCTCATTCCTGCTCAGCTGATCTGGAACATCTAGCAGACAAATGTCGTCCATTTTACCTGCTGAGTGATTTTACCACTATCATGCGTTCCATCTCAGGCCATCAACAAGCAGGCACTGGAAGAGCTGAGCAACATAATCAGCAGGCACCAAACCTTGCACCCTGATAACTTCCCTATCATAGTGGGGGATTTCAACCAGGCAAGCTTGAAGAACTGTCTGAACGACTACCACCAGTACATCACATGTAGAGCTACAGGAGCCACCACATTTGGAAAAACTATTATACCACCATTAATAAAACTTGCCATGTCATGCAACACCCACACTTTGGAAAGTCTGATCACTTGGTTGTCCTTTACTCCCAATGTACAGGCAGCACCAGTGGTGAGGGCCAAGAAGGTATAGTATGTTCAGAAAGCAGAGGAGCACTTACTCGACTGCTTTGAATAAGTGGGCTGAACAATATTCAGGATTTCATCTCCGAATCAGAATGAATACACCACAGTTGTCACTGACTTCATCAAAATCCATGTGATTGAGTGTATGCCTTCAAGAACTTGCCTGAGCTACTCAAACCAAAAGCTGTTCATGAACCAGGAGACTCAGAGTCGGCTGAAAACCATATCTGTAGCATTCAGGAACAGTGATCCAGAATTATACAAGAAGTTCAGTGATAACCTAGGGAAGGCCATTTTGAGGGGGAAAACCAATTCTGATTGAGGTTAGCAACAGAATAGGAAGCACATCAGCTCCTGCAGGGTTGGCAGGCAATTATTTCCTTCAAAGTGCAACATAATATCATGAATGGATGCTCCACTTCTGGATAAGCTCAATGCCTTTTCTACAATCTTTGAAAAGGAGAATAAAACTACATTATGTGAATCCTGCAGAGTGACCCTATGATCACTGCCTCAAACACCAGCATTAGAATATCTTTCAAGAGGGTAACCTCCCATGAAAACCTTAGGCCCTGATAATGGACCTTGCAGGACTCTGAAAACGTGCCAAAATCACCTGGTGGAAGTGTTAAAAAGACAACTTGTATCCCTCACTGCTGAAGTTGAAGTTTTTCATCTGCTACAAAAGAGCAACATTCATATCGGTGCCCAAGAAGAGCAGGTTGAGATGCCTCAACAACCATCGCTCAGTTGCACTCACATCTACTCTGGTGAAGTGTTAGAGGGGTTTGTCTTGGCTAGAATCAACTTGGAAAATTTCCATTTGGTGTTGAGGAGGCATACAGGAGTGAGACAGATCAGCTGACTGAGTGGGGTTGCAGGAACAACCTTGCAGTTAACATCAGTAAGACCAAGGATTTGATTATGGACTTCAGGAACAGAAAGTTGAGGGAACATTGAGGGATCTGCAGTGGAAAGTGTGAGCTGTTTTAAGATCCAGGATGTGAATAACTCTGAGGATCTATCCTGGTCTCAACGTTTTGATTCAACTACAAAGAAGACACAAGAATGGTAATATCTCATTAGGAGTTTGAGGAGAATTAGTATGTCACAAAAATCACTCTCAAATTTCTACTGATGTACCATGAATAGTATCCTAACTAGTTGCATAACTGCCTGGTATGGAAGGGCCACTGCACAGGATTGGAAGAAGCTGCAGCCAGCTGCATCATGGGCACAAGTCTCCCCAGCATCCCAGATACTGGCAGATGACAGGGCAAAACTGGAAGGGGAGGCAGATGATAGAACAAAATTGCAGCCAGCAGGGGGAGTATCTGTATTAGGGATGCAGATTAAAAAAAAAAGCAGATATGGTACTTACTGTATCTAAATAATGTACTAAATTATATACCAATGCACGGCGTATAAGAAATAAGGTGCAAGATTTTGTTGCACTTTTATACATGGTTGGATTTGATGTTGCGGCCATCACTGAATTGTGGTTGTAGTTGAGAGCTGAATGTCCAGGGTTACACATTGTCCCCAGAGAGATAGGAAGGCAGGCAGAGGGGGTGGCGTGATTGGGCCTGTATTCGCAGGAACTTGGAAGGATGAGTGGGGATCTCATTGAAACATTTTGAATGTTGAACAAGCTAGACAAAGTAGACGTGGAAAGTATGTTTCTCATGGTAGGGGAGCCTAAGACAAGAGGGCACAGCTTCCCGATAGAGGGGCGTCCATTTAAAACAGATATGTGGAGAAATTTTTTAAGCCAGAGAGTGATGAAATTGTAGAATTTGATACCACAGGGAGCTGTGGACACCAGGTAATTGGATGTATGTAGGGTGGAGATTGATAGGTTCTTGATAGCCTATGACATCAAAAGTTATAGTGAGGAGACTAGGGAGTGGGGCTGAGGAGAGGAAAAAAGAATTGCCCATGAATAAATAGCACAGTAGTCTCAATGGGCCAAATAGCCTAGTTATACTACATCTTATGGTCTTGTAGTCTTATTGACACCTTCAAATTGTGATGTAATTTACTGTTTTTAGTATTCTGTATTGCAGTGTATTGCTGCCACAAAACAACAAATTTCAGCGATATCAAAAATAACTTTGATTCTGAATGTATATGCTAAATGTCATTCTAAAGACTCTTTGGCGTACTGATTAACAGAAGGATGCAAGTCCATATCTCTTTGAAGTGGTAGCACATGTAGATAGGGTGGTAATGAAGGCAGGTGGCATGCTTGTCTCTATCGCTCAAGATGTTGAGTATAAAATTTGGCAGGTTAGCTGTGTAACTCTTCATTTGGGCCACATTTGGAATATTGTGAACAATTCTGGTGATCACATTACAGGAAGGATAAAGAAGAAAGTTTATTCTGTCTCGAGTCCTCCCTGACAAGGGCTAGGGGTGCGTACAGGATCCACCTGATACCCACACATCTCCAGAAATCCTATCACAGGACAGAGTAGGTGGAGACCCAGCACAACCGTCTCCCACCTCAGTCTGTCTTCCACTCACTCCTCTCATGTCAAGAAATATCTTGGGATTCAGCCTAGTTATTCGACACCGGCATTTTCTCAGGCTGTGTCTGCCTCACTGAAGAGTCTGCAGAAGTTTTTAAAAAAATGAAATAATGAACTTCAACATAAATGACCTACATGGGAAGAAGGAAATGTGTCTTAAATATTCATTCAGTTGTTATTGTTTCTCTTTCCAACAGAAAACAGAAATGAGATTTATTTCTTGGATAAGAGAGAGGACATTGTGTTAAAAGGACCAGACGATCCTGGGAATGACACTGTTGTCTGGGACTGGAAACCACTCAGGGCAGCACACCTATAAGTTAGGGTCTTTCATGAGAAGCCACTCAGGCAGTTGGAATGGAAATTGGTACAATGACTGGAAAGGCAATGACTTGTACCAGGAACAAAGATTGGAGTATGATAGTATTAATCTGATAATTATATGTTCTAAATTTAAATTTGTGGGGATGTTCACTTTGACCAAAACACAACCAATGAAGAAAATCCTACAACAATATGAAGTATTTGGAATCAAAGGTGAGTGGATCAGATAAGTTCTCTGTTTCTCTTCAAATAATTTCTTGCAAAATACTGAGAGATTGAGAGACTTGTGAGAATTCATTCACCCAATGCCAAGAGTGAATCTTCCATTAAAACAAATATAGGGATGATTTTTGATCACTGCCTTTGAAACGTTTGACAGGAGCAAATAGAGTTTGATTATTTCACTAGGAACAGTGAGGAAAGGAAGCAACAAACACAAAATACTGGAGAAAGTCATCAGGTCAGGCAGCATCTATGAATTGAAAAGAACTGTCTATGTTTCTGGCTGAGACTGTTCACGAGGAAATAAATAGACAGGAAAAAGGCAGAAGTCAGAATAAAAGGATGAGGTAGAGAAGGAGCAACAGTTGGTGGGTGTTAAGTGAATCCATGTGAGGGAGGAGAGTGGATACGTGGGGAAGGAGGGGAATGAGAAACTGGGCTGTGATAGGTGGAAGAGGCAAAGGGCTGAAACAGAAGGAAGCAGAAGGAGAGGACTGTGGAGCATTGAATAAGGAGGAGGAGATGAAAAATGAAGGAGGAAGATATGGGGAACGTGCAGTTCACAGGGGCTGGGGAGGGGAAAGACACTAGGAAGGGCTTTGTTGCCTGGGAATAGAAACCACATTCAGGGCAGGACATCTGGAAACTGGGGCCTTTTCAAAGAACAGACAGGGCCTGGTGGAACAGGGTGTCACACTAGAGAAGCAAACACTTGTACCAGCGGATGGATCTGGATTCTGGCACCATTAATCTGAGAATTAGAAAGTACCCAATTGAACTTGCAGGATTAATCACTTTGATTCAAACACAGCCAAGATAACAAATTCAGAAAGAATATGAAAACTTTGAGATTAAATGTGAGTGAGCCAGACAAGGATCAATAACATATTTCTATGCACATAATTAGAGTAAATCTCCCATTAAAACAACTAAGGAAAAAACATTTGTTCATTGGTTCAAACATAAAAATAGATTGACAATTTTCTGCAAGAGCAGGAAGCCAAGGAATCTACCCCACAGTGAATACTATGGTCTGTTCAATGGCATGCTGTAATATGGACTTTTGGGTAGATGGAGCTCATCAGCCTGGGAAGGCAGTCCACCTAAGAGAGGGAAAACTCCGATTTCAAACCTCTGCTGCCTTGCGGCCATACCCACTCATGGGAAAGGCTTTGGGAGTAAACCCTGAGGACAAATCTGGAGCTGGAGTCCCTAAGGCTGTCCAACGTTGCCTTCAACCTCATTCTGGCAACTCCTGCGATGACACTAGTGCCAAGCTGTATTGGCCCTTGCCCTTCCCTTGGACAACATCGGTGTTGTGGAGAGGAGAGTCTTGCTGCATGGGCAACTGCTGGTCTTCCATACAACCTTGCCCAGGCCTGCATCCTCAAAACCATTCCAGGTGCAGTTCCATGGTCTCACGAGACTAATGGATGCGACCACCAATATGGACTAAATTGTGTTACGAAACACATTGATGATGTGTAATGAATCTCAGCACAGTGGGTCTGGGGTGAGACTGGACACTGAAACTGATGATCAGTGTTACCCAGTGGACCATGTCAATGGCTCACTTGGTCAAGAACAATGAGAAAGTCCATTGTCTGTGGAATTTGGACCCTATCGGAGTTCATTCCATGAGGGCAGCTGAGGAAGCAGCTTTAAAGTCAGAGGGATAAATGTATTAATTCAATTGCATCGATAACTCGCATGCATGAATCCAAATCACCATGCTGAGACCGAAATATAATTGGTACCATTCAGCAAAATTCCAACAGTTGGCAGCTTCAGCAGAGCACAAACCTGGGAATGGGACTCTGCCTCCTATGGATAACTCTCCACAGTTTGCAGGAGGTGCTAGTCTGCCCCATCTGTTTGACACAAGACTATTCAATTAGCTCGTGCACCATATATGGCATAGTTGGTTGGCCCCAGAATGCTCTCAGCCAATCTTTGTCCTTATAGATTTAACCCAGGTGAGTGCAGGACCCTGGGGAATCAGAGCAGTGAGTGTGAGCTGGCAAATCCCTCAGCACAACCCAGACTAATCCAGTCTGAGGACCAGGCATAGGGCTAAACATTGATAGGTCTAGACATCTAAATGAGGGGAAGATCACTGTCTCATGGAGATGCTGATATCTGGAGAAATACACAAAGCTGGCGGAACTGATCAGGTCAGGCAGCATCTATGCAGAGAAATGCACAGTCAACATACATTTCTCTCCAGAGATGCTGCCTGACATGCTGAGTTGCTCTGGCTTATTATGTGCTGCCATCAGACAGACTAAAGAGCAGTAGAGTTGTCATGAGATACCATCCTGACCAAACTACTGGCCCTATATCATTGTTCAAAGGGTTTAATTGTGTCACATTGATTTCACCACATCAAAATGTCTGTTAGCTTGCATGCTCCTGGAATTCATTATTTCTAGCCATGTTCCAGGAGGGACTGAAAGTCAGAGCAGGCATTCAGCCAACCAATGTCTCTTGAAAAGCCCTTTCTCATGGAGGCTCAATGAAAGGAGAACCGCCCAGGAACCATTTTAAAGAATTAAAGTCATGGAAATGTACACCAAGGAAACAGGTCCTTTCGGCTATCAAGTCCGTGCTGAAAATATTTAAACTGTCTACTCCCACCAACCTCCATACCCCTACCATCAATTTACATATCCAAACTTCTCTTAAACATTGTAATTGAGCTCACATGCACTACTTGCGCTGGAAAATCTTTCCACCCACTCACAACCCTTTGAGTGAAGAAGTTTCCCGTCGTGTTCCACTTAAACTTTTCACCTGCCACCCTTAACCCATGTCCTCTGGTTATAGTCCCACTCAACGTCAGTGAAAAACACCTGCTTGTATTCACCCTGTTCGTACCCCTCACAATTATGTGTGTACCTCTACCAAATCACCTCTCAGTCTTCTACATTCAACGGAATAAGACCCTAACCTATTCAATCTTTCCATATAACTCAGATCCTTCAGACCCAGCAATATCCTTTTAAATTTTCTCAGTACATAGAAACATAGAAAGACCTACAGCACAATACAGGCCCTTCAGTCCACAAAGCCGTGCTGAACATGTCCTTACCTGAGAAATTACCTAGGGTTACCCATCACCCTCTATTTTTCTAAACTCCATGTATCCATTCAAGAGTTTCTTAAAAAATACTATTGTTTCCGCCTCTACTGTTGCCAGCGGAAGCCCATTCCATGCACTCACCACTCTCTGTGTTTTAAAAAAAAACGTACCCATGACATCTCCTCTGTACCTACTTCCAAGCACCTTAAAACTGTGCCCTCTCGTGCTCAACATTTTAGCCCTGGGTAAAAGCCTTAGACTATCCACATGATTAATGCCTCTCATCATCTTATACACCTCTATTAGCTTACCTGTCATCCTTATTTCCACATTTGCTGTAGGCTGGTGACCAAACTGCACAAAACACTCTGCATTAGGACTCATCAACGTCCTTACAATTTCAGCACTCTGCAACTGTAATGATCTTAGATGTCAGTTTTATCCACAGACTCCTTGTCCATGTGTCAGGTTGACTTACTGAATCGTGCTGGCACATTGAGGACAGAGTCAGTCTGCTGCCTTTTCCATGTAATATGGTAATCCCAGTCAGACAGTCGCTACATTTCCAGTATACCATCTTCTGGTGAGATTCCATCACCTGCCCACTGGGGTATCAACAGCCACAAATCCCCTCAAACAGTCTGCCCCTGAGCTGAACTCTGACACTCCAGCGGATTTGGGGAAAAGTCCCAGTTTCTGCTCTGCCTCACTAACCCAGGCTGAACTGGGCTGAGTTTCAAAGGACCTGCTGTGCTATTCTACAACTTGGATGCATGCATACATGAAGAACTATAGGGAACATAAATTTCCTGAGGTCAAAAACAGAAAATGCCGACCAGGCAGCACTTGTGGAATGGGGAACATTTAAAGATACTGGTGAAACACACATCATCAGAATAGTTTATCTTTCAGATTTCCAAGATCTGCAGATTTTCCTTGATGGTCACATCCTGAGTTCAGTTTGAGGGGGATCATTGGACCATACACGTCACCACTCACTCTGAATCTCATTGGTCTATTTCTCACAGTTGAGGCGAGTCCACAATAGCCTGTGGAGGGCAGTGACGTCACCCTCAGCTGTACCATCTCCAGACTCCCAGATACCGTCAGTCTCCACTGGAAACCAGTGGGCTCATCCCAGCAGAACAGGAGAAACACTGATCAGATCCGGCTGAATAACACCGTCTATCTGATGCTCCGACACGTTACAGTGGAGGATGAGAGGTTGTATCAGTGTGAAGTGCGGGAAAATGGTAACGTTGTTTTCACAAGCAAAGCAAACTTTACTGTAGACACGGGTAAGTATTACCAATTATGGGATACTAAAATTGCACTTTATCATAGGTGGTTCATGTAATGTGGCGAATGCACCTTTGAATGATTGTAGTCCATGATCAACTCTCCTGTGTAAATTGCAGCAATAGTTATAGAGAAGCTTCCAGAAAGTCTCTCTGTGGAGTAGCTGCCTGCTTGTCTCTGTGTAACGGTCACAGCACACAGGAAGGAGGCTCTTCTGTTAGAGCTGATCATTAGAACATTTTGTTAGTTTAATTTGCCATTTGCCTTTCAGTATTTTAGACCGAGATCCTGATACAGCATCATGTCTTGGTGTTGCATAGAAAGTGGAATCACCGTGACAACCACCAGCAGTTCCTGTTCACACACAGCACTGTGATGGTGGTTCACATGTCAACACTGAGCAACAAACCATCCTCACTGCCTCAGTGAAACTTCCAAACAGGTTCTTTTCCCTGTATCTCTGATTCTCTTGGGAGGTTCACAGAGTCAAGACAACATTGGGTAATGTCAGGTAAATGGAGACTTTCCATTGGATTCCTGGACCAAGCCCACGGCCACAATCACCACACACCTTCTATCCTGTCCACACTGACTGATGCTGAGCCCATCCTAGACATTAAAGACAAAGTCCCAAGAGTGACTGGGCATCAGGCAACCGACTGTAGAGTCTCCAACCCAAACACTGTAAGACAGTTTAAAGCTCTTAAAATTAAATTTTAATGACAAATCTTTTTAAATCTCAAATTGTAAAACACAAGAACATGCTTAAGACATGAAGTTCAACTGAGAAATTCCTTCTCCTTTCCCAACTTAAATCAAACCTCTCCTGGGTCAGATTAGAGAGTGATACTTCAGTGTAATATTGGGAATCCCAGCAATTAGTGTTGTGACAGTGAATGAGTCATGTGGAGACTGGAGAGTCTATGTAAAATGTTTTTGTTCAGCATGACAAGACATTTTAGAGAAATCCTCAAAGGTACCTCATTGGATTTTCTACTCCTTAAACTCTAAAATAATAGCATGTGATTAAATACAGTTTTACATTGTCTCCTTCAACAAAGGGGATGGAAGGATTAACGTATTAGGAGCGTTTGATGGATCTGGGTGTGTACTTGGAGTTCAGAAAAATAAAGAGAGATCGCATTGAAACCTATTAAATATTGAAAGGCCCATATAGAGTGTTCATAGAGAGGATGTTTGAAATAATGGGGAAATCTAGGACCAAAGGGCACAGCCTCAGAAATGAAGGACATTCCTTTAGAACAGTGATGAAGAGGAATTTATTTAGCCAGGGTGTCATGAATCTGTGGAATTCTTTGTCACATCAAGCTGTGGAGGCCATGTCATTGGATATATTTGAAGGGGAGATTGATTAATGCCATAAAAGTTACAGCTCAAGTCTTGAGAATGGTGTTGATCTGGAAATTAAATCAGCCATGATCAGGAGTAAACTCAATAAGCCAAGTTCTGCTCCAATGCCTAATGCTCTTATTTGTGTGTATACAAGTCTTGTATAGAAATGCATTTGTAGAATGTGTAAAAATCTCCACTGACAATATACCTTTGAATATTCTAACATGTGTGGACAATGAGAAGGCTTCTTAGGATGAAATGTCAGGCAATCAAAGTATAGTTTTTTTATCACTTTGTTGAAAGTTGGCTCTCTGCAGACAATAGTGTGTATTAATAGTGCCTTGGACTAGATGGACAAAAAGTGGTTCTTGTTAATATTAACTGGCTGTTATCCCCAACCCACAGCAGATTCAATTGCAACACGGCAGAGCAGCATTTAGTGTGACTATATTACAGCTTGCAATGTCATTCTTCAGAGCTCAATCCTGGTGCCATATTTATGGAGTTTGCATGTCCTCCTCATCAACATGTGTGTTTCCTCTCAGTGCTCTAGTTTCCTCCCACATTCCAAAGATGTTAGTCATGGTAAATTGTCCTGTGATCAGGCTAGGGTTGGATAAGGTGGGGTTGTTGGGCAGTGTGGCTTATTGGGCAGCAAAGGACTGTTCTGTGCTGTATCTGCAAGTAAGTAACCATAACATCTGAAGGATGTCCCATGACTAATAGTCCCAACTTCTGAGGCTTGGCCGTAAAACACACGTGAACAAAGTGAACAAATACACTCTGTGGCCGTTCTGTTGAGTGTAAGTATTGAATCAGCCAATCATGTGGCAGCAACTCAATGCATAAAAGCATGCAGATATGGTCAAGAGGTTCAGTGGTTGCTCATACCAAACATCACAATGGAGAAAAAATGTGATGTAGTCTGAACAACTTTTATCATTGTTGGTAACAGATGAAGTCTGCTTGAGTATCTCAGTAACTGCTGATCTCTGGGGATTTTTACACACAGCAGTCTCTAGAGTTGACAGAGAACAGTGCGAAAACAACAAAAAAAAATTAGTTACTGACTGTTTTGCGGACAAAAATCCTTTTCAATAGGACAGTTCAGAGGAAAATGGCCAGACTGGTTCAAGCTGAGCGAAAGTAGACAGTTACTCAAATAATGATGTGTTACAAGAGTGTTTTACAGAAGAATATTTTGAACACACAAAACATTGTATCTTGCTGTGGATGGGTTATGACAGCAGTAGACCATGAACATACGCTCAGTGCCACTTTATTACTTAAAGGAGATGCCTAAGAAAGTGACTACTGAGTCTATGTGTGGAGCCACAAGAAATGTGTGAGCTCCTCAATGAATAAATCTACTCTTTTTTTACCATGGAGAAAGACATTAGGACAAGGGAACTCAGGAAAGTTAATGGGCATGTCTCTTGGATATTCCACATTGCAGTGCAGGAGACGCTGATTATCTTTAAATGTATGATGTTAGCTTAATCTCCAGGTCTTTATCTAGAATATCCAAAGGAATTGATGGATGCTAGGGAAGAATTTATGGAGCCACAGTTGAGGTAAATACATTAGTGTTAGTGGTGGGTAAGTGCCAGATAACTAGATGGTGGATAATATTGTGTCTTTATTTCCGATAGGCTGCAGATTAAAACTGAGCAAATATAGACCAGTAAGCTTAACGTCTCCCATGTATAAACTACTGGAGAGAATTCTGAGGGACAAGGTTAGCGTGTATTTGGAAAGACCGTGATTGATTAGGGAGAATCAACATAGCTCAGTGTGTGAGAGATCATGCCTTAAAAATCTGATTGAGATTTTAAAGAATAGAGAGGTAGATGAGGCAGGGTGTTGATGTGGACTATACCAACTGCATAAGTGCTATGGTTGGCTGTGGTACACCACTTGGCACTGACATCCAGTCAGAAAATGCTCAATTACCATGATTCTCTGTCTCCTATCACCCTGCCTATTAGGTTTCCAACTTTCCAAAGCATTTTGAATTACTTCCAAACCAGCCTGTCATGTAGGGCATTGTAAAAGCCTCACCAAAATCCATGTGAACTTCCATGCTGCTCTGATCAATTTTCTTAGTCATCTCATTTTTTAATCTGCTTATTTCATTACTTGTTGTGAGAGTTGATTAATCCAACAGATGATAAGGTCCAAAGAAAATGGATGTGTGTTTTGTTTCATAAAAACAGACCCAAGGTTTATTACATTCAAGTCTTTGAAATCTTTCTTTCAAATGAATGACATTTCTGTCATATCTCCGGGCCTATCACATGCTTGTAAGACTATTTCTCTGGTAGATGGACCAGGCTTCAGGTGGGATCACAATTGATTAAAGAGCAAAAGTTGTCATGATACTTAGAAAGCAATCATGAACTTGTCTGTCCTTTCTGAGAGGTGACCTCTGGGACTTGACAAGTGATACACATTTTCCAGGTTATCACTGTGAACCTTTCTTATTAGTGGACAATGTTTTTCAGTGAATTAGATAATGGGGGATTTATTTTCCTAGGTGTTGCCTGGTCTGCTGAGTTCCTTCAGCATTTTGTGTGTGTAGCAATGTGTGTGTGTGTAACAAGACAAATCTTTGTCTTGTTGTTGGTCAGGACCATCCTTTCAAAAGATAACACCAAGGCAGACTCAGCAAAATCCTCCTGAAAAATTAGCTTTACTTGTTACTTGTACATCAAAAGATGCGGTTCACTACTCATTACTAAACCATATGTTCTATAAACTGGAGCACCCGGAGGAAACACGTATCACAGGGAGAACTTACAGATTGCTTACAGATAACTTCGGGAATTGAACCCTGTTCGTTGGTGCTGTAAAGCATTATGATAGCCACTATATTAAAATGCCAACCACTGGAATGCACTGGAAGGATTAGTGAACCAATGGTAGTGCCCTCTCTCAGGTTAGCATTGCCACTGAGCCCTGAGTTACACTTTGTTAGCTCTGTGGGCTGCCCACATTGATCATGCACCTGATATCAGAGCCTGGAATAGACTCTGTCTGCTGAGCTCTACCAGTGGACAGTGGAAGTGATTCAAGTTGGTGATTTAATACTCTGAGAAGCAGCAACATTCCCATTACATCACAGTCCTTTACAAGTAATTCTTTTCCCACCATTAAGCACATTCACAAGGAGCACTGCTATGCTTCACCGTCCAGGCCATAGTCTCTATCTGGCTCACTGGTGAATTCAAATGCAGGAATCCCAGAAACTTCGGTAATTCAAACAAAACAAAAGATTTATTACAGAAGTTAACCAACAAAACTAACAAGGACTCAAGCAAACTCTGCAGAATCTTGAAGAACTGAAATCACTCATAATACACAAAGGAACTTGGTCAGTGTTTCACCAGACCATGGTCCACAATAGCCAAGCAAAGAAGGGTTGGCATGCTCCCCGTCTTCCACCCACAAGGTACACACAGGGCATTGTAGGTATTCAGGACCAATCAGACAGCCCTGGTGTCCAGATGAAGCAATAGCCCCAAAGACAACAACCACAATACAAGACAATGAAAATCCCTTGTTAATTACAGCAAATTGAATAAAAGTGATAAATACAAAGAGAGTTTAACAATCCCCATGATACCAAATGAGACACCTGCGATACAAACTGAAAACCCAGAGCCAATCCAAAGACAAACAATTAGACATGAAAGGTAAGCAATCCAAGGAACAGTGCATCCTCATGAGGTGACACCAAGAAAATACAATCCACATACTGACTGATAAAAACAACCCCTAGTTGTAACACTCTTCAGGGAGGTGGTACAGGAGCCTTAGATCACACACATTCTGGTTCAAGAAAAATTATCATCCTTCAACCATCAGGTTCCTGAAGCAGTGTGGTTAACTTCACTCACCTTAACCTCAGAACTGATTCCACAACATATGGACTCACTTTCAAGAAAACTGCAACTCATATTCGCAGTATAATTTACAGCATTTCCTCATTTATATTCTTCATTATTTTCACAACTCCAGTCAGTCTGGCACACAAAGCTCCTCATCCTTTGGCCTAACTACAGCCTGATTCTGTCAGGTGCTAAGATGTCCTTCAAAGACAGGAGACGTGATGTCAGTAATAGTGTGAATAGATCAGTGATGGGTGTGTGCTGAAAATACACAAATACATTTTCACTGAGACTGCAATGGAATAGTGGATTTCAGCTGCATGGTCATCAGTAGGTGGTAGTTAAATGCACAGCAGAGCTTTAGTACTTGGAAAACAAAAAGTTCTAGATGCAGGAAGCCTGTGGTAAAGAGAAAAATACTGGAAACATCAACAGGAGAAAATCTGAGGATGTTGGAAATCAAAGCAACACACATAAATATCAGTAGGAACACAGCAGGCCAGGCAACATCTATGGAAAAGAATAAACAGTCGACATTTTGAGCCGAGATCCTTCATCAGGACTGAAAAAAAAGATGAGAAGTCAGATCAAGAAGGTGGGGTGAGGGGAGAAAGAAGTACAGGATGGAGGGTGATTGATGAAACTGGAAGAGGTGCAAGTGTGAAGTAAAGAACTGCAAACTTGATTTGTGAAAGAGATAAAGGGCTGGAGAAGGGGGAAATCTGATAGGAGAGGATAGAAGACCATAGAAGAAAGGGAAGGAGGAAGAATACCAAGGGAGGTGATGGACAGGTAAGGAAATAGGGTGAAAGAGGGAAACAGGAATGGGGAGTGGTGAAGGGGTGCACAATTGCCACAAGTTTGAGAAATCAATATTCATGGAGGCTACCCAGACAGAATATAAGATGTAGTAAACAGATGCTGTGGTCAAATCAACACGTACAAACATGCTGGAGGAACTCAGCAGGTAGGACAGCATCCGAGCAGTCAATGTAGAACGAGCAGTCAATGTTTTGGGATGAGATCCTTCATCAAGACTGAAGAAGGAGGGGGCAGGGGCCCTATAAAGAAGGTGGGGGGAGGGTGGGAAGGTGCCAGGTGAAAAAACAATCAGAGGAAAGATCAAAGGGTGGGGGAGGGGAAGCAGGGAGGGGATAGGCAGGAGAGGTGAAGAAGGAATGTAAGGAGAAAGCACAATGGGTAGTAGAAGAGGACAGAATCATGAGAGAGGTGATAGGCAGCTGGAGGAGGAGACAGAGTGAAATTGGGATGGGGGAAGGGAGACAAAGGGAATTACCGGAAGTTGGAGAATTCGATGTTCATACCAAGGGGCTGGAGACTCGGTATATGAGGTTTTGCTCCTCCAACCTGAGTTTGGCCTCATCATGGCAGTAGAAAAGGCCATGTACGGACATATCCAAATGGGAACGTGAAGCAGAGTTGAAGTGGGTGGCAACCGGGAGATCCTGTCTGTTGAGGCAGACGGAGCGGAGGTGCTCGATGAAGCGGTCCCCCAAGCTGTATCGGGTCTCACCGATGTAGAGGAGGCCGCACTGGGAGCACCGGATGCAATAGATGAACCCAACAGACGCAAAAGTGAAGTGTTGCCTCACCTGGAAGGACTGTTTGGAGCCCTGAATGGTGGTAAGAGAGGAGGTGTAGGGACAGGTGTAGCACTTGCGCTTGCAGGGATAAGTAGCAGGTGGAAGATCTGTGGGGATGGAAGTGTGGACCAGGCAGTCATGGAGGGAATGATCCCTGCGAGAAGCAGAGAGACGTAGAGATGGAAAGATGTGCTTAGTGGTGGGGTCCTGTTGAAGCTGGCGGAAGTTGCAGAGGATAATATGCTGGATCGGAGGCTGGTGGGGTGGTAGGTGAGGACAAGGGGAACATGGTCCCTGTTGTGGTGATGGGAGGATGGGGCGAGAGCCGAAGTGCGGGAAATGGAGGAGATGCAGGTGAGGACATCATTGATGCCGGCAGAAGCAAAACCAGGATTCTTAAAGAAGGAGGACATTTGAAATGTCCTGGAACGGAAGGCCTCATCCTGGGAGCAGTGAGCATACAAGATGTAGCTCCTCCAATCTGAGTATGGCCTTATCGCAGCAGTAGAGGAAGTCATGGACTGACATGTCGGAATGGGAAAAGCAATAGATTTGAAATGGGAAGCCACTGGGTGATCCCACTTTTTCTGATGGATGGAGCATAGGTGCTCGGCAAAGCAGTCTCCCAATCTATACCAGGTCTCAACAATATACATGAGGCCACACCAGGTGCACTGGATACAGTAGATGACCCTAACAGACTCACAGGTAAGGTGTCACCTCACCTGGAAGGAATATTTAGGGCCCTGAATGGTAGTGAGAGAGTAGCACTTGCAAGGATAAGTAAAAGAAGGGAGATCAGCGGGGAGGGACAAATGGACAAGGGAGTTACGTTGGAGGTGATCAGTGCTGAAAGCGGAAGGTGGGGGTGAGGGACAGAAAGATGTGAATGGTGGTGTGCTCCTGTTGCAGATGGCTGAAGTTACAGAGAATTACTTGCTGGAGGCAGAGGTCAGTGGGGTGGAAACACTAAGCAGGTATGACATTATCTGTGGAAGAGTTAATATTTCAGGTCAAAGACTCTTCCTTGGAATCTGATCAAAGTTTTTCCAAAGACTGCTTTTCAAATCTGCTGGAGAGGTTTCCAAATATACTTCCTTGGAATCTGACTATTTTTTCCAAACAACCTGAAACATTAATTCTCCCAGTTCCCTTTCCACAGAAGCTATCTAACTTGCTGAGTGTATCTCACATTCACAGCTCCACTTGGGAGGGGATAAAAGCTATGGGGCAAAAGCCACCACACTGTGGCAATTCTTATTCCAGTAGAAACACAGACTATGATGGACATTCCCCTGTTGAACAGTGGGAGGCCTCACACATGAACTGGATTAAATACCTTCTGAAAGTTCAAATATACAACATCCACTGCATCCCCTTTATCTATCATACTTGTAATCTGCTCAAAGAATTCCAACAGGTTCATCAGGCAGGATTTTCCCTTGAGGAAACCATACTGATTTTGTATGAGCTTGTCCTGTGTCACCAAGTACTCCATCACCTCATCCTTAACAATTGATTCTAACATCTTGCCAACCACAGAGGTCAGGCTATCTGGTCTATAATTTCCTTTCTGCTGGCCTTCCTCCTTTCTTAAAGAGTGGAGTGACATTTGCAGCTTTCCAGTCCTCTGGCACCATGCTAGAGTCCAATGACTTTTGAAAGATCATTTCTAATGCCACATGATTTCTAATGCTACCTCTTTCAGAATGCTAGGGTACAGTTCATCTGGTCCGGGTGACTTATGTACTTCTAGGTCTTTCAGCTTTTTGAGCACCTTATCCCTTGTAATAGTAACTGCACTCACTTCTCTTCCTTCACACATTAAACATCTGGCATACTGCTACTGTCTTCCATATTGAAGACTCATTTAGTTAATCTGCTTGTCCCCAGTTATTATTTCTTCTGTCTTATTTTCTAGTGATCCTATATCCACACTCATCTCTCTTTTAATTTCACATTCTTGAAAAAGCTTTTACTAACCACTTTGATATTATTTGCGAGCTTGCTTTCATTTTTCAGTTTTTCCCTTCTAATGATTCTTCTAGTTGATCTCTGTTGGGCTTTTAAAAACTTCCCAGTCCTCTACTTTCCCAATATTTTTTTCTTTGTTGTATGCACTTTCTATTGTTTTTACATTAGCTCTGACTTCCTTGTCAGCCATGATTGTATTATTTTGCCATTTGTGACCTCTTCACTTTTGGAATGCACATGTCCTGCACCATCCTCATTTTTCCCAGAAATGCACACCATTGCTGCTCGGCTGTCATCCCTGCCAACAGCTCCTTCCAATTTATTTTGGGCTAAATCCTCTCTCATACAACTGTAATTTCCCTTACTCCACTGAAATACTGCTATGTCAGACTTTACTTTCTCCCTATCAAATTTCAAATTGAACTGAATCATATTGTGATTACTGGTTCTAAAGGGTTCTTTTACCTTAAGCTCCCTAATCGCCTCCGGTTTTACATAACATGCAATCCAGTATAGCTGATCCCTAGTAGGCTCAAAAACAAACTACTCTAAAAAGCCATCTCTTAGGCATTCAACAAACTCACTCTCTTGAGTTCCATTACCAAACTGATTTTCCCAATCAACCTACATGTTAAAATCTCTCATGACTATCATAACATTGCCTTTTTGATTTGCCTTTTCTATTTCCTGTTGTAATCTGTGGTCCACCTTCCAGCCACTTTTGGGAAGCCTGTATGTCACATCTTTGTACCGATTTGATGCCATTCTTTACCAGCATCACCACTGAGCCCTGAGTAACACTTTGTTAGCTCTGTTGGGCTGCCCACATTGATCATGCATCTGACATCAGAGCCTGGAACAGACCCTGTTTGGTGAGCTCTGTGGGGGAAGAGAGCACCCAGTGGACAGAGGGAGTGATTCAAGTTAGTGAGTAAATGCTCCTTGAGAAGCAGCAACATCCCCATTACATCACGGCCCTTTACAGGCAAAGCTGTCCTCACCATTGTGCACATTCACAAGGAGCACTGCCATGAAATAGCATTATCATCAAGGTCTACCACCATCCGGGCCATACTCTCTTCCCAATGCTGCCATCAGGCAGGTGGTACTGGAGCCTTAGATCCCACACAATCTGGTTCAAAAACAGTTTTTACACTTCAACCATGAGGCTCCTGAACCAGCGCGGATAACTTCACTCACCTTAACTCTGAACTGATTCCAGAGCACATGGACTCATTTTCAAGAAGACTGAACTCATGTTCTCAGCATAATTTACAGTATCCTGATTTATTTTTTTTATTACTTGCACTGTTTGTCTTGAAAATTAGTTGTTTGTCACTCTCTGTTTGAGGGTAGTTTCTCATAGATTCCTTTGTATTTCTGTTTTACTGCGAATGCGTGCAAGAAACTGTTATCACAATGCAGTATTTGTTGACATGTACGTAACTTGATAATTAATTTACTTTGAACACTCATTTTGAACTCTTGGGATTCTCTGGCCAATGGGCACTCAAGGAGGAGAAAGCTGAAAGCCCATTCTTCACAACTCACCCCATCCTTAAACAAATTATCTCAGCCAGTTGAATGGCCTTTACAGCACAAGCAATGCAGCTGTCCCTCTAGTCTGAAAATGTAGACAGAAAGATTCTCCTAAGTCCAGTGACTGTAATGTGTCTGTCTTGTTCGATGCAATCAAATCAGGTGTGTTCTTTCGATGAGCATCCAGTATCTGGTCCACGTGAAGTCTTCATGTCTGATCTCCAACATTCACTGTGTGAAGCAATGGTCCAGTTCTTGTAGCTACCCTACCGAGCATCTGCTTGTCTTCTTGGTAATTATGCCCTAGGACTTCCTTTCCTATCTCGAAGCTCCTTGCTGATTCACCTGGTAACTGGTTGAACTGTTTAGTGGAAGATGTGATTTCCTCCTATCTGTAACAGTGCGCTTAATGGATGCAGCACTGTAGCAATGTTTGGGAGAAACCAGAGGTAGAAGTAAGAGCTGAGTAGTGGTACATTTCCTGTTTGGGTGCTTGTAGCACTGCTTCAGTCTTTTCTTGTGACTTATGTAAACCACGCTTGTCAATGACATGATCACAATATGAGATTTCATTCTTCAAAACAAAAACTCACATTTCTCTCTTTGCGCACAGGCCATACTCACTTAGCCTGGAAAGCACCTTACCAAGGTTCTGTAGATGCTCTTCATCATTCCCTCTATACATCCTTCCAAGCACCTTAAAACGATGCCACTTCATCCTTGGGGGGGGGTGGGGGGAAGCCTCTGGCGAATCACATGATCAATGCCTCACATCAACTTATACATCTGTGTCAGGTTGCCTCTTGTACAATCACTCTGTCGTTCATTTCCAGCTCTCTGCAAACCTTGTATCTCAGCACATAACACCTGATCTCCCATTTATTCACAATCATTAGAGAATTCCTCTCTCAGTGAGGCAACCAATCCCTCCCAGACATCAAAATTAATACAAGTAACATGTTATTCCTTCACCACTTAGGAATAATTACGCTTTCACCTCTGAAAAACAGGTCATATAAGGGCCTAGCATATTTCTGATATGAAGCAAGTCAAGTATATATGTATTGTAACTGGCATACATACATAGGTTTATCACTGCTATAAAAGTACCCTTTTTCTTAATGTCTCTACATTCAAACATTTCAGTTCACTGTAAGTCATCCCCACAATTACCAAGGTCCTTTTCCCTTGGCAACTCTGGTGAATACAGAAGCAAAATATTCATTAAGTACCTCCACTACCACCACTGAGTCCATAGACATGTTTCCACTATCACACCTGATTAGTCTTATTTTCACACGGCTAACCCTCTCGCTCTTCACATTTTTGTAGAATGCCTTCGGATTTAACTTTATCCTGCTTGCCAAGGCCTTCTCATGGCCTCTTCTAACTTTCTTAATTTCATTCTTAAGCTCCTTCCTAGCAACCCTGTATTTTTCTAGAGCTCTATCGCATTTGCCACTTTTCTGCCCTGCATTTCCCTAAGAACATCTGCTCCCAAGTTCCTGCCTAATACTATCATATTTCCCTCACCCCAATTAAATGTTTTCCCAAATTTTCTGTTCCTATCCCTCTCCATCACTATGGTAATGGAGATTGAGTTGAGATTGTACAATTAAAATTGTACACGGAATTGGTAAGGCCAAATTTGGAATATTGTGTACAGTTCTGGTCACCGAATTATAGGAAAGATATCAATAAATTAGAGAGAGTGCAGAGACGATTTACTAGGATGTTACCTGGGTTTCAACACTTAAGTTACAGAGAAAGGTTGAACAGGTTAGGTCTCTATTCATTGGAGCGTAGAATGTTGAGGGGGGATTTGATCGAAGTATTTAAAATTTTGAGAGGGATAGATAGAATTGATGTGAATAGGCTGTTTCCATTGAGAGCAGGGGAGATTCAAACGAGAGGACATGATTTGAGAGTTAGGGGGCAAAAGTTTAAGGGAAACATGAGGGGGTATTTCTTTACTCAGAGAGTGATAGCTGTGTGGAATGAGCTTCCTGTAGTAGTAGAGGCCAGTTCAGTTGTGTCATTTAAGGTAAAATTGGATAGGTATATGGACAGGAAAGGAGTGGAGGGTTATGGGCTGAGTGTGGGTAGGTGAGACTAGGTGAGATTAAGAGTTCGGCATGGACTAGGAGGGCCGAGATGGCCTGTTTCCATGCTGTGATTGTTAGATGGTTATATGGTTATTACTACCTCCAAAATCCTCTCCCATCAAGAGATATGACACCTGATCAGGTTCATTTCCCAATACCAGGTCACGTATAGCCTCACCTCTAATTGGTGTGTGTGTGTATATAATTGCCCCCTTCCTGTTTCTGGCTTCTACCCACACTGACTCAGTAGATAATCTCCCCATGACTTCCTCCCTTTCTGCACCTGTGACACTAATTGATTGACTTTATTTATTTCTTACATCCTTCACATACATGAGGTGTAAAAATCTTTATGTTATGTCTCCGTCTAAATGTGCAATGTGCAAACATAGTAACTTAAAATAATTTATAATAAAATAGAACAGTCAATGTAACATAAAACTGCACTAAAATCAGGGTGAGTTAATCAGTCTGATGGCCTAGTCGAAGAAGTTGTCCCAGAGCCTGTTGATCCTGGCTATTATGTTGCGGTACGGTTTACAAATGGTAGCAGCTGGAATAGATTGTGGTTGGGTCCCCAATGATCCTACAGGCCCTCTTGTCACATCTGTCCTTGTAAATGTCCTGAATCATGGAAAGTTCACAACTACAGTTGCATTGGGCCGTCCACACCACTCTGCAGAGTCCTGCAATTAAGGAAGGTACAGTTCCCATACCAGGCAGTGACGCAGCCAGTCAGGATGCTCTCAATTGTGCTTCTGTAGAAATTCATAGATTTGGAGGCCCACAACCAAACTTCCTCAACTGTCTGAGGTGAAATAGGCGCTGTTGTGCCTCTATCATCATACAGCTGGTGTGTACAGACTACGTGAGGTCCTTACGTGTGGATGCCAAGGAACTTAAAGCTGTTTAGCCTCTCAACCCCAGATCCATTGATGTCAATAGCAGTTAGCTCATCACCAATCCTCCTTCAATTCATAACCAGCTCATTGTTTTTGGGACATTGAGGGAGAGGTTGTTTTCTTGACACCACCTTGTCAGGAAATGACTTCTTCCCTGCAGGCCACCTCATTGTTGTTTGAGATTAATCCAATCAATGTAGTATTATTGGCAAATTTAATTAGCAGATTAGAGCTGTGGGTGGTGTCACAGTCATGGGTATACAGGGAATAAAGGAAGGGACTTGCTACACAGCCCTGAGGGGCTGCTGTATTGAGAGTTAGAGGGTTGGAGGTGAGGGGGCCCATTCTTACCACCTGCCATCGATCTGGCAGGAAGTCCAAGATCCAGCTGCACAAGGCAGGGTCAAGGCCAAGGTCACTGAGCTTCCTGTCAGTCTGGATGGAATTATGGTTTTGAATGCTGATTTGTTGTCCAAGAACAGCATTCTCACATAAGCATCCCTCTTCTCCAGATGTGTAAGGACAGTGTGCAGAGCAGTGACTATTGCGTTGTCTGTCAATCTGTGATGTCAGTAGGTGAATTGTAAGGGCTCCAGTCTGGGTGGTAGCAAGCTGCAGGTGTAATCCTTGACCAGCTTCTCAAAGCATTTACTTATTATTGAGGTGAGTGTGACAGGACACCAATCAATCAGGCAAGTTACCTTGGTCTTTTTTGGTACAGGGACAATGGTGGATAATTTGAAGCAGGAGGGCACTCTACATTGGGAGAGGTAGAGACTGCCTGAATAGCAATGTCACACCCCCACCTCCTTCGTCTCCCTCCCTGTCCTTTTTGAAACATCAAAAGCCTGGCACACTCAGCAGCCATTCCTGTCCCTGAGACATCCATGTCTCTGTAATGACCACAACATCAGAGTTCCATGTTTTGATCCACTCTCTAAGTTCATTTGCCTTGTTTATAATACTCCTTGCTTTAAAATAGACACATCTCAAACTATCAGGTTGAATGCATCTTTGCTCTAACATCTGCCTACCCTTCCTCACAAACTCCCTACAAGCTGTCTCTTCTTGTGCTCCAACCTCCGCCCCCCCCCCCACCATCTGCCTCTTCACTTCAGTTCCCACCTTCCTGTAAATCTTGTTTAAAACCTCTCCAACAGCATTATCAAACCACCCCGCCAGGGCATTGGTCCTTTTTGTACAGGTCAAACCTGCCTCCCAAAGGCCCAGTGATCCAGTAACTGGAATCCCTGCCCCTTGCTCCAAACCTTCAGCCACACATTTATCTGCCACCTCATTCTATTCTTATACTCACTGTCGCGTGGCACAGGCAGCAATTACAAGATTACTACCCTTGAGATCCCGCTTCTCAGCTTCCTTCCTAACTCCCTGTATTTTGCTTTCAGGACCTTCTACCTATGTCATTGATACCAATATGTACCATGATCTCTGGCTGTTCACCCTCCCATTTAACGATATTGTGGATGCATTCAGAAACATCATGAACCCTGGCACCTGGGGGCAAGCTACCATCCATGATTCTTTTTTCACCTACAGTATTGCCTAGCTGCCCCCTCTAAGTATAGAGTCCCCTAATACTGCAGCCATCCTCTTTGGTTCTCTATCCTTCTGAGCCACAGGGCCAGACTCTGTGCCAGAGGCACAGCCACACAACCCATGTAGGTTGTCCCCAGCAACAGTACTCAACATGGAGTACTTATTGTAAAGGCAAATGGCCACAGGGGTGCTCTCCACTACCTGATGCTTTCCTTTCCCTGTCTGCTGTGGCCCCAGTATGTCTACCTGCCTGTAGCTCCTATCAATCATGTCCTCACTTCCCCTATCAAGCTGTAAGTCATTGAGCTGCAGCTCCAGGTCCTTTTCTTTTCTTTTTCAATCTTTTTATTATTGTTATTAATATCAACAAAATACAATTGATATATAGGTAATGGAATTACAAACATACACATTTCCATTGTACATGAAAGGATACATAAACAATGATTACAGTATAAATGAGTATTCTCAAATCATGAATGATACAGTATATAGATGAACAAGGTAAATCTGGGTATATCATAATATATAATAAAAAAAACAGAAGAAAAAAAATATGCAAAAAAAAAACTAAACTAATAATCTAATAGCTAATAAAGAAAAAAAGCAAAAAAAGAAAAGGAGAGAAAGAAAAACTGGAAAAAGAAAAAAAAGGGCTGTTTATAATATCTCACAAGAATACATAATCATCAGTGTCGTCAACTCCAATCCTCTCAACATATATAAAATTAAAACTGGAAAATCAAATAGGCTTGAAACAGGGTCATATTACATCATATGAAAATATTGAATAAATGGTCTCCATATCTTTTCAAATTTAATAGAAGTATCAAATACACTTCTAATTTTTTTCTAAATTTAAACATAACATAGTTTGAGAAAACCAATGAAATACAGTGGGAGGATTAATTTCCTTCCAATTCAGCAAAATAGATCTTCTAGCCATTAGAGTAAGAAATGCAATCATTCGACAGGCGGAAGAAGATAAATGAAATGAGTCCATCATTGGTAAACCAAAAATTGCGGTAATAGGATGGGGTTGTAAATCAATGTTCAATACCGCAGAGATAATATCAAAAATATCTTTCCAATATTTTTTCAAAAGCGGATACAACCAGAACATATGAGTTAAAGACGCTATTTCAGATTGACATCTATCACAAATAGGATTTATATCAGAATAAAAATGAGCTAATTTATCCTTGGACATATGGGCCCTATGTACGACCTTAAACTGTATTAATGAATGTTTGGCACATATAGATGATGTATTAACTAAGTGAAGAATTCTTTCCCAATTCTCAATAGGAATAATAAGATTAAGCTCTCTTTCCCAATCATTTTTTGTCTTATAAAGGGGCTCTGAACGTATCTTCATAATTATATTATAAAGTTTTGATATAAGCCCTTTTTGAAAAGGGTTTAATTCAAACAAACTCTCCAAAATACCTGAAGACACAAAATTTGGAAAAGTAGGAAGTACAGTATTTAAAAAATGCCTAATCTGTAAATATCTAAAAAAATGAAAGCTAGGCAAATTATATTTATTGGATAATTGCTCAAAAGACATAAAACAATTGTCCAAAAATAAATCAGAAAATCGTAGTAATCCCTTAGTCTTCCAAGCCAAATAAGCTTGGTCTATAATTGAAGGGTGGAAAAAACAATTGGGTACAATAGGAATATTTAAAACAAACTGAGTCAACCCAAAAAATGTCCAAAATTGAAACCATATACGTAAAATATGTTTAACTATCGGGTTTTCAATTTGTTTCGGCAATTTAAAAAGAGCAAAAGGGAGAGAAGTCCTTAAAATAGAACCCAGTGCATAACCTGGTACCTATTTAATTTCCAAGCTCACCCAATGAGGGCTAAAAGATCCATCCCAATCTTTGAACCAACATATCAAATATCTAATATTAACTGCCCAATAATGAAATCTAAAATTAGGCAATACTAACCCACCTTCCTTCTTTGCCTTCTGTAAGTATATTTTACCTAACCTGGGATTTTTATTCTGCCATATATATGAGGAAATTTTTGAATCAACATTAGTAAAAAAAGATTTCGGAATAAAAATTGGTACCGCTTGAAAAATATATAAAAACTTAGGTAAAATAACCATCTTAATAGCATTAATCCTACCTATCAGAGATAAAGATAATGGTGACCACTTAGTAAACAAGCATTTAATCTGATCAATTAAGGGTACAAAATTAACCTTAAATAAGTCTTTATGGTTTTTTTTGATTTTAATCCCTAAGTAAATAAAAGAGTCATTAACTAATTTAAAAGGTAAGTTTCCATAAATTGGGACCTGTCTATTCAAAGGAAACAATTCACTCTTATTAAGATTTAATTTAGACCCAGAAAAACCACTAAATTGAGCCAACAATGATAAAATTGCTGGAATAGATTTCTCAGGATTAGAAATAAATAATAATAAATCATCTGCATACAAAGATAACTTATGAATATCTGTCCCAAGATTAATACCAGAAATATCCTGTGATTCTCTGATGGCAATTGCCAAAGGTTCTAAAGCAATATTAAATAATAATGCGCTAAGAGGACAGCCTTGTCTAGTGCCCCGAAATAAATGAAAAAAGGGAGATCTTTGATTATTAGTAAACACCCAGGCTACTGGAGTGTGATAACTCAGTTTAATCCAGGAAATAAATGTCGGACTAAAATTAAACTTCTCCAACACATTAAATAAGTAAGGCCATTCAACTCTGTCAAATGCTTTCTCCGCATCTAATGAAATAACACATTCTGAAATATTATGTGAAGGAGTATACACAATATTCAATAACCTCCTAACATTTAAAAAAGAGTAACGGTTTTTAAGAAAGCCGGTTTGATCTTCCGAGATAATTTGGGGTAATACCTTCTCCAACCTGGATGCAAGTAACTTGGAAAAAATCTTGGAATCTACATTCAATAAGGATGTTGGTCTATAGGATGCGCAATCAGTAGGGTCTTTATCTTTCTTCAATATTAAAGAGATAGAAGCTCTATAAAAAAGATTGTGGCAAATTTCCCAATCTAATTGCTTCTTCAAAAATCTTATATAACCAAGGAGAAAGAGTAGCAGAAAAACATTTTTAAAATTCTGTTGTATACCCATCCGGACCAGGTGCTTTCCCTGAATTCATGAAGGAAATAACCCCTTTAATTTCTGCATCAGTCAGAGGAGCTTCCAATATTGAAAGATCCTCTGGTGATAGTCTTGGGAAATTCAATTTCCCAAGAAAATCACACATGGTACCACAATCCTGAGGAAATTCCGAATGATATAGGGAAGTATAAAAATCTTGAAATGATTTATTTATCTCATCATGGTTAACTGTCAAGTCCCCATTTTGCCGACGGATCTTAGTAATTTGATGTTTAACCAAAGCATTCTTCAATAGACTAGCCAATAGTTTACCCGATTTATTACTATGTATATAAAAATCAGATCTGGACTTCATCAGTTGATTTTCAATCGAAGATGTAAGTAATAAACTATATTCTGTTTGAAGTTCAACCCTTTGCTTGTAAAGCTCCTTACCAGGAGTAATCAAATATTTCTTGTCAATCTCTTTAATTTTATCAACCAATAAAAGAGCTTCCTTCTTTATGCGTTTTCTCAGACCAACAGAATAGGAAATAATCTGTCCACATATATATGCTTTAAAAGTGTCCCAAAGTGTTCCGTAAGAAATATCTTCCGTGGAGTTGGTTGAAAAGAAGAAGTCGATCTGTTCATTCATAAATTTAATAAAGTCCGGATCTTGCAATAAGGTAGAGTCAAATCACAATTGTCTAGCATTAGGAACTATATCCATAAATTTAAAAGAAAGTTTTAATGGAGCATGGTCAGAAATAGCTATAATGTCATAATCACAACCATTTACCAAAGGAATCAAGCAAGAGTCAATAAAAAAAATAATCATTTCTCGAATAAGAATGATAAACATGTGAGAAAAAAGAAAACTCCTTATCCTTAGGATGCCGAAATCTCCAAGTATCAAAAAGTCCATTATCAGTCATGAAAGAGTTGATACAAGTGGCCGACTTATTGGGTAAAGTCTGAGTAGATATAGATTTGTCCATCGAAGGATTTAAACAACAATTAAAATCACCAGCCATTATCAACTTATATTCATTTAGATTAGGTAAAGAAGTAAATAAGGACTTAAAAAAAATCAGGACAATCCACATTTGGAGCATAAACATTAACCATAGCAACCTTTTTATTACAAAGTAAGCCCGTAATTAACAAAAATCTACCATTCGAATCCGAAAAGATATCGTGTTGGACAAATGCAATAGAGGAGCCAATAAAAACTGAAATTCCCTTTACGTTGGCATTTGAATTCGAATGGTACTGTTGATCCCGCCAAGACCTAAAAAAGCGATAGTTGTCCTCCTTCCTCACATGAGTTTTTTGTACAAAAATAATATGAGCATTAAGTCTTTGGAATACTTTGAAAATCTTCTTTCGTTTAATCGGATGGTTTAAACTATTAGTATTCCAAGACACAAAATTGATGGTCTGAGCCATATTTCTAAAATCAACCCTTTGGTATAAAAAGGGATAACCAAATTATAAACTCATGCACCCGGAAGAGGAACAAAAATAAAGAGCAGACCCAGAAGTGACGACATGGTAGACATATTTGTAGTTCAAAAACAGCCCAAATGAAAAAACTAAAACAAACTGGTAAAAGAAAAATAGAGTTGGAAAACAGACCATCCCCCACCCCCACAAGAAAAAGAAAAACCAAAATATGGCTAGAAAAAGGAAAAAAATGAGGAAAAAAAATATATATATATATATTTAAAGGATATATATATATATAAAAATCCACCCAGACTTTAAAAATTATAATCATTATACTAAAACCACACTTCTTAATATACTTGGTTGTTAAAAAAAAACAACAAAAAGAATATAATCACTAAAAGCTTTTAAATCGGGTTATAACCCAAACAAATCAAAAAATATTTAAACTGTGATAAGCAATGCATTGTAGGAAGAAGACGAGAGAAAATAAAATAACGCCATCTTAAAAAAAACAAAAATATTTTTCCTAAAAACCACCATCTTAAGAAAAAATAATTCACCTTCGAAGGGTTAAAAATACACCTTCGAAGGAACAAAAATAATAGTCAGCTATATAGTATAATGGTTAAAGTGTATAAAACAGACCGGTTAATATGACGAAAGAACACTTTAACTTAAATATAATGTATAGGATAAACCTAGACCAATAGCCAGAAACAAGCTCTAATTTGAGGAATCGAAAACCATCTTACATGATCAAAATCACTCATTTATTAGAGATGAGTGTCTGTAGCAGTAGGGAAGTTCTCCTTCAGAAAACTTCTCACTTCAGCTGTAAAAAGGAAAACTCGGCATGGAGCATTCGGCAGAGAGATTCTAAGCTTCGCAGGGTATAAGAGCACAGGTTTTAGATTTTTCTCTTAACATTCAGACATCAGAGGTTTAAAAAGAAGCCTTTTCTCCATTACTTCAGGACTAAAATCTTCTACCAAACGGAAATAGTAATCCTGAAATTTAACCATTCCTACCCGCCGAGCCACACGAATAAGTTGCTCTTTGTCATGTACATAATGAAACCAAACAATTACAACCGAAGGTTTAGCTGAAGCACTCGATGATCAACGCATAATTCTATGTGCGCGATCAAGTAATGGAGAGTTATCTGGAAATACTGACGGGAACGCATCTTTTAAAAGTTGAGCAAAATATTTCGAAAGGTCGCCTTTTTCTATGCCATCTGGGAGACCAAGTATACGTAGGTTCTGTCTTCTGGACTGGTTAATTACTGAATCCATCTTAACCATATAATCTTGAAAAGCCTTTATATCTTGTTTAAAAATTTGTTGCAGTTCATGAAACTTTTTATCCAAAACCTCCAAAAACAGTTCATAAGTTAATTCAGTGCATTGCAGATGAGCTTGCTTCTTTCCTTTACTGTTTGGGTTCTGCCCAGGTTGTCGTTCTTTAGATCTAAGAGAAATTTCTGATTAGACAATAGACAATAGACAATAGGTGCAGAAGTAGACCATTCGGCCCCTCGAGTCTGCACCGCCATTCTGAGATCATGGCTGATCATTCACTATCAATACCCAGACCCTGCCTTGTCCCCATATCCCTTGATTCTCCTATCCATCAGATATCTATCTAGCTCCTTCTTGAAAGCATCCAGAGAATTGGCCTCCACCGTCTTCCGAGGCAGTGCATTCCACACCTCCACAACTCTCTAGGAGAAGAAGCTCTTCCTCAACTCTGTTTTAAATAACTGACCTCTTATTCTCAATCCATGCCCTCTGGTACTGGACTCTCCCAACATCTGGATAATATTTCCTGCCTCAATCCTATTAAATCCTTTAATTATCTTAAACGTTTCAATCAGATCCCCTCTCAATCTCCTCAATTCCAGCGTGTACAAGCCCAATCTTTCCAATCTCTCTGCGTAAGACAGCCCTGCCATCCCAGGAATCAACCTAGTGAATCTACTTCCTCAATTGCCAGAATGTCCTTCCTTAAACCTGGAGACCAAAACTGTACACAATATTCCAGGTGTGGTCTCACCAGGGCCCTGTACAAATGCAGAAGGACATCCTTGCTCTTGTATTCAATTCCCCTTGTAACAAAGGCCAACATTCCATTTTCCCTCTTCACTGCCTGTTGCACTTGTTCATTCACCTTCATTTACTGGTGAACTAGGACTCCTAGGTCTCTTTGCATTTCTCCCTTACCTAACTCTACACCGTTCAGACAATACTCTGCCCTCTTGTTCCTGCTTCCAAAGTGGATAACTTCACATTTATTCACATTGAATGACATCTGCCAAGTATCTGCCCACTCACCCAGCCTATCCAAGACTCCCTGTATTCTCCTAACGTCCTCTTCGCATGTCACACTGCCACCCAGTTTAGTATCGTCAGCAAACTTGCTGATATAGTTTTCAATGCCCTCATCTAAATCATTGACATAAATCGTAAAGAACTGTGGTCCCAATACAGAGCCCTGTGGTACCCCACTAGTCACCTCCAGCCAGTCCGAGAAACACCCATTCACTGCTACCCTTTGCTTTTTATCTGCCAACCAGTTTTCTATCCATGTTGAAACCCTGCCCCCAATGCCATGAGCTCTGATTTTACTCACCAATCTCCTATGTGGCACCTTATCGAAGGCCTTCTGAAAATCTAGGTATACAGCATCCACTGGCTTACCCTCGTCTAACATCCTTGTTACACCCTCAAAAATACTCCAACAGATTAGTCAAGCATGATTTGCCCTTGGTAAATCCATGCTGGCTCGGCCTAATCCTATTTCTACCATCTAGATGTGCCACTATTTCGTCCTTAATAATGGACTCAAGCATCTGCCCCACAACTGACGTTAGGCTAACAGGGCGATAGTTCTCCGTTTTCTCCTTCCCTCCCTTCTTGAAAAGTGGGATAACATTAGCCACTCTCCAACCTTCAGGAACTGATCCTGAATCTAAGGAACATTGGAAAATGATTACCAATGCATCCGCAATTTCCTGAGCCACCTCTTTTAGAACCCTCGGATGCAGACCATCTGGACCCGGGGATTTATTAGCCTTCAGTCCTACCAGTCTACTCATCACAGTTTCTTTCCTAATGTCAATCTGTCTCAATTCCTCTGATATCTTATGACCCTGGCCCATCCATACATCTGGGAGATTGCTTGTGTCCTCCCTGGTGAAGACAGATCTAAAGTACGCATTAAATTCTGTTGCCATTTCCCTGTTTCCCATAACAATTTCTCCCAATTCATTCTTCAAGGGGCCAACATTGTTCTTAACTATCTTCTTTCTCTTCACATAGCTAAAAAAGCTTTTGCTATCCCCTTTTATTTTCCTGGCTAGACTGAGCTCATACCTGATTTTTTCTCTCCGTATTGCTTTTTTAGTTAAGATCTGCTGTTCCTTAAAACTTTCCCAATCATCTGTATTCCCACTCATCTTAGCCCTGTCATACTTCTTTTTCTTTAATGCTATACAATCTCTGACTTTCTTTGTCCACCACTGTGGCCCCTTCCCCCTCTTTGAATCCTTCCTTCTCATTGGAATGAACTGCTTTTGCATCTTTTGTATTATCCCCAAGAATATCTGCCACTGCTGATCCACTGTCTTTCCTGCCAGGGCATCCACCCATTTAACTTTGGCCAGCTCATCCCTCATGGCTCCATAGTCTCCTTTATTTAATTGCAACACTGACACCTCTGATATGCACTTATCCCTCTCAAATTGTAGATAAAAACTTATCATGTTATGATCACTACTTCCTAATGGCTGCTTTACTTCAAGATCACTTATCAATTCCTGTTCATTACACATCACCAAGTCCAAAGTAGCCTCGTTCCTGGTTGGCTCAAGCACAAGCTGTTCCAAAAATACATCCCCTAGACACTCCACAAACTCCCTATCCTGGGGTCCAGCACCTACCTGATTCTCCCAGTTCACCTGCATGTTGAAATCTCCCATAACGACTGCATTACCTTTAGCACATGCCAATGTTAACTCCCTAATCAACTTGTACCCAATATCCACGCTACTGTTTGGGGGCCTGTACACAACACCTTGCAGTGTCGAGGTTATTTGAAATGACCTGGAGACACAGACAATTCTTCGAGAAATTTAAACCTTTATTTGCAAACAAAGGCTGAGGCAATCAATGAACTTGTCACCGAAAGCCCACCGAGCTCCGGTATACAGCATTCTTTATAGTAATTACTTATCTCAGTTACATTTCAGGTTCATCGCCATACCCAATTGAGTTTTAATTGCATATCATCTCTTTATTAACTAATCAATCGCTCTTGCCTAGCCCGCGGTGCGCCACCATTATGTTTCACCCGTTCGCATTGGGAGCTTATTCCTGGCCAAGGATATGTTTTCCAGACAACCTCCCTCACATTACATTCCTGCTCGCAGCATCCTGTCTGCCACCGTTATCTCGTACTAAACAAAGGCTGAGTGTAATACATGGGGTACATCTCAGCTAATAGTGCTGCTAAACAAACAGGTGCTCTGTAAGTGCCACAGTATGCAGCTAAGAGAGTACAATGTATCTAGTGAAAACAACACATAGCAACATGTGTCTAGAAAAGAATACATATTAATATTCGGTACCTAGAAGTGATTACATAGTATAATAAATAGCTAATAAGTAGCTAATTAATACATAGTGATTATATTCCAGGTATATATAGTGATTATGTTTCAGGTATATAGTGGTTACGTTTCAGGTATATTTCTCAATATAGTCCCCACTTTGAGACCCACAGGGTCTCACACAGAAAGTGAACACTCAGAAACCGTGCACCAAAGCCAAATTAAGGTCCAGCATTTTAATCCCAAATTTGGGTCAACTACAATTACCGTACTCAGAGCTCAAAATGCTCTCTCTCTGTTAACCCAGGCTGCTGAGCCAAAAACCTGTCCCTCCATAGCTGAGACAGGAAAAAAGACTCAGACACCCTTACAGACTAGTGTCCACATCATTAACACCCTCCAGTCCATCTGATGCATCGCGCAGACTGTAACAGTACATTATCAGTTTTTTTTCCTTGTCTGGGGTCAGATTCAACAATTTCCAAGAGCATCGGGAATTGTTTTGCTGTCGCACGCACTATCAAAGTCTTGAGACATGTAAGAAAACAGCACAGAATAAATGCACAACTTATCAGCACAATACCTGCAGTCATTGCCAATTTAGTCCGCCACGCACCCCATCCCCCTAGTTTGCTTTCTAACCAGTCAAACCACTGATGCCCAAATCCTGCATTCTCTTTGACCTCCTTCCGCAGACTCTTTAATTTATTCATTGCTCTGGTGAAAGACCCTTCTGGGCTAGTATTATTTGGTATGAAAGTGCAACATTGCTCTCCAAACATTACACACACACACACCCCCTTTGTCTGCCAAAAGCCAATCCAGTACCTGTCTGTTTTGCCACGCCATCCTGCTATTTGCATCTAGCTGTTGCCCTAAGGCCTCCAGTGCATCATCGATGTAGTTGATGAACCTCTGTTGATTGTATCCATTCAACGTTTTTGCTTACCCCTATCACAGGTATGATAGCTTCCCAGCCTGCAGCAATCTCATTTCGTGCTTTGAATTCGTTAGGTATACCTCTCCGTTGCCCTATACTGCCAATCCGGATTGTCGGGTCCGGTTCATATTTTCTCTTCCGCCGTAGCAGTGTCCGCTGCTCAGGGAAGTTAGCGCTGGACTGTACTTCAGGGGACATTATAACTTCCTGAAGCAGCATGACACACGTACATGTTCCTGCCCAATTGAGCGGGAGCGTAGATCTCAGACCTCCTTCCTGTCCACACAGCCACCAAGTGTCTGCTAATGGGATAGTTTGAGAGTCCAATGCACCCTCAGGAGGAGGGGTACCCATTGTATGTTTTTTACCTGGGGTGACATCCCACGTCTGAGTGCAGTTGCCTTGGAAATGTCCAACCGGGCGAGTGCCCACCCGCATGAAGCACATAACTCAGATGATCCTGCATTATAATTTGTTCCTGCATAGGTGTTTGGCTCCTTTTATTTATAGCCCAGGGTCTGCTATAATTACAGTGATAGGCAAGCTTGTTTTGGTCAAACTGCGAGGGCGCCTGATATAGCATACAGCAATATGGGCACATTGGTGCATTGTTCAGACAGTTTCTATAACAGGGATCAGTGTTAACACAAATCCTCATGTAACAATCCCTGGCACTGATAGAACCTGGACATTGTTGCTCACATCGCTCCCTCTGTTCCCTACGCCACTGCGCACAAGTGGAAGAATTATAAGGCATGGGGACTACATGCTGCGCAGGGTTTGCCTTTGAGCACAGGTAGCAATTCTGTCTTTTCATCATGCTTGCTGTATACATTGCCCATTGGTACCATGTGTTCTCTTGTCATGGCAAAATGGTGCGTGTGCCACTTCTCTTACTGCATGCTCCCAAGTTTCCCAGGGTTACATCATTCCCATGCCATATCCTCCATGTTGATGGTTTCCAAATCTGCGCTATAGTAGGCAGGTGTGTTATCCTGTGGGGCAAAACTGATTGCACCCAAACCATCCCCATTATCTGGAGGAATACTACTATCCCCAACATTCTCAGAGTCATCAGAATTACCAAAGACTTCCCTTACCACCTGGTCAAATTCCTGTGTCTCCCAGTGGTTCCCCTTTTAAGGCTTTGGGGTCCACTCTGGGTGGATAAAGCTTCCTGAGGGCCTGCCATACCTTCTGCCTCACTGGATCAAAATTGGTCCCATCAGTCTGTGGGCTGTCCACATTCTATAAGCCAGCCATTTCCATCAGTTCTGTTAGCTTGGAAGATCCCATCAACCTTATCAGCAGTGCCTTCAAATCTCCCATAGCCAACAATCATCCCGTTGTTTCCTCCTTGAAGGCTCTAATCCACTTTCCTGCCCCCTCGTGCAGACTAGGCAGAGTATTTTTCAGCCCTTCCAGGTCCTGGGATCCCCAAGGGATATACTGTACTTGTCCCGATCCTTTTACCCGCAGAGGCAGCATTTCCTTCTCTCTGTTCCATTTAATCAAGCTTCCTTCCTCACTTGGTTCTTCATCTATTGCTGACCCTATTTCTACTGGCTGCCACTCATATCTCCTTGGGGTATACCTTCTTCCTTGCTCCTTCTCTCCTCTAGTCCCCTCTTCCATCTCCAATATCTGCCTCTCCGTCCTCTCTCGTACTTCCTCCAAACTCTCGTCTCACACCTTTCTCCAACTTCCTCTTAACTCACTCCATGCTTGCTGTCTAGATGATTCCTGTTCTCTTTTAATCTGTCTGTCTCTACAGTATAACCGATACTCCTCATAATCCCTCTTTTCTCTCAGCTGCTGTAGCCTTTCCACTTCTCTTTCCATCTCCCTTCTTTCCTGTTCCATCCTTATCTTTTCTCCCTCTATCTCGTTCTTCAGCACCTCTCTCACCCTCTCATATTTCCTTCTTTCCTCCTCAGGGTCCCAGACCTCTACTTCCCCCTGCAGGCTTACTGTTCCTGATATTATCGGGCATTGCTTGGGTATTCCCTGCTCATTATAGGGAGAGGCTCTTTCTACTTCTTTCAGATCCGGGTACAGAGCTGAAGCTGGGCTTCTGTTAGGTTTTTCCTCTCCCCCACCTGACTGTTTTTCCTGTTCCCTTTTGTCTTTTTCGTTTATTACCAATATCCTGCCTGTCTTTCTCAATATCTCTCCCTCCTTCCAAAAAAGTTTCAATACTTCCATCTCCTGCTCTCTCCTTTCCTCCCTTTTCTTGGACTTATCGTTTAGTTTATGATTTTTAATTAGTGCTTCCATCTCTTCACACAAGCTTACATCGAATGTCCCTTCTTTTGGCCATTTCGTGTGCAGGTTTTTGGTTCTTTTTTCCCATTTCTCTGAAATTGCAGTAATCTCACCTCTACTTACCGGGGATTTCTTGCACAGTATGTCTACTGCTGGTCCTTTTACCTCCGCCATGTTATTTTCTCCTTTTCTCAGGTACTATTTCTTAAAAGTCTCACAGTTCAAATACTTCCCCAATCCTATCTTTACACCCAGCCCTACAGTTTATTCTACCAGTGTTTAAGCACTTTATCAAATTCTTCTTACCTTCTGTTCCATTTTGTCCGAGCAGCCCTCAACCTAGGGCAGTACTCACAGAAGTTTCTCTTCACTCACCCTGCCCGTTCAACCCTTCACTTTGTGCGAAGCGGTATCCACAGGGATTTACTCAATTATTCCTTACCTTGCCCGTTCAGCCCTTCGCTTTGTGCGAAGCGGTATCCACAGGGATTTACCAACACCACGTGGAATTTTCTTTACTCAACTTCTTGTTACCTTATTTGTACTTACCCCCACTGCAGTGTTCTCGATCAATCCTCTGAGCCTCCTGTCAAACCCTCAATTCTGCCAGATTCCTTGGATCGAAGAGACCCTTCGGCAGTTGCTACACATCTCTGAGTCCCCGAGACCTCCAAAACCAACAGAATTTTAATCCAAATTGTCGCAAAAAGCGCTTACTTTTTTCTGGGTGCACCCGTAATTCTGTTAGCTCTGTAAGGGCTCCCGAGGGACCGGGAAGCGGCCTCAACCCGCCGAATCTTTTCCTCGGGTCTCTTCCCGGACCTGCCGCGGTCGCCAATTTTGTCGTGGTTACTTGAAATGACCTGGAGACACAGACAATTCTTCAAGAAAATTAAACCTTTATTTGCAAACAAAGGCTGAGGCAATCAATGAACTTGTCACCGAAAGCCCACCGAGCTCCGGTGTACAGCATTCTTTATAGTAATTACTTATCTCAGTTACATTTCGGGTTCATCGCCATACCCAATCGAGTTTTAATTGCATATCATCTCTTTATTAACTAATCAATCGCTCTTGCCTAGCCCGCGGTGCGCCACCATTATGTTTCACCCGTTCGCATTGGGAGCTTATTCCTGGCCAAGGATATGTTTTCCAGACAACCTCCCTCACATTACATTCCTGCTCGCAGCATCCTGTCTGCCACCGTTATCTCGTACTAAACAAAGGCTGAGTGTAATACATGGGGTACATTTCAGCTAATAGTGCTGCTAAACAACCAGGTGCTCTGTAAGTGCCACAGTATGCAGCTAAGAGAGTACAATGTATCTAGTGAAAACAACACATAACAACATGTGTCTAGAAAAGAATACATATTAATATTCGGTACCTAGACGTGATTACATAGTATAGTAAATAGCTAATAAATAGCTAATACATAGTGATTATATTCCAGGTATATATAGTGATTATGTTTCAGGTATATGTTGGTTATGTTTCAGGTATATTTCTCAATAGCAGTCATACCCACTATTCTTAAGTCAGAGGAAAACAGAGAAATGAAGGTAAATTATTTCCTTACCTCGCCTAGGCCTGTCCTCGCTGAAGCCCCAATGAACCAAAGCCCTGCTACCCTGTCTCACGCTACTCTGTTGACCGTTCCTTTGACAACCACTCTGCTAGGCAGTGTCTCCCTTCTATCCCGGAACCTTTTCAGCAGCCTTGTGTGATGATAAGCCTCAGCATCTGCTCTCTTCTCCCAATTGAATCTCATGCTGAAACTCCTCAAATTTAATCTTCTCAGTGGTCTTGTGCAATGACGAGCTACTGCGTCTGTGCTTTTCTCCCAAATGAATCTCCTGCTGAAAGTCCTTGCTTTTTAAATCTTCTTAGTGGCCTTACATGACAACGAGATTTTGCGTCTCAGGATCCTGCTGGGGGTAACCCACAAGTTCTTCCTCCACCAACATAGAATGCTCACAACTTACTACCCTTTACAATCCCGTATGTCTTGGCAGTGTTGGAGCAAACTACAGCACCCAGAAGAAACCCACGTGCTGGCTACTAAACTGCTGTACCAGCGGATGGAAATCACTAGAGGGAAAAATGAGCAGAGGCGGTACCCTCTCACAGATCAGCATTCCCACTAAGCCATGAGTTACACTCTGTAGGGCTGCCCACATTGATCACGCATCTGACACCATCTGAAACAGACACTGTCTGCTGAGCTTCATGAGGGGAAGAGGGTTCCAAGTGGACAGAGAGATTGATTGAGGTCTGTGTTTAAATACTCCTTGAGAAGTCTTAATTTCACCTTTGCATCACAATCCATTACAGGCAAAGCCTTTGCACCATTGAGCACATTACATGGAGCACTGCCACTAAAAAGCAGCAGCTATCATCAAGTATGCCACCGTAGGCCATGGTCTCTTCTTCTTGCTGTCATCAGGCAAGAGGTACAGGAGCCATAGGTCCAACACCAGCAGGTTCAGCAGTTATTACCCTACAGCTATCAGTCTTCTGAACCAGGCTGAATAACTTCAATCACCTGAGCACTGAACAGATTCCACAGTCTATGGACTGACTATCAAGGACTCTGTAACTCATGTTCTCCATATTATTTATTTAATATTATTTACAGTTTTTTTTTGTAGTTTTGCATTGATACAATTGTATTTCTCTGTTCTACTGTGAACACTAGCAAGGCAATAAATCTCAAGGTAGTATGTGGTGATATACATACTTAGATAATAAATTTACTTTGATCCTTGTACTGTGTACTCTTGGGACTCTCTGGCCCATGGCTGCTCAAGGTGGAGAAAGTTGAGAACCTCAGGTCCCTGTGCTGGCAGCAAACAGAAGCCCTGTGTAAGTAATGGAAGGAGTAGAACTCTTAGAGGCCACTCACTGACCAACATGTCAGGTAGCTCATAACATGTCTGCTGAAGAGTCTGTGGTTTCTGCAGTGGCCTTCTCAGTCATGTCAAGTCCTGGAGTGGAATAAAGTCTTTCTCTATTCCATGGCATTGGTTAAAGAACATAAAATCTCTGGATTTAAAATGTCAGAGTCAGAAGCATGTTGTGCCAGACCTTGATAATAAGTGTGATATATTTGTTCATAAATTAGATTTTACCTATTTCTACTGCACAGAATAGGCACTGCAATTAGTCCAATAACCAGTCAATGGCCAGTTGCAAAACTTGTGGAAATTGTTTTTAAACATAATTTGAACAGCTTTGTCCCTTTTCAATCCCTACAACATCAGCAGGACTGTGCGATTGGAAATGTGAGTGATGGATATTGATTTGAATAAACTGTCCAGGGCAGTCACAATAACTTCACCAAAGGCCATTGCAAATGGGAAAACTTGTGCCTTCGCTGTGTCTGACCACACACCTTTGCTCCAGTAATACCAGCCGTCCATTCACACATCGGCAGTAAGGACCCCTCAAGCACCTGTGATCCACATCAGGATGAGTGAAAATCAAATATAAGGCAAACATGCACCCTTCTCCCTTTAAAAGGATTGGTCAAAATATAATTGGCGAGGCAGATTACATTGGGAATTATTGAAAGTTTTATCTCATCAACTTATTAACTTCACTCCATGTGAAGTCAGATCAGAATTGGATAGAATGAGTTTTACCATCTCTGAATAATATAATGTTTGTTGCTTGATTGCAATACAGTGCAATACATAAAATAGTCTGTAAGTTACAATAAGGAATTCTATGTAATTAATAAGTAATGCAATAAAGAGCAAAATTAATGTGACATCTATGATTATCCTCTGACAGATGATTTTGCTTCAGAACACATCATTCTTGCTATTACCAGGAGTCTGGTGCTTCTCATTTTCATGATTCTGACAGTGGTGTTCTGTCGACAAATGTATAAGATTTCAGGTAAGGTGCATGAAGAGGTTATTAACACAGAACATGATTCAGAAAACTACCAAAATGCAATTTAGTCATGACAGAAGAACAGATCAGAATGAAGAGTGTGTTGCCTTTTGATAAGAGAGGAAATAACCATAGTACTTAGAGAGGATATTCTGGTGGATCATCCAATGAGCCTGTTTGGGTAGAATTTATAAATGAGAATGTGATGGTCACCTTGTTGCAGCAAGTTTACAGACTCTCCCCGTCCCAACCTACAATAGTCAGAGGGAAGAGAAGCAGATGTGTACAGAAACTGCAGGCAGTTGTGAGAATTATGAGAACCAGTAGTTCTTATGGAAGGTTTCAGACATCCAGAGCACGGATTGTCTGGTTGGAGCTATATTTGTGTAGTGTATCCAAGACAGTTTCCTCACCCAATCTATAAAAGAACATACTTGGGAAAGAAAAATACTGAACCTCTTTCTTCAAAATGAGCTAGGCCAAGTAACTGAAGTGGCAGTTGGGGAAAACTTTGGGCCGTGTGACCATAAATCTATTATTTTAAAATTGTTATGGGGAAAGACAGAACAGATCAATAAGTTGCAGTCTTCAACTGAGGCAAGGCCCAATTTGAGGGCATTAGGGTTGGATCTAGCTGGAGTTGTCTAGCTGACTCTATTCAAACTCAAAGGAAAAATTGTTAAGTGGATGGCTTTTATGCAGCCTCTATCAGTCAAGGTGGAACATGGATGTTGCATCTCAGCTGTCTAGATATGCAAGCCTGAACTGTAGAGCATGGAGAGCAAGCTGTTGCCAATTCAGCAAGCTCCCCCTCTCCATGCATCTGATGAAACCAAAGGAGCAGCAGAGACTGACATAGTTTGTCACCAGCAGTGTTTGCAGGAGTTGCCAGTCAGTGTTGAATGCAACAGCATTGGCAGTCAGGTTAGGAGGTTTTAACAAAGTTGTATCAAAAGTCATATCTCTTGGCAGCATCTACCTGTCAGGTTGAGGGGTAGATGTATCAAGTTCAAGGAACCCTAGCTGAAAGAGATATTGGTTAGGAAAAATAAATGAGGTGCACATTGAGATAAGACAGCTGGGTACAAATGAATCTTTTGATGGATAGAAAATGTCTAAGAGATGGCTTAATCAAAAAAAGGGATTTGAATGGATTGACAGGAAGTGTTAACAATAATCCCAAGAGATTCTTTAATTATGTTAACAGTAAAATGGTGCCTACAGAGAGAAACAGTCCTCATAAAGATTATCAGGGTTTCCTACATATTGAGCTGGAGGAGATGGTCGACACTTCTATTTTCTATTTTCTCCTCAGTGTTGATGTAGGAGAATGTCATGGATGCCAAAGAAATGAGGGATTTAAGCAGTGAAATCTTGGATCTGATGCATGGTCTAAGGAAGGAAGTATTTGCAGCATTGCAGTGCATTATGGTGGCAAATCTCCAGGGCCTGAACAGGTGCAGCCCTGATCTTTATGGGAGGCCAGGGAAGAAACTGTGGAGGTCCCTGTTAAGATAATTGCTTCAATGTAGCTGCTGGCAACGTTCCAGGAGACAAGAGGGTGGTTAATATTGTTCCATTGCTTAAAAAGGGTAACAAGTCAGGTCAGGGATCTACAGACACCTGAGCCTGTGGATTTGTCAGGTTATTTCTGGAAGGAATTCTGAGTGACAAGATCCACCATCACTTAGATAGTCAATGCCCAGTCAACATAGTTTTGTGAATGGGAAGTCATATCAGAGGAATCTAATGCAGTCTTCAAAGAGGTAACTAAGTGGATAGATGAAGGGAGGACAGTAGATGTTGTCTTTTCATGATACCTTTGATAAATTCAGGCATGGCAGCCTGATCTAGAAGTTAAGATTGTAGACGACTCGGTGGAAGCTAGTGAGCTGGATTTTGAATTGGCTTGATGATAGGAAATAGAGGATAATGATTGATGGTTGATTCTTCCACTGGACACTTGTTTCTAGTGTGGTGGCCCAGGTATCAGTGTTGGGACCTCTTCTGTTCATTAGTTATGTAACTCTATTGGATGTGACTTTAAAAGTAGCAAGTTTGCTGATGTTACTATTTTAGGTGATATTATTAATAATGAAACAGGTGACAAGTATTAGAAATAGAGTGTGATCAATTGAAAAGATGGGCTGAGGAATAGCAAGTGGTCTTCAGCTTGGATAAATATAAGGAGCTATGTTTTCAACATTTAAACCAGAGTAGGACCTATAACGTGAAGGACAGGACGCCGATGAATGCTGTGAAGAAACAGGGACCTTGGAGCACAACTGCAAAATTCACAGTTAAATGTAAGAAGTTAAATGGAAAACTGACTGAGGTGCCCTCTCTCTGAACAGGTTTGAGAAAACAAAGGCAGACATCTCCAAATTCAAATAGAAGCAGAGAAAATGGATCTTACCAGCTATCAAATCTTCAGGAAATCTAGCAGATGCAAGGTAACTCTTAGACAAAAAGTATCAGAGAAACTTTACAAAGTTTGTATTCCAGTTGTTAATCGTAATTGTATCTCCCATTTGTAATTTAAAATTATCCTTCAAACACAAGCAACTTGGAAAGGAAGAGACAGCAGATGATGGAACCAAGAAAGAAAAAACAAACTTCTGGAGGAACTCAGAATTGAGTCTGAGTAAAAAATAGTCAGAGAACTGTAGAAACCACAGGTGTGAGTGTGACATGGGATTCCCAGAACACCCATCAACATTGTGTCTTTATTCAGATAAACTCCTAGGTCATCTAAACCTCCATGATCTTTTAAATAATGACCAAATTTCTTCACAGATATTAGATAGATAGAGAGATACTTTATTGATCCCAAAGGAGATTACAGTGAAACAGTAGTATTACAAGTGCACAGATACACAACTATTAGAAGAGAGTAAGAAAGATTAACAAGTAAGTTACCTCAAACAGTCTAAAAGGAGGGGATTATCCATAGGGGATTATTTCCAGGATATTCCATAAGGTCCTATATTCTACCACAGCCTCCAGTGTGTCCAGTTTGACTCCTATAAGAGAACCAGCTTTTCTAATCAATTTATTGAGCCTGTTGACATCTCCCGTAGTGATGCCACTATCCCAGCACACTACCACATAGAAGATTCTACTTAGTTAATCAGGAAAACACCCAAGTTAATCATATTTAGTAATCAAAAACATACCAAAGCTGATAAGTAGGTATGATAGCATAGTTGTTGGCACAGCACTTTACAGTACCAGTGACCCGGGTTCAATTTCCACAGCTGCCCGTAGGGATTCCTCCAACTGCATTGGTTTCCTCCAGGAGCCCTGGTTTCCTCCCACAGTCCAAAGGCTTACCAGTTGGTAGGTTAATTGATCATTGCAAATTGTCCTGTGATTAGGCTGGGATTACATTAGCAGATGCTGTGTTGTGTTGCTTGAAGGTTTGGAAGAGCCTATTCCACATGTAGCTGAATAAATAAATAAATAAATAAATAAATAGATAGATAGATAGATAGATAGATAGATAAATAAATAATAGTGTGCGATGGCTTGGTTACACTAAACTCAAAGGTCAAAATTTCTAGTTGACACATTTCCGATCCATCGGCTCTCCAGATAAAAAGACACCAGATAGTAAATGACAGATGTTCCAAATATTTAATGAAATTATTGGTCACATATAAAAAACATCATTGTTAATGTAACTAATGGCAATTAGAGATCAGAGGGTCTGCACTGTGACCTTGCTACCCGACATGTGCAGCCCTAGTGGTTAATGGACATTTCACCAGGACTGTCCCTTCACAGTTCAAATCCTTTTTGTTCCAAACACAGGCTGTGATCTCTGTTCCCTGATAAACCCACACCTCACTGTGCCACGGGTCCACTCCCTGCACATGGTTGGATTGGGGTAGATCATCTCATGGGGCGCTCAGACACTCAGGACGTCCCTCCTCACCACCATTTTCCCTCAGCCCCATGACAGCCTTTCATGTGGCTATTCTGTGGCTGCCAGAGGCAGAGTTTGAAGGTTTGCTGCCCTTCCTGGCAATCACTGTGGCAATGACATAAGATTTCCAAATTCCTGGTGCAGACCCTGACAGGAACAACACAGGTTCTTCCTTACTGTGTGACATTGTGTCCAAAATCTCAGAATGCTGCTTTTCAGATATTTTCACTCAATTTCACAATTGTAAAAGAAAAATTTTGGCATCAGTCGCAATGCAGCACATGTTCAGTAAATAAAATTCGGGTGAAATCTGGTATCCGGGCAAAGAGGTTTAAATGAAATGATGCTCTACACAATATGGTTATATCTGACTGTTGTCTGAAAGTGTAGTTACCTCAAGGACAATGATCACTGCCTTGTTTGGGCAAAGAGTGACATCAAATAAATGTGACTCTGACCAGTTCGGGTATGACCTGAAAGGTAATAACGACAACACTGCAAACACGAGGAAATCTGCAGATGCTGGAAATTCAAACAACACACACAAAATGCTGGTGGAACACAGCAGGTCAGGCAGCATCTATAGGAAGAAGCACTGTTGATGTTTCAGGCCAAGACCCTTCGGCAGGACTAACGAAGTCTAACGTTAGTCCTAACAAAGGGTCTCGGCCCGAAACATCAACAGTGCTTCCTCCTATAAATGACAACACTGGATCTGTTACTGACAATATTATTTCAATAGAAGTCTGGAAGTGGAGTTCACAGCTCTGGAAAAGGAAGGCATGGGGTCAAAATAAAAATAGTCTGTTGGAAGTGTCCTGTGATGTGGAAGACATCTGGAAAGTCAGCTTTAGAACAGGCAGGGAAGAACTTTTACAGAAGTGTAACAGTGTAGATGCAGTGTCGTCTGTGTGTATCTCAGTCACACAGATTACAGTTAAGTTTTCTGGAATTCCTTGCCAAGCTGATCATTCATCAGAAAATGTGAAATGTAGTAAGTTTCTGACATTTCTATTTAATTTGCCTCTTCCTTTGTTGGTGTGGTCCACCATAGCATGCTTTAATTGTGATGTTTGCAATGATCACAGGGCAAAGTCATGGTTCATTATTGACCAATTGAGTGTCAGATATAATGAATACATGTGGGGAAACCCCAGGTCCTAAAATATTAATCTCTGGAAATTTCCACTAACATTAAACTCTTTTTTGATGTAAGCAAATAATATTAGAAATTGTTTAAAAATAACAGATATTTTTTCTTCTTTCAGATCCCACCTCTTGCATAGGAAAATGATTCATTTGTCATCTCTGCACAAACTCTACAAATAAAGTTATAAAAGATCTACAGAGAATGGCAATGAGGAGTAAATTCCTCTCCAGAGGTGACAAAATGGAACAATTTTGTGAAATGTATTTTTAACGTGAGAACCACTGCGGAGCAACTCCATGCCTTCATTTATTTCTCTTGCATTGCTTATACTCCAAAAACATTTGTCCGAATTGCATACACCTGCAATGCACCCCCTTTTATCCCTTAACAAAGGCCTCAATATCTCTTGAAAAACCAAAAAGGTTTACCTTTTGCTCTGACAGGGACATAGAAGCTAAGTACTCGCAAAATTAATCTTTGAAGTTCTCCCACTTTCCAAGCACACCTTTGCCAGTAAACAGCCTCTACCAATGCACACTTGCCAGATTCTTGTTAGACTAGTTTCCATTTTTGGTCCATTGGTCATGATTATTTCCCTATCAGCCTCCTGGCCATAAGGGTGATTTATTAGTGGAGGCTAAAGGCCTCAGAACCCCTTGTTGTACCCCAAACTCTGTATTACCTTACCTACATCTTCCTCTGCTTTTTTGGGAAACACATATGGTGAGAAGGCAGGGGAGTGGGGAAGACTGGAAGAATTGGATCAGACCATGATTAAATGGTGGAGCAGACTTGATGGGCTGAATGGTACACTTCTGCTCCTATATTTTATGATCTTAAAACCTCCCCCATCTGTTTTGGCTCCACATATGGATTACCACTCTGGTCTTCCAGAGGACCAGTTTTGTCCCTTATAATCCTTTTGCTCTTAGCATATCTGTAGAATCCCTTAGGATTCTCCTTCACCTTGTCTGCAAGAGCAACTCCACTAATAAATCACCCTAATGGCCAGTGAAGAAACCAGTTGGAGTAGTTAGAGGTTGACAATATACTATGGAGAACCAAATAAAGTAACTCTGTTAACCACCGCATCTTTAGCAACTAATCCAGAGACAGTGGTCAAACAGAATGAAAGAGTTCAGTGGTTCACATCTTTGATCTCAGAATGGCGGTGCAGACTCGAGGGGCCGAATGGTCTACTTCTGCACCTATTGTCTATTGTCTATTTTAGACATAAATAATGGATTTTCCCTATCCTTCCAGAATCAGAGTGTCAATACAAGTTTGCATTTATCTTTCAGGGACAGCAGTAGACATGGACTGCCCTACCACAGGGTATCCATAATTCCCCATCTATATTTAACCAGAGTTATGGGAAGGGTTAAAACAGTTTTCAAAGCCTGAGTGTTTGGTACAATACTTAGATGACCTACTCCTGCAGACTGAAACCAAGCAGGAACATTATCATCTATTGACAGAACTGCTGCAATTATTACATGCATTGGGACTAATGGTAACCCCTAAAAAAGCACAGGTGGTGAAACAAGAAGTTAGTTATTTGGAAATGACTTTGACTTTGACACCAAGAAAAAGAGAAATTGATAAGCGGAGTAGAATTGTTTATGAAATTCCCTATTCCCGAGACCCGAAAAGGTAATGATTCTTTCTGAGGCTGTTGGATACTACAACACCATTAGGCCATAAGACAAAGGAGCAGGACTAGGCCATTCAGCACTTCATGTCATGGATGATCCATTTTTCCCCTCTCAGTACCATTTCCTGGCCTTCTTCCCATAACATTTGATGCCATGTCCAATCAAGAACCTATCAGCTCTGCCCAATGACCTGTGGTAATAAATTCCACAAGTTCACCACCCTCTGGCAAAAGGAATTTCTCTGTATCTCTGTTTTAAATGAAAGCCCCTCTATCCTGAGCCTGTGCCCTCTTTCCTTACACTGTCCCACCGTAGAAACATCCTTTCCCAGTACAGACCCAGAGCTATCAAATGTTCCTCGTATGGTAACCATTTGATTCATGGAATCTTCCTTGTGAACCTCCTCTGAACCCTCTCCAATGCGAGCACATCTTTTCTTAAATGAGGAGCCCAACCTGTTCACAGTACTCAAGGTGAAACCTCACCAATGCCTTATAAAGCCTCAGCATCACATCCCTGCTCTGAAATTCTTGAAATGAATGCAGACATTGCATTTTCCTTCCTCACCACTGACTCAACCTGGAAGTTAACTGCAGTGATATCACGTGTCAGAATGTGATTGGGCAGAGTTTGGAGCATGCGCAGAAATGACAGAACGATCTAGAAACTTGTATGTCAAAAACATGGTTGCTGTTGCTGTGGTAAAAAAAGTTCTAGTTTTAATTCTTCCAGAATATGGTTTCTTCATAGTAACCCACGGTACGTATAAAGAACACAACAGTTAACCTTTAAGGTATCCTGTACAAGGACTCCAAAGTCCCTTTGCATCTTTGCATTTTGAATTCTCTCTCCATCTAAATAATAGTCTGCCCATTTATTTCTTCCACAAAAGTGCACAATCATACATTTTCCAGCGCTGTATTTCATTTGTTACTTCTTTGCTCATTCCCCTAAACCAGGAATGTCAAACTCATTTTAAGTCACGGATATGGCCCGCGGGCCTTGAGTTTGACACCTATCCCCTAAACTATCTAAGTCTCACTGCGGGCTCTCTGTTTCCTCAACACTACCCACTCCTCCACCTATCTTTGTACCTTTGGCAAATTTAGCCAAAAATCCATTAATCCCATGGTCCATCTCATTGATAATTTAATTTTGAATGCATTCTTTGCATTTATATTTACCCAGGAGATCGATACAGAATCTATAGAAGTGAGGCAAAGCAGCATCATTTCCATGGACACTGTACAGATTATGGAGGAGGAGGTGCTTGCTACCCTGAGGCAAATCAGGGTGGATAAATCCCCAGGGCCTGACAAAATGTTCCCTCAGACCCTACAGGGGGAAAGTGCAGAAAGTTCTGAGAACCCAACAGAGATATTTAAATCATGTTCAGCGACAGGAGAGGTGCGAGAGGACTGGGAGAGAGCCAATGATGTTCTGCTGCTTAAATAGTGCACTGAACATAAACTAGGAAATTATAGACTGGTAAGTTTGACATCAGTTGTGGGAAAGTTATTGGAAGGTATTCCAAGAAACTAGATATATAAGTATTTGGATAGACATGGACTGATTAAGAATAGCATTGCTTCATGCATGGCAGGTCATGTCTAGCAAGTCTTATTAATTTTTTTGAGGAAGTTACCAGGGAAGTGGATGGAGACAAGGTGGCAGATGTAGTCTATGTGGACTTTAGTAACGCAGTTAACAATGTCCCGCATGGAAGACTAGCCAGATAGTTCAGTCGCTTGGCATTCAGGAAGAGGCAGTACACTGGATCAGACATTGGCTTTATGAGAGACGCCAGTGGATGGTAATCCAGGGTTTCTTCTCTGACTGAAGGCCTGTGAGTAGTGAAATGCCGTAGGGGTCAGTGCAGGGTAGTTTGTTTTTCATCATCTATGTCAGTGATCTGGATGGTAGTCAGCATGGCTCTGTCAAAGATTGTGCCTTACAAGCCTGATTGAATTTTATTGAGGATGTGACTAAACACATTGATGAGGTTAGAGCAGTAGACGTAGAGTATATGGATTTCATCAAGGCATTTAATAAGGAACCCCATGCAAGGATTATTGAGTAAGTAAGAAGGCATGGGATCCAAGGGGACATTGCTTTGCAGATCTAGAATTAGCTTGCCCACAAAAGGAAAAGTGTGGTTGTCGGCGGGTCATGTTCTACATGGAGGTCAGTGAACATTGGTGTGCCTCAGGGATCTGTTCTGGGACGTTTGCCCTTCATGATTTTTATAAATGACCTGGACAAGGAAGTGAAGGGATGTGTTAGTGAATTTGCTTATTACACAAAGGTTGGAGGTGTTGTGGATAGTGTGGAGGGCTGTCAGAGGTTACAATGGGACATTGATAGGATGCAAAACTGGGCTGAGAAGTGGCAGATGCAGTTCAACCCAGTTAAGTGTGTGGTGGATCTTTTTAGTAGGTCAAATATAATGGCAGAATATAGTATTAATGGTAAGACTCTTGGCAGTGTGGAGGATCAGAGGGATATTGGGACTCTCAAAGCTGCTACTCAGGTTGACTCTGTGTTTACATTGGCCTTCATCAATCATGGGATTGAGTTTAGGAGCCAAGAGGTAGACTTGCAGCTATATAGGACGCTGGTCAGACCCCACTCAGAGTACTGTGCTCAGTTCTGGTCACCTCACCACAGCAAGGACATGAAAACCATAGAAGGGATGCAGAGGAGATTTACAAGGATGTTGTCTGGATTGGCAAACATGCCGTATGAGAATAGGTTAAGTGAACTTGGCCTTTTCTCCTTGGAGTGACAGAGGATGAAAGGTGACCTGACAGAGGTGTACTGTATATGATGATGAGAGGCATTTATTGTGTGGATAGTCCGAGTCTTTTTTCCGGGGCTGAAATGGCTAACATGAGAGGGCACAGCTTTAATGTGCTTGGAAGCAAGTACAGAGGAGATGTCAGGGGTAAGTTTTTTACGCAGACTGTGGTGAGTGCATGGAATGGGCTGCCTGCAATGTTGGTGGGGGCAGATACCATAGGGTCTTTTAAGAGAATCCTGGATAGATACATGCTTAGAAAAATGGAGGGCTATGGGTAACCCTAGGAAATTTCTATAGTAAGGACATGTTCCGTACAGCTTTGTAGGCCAAAGTGCCTGTATTGTGCTGAATGTTTCTATGATAGTGATGAACTGGATCAGTAAATTAGTGGATGTCACCAAGGTTGGGTGTGTAGTGGAAAGTGAGGAAAGCTACCTTGGCTTGCAAAGGGATCTGCGTTAGCTGAAAGAGTGGGCTGAAAACTGACAAATGGAATTTAATACAGAAAAGTGCAAGGTTTTGCACTTCAGTGAGACCAGTCAGGGCAGGTCTTACACCATGAATGGTAGGGGACTGAGGAGTGTGGTAGAACAAAGTGATTGAAATCCAGATGCATAATTCATTAAAAGTGGTGTCACGGGTAAACATTAATGTAAAGTCAGCTTTTGGCACATAAATCAATGTATTGAGTATGGGAGATGGGATTTTATGTTGAAATTGTATAAGATATTGATAAAGTCTAATTTGGTGTGTAGTTTTGGTCACCTACCTACAGGAAAGATGAAAACAAGGTTTAAAGAGTACAATGATGTTACTGGATAAAAACACAAAATGCCGGCAGAACTCAGCAGGCCAGACAGCATCTATGGGAGGAGGTAGTGACGACGTTTTGGGATGAAACCCTTCATCAGGAGGGTTTACTGATGTTGCTGGGTCTGAAGGACTTAAGTTTGAAGGAAAGATTGAATAGATTGGACTGTATTGTTTAGAACAAAGAAGGTTGAGAGGAGATTTTATAGATGTATTTTCAATTATGAGCAGTATAGATAGGGTAAATGCAAGCAGGCGTTTTCCACTGAGGTTGGATGGGACCATAACAAGTGGTCATAGATTAAGGGTGAAAGGTGAGGTGTAAAGGAAACATCAGGGAAACCGTTTCGTTCAGAGGGTTGCATTAGTGTGGAAAGAGTTGTCAGATAAAGTGCTGTATTGGATCTCGATTTCAACCCTTAAGAGAAGTTTGGATAGGTGAGTTGCATGCAAAGTATGGATATGGTTGGCTATGGTCTTGGTGCAGGCTGATGGAAGTAGGCAGATTAAATGGTTTTGACATGGAGCTAATGGGCCTGTTTCTGTGCTGTACTATGACTTCTATGATAAGAAATATTTTGGGCTGAATTCCCATTTGCTCAAGTCAGAGGAAGAGGAATAGGGAAATGTTGCATAAGAGTAAAGGGGAAGCTACAGTTTAGCTGCTAATAGAAACACAGATTTTCCATTCAAATTGAAATCTCTCAGCCTCAAGGGTGCTGCAGTTGGGAAAGGTGGCCTGGTCAGTTATAGGTTGTTGTGTCTCATGGGCTTGTCAGAGATTGACCCCAAAGGTGATTGAGTGTATGTTTAAAGCAGAGGGTAGAGAGAGGAGGAATCATCATATCCCTTATTACATTAATAATACTGAAATCTCTTCACACCAAAGAAAAATAGAACACAAGTTTCATCCTTGATGTCACAGACTTACTCTTCTGTTGATTATTGTGTCATTAATATGTGAATTTACCTCAATGTTGTGAGCTATATCTGTGTGATTCTGACCAAGACACAAACTCACTCGTTAATTGTAATAAACTTATTTTCCACATACTGGTGTCATCAAAATTTAATGTTTCAGTAAGGACAGAAAGTTTCATTCTCAGATGATACAAAGTATGTTTCAACATACCATGCAAAGTAAGGGTAGACATACCAAGTTCAAGAAACCCTGGATAAAGAGAGATATTGAGGCTCTGGTCAGGAAAAAAAGAATGAGGTACACTCTGAGTTAAAACAGCTAGGTACAAATAGATCCCTTGATGGATAGAAAATGTTTAACAGGTGGCTAAATAAGAAAAGTGGGGGGGCAATTTGAGATGGATTTTGCAGGAAGAGCTGAACATCATCTCAAGAGAATTAAATAGAGTGTGTAATTATATGTGTTACTCTGTATTGCTTCTTCTTAGACTTCCTCTTATATTTTTGCTTTGAAATAATGGGAACTCATCCCCTTTTACAAGGTACGATCTGGAAATTGCCATGAGAGAGAACCTTGCCTTATAGTTGAGGTCGTGATCATTGTGGGGAGTTGCAGAGTAGGATATCAAATGCCCCTTTATCCTGGGGCAATCCTTTGTCACATGGTGGTGGAGTTTTAGAGCAACATGCCAGTCCTTTTAGCCAGTTTATAGTCTGTAACTATGGAAGTAACTCAGGGTAGAGAGCATTAAATATCCCCGATACATTGAAAGCAATGTATCGTGTCTAGTTTCCTTTATTTACTGATCATTTTTAATAATGGCAAAGAAACAAATGTTGTGTCTCCTTTCATAAGAGTTGTTGTTTTGGGTCCAGAATATACTGCATAACTTACATCCTTCATGTTTCTTTAAAGACAGAGGCTATCTGTAAAATCTGTAAAATATCGAATGGCTGACAAGAAGTTTGCTTTAGATTTAGTTTTTTTCAGAAGTTAGCTTTTCGCAGTTAGCTTCAGCAATTTTATATTGACACGTGTTTTCTTCTACTTAATTCCACTGAGTTTTAAAAACTTTCTAATGAACTAGCTTTGTCTTATTGTGCAGAAAACTAAATTTGCAAACCACAATATTGGTCAGAATTCTTACAGCTCCAACATATGCCGCAGCTGGCCAAAGAGCATAATTTTTCACTAAACCCTGATCATTATAAAGTTCAGAATACACTGTAGTCTGTGAATAGATCCTTGAATGAAGTTTTCTCCAAGTCAAAGCTATGGGACAATGTTGACTGCAAAAGTCTTTCCAATAATTACAACATAAGAGAGATCAATGGAGTTGTCACATCACAGGTGAAGCCCTCCCCACCACTGGACACATCCATAAGGAGTGCCGTCACAGGGAAACAGCACACTCAATTAAGAGCCCCCAACATCTACACTTCTCTTCTTACTGCTGCCATCAGGAAGGAGGGTCAGGACACACACCACCGCATTCAGGAACAGTTAATATCACTGAAGCATCAGGCTCTAGAACCAGAGAGGATAACTTGACTCACCCCAAAACTGAACTGCCTCCACAACCTATAGACCCAGCATAGAGTACTTTACAACTCACCATCTCAATATTATTTATTACTTTGAACTGTTGAACTTTGACATTCTGCCACGGGAGATTTCTCTGATCATTTTGGTAGCAGTGAGATGCCTGCTGCACTTGGTGACCCTGTGAACTCTCTCTCAGAGGCTGATAAGAAAGCTGAACCCTGGCAAAGTAGCAGGACCCAAAGTACCTAGTAAAGCTCCAAAACTTGTGCCAACCAGCTGGTGGCAGTATTCAAGGATATCTTCAACCTCTCACTGCTATGGCTGTAACTTCCCATCTGCTTCGAAAAGGCAACAATTACACCAGTGCCTAAGAAGAGTAGTGTGAGCTGTCTTAATGACTATTACCCAGTAGCACTCACATCTACGGTGATGAAATGCTTTGAGAGTTTGGTCATGGCTAGTATTAGCTCCTGCCTCAGCAAGGACCTGGACCCACTGCAATTTGCCTAGTGCTGTATTAGGTCAACAGCAGACTCATTCTCAATGGCTCTTCACATGGCCTTAGATCACCTGGGCAATACAAACACCTATGTCAGAATGCAGTTCATCGACTATAACTTAGCGTTTAACACCATCATTCCCACAATCATGATTGATAGGTTACAGAACCTAGGCCTCTGTACCTCCATCTGCAATTGGATCCTCAACTTCCTAATCAGAAGATCACAATCTGTGCAGATTAGTTATAATATCTCCTCCTCGCTGAAGATCAACACCTCAGGGGCGTGTGCTTAGCCCACTGCTCTACTTTTTCTATACCTATGACTGTGTGGCTAGGTATAGGTCAAATATCATCTATAAATTTGCCGATGATAAAACCATTGTTGTAATCTACTCTTTTGCTTTTTTTCCCTCCTGTCGAAGGGTTTCAGCCCAAAATGTTGACTATACATTTTTCTATAGATGCTGCCTGGCCTGCTGAGTTCCTCCAGCATTTTGTGTGTGTTGCATTGTCAGTACAATCTCAGGTGGAAATGACAGGCTGTACAGAGAGAGATATATCAGCTAGTTGATGGTGTCATAGCAATAGCCTTGCACTGAATGTACAGAAATGGAGCCTACACCTCTCTTCCATGTAACTGGTTAGGAGCTTGTTATTTAGGATATGTTTTACGTGCCATGAGTCTCGAAGTAAATGAGACATTTCAGAAGGAGATCATTTGCATCAATTTTATTTTTATTTTATGGTGTTGCAAGTAGTATAATAGAGAACTCTGAGTTGCATACTGCTTACATACTTCGATAATATACTTTGAATCTTGAGATTAAAAGTTTTGCTGCAGACTTAGAAATGGTAAGCAATGACACTGTTGAAGCCATGTGAAAAGCAACAACAGAATTGGTCACCATGCATAAGATGGTTCTTTAAAATTGTATGGCTTTAGATCTCGTCTGAACAGTTAAGGGGGGCAATATGTGCAGTTAAGTCAAAGAGTGTTAAACTTACATACCTGATGAGTCTGAAGACTTTTTATAAAGAAACAGCTGAAACATGTCAATCCTATGGATGAGATTTTCTTGAGTGGATTCATTCAAGCCTTTGAAATTGGGGTTACTCAGTATTATGAGTCATATAATTCATATGCCTTATCATAATTTACATCTTTTTTACTTGTTTTAAGGTGATCATTAGCAGAATAGATCAATCTCTTCTAAGTGTATGTACTGATCCACCTAGCCATTATATAATCTTTTGAATATTTTGAAGGATATAGATACCCTTTGATGTTTCGCAACCTAAGTAGGTTTTGATTACTTTACACATATGGTAGATAACAAAAGTTTTTTTCTTGAATTTTCACGTGTCATGATTTCTGAACTTGTGATTTAGATTCAAAGGGAGGATTGTTGGACTTCACTATTTAACTTTTATTATCTGCTTGTATTTTAAGTAATCTTTACACGTATGATAGTTTAGTGTGCCTCTAGTGGCTGTCCAAAGTATAATTCTGGAAGCTTTTTAGTTTCTTTGTTGTGAAGAAATATTTTCACATTGACTGATTAATTACAGTATTTTCTAATTAGACTATCCTTGTCTATGCAATTGTCTTTACTTTGGGTATAAAAGTAGGTGCATTATTTTAGGTGCCATCTTTTATGCCTCATCCCAGACTCCACAAAAACCTGGGATTTGAAATACTCCAGAATTCTTCAGTAGGTTCACTGGCGGTTTTAAATTGTCCTTTTTTTGGGATAGTATTATATCGATGGGTTGCTGAGAGGTGCAGCTCTGTGGGCCAGGAGAGCATATTCTGCACTGCATTTCTACAAAAATAAATTTTGAAAAAAGTACTTTGCTGAATTGACTTGCAAAGCAGATTAATCCAGTTGCAGTACTCGGCTTAACGACCAAGTAGCTGGGAAGTGCAAGAACCCATGGCAGCTGACGATATATTTCTCTTTCTGCAAAGAATAAAGTTCACAAAGTAATTTAAATAATTTAATTAAATAATTCAAAATTTCATTTATTTATCAGTTGTGGGCATAAGATAATAAGACCATAAGAGATAGGAGAAGAATTAGGCCATTTGACACATCAAGTCTGTTGAGACATTTTATCCTTGCTGATCCATTTTCCCTCTCAACCCCATTCCTCCATCTTCTCCCTGTAACCTTTCACACCCTGACTAATAAGAACCTCTTAAACTCCACCATAAATACAGCCAGTGAACTGGCCTCACACAGCTGCCTATAGTAGTGAATTCCACAGATTCACCATCTTCTGGCTAAAGAAATTCTAAATAGACATACTTCTATTCTGAGGCTGTGTTATCTGGTCCTAGCTCCCCTACCTTTCGAAATAACTTCTTCACATGCACTCTATCTATGGCTTTCCACAATATCTTCTAAATGCTAGCAATTTGAGGCCCAGAGCCTCATACAAAAGCTATTTTATTTCTGCAATCATTCTCATGAACCACTTCTGAACACTCTCTAACTACGTCCTTGCTTTATAAGAGGCTCACAATTGTTCACAATATTAGAAGTGAGGCCTCACTAGTGCCTTATAAAGCTTCAGCATTACATCCTTGTTTTTATATTCTAGTCCTCTTGAAATGAATGCTAACGTTGCATTTGGCTTCCTTACAATGGACTTAATCTACAAGTTAATCTTGAGGAAATCCTGCATAAGGACTCCCAAATCTCTTTGCACCTTTGATTTTTTAATTTTCTCCCCATTAAGAAAATAGTCTACATCTTCATTCCTTTCACCAAACCGCGTGCCCATACATTTCCCTACACTATATTCCATCTGCCACTTCTTTGCCAATTCTCCAAAATTTCTAAGTCATTTTGCAGCCTCCCTACTTCCTTAACACTACCTGCTCCTCCACCTATCTTCATTTCATCACCATACTTGGCTACAAAGCTATGAATTCCATCATCCAAATTATTGACACACAGTATTACATAAAAAGAAGTGGTCCCAACCCTGCCTCCTGAGAAAAACCACTAGTCATTGGCAGCCAATCAAAAAAAGATCCCCTTTATTGCTACTCCTTCCCTCCATTTATGCTGGTATCTTTCCTGTAATATGCTACGGGAATATTTTATTTTGTTTGGCAGGCTCATGTGTGGCACCACATCAAAGGCCTTCTGAAAGCGAAGTACACTGCATCCACCAATTCTCCATTGTCCAACCTGCCTGTTATTTCCTCAAAGAATTCCAACAGAGTTGTCAAGCAAGACTTTCCCTTAAGGAAGCCATGCTGACTTTACCTATTTTATCGTGTGCCTCCGAGTATCCTGAGACCTCCTCCTTAACAATTGACTCTAACATAATCCCATCTACTGAAGTCAAGCTAATTGGCCTTTAATTTCTTTTCTTCTGCCTCCCTCCCTCTTGATGAGTGGAGTAACATTTGCAATTTTCCAGTCCTCCAGAACCATGCCAGAATCTAGTGATTTTTGAAAGATCATTAATGATGCCACCACAATATCTTCAGCTACCTCTTTCAGAACCTTGGGGTGTAGTCCATCTGGTACAGGTGACTTATCTACCTTCAGACCTTTCAATCTCCCAAGCACCTTTTACCTAGTTATAACAATTGCACTTTCTTCTGCTCCCTGACACTCAAACTTCCAGCATACTGCTAGTGTCTTCCACGGAGAAGACTGATGGAAAATACCTACTCAATTCATCCACCATTTCCTTCTTCCCCGTTACTACCTCTCCAGCATCATTTTCCAATAGTCTGATATCTACTCTCCCCATTCTTTTACTCTTCAAATATCTGAAAAGACTGTACCCTCTTTGATATTATTGGCTAGCTTACCTTCATATTTCATCTTTTCCCTCCTTATGATTTTTTAGCAACCTTCTGTTGGTTTTTAAATGTTTCCGAATTGTCTAACTTCCCACTAATGTTTGCTCTATCATATGCCCTCCCTTTTGCTATTATGTTTGCTTTAACACTCCTTGTCAACCATGGTTGCATCCTCCTGCCTTAGAACAATTCTTCTTCTTGAGGATAGTATCTATCCTGGACTTTCTGAATTTCTCCCAGCAACAACAGCCATTGCTATTCTGCCATCATCCCTGATAGTGCCCCATTCCAGTCAACTTTGTCCAGATTGTGTCTCTAAATTCCCTTTACTCTCTGTAATACAGATACATCTGGCTTTAGCTTCTCTCTCTCAAATTGCAGGGTGAAATCTATCACATTATGAACACTGGCTCCTCAAGGTTCCTTTACCTTAACTCCCTAATCTAATCTGGTTCATTCCACAACACCAAATCCAGAATAGCCTTTCCCCAAGTGGGCTCTACAAAAACTGCTTTAAAATGCCATTCCATATGCATTTTACAAAGTTTCTCTCTTGGAATCGAACACCAATCTGATTTTCTCAATGTACCTGCATTTTGAAATCCCCTGTTACTATCGTAAAATTGCTCTTTTGACATGTGCTTTCTACCTCCTATTGTAATTTGTAGCCCGCATCTTGGCTACTGGTTGGAGGCCTGTATATCAGGGTCTTGCAGTTTCTTAACTCTACCCACAAAGATTCTACACCTTCCAACCCAATGTCAGCTCTTTCTGGTTATTTCATTTCATTTTTTACCATCCCACCCTCTCTGCCTACCTGCCTGTCATTTTGATGCAATGTGTTTCCTTGGATGTTAAGCTCCCAACTATGATCTTCTTTCAGCCATGACTCAGTGATGCCATAGCATCATACCTACCAGTACCAATCTCGAAATATGCGACAAGACTATCTACCTTATTCTATATGCTGTGCATTCAAATAAAACACTTCCAGCATATTCATCGCCCTTTTTGATTCTGTCCCTATGATACACTGCGACTCATCTCACGGACTGCAGCTTTGCCCTACCATCTCTTCTTCATCACAGACTCACTACAAACTGCATCTAGTTGTATACCAATTGTCCCATCTTCAGCCCTATCACTCTGGTTCCCATCCTCTTGCCAAATTAGTTTAAACCCTCCCTAACTGCTCTAGCAAACCTGACCACAAGGACATTGGTTCCCCCTTGAAGCCCTGACCCCTGCACCAGTTCTTTAGCCACACATTCATCTGCCAAATCATCCTGTTGCATTAGACTCAGAAATGTGGCGACACTTTGCACTGCCAAGCACCATTCTCCCTGATTAGATTTTACACAAATACTCATTTGATTGTATATTTCAATGTCTCAATGTACTTGTGACAAATAAAGATAATCTTTAATGTAATCTTTAATTTTAAGTTATCCAACACATTGACCTGTTGTGCTGCTCTGGTTGGAATGATTTTTAAAATTTTTTAAAATAATTTTAATAATTTTTTAATTGTTTTAGGAGCATGTACAAAGATTACAAAGGCATATCTAGATAGCAGTGACAGGATTGGGCCGAGCCAGCATGGATTTACCAAGGGTAAATCATGCTTGACTAATCTGTTCGAGTTTTTCGAGGATGTAACCAGGAAGTTAGATGGGAGAGATCCAGTGGATGTAGTGTACCTCAATTTTCAGAAGGCATTTGATAAGGTCCCACATAGGAGATTGGTGGGTAAAATCAAAGCTCATGGCATTGGGGGGGGAAGACATTGACATGGATAGAAAACTGGTTTGCAGGTAGAAAGCAAAGGGTAGCGGTGAATGGGTGTTTCTCGGAATGGCAGGTGGTGACTAATGGGGTGCCACAGGGCTCGGTATTGGGACCACAGCTGTTTACGATTTACGTCAACGATTTAGATGAAGGCGTTGAGAATAACATCAGCAAATTTGCTGATGATACCAATCTGGGTGGCAGTGTGATATGTGTTGAGGATGTTCGGAGAATTCAGGGTGACTTGGATAGGCTGGGTGGGTGGGCAGATACTTGGCAGATGACGTTTAATGTGAATAAGTTTGAGGTTATTCACTTTGGGAGTAAGAACAGGAAGGCAGATTATTATCTGAATGGTGTAGATTTAGATAAGGGAGAAATACAAAGAGTCTAGAAGTCCTTGTTCATCAGTCACTGAAGGTGAATGAGCAAGTACAGCAGGCAGTGAAGAAGGCTAATGGAATGTTGGCCTTTATTACAAAGGGAATTGAGTACAAGAGCAAGGAAATCCTCTTGCATTTGTACAGAGCTCTGGTGAGACCACACCTGCAGTATTGTGTACAGTTTTGGTCTCCAGGGTTAAGGAAGGACATCCTGGCTGTAGAGGAAGTGCAGCGTAGATTCACAAGGTTAATTCCTGGGATGTCTGGACTGTCTTATGCAGAGAGGTTAGAGAGACTGGGCTTGTACACACTGGAATTAAGGAGATTGAGAGGGGATCTGATTGAAACATATAAGATTATTAAGGGATTGGACAAGATAGAGGCAGGAAATATGTTCCAGATGCTGGGAGAGTCCAGTACCAGAGGGCATGGTTTGAGAATAAGGGGTAGGTCATTTAGGACAGAGTTAAGAAAAAACTTCTTCTCCCAGAGAGTTGTGGGGGTCTGGGATGCACTGCCTTGGAAGGTAGTGGAGGCCATTTCTCTGGATGCTTTCAAGAAGGAGCTAGATAGGTATCTTATGGATAGGGGAATCAAGGGATATGGGGACAAGGCAGGAACTGGGTATTGATAGTAATTGATCAGCCATGATCTCAGAATGGTGGTGCAGGCTCGAAGGGCCGAATGGTCTACTTCTGCACCTATTGTCTATTGTTTCAGGATGTCTGTGAACCAACGAGATGAAGTCCAAGGAGCTGAATTCACCAACACACACAAAATGCTGGTGGAACACAGCAGGCCAGGTAGTATTTATAGGGAGAAGCACTGACCTACTGTGGGTCTCGGCCCGAAACGTCGACAGTGCTTCTCCCTATAGATGCTGCTTGACCTACTGTGTTCCACCAGCATTTTGTGTGTGTTGTTTGATTTTCTAGTATCTGTAGATTTCCTCATGTTTGAGCTGAATTCACCCCTCTGTTATGATCCACTGAACCCTTTTGCAACGTTCAAGCTCATTCAACCATACATGGATATTCATGAATGTAGCTAAACTGCGAGCCAAGGTGTAAAACCAACAGTCACAACTGTTAGACACAGCAGAGGGCACATACAGCAAATATAAGATAGCAAGCACATATAAGATATCAGTAACATACAGTCTCACAAAAGATATATATAGTCAAGACCCTGAGTCCATGAATGATGCAGCACTCTGCAGATGAACACAATACAGCTTGACTTCCGGCAAGTGAACACTGGGGCAGCACTGATTCCAGCTTGAATGCTGTTCCACACTACCTCTGGTGAGTGCACTAACTTTCGATGCCTCTTTCTTGGGTGGCTGTAAAACATGTGACACTGAAGCCTGAGGCCTAGTCCTTGCTACGACCAAGGCCATGCAACTCTCCTGCCATTCTCCCCTGCCAATTGCTAAAAGAACAGTGAATCAGACTTGTCAACGTTCCATGTGAACAATATACAACAGGGTCTAGCAATCGCACGTCAAGCAATTAAGACAATCACTCACTGTTAGACTGCGCACCTCCTTACTCCTTCGATGCCTCTGAAACTGTGTGGTAATCTATGTATACCTGTCTGGACATGCCCCTCTGCTGACTGCGGCTGAGGCTCCTCCCACAGACTCCTGTATAAATGCAATTGGAGGCACTGTTCCTCCCTCAGTCTCCAGGATGTTGTGGTCTCTTTTGCTTCTCTTAAAAGCCTATTGTTCACCTCCCATCTCTGAAGTGAAGTAATAATAAACCATTCAAGACCATTCACTCCTTCCTGCCTGCTTCATCATTCGATAAGGTCACAGGTGATGCTGTATTCTGTGCATTTTTCTACACAAACCCAGTTTCGATTTGACTCTCTTAATATCAAACAAATATCACTCAATCTTGAAAATACTCAGCATCTAAACTTCACAGACATTTCCACGTAGAGAATTCCAAGGATTTGTACTCTTCAAAGTGAATAAATTATGATTTTTTTATTTAAGTCATTAATAGGATGTTCATGTCACCAACTAAGGCAGCATGTTGGGAGTATTTAAAAGAAAGTATATTTGAAAGATTAAGGGATTGAAGACTTTGGGAATTGTTACAGAGGAGGCAATCAGAAATAATCATATTGGAAGTCCAGTAATGCAAGATGGGCTAAGTGGCCTACTTCTGCTCCCAGTTCTTTATATTCTTATATAACCCCTAAACTACCACTATTATCGGCAGAATCTCAGGTGGGGATGGGAAGGCATGCAGAAATGAGATAGATTGGCTGGCTGACTGGTGTAGCAACAGCTTTGCAGTCAACGTTTGCAAGAACAAGGAGTTTTTTTTTCTGGACTTCACAAAGAGGATGTTGGGAGAATGCACACCAGTCCTTATTGTAGGATCAGCAGTGGAAAGGTTGAGCAGCTTCAATTTCCTGGATGACAGCATCTAGTTTGTGCCCAACACAAAGAAGGCACACTATTGTCTACACCTCATTGGGAGAACTGGTATGACACCAAAGACTCGTCTATAGATGAAGAATGGACAGCTTTCTGACTGGTTGCGTCACAGCCTGATATAGAGGCTCCAACGTGCAGAATTGTAAAAGACTGCACTGTATTGTAGATTCAGCCAGCTCCATCACTTATCCACCATTAGGGACATCTTCAAGAGGTGATGCCTCAAGAAGATGTCGTCCATCCTTCACGATACTCACCATCTGGGACATTCCCGCCTCATGTTACCACCATCTGCGAAGAGGTACAAGAGCTTGAAGACTGACACTAAATGTTTTAGGAACAGCTTCTTCCCTCTGCCACCAGATTTCTGAACAGCCCCTAGACTCCCTGAACACTGTCCTGTTATTCAGCTTTTGCACTATTATTTTTAACTCATGTTAATTTTTTATAACTTGCCCTGTAGTGCTGACACAAAACAAATTTCACAACACGCTTCACTGATAATAAACCTGATTCTGTATTCAATATCTTTCATAATTCTGACATGCAGTACATTCAACACTGTGCAAAGTTTGTACTGTAAAGCATTGTGCTAACCACTATACTATCATGCTGCCCAATTTGTGATAAGAATAATGAGGAAACTGTTAGTCTTTATTTTTGGATTGAATAATATCTGCTTCCAGCATCCACACATACACTGTAACAGAAGTCAAGTACTTGCTGACTGATTTTCCCCGCTCCCTCAGAAACATTGTAGGGACACAGAGTGTTGGTACCGTATAATTAAGGATGATGGGATCACTGGATTTGTTACTGCCAGCTTAATAACTTTTTGGATTTTCCATCCAAGCATAACCTTGCCCTGGGGCTATACAACGTCGAGGCGCATCCCCTGGGTGGTGGATGGGGGATCCCTCGTGTGAGGGGTGCACTGGATAATATGGAAGAAGGTGCTGTGAACCAACATAGCCTAGGAGAATGAACTCCGATTCCAAACCCGGGTAGGTAGGACTCGTTAGCCTTGGATGGCAGCCTATCTAGGAGAGGGTAAACTCTGATTTCAAACCGGGGCAGGTGGAGCTTGTTAGCATGGAAACGCCATCGCCTAGGGGAAGGTGACCCTGATAGAAAACCCCTGGTCCTCCAGGTTGGGGGTTGTGCAATGGGCTAACAACCCGTTCACGTAAAACAAGCAATTGTTACAGAAACCATCAACAGATTGTCAACCACTAACCCAGATCTCGGGAAAAGCAGGGCCCCATTCAGGAGGCTGATGACGCGCTGCAACCAAACCCATCAGGAAGCTGCAGGGCTGACAACCCTCCTTCACCTGAGGAAAACCATAATGGAGGTTCCAAAGCTGCTCTCACAGAAGAAATCTATCCTAATTGGAACATGGAATGTGAGATCGCTTTGGGAGACAGGTAGGTGCGCACAGGCAGTGAAGGAAATGAACCGATACCACCTCACACTCCTGGGCATGTGTGAAGCAAGGTGGAATACTTTTGGTGAGACCAAACTGCAGACGGGAGAAACTCTGCTCTATTCCGGCAAAGAGAAAGAGGAAGACCTGCATGAGGCTGGTGTGGCCCTGATGTTGTCCAAAGAAGCAGCCAGAAGTTTGTTAGAAAGGGAACCAGTGTCCAACCATATCATCACAGCCAGGTTCGAGTCCAGATTCCAGAAGGTATCCATTATCCTGTGCTACGTCCCAACTAACAATGCAGAGGAAGAAGAAAAATATCTCTTCTACACCCAGCTTGAAGCAGTAGTTGGAAAGGTACCTAAGCAAGATATGTTGATCATCATGGGAGATCTGAATGCCAAAGTAGGCAGCGATAACACTGGCAGGGAGAAAGGGATGGGCCAGAATGGTTTGGGGAATATGAATGAAAATGGAGAACTCCTTACCGACTTCTGTGCCTTCAACGAACTGACCATTGGAGGTACCCTCTTTCCCCATCAATGCTGCCACAAGATAACCTGGGCCTCGCCTGACCATCAAACAGAGAACCAGATTGATCATGTCATAGTCCGCCAGCGCTGGAGAAGTTCATTGCAAGATGTGAGAGCTAAAAGAGGAGCAGATATTGGATCTGACCACCATTTGGTTATTGCAAAGCTGAAGATGAAGCTGTCAGCCAAGAAGAAGTAACAGAACACGCGAATAAAGTTTGATGTTAGAAAACTACAGATGGAAGAGAACAAGAAAGATTTCCACATTGCCTTGCAAAACCGCTTTGGGGCTCTTCAAATGGAGGAACAAGATGAGAGAACAGCGGAACACGCCTGGATTACCTTCAAGCAGGCCACTGTAGGAGCCTGCAAAGAAGTACTGGGAAGACCACCAGTCAACAGTAAACCTTGGATCAGGGATGAGACATGGCAGAAGGTGGAGGAGAGGAAAAAGCTCAAACAGGAGTTGAATCAGGCCAGAACCCGGCAACAGAAACAAATCACTGCCAACAGGTACAGCATGATGGCCAAGGAGGTGAAGAAACAGCTCAGAAAGGACAAGAGGTCATACTTCAATGAAATAGCAGAGCAAGCAGAAACAGCGGCCAGTAAAGGGGACCTCAAGGCACTCTACACGACAAATAAACTTTTGAGAGGGAAGAAAAGCAATTTCAACAGACCTATTAGAGACAAGACAGGCCATCTGCTCACTTTGGTTGAAGATCAGCAGGCGAGATGGAACGAACACTTCCAGGAAGTATTGAATTCACCACCAGCACAGAACGCACCTGACCTGGAGCCTGGAGACCCACTCAACATCAATATAGGTGAAATCACCGAGCAAGAAATTTGAAAAGCCCTGAAAAGCCTGAAGAACGGCAAGGCTGCTGGAGAAGACAACATTCCTGCAGAAGCATTGAAAGAGGGTGGAGAGGTTATGGTGGTCCATTTGCATATACTGCTGAATTTGATATGGAGAACAGGAGAGATCCCATAAGTTTGGAAGAAGGGCCTCCTTGTGAATCTGCCAAAATCTGGAGATCTTTCACTGTGTGGCAAGTGGAGGGGGATCACCTTGTTGTCCATTCCTAGCAAAGTTCTCACCAGGGTCATCTTGGAGCGGATGAATGACGCCATTGACCAGAGACTTAGAGATGAGCAGGCAGGGTTCAGGAAAGAGAGATCATGCATTGACCAGATAGCTACACTTAGAGTCATTGTGGAGCAGACAATAGAATGGCAAACTCCACTATATGTGTGTTTTATTGATTTTGAGAAGGCATTTGACAGCCTGGACAGAAAGTCAATGTGGAGCATCTTACGACACTATGGTATACCAGAAGAGATGATGAATATCATCAAGCAGCTTTATGATGGCTTCTCATACAGGGTCATCCACAATGGGAGACTGTCCAAAGAGTTCCTGGTCACTACTGGAGTCAGACAGGGATGCCTGCTGTCGCCTCTACTTTTTCTTGTGGTACTCAACTGGGCTACAAGAACAGCCTATGCTGGCTCAGAGAGAGGCATCCAGTGGATGTTAACAGGGAAATTGGAAGACCTGGCATTTGCAGATGATCTCGCTCTTTTCTCACACCGGCTTCAAGATATGCAGAAGAAAGTAGATTCCTTGGGAGAGACCTTACAGCGAGTAGGCCTTAAGATCAGTCAGGAGAAGACCAAAGTTCTACGCATTAATAACAAACAAGAGGAACCATTACGGATTGAAGAACAAATAGTTGAAGATGTAGACAAATTCACCTACCTCGGAAGCAAAATCAGTAAATCAGGAGGTACAGATGAGGACATCAGAGCAAGGATCGGAAAAGCCCAACATGCCTTCACAACCCTGCGACCTGTTTGGAGATCTACGGCCATCTCTGTCAAAACTAAGCTCCATATATTCAGCTCCAATATGAAAGCCATCCTGCTATATGTATCCAAAACATGGAGAATCACTAACACCAGCTGCAACAAGATCCAGACCTTTCTCAACAAATGCCTCTGGCAGATCCTTCGCCTCAAGTGGTACGACACAGTCTCAAACCTAGACTTATGGAAGAGAGCAAACCAAGAGCCCATTGTATTTCAGATAAGGAGGGGGAAGTGGAGATGGGTCGGCCACACCTTGTGGAAGAGCCAGTCGAATGTCACTCGACAATCACTCAAATGGAATCCACAAGGGAAGAGAAGTAGAGGTCACCCAAAGCAAACCTGGAGGTGTAGGTTTTTGGATGAACTGAAAGCCGCCGGCAAAACTTGGGAGACTGCAAAAACATCTGCTAGAGATCACAGGAAGTGGAGGACTTTTGTTGAGTCCCTGTGCTCCATAAGGAGCGAAAAGGATTAAAGAGAGATCCAAGCATAAACAAATGTTTGAAGATACAATCTGCCTGGTGGCCACTTTATCAGGTACCTGCCAGACCTGTGTAAATGTTCATGGTCTACTGCTCCTGTAGCCCATCCACCTTAATCTTTAACGTGTTGTGCATTCAGAGATACCCTTCTGCACACCACTGTTATAACGTGGTTATTTGAGTTTCTGTCACCTTCCCATCAGCCTCAACCAGTCTGTCCACTCTCCTCTGACCTCTTTCATTAACAAGGCATTTTTGCTTTCTGAACTGCAGCTCTCTGGATGTTTTTATTTTCTGTGTGTTTCGCACAGTTCTCTGTAAACTATAGGACTATTGTGTGTGAAAATCTCAGGAGATCAATTTTCTGAGATATTCAAACCACTCCATCTGGCACCAAAAATTATTCCATGGTCAAAATCACTTAGATCCTATTTCTTCCCCATTCTGAAGATTGGTCTGAACAACCACTGAACCTCTTGATCATGCCTGCATGCTTCTGTGCATAGAGTTGCTGCCACATGATTAGCTGATTAAATATTTGCATTAATGAGCAAGTGTATGGGTTTACCCAATAAACTGTCCACTGAGTGTAAGTTTTTATTACTAATAAACAAACTTTCTGGCACTAAAAATAAAATTGCAAAAGTTTGGGAACACCTTCATTCAAAGTTCAAAATTTTGGAGAACCAAAAAATAATTTAAAATACTTTTTTTTGTTTTCCTTTTATGTGAACTGGTCTGGATATCCCTCAGTTACACTAGCTTCTTTTGACATCCCAAAAGAGGTGAGTGCTGGTTGGTTAATTGTCCATTGTATTACCCATAGTTTGTAAGGGATGTTGAAAGGAGATGAGGAGAACTGATTGCTGGGAAAATTAGTGGAAGGATAGCATTACTCTGACATCCTGAACAGATATTCTCAATGGCTTGAAATGGCCTTCAACCATGCAACCATTAGACATAGAGGCAGAATTAGGCCATTCAGCCCATTATCATCTTCATTTCAGCTCTTCAGTCTTTCCTCACTCTTCCACTTGGTACATATTATCTCATTTATCTCACTTTTCTGTTCAGACCTGCTTCTCCCATTTGTCTGAGCCCTTACAAATTGGAAGAAAATTAGTATCAGGGTGACTTCAAACAACTTACAGTCCAGTCAGTATGTCTGATGGACATTGAGCTCCTGAAACTCTCCCGTGTTGCTGATAAAGTTTTTTGAGTAAAATAGCTGAAGATCTCCATTAGATGACAGTGACAGAGCATGTGGTGCACAAAGATAAAATGGTGGGGCTGAGGAAACAGATCAATATCAGATTAATTATCACAGACCTAAATGACACGAAATTTGTTGCTTTTGCACAGCCTTACAGCGCAAAGGCATAGAATTCTAATGCGTTACAAAAATAAATAAATACTGAAAAAAGAAAGGAATAACATCTTCAAAAGACAGTGCCTCAAGAAGGTGACATCCACCTTGAAGGACCCTCACCATCCAGGACATGCCTTTTCTCATTACTACCGTCAGGGAGGAGGTACAAGACCCCAATAATGTAGGAACAGCTTCTTCCCCTCTGTCATCAGAATACTGTACAAGCCAGAAACCCCTGAAAATTACCTTACTGTTTTGTCTCTTTTTGCATTATTTATTATATTAATATTTCGATAGCCAGAAGTTGGCAACAGGGAACAATGTGACCAAGGGCGCCATCCTCCAGACAGATCACAAAACTACTTCCTCCACTTCTTTTTTCTTTCAAATGTGGTTCTGTTACTGGTGGGGCCTGTGACCTACACTTTAATGTTGTGTTTTCAGACCGATTGAATAATCCAGCACTTTGCTGTCTCCAAGGGTGTTTGTTGAGGTTTCAGGTGAAACATTCTACCTGGAGGCCAAGAAGCCTGGAGATGGGGCATGAGCCCTGATCGCCTCCGCTTCTCGCTGATCTGGCCAAGTTAAGCATCAAGGAAGATTGAAATAATCGAAGTATGAGCAGAAGGTGAGAGAGTGTTCATTGCTGTTTAGCTGCTGCCGGAGGAAGGTGGTTGCATGTCATGGTCTCTCAATCCCTCTTGCTCATTGCTCCTGAAGAAAGGTTCCTTCATTTAAGTAGTCTGTCTTCCTCACGCTCAATGCTGCTGGAGCTTGTGCTGGAGTTCTGGGACTTGGGAAAAGTTTTATCAATGTGGTTTGTGGATTGGACTCTGTAGTTTGCATTATGATGTGTTTCTGGTTTCTGGTCACTCCTATTTTATTGCGATTTTGTGCAATTTTGATTGGGATGGCCTGCAGGTAACGAACGACAAAGAGCTAGATTGAAATGAACTGAATATGCCTAGACTCTTTCAATTTTGTGTTTTACATTCTCTGTTTTTCTTTTTTGCTGTTTGTGTGATTTGTTACTTTTTGTGCTTTGGGTGAGGGTTTCGATATTTCGCCTTGAAGGGGCTCCAGAGTTTTCTTTGTTTCATGTCTGTCTGTGGGAGGACGAATCTCATGGTTGTATACTGCCTACATACCTTGATAATAAATGTACTTTAAATCTATGAACTGTGAATATTTCTTGTAACTTATGGTAATTTTATGTATTGCACTGAACTGCTGCCGCAAAACAACATGTAACTCGAATTCTGATTCTGAATCAGTTCTTAGGTTCAGGAATTGACCAGAAATCTGATGTCAGAGGGGAAGAAGCTGTTTCTGAGTCATTAAGTGTGAGTTCTCAGGTGACAAGAGACCTGTATCAAGGTATGGTAAGGATATGAGCACTATATATGAGTTTATAAGGGTTTTGTGCTGAGTGAAACAGGAAGTTCAACTGGCAGTATAAAGATTAGCTTTATTGGTCACATGTACATCGAAACATACAGTGAAATGCGTGGTTTGTGTCAAATCAAATCAGAAAGGATTGTGCTGGACAGCCCACAAGTGTTGCTATGCTTCTGGCATAAAAGGATCTGAGTCATGAGTCAACCAATGAGTCATTGGTGTGAAGGCCAAGTCATTTGGTATATTTAAGGCAAAGGCTGATAAATTCTTCATTAGTCAGGGCATGAAGGGATATGGGGAGAAGGCAGGAGACTGGTGTAGTCAGGGAAAATGGTAAAGTATACTTGATGGGCCAAATGGCCTAATTTTGCTTCTACATCTTACGGTCTGATGGCCTTATTTTTCTGTCATGGAAGCCAATGGAAGTGTTCAACCATAGATTGTTTTGAATTAACTGTCAGCCATTAGCTTATGACATTCTTTAGTATCTGACATTGGCCTCACCAAAGAGACCAATATTTTCTGGTAAACATTGCAAACTGTGGTATTAGCTTTCTTTCATATTTATTTCCTACATCAGAAATAGCCTCAGACTTGGATGTCAAGTCTGTTAATCTGCTCAATGACTGTGTGGAGAGGTGAGGTCCCTCTTCCAAAGTAGCTGCATGTTGGCTTGTGCTGTGATCAGAGGTTCGGGACTCATGGCCACAGTTGCATGGTAGATCATCTCTTGTCACTTCAGTTGTGTAGCAAATTCTATGTTCACTGACGTTAACAGAGGTTTGAGCCACCACTCTCTCTAGCATGGAGTTAGTGATGAGAGAGAGTGGGAGCTGAAGAGAACTTACAAAAAAGGGCAAAAAATTCTGCGGAGGCTGGAAAATCATAGTAACACATTTGGGCCACACACGTACACAAAGGTTTTTGGCCCGAATCATCAACTCTTTATTTTTCTCTATAGATGCTACCTGGCCTACAGAGTTCCTTCAGCATTTTATTTTATTATTTTTGCTTCATCTATATTTATCATTTAAAATATATATTTAGAGATACAGCACGGTGACAGGCCATCCTTCCAGAACAACTAGCCCATGCCACCCAATTACACCCATGTGACCCATTAACCTACTGTAATGGAGAGCACTCGGTAAAGGCACTCCTTACAAAGGCACATTTACACACCTCAAACATCCCCTTGTCATTCTGCTGTTTCTGCGCTGAATGTGTGCACTTCAATGGCTTCCCCAGTATTTTCTAATAATGGGTCCTAAACTGAGCTGATGTGATTGGGTTGGCTTTCTGGTGTCTTTCCTGCCGTACAGTACAGGGTGGAATATTCCATTTCCTTAGAAATGGGAATGTGTAAATGTGTGTACATACTGAATCTAAGGTAGATACTTCTGTTTATTTTGTAAAGTGATTTAATTATATTGTAGGGTGCCCTCAGTAACAGAGAGATTGGGGCTGTCAGGACTTCTCACTGAACAAAATAGTATGGAACTATTATTGTGTTCTGTGGTAGATATCCTTCTGTAAATGTTGGCAATTTGTTTTCACTATCTTTACTAACCTTTGTAAGTTTAATTTTTGACACACCTAATAAGCACCCTTGCGCTAAAGTGCTAAGTGACTCCAGCCATTTTTCCTTTGGTCATAATCCATGTTTTAACAGCTATTAATCCACAAGTCTTTGGACTGTGGGAGGAAACTGGAGCACCTAGAGGAAACGTAGAGGTCATGGAGAGAATGTACAAACTACTTGCAGACAGCAGCAGCAATTGACCCCAGGTTACTGACACTGTGCCAATCACTACATTACCATGCCACCCTAAACTTGATTGAGGGATATATTAGATCATCCAATTATTAACTCACCAGAACTGTGCCAACATCTGCTGTAAACACCTTTGATCCCAAATACTTCATAAAGCTTCAGGATCTTGTTACTGGCCCCTTTGGTCTGCAGCTGAGCAACCCTGCAAGCTCAAATCTAGGCTTGATAATCCTCACAGTCAGGGTATCTTGATGTTGACTTACAGTACCTTCTTGCGAATGTGCTCAAAGTAATTGTACTCTTTGCTGCAATGTTCTTTCCATTTCTCCACTTCTCCATAGAAAGTGCCCAAATATCTTGTAGCTCATTCCACTGAATGGGGTTTCCAATCCCAGGGAATATTTTCACACCTCTCACAGTCAGACCCATTTAATATGATACCCCCATCCTTGTCCAAAAGATAAAGCTTGCTTGGAGTTTCTGCAAAGATGGAGTTTTTTAGAAAACCTAGCACATTTATTTTTCAACATAGTCCCCTCCTACATTTACACACTTAGTCCAGCGGGCGTGGAGCATGCAGAGCTTTGACCTCCAGAAAGAGTCCACATGGGTGATTAAGGTAGAAGGAGATGAGTTATACAGCTCTCGTTACATGCGCATGCAGGTCAACTCTCTGAGTGATTATGCAGAAAGTTTGAAGTTAATAACTCATCTCCTTCTACCTTAGGCCATAAACTTACCCATGCTGTGGACACTTTCTGCAGGTTCAAGATCCATATGCTCCACGACTGCTGGACTAAGGGTGTAAATGTAGAAGGGGACTATGTTGAAAAATATATGTGCTAGGTTTTCTAAAACTGACCCCTTCTACCTTAAGCCATGAACTTATCAATCACCCCTCACAATATGCAATGTGTACAAATAAAGGTTTTTTTTAATTTCCTATTAAATGTCCAGTTCTCTTAGAAGTAAAGCAGTGCATTCACACTCCATAGGGGTCGTACAGTAGCACAGTCATTAGCGTAATGCTTTTACAGTACCAGTTGCAAGATTGGGGTTCGATTCTCGTTGCTGTCTGTAAAGAGTTTGTACACTCTCCCCATTTCCATGTGGGATTCATGTTGGTGCTCTGGTTTCCTCCTACATTTCTAAGACATACAGCTAGGATTAGTGTGTTGTGGCCGTGCTATGTTGGTGCTTGAAATGTAGCCACACTTGTGGGCTGCCCAGCCCAATACTCTCAGATTTGATTTGATTTAATGCAAACAATGCATTTCACTGCATGCTTCAATGTACATGTGACAAATAAAGCTAATCTTCACAATAAGAAAATGAAACAAAGCAGACACTGTATTTGCACATTTTACCGTCTTCTGCACTCTGGCTAATTTTTCACTCATCCTGTAGTAGTTACTATTCTATAGATTTGCTGAGTATGCCTGCATTTCAGGGTTGTATGTGGTAACATATATGTGTTTTGAAAATAAAATTTACTTTGAACTTCGAATTGCCATCACTGTCTGTAAGAAATTTGTACATTCTCGCTGTGACCATATGGGTTTCCTCAGTGTGATACCCTCCCACATTCCAAGGACAGATGGTTATTGAGCTGTAGGCATGCTATGGTGGCACCAGAAGTGTAGTGAAACTCTTGGGCTGTCCAGCACAATCCTTGTTGATTTGATTTGATGCAAATGTTGAAGATCACTGTCTGTTTCAGTGTACATGTGGCAAATGTAGCTCATCTTTATCATTAAGGTTGAAGAATAGTCAGCAGCTAGCTTACAGCAATGCTAGTATTTCATTGGCTCTTCTATCATTCTGTGACATGGACATTCAAGAGCTGGCACTTCAGAGCATCCAAGCAGACACCTTCTGACATGGTCCGGTCCGTGAAATCTGTATTCCAGTTCATGGTATAGTCCATGTTCCTTATTCCAGGTTTTCCAGTTTTCCCCAGTTTCTGTTGGGACAGCTGATTCTCATTTGGGCTGGCTTCATAAATAGCTTCAGGATTCAGCCTCTGGCTGCCGGATTGTTCCTGTCCAAACCCCTGTCTGTATCCTTTCTCTTCACCTGCCTCGTCTTGCCTCGCCTGTAACCCTTGCCTTCACTGCTGTCAAGTTCAACCACTGGAGCAAGATAGGAACTGTCTTTCATTGTTCTGAACTGTTTCTGTGCCCATGCCTTCGCTAGGTAGGTCCGGCCATCTGCCACTACCTTGTGTTGTGAACCGTCTCGTCATATTCTGCATTCCATGTATGAGTTCCAGCCCTATGTCCTGTCCCCACTGAACTCTGTGTTCAGTGTCACCGTGCTCAAGTCCAAGGCTCAGTAGGCAGGCCATTGCTGCTTCTCGTATGGGCTGTGGTTGTTTTGTCGTCTCAAATCCAGCTCAGTAGGCAGGCCATTTGCCACTACTCAAATGGACTGTCGTTGTTTGCCGTTCCTTGTCCAAGTCCAGTCCAAGTCTCAGGCTCCGAGTCAAGCCCAGTCTGAGCCATGTCCAAGAACCTTGTCCTGTCCAAGCCACAGTTTTGTGTTCTCGTCTTGTCCATGTGCCTCGCTCAGCCCAGGCGTACCTTGCTCAGCCCGGTTCTGGGGTTCCCTTGTCCTGTCCAGGAGTCTCACGTCCAGTCCTGTTGCCTCTCCTCGTCCTGTAGCCACATCTCGTCCTCACCTGGTTCTGGAGTCCGAGCCCGAGTTAAGACCCAGGTTCTGGGTCCTTGTCCAGTCTGTGGCTCGAAGTCCAAGCCCCGGCTCCTGGTTCCCAGTTCCATGCCCTGGTTCCGCTATCCTAGTCAAGTCCGAGCCCAGGCCTGGAATCCTTGTCTCGTCCAGTGCCTGTGTCATGTCCAGCATCCTTTCCTCCCCACTTCTCTTGCTTCCTTCTCATGCCCAGTACTGTTCCTGGTAGTTCAGTGTCTGTGTCTTGCATTTGGGTCCATTCCCAATGCCCACATTATGACACCTTCCTCCTTATAGTAACATGTAAAATCATGAAAGGGATAGATAAGATAGAGGTAGGAAAGTTGTTTCTACTGGTTCCATAGAACACTACAGCACAGTACAGGCCCTTCAGCGCTCCATGTTGTGCTGACCCATATAATCCTTTAAAAAAGTACTAAACCCACACTACCCCATAATCCTCCATTTTTCTTTCATCCATGTGCCTGTCCAAGAGGCTCTTAAGTACCCCTAATGTTTTAGCCTCCACCACCATCCCTGGCAAGACATTCCAAGCACTCACAATCCTCTGTGTAAAAAAAACTTACCCCTGATGTCTCCCCTAAACTTCCCTCCCTTAATTTTGTACATATGCCCTCTGGTGTTTGGTAGGTGAGACTAGAATGAGGTGACATAGCCTCAAGATTTGGGTGAGTAGATTTAGGATGGAGGTGAGGAGGAACTGCTTTCCCAGAGTGGTGAATCTGTGGAATTCTCTGCCCAATAAAGCAGTGGGGCAATGGAGGTTGACAAGGTTAAGACAAGGTTGGACAGAGTTTTGCAGAGTAGGGAAATTTAGGGTTGTGGGGAAAAGGCAGGTAGGTGGAGATAAATCCATGGTCAGATTTGCCATGATCTTACTGAATGGCAGAGCAGGCTTGACAGGCCAGATGGCCTGCTCCTTCTCCTATTTCTGATGTTCTTATATCCTTGTCACATTAAACCTGTGCCGTCTTCATTTCATTATGCCTTTTTTCTTTTCAGGGCAGATGGGGTTCTGTTGAGGAACCTCCCCCGGAGCTACACTCATACTTTGGTTCTTTGCAGTGGTGGGACACACTCCCGGGGGCTCACGGCTGGCCACTTTTTGATATCTCAAGGACGCCTTCAGAGTTCTGAGGTTTTGTGGCCCAGTGGACTGGCTGATTCTTAGCCAATGGTACCAACTAAAGTGTCGCGGAGAGAATGGAACACTGAGAACAGTGGATCAGCTATCAGATGTTCTGTACTCGGTGAGTTGTGCACTCTGCCTCTCTCTCTCTCGCTCTCTTTCTCATTGATGAGAGACTGTTGCTGATTCTCGGGAAAAAAGTGGCACGGCAGACACTTAGCACCTTAAATCAGGAAGTAGTTTTGTTATGCCTTCCCTCTTGCTGTGAAAGGGGACTTCTCTTTTTCCCTTTATTAGAGAGGGAGAGGGAGAGAGGGAGAGAAGGAGGGAGGGAGGGAGAGAGAGAGAGCGCCTGTGGTATGTCAAATTATCAGGTGAATTGTTTATTTTTGTTGTACTGCAGATCATGGTCTTTACTGGGGCTTCGCTACTGCATGCTTGGTGGGTGGAGGGTGCTAATGTTCTTTGTGGAAGTGGGTGGGGCTGGGTGAGGGTCATTGCTTTGCTGTTACTTGTACATGGGGGGGCTATGGGGGCTTTGGGGTCCTAATGTTTTAACTGTACTCATTCTTTGGGGCCCTCTTCTGTTTTTGTGGATGACTGTGAAGAAAAAAAATTTCAGTATGTCTAATGTATACGTTTCTCTAATATTAAATGGACTTATTGAGCCTTGCCTTGATATTAAAAGAAATGTTGCAGCTCTATAAAACTCCAGTTAAGCCACACCTGAAGAGTTAGAGGGAGTGCAGAGGAGATAAGTGTGAGGTTATCCACTTTGGGAGTAAGAACAGGAAGGCAGATTATTATCTGAACGGTGTAGAGTTAGGTAAGGGAGAAATACAAAGAGATCTAGGAGCCCTTGTTCATCAGCCACTGAAGGTGAATGAGCAAGTGCAGCAGGCAGTGAAGAAGGCTAATAGAGTGTTGGACTTTATTACAAAGGGAATTGAGTACAAGAGCAAGGAAATCCTCTTGCATTTGTACAGGGCCCTGGTGAGACCACACCTGGAGTATTGTGTACAGTTTTGGTCTCCAGTGTTAAGGAAGGACATCTTGGCTGTAGAGAAAGTACAGCGTGGATTCACAAGGTTAATTTCTGGGATGTCTGGACTGTTTTACGCAGAGAGGTTAGAGAGACTGGGCTTGTACATGCTGGAATTAAGGAGATTGAGAGGGGATCTGATTGAAACATAAGATTATTAAGGGACTGGACAAGATAGAGGCAGGAAATATGTTCCAGATGCTGGGAGAGTCCAGTACCAGAGGGCATTGTTTGAGAATAAGGGGTAGGTCATTTGGGACAGAGTTAAGGAAAAACTTCTTCTCCCAGAGAGTTGTGGGGGTCTGGAATGCACTGCCTCGGAAGGTAGTGGAGATCAATTCTCCGGATGCTTTCAAGAAGGAGCTAGACAGATATCTTATGGATAGGGGAATCAAGGGATATGGGGACAAGGCAGGAACCGGGTATTGATAGTAGATGATCAGCCATGATCTCAAAATGGCGGTGCAGGCTCGAAGGGCCGAATGGTCTACTTCTGCACCTATTGTCTATTTACCAGGACTCTACCTGGATTGGAGAACATGCCTTATGAAGAAGCATTGAGTGAGCTAGAGCTTTTGTCTTAGGAGATGAATTGATAGTGTACAAGATGATAAGAGGCATAGATCAAATGGACACCCAGAGACATATTCCTCGGGCAGAAATATAATAAGCGGACATAATTTGAAAGGTGATTGGGGGAAAATACAGGCATACTGGTAGAGGCAGAGACATTAGTGACATTTAAAAGACTTAGATAGACACATAGATGAAGGAAAATGGAGGGCCAAATGAGAAAAAAAGGTGAGATTGATCTTGGAGTAGGTTAAAGGGTCAGCATAACATTGTGGGGTGAAGGGCCTGTACTGTCCCATTCTGCTGTATGATCTATCTTCTAGAAGCATGTATAGCCCTAAGGCAAGAGAATTTATCCTCTGGTCCATTTGTGGCTCACTCGATATGACAGAAAAGACAGGTTTTCTTCTCACTTCTCACAATGCAGGTTGCAGGACCTTGTGTTTTGAAAACTAAATTGAGTTTCTTAACTAACAGCAGTGTTAGCGGTGTTGGTCCATTTGCAGGATGTGGACGCTTCACATACAGTGAATTGCAGGTCTCTCTTTTTACTGTATAGATGTACTGAACCCACAGAAGTTTACACCAGCATCTGCATTTCAACTGATACCATTTCTGATCTCTAAGTAAATGAAAAATACAAACACACTGGGGAAATTGAAGTAACCACATTATAATAGAAAATAATGCATTTGTACAATATTTACACAGGCATGATGTTTACATTAGAGTTGGAATTTTCTACATATTTTACTGTAGACTCAACTTTATTATATTTCATGTTAAAAAGTGAATGCATTAATGCTAGTTGTTTACAGAAATTGTGTATAACCTTTACAAGTGGTAAAAAGAATATATATAATATACATAACATATTTTTATACATTTGTTTTCACACGAATAAGATTATTATTTACAAGAGCAGAACGTTGTGACAGGCAATGCTTACAAAACCCTTTGGTGTTGGCTGTTTTTACATATTGTCTGAACTGCTGCACAATGGACGTGTACTGAAAAGTACTTAGGTAGAAACCTCTTTCCTCCACTGTGATTAAAAACACTGACCGTCACTGATGATAAACTGATAAACGGAAACTGTGCTTAGCCATTTTGGAGCTGTTCAGAATTTACCAAATCTTGGACCTCGTGTCTAAGTTAGGCTCATGAGTTCGAGGAACATATTCACTATTTCACTACCTTCAGAAATGGAACAAATAAAGACAGCAATTACAAATCTGGGGAAGAAGTTGCCTAGTAATCAACTATTGGCAACTTATTAGGGAACCACAGTAACGTCTAACTAATGCTCACTCTCCTGTATTTAAATGGTCATGGGAAATACATCTTTCAGACCCGATAGCACATAGTAATATACTCAAAACATAAGTACTGACCATATGGCCCACTGACTTTAAAAAAAACAGCTAACAGGCTTCCTTTCCTAATTTTCCCCAAAGACCTGTAAATAAAGGAAACTTTCACAGACTAATGCATCTTTTCAAAACAGTTGCAGATATGGTTTTCAATAGTGAAATTATCTTCATTCCTATCTCTGGTGCTCATTTGAGGGGAAGGTACATGTCAGGCAAATTTGCCTACACAACAGATGCAGGGTAATGCACACAAAATGCTGGAGGAACACAGCAGGTCAGGAGGCATCTATAGAGATTCATAAACAGTCAATGTTTTGAGCCAAGACCCTTCTTCAGGACTGAGAAGGAATGGGGAAGGTGCCAGAATAAGAGTCTCTTCTATCAGATTACTTCTTTTCCTTCTCTTTCAGCTAGCCTCTTTCCCCTCCACCCCACCTTTTAACTCTGGCACCTTCCACCTTGATCCAGAAGAAGGGTCTCAGCCTGAAACAGGACTGTTTATTTATTTCTGTAGATGCTGCCTGACCTGCTGAGTTCCTCCATCATTTTGTGTTTTTTGCTTTGGATTTCCAGCATCTGTAGACTTTCTTAAGTTTAAGATATATATGTATGTTGGTATGTATATCAATAACAGTCTTGAGGTCAGTGAAGCCAAGTTCTGCCAGCTTGTTTGCTTATTACATCTCTGTTCTCCCAAAATGGGCACCCTAATTGTACACTGCAATTGCATTAATGGCTCATAAACCATGGAAATCTTAAAATAACAGACTTCCAAACTCCAACCACTGGTGTAAAAAAGATATCAAACAAGTTCAAGGAATATTCTCAAACCTGTGCTGCCATAAACTTAATTGAAAATATCTCAGAAACTAAAGTGAGAAAACCACCCACAAAATCACCTAAGATGACCTATGGCTGACTGTAGTGAATCTCCTAAAGATACCCTGGAGTCTCTGTTCCTGGATTAAAACTATTAACAGCTGCTGTGAGCTTTACACTGCTGCAGACAGAAGATCATATTGATCAACACTGAGCAGCAAAATAGTGCAGTCATAAACTTCAGGAGCACTCACAGACTAGTAAATATACAATCAATCAGTGAACTCTGGGAAAGATGGAGGAGAAGATGCAAGTCAGTATACAATGCCCAAGGGTACCTGAAGGCCACATTTTTGGTTAAAAGAAAAGGTTAAGAAGACATGCTGGATACCTGCCTTCATCAGCGATGGCTTTGAACATTTGAAGAGGGAAATTTGTTCATTCAGCTGTTACATGCCATGACATGGACAATCATGGTTTTTCCATGACTGTGAATGTTGGCAAATTTACATATTATTATAACTCATGGATATTATTGTAACTCAGAGATTTTTGAAGAGATGCACCAAGATAACGCCTGGGATTGAACCTTTTAACTAGATGGAATGGGTTTGTTTTTCTTGCACCAGATGCAATCGAGGAGAAGCATGATTGTCATGTACAATATGATGAGGGACATAGTGAGGGCAAAGGCTTACAAGAAAGGAGAGTTAAAGAGTATTTGAGTAAAAACTTCTTTTCTTTCAGAGGGTGGTTAAACTCTAGACAGCACTGCCTCAGCATTCCCAATATTTAGATGAGCACATGATAATCATGGTATAGACACAAGAGGTTCTAATAAAGGGTTACAGAACTGAAATTATTAACTGTTCTCTTTCCACAGATGTGGTCTGACCTGCTGAGTTTTTCCTGCATTTTCTATTATTTATTCTGGATTTTCAATCTCTGCAGATCCTTATCTTTTGACTTTTCTGGACATTTCTGTGCTGGCAGCAATAGAGAGGGCCAAAACAACTTTTCCTGTGTTGTATTACTCTGTGACAAAAATTTATCAGAAGCCCGCACATTACACCTTGATATAGAGTTAAAATGCGCATAAGTATGAAGGAGATTGAACTGATTATATATCAAAGGGGAAGTAAAGCAAAATAGAACTTAATTTTTTCTAACAACACACACAAATTGCTGGTAGAACACAGTAGGCCAGGCAGCATCGATAGGGAGAAGCGCTGTCGACGTTTCGGGCCGAGACCCTTCGTCAGGACTAACTGAAAGGAAAGATAGTAAGAATTTGAAAGTAGGAAGGGGAGAGAGAAATGCGAAATGATAGGAGAAGACCGGAGGGGGTGGGATGAAGCTAAGAGCTGGAAAGGTGATTGGCGAAAGTGATACAGAGCTGGAGAAGGGAAAGGATCATGGGACGGGAGGACTCAGGAGAAAGAAAGGGGGGGGGGGAAGCACCAGAGGGAGATGGAGAACAGGCAAACAACTATATATGTCAAGGATGGGGTAAGAAGTGGAGGAGGGGCATTAACGGAAGTTAGAGAAGTCAATGTTCATGCCATCAGGTTGGAGGCTACCCAGCTGGTATATAAGGTGTAGTTCCTCCAAACTGAGTTTGGATTCATTTTGACAATAGAGGAGGCCATGGATAGACATATCAGAATGGGAATGGGACGTGGATTTAAAATGTGTGGCCATTGGGAGATCCTGCGTAGGTGTTCAGCGAAACGGTCTCCCAGTCTGCGTCGGGTCTCACCAATATATAAAAGGCCACACCGGGAGCACCGGACGCAGTATACGATACCAGCTGACTCACAGGTGAAGTGTCGCCTCACCGGGAAGGACTGTCTGGGGCCCTGAATGTTTTCTACACAGTAACATTCACCACATATTCACACAAAATGTAGAGGAACTCAGCAGGTCAGGTCTCATCTAAGGATAAGAGTTATCATTTCAGGCCAAGACCCTTCATCAGGCCCTAAAGTTTGACACTATTTCTTTCCATAGATGTTGCCTAAATTGCTGAGTTCCTCCAATGTTTTGTGTGGGTGTGTGTGTGTGTGTTCTTGGATTTTAGCATCCGCAGAATCTCTTGTATTCACGGAATATTCACTGAACTTACTCCTCCCAACTCCAAAAGTCAATCAGTGGATTAAAACGGAATTATAATCAACATAGGCAACTATTCTACCTGTGACCCTATGACCTGAAATGAATGCTATTATGCAGAATTAGCAACAAAAATTCACAAAGAAGTCTCATTCAACGGTATTGCTAACATTAGGTCATCTTTAATATTGAAAAACATCTTTCTTGTGGCACAATTTATCTCTCTTCTCAAGTTTGTGTGGAATGAAACAAGAAAACAAGTATTCAATTTTCTTGGTATGTGTAACGTCATGCTTTTTGGAATCAGACTGTGTGGTTAATCATTCTGGGTAGAATGGAAATGTCATGCTTTTGGGATTCAGTTTGTGTAATAAACTATAAGATCAGCATTATGGTGTCCATGGAGATGTGATGTTTAGTTTAGATTAATGAAGATAATTTAGATAAATGTTTCATCACTTCAAAGCTTCATCCAGCTGAGTATGGGAGCAGACTTCATCTCTTATGGAAGTGTGGGAGAGAATGAGCAACACTCACCCCTTCTTTGGATGTCAGCATTTGGTTCCTGTGGCAAATTTTTCTTCAGGCCTTGTACCCCCTTTCAGATAACCTTTGCCTTCTCCTCTCAAAAAGAGAGGATTTGAGGAAGAGATGCAAAACGTGTTCTGTGCATAAAACTAGTTCAAATGTTAGCAAAGTATAACTGTTCCATTATTTGGAGCAACAAACAATCTACTGGAGAAACTCAGTGGATGGAGCAGCATCCAAGAGAAGAACTGCCAATATTTGAGTTCCGAACCCTGTATCATGGGCCAGAATGTTAACAGATGTATTTCCCAGCCCCAGCTGCTGCTCAATCTGTTGAAAAGCTCAAGCAGATTTTTTTCAGCATCTGGAGTCCAATTATCAAAATTATCGAGAAATTTCTATGTTTTATGTAGTGTTGGGAAGTTATGCACCATCTTCCACCTAGTACTTGTGTGCTGTCTGTGAACGTGCTTAAACCAAATTCTTATCTTATTCATTACTGCACAAAAGTTCTAAAGCATTGGGATTTTCCTGTATCAGGTCACTGAACCAGAACCAGTCCCATTCAGTCACCTATGCATGTCTTAATTGACTTTCATCCAATTGTTTTAATTCCAGCAGTGATTTGCATCAAGACCACTGATACTTCACCGCAGCTTTCCTACTTTCACTTTTAAAGTTCTCTCTTCAATAATAAGGAGCCTTGTAATAATGCTGGGAAATTAAATGGGCCTCATACTTAAAGGAAGACTTAGGGAAGGGATGATTGTAACAAAAGTGAGCAGAGGGGAAATGAGAAGTTAACTAAGGACCTGCAAGCTGAAGTAAATTGAATGATAAAGAGGATGCCTTTTGTTTCATTTTGTGCTTTCTTTCATCCTGACAATACTTCATCAGCCAGCCCTGTGAATGGATATTTAAACAAAGTCACCATCAGAACTTGGTAGGAAAATAGAAAAGCATTCTGAAAAGTTGGCCATAGAGTATACCACAGAGAAGTCTTTGGAATCCTCTGCAACTCATAAAATTAACCAAAGGAAAACTTCTCAGCATGGCATTATCTTGCTGAAGTTTACAAATCAAGCAATTAAACATGACAGACTGTGTGAGGGGAGAGTGCAATGATTCCTGAGTGAAAATGAAGACCTCCTCTGAGAACAACATGTAAGAAAACAGCCTCTTGAAACAGGTTGCAATAGTTCATTGGGCATATCTTCCCTGTACATGGCTGTGACTGGGGTGACCATCAATAAAGGAAATTTCAATTAAGACTATTAAAAGAGACCTCCCGGTAACTAAAAATATTGTGCTGGAAAACTAATCTTATTATTCACACTCGATGTTCACATTGTAATTGTTGGGTCCTATAAAGTACTCCTCCCAAAATTGACTCCAGTGTTTTTGTGTCTCAAAAATCATTCAGACCATGTGACGGAGAATGAATTTCTACTCAGTGCTCTTATGATGAGACTAACAAAGCCAACACACCCCAGCCTCTACACACATGGTGCATCTACATGGCAAAGGGTGGTCCCAAGATCAGATGAACCCTGAGATTGGACTGGAATAAACACCACCTTCATTCAGTGAATCCCTGAATCATCCACTGTACATTACAGCTTGGTGATATCATATTGAGGTTCATTCTTTCTATGAATGGCCGAACTCAGTTCCTGGAGGAACTTGTCCTGCATCGGCTGGTTCGTAACCAGGTTTCTCTTCACCAGGATTGGTGCGGGATCCACTGCTGAGATTTCTGAGTTCATTGACAACATGACGTTGACATCCTGAACTTCTTCATATACAGGCTCACTGCTGGAGTCTTCTTCCTTCTGTTGCTGTTCAAATATCTCATGCTGCATCTTCATTGGCTGAAAAGAAGCAAGTGAGAAAAGTTATTAGGAAGTCAGCACTCAAGGAGGTGTAGCCTTGTGATATTTTCGCACTCAGTCAAGATTCCATTGACTTCCTTTATCAACTTATTGTAACCAGACATGCAATATACAAGTTCATGCAAGGTACAAAGGGGTAGAAGTTTGTTAGAGAACAGAAAAGAAACATTCTGAGACGTTTAGCAGAGTATTGAGAATAAAACAAAATACAGCCAACAAAGGTATTCCTGGTATTTATTACACCATTCCATCAGAATCTTAAACTACCAGCCACCTCAGCCACTGATAATGATTGAAGCCCAGTTAAGATCTAATAAATAGTCAATCTGAAGTGTGAAGAATAACGGGCAAACGCCTCATGTATTCAATGACATTCCTTCACCAGTTTCCCCATACTCTCCAAAGTTGGAGTCCCAAGGGTTGCAAAGATTTCAATTCCATTATCAAATGATTTCCCAGTGGTTAAGACTGCCCAAGGAAGTACCAGATGGAGGGTATGGTTAGACTTTTTTGCAGTAGAACTTAATTTGACTGAATGGGCAGGAGACCAGAGTTGAAATTTATCCCTTGTTAGAATAAACATTCAAAGCAAAGCATCTGTTTGCCATATAGAGAGATATGGAGGCAGGATGGTGCAATTGTACTTCCTGTGGTAGGAAGAGGCCTCCTGAATCTACAGAACAGAAACATAATTGAATACCATGCCATAGTTTTGCAAAGGCAATTCCATGTGAGACACTATGAAGTATCTCCTCATCTAATACATTTTCATATGAATGACGAACATTAGGGCCTAACAATCAAAAGCTTAAGTATAGAGAAATTTCCACTAGCAATCTAAAAGAGGAGGTGCAGGGAAGTGTATGGTCATGCACTTTGGTAGAAGGAATAGAGGTATAGGCTTTTTCTCTAAATGGGGGAGCAAATTCAGAAATCAGAGGTGAAAAGGGACTTGTGAGTCCTTGTGCAGGATTCCCTAAAGGTTAACTTGCAAGTTGAGTTGAGGAAACCAAACGCAATATTAGCATTCATTTTGGAGATGACTGGAATATAAAGACAAGGATGTAACGCTGAGGGTTTACAGGGGATTGGTCAGATTGCAGTCGGAGGATTGTGGAGTTTTGGGCCCCTTGTCTAAGAAAGGATGTGCTAGCATTGGAGATGGTTCAGAGAGAAGGTTCACAAGAATGATTCTGGGAATGAAAGAGTTAACAATTGAGAAACATTTAATGGCTCTGGGCTGGGCCTGTACTAACAAGAGAATGGGTTAATAATTCATCCATCAGGGAATAGCAGAGAAGACACGATGGGCTGAATGGACTAATTGTGCTCCTATAATTTATGCTGTTAAAGAATAAAATTTATGCTGATAAAAAAATTATCACGTTAAACCAAGCACATAAAGAGACACATTCCGAGGCAGTAAAGCCATGATCTAGTCTAGTGCATTAGTATAGAGATGTATTATCATTAATACTATGGTCATCATGCACAATGTCACCATAGAGAAGAGGTGTTCTAGCCTTGTTGCTCCAGACAGGAGCATGGATGTACTTACAAAGAACATTGAGAGTGTTCTCCGGTCATGTAGGCGCCGCTGGAAGGAAACGGGCACAAAGACAATAAGCAGAACGAAAAAGCACAAAACTTTAACGGGACAACTACCATCATTCAGGCAAAACATCTGAATTACACCTCACTTTCCAAACCAGAGAGCAGTTTGAACACAACCTCGGAGTTTCTTACCCTGCTTTCTGATGAACAGAAAGCATCAGAGCAAGAGACATGACTCCAGTGGGGAGATTTCATTGGGGTTAGGACTTCCACACCCATATGGTCACTCCTACATCCAGGAAGTCTTATATGTATATGTACAGGCGCTGTGTCCGATGTGATGCTTTGCTATTGCCTCATCTTGGGGACTGACAATAGATTTCAGTCCAGGTAAGAATCACCCCCCCCCCCCCCCCCACCGAATGTTGCGGTCTTATTTCTATTAAATCAAGGTAGATTTCCTCTTTGGTGAATTGAAATACAAGATATTCTAGTGCCTGTTTTCGACCAGTGAGAAGAGAGGAGGTGATTATTTATACCCAGTGACACTTTAGTAGGCACACCTGTCCATTAATGCAAATATCTCATCAGCCAATCATGTGCCAGCAACTCAATGTACAAAAGCAAGAAGACACGGTCAAGAGATTCAGTTGTTGTTCAGACCAAACATCAGAATGGGAAAGAAATGTGATCTAAGAGACTTTGACTTGTTGAATAATTGTTTGTGCCAGAAGGGGTGGTTTGAGTATCACAGAACCTGCTGATCTCTTGGGATTTTCACGCACAGCAATCTCTAAAGTTTACAGAGAATTGTGGTAAAACATAAAAAAAGACCCAGTGCGTGGCAGGTCTGTGGGTGAAAATGACTTGTTGTTGAGAATGGACAGATTGATTCAATCTGATAGGAAAGCGAAGTAACTCAAACAACCACACACTAGCATAGTGGTATGCAGCAACACATCTCTGAATGCACAACACATCAAACCTTGAAGTGGATGGGCTTCAGCAGCAGAAGAGCATGAACAAACACACAATGACCACTTTATCAGGCACACTCCCATACACCTGTCCATTAATGCAAATATCTAATCAGCTAATCAAGTGGCAGCAACTCAATGCATAAAAGCATACAGACATGGTCCAGAGGTTCAGTTATTGTTCAGACTAGACATCAGAATGGGAAAGAAATTTCATCTAAGTGTATGTTCACAGCAGATATGGATAATACAATACAGCTTTAAGCAAACTATAAGCTGTTTCTTTATTAAACTGTAGGCCATGTTTTCCAACTAAGGGTTGAGTTCCAAGGAACTTCATCATTAGAAAAATGAAGGGGTAAGCTCATTGCAACTTTCCTAAATGGTCTGGGAGTGTATGTTGAGAGGATGCTTGCTATAGTAGGGAGTCCAGGACCAGAAGGCACAAATTCAGAAGGACATCCCTTTAGAACAAAGATAAAGAGGAATTTAAGCCAGATGGCGGTGAATCTATGGAATTTACTGTCACAGATGCTTGTGGAGGCGAGGTCATTAGGCATATTTAAAGCGGAGGTTGATAGGTTCTTGATTAGTAAGAGCATCAAAGGGTATGGGGAAATGGGGTTGGAAGGGAACGTAAATCAGCCATGACCGAATGACAGAGCAGACTCAGTGGGCCAATGTTTTATGACCTTATAGATGCAACAATGGAAAAGTCCCATCATTCCATCCTTTTTCTGAACATTGGGTATGCTCCATGTTTCAGAAGAAACATATTAAGGTTTGTAAATAATGATTCTAGGAGAGGCAGATCTATCAATCGTAACATGCCCATGAAGATTTCCAGTTGGTTATTAAAATAGTTCTCATAGGTTAAAAAGGATTTCTCTTCAGTGGGTTTGGGATGGGCAGGTTCTGTTTCTAATGGACCCCCACCTCTCCAGTGAAAATGCACCTATGCATTATAGAGTTAAGGTGGCCAAATGGAGGAATTATCATAAAACAGAGTGGTGAAACAGCATGAACACAAAACTGGTGCTGCACAGGGAGTGCCATTTGCACAATGCAGCTTAACACATTGCTCATCGGCAGTCACTGAGTAATAAGTACATGACACACTGGGCTTATGTCCCATTCATTAAAACTATCAAAAAAATGAACATCATCTAACAAGAGTGATGAAGTCTGCAGTATCAATAGTCTGAAGGGAGTGTTGTCACCTTAAGATAATTGGCAAAGCATTCTGGGGTCAGGAGGAGAATCTTACTTCTGCTGTGATCCTGAGTGTTCTGCCCAAAAAGCCAAAAGGAGCAATTTCCACAGTTTATTTTTCGAAAAAAGAAATGGACAATTACTTAAAGTGAATGAAATTGTTAGATTGGGGAGTAAGGACAAATGAATGTGATGAATTCGAAGGCACTGTATTTTATCAATTTACTACACATTTCCTGTGGCCAAATAAGATATTCTTACCTCCCAGGGATATCATTGTTCAGTGACAGGGTATGGGAGTGCAAAAACTTGGGGAGTACAGTTTTAGTTCGATAAGGTTTAACCCAGAGGGTCGAGAGCAGTCAGACAGAGTGCTTGAGGTGGGTACAATTGCATCATTTAAGGAGCACTTGGATAGGTACATGGACAGGTGAGACTTAGCTGGATGCAAGAAGTTTGGACTAGCTGGGTGGGCACTGTGGTTGGCATGGACTTGATGGGCCAAAGGGTCTGTATCCATGCTGTACCACTCTATGACACAAATATTGGGCTTCAGGGGCAGTAAGCAGACTAAAAACTATTCTTATATTGTTTGAGTGAAATCTCGTACACTGTGGCATCAGTGCCACTAAAGTACTCAATAAGATTGATGCGTTTGACGTCTGTCAAGTGCAGTGGTACAATGGGCTGAACCAGATACACAGGTTAAAGCAAACCTCCCCCAGTCTAATTCTAAAGGTGTTAGAGTATAGAACAATACCACAGAGCGCAGGCTCTTTGGGCCACAATGTTGTGCTGACCTTTTAACCTATTCCAAAGTCAATCTAGTCCCTCCGTCTTACATAGCCCATAATCTTCCATTTTTCTTTCATCAATGTGTCTAAGAGTCTCTTACATGTCCCTAGTGTATCAGCCTCATTCACCATCACTTACTACTTCCTGTGTAAGAACTATTTCTGACATTCCCAATAGACTTTCTTCCAATCACCTTTAAAGTACATTCTCTCCTATTAGTCATTTCCACCCTGTGAAAGAGACACTGGCAGTCCACTCCGTCTACGCCTCGCATCGTCTTATGCAAAATATATTGGCTACTAGGAGCAATCTTGCTTTACCAGAGTTTGATTTGCGGATAGCATGATAGAATTGCTCTCATCTCCGTGGAGTGGAATAAGTGGCATGGTCCCAAACTTCTGTTTGGATATATCAGATGAAGAATGGCGCCTTAACACTGTAGGTCGGAGGTCATCGTGCTGAAAAGAAAGAAAGAAAATGTCCCTTTATACCCTTGACAATGCTCAAAGAAGGACTTTGTTAACTGTAAGGCATGCTTTAGCGTCAGAAGAACAAGATAATTTTATTCCCATTAATAATGAAACTAAGACCTAAATCATTTGGTTAGAGTTACATTTTCTGGATAAACTCTACCCTTCCTCTCTTCATTTGCTTCTAACTGGTTATGATTTTTTCTGAGAAAAAATCTAAATGAGCAACTATAGATAAACAGAACTCAAAAAGGAAAGCACATACTCAGCCAAAGATGAAATTATTATTCTGCCAGAACTCTGCATAAAGGTCATTCATCCACTGAAGCCCATACATTCAACACTGGATCGAACCAGTCAGGAACTAATTACCAAAGAATTAATAATTCGATGACGATCCCACACAAGTCAAATTTTATTTTGACCCAGGATCTTTATCTGTCAATATATTCCATCCCTCCTTGGTTCAAACAGGGTTGGAGAATTGCTTCTGTACTCTCAGTCTGTAATTACCTGATCCAAACAGTTTTCCTTTGGTTTACACGAGTGGATCTGCAGATGCTGGAAATAAATAAAAACACAAAATGCTGGCAGAACTCAGCAGGCCAGACAGCATCTATGGGAGGAGGAAGTGACGACGTTTCAGGCCGAAACCTGATGAAGGATTTCGGCCCAAAACGCCGTCACTACCTCCTCCCATAGAAGCTGTCTGGCCTGCTGAGTACTGCCAGCATTTGTGTTTTTATTTCCTTTGGTTTAACCTGTTTTTGATTTCGTATCTTCCACAATCTCTGTACTACATGTCCCTTACTCTCTGTTCCTAACCACCTCTGGGAAGTTAATTTTAGATCCAACCTGTGCTCAAAGGAGAAGCATTCATGATCAAAGTGGGTGTAAAATTGGACCCAATAACACTGAAATGAAGACCACTCTTCAAACTGCATACTGACCAAAAGTTATAAATAAGTTTTACAGAACAGAGCCTAGTGGGAATTATCCACCTTCTAGATGAGACATTATTCAAGGGCCCAACTTGGGTGAACAAAAGGGATTCTATTGCATTCTTTTTATGAACAAAATGATTACTCCCTGCTGCCCTAGTCAATATATTTTCTTCATTATCATAATGTTGGTTGTGGGATCTTATTGTGTATGACTGGTACCACAGTTCCTACATGGCAGCAGCGGCTACATTTCAGACACAGAGGCCATTGGTCATACAGAACCTTGAAAAGCTTGTAAGGCACAGCATAAGCACATAACTGTATTCTTCTTTCACAGATAATGCAATATTTATGTTGATTTTTGATGCCTCTGGATAGGAAGTCAATGCATGAGGTTCATTACCTGTGCTCTAAGGATGCTGGCTGTCCAATCCCACATTTCAGATTGCCCTGAGCAGCACAGGAACCTGCAACAGAACAACTACAAACCATCAAACCACATGGACAGAAACATTTGGCATCAGACTATCAAGGCTGAGGACGTGGCCAAAATGCTGGACATCCTTGTCATAAGGAGCACTGAGGAATAGAGGGGCTTAGTGTACAAATCCAAGGATGCTTGAAGATGGCAGCCTGGTATGGACTCTACAAAGACTAGCAAATTTCTACCGGTGTAAGCATGGAGAGCACTCAGGCTGCATCACTGCCTGGTATGGAGGGGCCACTGCACAGGATCAGGAAAAGCTGCAGCTCCTTCATGGGCACCAGCCTCCCCAGCACCAAAGACATCTTCAAAAGATGATGCCTCAAAAAAGGTGGCATCCATCACTCAGGAACCTCATCACCCAGAACATCTGATTACTAACATCAAGGAGGAATGTTTTAGGAACAGCATCTTCCCCTCTGCCATCAGATTTCTGAACAGACAATAAACTAATCCATGACTACTAATCCTCACTACTTCTGCTCTTTTTTCTACTAGTTATTAATTTATATTTTATTAACATTTCTTACTGTAATTTGTAGTATTTTTATACATTGCACTATACTGTGCAAAGTTCATGACATATGTCAGTGATATTAAACCTGATTCTGATTAGGAATCCAAACGCGAGAGCAGGAAAGGTATGTCAAAGCTTTACAAAATACGTATTGGACCACTGCAAGAGTATTGTGCGAAGTTTTCGTCACCACAGTTTAGGAAAGACACTAATTCATTGGTGAGGGTGATAAGGAGATTCACCAGGATTTTGTCCGGGATGGAGTATTGCAGTCATGAAAAGAGACTGGATAAGCCATTTCCTTTTTAGGTACAGGAAGCCGATGTGTGACTTGATTGAGGTAAGCAAAATTGATGAGAGGCATAGCCAGGGTGAAGAGAAACAAGCTTGCCACACAGCAGAGCTGTCTAAAGTCAAAAGGCACATGTGCAGCATAAGGAGTGGGTGTTTAAAGGGGATTGGAGGATAGCTGGAGTCTGGAACACGCTTCCTGAGGTTGGTATTCTCACAGCATTAAAGAGGCATCTAGAAGGTCACTTGAATTGTCAGGGTTTATAAGCTTATATAGGTCAAGTGGTGGTAAATAGGATTAGTGCAACGGGGTTTCCTAACCTTTTTTATACCATGGTCCAATACCATTATGCAAGGTGTCCATGGACCCAGGTTGAGAACCTTTGGTGTAGCTGGATTCTTGATGGTCAGCAAGGACACGGTAGACTACATTTCCTTGTGTACTCCATGACTTTACAATTCCACAACAATAAGAGACTCTATTACAAACTTACAGTGCCTATAGGTTCAAAATATTCTATCGGGGAGCTGATATCTCAGTCTATAATGTGAGATTCACATATACAAAATCACATGATAGGAACAATAGTGTCAATGGAAAAATGGGGTCAGAATTAAAGAGTTTCAGACTTGCTAGTAACATAGTTATTTTCAGATACAATTTTATTTTCTTACTTGAAATACTTAAAAGAGAAATTTAAAAATCATTAATGACTGGATGCATTAGTTTAATTATGGGTAACTTTATGAAATGAAAGAATTATACTGAGTGTGTCTCAAGCTATATAAAATAGGTTAATGCACATACCTAATGGAGAAAAAAAATAGTGGATATGGCCAAGTCCATCACGGGTAAAGCCCTCCCCACCACTGAGCACATCTACACATAGTGTTGTCGTGGGAAAGCAGCATCCATCATCAGGGACCCCACCACCCAGGATATGCTCTCTTCTTGCTGCTGTCATAAGGCGGATGGTATAGGAGCTTCAGGACTCACACCACCAGGTTCAGGAACAGCTATTACCTTCAGGCTCCTGAACCAGCGGGGATAAATTTAGTATGAAGATGAGGGGAAACTGCTTTTCCCAGAGAGTGAGGAACCTGTAGAATTATCTGCCCAATGAAGCAGTAGAGCCTACCTCAGTAAATATATTTAAGACAAGGTTGGATAGATTTTTGCATAGTAGGGGAATTAAGGATTATGGGGAAAAGGTAGGAAGGTGGAGATGAGTCCAAGGCAAGATCAGCCATGATCTAATTGAATGGCAGAGAAGGCTTGATGGGCCAGATGGTCTACGCCTGCTCCTATTTCTTTTTTTCTTATGCTCTTATAACTTCTCTCAACTTCTCTTGTCCCATCACTGAATTGTTCCAACAACCTATGGACTCACTTTCAAAGAATCTTCATCTCATGTTCTCAATATTTATTGCACGTTTATTTATTACTATCAATATTATTATTTCTTTTTTTGAATTACTTTTGTATTTGCACAGTTTGTTGTCTTTTGCACACTGGTTATCCTGTTGGTGCGATCTTTTATTGATTCCATTATGGTTATTGGATTGATTTAGTATGCCTGAAAGAAATTGAATCTGAGGGTTTTATATGGTGACATATATGTACTTTGATAATAAATTTACTTTTAACTTTTAAACTTTGAAATTGGCGGAAACTCTTAAATAACTTAAGATCATGAATTGAACTGCAGTGTCAGTGGCGAACCACTAGATGGTAGCAGAGTACTACAGATGGAGCTGTTTTACAGTGATTGAGAAGTAATTGGACATGTGCATCACTAAACCACAGAAAATATAGAGCACGGCCCCAGTTAATGCAGAGCTGCCCGTTTTATTTCATAACTGTGCATATTTGCCCCATTATCCTTTTATTGCCTTTTGAGTTTCCTACATCTTAACATTGACTAATATTCAAAATCTCAAATTGGTTCGCAAACATAAAATAATGCTGGGAATAGTCTGCCGTCAGGAAAGATCTATGGATGGAAAAGGGAAATTGATAACTTCACATCAAAGTTGGAAACAATGGAGTTTGAAGATGCAGAAAAATGGGTCAAAGGAGTAGAAAATACAAAATCTGAATTTGAATGGCAGGAGACATCAACTGATGAGAAAGGTGACAGAACAGGTTGAATAAAGGTAAAGGTTGGAGTAAGGTAATTAAACAAGAGTCCAAAAGAATTAAGAATGGAGAGGTAAGTTCTTTCTTTGAATCTGGTAAACTCAGCTTAGATTCCAAAAGGCTCACAAATGCTCAGTTAATAAATTAGAATCATTTATTCAAAACATCACCGGCAGATTCAGGCTGCATTGTAATCACACCCCTAAGTTATCCCAAAATTGTTTACCAAAACTCTGACCTCTGCCCTAAGAAAGACAAGGGTTACAGGTGCATGGGAGCACCAGCACCCACAGGTTGCCCTCCATGTCAAGCAGCCCAATATATCACAAAATGTCTAGCTTTCTTTTTTAATGAATGACTACAAAGATGATTGAAAGAAATATACACACAACACACTGGAGGAAGTCAGCAGGTTCAGCAGCACCTACGGAAATGAATAAACAGTCCATGTTTTGGGCCGACAGCCTTCTTGAGGACTCATGTTTACCACAGAGCACTTACTACTACTGAGCTAATACAAAGCTAAGTACACGAGTGAATCTGCAGATGCTGGAAATAAATAAAAACACAAAATGCTGGCAGAACTCAGCAGGCCAGACAGCATCTATGGGAGGAGGTAGTGACGACGTTTTGGGCCGAAACCCTTCAGCAGGAGTTACTCTTATTTCTGTTTCACAACTACCTTCCTACCTTCCTATTTTAACCAATGTACAGTACTAAGCAAAGGTCTTAGGCATGAGTTATATATATGTGCCTAAGACTTTTGCACACTACTGTATATATAACTCATATGCCTAAGACCTTTGCTTGGTACTGTATATTGGTTAAAATAGGAAGGTAGTTGTGAAACAGAAATGAGTACTTAGCTTTGTATTAGCTCAGTAGTATTAAGTGCTGAATGGTTCTATTTAATATCAAGTAATGTATAGAAATACAACCTGAAATTCCTACTCTCCACAGACATCCACAAAACAAAAGCCCCAAAAAATGTATGATAGAAAAAACATAAGAAGCTCAAAGACCCCCCCCCCACTTTCCCAACCACTCCGGGGGTGCGAGGGGGTGGGGGAGCGCTTCTTTATTAGCCAGTTCTGCCTTGGGAAAAATTCTTCTGGCTGTCCACTCTGTCTATGCCTCTTATCATCTTGTACACCTCTACCAAGCCCAATGATAGAAAGGAATAACAAAATGTGCTCAATAACATTCCATTTCATAAAGTTTGTGAATAATGCAAATTTAAATGGAGCCCCTAATCAGAAACGAGCTCCTTCGGAAAGCTAATAGATCTACCCATGTTCCTGCAATTGTGGCATCTGCAGCATTTGATTAATCATGAATTACAATCACTTTCTAAACAGGATCAGTAAAAATCCTTCCTGCAATTGTTTTCCGCTCCCGCAAGTTATTTATTTTATTATTTTTACTTCAAGATAGAGCGCAGAACAGGCCCTTCCTGCCCAATGAGCAACACCGCCTAGCAACCAACCTATTTAACCCTGTCCTAACCACAAGACAGTTTATAATGATCAATGATCCTATTAACCAGTATAACTTTGGGATGTGGAAGGAAACCGGAGCACCCGGAGGAGATTCCTGTGCTCACTGGAAGGCATTCAATTTTCTTACAGTCAGCATCAGATCTGAACTCTGATGATTCAAGCTGCAATTGCATCACACTAAGCGCTACACTATCATGGTATGATGTTAGGTTTCAGCAGCTTTCCTTGAAGTAGCTGGTTTATCAAATCCATGACCCACCGCTTGATACGCTCCACTTGCATAACAAATCATAGATGTTTGATTAAGTTTCAATTCCTGGGCTGAACACCGATCAAATTTTAACCATCTATTTGACATTCGTTCATGGACACCTATCAGCACCAAAGTCTTTCCCAACTTCTTCCTTCACAGATTGCAGATTTTGCTGATAATTTCAGCCAGGGGCACAACAAGGTCCTCCTTGACTGCATTTACACACGATCTCATTTTCACTTACAAACGGGGAATTTCCGCGTGGCAATCAATCTGCATGAGCTTCAATGGGAACAGACTCATACTAGGATATTCAAAGTGTTGGAGACAAAGGAAGGTGTAGTCCTTGCTTACTTACCACTGCTGCTTATCCAAGAAAATAGTGAACCCCCACCTACACAAGAAAGGAAATCCATCATTAATTCAGAGAATAAAATCAAATGTAAATTATTTGTGTACTTACATAAAAAAGGGATTCTAGAGTATGGCATGAGAACCTGACAATAATATCCTCCTAATGGAAAGAAGTCTTAGCATTGGTTGGCTAGTGGTATGTTTTTATTACGATCATAAGACCACAAGATATAGGGGAAGAATTGGGATATTCAGCCCATCAAGTCTGCTCTGCATTCAATCATTCCCCTCCATCCCATTCTCCTGAATTCTCCCCATAACCTTTGATGCCCTGACTTATAAAGAACCTGTCGATCTCCACTTTAAATGTACTGAATGACTAGGCATCCACAGGCGTCTGAGGCAATGAATCCCACTGATTCACCGCCTTCTGGCTGAAGAAATTCGGAGGTATGATCATACTTAACAGGCACAGAAATCAATTAATGTGCCGTAGTTATGCTGGTTTTGTGTATTCCCATCATCTTAATCTTAGCCAGGCATGCTGACGGTGCCTCCAGACTATCACAGCTCATTTATAAGCCTTATCCCAAGGGTGGTCTGATAAAACATAAGATACAGGGGAGGCAGTGGGAAGAACCAAACAGACATTCTGTAACAATCAATAGACCAATTGATATATATATATCTGTGCCTCAGAATTTTTCACGGTACAGTATACACGTACTTCGATAATAAATTTATTTTGAACTTTTCTTACTGTACTGTCGGTGTTTTCAGCTTCTTCTTAATACCAAGGTAAACCTTCAATGAGAAGACAGACCACTCCCGCTCAGGCTTGGAGCTCTGCAAGACAAGAGAAGCACAAATCTCAGACACTTTCTGCTTATTAACTTTGGCAGCCTGTGCTGTAATGTCTAACCTGTTGGGAATGTTGCATCGAAAGATCGTAACGCTGTGTTTCATTCCCGGTTCCTACCCTCAGGAAATCAGACTGGAAGTTCACAGCCACAACTCATCCCAGTGCAGCTGCCATTTCTCCATTTCCAGTGTCTGCAATGCACATGACAGCTACCAGCAAAAAGCTCTGACCCTTCAATTCACTCTCACAGTGAAACCAGGGGCAACAATCCAGCAAGCAGCACCAGAGCTGAGGGTCAAACCCAGGCCCCTGCAGCTACCTGGGAGCAGATTCCAGCATCAGGTGGCTGAGGCTCAGGTCCAGGTCAATGGGACTTTGGCAGAATAATAATCCGGCAAGGACTATGAGGGCTGAAGGGCCTCTTTCTGTGGTGCATTTCTCTATGACTCTATGTCATGCTGCTTCTCAGAGTACTCAGGTGCTTAAGGATCACGAACCTGAAAGATTAACTGTGTCTCTCCATAGATGCTACCAGACCTGCTGAGTACTAACCACATTATCAACATTTATTTTGGATTTTTGGATTTATTTTATTGATACGTGGAGGACAGAACAGGTCCTTCTGGCCCAATGAGCCACCTATTTAACTCTCGACTTATCACAGGAGGCTGGCAGGGTGGAGATAGATGTCTCCCAAAGGAGGTGTAAGGAACTCCTTTCCTCTTCTAGCCTGCAAGTCACCCTTGGGCAAGTTGTAACATTTGCTTAGCCCCCCAATCAGGGTCACGTGAAGCCCTGGGAACAGGAGGTGGATGGTCGTATCAGCGGCCGCTGCAGATCACAAGTCTTGGTGACACTAGGCAGACAATCTTTGAAGAGTATTGTTAATAGCTGGGTCACCCATCTTGTAAAGACACTGCCCAGAAGAAGGCAGTGGCAAACCACTTCTGTAGAAAAATTTGCCAAGAACAATCTTGGTCATGGAAAGACCATGATCACCCATGTCAAACGACATGGCACATAACAAACGGACGGACTAATCACAAGATAGTTTGTAATCACCAATTAACCTGCTAACTGGTACATGTTTGGACTGTGGAAACCAGTGTAGCTGGAGAAAACCCAATAGGCAGAATGTCAAACCTCCTTTCAGATGGCGCCAGAATTGAACTCTGAACTCTGGAACACCCTGAGCAGTAATAATATTGCACTAGGCGCTACATCACCATGGTGTCCTCTCTGCTGGTTTTAGATTTTATTTTCTGTGTAAGTTCTTTCCCAGAAAGGTACAAGGCACATTTTTAAACAAAGCTAGGCACTTCTCCTGAAATAACCTCAACTTCAATAACAAAAGCAGCCCATTCACTCGTCGGAATTTACCTTTTTATCCTTAAACAGCAGCAGCTTACGATCACGCAGAACGAAATATCGCTCCTGGAACTTGTTTCCAGACAGGAGCTTTGGAGGTTCCTCCCGACATTTCAAGACCCCACACTTTGGAATGTCACTTTTACCTGCTGTCACGCATTGAGATGAAGAAACAAAGAGTGAATGTCTGTCATACGGGTTTCGAACAGTATTAACACACAATAATAGGAGTGCCGGTATTCTGAAGTGAGGTAGTACAGTGTGATTTCAGTGAATAATTTTATGAATAATTTGCTCAGAAAGACAGAATGCACATACACTTAGTGGCCACTTTATTAGGTACCCCCAGTACTTAATAAAGTGGCCACTGAGTGTATGTTCGTGATCTTCTGCTGCTGTAGCCCAACCACTTCAATGTTAATTCAGAGATGTTCTTCTGTACGCAAATGTTGTCACATATGGTTATTTGAGTTACTATCGCCTTCCTGTCAGCTTGAACGATATGGCCATTCTCCTCTGACCTCTCTCATTAACGAGGCATTTTTGCCCACAGGAACACATTACACTGCTTTTTTTTTGTTTCTTGCACCATTCTCAGTGAGCTCCTGAGACTGTTGTACACAGAAATCCCAAGAGGTCTGCTTGTCTGGCACCAACAATCATTCCATTGTCAAAGTCACTTAAATCACTTCTCCTCACCATTCTGATACTTAGTCTAAACAACAACTGCACCGCTTGATCACACCTGCAGGCTTTATGCATTGAATTGCTGCCACATGGATGTTGATTGGATATTTGCATTAACAAGCAGGTGTATAACTGTACCTAATAAAGTAGCCCATGTGCATGCCCTGGCCAAGAACATGTTTTATTGTATTTCCACTTCTAAGTTGTTAGGTATTTTATTTCAGCAGCTTTCCTGCAAAACACAGTGTGTTCTGTTAGTTAAGCTTTATAGACTAGTGTTCTGTCTTCTGTTAAGACAAGGAGCCACTTGCGCAGTGTAGAAATATTGAACCAGCCAACAGGTTTAGCTTGGTAACGTTCTGTAACATTCAGTCCAGTGGGATGATATGGAACATTCGAGAGAGCTGGGTGGGATCAGATTTCTGAGGGACAGTGGTGCGGCATTGTCTTTTTTGTTGGGACATGTTGGAAGAGAAGGAGGTGCGAGGAAGAGATCGAGGGAAGATGCCCAGAGAATCCCGCCCGAAAGAGCGAGCCATTGTAAGAAGTGCTTTGTGCAGACGAATGGTTCCATTGAGGAAGGTCTAATACTCTCGAGTTAGCCAGTTTATTCAAAATGGTCTTCGAAGGAAGTTCAAACCGTGGCCGATGTCTTTCATGGAGAACGTGGGTTCAGCATGTAAGTAATCAAAGCAAAGCACAAAACTGGTTTAACTGTACTGAGCCCTTCTTCGTTCTTTTCTATTAACTGTTCATTAAAGTTGAAATAAATGTAAATATATTTCCACTTTAATTTTATGCTGGTTTATGGACTGTTGTTTTCTGTCGAACAATAACTTTGCCTGAGGCAGCATTTACACAACATTTACCACAATTTCCTCATCGGAACATTCTAACTTTCCCGTTTGGTTGAACCTGAATCGTTCCAACCCTAGATTTTTATTGGTTATTGTAGGTGGCCTTCTCAGAATTCAAAAGAATGAGAGGAGATCTTAAAGAAACATATAAAATTATGAAAGGGATAGATAAGATAGAGTCAGGGAAGTTGTTTCCGCTGGTAGCTGAGACTAGAACTAAGGGACATGGCCTCATGATTCGTGGGAGTAGATTTAGGATGGAGATGAGGAGGAACTGCTTTTCCCAGAGAATGGTGGATCTGTGGAATCCTCTGCTCAATAATGCAGTGGCGGCTCCCTCAGTAAATACATTTAAGACAAGGTTGGATAGATATTTTCATAGTAGGGGGATTAAGGATTATCGGGAAAAGGCAGGTAGGTGGAGATGAGTCCATGGCCAGATCAGCCATGATCTTATTGAATGGCGGGGCAAGCTCAACAGGCCAGACGACCTACTCTTGCTCCTATTTATGTTCTTATACTGAGTCTTGTAGCTGTTAGCCAGAGTTAGCAAACGAGCCTAATTTATTACAAGCCACCGTGAGAGGGTTACAATTGAAAGTTGAGGTAAAAGTGTGTACCACTGAGGAAATTAGAGAGGAGATCAAAATCAGGCCATTCTGTCATCTAACTAAGTAAACCTTCTGCTCTCCTTATTCATCAAGATATGCCTTAGTATGTACATTTAAATAGAAGAGTCCAATGTTGGGATGTTACATTGACATTGTGTAAGATCTTGATGGGGGAAAACTTGGAGAATTGTGTGTAGCTCTGGTCACCTGCTTACAGAAAAGATATCAATAATATTGCAAGATAACAGAGAAAACTTACAAGAATGTTACTGGGACTTAAGGATCTGATTGACAGGGTAAGTTCGAGCAGGTTAGGAGAATGAGGAGAGATTTGATAGCTACCCCTCAACCATTAGCTTTTGAACAAAAGGGGATAACTACACTCACTTGCCCTATGTTTGGGATGTTCCCACACCAATGATCTCACTTTAAGGACTCTTTGTCCCATTATGTCATGTTCTTGTTATTTATTGCTATTTATGTATATTGGTACTTGCACATTTTTTTGTCTTCTGCACTATACTTAATCTTTCTTTAGTCCTGTTACAGTTACTATTCTATGTATTTGCTGTGTATGCCCACAGAAAAATGAATATCACATTTGTATAGGGTGACATATGTGAACTCTGATAATAAACTTACATTGAAGTTTGTATACAAAATTATGAGGGGTATAGATAGAGTAAAATGCAAGCAGGCATTTTCCACTGAAGTTTTGTGTCCTCAACCCCAGTTCCTAGCCTTTTCTCCATAATCTTTGATGCTATGTCCATTCAAGAACCTATCAATCTCTGTCTTAAATACACCTGGTCTCCACAGCTGCACGTGGCAACAAATTCAACAATTTCACCACCCTTTGGCTAAACAAATTTCTCCGCATCTCTGTCTTGAAAGGGTGCCCCTCTATCCCAAGGCCGTGCCCTCTTGTCCTACACTGTCCCACCATGGGAAACATCCTTTCCACATTACTTTCAACATTCAAAAGGTTTCAGTGAGATCCCCCTCATTCTTCTGAATTCCAGTGAGTAAAGACCCAAAGCCAGCAAGCATTCCTCGCACAGTAACCATTTCATTCTTGAAAGCATCCTTGTGAACCTCCACCGGGCCCTCTCCATAGACAGCACATATTTTCTAAGATGAGGAGCCCAAAACTGTTCCCACTACTCAAGGTGAGGCCTCACCAGTGTATTATAAAGCCACAGCACCTCCTTGATCTTGTACTCTAAGGTCATGGGTTGTGCAGGTGCAATATTTAAGGGGAACCTGAATAGGATCTTCTTCACTCAGAGGGTGGTGCAAATGTGGAGTAAGCTGCTAACAGAAGTGTTTGAGGTTTGTTTAAGAGATGTTTACATAACAAACTGGGCAAACAGTGTATGGAGACCTATTGTTATGAGCCCTACTGGCCTCTGCAAGTTGAGCATTGTGCTTTCTGTTTAATTTTGTCAAGTTAGTTTGACTGGCATAGGTTTTTCATGTAGTGTGATTACTTAAAGAAGACTCCCAATTAGTACTTATCATAGGTGTTCTTGTGTTTCAAGGATGATTCATTTCACGTGTTGCTCGGTCAATGGTATGTTGGGATTCCTATGAATAAACCTTTTTTCTCTGTGTCTACCGGGGAATCAGTCATTCCTCTGCACCTGGGTCCAGTCATTCCTCTGCACCTGGGTCCAGTCATTCCTCTGCACCTGGGTCCAGTCATTCCTCTGCACCTGGGTCCAGTCATCCCTCTACACCTGGGTCCAGTCATCCCTCTACACCTGGGTCCAGTCATTCCTCTGCACCTGGGTCCAGTCATCCCTCTGCACCTGGGTCCAGTCATTCCTCTACACCTGGGTCCAGTCATTCCTCTGCACCTGGGTCCAGTCATTCCTCTACACCTGGGTCCAGTCATTCCTCTGCACCTGGGTCCAGTCATTCCTCTGCACCTGGGTCCAGTCATCCCTCTGCACCTGGGTCCTGTCATTCCTCTGCACCTGGGTCCAGTCATTCCTCTACACCTGGGTCCAGTCATTCCTCTACACCTGGGTCCAGTCATCCCTCTACACCTGGGTCCAGTCATTCCTCTGCACCTGGGTCCAGTCATTCCTCTGCACCTGCATCCAGTCATCCCTCTGCAGCTGGGTCCAGTCATCCCTCTACACATGGGTCCAGTCATCCCTCTGCACCTGGGTCCAGTCATTCCTCTGCACCTGCATCCTGTCATCCATCTGCACCTGGGTCCAGTCATCCCTCTACACCTGGGTCCAGTCATTCCTCTGCACCTGCATCCAGTCATCCATCTGCACTTGCGTCCAGTCATCCCTCTACACCTGGGTCCAGTCATTCCTCTGCACCTGGGTCCAGTCATTCCTCTGCACCTGCATCCAGTCATCCATCTGCACTTGCGTCCAGTCATCCCTCTACACCTGGGTCCAGTCATCCCTCTGCACCTGGGTCCAGTCATTCCTCTACACCTGGGTCCAGTCATCCCTCTGCACCTGGGTCCAGTCATCCCTCTGCATCGGGGTCCAGTCATCCCTCTACACCTGCATCCAGTCATCCCTCTGCACCTGGGTCCAGTCATCCCTCTGCACCTTGGTCCAGTCATCCCTCTGCACCTGGGTCCAGTCATCCCTCTGCACCTGGGTCCAGTCATTCCACTGCACCTGGGTCCAGTCATTCCCCTGCACCTGGGTCCAGTCATCCCTCTGCACCTGGGTCCAGTCATCCCTCTGCACCTGGGTCCAGTCATTCCTCTACACCTGGGTCCAGTCATTCCCCTGCACCTGGGTCCAGTCATCCCTCTGCACCTGGGTCCAGTCATTCCTCTACACCTGGGTCCAGTCATCCCTCTGCATCTGGGTCCAGTCATTCCTCTGCACCTGGGTCCTGTCATTCCTCTGCACCTGCATCCAGTCATCCCTCTGCACCTGGGTCCAGTCATCCCTCTACACCTGGGTCCAGTCATCCCTCTGCACCTGGGTCCAGTCATCCCTCTGCACCTGGGTCCAGTCATTCCTCTACAACTGGGTCCAGTCATCCCTCTACACCTGCGTCCAGTCATCCCTCTGCACCTGCGGCCAGTCATTCCTCTGCACCTGGGTCCAGTCATCCCTCTGCACCTGGGTCCAGTCATCCCTCTGCACCTGGGTCCAGTCATCCCTTTGCACCTGGGTCCAGTCATCCCTCTGCACCTGGGTCCAGTCATCCCTCTGCACCTGGGTCCAGTCATTCCCCTGCACCTGGGTCCAGTCATCCCTCTGCACCTGGGTCCAGTCATCCCTCTGCACCTGGGTCCAGTCATTCCTCTACACCTGGGTCCAGTCATCCCTCTGCACCTGGGTCCAGTCATTTGTCAGCGCACATCAGAACACCAATGGTCCAAGAGTGGTTTGATGGATCAAGGCAGAAGAATAGTTCAGCATCAACTAGATGGACTGAAGGGCCTGTTTCTGTGCTGTAGTGCTCTGTGACTCTATTCCCATGCTGTCATCTTGAGTAACACAGTAGCTAGACAGACTTGAGTTCATCCTGATTTCCAGTACTCACTGTATAACATATTGTGCCACTGTATAATGTATTTTTCCTGTGCCTGCATGCATTTCCACTGGGGTTTCATCATCCCCTCTATCCCATAGACATACAGGTACAGTAAGTGAAGTGGCTACTGTAAATAACTAAGTGGAGCTGACAGAGGGGGCACGGGTTGTGGGTTGTGAAGTGTTGATGTAGGGAATGGGACTGATGGAATTTCTTTGGCATTCAGTGCAGACTCAGTGGGTGACACAGTAGCATAGTGTTTAGCGCCATCACTCTATCAGCACCAGCGACCACCGATCGAGGTTTGATTCCTGCCACTGTCTGCAAGGAGTTTGTATATTCTCCCCGTAACCAAGCAGGCTTCCTCCGGGTGCTCAGGTTTCCTCCCATATTCCAAACACTTACGGATCAGGGTGAGTAAGTTGTGGGCCTGCTAAATTGGTACCCAAAGCATGGCACACTTGTGAGCTGCCCCCAGCACAATGCTTACAATTCATTGGTCGCTGGTGAAAAATGACACGTGTCACTGTATATTTTGACGTACATGTGACAAATGATACTAATCTTTAAAAATGCTCCTTAATCAGTGGGCACATGACCTCCCCCATCTTGGAAGGAAATTTGAGATATGATAAGGAGTTGAACACTACCTTGTTACTTTTTTATTTTTATTTTTGCACTACTTATTTAATTTAACGTATATATTCTGTATATCACAGCTTTTTCCCTCTGTTATTAGGTATTGCATTGGACCGCTGTCACAAAGACAACAAATTTCACAACATATGCTGGTGATATTAAACCTGATTCTGATTCTGAAAAATCAGTCCATGTAACAGACGTTTTAAAAATATGCAGAAAAAGGATAAATATCTGCTCCAGAGCAAAACTGAAGCACAATTGGTACATCTTAGAGTACTCAATATTACTAGCCACTCAACAGCAAGTAAGGTTCTCGGGACACCTTGCGATGCAATGATATTATTAGGCATGAGAATGTTACTCTGTCAGAGCTCAACTTACAGCAGTTTCACTTTGAGCCTATGACACACCAGCTGCTGCTCAAGATCCACAGAATCCTGAAAGTTGCCTCACAGGTAGATAGGGTAGTTAAGAAAGCTTATGGGGTGTTAGCTTTCATAAGTCGAGGGATAGAGTTTAAGAGACGCGATGTAATGATGCAGCTCTATAAAACTCTAGTTAGGCCACATTTGGAGTACTGTGTCCAGTTATGGTTGCCTCAGTATAGGAAGGATGTGGAAGCATTGGAAAGGGTACAGAGGAGATTTACCAGGATGCTGCCTGGTTTAGAGAGTATGGATTATGATCAGAGATTAAGGGAGCTAGGGCTTTACTCTTTGGAGAGAAGGAGGATGAGAGGAGACATGATCGAGGTGTACAAGATATTAAGAGGAATAGACAGAGTGGACAGCCAGCGCCTCTTCCCCAGGGCACCACTGCTCAGTACAAGAGGATATGGCTTTAAGGTAAGGGGAGGGAAGTTCAAGAGGGATATTAGAGGAAGGTTTTTCACTCAGAGAGTGGTTGGTGCGTGGAATGCACTGTCTGAGTCAGTGGTGGAGGCAGATACACTAGTGAAATTTAAGAGACTACTAGACAGGTATTTGGAGGAATTTAAGGTAGGGGGTTATATGGGAGGCAGGGTTTGAGGGTCAGCACAACATTGTGGGCCGAGTGGCCTGTAATGTGCTGTACTATTCTATGTTCAATATTAACACAGACAGGAGTTATCTCAATTCTGTTGCTGAATCAGGTAGGGAACAATCCTGCTGAGTGTGCTAACAATATGAACTGTTCAGCAACATCTCGCCAAACAGAACCCCAAGCTTCATTCTACACAAAACTGAGCAGAAGTTCAGCATTAATGAATTGTGAGTTAACGAAGCGGTGTTGACCGTCTGTTCCTCACTCCACCTAAGTCTTCCATTCCTGCAGATACAACAGCCAATGTTGAATTGTAGCTAGAGCCTGTTTCAGAATTCCCCTAAGGATAACTTGCAAATTAAGTTGGTAGTAAGGAAGACAAATGCGATGTCAGCATTCATTTCAAGATAACTAAAATAAAACAGTGATGAAGTGATGCTAAGGTTTGGTCAGACTGCATACGGAGTATTGTGAACTGTTTTGAGCCACATATCCAAGAGAGAAGGTGCTGGTATTGGAGAGGGTCCAGAGGAGGTTCTTGAGATTTGTCTTGGTAATTAAACAGTTAAATTGAATACAGGTCGCGATCCATCAAACATCATCACATGAGGAATGTTGGACCTGTACTCACCAGAGTTTAGAAGAATGAGGAGTGGGATCTCATTGAAGCCTACCGAATATTGTAAGGACTAGATAGAGTGACTTTGGAGATGTTTTCTGTAGTGAGAGCATCTAGGATCAGAGGGATCAGCCTCAGAGTAGAAGGACATCCTTTTAGAACAGATATGGGAGGAATTTCTTTAGTCAGTGGATAAAATCCATTCCCACAAATGAACATTGAGGCCAAGTAATTGGGTATATTTAAAGCAAAGGTTGTAAGATTCTTGATTAGTAAGGGCTTCAAAGGTTATGGACAGAAGGCAGGAGAATGGGAGTAAGAAGGGAAATAAATCAGCCATGATAGAATGGCGAAGCAGTCTCCATGGTCTGAATGGCATAGTTCAGTTCCAATGTCTTATGGTATTTATCAGTGGTGAGGGCAGTTAGTTAGCTTATGCCAATTTCCTGCCCGATCTTCAATGAGAATGTTCACAAAAGAAGTCCAGCCTTCATTAACTGTTAGGTGACAAGGCCACACACACAGAGCACTGTTGCTTTGTCACAGCCAGTGTGTGTTGGGTACTACTTGCCCCCCTCCTTGGTCACATCTATCATTAGGCTTTACCTGAGTACAGATTTCCTCCTTCTTCAGGGAGTTTCTTCACTACCAGATAAGCTGAGCTAGGTTCTGCTAGCTTACACCATTGGAGGGCTTGTTCCAGAACCTTCTCCTTGGGGTGGAGAGGCCTCTCTGTAGAGATGAGCAAATGTTATTGAAAAGTACAAAAACTGAGGAGTAAATACAAGCTCTCACAACCACATAAGTACAGGAGGCCAACAACAATTTGAAGTCACCTGGATATGGGTATAAGTGTTATTTACTGCATTTGTCTGCGACCATATCCCTCTGATGTCCAGAAATCTGTGAATCTGTTTTCCTTGTTCAGATTTCTGGATATTAGAGGTAAAAAGGGAGCTGGGTCGAGGGCAGGAAATCCAAGTGCAGATAGAAGATCAGACTCAGTCCTGTCGACTGGTGGAGCAGACTGATGGGGCTAAATGGTCTCACAGCTATTGTTCATCTCCATACCATTACCTCAGAGCCAAAGGATGCCCTGACGCACCTACAGGCAACTGAAGAACCTCCAGTGTACAGTACTGTGCAAAAGTCTTAGGCATATTTACTGTATATAGCTTGGGTGCATAAGACTTTTGCTCTGTACTGTAGTAATTTTATGCATTGCATTTTATTGCAGTCACAAAACTAAAATAAAATTTCATGACATATGTGAGTGATGATAAACCTGTTTCTGATATGAATTTCTATTGAGGACTGAAAGTGGAAGGGAGTAGGGAGAGGGGGATTACAGTTGGGAAAAGGGGAGGGAGTGGGAAACACCAGAGAGACATTCTGTACTGTAATGATCAATAAACCAATTGTTTGGAATCAAACGACCTTGCCTGATGTCCCAGAGTTGGGTGTATCTCTACCCGTACCATCCCTCTCCTCAGCACGCCTTCTCTGCCACCTGTCCCACACCCCTCGTGCAGCACTCCACCCTTGTTATTCCCAGTAACCTTTGCTCTTGCCAGATTTTCAAACACTTTCTCTGCTCCACATTGTTAAATACAGACCTGCACAAAAATCTTAAGCACCCTAGCTTTATATATGTGCCTAAAACTTTTGTACCAGGCTGTATTTGTTAACCATCATGTCTTCATTTTAATGATCCTTGCCATATTTTAAAACATTTTGATAGCCTTGTTTTCAAAATTACTATATTTGACAATTATATTTAGCCTGTGAGCCAGATTCTCATCATTCGAGGAAGTTTTTCTTGCATGCACATTATCTTGTCTCCCTTACGCTGGACTCCTTCATGGAGAAGATTTAATTCCTTTCTCGATGGAGGGGTATAAACTGTTGGTGGTTATGGCTGAGACCCCTTAGCAGGCAGAAGTCAAAATAAGCCCCAAATGAATCTGGTTTCCTTTCCAATTCTGATTATGTGTTTTGGCTGTAACATTAACTGTTTATTCCCCTCTATAGATGCTGCCTGACCTGCTGAGTTCCTCCAGTATTTTATGTGCATTTCACAAGATTTCTAGCATCTGCAGAATCTCTTGTATTTGTTAATCCCTTTCCTCCCTGACAATTCCATTTGTTATGAATAGAAAGGGTTTAAATCAGCAAGCTCAATGTGGGGCACACTTTTTCCAGATCTGCACTGACAATTCAATGACTGCTATCAATCAACTGGTACTTACAATTTGAGTTAGCATGGGCAATCAATGCTGTAATTGGGCAGCAGGTGGAGCCCAAGCTCCTGATTTGAGAATGGGTCAGGATCAAAGTGCAAGACATCAGGAATTAATTGATACCCTGAGTTTGGAGGAGCTTAAGTCTTAATTATAGGATCACATATCAAGTTAAGGGTTAATTAAACAAATACTAAGAGTTAATTATCGGTCAGTTAACAGTTAATAAGAGTTCTCTGCTTATAATAGGTAGGTAATTCTTGAGATAATCAGATGAAGGGATCTGCTGAATGATAGATACAAATACTGTTTGAGGAGTTAAAACTTGTAGGATAATAGTATTTTATTTAGTTGTCTGCAGCCTCAAAATGTTTTATGTTCAGTGAGGCTCTTGAGGCTGGTAGTAATGATGTGAATGTAGTAGCTATGTTGTGCACAAGGAATATAATGTTGGCTGGCTAATCAGCTTGAGAGTTGGATCCTGATCAGACACTGAAATTGAATGTTGAAATTTCAATGTTGACAAGCTTCAACATTGAAATTGAACCATCGCATCTTGAAGAGATATGGAGTCTTTGTTTAATTCCTTCTGTCCCTTCCAAGCACATTGCCAGAGAATGAGCCTTGACTAAAATAAAAGACACTGGAATTTCCCAAAATGCCTCGAGCAGCTAACCGGTTCTGTCCAGCATGCTAATGCTCTTTCCCGAGACATCCACTTGCTCTAACTGTTGGTCTTTTTAATTGTAAAAGTGGCTATTGCTGCATGTCACATTTCCCCCCTCCCCCAGATATTTACCTGGATTTTTAATATTTGAATGGTAACAGCTTGCCTTCATTTACCCTCTCTCCTCAACTCTGTTCTAATAAAGCCATAAAACATAGGGACGGAATTTGGTCCATTGAGTCTGATCCCCCATTCTATCACAGCTGAAGTACTGTGTTGTACAACATTCCTCTGTAACCTAAGGAGAAAATAGGAATCTCCCTTGGTGACACTTAGTGCATAAGACCAAAAGATATCGGAGCATAAGTAGGCCATTTGGCCCATTCCATCATGGCTGATTTATTATCCCTCTCAACTCTATTCTCCTGCCTTCCCCCTGTAACCTTTGACACTCTTACTATCATCCTCCAGTTTAAACATATCCAGTGACTTGGCTTCCACAGCTATTTGTGGCAACGAATTCCACAGTTTCACCATAGAAGAAACTCTATTCTATCAATTGTACATACACTGTTTTATATGCCTACTTTAAATCAGGTATCCTCTATATTTCCCCATTGACAAAATAATCTTCAAAAGGTGGTGACACAAGAGGCGCAGACGCTAGAATCTGGAGCAACAAACAATCTGCTGGAGGAACTAAGCAGATCAACTCACTGAATTCCTCCAGCAGACTGTTTGATACTTCAAAACGTGTTAGATTTTTCAGGCAACTAATTTCTGAAAGCAAGGTTCAGAATTCACAACAGAGAATAGAAACACACAGATTTCTTCCCAACCAAATTCAGCTAACTGTATCTGTGCATCTTTCTGTCTGGTTAACATAGAAACAGAGAACAGCCCAATACAGTACGCACATTTTAACTTACTCAAAGGCCAACTCGATCTTCCCAGATATTCCTCCAATTTTTTCTATCATCCATGTGTCTAGAAGTTTCTTAAATACCTCAAATGTGCCTGCCCCTTGTCACATTTCTAGTTTTGGATCTGTTTGTTGTCATGCCCCTGGCTTCCATTCCCTTAAAAAAAAATTCACCTCAGCCAGCATCTGTAGTAGTGATTTCCACGCTGTTTAATACTTCTCTTGAATTCTTATTTGATTTGGCAATGACTAAATGACAGATTGTTATATTTATCTAGCAACCTCCTTCTTTAATTGGACATAATGTTAACCCTATCTTGATTGATTATTTGCCATAGGATAGGCAGAGGCACGAAGTTCTGCTGAGTTCAGCCATTGCCTAAAAATCAGCTAGAAAATGTTTCAATTGATGTTAAGATCCTGGTTGATCTGGGTCAGGTACCTTTGCTCCGTCAATAGATGAGGCAGGATCTAACAGTGCCGCCCATTTCAGTTTTGACTTCCCATTCCAACATGCCTCTCGAAGGCTTCTTCTTCTGCCACACTGAGGCCAAACTCAGGATGCAGGAGAATCATCTTTTATTACATCTGGGTGACCTCCAACCTCGTGGCAGGAACATCATTTTCTCTTATCTACCACACGGGGGCCTTTGCATCCAACACATCGTTCTCCACAACTTCCACCATCTCCAAAGGGATCCTACCACCAAACACATCTTTACCAAACCAGCTTTCTACTTTCCACAGGGATTGCTCCCTCTGTGATTCCCTTGTCCATTCATCTGTCATCACTAATCTCCATCCCGGCACTTAACCCTGCAAGTTGATAAAGTGCTACACCTGCCCATTCACCTCCATTCAAGGCCCTAAACAGTCCTTCCAGGTGAGGCAAAACTTCACCTGCAGATCTGCAGCGCTCATTGATTCTATCTGCTGCTCCCAATGCCTCTTCTACTACATTATTGGGACCTGTTGTAACTTTCTTTGCCCAATGCCTCCAATCCAGCCACCAAAAGCAGAGCGTCCCAGTGGTCCAACATTTTAACCCCAATTCCCATTCCCATTCTGATATGTCGATCAATGGCCTCCTCTTGTGCTATGATGAGGCCACCCTGAGGGTGGAGGAGCAACACCAAATATTCCAGCTAGGTAGCCCCCAACCTGATGGCATGAATATCAATTTCTCCTTCTGGTAAAAAAAAAATTCTCTCCCACTCCCATCTTCTTCTATTTCCCACTCTGGCCTCTTACCTCTTCTCATCTGCCTATCACCACCCCCTGGTGCAGCTGCTCCTTCCTTTTCTCCTATGGTTCAACTTCCTCTCCGATCAGATTCCTTCATCTGCAACCCCTTACCTTTCCCACCCACTAGGCATCACCAATCACCTTCTAGCTTGTCCTCCTCTCCTTTTCTCTCCACCTTTTTATTTTGTTGTCTTTTCCCCTCCTTTCCAGTCCTGAAGAAGGGTCTCAGCCAAAATCATTGACTGTAGATCAGTTCTATGGATGGTGCCCGACCTGTTGAAGTCCTCCAGCATTTTGTGTGTGTTGCTTTGGATTTCCAGCATCTGCAGTATTTCTTTTGCTTATCAATTTCTCTAACTTCTGGCAATTTTCCCACCTCCTCCCTTCTCACTTTTTGTATTCCACATTCTGGCTGTGCTCTCACCCTTTCACATGCTTATTATCTCCCTCTGGTTCCCCTCCTCTTTTTTTCACAATGGTCAACTGTCTTCTCCTATTAGATTCCTTCTTCTTCAACTCGTTATCTCTTCCACCTATCACCTCCCAGCCTCTTACTCCATTTCCCCTCCCTCAAAAATCCACCACTCCCATCACCTGAGCCCCAACCACCATACTCTCCACCATCTTATTCTAACTTCTGCCCACTTCCTTTCAAGTCCTAATTAAGGGTCTTGCTTGAATCATCAGAGATGTTTCCAGAGATGATGCCTAACTTGTTGAGTTCGCCATCATTGTGTATATGTTGCCAAAATTTCCAGCAATGCTGAATCACGTGTCTATAACTTTTCCTTTCTCTGCCCAGAGATACATAAATCCATCATAGTCTTGGCTGAGGCTACACAGTCTGGGTATAATGTATGGAATGAACAAAATCATACTAGTTTCAGGTTACATTCAAATTGACTGAGCCAGAGGAGTGGCTGGAGAGTTTTGAATTCTACTGACATCATGGATTTTAAATAAAGCAAGTAAACATAAAGACTGACACACACATGCATCAACAATCAAGTGAAGAGATTTTGATTCTCACCCAGTTCACCGTTTTCAATGCATTCAAAGGTGACCCAAACTTCCCTTTCTCCTGTTAACATGTTCTTCATATCCAGCACCTGATTCGTCAGTTCCTCTGATGTCATTGTAGGTGATACCTATAATGTTAGGTGTTTTACTAAAAGTAACTATGCAGTGTGTCCAACCCACAGAAACCCAAAAGGCACACAGTTCTAACAGTTTATGGCAGCCTTTCTCAACCTTTTTACCATGGAGGAACCACTGAAATAATTTTCAGGTCTCAGGGAACCCCTGCATCAAAATTATTATATCTACAGCTCACAGTACGTTAGTGTGATCAGTAAATTGTAGATATAATAATTCAAAAATAATTGTCAATGCTCTTTTGAGTAGAGAATGAAATTTTAGCCAACCTTTCTTGACAAAAACAGGTAGTTAAGCTTAGCTTCCCTTTCTTGAAATTAACCACTTTCTTTCCCTTTCATAAGTTTTAAAATCTCATAAGGCAAACATAATAAATTTCTGTTCAATAACTGGCTTAAGCCAAAATGGAATTTAATTTTTCTAAAGGTAGGCTCAGTAAAAGTTGTGAAAATGTACGATTAAATTGGCCACTGAGTGTATAAGAATCAGTCATATTGATGGGTCTGCAGTCACACATCGGTCAGAATGAGGATGACATATTGGCTCTCTGTCCCACCTTTTAGTGTGTCTGATGTTCTCGAGCATTCTTTCTCATTACTCTTTGTAGGTGAACGACATTCCATTTCCCCGCTCCTTAGTTGTTAATTATGTTGCCTTGGAATGTGCTTGACCAAATGGCCACACCAATCAATGGGCATCACTGGATTTAAATGTTTAGCTTTCTTGCTGTAGATCTTTTTGTCCAATTAGTCTTGAAAACAGACCCTTCTGCCCATCAACTATGCATTGACCATCAGGCTACTATTTATACTACACTGTTCTAATTTTAAGTTCATTTCAAATCCCACCAAATGTTAATTCTCACTGCAGCAGTCAATTAACCTGCCATCCTGACATCTTCAGGATGTGGGAGGAATCCAGAGCACCTGGAAGGAACCTACACATTTGCTGGGAGAACCTGCAAACTCCATGCACTCATCCTGTCGACTACACCAAAATGTCACTTTACACCAAAAGGTTCTCATATCTGGCTCAGTTAGGCAGAAAGATACACCATTTATCTATTATTCAAGTCTATTAGGACAGAACAGAGTAAACAATAAAATATTCATCTAGTTATGCCCGGGCTCCTCTCACTGCAGCTCACCTCCCATTCTGTCAATCCACAGTGCTGTTCATAACCACCGTGTCTGTGAGGCCCCAAAAAGTTACCCCAAGCCCCACTAATGTTCCATTTTATATCCTCTCCACTGATAATAGAACGCTGCAGTCAGTGTTCCAATACACAGCACCAACTCAAACCACTAAACCAGAACCAATCATCACTGTCATCTCTCTTCACCTGTCCCACTCCTGTCTTCACTAACATTCAGGTTCCCATGGTTACTTCCAGAGCAGTATTACATTCTCCTGGTTGTATTGTTGTATTCCCATGGTAGTAATCAAAGTTCTGTTACATTCTACACCCCAGGGGTGGTGAGATATTTGACAAGCACGAAGATTTACCTTTTACAATACAGAGATCAGGATTGAATCTGTCTTGCTGAAGCTGTGAGGCAGTGGGTCAGCCCGGTACATGTTGAACATGGGAAGTTGTACTGGAGAGATATTAGTCATGTAAAGGGCAACACACACATTCATAAGCATGAGAGAATCTGGCAATTTTCAGCACCTGTAGAATCCCTTGTGTTTACATATCAGGCAATACTCCTATTGGTTGCCTCTTGAAGCTTCAACTGAAAATGCTACTTGCACATTCCAGACCCACCTTGAGTGTCATACAGCAGTCAGTCGTCTTTGTCTCAACATATACCTCCATGATCAGATCTCCGGCCTGAGAAAGCTGTAAGCCAAACAAACTCTGTTAGGAGAGACAGATATTTGTGACTTACAAATGACTACAATATTATCTAAGGGAGATTTTTTTGTAATAACTATTGATTAATTGATTGATTTATCTACTATTTATTTGATTAAAAATAAAATCTGTAGCTTTGCTCAGTAATCTGAGGCTCTGCCATACAGCACAATCACATTTGGCGTCATAGAGGATGGTCCTGAAGTTTGATATCTGGCTCTGCAGCCTTTGTCCCTTGATGCAATCTCAAACCAGTATCATTCTTAAATTCCAGGAGGGGTGTGGGACAGGTAGCTGAGAAGGAGTGCCAGGAGCAGGGGGAGTGGGGTGGAGACACGGGTGCAGACAATCCTAGCCTGAGACACTAGGTAAGGTCATTTGATTCCAAACAATTGACTTATTGATCATTACAGACTTTCTCTCTGGTGCTTCCTGCTCCACTCTCCTTGCCTCCTTCCCACTCTCAGCCCACAAAAGAGACCCATATCAGAATGAAGTTTATCATCATTCACATAGGTCATGAAATTTGTTTTTCTTTTACACAGCAGGACAGTGTAATTACTACAGTACTGTGAAAAAGTTTTGGACACTCCAGACATATATATTTATCTAAGACTTTTGCACAAGACTGTATGAGTTTAGGGTTTGTAAGTTGTGGGCATATTACGTTGGCACTGGAAGTGTGGTGGCACTTGTGAACTGCCCTTGCAAATATTCCGACTGCTTTGACCATTGACACAAATGGAGCATTGCACTGTGTGTCTCAAAGTTTCAATTAACATATTACAAATAAAGCTAATCTACATGAACGAGACAGAGTTACAGCGAAAAAGTTCATATCTACAATAACTGAGACTAGATATTAAGAACTATACATTTATTTAATGTATTTCTCCAGCAGCCATGTTTGAATCTGAGCTCTCACGTGGCTGCTATGCTCCCTCATCTCTAACATGCTCTTCACTCTGTATAAGGGCTTTAGGACATCTGAAAGGAACAGTATAAAATCGTTGTCTCTTACTCTTGTTTATTCGCATTTTCTTCCTCTTTATTGCTCTCTCTCCCTGTGCTAGTGGTCCACTGTCTTATGTTCCTATTTCCTTCAAATGTTTTAATATGTCTAAAGCTGCCATATGATTTTTATTTATGTTGTCCTTTCCAGTGTTCAACTTAGATCTTGCAAAATATTTCACAAGGATCCCAGTGTCTCTTGAAGCTGGATACTGAGTTCTCAACCTCAGGCTGAAAAGAGTGACCAATGATTACTCACTGGTGAGATTTGATTGGCCTCCTACCTGCACATCTTTCCAAGTAGTGATCAGACTGTTTTCCAGATCTATCTGCGTCACATGGTCATCATCAATCTATGGCAGACAAAAGCAATTGGTCACATTGGGGTCTCAGCAAGATGTTCTCAAATGCCCCACTCACAAACCAAGCAGCTTTTTTTAACACTGCAGGGGTTCCCAACCTCTTTTATGCCCTGGATCCCTACCCTTAACTGAAGGGTCTGTGGCTCTCAGGTTGGGAACCCCTCTAACACAGTAAGCAGACAAAAAGGCTACAGAGACCAATGCCACAAGGGTACATCAAGGATCTGTTGGTGTGGGAAGTTGAATAACAAGTAGAGATTGATCTTGCAAGGGAGGTTTGTCAGAGGCAAATCAATGGTATAGACATTCTATTTACCTTATTTTCTAATCTACAATCAATCTTTAGAAGTCTTTGAGGTGTTTTGTATTGTCAAGAATGGTAGGTAGCATCTTACAAGTTGTAAAACCATATGAAACATTGCTAACTTTAACGAACTGATTTGCAGAGTAGAGTTGAGGCTTCGTTCTAAATTGGGACCATTTTGTATTGAATGGGAACAGTAGGAAAACTGGAAAATGAGGCTGTAGATTCATGCCTCTCTATACCACCCTCCCCCCGCCCCCCAGCCTTTGGGTTATAAAAAACACAACAGCCTAACAGTTGGTCAGTTATCTGTCCTATTGGTTTTAGACTGTGATGGACTTAGATAGGGTAAAGAATGGGAATATGTTCTCATGTTACATTGGAAGCCAAGAGACACCATCTTGAAATCATGACCAAAACATAGAAGGACGGAATGTAAGTAAATCTTCATTTTCCTAACTGCAGGTGTTGGCTCAAAATGTTGACTGTAGATAGATGCAGATGCATTTTGTGTGTGTTGCTGTGGATTTCCAGCATCTGCTGAATCTCCTCAGAAGTCAGCTGTGATATGGAATTACTTTCAGAATAGTCGCCTACCTACAGGAAAGATGTAAATAAGGTTGAAAGAGTACAGAGAAAATATAAAAGGACGTTGCTGGGTCTGGAGGACCTAAGTTAGAAGGAAGGAAAGAAGAGGTTAGGAATTTATTCCTTGGAATGTAGAAGATTGAGAGGAGATTTGATAGAGGTATACAAAAGTATGAGAGGTATAGGTAGGGTAAATGCAAACAGACTTCTTCCACTGAGATTGGATGGGACTACAACTACATGGATTGAGGGTGAAAAGTGAAATGTTTAAGAGGAACATAAGGAGACACTTCCTCACTCAGATGCTTGTGAGAGTGTGGATGAGCTGCCAATGCAAGTGGTGCATGTGAGCTCGATTTCAACATTTAAGAGAAGTTTAGATTAGAACATGGATAGTAAGCGTATGGAGGGCTGTGGTCCCAGTGCAGGTTGATGGGGGTAGGTAGTTTAGATGGTTCAGTACAGACTAGAGAGGCTGAAGGGCCTGTTTCTTTGCTGTACTTTTCTATGACTGAGACCGTGTGTGCCCTCCAGTCATAGTCGACCATGGGTACAGCACCTCTGGTAGTCACCTGTTGGTCGAGCAGTGTCAACTGTGCCTATTGAGGCCGATCCTGGAACGGCAGGCTCTGCCACAGTTGCTGCATGTGTAGGGCGTCATGGAATTGTTGTCCTCTGTCCGCTGTGCTCTTCGTTTAGCTCTTTGCTGCTCAAACGGACTCAGGATCACTCCTTCGCCACGCTCTAGGTGTTGCTGAAGAGTACCCTGCCATTTGTTGTGGTCAAATGCCGTATCCTCCCAGCTCTCTCTGGTGATTTTTAAGGCTTTCATGTCGCACTTGCAGAGGTCCTTAAAGCGAAGCTGGGATCTACCAACGTTCCTCTTGCCTGTTGCTATTTCTCCATACAGGATGTCCTTTGGTAGTCTACCATCCTTCGTACGACGGAAGTGGCCCAGTCAGTGCAGTCTGCGTTGTCTTAAAAGCGTGAACATTGTGGGAAGTCCAGCCCGGGAGAGGATCTCAGAGTTTGGCACTTTGTCTCTCCAGGTGGTGCCGAGGATGAGCCGAAGGCTGCGCAGGTGAAAACTATTGAGTTTCCTCTCCTGTTTGGAGTAGATGGTCCGCTACCATACAGGAGGGTGCTGATAACGCATGCATTGTACACAGCACTCTTGGTCTTTGTAGCAAGTTTTGGATTCTCCCAGACCCGTGAGGAGAGTCGAGCAAGGATCAATGCTGTTTTGCCGATATGCCTATTGATTTCAGCATTGAGGCAGAGAGTGTCACTAATGGTTGATCTCAAGTATGTGAACTCGTGGACCACTTCTAGATCGTATGACTGTAGAATTAGATAGGCACTTGTAAGAAAATAGTTTACAAGAGTCATTGGCATTGCTCCACCAGGTCTCAGCACAGATCAATGGACTAGTAAGTGTACTTTGAACCATAATAATTCCATGATGCTGTGTGAAGTGACTAATTGGAGGAGAAAGTAATCTTTCTGGGGAAGATGGTTTCATCTTCGTTAGAAAAGAAAAACGTCAGTGAAAAGAGATAGAAAGTTTTATCAAAGATTTGTAGCCCCTAATAATAAACAAAAGGTCAAGCAGCATTTATGGAGAGGGATAAAGAGCTGAAATTTCAGGCCGAGACTCTTCATCAGTGCACAAGAAGGAAAATCGATGTATCATAAATTGCTCTTGTCCAACTATCCACTAGATGGTGCACCAGGCTTTGATATTCTGGCAACATGGGCACCAAGTTTTCAATCATTTTAGAAGGACATGGTCCAGGCTTGGGCAAAGTGGCATGTTTGCCGGCATGGACCAGTTGGGCGGAGGGGCCTGTGGCCATTCTGTATGACTACAACTACAACTCCATCCAACTGGAAATTTATTACTCAAGTCAGTCAAACAGGCTGCTTGTAACATGACACAAACCCCCAGACAGCATCCACTCAAAGTTCTCCTGTCACTGAGTCTTACTTGGTCCAGACCCTTTTAAACAGAAGAAATACTTTTGCACTGCTTTATCATCATCCTCTGCAAAAGAGGAGAGAAACGAAGATGAAACCAAAGTTGACTGCGGGTTAAAGAAGGAACACTAATACAGTCAATGTTGCCTCGGTGGATAGAACAGTGTCTCTCCGATCATTTTCAAAACAAAACATCAACTCAGAGCTTGCTGGATGAAGAGAATACTTTGCCCCTGGTTTGTGGTTTCTTGCGCTAACGGTCATCTAGGACTGCCCTTGGCCATCCCTGAATCAAAACCCAGCAAGCTAACTTGAAAAAGCAGAGTAACACACACAAAATTCTGGAGGAACTCAGTAGGTCAAGCAGCAGCTATGGAGAGGAATAAAGAGCCAACAATTCGTGCCAAGGCCCTTCTTCAGGACAGCCAGTTTGCTTCTTTTTCTTGGAAAAGTGGTGATGGAGTTTTGAAGGAGTAGGGAACAGTCTGAACTAAACAATGGGATGGATGGTCCTTCCTTCAAGTGCTGTTTCCTTGGTATTGGTATTGACTTAATATTGTCACACATATGAAGATACAGTGAAAAGCTTGACTTATATACTGTCTCTACAGATCAAATCATTATACAGTGCATTGAAGTAGAATAAGGTAAAACAATAGCAATGAGGAATAAAGTGTAAAAGCTTGTGAAACAGTGTAGTGTGAGTAAATGCTAAGTCTTCACAGAAAGATCCAACAGAATGCGGCTATAATTTGAAATTATTACTTTGAATGGTTTTAAAATAACAGACAGGATGAATCAATCCACCAGATATTACATCAGTTCCTCTTGTACTATGAATTCCATTTGATAACTTTCTAACTTGGAACTGACAAGGAAGGAATTATCCCTAAGTTTTCACCCATGACCGTAGCATTTCTAACACCCAAAATATAGTCAGCAAATGCCAATACAAATATCAGACAATCTCATTGACATCCATTAGGGCTTCTGAGCAGTTCTGTATTGATTGTTGATGCAAATGTTCAAAGTTCAAAGTTTAAAGTACATCTCCCACATCATAGGATATACACTTTATAGAACCTTGAGATTTGAGAAACCCAATAGAACCTATTAAAAAAAGACCATCAAACATCCAATGTGCTGAAAAAACAATGTGCAAACAATAGAAGTAAGCAAATAGCATTCAGAACTGAAGTTCACAGAAGTGAACTTTGATAATTGTAAGCTTCAGCTACAGTTCAGTGCAGAATCGAGTAAAAATTGTGGAGCAGTGATTGAACCAGTCCATCCCTCTCACCTCCGGCCTAGACACACTGACCTTTTTCAATCTGGCCTGCATGTAAATTGTTGAAACCTCAAGCCATTCCTTGCTCTCAGACCCAGGCTCTATCAATTCGAAACATACAATAGAACAATGCATTTTACTGTATATTTCAGTGCTTCAAAGTACATGAGGCACATAAAGCTAATCTTTATGCTTTCAGAAATTTCAGCCTCACGTCTCTAGGGTTTGAAACTGACCATGGGTTGTGACTGGAGTTTCCCAGTGACCGAGTGCGATTCCTTCAGATGTTCCTGTATTCTCCCACATCCCAAAGGTGAGTGTGTTTGTGGATTAACTGGTTGCTGTAAAATGTTACAGTTGGAGGATTGTTAAAATTGGAGGATGTTAAAATTGGAGGATTGATAGGAATATGGGAAAAATGAAAAAGGGATTAGTGTAAGTTTAGTGTAATTGGTTACTTTATGGTCAGTGCATATCCAATGGAACTAACAGCCTGTTTCCATGCTCTGTCACTATAGAGTAGTATCCTGTATTGTATTCAGTATTTCAGTAGTATTTGAGTAATATTGCAAATATATTTTTTGATTAAGCATTCTTTGTTTGTTTACATATTTCATTATGGGTTATTTGTAAGAAGTATAGGAATGGCATACATGATTACGCCACTACATCATATGTGAGCACCTCATTATAGAAAAGAAACTAAACACATACCTCTCAGCTCCTGTGTTTTCTTTCAATAAGTTTATTAAGTTACAAAGCATAACATACTCCTCTTAACCTTTCTCTACCTCCATATTAAATCTTCTACCTTCTTGTGCCTTTTTTGTTATGCAGTGCAATATATCTTGAAATGATAGCCCAGTTCCTGCAGAAACATATAAAGCTCCCCTTGCCCTTGAACTTGTGTAATTACATTTGTGGTTGCTTACATCAAACACTGTCACATAATTGTCAATGAGGTCCTCGACCACCTTCACTTCCTGCTCTCCTTTCCCATCGGTCTGAAACAAGCTGGGGGCGAAAAGCAACGACAGATTCTTGGTGCACATCTGGTTGAGGTCTGCACATTTCTGAACCCTGCTCAGATGGAGAGAGAGAGGGAGAGAGAGAAGTTAACCTTAGTTACAATGACATGGACAAACACATCTGACTTCACCCCCAGTTGCTAATTTCTTAGCCTATAGAATCATTCTGCACTTGAGTTGAATGGGAATGCGGCAGAGCTGAAGGACAAGGCTGCTTCTGACACATGTCACAGGACCATCAAGATTTTGGAAACTCTCTTAAAATTGGAAAGCTGATCAAAGACCACATTTACATAGCATTGCTTGCATTCCTCTCCAGATATCACAAGAACATAGGGGAAGGCTCAACCCCCTCAAACCTGTTTAGTCATTCAATATGACTATCATTAATGTGCCATAGCCCTCGACTCCTCCTCTATCCCAGAACTCCACTATCATAAATCAAAAATTTATCATTCTTGTTACTTCAGTTCTGTTTAGTTAGTTATATCATTAGTGTTCAACAGATTATATAGGTAAGAAATCTGTAGAAACAGCATTCAAACTGCAGATGTATCTACTACATTACTGATGGGGTTTGGTTAGTATCATGGCTTAGACTACAAGGAACAATAGAATGTAAATCTTGCTTGTACAAGACATTTTGGAAGCCAGTCTATAAAGTTCATGCAGTACATGGTATCAGCAATTTTGTGGATAATACCTAACTGAAGACACTTTTCAACAAGAGCAATTTAGCTTTTAGTCTGCTGAATTGTCAACTGATGAGATCAAAGTGACCAACCTGTACAAATGACCAATCAGTGCAGCAAGAGTCATCCTGTTGACTCTTGGGAGCAAGTGAATGATTTCTTTGTATTGTTGCAGTCTCTGGGCTTTATGAGAAATATCTGAAAGAAAGAGAAAGCAAATCGGTCACAACACTTGTTTTCCTTGAAACTTTGCTGTGTAAAACTACAAGTGTGTGTGTGTGGGTGTGGTATTTAGTGATAATTCTTTCTTCAATGTCCACTGGAGACAATTCTTAACATCTCAAGTATGTTTTTTTTATTTATAAGGAAACATTTCATTAATGTGATATGCAAAAAATATACGTAATAGAGACAAGAATATAAAGAGAACAGTATACAAAAATGAGATTATTTGGTACATTCATTCAAACTCACACAGTCTCCACAGCTTAGTGAGTTCATTCTAAACTTCATTCACCATATTAATCTGCCAATGTAAAAAGGACTTATTCCCTCAGAGCAAATCAATTAGTTTGATTGGCATTTGAATGAGCCAATCCCAAATTCAACAGCTGAGAGAGAATCTGAAATTAAGAGCCTTCGGCGAGGGTGCTTAAAAGAGTCAGGTAGAAAGAAATGTCTGTGTACACAATAGTTACAGCAGCTTGAGCAGGCTAGCAAGAGATTGACTTTATGCACATCCTTATGTGTGATAAGATGAGCACTGGGAAATACCTATTTTCTACTTTGCAGCAAATAGCATTCTCACCTGTGCTGGCATACAAATTAAACTATTGCTACCTGCTAATTGGACAGTTCTAACTAGAATATTCCTGTCACCACCCCTGAAACCTAGGGAAAGTACACAATGCAAAATGAAGACATCTCTGTCACAGGCAAAGGTTGAATTATATAGTTATGTTCCTGATCATAATCTCAGATCAATTCAGATGAAACATGACTTTGCATCAAGACAACATTAGCATAAACCAGAAGTTTTCAACAGTATGGAAGATGTTGGCCAAATATTTTGGCCTTGAACCCATCAGTGACTCTGCACAGCTCTCTAGGCAAGTGAACTACAAAATATCACAACGTCTGGGGGAAAAAAAACCTCATCTCTCTTTTAAATCGGCAGTTCTTTACTCTGAAACATTGCCTCTTAGTCCTTGATTACAACACAATACCTTATTCATATTGTTCTTCTCAAGCCCATGCAGAGTTTTATATTTCAAGAAGATCACCTCCTTAAGATGATAGGAACTGGTCCAAGGGAGGTGGTAAGGTGATGGTTAGTGAGGGGGAATGCCAATTAAAGATGTTACGGGGAAAGTGAGGAGAAGAGGTAGAAGAATCCCTTTATACTAAGAGTTGTTGTACTTAGCAAACAGCCACTGCTTCATCCATGCTAGCATCTTTCCTGTAATACCATGGGCTTATAGCTTGTTAAGCAGCCTCATGTGTGGCAACTTGTCAAAGGCCTTCTGAAAATCCACAAACGCAACAACAACCCATTCTACTTTGTCTATCCTGCTTGTTAGTTCTTCAAAGAATTCTGACTATGGCCTATTTTATCATGAGCCTCCAAGTACCCTGAGAACACATCCTTAATAACCGACTCAAATATCTTCCCAAACTAAATGGCCAATAGTTTCCTTTCTTCTGCCTCTCTCCCTTCTTTCCAATTTTCCAGTCTTCCAGAACCATTCCAGAATCTAGTAATTCTTGAAAGATCATAACTAATGCCTCTACAATCTCTTCAGCCATTTCAATGAAGCCTATCAAATTTTGAAAGGCTAGATAGGGTGGATGCAAAGAGGATGTTTTCTACAGCGGGTGAGTCTAAGACCAGAGGGCACAGCATCAGAATTGAGGGATGTCCATTTAGAAAAGAGATGAGAAGGAACTTACTTAAGCAAAGGATGGTGAATCTGTGGAATTCATTGCCACGGGCGGCTATGGAGGCCATATTATTGGGTATACTTAAGTAGAGGTTGATAGGTTCTTGATTAGTAAGGACATCAAAGGTAATGGGAGAAGGCAGGAGAACAGGTTTGGGAGAGATAATAAATCAGCTATGATAGGCCTAATTCTACTCCTATACCTTATGCCAAGCAGACAGCTCACACAGCAAAATGCAGTGGTAATACTACAGCTGACTGGCAACTTATATCAAAGAGGCTAATCCAATCCATCCATAAGTAAGTAATTTAAATGCTGTTTTCCCATAACATTTTCATGTAGCACATTACCTGCAGCTTCTTTCCACTGTGGATGGAGCTCTGTCATAAAGATTGGGTCATCTACCTCCCGAAAAAACCTCTTGAGGACATCGGTGACATCCTCAATAAAGTGCTCGCCTGTTCGTAGCTTTACATTCCTGGCGTCCTTTCGAAACTCATCCATTAGCAGCTTGATGCGTGACTTGGCTCCATTCTTCCTGTAAATCCCCTCATGGCACAGCCCTGTGGGAGATGTCAGGTTTACACAATGCTGTTCATATGAGGACAACAGTCTACAGTCTATAATTTGTGGAAACTATTCTCAGCCGCCAATAAGCCAGCAAAACAAAAAAAAAGAAACAAAAACCCTTGAGTTATCAGTGCCATTGCATTCTGAACTAGAACTATCCATGTTTCCTTCTTTCCAAAATATCAGAAAATCATCCCAGGTCAGCAGAAAAGTCACTGCCTGCAGTCTACCACGTCTGCAGGACTTGTTTGTGTCCTGGACAAAGAAGCAGGGCAGGAAAACCATTGTGGACACTACCCATCCTGCAAACTGCCTTTTCCAAAAGCTCTCTTCTGGAAAGTTCAATAGGACTATTACAACAAAAAAGAAACTTCACACCATATTAATCGATTCTTTCCCCATGCACTTAAACTGATAATCATTCTAGTTAGTCACCCCAACCCCTCTTGACCTATAACCTCAGTTACTGCAACCATTGTTACTTCATGTCGCACCAATACGCCACAGTAAATTCCTTGCACATCTAAATGTACATGGCGAATAAAGTTGATCCTTGACCCTTGAACTCACTGCAATCCTACCATTGTGGAACAATACCCTTTGTATACTAAATGTTAGCTTTTGCTTCACACTTTCCCTTCCCTTCTTTTATCTATATACTGGCTATCTTCCCTCTAACAGATGAAGGTTCACGATCCAAACCTTCACTCTCCATTTCTCTTCAACAGGTGCTACCTGGCTGAACTCCTCCAGCAACAGAATCTGTTGCTCTGGGTTGCAGCACCTAAAACACTTCATACACTGTTGTATCTCTGTGCATCTTTCAGGATCTTTCAGGAGTTAGAAATAATGGAACAGTCTTAATTCAAAGGATTCAGTTTATTTTAGAGTACAAACATACAAGTACTAAGCGAACTAAATAAACAGCTGAGAAACGATGCTGAGAGATAAACGGATGCGAAGACAAAAGAATAAAGAAGCCAAGATGACGCCTCTGAAAACTCTATCTTTTTATAATAAAATAATGAAAATTCCTTAGATTAGTTAATAAGCTACATAATTAAAACAATTACATCAGGTGGGCAATGTGCGAATACTGAGCCAATGAAAAATGAGAAAGATGATAAACTGTCAGTTTAGCTGCTATACCACTTTCTGCCAGTGAGTGGGGATGATTCACCATATGCTGTGAAAAATACACCAGTTTGTTAAAAAGTACAAATCTTATAAAAAGTATTATATAAAGTAACAGTGGTTTCCAACTCTATTGTACCCACTTGTTCTCAAGTTATTCTTCAAGAAGGCTTCACTGAGTCTACCAAGAGCAAACAAGATGATGTAAAGTTTTGACTATTTTATAAAATACACACTCATCAACACTGGTGATAGCCATTCCTCATCTTTTTCATTCTTTCATAAAATTCTCATCTCAGGCTCAGTATTCAGCTATAAATAGCCCTAACCCACTGAGTAAACCAAGCATTCTCAATGTAAAATTCAGCCATTACCAAACAGTCACCATGTAGTTAGCAGACAGAATCAATAAACAGACAACAGTTTAATGAAGTCACCACCATGACACGCAACTACTGTTTTTTCAAACAGTTGGAAATTATTCAACTTCATAATGATCTTTCACAGCATGAACTGGTGAGATGGTTGGACAAAAAGAAACAACCAATTAAAAGCTACTTTATTTAGTTGTCAGTTATTTACCTGTAAGTAATTGAACCAAACCTTTTCCTTTACTTTCTGACACAAATTAATTTCTTCATTACATGTACATACAGTGAAATGCATCATTTGCACTAACAACCAATACAAACTAATGATGTGCTGGGGGCAGCTTGCAAATGTCACCATACATTCTAGCCCACAATGCTAGGCAGAACAACACAGAACACAAAGAAACTGAACACTAGCAGCAACAAAACAACAGCAGCACATACACAATCCTCCAACCCCAGGACAGGCTGTCTTTGGCCTCCTGTGAATGTGCTGATTCACAAACGTTGGGTCTTGACTTCTTGAGTGAACTCACAGAGACTTGCAGACCCAGGCTTCAGCTTTGCTGTTCAATATCCACCCCAGAACTCACAGATGACAATGAATGAGAAACCTGGATGAGGACCCCAAACACACTAAGCCTCAAAATCTGGACTCGCTGATGAAGCAATCCCGAACACTAGGCTCCAAACTCTGGTCTTGCCAATTCGCCTACCTAGGAGGTTATAGGCCCTCATGCCTCCTGCCCACAATGAACTCTGATCCCAGAACCTGCCCACAACTTACTGATCTAGGTGATGGGTAGAGAGGACTACCATCCCTCATTCTCGCTGGACTGCTGGCCGGGGATCTGACCATGGATGCCCCATGCATGTGTCACTGGCTTTTGTACACAGAGTGGAGGACTAGATTCTGTACTGACCTCTCATTCCCTGCTCTTGTTCTGCTCTTTCAACCATACCTCTTGGTCCAAGACTCCCATCAAGCCTCTCTCCCTTCACCTGCTCAGTCTCCTTCATGTCTTGAAGATTAGATCTCTGCTTAACTATTAAAAGAACTGCACAAACAAGTCAAAGCACCAATTTCCTTCTCGAATTTGAGCAGAGGCAGTGTTATAATAGCAGTGTGCAGGTGCCCAGAGTTTGAGGATCCATCTTTTTAGCAACATCCATTGGAAACAATTCCTGACATTATCAACCTCCTTATTGATTCCCTTTTACATCCAGAATCAGAATCACTTCACTGCGAGCAGTGAAACATATCAGAGTTGATTCTTATTCAGTGCCAAGTCCAAAACCAAAACAGACACCACAGCAACAATTTACATGACAATAGTGCAAACAGCCAGGACCAGTTAACAATTAGCAGAACAGTCACATGTGCAACTGTCAATAATCAAACTCAAATACATGAGAACATATGAACTGACTCAATAATTATCAACAGAACAAGGAGAGCAAGAGAGTCCATTTAGCGGATGATGTGCAGCGACAGTATTACACCTGAGTGAGTTTTGATCAGAAGCTGGATAGCTCCCGATGACCTTTAGTCCTGCTGGTGATGGACTGGTAATGCTGGTAATGTCTCCCTGATGGCAACTTGGTGAATAGGTGACTGCTTTGGGTGGGTGAAGTCAGCAGAATTATTTTTCAACTCTTTTCTTAGCTCTGGTGACAAGCAGATCTTTTAATGTCGGTAGCTAACAGCTAATGGTCTTCCCTACTGAGTGGACTACTTACTGGCTGCAACCTGGACTTGGAGGGGAGGAGGTGGTAGGAAACCAAGTGGTGATGGAGGTGGTCACAGCACTCTCAATGTCGGCTGAGTAAAAATTCAACAGGATCTGACATGGGTAAGAGATTGAAGCAGTTCTGCATAGGGAGTTCAGAAAGTTCAGACTAAGTTAAAGGGCAGGAGCTTCAGGGTTGTAATCACAAGATTGCTACCTGTGCCATGTGCCAGTGAAGCCAGAACCAGGAAGATTATCTAGTTTAATATGGAGTTAGTGTAGGAAAGAGGGCAAAAGAGTTTTGGATCATTGGGCTCTCTTCCAGTGAAGGTGGAACTTGTACAGAAGGGACAATTTGCACCTGAAGTGGAGGGGTCTAACATCCTAGAGGGAAGGTTTGGTAAGGCTGCACAGTGGGGCTTAAACTAGAGCAGCAGGGGGATGGGAACCAGAGTGCCAGAACAGTTAATGGAGAGGTTGTGGAGGCTGAAGTTGTTAAGACCTCAAAGTTAGGAATTAAAAAGTTGAGTATGGTGCGACAAAATCAAAATCAAAAAGGGTGAATATAGGACTGAAGGTGTGGTATCTGAATGTGCCCAGTATATAGAATAAGGTAGATGGACTTGCAGCACAGTTGCAGATTGGCAGGCATGATAATGTAAATATCACTAAATCATGGCTGAAAGATTATTGTTGGGAAGTTAATGTCCAGGGATACACATTGTATTGAAAGGACAGGCAGGAAGGTAGAGGGGGCAGTGTTGCTTTTTGGTAAAAGTGAAATCATTAGAAATAGGTCACATAAGGTCGGAAGATGTTGAAACATTGTAGATTGAGCTAAGTAATTGCAAGGTAAAAAGACCCTGATGTGAGTTGTATACAGACCCCCCCAAACAGTAGGAAGGATGTGTCCTGCAAATTACAACAGGAGGTAGAAAATACATGCCAAAAGGACAATATTACAATAGTCATGGGGAATTTCAATATGCAGGCAGACTGGGAAAATTAAGTTGGTGCTGGATTACGGGGATGGGTGGTGGGGGGAGATTGCTAGAGTGCCTAAACAAGATGGCTTTTTAGAGCAGATTATGATTGAATCCACTAAAGGATTAGGTATTCTGCATTGGGCGTTATAGAAACATAGAAAAACTACAGCACAATACAGGCCCTTCCCAGCCCACAATGCTGTGCCATGCATGTACTTACTTTAGAATGTACCTAGGTTTACCCATAGCCCTTTATTTTTCTGAGTTCCATGTACCTATCCAGGAGTCTCATAAAAGACCCTATTGTATCTGCCTCCAGCACTATCATCTGGCTGCCCATTCCATGCACTCACCACTCTCTGCGTAAAAAACATACCTCACATGTCCTCTGTATCTGCTTCCAAGCACCTTAAAACTGTGCACTTTCATGTGAGCCATTTCATCCCTGGGGAAAAAAGCCTCTGACTATCCACATGATCAATGCCTCTCATCATCTTATCCACTGTCAACTGTCAGGTCACCTCTCAACCTCCTTTGCTCCAAGGAGAAAAGGCCAAGTTCACTCAACCTATTCTTGTATGGCATGCTCCCCAATCCAGGCAACATCCTTGTAAATCTCCTCTGCACCTGGGGGTCTGTGTTGGTGCCGATTCTTTATACGTTATATGTCAATGAAACTTATCAAATAGTGAAAGGCCTTTATGAAGTGAATGTGATGAGGAAGTTTCCTATGGTGGGAGAGTTTAAGATAAGAAGAGACAGCCTCAGAATAGAGGGGCGTTTTTCTGGAATGGAAATGAGGAGGAATTTCTTTAGCCAGAGTTTGGTGAATCTGTGGAAGTCTTTGCCACTGGTGCTCTGGAGGCCAAGTCTTTATGGATATTTAAGGCAGGGGTTGAAAGATTCTTGATTGGTCAGGGCATGAAGAGATACAGGGATAAGGCAGGAGATTGAGGCTGAGAGGAAAATTGAATCAACTGTGAGGAAACGGTGGAGCAGACTCAATGGGCCAAATGGCCTAATTTAGCTGCTAAATGTCATGGTCTTATGGTCTTATGATATGCCCTGGGTTGTATAGTTTCCTGAGATGGCATAGGAAGAACAATCCCTGCTGGGCTTTCCTTGCAATGAGTGTAATGTTCTTGTTCTACCTCAATGTATAGGTAATGGTAAGCCCAAGAATCTGAATGACTTGATCACAGCCACAGCCTGACCATTAACTTCCAAGGTGATTTCTTCAGGATCCCAATCTGCTATACAGCTGCTGACACCCTTTGAAGTGTGGACACCATCATAGCAGTGAAGAATCAGTTATTCACAACATGACCAAGCAACTTCAATGGACCAAATAAATGCATCATTTATTTTAGAACTCTCTGTTCAATGATACATATTGCATTTGCCTCTGGGAAATAAGGACAAGGGATAGATGAATCTATCAAATATGGTCTCTCAGGTAGCACATACTGCACTAACTTTTGCAGCGGAATGGTGTGCTCACGTATCTGGAGAGAAATTCACTCGCTGATCCCCTGATCTCAGTAGTGAAAGCATCATCCACTGACCCATGGTGGCTGCAGCCCCTCTAGAAGATCACTGTGCTTGCTTCTTCTTTCCAGAAATGTACCAAGTGCTACCGAGGAACTGCTGGACTGAAACAGAAATGAATTTTCCATCCACGGGTGGACATAGCCCATGTCCTTCACAGGAAATCCCTCCACACCTTTGAGCAAATCTAAACAGAGCTCTACCACAGGAAAGAAGCATCTATGATCAAGGACCCCCAACATCAAGGCCAAGGAAGTATTTAGGTTCTCAAGTCCCACACCACCAGGTTCAGAAACAGTCGTTACCCTTCAAACATCAAGCTCATGAACTGCCATGGATAACTTCCCACGCCTCATATCTGAACTGACTCCACAACCCATGAACTCACTTCTAAGAACTCTACAACTCATATTCTCAGTATTATTTATTTACTTAATTATTGGCTTTATTTATACAGTTTGTCTTCTTTTGCACTTTGGTTATTTGTCCATCTCTGTGTCTAGTTTTGCAGTAATTCTATTTTTTGTTTCTTTGTTCTACTGTGAATGCCTGCAACAGAATGAATCTCAAAGTAGTATATGATGACTTACGTGTATTCTTAATACGTACTTTGGTAATAAATTTATTTTGAACTTTGAATCCAGTGTTGGAACAGCTTTGGTTTCCATCACTCTGTGTTAGCTGTGGTCATGAAACTACTTGTGACTACTTCATAATCTGGGATTGCTTCCACTGCCAGAGCACAGTTGGTGCCCCTTATGCTGTGGTGATTACTCACCATATTGGGTAATGAAGGCAATACAGCTGTCAACGATAATGGGGATGTCCTTTCTGCTTAGCTGCTGGTCACTTAGTGCATTCCCCCGACTGCCCGCCGCACTCTGAATATCACTGCACCACATTGAGTAGTCCAGGCGTGTCACTCCATGCAGGTACAATGTTCTGTAGACAAAAAGAAAGAGACGGGTTTACTCTACAAATAGAACATTTTTCTGTATAACAGCTTGCCATAGTTTTTGTTGCTTAACACTGATGTTGTGTCATTTCCTGTTATGACTCCAGGCCTGTATTCACTGCAGTTTAGAAGAATGAGGGTTGGGGGAATCTCATTGAAACCTTACAAATATTTGACGGCCCAGATAAGGTGGATGTGTGGATGGTTCTAAAAGGGTGGGAGTGTAGGACTGGAGGGCACAGCTTCAGAATACAAGGAAGTACCTTCAGAACAGAGATGAGGAGGAGTTTCTTTTGCTAGTGGGTGGTGAATCTGTGGAACATATTGCCACAAAAGGCTGAGAAGGCCTGGTCAATGGGTATACTTGAAATAGAGGTTGATATTCTGATTATTAAGGGATAAAGAGGGAACAAAAATCACCCATGATTGAATGGTGAAGTAGTCTTGATGTGTGGAATGGTGTAATTCTGTTCCTGTGACTCAAGGTCTAATGGTTATCATTTCTCAAAGATCTGAGGGAAATTTTTCATCCATTATTTTGAGGAAGGTCTTCCCAAATTAATGAGTAAGCCTTGTTGCAGGACGAAGGGATACTGAGGCAGAGGGTGAAGGAAAGCCTATCAATATAAATATCAATATAAACACCTCCTGAGAACAGGTGCTTCATACAGTTACTAATTTTTGATGAGGTCAGGTATTTAAATCTTTGATCCTCCGCTATTAACTTCATCAAATGATCCAAGGAGATCTTCAGTGAGCTCTTACATGGAAAGCAAATCAAGCAGTGCAAATTTGAAGGTCACATCTCACCGTTCTTTGTCAACCAGTCGTAATACTTCTTTCTTCTCGCTGTTTTCATTCAGAATAGTGAAAGCTGTTAGATGAGAAGGAACAGCAGTGAGAATGGACCGAGAGACCTCTCCAGCTTAGAGTGCTTCTGACACCGTTCAACTGAAATTGACACCTTTCCATCACCCCTTCTTGTTTTAGTCACTGCTCTGGCAACAGAATATTGCCCCTGCTGAGTAAAGGACTGATATTCGTCCATCCAAATTTCCAACACTGCCAAATTCTTAATCCCCAACCAAACACAACCCTCACTATTATCCTACACCTTCAATACTGCATCTTTTTAGGAAGCTATGATTTTCAGAGCATATACTGTAAACTTTATTGAAATGAATACAATCAAGAAATGCCTTACTAACAATGGATGACTAGCTGATCATCACTTTCCTTATTTTCCCACAAATTGAGTCACCATTAGTGCATTACAACTAATTCTGTTTACCAAACTCTAGGATCCTTGAGAGGGTAGATTGGCTCCAAAGATGAGGTGAGTTCTGTTAAATGTTTAGTTCGGAGAAGTGGATGCTGTTATTCGTGGACCAGTTAGATGGTAGTATCCTAGTTCATATCAGACTGAGATTGTAAGAAGTTGTTGCCATTATCAGATTCAAGGAACACAATACATAAAGCAAAAGCCGAAAGGTACAGGGGGAATTGTATTTAATTATTAGGAATTAATTGCCTGTGAACATGTCAGATAAAGAGTTAAATGGAACTGACTACCTACTGGAGTTAAAAATATGCATGATGATGAGAAATATGGATTGATCATGGTGGGCTGAGTGTCCTCCCTTGTGCTGCTTTGATTCTCATGAATTAATGGGTGCTTACATATGTTCAAGGCTAGTCATGCAAAGGATCTTTAGTCAACATTCAATACTTCTTTAGAAGTATCCAGGCTGCAGTTTGGTGAATCTGACAGACACTGAGTGCAGCCACCTTTTCCTCTGAAGCACCACAGCACTGACAATCTTCCAAGAAATTTGCAGAACAGCATACAAGTTCAAGGTTAATGTTATTCAACCATATGCATGTATACCACCAAATGAAACAATGCTCCACCAGACCAAGGTGCACAAAACAGTGCATATAACTCACACACAACAAATACTAGTGTAAATAACTTAACAAATAATAAGGCACATTCACAACACAAGTTAAAAAGTGAACAGTATAATGCTACTGGTACTTCACATCCTGTTATAGTACTAACAGGTACCTTTGTGGTAATACTCAAAATGATAATTCCCTTGATTTATATTTACAAAGCACATTCAAGCTGTGGTTTCAATCATTGGATTCTGGGACTCACTCAGTTCCTGTAGTCTCTTCAGGTGCAATGTCTCCTCCAGAAGTCCACCCTCTTCACAGCAGAATGTAAGGTTGCATTTCCTAAGCATGAACCACCCCTCCCTCCATTGCTCAGGATTCCGCATTGATTTATAACGCAGCTTTCCAATCCTATCAAACTGCCGATTGAGAAGGCTGTGCAGACTGGCACAAGTGAACCCCTGTGTTGGAAGAGAGAACATCATTTCAGAAATCATTCCTTTAAGATCATCCACACTGTAAATAAACAGTTGTTTAACATGTGAGGTGCCTTCCTGTGGAAGATTTTATGATTTGACTTCACATCACCGAAAAATAACATCAAACTTGTGGCACCAACTGATTGCCTTGGGATAGAAAAATTAAACTCTGATTATGCAAAATACAGAAAACATCATTAGATTCATAAAGTGATACAGCACAGAAACAGACCTTTATCCTACCTATCTGAGCCAACCATCAAGCACCCATTATTAAACTAATCTAGCACCATCCAGGACACACTTTCTGCTTGCTGCTGCAGGAGCCTGAATTCCTACTCCACCAGGTTCAGGAAACTCCTCAATCATAGAAATTTAATTTGCAGAACATTTTGGCCCACAATGTTGTCAGAGGATAATTTACTCACCCCTACACTGAAGTAATTCCATGGTGTATGAGCTCACTATTTATGATGCTACAACTTATGTTCTCAATATTTATTGTTTACTTTTTTCCCTTTTTTGTATTTGCATTTTGTTGATTTTTGCACGAGTTATTAGTCTGTCTTTGGTGTATGCATTTTTTCATTGATGCTGTTGTGTTTCTTTGTACTTACTGTGAATGCCCAGAAGAAAATTAATCTCAGTGTAGTATATGCTAAGATATATATACCTTGGCAATAAACCTTACTTTGAGAGTTGAATTTTGAATCTTACCCACCATTTTATCTTCTCGGAATTCCAATTGAATCCCCTCAGATGCTACCACTCAACTGTATACTGCACTACAGCCAGTTAGCCTACCAAGTGGCAGCGCATTGCCATAGCACTATGCTATTACAACACCATTTGTATGATTGGGGTTCAATTCCTACCACTGTCTGTAGGAAGTTTGTACGTTCTCCCCATGATGGTGTGGATTTCCCCAGGTATCCCAGTTCCCTCCCACATTCCAAAGACATGCCGTTTGTGTTAGTAAGTTGTGGGAATGCTGTGTTGGCTTTGGAAGGGTGTTGACTAATGGGCTGCCCAGCACAATGCTCGCAGATTTGATTTGATGCAAACAACAGTTCACTGAATGTTTTTGAAGCATATGTAACAAATAAAGTTAATCTTTCTTATTTTAATGAAAAATCCACACGTGGGAAGAAACAAAGGCACTGAAAGGAAACCCACAAAATCACAGGGAGAATGTACAAACACAACATAGAGAGTGCCAGAACTCAGCATCAAGCCTTACTTTCTGAAGCTGTGATGCAGCAATTTGACTAGCTGTGACACCCTTATTACACTTGTAAAGATAAACCATAGTTAGGTTGAAAGATCTTTCCTGGGCCTGTCCTTCCCCAGTAAGAAACTAAGAAACAGAAGCTGGAGCACACACTAGTGCATGCTGCTTTATTCAACAAGTTTCAACTATCTGATCTTGGCCTTAGCACCTTTTTCTTGTCACTTCCCTACCCTGCTCAACTCTCGTACAGGCCAAAATCACTGCCTCAAATATATTCATAACACAGGCTCTACAGCTCTGTTGGGTTCCTAACATGAAAGGTCCAAAGAAATTCTTCCTCAGCTCCTATTCAATATCTTTTATTCTGAAACTGTGCCCCATGTTGTTGATTCAATACAAAGGACAAAACCTCTCAGGATCAACTCTGTCTAGCTCCTTCAGAAAAGTTAAATGTGTCAATATAATCCTTTTTCTACATTTCCACTGAATATGGACCCAACAGTCCATTCTCCTGAGAAAGGGATCAATCTACGGAACTTACTCTAAATTTAAAATGACCCCGCTAGAAAGCTGAAATAAAAACAGAAATTTCCGTGAACAGATGAGGTCAGGCAGCATTTGTGGAGGGAGAAGAAGAGATGACATTTCAGGTCTTCTGATATTGCAAAAAGTAACCAGAATATGATCTCATTAACAGTCATAGCAAATAAGTTGCAATCTTGCAAACAGTATTTCCTACAGAGGCGTTTCTTGAGAATTGGGAAAGTCAGTGGAACAAATCTCAGAATTGACAATAAAGGGCATGCCTAGAATAAATTCAAAAGGACAGGCAAAAGCATGGAATTTAAAAAAAGACATTAAAATAGGTGAATATACTGTATAGTGTGAAACATGAGCTGCAAAAAGGATTCAAAAAGACAAAAGGTGAATAAAATAGCTTAAAAATAAAACAAAATGTATAAAATAAATTGGAGGAGATTGACAAACATAAAGGACAATTGTGTGCAGTTTTTGTCACCTACCTACAGGAAAGATGTAAACAAGGTTGAAAGAGTACAGAGAAAATTTACAAGGATGGTGCCAGGTCTGGAGGACCTGAGTTATAAGGAAAGGCTGAATAGGCTGAGACTTTACTTCTTGGAACATAGAAGATTTCAACAAGATTTGATAGAGGTATACAAAATTTTGAGGAGTGTAGATGGGATAAATGCAAGCAGGCTTTTTCCACTGAGGTTGGGTGGGACTACACTAGAGGTCATAAGTTAAGGGTGAACGGTGAAATGTTTAAGGGGAACATGAGGGGAAACTTCTTCACTCACAGTGTGGAAAGAGCTGAGAGCACAAGTGGTACATGCAAGCTCGATTTCAAGATTTAAAGGAAATCTGGATAGGTATATGGCTGTCCATGTTTCAAGTGCAGGTTGATATGTCTAGACAATTTAAATGGTTTGCCATGGACTAGATGGGCTGCACTGCTCGCTTCTGTATTGTACTTTTCTATGACTCTGAAGCTGCATGTGATGACTCTCCCTGGCACACCAGAAACCAATTAAGGGCGGATAAGTCATAGGTATCTGCTCTCTGGTGAGTAGGCAGGTTGACTTCCCATCGTTTCGCGTTTGCAACAACATGGAATCTTCTACTTTCATTAATTCACGGTGGTGATGCATCAGAGGGTGGTGTGGAAATATGGGAAACAGATGATACGATTACTTCTATGTGATAATTTAGCAGCAAGAGGTACCTTTGCTATGGAGCTTGTCCATGTCTGCAGAGTTTCAGGATTGTCTGTTCCAAACTGGAATAACTTTTCTGAAGACAAAAAGATTTCAAATGTGTACCGAAACCTAGGGAAGCCAGTAAAATAAAACAGGCTGAAGCAAATCCCAAAGCCAGAACAATTTTATTTTCAGAGATACATAAAATAATATTATCAAGTTTCAGGCTACTGAAGATTGAATTAAAGCATTCCTTAAAATAGCATTATATTCCAGGATAATATCAGCCCTTCTAAAGTTCTCCACCACGATTATAGATTGGTCCACATTTGAATGATGCCCATTTGGTTGTGAGAATAATGATCCCAGTCATCAAATAAGGCAAGGGTGTTGCCTGGATTGGGGAGCATGCCTTATGAAAACAGGTTGAGTGAATTCGACCTTTTCTCCTTGGAGCGACGGAGGATGACAAATGACCTGATAGAGGTGTATAAGATGATGAGTGGCCTTGATTACGTGGATAGTCAGAGGCCTTTTCCCAGGGCTGAAATGGTTGCCATAAGAGGATACAGGTTTAAGGTGCTGGGGAGTAGGTACAGAAAGGGCCAAACGGCCTGTATTGTGCTGTAGGTTTTCTATGTTTCTATGTTTAAGGCCTCTGCTCATGCTTGTATACAGGGATGGGACTAATCAGCACAAACAAAATGCTAGAGGAACTCAGCAGGCCAGACACATTCCATGGAAGTGAACAGTATGTTTTGAGCCGAGACTCTTCTTTTGGACTGGGAAAGAAGGGGGTAAAAATCAGAATAAAATTGAGTGTAAGATGATAGGTGAAGCCAGGTGGTTGGGAAAGGTAAAGGGCTGGAGAGGAAGGAAGCTGATAGGAGAGGAGAGTGGACCTTAGGAGAAAGGGAAAGAGGAGGGGACCCAGGGGGATGTGAGGGGCAGGTGAGAAGCCAGAGTGGGGAATAGAAGAAGATGGGAGGGAGAGGGACACACACAAAATGCTGGTGAAATGCAGCAGGCCAGGCAGCATCTATAGGGAGAAGCACTGTCGACATTTCGGGCAGATTCTTTTTCAACCAGAAGGAGAAATCTATTTTCATGCCATCGGGTTGGAGGCTACCCAGATGGGATACAAGGTGTTGCTCCTCCACCCTGAGAGTGGCCTCATCATGGTGCAAGAGGAAGCAATGGACCAATATATCAGAATGGGAATGGGAATCGGTATTAAAATGTTTGGTCACTGGGAAGTTCACTTTTGGCAGATGGAGTGGAGGTGCTCAGCAAAGTGATCCCCAATTTATGATAGGTTTCACCAATGTGGAGGAATCCACACAGGGAGCACCAGATACAGTATTCTCAAATTAACCATATACACTCAGTGGCCACTTTATTGGGTACAGGAGTGGAACCTGGTGCAGTCTTCTGCTGCTGTAGCACATCCACTTTGAGGTTCAATGTGTTCTGAGTTCAGAGTTGCTCTTCTGCACAGCACTGCTGTAACACACAGTTATCTGAGTCACTATTGACATCCTGTCAGATTGAACCAGTCTGGCCATTCTCCTCTGATCTTTCTCACTAAAAAGGCATTTTCACCCCTAGAACTGCCTCTCACTGGATGATTATTTTTTGTTCTTCCTCCCATTCTCACTACAGAGACTGTTGTCCATGAAAATCCCAGCAGCTCAGCAGTTTCTGAGACACTCGAACCACCCCATCTGGCACCAACAATTATTCCACGGTCAAAGTGACATGGTGGTCCCTCAGATTTCAAAACCCATTTCCCCTTGATTGCCCTGATGGTCATCTGGGACATCTTACAGTCAAAAGGTCTTTACTACACCTTCTATATGTCAGTGCTGATCAAAGACATTTAGATATTGATGGAATGCATTTCAATACTAATTACATTCTAAAGAAAGCCAAAAGTTAAAAAAAATAAAAAAAATGTAATTGCATATGATTATTAAAAAAGTCTATTAGCTTTACTTACAGAAATAAAAGGTCTGTGCAAGATGTATCAGCTATGGCCCAGGATGGCATAAAGGGAAAGAGCCAGAAAACAAATATAATCTGTTTTTCAGCTGTTTGATCAAGAACCACCACCAGATTCTGTGGGGAGCTGATGACCAAGTTCCAGTTAATTCCATACTTCCACTTTGTGGAATATTTTGCCACTAAGGGCAGTGGAGGACATGTCATTTGAGGTACTTAAGGCAGAAGTTGACAGGTTCTTGATTGGTAAAGGGATAAAAGGTTACAGGGAGAAGGAAAGAGAATGGGTTTGAAAGTCGGCCATGATTCAATCGTAGATCAGACTTGATGGGCCAAGTGGTCTAATTCTGTTTTTATATTTTGTGGTCGCTGCCGATTGGTGATACATAAATTTGGAGCAAGCTTAAGCAAAGCTGGGTCATTGGAGTGATCCCAGACTTCCTGTGGGGAGAGGAGCTCAAAAGGAGCTGGCTGTATCTCTGGAAGTTCTTCAAACCTAAACTCCCATTGCTTCATCCTAATGCTTGACAAATAGCAAAATAAATATTAACTGAAGAAATAAATTATTTAAAATCAAATTAACTAAAAGCATGAAGATAAGGTAGCATAAAGTTAACTCAGTAGATTTCTTACCTTCACAGCCAATTTACGCAGAGTAAATGGCAACAGTATAGTCAAAGCGTAGGGTTTGTGCTTCTACCACTGCAGCTTTGTGCAGCCTGGACACAGAGTGCATTTGGCACTCCTGCTCTGGACAACTGTGTTTTACTGCTAACTCAACAATGAGAGCAGTGGTGGAGTGGGAGGTCACATGAACTGACATCCGGCCCTCCCTCCACAACCCTCAGCTTGATTCAGATTTCTGATTGTGAGTACGCCAGTACAGAGTCCAGAGACAAGTTGAGGAGCAGATAGAGAATACCTGGTGACAGTTTTTGAAACTATCAACTGAGGTTAAGTGTGATCTGACCCTATCATTGACATCTTTAACATCCATGAGCCATTTACTCCCACAGAGCCCAGCTGGGGCAGAGACAAATGCTGCAAGGGATATTGACTGATTTCCCCTGTACCTGTCTGTTGGAATGGAATTGGACATTGACTGTGGTCTGTTCACTCCTATGGAGACAATCTCACACATTTCGATCTTGCCGATTGGTTCAGGACTCTTGTCTGTTTCATAGAATAGAAGAGACCTTTCCATGGAACACCACTGTTTCTGAAACTCTGCAAGAAAACATATTGACAACAGGAGGCAAAATCAGTCATAAAATGAACAGTTCAATAAAGTGTCCTTATAATTAGTAACATCAACACACAAAATTTTGGAGGAATTCAGCAGCATTTATGGAGGGAAATAAACAGTATTTATCATAAGAAGTACTACCAACTGGTTATAACTATATTAACTTTTAGGTCAAACATTCAATGACCTTCAATGATGATCACATACCATCTTTGCATTTCTTGCTGGCAGGGAGCTTTGTCATGGCTGACGTTTTGTACAGATACCCACAATGTACGAAGGATTGTGTGATCTCACTATAAATTGAAGCTGAATCCAAGGGGTTGGAATTTAGAATATCTGTAAGGAAAATATGGTAATCACAATGGTTTTAGTGTATTTTAAACTGCAGCAGTCAGTACACCAATAATATCTTTGAAAGTGTCAAATTGGGAGACCAGCATTTAGAGTGTCCATTTGTAAATGACTGTTAACATTGAAATATTTCTGTAATGTTTTATAAAGTCATTAACTCATCCAGTCTTTTGGTTTCATGGGCAGGAATGGAGAAGGCACAACGGCATAAGATATAGAAGCACAAGCAGGCCATTCAGTCCATTGTACCTTCTCCACCATTCAGAATGATCTTGACTCATCTTCCACCTCAACACCATTTGACACAAAGAGTCCACTCCGCTATTACGTCATGACAGTTTTATTATCCCTCAACCTTTCAATATTGACACATTCATGAAATTTTCCATTTCTAACAGCAATTGTTTTAATGGATTTATGGTTATTTTCTTTTAACGGCAATATTTCAGAGATCAATCTTTACATTTCTGTGTCTCCAGTGTTAATTTTGAAAGGACTGCAATTTGATGATAGTATCACATGAAATAAGTATTGCACTGCTCGGACTTCACCTGTGATAAATTTCTGATACTCCCTTGAACCTCTGCTTTACCAGACAGAGATATTAATCACACTGTCATCTTGACACATTTTATCTGCTAAATATAAACCTTAAAATAAGTTCTACCTGGTCACACAATTGTACACTGCTAAATGAGCTTGGAGGATACAAAGCTGTGTCTGAACTGTCATGAGGGATTTGTGTGATAGCTGACACAAGGGTAGTCATGGATGAGTAACGAGTCAAACTGTTTCTTGATGAAATTTGTGAACCTGAGAGAACTAAGTACTAAACATGAAAGATTGTCAGCTTTAAAACCTGTCATTTCCTCAGAGTATATAAAAAACAATAATCTTAAAAGTAGCTGAGTCCTATTATCAACACTCATTCTCTTAATCACATGCTCTCTCTCTCTCTCTCTGTTTATTTTCTGGTCTGCAAGTTGGCTCTTAATGTACATTGTTTCCTAGTTGTATAACTCCATAATATACTGGTTAGGCACAGGAGTACATTCAGCCAGAGACTCATTCCACCGAGATGCAACACTGAGCGTCGTGGGAAGTCATTCCTGCCTCTAATTTGCTGGCCCTCAAACGTTGAACTTGCTGTTATCAAGGGGTAACTCCAGCTGCTTATCAACTAGATTTTCCCTACTCATCAATCCATTTCCATTAAATTTCTAAACTCCTCAAATTTTGTGAGTCCTGACCAACTTGTCTTCAATCTATCTGTTCTCAGAATCAGCTTCCTCACCACTTGGTTCTCAGTCAGGTTTACAGATCCTTATGCTACTCAGTGATGTCTGGTTCAACAAAGTTTCTATACAATGTATGACACAAGACTTCATATAACTTTTGGTCAACTTCAGACTTCAAAGTTTATGATTCATAGAATTCAGTTCTGTTAACCATAAGTCCCAACCATATGGAAGTAGAACTTCTTCATGGTCCTGAAAGCCTCAGTTATCAATTGTTAGGAACCAATTCATTTTGCCATCTTACAAACCAGCAAATTAAACATTGAACAGTAACAATCAGCATAATGGCGCAATTATCCTGTCATCATGGCAAGAAGTTTGGTAGTAATCATTGATTAAGGAGAGGAAAGATTAGCTGGAGAGTAAAAAGGGGGAAAGGGAATGGATGTAATATATTTAGATAATTGAAAATACTCAACAGATGGAACACTGAAGATAATCTTCAAAGAGATGAACATTGCAGGTAAGGCATTAGCATTGTCAGAGGACTGGTTAACTAGGAGCAAGCCCTGAATATGACCTCGGGAGAATTTCACAATGGTACCTATTACCAGTGGAGTTTTGAGACCACAGTATATGTCAATTGTTTAGAGGAAGGAGGATTTAGAGATGATACAAAAGCAGGTGAAGAGGGTGAAATACAAGACGTGAGAAAGCTACAATTTACAGAAAGGTGTTGAGAGTTTTAACAAATGCGCAGAAAGGTGTACAATGTGTGAAATTGTTCACTTTAGAAACAAGAAAATTAAACAACCTATGATTTAAATAGGAAAAAGTGAGCAAAGCTGCAGTACAAAAGAAAGTAATATGCGGTCACATTATTTATAGATACAGTACTGTGCAAAAGACTTAGGTACAGTATATATATACCTGAGGCTTTTGCACAGGGCTGTAGATTATAATTGAAGGCTGTTCAGAAAAGATTCGTAAGGATGATTTTGGGTATGGAGAGATCATTTTACAAGGAAAAGTTGAATTGGTAGAATCTGGGTTCTTTGGAGTTTAGATAAATGAGAGGTAATTTTGTTGAAATAGATCCTTAGCGGGATTGGTCAGGGTAAACACCTGAAGGAAGAATTGTGGTAGAATCCAGAACTGGAAGGCATAACTTCAAAATAAGGGAACTGAGGTAAGGAGGATTTCCTTTGCTCAAAGAGTTCTGAATTATGGATTTCCATTTCCCTGTCAGCTGTGGAACTGAATCTCTGCATATATTCAAAGATGGCATAGTCTGCATTCAGCAACAGAATTAAGGTTCCCAGGAATGAAAGAGTTAACATAGGAAAAGCACTTGATGACTTTTGGCCTGTACTCACTGAATTCTAGAAGTATGAGATGGGAAACTCATTGAACTTTATTGAATGTTGAATGGTCTAAATAGAGTGGCCATGGACTGAATGGCACAGCCTCAGAATGGAGGGATGTCCCATTGCAACAGAGATAAGGAGAATTTCTTTAGCCAGAGGGTGGTGAATCTGTGGAATTCATTATGGAGGGCAAGTCACTGGGTGTATTTAAAACAGAGCTTGACGGGTTCTTCATTAGTAAGGGTGTCAAAGGCTATAGTAGACGCTGGAGAGTTGGACTGAGGGGAATAATAAATCAGTCGTGATGGAATAGTGGAGAAGACTTGATGGGCCAAATGTCCAAATTCTACTCCTATGTCTTATGGTTTACATGGATTGGGCAGCACAGTTCATAGAGCAAGGGGAATCAGCTATAAACTTACTATCTGGCTGATCAGGTCTGAGGGGATGGTGGGGTTAATCCTCTTTATATTTCCTTTGATTTTATTTGTAAATGATCCCAAAACACAGGTACAGTAGCCACGTCAAAGTATCACATGCTGGAAGGAGATACATCTCGGGAGGACTGAGCCAGCAGTAATGCTTCTGGTGACTTTGCACATACTGATGTTACCGCAACTTGCTAACCTGTCAAAAAAAAGCCTCCTCCTAGCTGAACCGAAATATATGATGGAATGAAGCCTCACTCTCCTGCATAACAGGAGTAACCTCAGTGTTAGACTAGCCCCAAAACCAAGACTCTTCTAATAATATCATACAACAAATTAAATCTACATTTCCTACCTTTGTGGCCTAAACTGAGGTTGATTCTTAGTTGTCCTCTGAACTGGTTTAGAAAAGCCACTACAGTTTTTCTTATTCTTTTGTGAGATGTAGAATGCTGTTGTAGAAGAATGAGGGGAGATTTGACAGAGGTACACCAAAAGTATAAGGCGTATGGATAGGGTAAACGCAAGCAGGCTTTTTCCACTGAGGTTGGGTGGAACTAGAACTAGAAGGCATGGGTTAAGGAAGAAAGGTGAAATGTTTAAGGCGAAAATGGGGAACTTCTCCTAGAGGGTGGTGAAGTGTGGAATGAGCTGCCAGCAGGTTTTGGATGCAGGCTTAATTTCAATATCTAAGAAAAATTTGGATAGGTACATGGATGGGAGGAGTGTGGAGAGCTATGATCCAGGTGCAGGTCAATGAGATTAAGCAGATTAATAGTTTGGCATGGGTTAGATGGGCCAAATGGCTTGTTTCTCTGCTGTAGTGTTCTATGATTCTGTAACTATGACTTTATCTGGGTTTGCTGGCAAGGCCAGCAATTATTACCTCTTCTTAATTACCCTTGAGAAGATGGTGCATATCCCAGAATGTGTTGCTAGGTCTGGGGATCCATGAATCTTTCTTGCCTGGTGATGATCATGAATGACAATATAGAAAACATAGAAAACCTACAGCACAATACAGGCCCTTTGGCCCACAAAGTTGTGCTGAACATGTCCCTACCTTAGAAATTACTAGGCTTACCCATAGCCCACTATTTTTCTAAGCTCCATATAGCTGTCCAAAAGTCTCTTAAAAGACCCTATCATATCCGCCAAATATATTAAATTACTTTCCATTATTTTCCCTGGTGCTAGTGGGTTAAAAGTCTGCACCAAAGTGAGGGATGTTAACCCTTGCCTTGTACAGAAAATGATTCTTATTTCCAGCATAAAGACATTAAACCAGGCCAAGAAGAATTCGCAAGTACCAACTCAATTACTTCTGGTAGTGCATTGCCAGAAATGATAAATTCACAAGCGAGAGGTTGAACAAACTTGTGTTATTTTCTCTGGAGTGGCAGAGGCTGCTGGGAGATCTGGTAAAGGCTTATAAGATTATGACAGGCATAGAGTAAACAGATAATGTATTTTCCCCAATCTCTAATACCAAAACGCATGCATTTTAGGTGAGAGGGCGTAATTTGAAAGGAGTGTGAGGAGCAGGATTTTTTACACAGTGAGTAGTGGGTCCCTGGGGTGGTGGTAGAGGCGAAAACATGAGAGATGTTTAGGTAGGCACATGAACGTGAGGAAAACAAAAGGATATGGACATTGTATTGGCAGAAGTGATCAGTTTAGTTAGCCATTTGATTAGAGTTTAATTGGTTCAGTGCAACACTGTGAACCAAAGAGCTTGCTCCTGTGATGAACTGTTCTGTATTCTATGTTCTATGAGATGAATTTGGTAACTCGTGATCTCACGATCATAAAGACCACAATAGATAATCATCAAATGGAAACATTAGTAAAGCCACATGAGGGCAAGTTAAAGTTAGTTTGAGAAAAGGAACAGATACTGTACTTGAGTTCCTCCAATTTAGATCATTTAACTTTCATCAAAGTTAAAGGAAAGCATCAATCCTTCATCACTTTGGCACCATTTCAGCTTGCTTTTTGCCTGAATTCTTTTTTTCACCGAGCTATGAATGCATAGGCTGAATAAGGTGCCCTCAGAAAGCAAGCACTCTGCATTATCTGTGCAATGGGCGGCACGATAGCATAGCGGTTAGCACAACAATTTACAACTCCGCAGCAACCCAATTTCAGTTTCTGCCACCATCTGTAAGGACTTTGTACATTTTCTCCATGACCATGTAGGGTTCTTCTGGATGCTCCAGTTTACTCCGCTGTCCAAAGACTTTACCGGTTAGTAGGTTAATTGTAAATTGCCCCATGATTAGGCTAGAGTCAAATCAGGAGTTCCTAGCAACATGGTTTGAGGACTGGATGGAAGGAGCTATTCCATGCTGTATCTGAATAAAATAAAAATAAAGATGTCCAGACCAAAAATTTATCAATCTACCCTAGTTAACAAGGTCTCATACTGGGGCTGATTGAACATCTCCTTTATGCTACAGTAAAGTTAATTTTAGACGATTCGAGAGATAGGTTTAGTTTGTAATGGAGTAACTGTATGTTTTGATGCGCATGTGGCAAATAAAGAAAATCTTTTTATCTGTATCTTTAAAAATTGACAGAGTTAGAGCTGATGGAATTAGTTACACAACCAACCAGACACGAGGCTGGTGTTAAGTGGTGGGTACGCTGCTGCCTACGTGTGATCAGATCCTGGCATTGTAACCTCTATAATTTCTGTTGCAGAAATATCCAGCTGCCTTTAGAGATCCAATGCAAGTTCTCAGTTCTGGGAAAAGCACCCCTTCATCTGTTTTCAAATGTGCTTGTTGATTTTGTGTGTCAATGTGAAACCAAATACTTCTTCACAGTAACATGCAAGTCTAGAAATTGCTTTCAAACCTTTTAATGGAATTGAAATTGATGTATGTCATTCTAATATTGTTTGTATAAGTTCCATCATGATTGCCATCTTCAGTTGTGACCTTCCTGTTGTCAGGTTTTGCGGTTTGCAAGCACTACGCTGCTGATCTAGTTCACAACTTTGTAGTTTTGTGGGTGTAACCTCAGAAACCAGCTCTTACAGTTACTTATACATAAAATGCAGCAGTCTTTCAGGATCTGGGCAGTGGTGCCATTTAAAGAATGCTGCATTAGTGGGAAGGCTTGTGAGGGAATGCTCCAAGATTTTGAAGGGACTTGGACAGGATGCTGGAGAACAGAATATGGCACATTACGGTAAGGAACATGTTCTTCAACATGACATCTGTCTCTGCCATGGTGATAAATTAAACGAATCCCATCTGCCTGCATGTGACCCATTTCCCATCATTCTTTGCATGTCCATGTGTCAGTCTAAATGCCTCTCGAAACAATCCTGTGTAAAAGTCTTAGGCATATACACATTAAACAGCTAGGGTGCCTAAGACTTTTGCACAATACCGTAGCAATTTTAACTATTGCACTGTACTGCTGCTGCAAAAAAACAAATTTCATGACATATGTGAGTGATGATAAACCTGATTCTGATTGGGGGTCTATTGTGGGAAGGGGCAGGGAGAGGGAAATTTTGATTGGGAAAAGGCAAAGGGAGAGGGAAGTACTGGAGAGACATTCTGTAATGATCAATAAACCAATTACTTGGAATCAAATAATCTTGCCTGGTGTCTCAGGGCTAGGTGTCACACCCCACCCTGACACTCCTTCTCTGCCACCTGTCCCATACCCCTCCCACAGTGCTTCACCCTTGCTACTCCCATTCTCCTTTGCTCCCGCCAGATTTACAAACTCACTCTCTGCTGCACGTTGACAAATACACTACTGTGCAAATGTCTTTGGCACTCTGGCTGCATATATGTGCCTAAGACTTTTGCACAGTACTGTATGTCTGCTTCCACGACTATTCTTGACAAAGCCATCCTTGCAGCTACCACTCCGTGTAATAAAAAACATATCACAGGAGGCATGTTGTGTTTTGCAAAGGAGACACAGAGACAATGAAGGCTATGGCAGATTATGGTGAATCTCTTTCCACAGCAGAGAAGAGGAAATCTATGAAAGTCTGCTCACTAGAGAGCACTGCAATGCATTCAAATGCCTTTCTCCATCTTACCTGCTCCTATGGGATGAACATAAAGCAGAATAAGTAGAGAACATCCATGACTTCTCTACAGTAAAAGATGAGGCAGCGACCACAACGACCTTTGACTCCAGACTAAAACCAGAGTGGGCATACATGTCTAGAGTCTTACAATGTCAATGTCACTGATGTCAAAGAACATATATAATTTGAATATTTGTCTTCTTCATGGCACTTTCAGGACAAATGGGATTTGTAAAAATAGGTTCTTTTAAATATGTAAGAATTGTTATTTTTTGAACAGTTGACCTGTGTGTGATTGTTTCTCTCTCCATCTCTCACGTTCTCTGCTCCAGGAGGAAAGTGCTGGTGTTTGATCATTCACTCTCTCTCCCTCTCACTCAATGTTGCTGGAGGATGGTGATAGATTCTTGGGTCTTGGGCAAGGTTTAATTGACACATTTTGTGCATTGGAATCTATAGTTCATGTTATGATGAGTTTCTGGTTACACTTTTTTTTATTGTTATTTTGTACAATTTTGATTAGAGTGGACTGGCCTGCTATATTTAACTGAACTGAACTGAGCATTGCTAGACTCTTTCAATTACTTTCTGGTTTGCTGTATTATATTATGTGTTTTATGCTCATTTTTGTTTTGCCGTTTGAAAGATTTGTTCTTTTTTTGCATGTTGTGTGTTTGATAGTTTCATTGAGTGGGTTCCATAGTGTTTCTTTGTTTCGTGGGTGGCTGTAGGAAAATGAATCTCAAGATTGTATACTGCGTACATACTTTGATAATAAATATACTTTGAACTTACAACAGTTGAAGTTGAAAATCACACTTAAAGTGAAGGCTGAATTTTCCACTACTATTCACCTCAGCTGAAGTGAAGGGAATTGAACCCCATTTGGTGATTGTAGGCACTCTAATGCAATGTGCTAACCATTATGCTACCATGGATGGCACAACTAAAACTACTATAGCAGTATAAAACTGTATTAGTTGCTAATAGTTATCAATGGAGGAATTCATCCAGTGTATGCTACCATGTTCTTTTGATTCACTGTAAATGAACAAAATCAACACAGACACCTACTGCAGATAATGGACTGCCTTCCAGCAACACTTTCAATGATTGCATCCTCCCAATCTTTATTTTCATTATAACGTTCAAGATGATTGCCGATACCTTCAAATTCTTCAGCTTCTAACTTGAAGTAGTGAAATCATTTCATTTTCACTCCTGACTATTTCTGGCATCTCCAAGCCTGAATGCTTGAAACAGCAGTGACCAAAACAAATTCTGAATTTTCTTACTGCTTATTACTCACAAACTATCAGTAACAAAAATCAATGCTTTTTGAACACAAACACACACAAGTGATGCTATTTAAAAACTGTTCGGCAATAATTTCCTGTTCCAATTCAGTTGCATAGTGTCCCAAATAAATGAAGAAAACCCAGGCTATTTTCTCAATTTTCATTTGTTCTTTAAGAGTTGTTCCAAATCAGTGGCTGCTCCAATTAACCAATAGCACAATTAACCACAATCCACTATTTGAGATAATTATATTATATATATTTCTGTGCTGTCAAATATTCTTTCCCAAAGTTAGGAGCTGAATTTACCATCAGCTGATAATAAAGGCAGAATGGCCAAAATATTTCTTTCTTTATTCTGGAATATGAACATAGTTAACTTTCCGAGGGGTGGGAGGGGTGGTGGGGAGGGGTGTGAATTGAGGAAAGGAATTTCTAGGCCAAAGTTTGCAGTACTCTATTTTACATTCTCTATGGTACATAAAGTAGCTGTAAAGCATAGGAAAGGTCAATCTGTTCTGCCATTTGATTGTGGCTGATTTATTGGAATCAGAATTAGATTTATTATCATCAGCATGGGTTGTGAAATTTGTTAACTTAGCAGCAGCAGTTCAATGCAGTACATAATATGGAAGAAAAGATAATAAAAAAATCAATTACAATATACATATATTGAATAGATTAAAAATCATGCAATAAACAGAAACAATGTATATTAAAGAAGTGAGGTAATGTTCAGGGGTTCAATGTCCATTTAGGAATCAGATGGCAGAGGGGAAGAAGCTGTTCCTGAATCACTGAGTGTGTGCCTTCAGGCTTCTGTACCTCCTGCCTGATGGTAACAGTGAGAAAAGGGCATGTCCTGGGTGCTGGAGGTCCTTAATAATGGACGCTGCCTTTCTGAGACACCATTCTTGGAAGATGTCCTGGGTACTTTGTAGGCTAGTACCCATGATGGAGCTGACTAAACTTACAACCCTCTGTAGCTTCTTCTGGTCCTGTGCAGTAGCAACCCCCCATCCCCCCCATACCAGACAGTGATGCAGCCTGTCAAAATGCTCTCCAAGGTACATCTATAGAAGTTTTTAAATGTATTTGTTGATATACCAAATCACTTCAAACTCCTAACGAAGTGTAGATGGGGTTTGAGCTATGCCTAGCCACACTGTCATGTGTATATAGAGAGTAGAGCAGTGGGCTAGGCACATACCCCTGAGGTGTTTATTACTCCCAGTGTTGATCATCAGCGAGGAGGAGATGTTAACACCAATCTGCACAGATTGTGGGCTTCTGGTTTGGAGGTCGAGGATCCAATTGCAGAGAGAGCGACAGAAGCACAGGTCCTGTAACTTCTCAATCAGGATTGTGGGAATGATGATACTAAATGCTGAGCTATAGTCAATGAACAGTATCCTGACGTAGGTTTTTGTGTTGTCCAGGTGGTCTAAAGCCATGTGAGGAGCCATTGAGATTGAGACTGCAGTTGACCTATTGTGGCAGTAGGCAAATTGCAATGGGTCCAGGACCGTACTGAGGCAATTCAGCCTAGTCATGACCAACCTCTTAAAGCATTTCGTCACTGTAGATGTGAGTCCTATGAGGCAATAGTCATTAAAGGAGCTGATATTATTTTTCTTACTGGTATAATTGTTGCCCTTTTGAAGCAAGTGGGAACTTCTGCCTGTAGCAGTGAGAGGTTAAAAATATCCTTGAATACTCCTGCCAGTTGGTTGGCACAGGTTTTCAGAGCCTTACCAGGTTCTCCATGGGGACCTTCCACCTTGTCAGGGTTCACTCTCCTTAAAGAAAGCCTAACATCGGCCTCTGAGACACAAATCACACGGTCATCAGACGCAGCAGGGATCTTCACAGCTGTAGTTATATTCTCCCTCTCAAAGCTTGCACAGAAGGTGGTGAGTTCATCTGGTAGTGAAGCATCATGCTATTGGGTTTCACTTTATAGGAAGTAATGTCTTGCAAACCCTGCCAGAGGTATTGTACATCCAATGTATGATAACTTAATTGCCTCCAACGTCGTTCAAAATTGTCTCTTCGTCCTTGAAATAGCCTTCCAGTTTTTTTCAGACTGGCCTGGTTAAAATCCCATAAAATGATGGTGAAGGCATTAGGGTGCGCTGTTTCGTGCACGTTGATCCCATTGTTCAGCTTATCTAAAGCTGGATTTACATTGGCCTCAGGTGGAATGTATACCGCTACCAAAATGATCTCAGTTATCTCCAGAGGTAGGTAAAAAGGATGGCACTTCACTGCTAGATATTCCAGGTCTGGTGAGAAGAATTGGGACAGCACTGATACTCCTCCACCTCTGCTTCTCAGAGACTCTATAGAACTATCCTGGGAGTGTATAGTAAACCCGTCGATCTGAATCACTGCATCCAGTACGGAAGGGGTTAACCAGGATCCATCACAATCTCATTCTCCTATTTCCTCCCCATAACCTTTGACACCATACTAGCCAAAATCACTCTAAATATACACAATAACTTTTCTTTCAGAGCTGTCTGTGGAACCAGATACTTTCTATGCTTGAATCCTCTCCCAAATCTGTGTGAGGTTTTCACTAATTCTATTATCAAGCAATGGAACCATTGATAAATACTCAGCTCTTTCTTAGTGTGGCCTCTTCACACGTAATACTGATGGTCTAACATAGTAAATCAAATCAATGTCTATAGATAACTCCAAAAGGGAGCAAAAAGCAATTCCTCAGTGTCTTTATTCAAACTGCTTGGCCTATAGGGGAATTAAAAAATGTTCATTTCAGTTGTGAAATATTCCTCTTGAAGACCTCTGACTAACTCACCAAACTTTGAGTCACCCACCCCCTTAGAGGGAAATTTATTTCTGATGCTACTCCTATGGTGTGTTTTATTTTAAAAGCCAGGCTTAGATGCCAGAGTTGAAAATTTATTTTGTGGGAACTTTAAGAGGGGTGGTAGGAGGAGGCACTGTTAATGTTCTGGAGACAATATCCATAACCCATTATACCTATTACAGATAAAGATAAGATGAGCTTTATTTTCCATATGTGCGTTGAAATGTATAGTAAAATGGGTCAATTGTGTTAAATCAGATCAGCTAGGGTTGTGCTGGGCAGCCCATAAGTGTCACCACACTTCCGGTGCCAACGTAACATGCCCAAAATTCACTAATCCTAAACAAATAACTTTAGGACTGTGGGAGGAGACTGGAGCACCTGGAGGAAACCCATGTGGTCACAGGGAGGAACATATAAACTCCTAACATACAGCAGAGGGAATTGAACCACAGTCTTATAGCTGTTATGTTTTGTAATTTCAAAATGTTAAACTAATTTAAGGAATTTCATGGGAGTTTGAAAATACAGGTGTAGTTCGAGTTTACTTTAAGTGAGACATGCACATAACACATGGTAGTATGATGATGTATACAACTAACATATTTTAGATATAATCCATAATTAAGTATTTAAAATGAACAACAATGATTAATTAGACAATACACATATACAAGATTATTCAAATATTACTTAAATATTAAATGCACAACATCGGCTGGCAATGTAAAGCTTTGAACAAACCACTATACCACTGAACTCCGACTTGTAGAATCTACTCAACAGTTTATATTGTTCACATAGAACCACTGCACCAATTGACCATGAGGAGAATCCCACCTCCTCGATGTTCCAGTGTGCGGTAGTTCACTGGTATCTATGTTGCGGTGACCAAGGTGTGGGGGTAGGATTGGGAGAGATTTTCCTTCATACAAACACTAAATGCCATCTCCTCAAACATTCAGTAGGAAGAAGACAGGACAGCACTTGAACAGGCATCTTCAGCTCATAATGTATCAAACTAATTAAGCTAATAATGCTCCATTACACTAATCCCTTCTGCCTACACATAGTACATAAGAACTTAACTCCAGCTTCTCATTCCAGATAAGTAGCTAAGATTTTTTTAAACTCTCTATTTTACTCTGGTAGAAAACTTCAAGGGACTACCCATCATTACTGAAGACTACCCAAAACTGGGTGGGGGGGGGTGGAGATATTTCTCTTCCAGAGGAGGTATAAGGTGCTCCTTCCCTCCATTAGCCTGCAGGTTATCATTTGGCAAGGTGTAGCACCTGCTTAGCAACCCCCTACATACACACCATGAAGCCAGGAAGCGGATGGTGGGTGGTCATGAGCAGATGATGCATTTCACAAGTCCTGACAACTGATGCCAGGCAGACAGTCTCTGAAGCATCTTGATAATGGCTGGAGTCACCCATCTCAAGACCATAAGACATAGGAGCAGAATTAGGCCATCTGACCCATCGAGTCGAGTCTGCTCCACCATCCAATCAAGGCTGATCCAGTTTTTTTCCTCCTCAACCCAACTTCCTGGGCTTCCCCTCATAACCTTTGATGCCATGTCCAATCAAGAACCTATCAACCTCTGCCTTAAATACACCCAGCCGTCTGGCCTCCACAGCTGCACATGGCAACAAATTCCACAAATTCACCACCCTCTGGCTAAAGAAATTTCTCCGCATTTCTGTTTTGAATGGACGCCCCTCTATCCTGAGGCTGTGCCCTCTTGTCTTAGACTCTCCCATCATGGAAAACATCCTTTGCACATCTACTCTGTCTAGGCCTTTCAACATTCAAAAGGTTTCAATGAGAACCTCCCCCCCCCCCCCCCCATCCTTTTAAATTCCAGTGAGTACAGACCCAGAGCCATCAAACACTCCTCATATGATAACTTTTTCATTTCTGGAATCATCCTTGTGAACCTCCTCTGAATCTTCTCCAATGCCAGCACATCTTTTCTAAAATGAGCGGCCCAAAACTGTTCCCAATACAAGGTGAGGCCTCACCAGTACCTAATAAAACCTCAGCATCACATCCCCACTCTTGTATTCTAGACCTCTTGAAATGAATGCTAACATGGCATTTGCCTTCCTCACCACCAATTCGACCTGCAAGTTAACCTTCAGGGTGTTCTGCACAAGGATTCACAAGTCCCTTTGCATCTCGGGTTTTTGGATTTTTTTCCCTGTTTAGAAAATAGTCCACAGATTTATTTCTACTACCAAAGTGCATGACCACATATTTTCCAACATTATATTTCATTTGCCACTTTCGTGCCCATTCTCATAATCTGACCAAGTCCTTCCGCATCCTATCTGTTTCCTCAACACTACCTGCCCCTCCACCAACCTTCATATCATCTGCAAACCTGACCACAAAGCCATCTATTTCATCACCTAAATCATTTATATACAGCATGAAAATAGGTGGTCCCAAAACCGACCCCTGCAGAATATCACTAGTCACTGGCAGCCAACCAAAAAAGTATCCTTTTAGTCCCACTTGCTGCCTTCTTCCAATCAGCCATTGCTCTAACCATGTTAGTCACTTTCCTGTAATACTATTGTACAATGTAATGTGTATGTTACTCAAAATGGCTTCTTTGGTTTGTTAAGAGTAGGAATGCTTCTTTGTCTGATAAGTGTTTCTCTCGCAGTTGTTTAGCTTTAGACTTGCTGATATGGGGAGTGTATTCATTTGTTAACCAATGGGGAATGTTATTTTGTCTTGTGAGGCTGGGAGCTTGGGGGGCTTTCGTGGTTTTTCAGGCTAGTCGGGAAGAAGACACCGAGGGTGGACGTGCGCTGCACTGCTTGGTCGACCACCGGGGTGGTCCCACGTGGAGGTCGGAGGAAAGTGACGAGGGTTCGAATGGTTCGATGGTTGAGCTCCAACAATGTGCACTAAACTGACTGAACTTTGATAAGTTGGCACCTTTTACTTTTCTTTCATATATACTGTATTGCATAGTACTCTTTTAGTTTTAGTAAAATCTTTAAAGTGTATTTCATAATGGTATCTGGTGTGAGTTTGATACTGTGCATGTGCGCGCGGCATAAACTTGATTCTCACAGCATCTGTGTGTACATCATCTGTGGGGTTGGTGAGTGGCTGGATCTCCTTTTTCCCCTAGACATATACCAGCCTGTTGGGTAAGAGTTACAATATGAGTTCTTAACTTGGCAAATAGCCTCATGTGTGGCACCTTGTCAAAAGCCTCTTGACTCCAAATATACAACATCCCTTTATCTATCCTACCTGTAATCTCCTCAGAGTTCCAACAGGTTCATCAGGCAGGATTTTCCCTGAAGGAAATCATGCTGACTTTGTCCTATCTTGTCCTGTATCACCAAGTACTCCATCACCTCATCCTTAAAAATTGACTCTCACATCTTTCCAACCACTAAAGTCAGACTAACTGGTCTATAATTTCCTTTCTGCTGCCTTCCTCCTTTCTTAAAGAGGAGTGACATTTGCAATTTTCCAATCCTCTGACACCATGCCAGAGTCCAATGATTTTTGAAAGGTCATTTCTAATGCTGCCACAATCTCTAACACTATCTCTTTCAGAACCCTAGGGTGCAGTTCATCTTGTAAAGAGACTGCCCAGAAGAAGGCAATGGCAACCCATTTCTCTAAAAAAATTTGTCAAGAACAATCATGGTCATGGAAAGACCATGATTGCCCAAGTTATATGACATGGTACATAATGAATGAACACAAAACAATGTGCACTTTCCCAGTGATAAGTCCAGTAGTTAGTATAGACCGGGGGTCGGCAACCTGCGGCTCCCGAGCCATTTGTGGCTCTTTCACCTCTGTGCTGCGGCTCCCTGTGGCTTTGGGAAATAATTGGTCAGTATTTAATTAAAATGTATTTTATGTTAGTTTGTTAGCTTTTGAAATGTAATTATGGTGATCTTGTACAACCTAAGTGTAGCGACACATTTCCTGCCACATCATAAAACGGCTCACAATTAGCCAGCATTCCGGCTAAGGGAGATAGCCTACGGGGGTTTGTGAGTACGCGTCTTTTGCAGCATCTGCGTCCATGGGGGCTGGGTTGAGGGAAGCTGAAAAGCAAGGCTGTTTAGTTCGAATAAAGCTATCTTTGACTGCAGTTTACTGACACCGCTACAACATGTTTTTATCGCTGGCTGTCCAGACGGAAGGTGCTGAAACGCTTTGTCGCGTGTCTGGAAGAAGTGAAAACTTTCCTGGGCAGCAAAGGGCTCACCTTTCCTGAGCTGGAACAGCCAGAGTGGCTGGAAAAGCTACACTTCATGGTAGACATGACAGCGCACCTGAACACGCTGAACACAGCTCTTCAGGGGAAAGGACGTACAGCCCTGCACATGTTGGAGGATGTTTTGGCATTCGAGCGCAAGTTGACAGTGCTTGCCAGAGATTTACAGAAAGGCACTTTGTCTCACTTCCCCAATTTGAGAGAGTTCAAACAAGGTCACGACATGATAATTTCGGAGTATTTACATTCTGCAATCATCGCAATGCAAACATCGTTTGGGAAACGCTTCTGTGAGTTCAGAGAGGAAAAAAACACATTATCCTTCCCGGTCACTCCCTTAAGCATCGATCCTTCCCTACTGAATACGACTGCATTGGCAGGTGTGAGTCAACCTGATCTTGAGATGGAACTGGCCGACATAGCCGACAAAGACATATGGGTGTCCAAGTTTAGACGCTTGACAGCAGACCTTGAAGATGTTGCCCGTCAGAAGGCCGTTCTTGCTCAGAAACACAAATGGAGTGATATTGAAAACCTCACAGATGACAGCTTGCGATCCTGTGTAAAGATGAAGGTGACATCATACAGCCCTGATGTGCAGACGCTGTGCGCTGAGGTCCAGGAGCAGAAATCCCATTAACCAAGTATGATAAATATTTTAATTGCCTATTATTTTACTCATATTCATATTTTTTCATTGTTCAGTGAAATAGTCCTTTCATTTTTCAGGATGACAGCTGGCTGACGTTATTTTTGGTTTGCTGCTGGCGGAAAATTTAAGTTCGGCGTTTTTCATAAATACAAGAAGGACTCAAATAGACATTGAATATTTTACTTAAAAGTAACTTTCAACCCAACGTCTTTTTTTCGGAGTTCAAAATGTTTTTGTTGCATGCAGAAATGTAATTTCGTTTTCTCTGCAGGAGTTCATCAATTTCATAAATGCAACACATTATAGTTTGTTTATACATAGCATAAAGGCAAAAAAAACGTTGTATGCAGTGTTATTTCATTTTAAATGTCAAACGGGTTTTGCGGCTCCCAGTGTTTTCTTTTCTGTGGGAAACGGGTCCAAGTGGCTCTTTCAGTGGTAAAGGTTGCTGACCCCTGGTATAGACTCTAAAGTGTGTACAATCCTTTTGCCAATCACTTTGGCTTAGAGTTCCCTCAGAGTTTATAAGACATTCTGAATTGTAAGGAACCTTATGAAAACTCTAAAAGGGAATGACCTGCTGTTTTGTCTAGCCTGTCCTGTAGTGTGGTGATACCTTGTGCGGTTCAAAGATGACATTCCATGTCCTAACAGGAGAACATGTCAGCATATAGATGGGGTGAAAAATTAAAAGCCCTGGTTATTAGGAGGAAATAAAGGGATATTTCCTCTGCTGTTTCTCTGGAGATTAAAACCAGCTCTAAGTGCATACTGTATAACTACTTTAGCAATGGTCTGAAATGAATATTGTCTATGTTTCTAGAGGTCTTCATGATTTAGTGAATTAGTGATGAATACCACATTTTGTAAATATAGCAACACATAGGTATAATTTTACTTGGCCCACCCTAATTTGACACACACCTCAAGACTCACAGCACCAGGATCAGGAACAGCTATTACCCCTCAACCATCAGGCTCTTCAACCAAAGGGGATAACTTCACTCAACTTCACTTACCCCATCTTTGGAATGTTCCCACAACCTATGGCCTCGCTTTCAAGGACTCGTCATTTTATGTTCTCAATATTTATTCCTTATTTGTTTTTTATTATTATTACTTCATTCTTTTTGAATTTTCACATTACTTTGTCTTTTATACACTGGTTGAATGTCCAAGTTGGTGCAGTCGTTTATTGATTCTATTATGGTTATTATTCTATTATGGATTTATTGAGTATGCCAGCAAAAAAGTGAAGCTCAGGATTGTATAAGGTAACATACATGTCCTTTGATTAGGAATTTCTTTTAAACTTTGAACTTATCTCTATCCCTCTCACCCATACCTCATACAAGGTATCTGAAATGACTAGGCCTTGATGTTAATGCTAGCTTGCATTCCTCGGGATCTAAAAACCTCTGAAGCAGTAGAAAGTAGGTTTCCATTGTATTTCTACCTTACCATTTTTGTGTGCATAACATAAAATTTCACTTGATTTGTCAGGGCTTTGATTCCTAGAGATGCTTAATAGTAATCTGAAAAATAATGCTGTTAGGGATGTGGAGGACATAGTAAATGGGAGTTAAACATGCTGAGAATGGTGGGGCATAATGTAATGGAAATTACTTTATTAAAGATTTGTTTTATTTGTGACATGTACATCACAACATGCAGTGAAATGTGTTGTTTGCATCCAATCAAATCAGCAAAAATCGTGCCGCGTAGACCGCAAGTGTTGCCACACTTCCGCCACCACTACAGCATGCTCACAGCTCACTAACTATCTGTACGGTACTGTGCAGAAGTCCGAGGCACATATATATAATTGGGGTGCCTTGGAATTTTGCACAGTACTGTATTTTTCAACATGGAGCAGAGAACAAGTTTGTAAATCTGGCAGGAGCAAAGGTTCTTGGGAATGGTGAGGGTGAGGCACCGCGGGAGGGGTGTGGGACAAGTGGCAGAGAGGGAGTGCCAGTACCAGGAGCTGGGGGTTGGCACAGGTGCAGACACACTCAGCCCCAAGACAGCAGGCAAGGTCATTTGATTTTAATCAATTGGTTCATTGATCATTACAGAATGTCTCTCTTGTACTTCCTGCTCCCTCCCCTCTCCCTTTTCCTAACCATGATTCCCCTCTCCCTGCCCCCTTCCCACTCTCAGATCACAATAGAGACCCATATCAGAATCAGGTTTATCATCACTCACATGTCATGAATTTTGTTTTTCTTTCTGAGGCAGCAGTACGGTGTAATACATAAAATTAATACAGTACTGTGTAGAAGTCTTATGTGTCATACTATATATCTGTGTTTAAGACTTTTGCAGAGTACTGTACATCTTTGGCACGTGGGAGGAAACTGGAGCATCTGGAGGAAACCCACATGGTCACAGGGAGAACGTACAAAATCTTTACACACAGCTGTGAGAATTGAAATTTGATCAATGGTACTTGGCATTAAAAAGCAATGTGCTAACTACCATCCTACTGCAGATGAAAGTATTGGCTAAGGGTTATTGATTCCCATTAATTCCAGAAAAGCAAAACTTCCACTAATTGTACAATGGGATTGGAAGATTTTAAAATCATAAGGGCAAAAGAGTCTTATGAAAGGTAATGTAAACAGTGGTAGTCAGTTTCAGGGTTTAGACCTGGAGATACATTTCCAAATCAGAATGACGCAGGTCTTATAGGGGGACCTTGAGGGTGATGTACTTGATCTTCTGGATGAGAAAATTGGAATGCTTTATGAGTATTGCTGAACCCGCATTGAGAAGTTGGAAGTGCATTTTGTAGATGGTGCACATCATAGGATCTGATCACTGATCGATAATTTTGAAATCCAACCCTTTTCCTGTCTGTCTCTTCTGTCAGGCACATGGAAGCACTGATTAGCACAACAGCATTATCCCTTGGGGCATTTCGGAGTTTGGAGTTCAATTGCAGCACCATTCTGTAAGGAGTTTCTACGGTCTCCCTGTGGAATGTGTGGATTTTCCTCCAGGTGCTCCAGTTTCTTGCCACAGCTGAAAAACATACTGGTTAGAAAATTAATTGCTGATTGTAAATAGTCCTGTAATTAGGTTGAGATTAATCAGTTAGTCAGGGATTGCAGGGTGGCGTGGCTCAAAAGGCCAGAGGAAGCTGCTCAGTGCTGTATCGTTAAATATACAAGAAGGTGGTAAACTCGCTATTGAAAGGGTTTGCTTTTTGTCCTGAACTATCTATCTTACAAATAATGCTTATGAAGCTGTCAACCTTCAGGAGAGTGAATCTGTCAATGACAGTTTGATAACCCTACCACATAGCCCGAAAATCTTTTTGCCAATGATTCACTGTCAGCCTGTCATGGTAGCTGAACTATTTAATAGCAGCAGTAGAGTACCAGCCTCTGAAGTTCAGTTCAGACGAAATGAATAGTGATAATTTCAGAATTAGAATAGAATGTGCTGCTACTGATACCTTGTATATTTAACGCTAGGGTCGGGGTTGAATTTCGACGCACTTAATACCTCAGGATTTGTCTTCCATGGTGTCCTAATACTCAAGGAAATTAAGCCACAAATCTATACAAGATTTTCAGCACTTTAGGCATCAATATCAAAACAGTTGAGTGAAGTGGTAGTTGAGTGAAGCAATATCTGCCAAATATGTCACGTCACATGCCAGTGATAATAAACCTGATTCTGATAGGCTTCACTGAGACTATCATACCTGTAATGTTTCCTTTACAATTTTAAAATGACACCCCAAAGTAAAATTAAGATTTATTATAAATGTACATACATGTTACCATATACTATTTTGAGATTCATTTTCTTGCAGACATTTATGAGAAAATAAATATAAACTATAGAATTTACTCAAAAAAAACATACATAAACAAAGACTGACAAATAACGAGTTTTAGAAATCAATGCAATTTAAAGGTTCAATAGAAAGGTCCCATGGCCATCTCCCTGGGATGTCATAATCCACACATCCTTTAGTGTTTCTTTGGAATGTTTAAGCAAATGTAAAATGGATTTTATAATATTAGAGGCAATAAGCAAATTTCTAAGCTGCATTTACAATTCTCAAAATATATTGGTTATAGCAAATTATTAGGGTTCTGACACATACTGACATATTAATTTAAAGTTATTGATATATTTTGTAAATGTAGCCAATAATATTGATTTTATATATATTCATTAAATATGTGGCATACTTAATAAATACCTGGACTTCTCTGTGGTGATCGCTCCATTCTGGAAGAATAGGGGGGGCTTTGAATTGACTTTGTGTCACAGGCATCTGGGTCAGCGAGACTCTTTTTGTCTGCTTCAGAGAAGATCTGGGGTATGGTGTGCAGGAGATTGGGGCTGGAGACTGCTGTGCAAAGTGCCTGTAAGGTATGGAAACCAAAATCAACAAAACTCCCTCTAAAGCATAAACTGGTCATCCAGATAAAATAGCTTAGTTCTGCAAAGAACATCAAACCGATCATCTTAATGGTAATTTTCATGGCAGGAACAGCTCAATTCTGCAGGTTATTTTCTCTGAAGGACAGGACAGACAAATGACTAAATGTCCCTGTGTTGGCAGGTTAATGGAGCTGTCCGATTAGAGAAATGTCTTTATTTACTGCTAGATCATAATGGGATGGGATAATTTGGTTCTCACTTGAAGAATCAGTTCTACGGCTGTTCAGGGAGCATCAATATTAGAAAGTGTGCAGCTATTTTACTGCAATGCACTTCAATTATAAAACTCTGCACATTGTTTAAGGCAAATTTAATTGCAGAGCAACCATGCCATTGACTAACTCAAAGAATTTATCAGTAAAATGGAAACCACACCAAATTGAATTGTGCTCTATACAGCAGATTAAGTACCCAATGAAGGATGGTATCCATTAGCTGACTGGAGTGTCAATTACCTATTAAAGCTGTAAGTGAAGCATTGAAAAATGTTCATGAAGATTGATGTCAGCTCCAGTTAAATATATGAACATCATCAACCTCAGATAGTAGCAATTACCACACCAAAGATCATGGATCATAGAAAATATCTTATCTGATTCTTTCAGTATTGATTATTTTTGCTAATCACTCTACAAATAAATAATAGGCATAAATTATTTCCTCTGTAGAACGGGTAGGAAATTAAGACATACTTCTATTGCTTTGACATATCTAACCACTAATTTTTAACTTCAGGTCCAGCTCACCATCATTTATTTCATGGCCCTTGTGAAGAGGGAAAGAAGTTAAAACCAGATGAATGCACGCTTTGGTCGGGAACAAGAGCACATTTCTTTGAAAGTGATGTTCAACCTGCTCTTAGCCCTGTTCTGATGACTATATTCAAATTAATCGAGCTTTAAGGATTGCTGGCTATTGTGGTAACCAGGTATAAATTCATGTTAAAAAGGAATTTTTCAAAGGAGCTTTTATCATATTTCTTTTATTCATTGTCAGAAGACAAATATTCTCACTGACGTATGTCATATGCCATGAAGTTTGTTATTTTGCAGCTGGAGTACAGTGCAAGACATAAAATATACTATAAATTACAATCAGAAAAAATATTTATGCAGTATATATATACACACATACATATACACATTTTACATGTGCAGTATATACATTTATGCTTTGTCACCAGATGGTCAGTCCCAGTTCCCCAACCACTGGCATGGACCTAGTTAACCTGGGCGATATCCAAACTGGTATGACTCTTTTTGTTCTTGTCACTCTCATCCGGAGGATAGATTGGACACTCCAAGTCCAAATGGGAAAGGTCCTGGAGAATGACAGAGCTAAGATCCTGTGGGATTTCCAAATACAGACTGATAAGTAGGTACTGGCCAGCCAACCAAACATAGTAATACTGGAGAAGGAACAGAAAAAAGCCATAGTAATAGATGTGGCACTCCCATTCATCAGTAACATCAGGAAGAAAGAATATGAAAAATACCTTGGTTTGAAAGAGCAGCTAGAAAGGATGTGGAAGGTTAAAGCCAGAGTAATCTGGCGGTGAAAGGAACATTTGGGGCTGTGCATTTGGATTGGGAGAGTGGGTCCAACAAATCCAACAGCATCTGAGATCTTGCTCCAGAGCAGCAGACTAAGAGGAACAGCATGGATACCGTGCCGAATCCTTAAGCTCACAGGCCTCTGGTAGAACACCCAAGATTGAGGGGAAAATACATACATACCACCCATAAGGGGTGTGGGAAAAATCTTTTAAAAAAATGTATAAACAGTTAGAATCCTCTCCACAGTACACCAGGAAGACCAGCATTTCTTGACCATCTTTCATTGTCCTCCACTATGTGGTGGGGTTTAACCTTCTGAATCTTCAGCTGTTCATATAGCAGAGGTGCTCCCACAATACTGTTGAGTTGAGTATTTCAGGACAGAATAAAATTTTAGGGATCCAAGGATTGCTGAACAGATAGTATTTATTAACCACCACTAAATAAATGTTCAGTGAAAAATTGAAGAAAAACATTTGAAAATAATCTTGAATTCCCAGCCTAACAACACCATGGGATTCTCAAACAAGGGAAGGCTAGCAGACTTTTGTTCTGGCAGAAAACCTGTGTGCAGATTGAAATTGTACAATAATCCTTTCGCCATCATTGAGTATAACATTTTTGTTTCAAGAAACTACTTAATTAAGTGAATTTAAATACCCAGCTCACCATCAATCTCCAGATTGATGGACTACATCTGATTACCAGTCCAATAGCCTTGCATTCAGGTGCATTAACACTAGCGTATGGGAGGAGGCCAACATGAACCACATCTCCACTTTAATAAAGCAATACCAACCACAATAGGTAGGTTATGTCATCCAGATGCCCAACTCATGTCTGTTCAAAAGAGAGCTGCACTACATGAGAACAACTTCCGCTAGGCTACAGAGAAGAAATGGCAACAGCAAAAGGAGAGACTCAATCACTAACTATGGCCACCACTTGCTCCTGTCCACACTGCACCGGAATATGTGGATCCTGGATTGGCTTTTACAATAGGCAATCCCTTAGGAGAACATTATACTCAACTCAGGTGATCGCACTACTACAACTACTCCTGCATTCACAGTAAATCTGATACCATTAATTGACACGTGACAATCAACAGGCATCTTGTCTGCTGATGACTAATGCACTCTAAACCAAGTAAGAAACAGAAAGGATTACCTTAATAAGTTCCTCTTGAGTTGCAAATTTAGAATGTGACCGCCTGTATATCCCCTCTCTGTATTTCATCGTGATGAATTCTCTCCGCCTCTCGACTGAAGCATCTGTATCCAATTCCTCTCCTGGAGTGATTCGAGCTGCCCAGAACCTATTTGCTTTCTCATTACCTAACTGAATGAAAAGCTACAAGGAAAGGGAATTATATTAAGTAACAGATCACTTATATGTTGATGAAAACATGAGGAAAATAACAAAAATGTTTTAATTTTGATGCTAGAGATTCCACAGCTACTGGAAATCCAGAGAAACACATAAAATGCTGGAGGAGCTCAGCAGGTCAGGCAGCATCCATGGAAATAAATAAATGGGCGATGCTTAGGCTAAGGCTGCTCATTATTATTGGAAAGGAAGGGGGACGAAGCCAGTATTAATTAAGACAGGGATTCATATACGATTAGTACAAAAGGTTTTTGATGATTGGCATGGACTTGAATGGTTGATGACTGGCATGGTCTTGCATGATTGATGATTGGCATCGACTTGGATGGTTGAAGATTGATAAAGACTTGGAAGGCCAATGGATCTCTTTCCAAGCTAATATCTCACTATGACTTCATAAAATAAAAATGTACCATTTAAAACTCTCAGACACTATTAGTGTAATTATTTGACACACAACCTTGTGGGCCACACAGTAATGTAGGGGTTAGCTTTACACTTTACAGTGCCAGTGATGCAATTCCTGCTGCTGTCTGTAAGGAGTTTGTACCCACCCCCCATGACAGCATGGTCTTCCATTGGGTGCTCTGGTTTCCTTACACCATTCCAAAAGAAAAACGTGTATGGTTTATGGTTAGTAAGTTTTACATCTCAAATGATGATGCAATATTCCACTATAATTTTGACAAATAAAGCTAATCTTTAACCTTTAATCTTGTATCCAAAGGTAGGTCATCCTGGCTAGGTTAGGTTGAATATGCTATGTGATCTGTATTAATCCTGTGAGTCTTGGTAATTTTACAACATCTTACTATTTTGAGTTCATTTCCATAGTGAAGAACTCCCAACATGGAACTTCTAGCAATTTGATTCAAGAAGTCTTGATACCTGACCTGTACTATTTCATTTGTCCATACGCTTGTATCCAATTTCAGGCTCTGTACTTTAGAGACCGATGCCCCTAAGCCTCGATGTTCTCCTGCAATGATAAAAGAAACTTGAAATACATCATTTCCGCTAAACACGAATCCTACCAGGGCTCCTGAATCAGGATCAGTGCAGAAAATAGGCTTTACAACTAATGCATACAAAATGCGTATCACAGAAACATGTCCAACTGGGTGAGTATTGGTATTTATACTTCAGACAACCTTGCACTCACTATCTGACTCCCTTCTCCTCTTGTGCTAATTCAGCTTCTATGTAAATAGATTTTTCACCAGTAAAATTAATGGACATTAATGGGTTGGAGTACCAGATTTACAACACTAGCTCTGATAAATTTATAATGCAAACACTTATTTAAATAACATGCTGCATCATTCTGTTGGAGTGGCAAGATGGAGATATGTCTTTACCAAAGGAGGGATGAGGTGCTCCTTCCTTCCACTAGCCTGCAGGTCCCCCTTGGACAAGGTGTAGTGTCTGCTTAGCACCCTGATCAGGGCCACATGAAGTCATGGGAGCAGGTGACAGATGGTCATATGAACAGCTGCTGCATATCACAAGTCCTGGCTATGTCACCACTGACACCAGGTAGACAATCTCTGAAGAGTACAGATAATGGCTGAGATCACCCATCTTGTAAAGACACTGCCCAAAAGAAGGCAATGGCAAACAACTTCCGTAGAAAAATTTGCTGAGAACAATCATGGCCATGGAAAAACCATAATCACCTACATCATACAACACAGCACAAACAAATGAATGAGCACCAGTCTATAACTGGATAGGAGGGTAGCTTAGGCTGGGGTTTTAGCTGAATAAATTTTATAAACCTTTAGCTATGTCTCAAAATTACATCATGGAGTTAAATGTGAATTGCCATAACATACTGTTCCTTTGAAGTTTAGAGTAAAAAATATCAAAAGTTACTAGCAAACTAATTACCCTTTTGGCCAATTGTTTGCAGCTGGTTGTTAAGAAACACATTGGAATAGGCACATGTCCATTTTTCAAAAGGCTCTTCACCCTGATTTCCATCTCACAGCTAGGCAGTTTCTCTTAAACAGCCCTTTCTCACCATCAAGTGGCACATACCCTATCTGCTTTCGATCAGCTGCTTGAGCAGCAGAACAAAATGGAAGTCAAAGTCAAAATAAAATGTGCTATTGTATACTATGTTGAGATGTATTTTCTCACAGGCATTTACAGAATAATAAAGAATTACAATGGAACCGATGAAAAACTGTACAGAAAGACTGACAAACAACCAATGTGCAAAAATCAAGTTGTGCAAATAAAAAAAGTACTACTGAAATCATGAGTTCTAAGTTCTTAAAGTGAATTTAGAAATAGTCAAATCAGTTCAGAGTTGTGGTGAGTGGAATTATCCCCATCAGTTCAAGAGCCTGATGGTTGTAATTGTTCCTGAACCTGATGGTGTGTGACCAAGCCTGCTGTATCTGCGGTCTGATGGTAGTAGCGAGAAGAGAGCCTGGATGGTTGCGTCCCTGATGGTGGTTGCTGTTCTCTTGCAGCAGTGCTCCAAGTAAGTGTGCCCAGAGGTGGGGAGGGCTTTGCTTGTGATGGACAGGTCTGTATCACCACTTGCTGTAGACATTTCTGGAGGCCTTTATAAACATATGCAAGTGCAACACCCAATCTGTTGCATGTGACAGTTTGGACCTCATGCCCAAGAGCAAACTAGAGAGCTTTAGCTAAACCACCACAAAAAGTGTGTTAGTGACCCCATTTTTTGAATTGAGTTTTGGTTTATTGTCATTTAGAAACCACAACTGCAATGTAGTTAAAGGAAACAATGTTCCTCCAGAATGATATCACAAAAGCATACGCCAAAACAGACTACACCAGAAAATCCACATAACGTTTGGCAATCCCCAAATCCAGAGTCCGGAGAGGTTGCTTTTTATTAATATTGCGCTTCCATCTTAGCGCATTCCCCCCGAAAGGAACTCCAAATCCACCAGACAAAAGACAACTACCCAGACACATCAATTCAGGAGACGAACTCTACCACCCAACAAACCAAAAACTAAAGCTACAAGACCCACACAAAACCACATAGTTACAACATATAGTTACAACAGTGCAAACAATACCATAATTGATAAAAAAAAACAGACCATGGGCACAGTAAAAATAGTCCATTTGAAGTGCAAAGCAACTTCTTGGCTCAGAACTTCAATTCCTGGAAATAATATCTGTCATGTCAAAATCAGCTTTCATGATCAACACAGTACAGAACTGCCCAGAGGAAGGAGTTGGTGATGCACCATGTGGAATCAGTCACAGTTTACTTGTTCCCCAGCCAAAATCATTACTGGGACTTCAGCAGCCCTAAACATGGGTGTGTCATAGTAGCATGTCAGGTACATCTCAGGACATTAGCGTTTAAAGTTCAATTCTAATGCCTTCTGCAAGGTTTGTACATCCTCCCTGCAAACATGTGTTTCCACCCACAGTCCAAAGCTTTACTGGTTAGTGAGTGGTCATTGTAAATTGTTCAGTGATGTGGTTAGGGTGAAATAGGTTGGTGGGTGGAGCTGCTAATTGGGCTGGAAGGATCTGTTCTACACGGTATCTCTAAATAAATCTAAGGGGTGTTATCTCCACTAGCTCCTCCACTGGCAGCACGAGAAAGCATGCAGCTGAAGATGACTGAATTTTAAAGACATGCTTATGAAAGGCGAGGGTGACGTCAAGACCTGGTGTCTGTTTTATTATGGGGTGTTGGATTAATTATGTAAACCCTATAGGAAGTGGTATTTAGAGGATGGATTAGTGGTGAAAAGGAATGGGGAAGAAGTGAGCGCATAAGCAGGGGCTCAAAATATTTTGCCAGTGTAGATTTAATTTAATAGCATTAATAGTTTAAATTGACTTGTTAATATCAAGTTCAAGTTTATGGCTGTCAGAGACATGCATGCAGAGTGTATAAATGCATGATATTCTCCTTACTGCAGCAGTACCACAGTACATCATAAGATGGAGACAAACATAAGTTCATATGCGAGATGAAACTGGCTTCTACATGGGCAAAATAAACAATGAGATAATCATAACAACACTAGTGTAAGGTTCGGAGAGGAAAACTATATATTCTGACTTAGTGTTATTAGTGAAAAAGCAAGTACAATATTTAGAAGAATTACCTATAAGAAAGAAGTATGTCCTGGACTCTCTGACAATGTTCCAGGTAACCCAGGTAACTACAACTAGGTTACCAAGTGCACTAAGTGTCTATTTTATTGTAACTATTCATTTGCAGGGTTAGATGAATAAAAATGTTTGTGCTGACAACCTGCAATGATGTCACTCACATAGGATGTGACATAAAATGCTTATGTGCACCGTAAACACAGTGGAACTGGAACGAAGCTCTGCAAGGGTGCGACACATGCACAAAAATTCACATTGCATTTAATGTTGGGTCTCAAACTAAATTTACTTGCTTCCAGTACGAATGAATTGCTTTAGACAATGGGGTTGAGAAAATGGACAGGCAAGGTTGAAATCAATTGAGATCAAAGAGACTTTCCTCTTCCATAAACATAATACATTCCTATTCTGTTCTATCACTGAAGAGGAAACAGGACTTTAACATGGTGCGCAGGATAGGAGGCTTCAGAAGGTTGTAGACTCAGCTAACTCCATCATAGGCACAAACCTTCCTGTTATTGAGGACATCTTCAAATGCCGTGCCTCTGGAAGGGGTCATGCCAGAACATCCAGGACATGCCCTCTTCTCATTACCACCATCAAGGAAGAATGCAGGTGCCTGAAGACCACACTCAATGATTCAGGAACTGTTCCTTTTCCTCCGCCATCAGACTTCTGAACAGTTAATTTGCCATTCCTCTTTAGCACTAACTCTTTTTTTATTGTAACGTGCTTTGCACTGTACTGTACAAATTTCACAATTTACATTATGTCAGTGACAATGAACCTAATTCTGATTCTGATGGGGTTACGTTTGCAAGACATCAAGGTCAGTGTCACTGAATCTAGTAGTTCCTGGTCTTAAGCCTGCAAGGTTTGGCTATAAAGACACATTAAGAGGAAACAGGCTATCTTTAGTTGAAAGTCATCTCAGAACCTTTAGAATAGTTTTGCTGACATCCCTGCTTCTGCTTATAATGCTTTCTTTTGCTGTTGAACATGTTGGGTTTGAACAGTTGGTGGCAGTGCAGGGATAGATTAACTGTAAACTTGAACACAAAACTGAGGGATGGTAAAGGAAAGTGAAACTAAATATTTATGAAATTCAACTCTTCAACCACCCAGAGAAGATTATGCCTTATTTTCAATTCAAAAGCAATTAAAGCAGCTCATTGGGAAGTCAGGATAGGAGACATGTTTGTCCAAACAAGCACATTTTTTTCACTCCATCTGCAGTCTCTCGAATGTCTAAATGGAAAACCAAGAAGAGGAATTGTTTTTAAATACTCAGTCACAAGGATGTATGCTCATCTCCTAGGGGTAGCAAGGAAGAGTAGCAGTAAGATTAATGCTTTACCGTGCCAACAATCGAGGCTGAATTCCCACCGCTGTCTATAAGGAGTATGCATGTTCTCCCTGTGACTATGAATTTTCCTCCGGGTGCTCTGGTTTCTTCCCACATTCCAAAGGTGTATTGGTTAGGGTTTGTAAGGTATCTTAGCACTGCATATGTTGCAACCTTTGTGGGCTGCCTCCAGCACATCCTCAGACTGCATTAGTCATTGTCAGAAACGACGCATGACACTGTTTTGACATTTCGATGTACATGTGATAAATAAAGCTAATCTACTCTCATCTCACTACATCAGAGGTAAAACGTGAGTAGTTAAAAGGTTAAGAGGAAGATTTTTCTTCACCCAGACAGTGGTTGGAATCTGGAACGCATGGTTTGTGCTAGTGGTGGAGGCAGCTACTCTCATAACATGTAAGTATCTAAATGAGAAGTTGGCTTCCCAACACATAGAATACTATGGATGAAGTACTGGTAATTAGATGTATAGTGGTCACCATGGATACAGTGGGCCAACGCACCTGTTTCTGTATGAGCCTGTGACATTCCAGGGCACTTAATAGATAACTAAGTATATCAGTTTGTAGTCAATGAAATATTGTAGCCAATTAGTGCACAATGAAACAGTAAAGATAAACTCTTCTTGGCTTCTACATTCTCTGTTTTACTTTGGCTAAAACACTGAGATGTATAAGGGCTGAATTGGCAACATCACTGTTAACTTCACTAATCCCCCATGCGTGTTCAAGTAGAAATTGTGGACGTTTAAGCTGTTGTCAGAATCCATGGAGATAATGTCGTAAAAGTCTTTGCCAGTTACCTGCACATCGCTTGCAGATGACAACACAGAGGTTAATGGACGCCCAGTCCGGATTTGGTGCTTTGCAGTCTGCACAGGCTTTGTTGGACTTGTTTGACCAAATCTTCTCAACCACCTCATAATCCGAGAGAGCCTCAGCTATCGAGTCCTGAAGTGCCTCAATCCATTCCTTCTTCTCTCGTTCAGATTCAGCTGTAAAACTGCAACACTCAAGACTATGAAATCATTCGCCCCAATTAGTTGAACTTCTTACTTAAATCAATTTGGTTAAACTTGTCTCTAATTATTTAGAGAGGATTCTATTTGATTTAGATCTCTGATCTCTCTGAATACACGTGAAAGGAAAACTTTTTACACTGTTTATTTTAAGAAATAAATGTAAATTATTGTTAAAAATCACAACAAGATTTTACACTATGTGGAAACCATCACCGATACAGATGGAATTCCTTAAATATTTGTGAAATATTGCAATTTATTCTATAACACTTAGTGGTATTGTTTCCTGTTAATATTACCAAAATATTCTTTATAAAACTTCTATGGAATTAATTCTTCTTTTATTGTAATCAGATGTTCCATATAGCAACAAATGTCTGCATCTCACTTAACTATAAGAACATCTGTAAAGATGCATTGTGCAGATGTCATCAAAAAATTAATCTGGATTTGGAAAGCACCCCACTTCACTGTACACCAGCCACCCACTCATAGAATCATAGTCCACCACAGCATAGAAGTTGGCCCTGTGATACATCTAGTCTATGCTGAACTGTTACTCTGCCTATTCACATTGACTTGCAGCTGGACCATAGACATCTATATCCTTCCCACCCATGTACTCCACCACCCAGACCCAAGGTACTCAATGGTAAATGTCATTGAATTTTAAGATCATACTTTAATTACTACTTAGTGGGCTCTTTTCCACAAAGAGAGCTTATCAGCACTTTTTAAATGAGCAAATAGCAATGGACCTTAAATACACTGTTTGCGAACTACAGCCTTGTCCAATAAATTATTTCTGTAAAACAAAAATCAGAATCTGACAACCTTATTGCCTATTTGTGACAAAACTTCTAAACATGAGAGATTGGTAATCTCCCATTAAAATTCATCTATCCTATATACAGCAAACTCAATATCGGATCTCCAGGCAGCAACCATGAAAGTTGGTTAAACTATTGATTTGCGAGTTCAAATGGTACAAATCTGAAGATGAGGAACAGATAAGACCATTAGACATTGGAGCAGAATTTGGCCATTTGGTCCATTGATTCTGCTCCACCATTTCATCATGGCTGATTTATTATCCCTCTCAACACCATTCTGTTGCCTTCTCCACATAAACTTTGATGCCCTTAGTGATCAAGAACCTATCCACAGCCTCCACAGACATCTGTGGCAATGAATTCCACAGATTCACCACGCTCTGACTAAAGAAGTTTCTCCTCATTTCTGTTCCAAAGGGCTGTCACTCTACTCTGTGTTCTCAAATCCTAGACTCCCCCATTATAGGAAACATCCTCTCCATACCCACTTCATCTAGGGCCTTGGGTCCAGTCATATTGATCAGGGAAAAGAATAATCCAACAAGTCCTTTAAACTATGGCTCCATACATCTTTCCACCTCATCATCTATGGTCAGTCCCACGTCCTCCCATTTGAGCCTCACTCCACATACAGCCAGCTGGTGGCATAGCGGCATCAGCGCTGGAGTTCAGAGCAAAGGCTCCAGCTGGTTCCAAAAATCTAGCGAGGGATGGGCTCTGCCAGGTTTCAGACACCCAAGACCCGCCATATGATGAGCAATCACCAAAAAGATCAGTGCAAAAAGCTTGTCATGACAGCACCCCAATGACTCCAACACACACACACCTCCCCCCCAACACTTTTGTTCCTCCTCCTCCTTCTCCTGTCCACTCCGCCTGACTGACAAGTTCCCAGACAAGTATTTTAACTCACCTGAAGCTTTTAAAAGGAGTGATTAATTCAAAACTTTTACGGTTGCCATCGCGAATAGTAGCTCCTTGAACTTCAATAGTTACAATTCCAATGCCAGATTTGAAAGTCTAATGTAAAAGAAAAGAGCTATTAAATATTATTTAAGTCCATTTATAATGTATTCTTGTGTACCCTCCTGGCATTAGCGTAACTCTGGATATTCTTGGAAGCTTTAAAATTTTGTGCTTCCACATACATCATCGAGGATCAATGATCAACCTTATTCACCACATACATTTACAGTATTAAGAATCTGCTGTGGTGAGTTGGTGCAACATTCAACAACGTTCAATGGGTATAAAGAATATAAAAAATAAACAGAGTTTCAAGTATGGATATGGAATAAATTGTGCATAAAAACATAAGTAGTTAGTAAGTCAAGGGTCCAGTTGCAGTGGGAGGTACAGAGACCCAGATCTGGAGCTTTTTGATCAGGATTGTAGGAATGCTGGTGTTAAACGCTGAGCTGTCATCAATAAACAGCATTCTGATATAGGTACTTGTGTTGTCCCGGTGATCCAAGGCCGCATGGAGAGCCAATGAGATCATATCTGCCATAGGCCTATTGTGGTGACAGGCTAATTGCAGTGGGTCCAGGTCCTTGATGAGGAAGGAGTTGATTCTAGTCATAACCAAACTCTAAGAACTGCTTCACCGTAGATGTAAGTGCTACTGGATGATAATTATTAAAGTAGCTCACCCTCTTCTTCTTGGGCATTGGTGTAATTGTTGCCTTTTGAAGCAGGTGGGATCTTCCAACTGTAGCAAAATATCTTTGAGCACTCAAGCCAGTTGGTTGGCACAGGTTATTAGAGTATTACCAGATACTCCGTTGGGGCCTGTCACCTTGTCAGGGTTTATACTCTTGAAAGACAGCCTGTCGGCTTCTGGACAGGGTCACTGGGTGCTGCAGAGATCCTCATAGTTGTAATTCTAATTCTCTCTTTCAAATTGAGCATAAAAGGCATTCAGCTTGTCTGCTAGTAAAGCATCACATATTCATGATGTTGGATTTTGTTTTGTAGAAAGCTAAGACTTGCAAACCTGGCCAGAGGTGACGTGCATCTGATGTTGCTTCCAACCTTGCTCAGAATTGTCCTTCCACTTTTGAAATAGCCCTTCGCAAGTCATAGCTGGTTTTCTTGTACAGATCTGGGTTGCCAGACTTGAATGCCACAGCTCTAGCCCTCAGCAGACTACAAACATCCATGTTCATCCAAGGCTTTTGACTTGAGTATGTACAGCAAGTTCAGTAGGTTTTAATTAAGTCAGTGTCAGCTGTGGTGTACTCATTTAAACCTGAAGATATATCTCTGAATACAGCCCAGTCCACCGACTCAGTGCAATCCTGCACCTCCCTTGTCCATACCTTCTTAGTCCTCACTACTGCTGCCACATTCGACAGTCTCTGCCTACACTCAGGGAGTAGAAGGACAAGCAGGCGATCAAACTTTCCAAAGTGTAGGCGTGGGATAGCACAGTAAGCACTCTTGATGGTGGTCTAACAGTGGGTTAGTGTGTTGGTTCCTTTGGTACCACAAGCTATATGTTGATAATAATTATTTAAAGGTTTTTTTTCAGGCTGGCCTTGTTGAACATGGATCGGGAGCACCATCTCCAACACCATCACACCGAGCACGGGGGCTCCCCAGGGTTACGTGCTCAGTCCACTGCTGTTCACTCTGCTGACCCACGACTGTGCTGCAACACACAGCTCGAACCACATCATCAAGTTCGCCGATGACACGACCGTGGTGGGTCTCATCAGCAAGAACGACGAGTCAGCTTACAGAGAGGAGGTGCAGTGGCTAACGGACTGGTGCAGAGCCAACAGCCTGTCTCTGAATGTGAACAAAACAAAAGAGATAGCTGTTGACTTCAGGAGGGCACAGAACAACTACTCTCCACTGAACATCGATGACTTCTCGGTAGAGATCGTAAAGAGCACCAAATTTCTTGCTGTTCACCTGAGGGAGAATCTCATCTGGTCCCTCAACACCAGCTCCATAGCAAAGAAAGCTCAGCAGCATCTCTACTTTTTGTGAAGGCTGAGGAAAGTCCATCTCCCACCCCCCCTCCCCCCCCATCCTCACCACATTCTACAGGGGTTGTATTGAGAGCATCCTGAGCAGCTGTATCACTGCCTGGTTCAGAAATTGCATCACCTCGGATCACAAGACCCTGCAGCAGATAGTGAGGTCAGCGGAGAAGATCATTGGGGTCTCTCTTTCGGCCATCATGGACATTTACACTACACGCTGCATCCACAAAGGAAACAGCATTATGAAGGACCCCATGCACCCCGCGTACAATCTCTTCTCCCTCCTGCTGTCTGGGAAAAGGCTCTGAAGCAGTTGGGCTCTCATGACCAGACTATGTAACAGTTTCTTCCCCCAAGCTATCAGACTCCTCAATACCCGAAGCCTGGACTGACACCTTGCCCTACTGTCCTGTTTATTATTTATTGTAATGCCTGCACTGTTTTTGTGCACTTTATGCAGTTCTGTGTAGGTCTATAGTCTAGTGAAGCTTTCTGTGTTGTTTTTTTATTACGTAGTTCAGTCTAGTTTTTTAGTACCGCGTCATGTCACACCATGGTCCTGAAAAATGTTCTCATTTTTACTAGGCACTGTAGCAGCAGTTATGGTCAAAATGACAATAAAAGTGACTTGTCTTGACTTGATGTAAAATCCCCCAAAATGATGGGGAAGGCATCAGGATGTGTTGTTCGTGCCTATGAATTACATTGCTCAGTTAGTCTAGAGACTGTTTGACTTTGGCCTGTGGTGGTAAGTATATCACCAGCAAAAAGATCACTGAAATCTCCTGTGGCAGGTAAAATGGACGGCACTTTATTGACAAGGTGTTTCACCACTGCATTTGCAGATTGGGTATAAAATACAGCTCAGAATCACTAGTCCTCCAACACCTGCATATACATGAATGTGGTGTAGAGTCAGTAGAGAGAACATTCATTTTGAGTGTCTGGAGTATGGTTGCAAAGGAGATGTGTGGAAATTGTATGTAATTCAAGGGAAGCATTGTAACTATAGAATTGTCTTGCTGTTACCTTTGATCTTTAACATAGAAAAATATCATGTAATATTGGATCAGGAGACTCTTCTTAAGAGTGACTACAATAGCTGTTCAATGTGCTGAATAATCTTCTCTATCCACTAGCTTTAGTGTCTCTCTGGTGACTCTGTTCACATTACAACAGCAACAGTAAAACAAGACCTGTTTATCCCACCCACCATGCACAAACACAGTACTTTAACCTCAAGACAAGCCTTGAGCCTCCAGCCTCATTAACCTTTTTTTGTAGGCAAAAGAACCCTGCAATTTATGGTTCCAGCTTCATGACAGGACAATGATTATAGAGATTCAGACTGATAGGGCATCAAAATATCTCCTTCAAGGCAGAGTAACAGGCCTTGCTTGAAGGTTTCTGTTTCAAATACAGTGATGGAACAGCTGTCTAATAAAGCACCAAGTTCTTGCAAGCAGCCATGATTTAGTTATCACCTAATGAGCAGAATCCATTCTCAGTCCAGCAATTCCATTCTCACCTGTTCATTTTTGTGCAGCCAGAGGGTGTCAGTGCAGAGTGCAGCATAGACCTTTGATTTATGCCCCTTCATCTCCAAGTATCCATATTTCTGGCAGAGGGATGTGGATCCAACCCGGCGACTGGATGAGAAGTGATGGATTTTGACTGCATTCTGGAGGTGTGAACACCACTCATTTCTCTGCGCTGCAGTACAAAAGGCACAATACTCTTAGACATATGCATGGGAATCTACGGCAGTTTGTTATGTCAAACAGGTGAAGTGAAAGTCACTGGAATATATAATATTCCTGCACAGAAACAGGATTATATGAATTAAGAAATTAAACAGATACGGGAAGTTCTTTTCCTCAGATAATCAACTCCACAGGGCAAAATAAAGCTTGCTTTACATTATTATGGGCATGCACTGCTTCATCCAGGTGGTTCAGAAGGGATAGGTTTTTTGGGGGTAAAGATAATGATGTGTTGCCACAATGAGAATGGAAATGCAGATGTGAGGCATTGCTGTCCAAAGAACAATTCATAGAACCTTCAACTTAACATTAATAGCAATAGATGTACAATGAAAGCTTTGCAAAGTTCTGGCTTATTTTGTCATTCCAAAGCTGATACTTTGAATATTTAGAAACGTAGAAACATAGAAAACCTACTGCACAATACAGGCCCTTCGGCTCACAAAGTTGTTCTGAACGTGTCCCTACCTTAGAAATTACTAGGCTTACCTATAGCCCTCTATTTTACTAAGCTTCATGTACCTATCTAAAAGCCTCTTAAAAGACCCTATCGTATCCGCCTCCACCATTGTTGCCGGCAGCCCATTCCACGCACTCACCACTCTGAGTAAAAAACTTACCCCTGACAGAGATGAAGGTGTGATAACAAAAAAAAAGAGAAAATGATGGGATTATTTGCAGGTCAAACAGCTTCCATGGAGAGAATATAGTTCATATTTCAAGTAAATGGCCTTTCATCAGAACAATTCTGATCAATTACCAATAATTCTGTTTATTTCACATTTCTGGTGTTTGCAGAGTTTTCTGCTCCTGAGTTACTACACAGGGTGATTTACTTTTTTTTTTATTGTGGACATGGAATCCTGCCAGTTTTGCTCTGTTCCTTTTATTGGGAATTGTGCAGGAGTGTCTTTGCATTATTTCCAATCATTAAACTTTGGAGAGGAAATTAGTAAGGCTTCAGCATGTTTATGTACCATAAAGTACATGGCAGCACTATGGTCAGTCTGAAAGTTTCACCATAGCAACCAGGACCTTGACCTAAACTGAGATTATTCTCAGACCAAATAGCGGTACTGTAAGAGAGCAGATTGTGCGACTGCCTCACATACCAGCACCCAAAGTTCAATCCTGAACCTCAGTACAGTCTGTATATTGATTGCACATTCTCCTGTGGCAATGTGCTCCTCAAATAGAGGAATGGGATTGAGGAGAATTACTCCAAGAGCTGGCATAGATTCAATGGGCCAAATGGTGGCATGGTACTGTGGCACAAGAGCATTGCACTTTAGAATGTCAGTGGTCCGGGTTCAATTCCCATCGCTGCCTGTAAGGACATTATATGTTCTCCCTGTGATCACGTGTTTGTTTTGAGTGCTTTGGTCAGCAGGTTAATTGATCATTGTAAATTGCCCTATGATTAGGCTAGGGTTAAAATTTGGGGTTGCTGACCTGAATGGTCTATTCCATCCTCTATCTCAAGAAGTAACTTCATTACACCACCTACCTTCACTCTCTGCCCTAAAAACAAATATCCTGGGCTTTGTAACTACTTCAAATTTATTTTCCTTCGCTGTTCTTGCCATCTGTATAACAGCCAGGGGGATTACTCCTTTAGGGTAGGGGTCCTAGAAAGAAGGAGCAAAATGATATGTCAAAAAGCTGATGTTTAAATATGCTAGAAGTGCCACAATTAAACAACGCCCCAATTTTATCAAAAGGATACCTCTCAATGGAGTGAACGCAGAATCAGATTTAATATCACCAGCATATATTGTGAAATTTGTTAATGTTGTGAAAATTCTGCTTTTTAAAACTGGTGTTAGCAAGTTGAATACAATGAGCTCTGAAATTTAGTTAAAAATATTTCAGAGGGATGTTTTATAATCTATTTAAAAACATGTTGACATTGTCATCACAAATTTCAATTTTCCCAAAGGTCGTGACATAAAATTAAGCTCAGCTCAAAATTTTATTGAAATTGCAAATAATCCATTTCAGTGTCTTTTCCTTCCTTGCAATTCTGCTGTCTATATTCTCACTGATTTCCGGATTACCCAGATACACTACTGCACACTGAGGAAGGGAGGCTCTCAGATAAGCAGGCAAAAATGCATTACCAATTATAATAAAAAATCTCATCTTGATAAAAGTGCCCCCCCACCACTTCCTCAAGCTTGGCATGTGTTTGTCACATTGCCTCCACCTTAATTAGGCAAAACAATTTAGCAATACTATGAATACTGCACTAAAAATGACTTCTACTTTTGTTCTGGTTCAATGGTTCAGTTTAATATCAGAGAATGTATACAGTTTAACTAGCTGGTGGTGTAGTGGCATTAGCATCAGAGTTTGAGGCGAGTGGTCACAGGTTCAAATCCAGCCAGCTCCTTGCACACCTTTCATGCATTCTGGATTGAGTATCAAGCTAGCAACTTGCAAAAAATAAACAAAATGCTAAAGAAATGTTAAGGTTGCCATCTGTTGCACCACGAGGTGCAGAGAGAAATTTATACAGAATACAACCTGACATTCTTACTTTTCACTGAAATTCACGTAACAGGAAAAAACCCAAAGAATGAATAACAGAAATATCAGAACCTCCAAAATGTTCTTTCTTGTAAAAGTAGTGTTTAATTTATCTTTTTTTTCTGGCGAATGCTACTTACACAACATTATATGCCTGTGATGCTGCTGCAGGTAATTTTTTTCAGTTCTGCTTTGTATGCCTTTGCATTATCAAAGCATGCACACACTATACAACCCTGAGATGTCGGAAGATAGTTCTCAGGGTTACATACTGCATACATACTTTGATAATAAATAATCTTTGAATGCACATGCACAGGACATTCCACAGATGTTGGAAATCTTGAGCAACACTTACAAAATGCTGGACGTTTTGGGATGAGCCCTGATGAAGGGTCTCAGTCTGGAACATCGACTGCTTATTCTCCTCCATGGATGCTGACTGACCTGATGAGCTCCTCCAGCATTTTGTGTGTGTTGCTGTGCATACATGTCCTTGTGCATTGGCAATAAACTTGACTTTGACCAATGGATGCAGATACATATCTCTGCTTTGAGGTCATGGGGTAGGTGGACAGGTTAATGGTAACAAAAGTATATCAAGACATTACGCTTTTTCACCCATAAACAAACCAGGTCAATTCCTATTCCCCTTGTCCATTTCTCCCTTAATCCTCCTCCTGGCACATACCCTGCAAGCAACAGAAATGTTAAACCTCCCATTCACTTCCTCCATTTAGGGCCCCATCCAGGAGTGGTAAGACTTCACCTGCAAATCTGTTGAGGTTGTCTGTTTTATCCACTGCTCTGGATGAGGCCTCCTCTACATTGGTGAGACCTGACGTAAATTGTGGGACTGGTTTGCCGAGCATCTCTGCACCATCTACCAAAAGCGGAATTTCCTGTTGGACAGTCATTTTAATTCCTATCCCCATTTCCGTTCTGCCATGTGGGTCCATGGCCTCCTGTCTTGCCACAATGAGGCCACTTTCAGGGTGAAGGAAGTTATATTCTGTCTATGTTACTGCCAACCTGATGGCATGAACATAGATTTCTCCTTCCTGTACTTTTTTTCCCTTCCCCTTCCATCTTCTTCTATTCCCTTTCTGGCATTTCACCTCTTCTCCTCACTTGCCAATCACCTCCCACTAATGACCTTCACCTCCCACTGGTGACCTTCCTTCTTCCCTTCCTCACATGATCCACTCTCCTCTCCTATGCTATTCCTTCTTCTCCAACCCTTTAAGCTTTCGCACCCACCGGGCTTCACCTAGCTAGTCCTCCTTCCCCTCCCCCTACCTTTTAACTCTGGTATCTTGCCCCTTCCATCCCAGTCCTGAAGAAGGGTCTTGGCCCAAAATATCAACTGTTAATTCATTTCCATAGACACTGTCAACTTGCTGAGTTCCTCCAGCATTTTGTGTGTGTTGTCCTAGATGATCCCTCGTATCAGCTGAAGAAAAGAGTCATGTTTCTGGAGTTCTGCTCTGTATTTATCCTTCCATAAAGAGGACCCTTACAGACTGTTACATCCAGTGCCCTCCAATCAAACAGTAAACTTGGTCCAAGTCAGATATTTTATTTATTCACTCTTGTATATATCTTCCTGCAGATTCTAATAAATTAAGCACAATGAAGTGGGAGAAACTTTAATGCCCATTCATGGTAGAGTCAAATGCCAGCATAATGTTGTGGGGTGAAGGGTCTGCACTATACTGTATTGTTCAGTTCTCTGTGTTCTGTGATTGAAACTAATTGTTGTATTGCAACAAGTCAAAATGAGAAGATGCAGCACAGGTTGTTAGGGTGATTACGAAGTCATATGCTTGGCTGGCTTTTGTTATTCAGGGTACGAGTTCAAGAGTGGTGAGGTAATGTAGCAGTTCTTTAAATCTCTAGTTAGACCACACTTAGAATATTGTGTTCAGTGCTGGTTGCCTCATTACTGGTGGAATCATTAGAGAGGATGCACTTGAGATCTACCAAGATGCTGCCTGGATTCAAAGCCTGCCTTATGAGGATAGGTTGAACAAGCTAGGGCTTTTGTCTTTTGAGTGAAGGAGAAAGAGAGGCGACTTAACAGAGGTGTACAAGATGATGAGAGGTGACTTAACAGAGGTGTACAAGATGATAAGATGCATAGATAGAGTGGACTGCCAGAGACTTTTTTCTCAGGGCGTAAATATCTAATTTGAGAATGGCCTACTTCTGCTTCTGTATCCTAAATTCTTATGATAGTCATAACCGTTCCAAATTTATCATGTCTTGATGCCCACATTGAACACAGTGAGCGTTCACTTAGAGAAGAACTTCACTGTTATGGCGACAACACCATTTCTCTGATTCTGTGTACTGTGCTCAAATGAGCCACCGTGCGTACTATAGAATCATCCAATTTGCCTTCAGCTGGACTCCCCTGACTCGGAGTTTGTCTTACCTTCTCATTGCTAAAATACATCAACATCTTCCCATCAAACTTCACGTAGCGCCTCTGAAATACGCAGCTTCTGGCTCATTAAAAGGGAAGAAAAGATTCCATTAGACACGTTACAACTTCAATTGCACTCTATTACAGAATGGCTGCTACCTGCCTCTTGTTACATTACTTGCAGCTGAATTTAAATCTCAGGCTGGAAGCAAAACCCTCTGGTATAGTTTATTTTCATTTTTTTTTATAATTTCTATCTTAACCAAATTGATCCAAGTTATAAGCACAAGAGATTCTGCAGATGTTGGAAATCTAGAACACACAAAAAATGCTGGAAGAAATCTAGCTCTTACGTCATTGCCCTTTCTCCAACTGACCTGGCTTCACTTACCACCTTTTAGCTTACAATTCTTCCCCTTCCCCCACCTTCTTACTTTCACACCTTTTTCTCTATTTCTAATGAAGGGTCTCAGCCCAAAACGTGGATCCTTTATTTTTTTCCATAGATGCTGCCAGACCTGCTGACTTTCTCTAGCATTTAGTTGATCCAAGTTAGCTGGTTGAACAGACATCCTTCTTAACATGTGCCACTGATGGCTCAGTTCTGATCTCTGGTGCTTGTCTGTAAGGAGCTTGCATGTCGTCCTTGTGGCTGTGCAGGTTTCCTCTCAACGCTCTGCCTTCCTGCTGCATGCCAAAGGCCTGCTGCTTGGTAGATTAATTGGTTACTCTCAACTATCCCTACTGTAGGTGGAATGTAGGCACTCTCAACTACACCTCCTGTAGATGGAAGGTAGAAGAGAGGGGTTATTAAGGGACTGAGGGGTTAATGGGAAGCAGGCAGGCTGATCAACACCTCAAACATTAATCCACCCCACCCCTCATTCACCAAATATGCATCAGCCCATTAGCCCATTATCCTCACCACGGCCCATTAGCGCACCTTCATCCTAAACTGCCTCTTCACACTTACACTCCACACCTCATACCTACACTAAACACAGGCACTGTCACAATGTGCTTTCATATGCACTGCTGCAACCCAGAAGAGTTTATGTACATAAAATCAGTCTGTGTATAAGCTATTCTTATACATATAGCCACAATCAAACAGTTACTTGTATATTCCATTGCATAGGATTGTTTTTGTATTTAAATTTATTGCATTTATTATTACATTCTTTATGATTATTTGGGTTTGTTGTGCTATATCAGATGTGGAGTAGCAATCATTTTGTTCTCTTTTACACTGGTGTAATGAAGAATTACAATAAACAATCTTAATTCTTGAACATTTTTCACACCAGTGGTGGTGAATGTGTGGAACAAGCCCCCAGAAGATGTGCTTGAGATTGGTACAATAATAACTTTTAAAGGACATGCGGACAGATACACGAGGAAATATTTGAACTCTAAGTGATTCCCCAACCTGGGGTCCACCGGCCCCTCAGTTAATGGTGAGGCTCCATGATATAGCAACAAATGGGTTAAACACAGACAAATGGGACAAAGCAAGCAGGGCCACCTTCCATGATGTACGACTCTAAGTTTACAGGGGCAATAATGGAGGAATAGGATTGATGCATTTACTTTGCCAGATAGCATGGACTCAATGAGCTTCCTTCTTAGTTATTATGAAGGAATAGAAATACAAGTTCAAGTTTATTGTCATCTGATTGCATGTACATACTGAGTTTGATGGCTCTGGGCCTGTATTGCTGGAATTCAGAAAGAATATAGAGCGATGTCATTGAAAACTATTGAATATTTTCAAGCCTAGATAGAGTGAACGTGGAAAGGATGTTTCATATAGTGGGGGAGTCTAGGATAAAAGGGCACAACCTCAGAATACAAGTATGTTCCTTTAAAACAGTGATGAGGAGAATGTTTTTGAGCCAGAGGCTGGCGAATGTGTGGAATTCATTACCACGGCCAAGGCACTGGAAATATTGAAAATGGAAATCAATAGGTTCTTGATTAGTAATGCATCAAAGGTCAAGGGGGAAAGTAAGATGATGGGGCTGAGAGGTATAATAATTCAGCCATGATGGAATTGTTCAGCAAACTCAATAGGTCAAATGGCCTAATTCTGCTGCTATGCCATATGGATGTACAAATGAGAGATCAAACTGGAATCATTATTATTTGTGCTTCAGTGTTTATTCAATTCGGAAATATTTATTTCATTGAGCTTAATCAAGTTTAAGCAAAGTTCTGTTCTCCGCAACCTATATTATCTTTTTTGCCAGGCAAGGAGGATTAAATTAAAGTAACTCATTTTACCCCTGCGGTGAGAGCTTCTCCAACCAGTCACATTTTATATGTTTTCCTTGTTCTGGAGCAAGGTGGAAGCTGGCATATGGTGATATTTTTAGATCATCCTCAAATTCATCTTTGAAGTACACAGGATACTCGGTGTTAGGTGTTGGAATGTCTCCTATTGTGGCGTAGGGTGAGGATTCACTGGCTTGCATCTGGACTGGCTGAGGGCTGGTGTCCTCTTCAGAGTGAACTCCCAGATGTTGTCTGAAAAAAAATTAGAAGTGATGCAAAATTGTGAATGATGATCTTTACCACAAAGTCACAAAAATATTGAGCAAGCACTCCAGTGTAAAGCAAAACAGGACCAATCACTTACAAGGTGACTACTCCATTCACATCTGAAACACTTAGCTGTTTACAATCCCTCTTAACCATGACTGCATTCTTCTATGCAGTGAGTTGCTGCTACATGATTGGCTGATTAGATGATTTGCATTAATAAGCAGCTGTACAGGCATACCTAACAAAATGGCCATTGAGTGTATCATTTGCTCACTCATTATGAGCCGTGATGTAAGACATAGTTGATCATGGTTGTGAGCAAATCTTTCTACAGAATTGGTTTGACCATAAGACCATTAGACATAGGAGCAGAATCAAGCCATCGACCCATCGAATCTGCTCTGCCATTTAATTATGACTAATCCTTTATTATACCTTAGCCCCACTTCCGGCCTTCTCCCTGTAACCTTTGATGGCATGTCCAATCAAGAAGCTACCAATCTCCACTGTGCTGTCTTTACGACAGTTATTTAGTTTATAATATTTTCACTTAGTAATTCATTCAATAGTATTTTCTAGTTAGAATTAGAAGTGTTTAAAGTGTATTCATTGCATGTAAAATATATCGGCATGCGATGACGTCACATCCGGTTTCGCCGCGTCTTGTGGGAAAACACCGGTTTGAAATTAGCGCGAGGGTGGGGGCTTTCCACGAGGCTCACCTGAGCACAAGCAGTTTTGCAGGCATGAGAAATCACAGTGAGAGCAACGCTGTAAGTTAATAGATAATCGATATATTGAACTAAGATGTTAATGCTGATCCTGTTAGAAGTAACGACGGTAGATAATGTTTATGCTTTCGTTAGTTAAAGAGTCGCGGATAGTTTGCATGGAAGTGTATTTAAAGTAGTCAATGGAGCAGGTAAACTCTCCCTGTATACTGCACCTTAGTGTAATGTAGTTATAGTCACCTTTGCAAGTATTTACACTTGAAATGTGATATTAAGGAAGGAACAAATACTGTATCAATCTTGTATTGTTTTATCAACAGTTTTCACCATATGTTAATGTGAAGAGTGAACAGTAAATGGTTAATCTTACTGCGATCTGGTTTGCATTGGCTGTGGTTTATCCGGACGTTAAATTCGGCGTTTCGTTACACCCGAAGGAGAACGTTAAATATATCCTATAACCTAGCCCCACCATAGCTGCCTATGGTAACAAAATTCCACAAATTCACCACCCTCTGGCAAAAGAACATTCTCTGCATCTCTGTTTTCAATGGACAACCCTTTATCCTGAGATTGTGTTCTCTTGTCCTAGACTCCTCCTTGGGAGACATCCTTTCCACATCTACTCTGTCTGGGTTTTCATCATTCAAAAGGTTTCAATGAGATTCCCCCTCTTTGTTCTAAACTCCAGCAAGTACAAGCCCAGAGCCATCAATGGTTCCTCATATGATCATCCATTCATTGCCAGAATCATCCTTGTGAAACTCCTCTGAACCCTCTCCAAAGCCAGCACATCACTTCTTAGATAAGGAGCCCAAAATTGTTCAAAATACTCAAGGCGAGGCCTCACCAGTGCCTTACAAAGCCTCTGCATCAAAGCCTTGCTCTTACATCCTGGACCACTTGAAATGAATGCAAACATTGCATTTGTCTTCCTCACCACCATCCCAACCTGCAAGTTATGCACAAGGCCTCCCAAGTCCTTTTGCTTCTCAGGTTTTTGGATTTTCATCCCATTTAGAAAATAGTCTGCATATTTATTTTTTCTACCGAAGTGCACAACCATGCACTTTCCAACATTGTATTTCATTTGCTACTTCCTTGCTCATTTTCCTAATCTGTCTTTCTGCAGCCTTCCTGTTTCCTCAACACTACCCACCCCTCCACCAATCTTTGTATCATCTCAAATTTGGCAACAAAGTCATTTACTCCATCATCTAAATCATTAATATTAATCATAAAAAGAATGGTCCCAACACAAATCACTGTGGAACAGCACTAGTCACTGGCAGCCAACCAAAAAAGGATCTTTTTACTTCCACTCACTGCCTCATACCAATCAGCCATTGCTCTAACCACGCTAGTAACTTTCCTATAATTCCATGGGCTCTTAACCTGGCAAGCAGCCTCATGTGTGGCACCTTCTCAAAGGCCTTATGAAAACCCAAGTATACAACATCCGCAATGTCACCTTTATTTAACCTGCTTGTAATCCCCTCAAAGAATTACAACAGGTTTGTCAGGCAAGATTTTCCCTTGAGGAAACCATGCTGATTTTGTACAATTTTGTCTTGTGTCACCAAGTACTCCATCACCTCATCCTTAACAATTGACTCTAACATCTTCCCAACCACAGAGGTCTATAATTTCCTTCCTGCTGCCTTCCTCCTTTCTTAAAGAGTGGAATGGCATTTGCAATTTTCCAGTCCTCTGGCACAATGCCAGACTCCAATGATGTTTGAAAGATCATTTCTAGTGGTACCACAATCTCTAATGCTACCTCTTTCAGAACCCTAGGGTGCAGTTCATCTGGTCTGGGTAACTTCTGCACCCTTAGGTCTTTCAGCTGTTTGAGCACCTTCTCTCTTGTGATAGTAACTGTACCCACTTCTCTTCCTTAACACACTATAACATCAGGCACACTGCTAGTGTCTTCCACAGTGAAGACTGATGCAAAATACTCTTTTAGTTCATCTGCCATCTCCAAGCCCCCCCCCCCCATTATCATTTCTCCAGCTTCATTTTCTAGAGGTCCTATATCCACACTCATCTCTTATTTTTTATATATACTTGAAAAAGCTTTTTCTATTCAACTTGATATTGTTTGGTAGCTTATTTTCATATTTCATCTTTCCCGTCTAATGATACTTTTAGCTGCTCTCTGTAGGTTTTTAAAAGCTTCCCAATCCTCTATTTTAATTTTGTTGTACGCCCTCCGTTTTACTTTTACATTAGCTTCGCCTTTGCTTGTCAGCTGTGGTTCTACTATTTTATCATTTAAGTTTTTCTTTGTTTTTGGAATATATCTAGCCTGCACTTTCCTCATTTTTCCCAGAAACTCCATAGCTGCTCTGCCGTCATCCTTGCCAGCATCTTCTTCGAATTTACTTTGGCCAGTTCCTCTCTCATACCACTGTAATTTGCTTTACTTCACTGAAATACTGTTGTGTCAAACTTTACTTTCTCCCTATCAAGTTTCAAGATGAACTAATTTGCCATTGCCTTCTCCTGGGCTCTGTCTTTACAATACAGGTGACCCCACCCATTATCAATCCTCAGAGATTGTCTGCCTGGCATCAATGGTTGAATAAGCAGGACTTGTGATATGCACCAGCTGATTGTATGAGTGAGTGTATACCCAGGGTGCAAATACCATGACAATTAGTTTTCTTTCCAGCAGCAGCACAGTGCATTACAAACATCATAAATATAGGTTATATAAACTTCAATTAATATAAATTATACGTAATTTATATGACAAGCTAAACATGATGACTACAGTACCAGTTGAAGGAAATATAGTACAAGATAGATTAAGGGGTACCCAGAAGGACCGTTTATTAACCTAAATGGTAGTGAGGGAGGAGGTATAATGGCAGGTGTAATGCTTAGCACAGTTAAAGGGATAAGGGTCTGGAGAGGGATCAATGGGACAAGGGAGTTGTGCAGAGTGTGATCTCCGAAGAAACTGGAGAGCGGAGGGGGGGGGGGGGGAAAGATGGTTGTACACTTGAGGTGGAGAAGTGATAAACATTACCTCAGCAGGAGAAACAAAGTACTAATATCACATGGGAGAACAGAAGACACAAGAGCCAAGATTTTTGAAAAAAAATTTTCAACGAAAACATAATGACGGGACAAATCAAAATTCTTTCAATAATAATGTTCCAATGCTCAAAGCTTAGCTCTATAGAGAAACTGTGGTGAAGCAAAATGTTATGTCGCGTGGGGCAGATTACCATGAGGAAAACAATGTGAAAAATGTGGATTGGCATCCAGAAACTCCTGTTGACAAAATGCAATTGTCTGATGTCTGACTAAAGAAATAGCAGCTGCAGAGATACAGTAAGGAAAATGCTAACCTTCTGATTAGAGGGCTGGATATGGTTGCTAGGTTCATATGAAGTGAGATTGTGAAAATCCCACATTTTAAAATATCTCAAATAATAACATTGTTTTATATTATAAAGTCAGAGGCACCGTCCATCATTAAACAACCATCTTTTGTACCGGCCTTTCCAGCTGTCCTCCTGAAAATAAAGTTGCACAAATTTACTCTGTGAAGCAGTCTAGCCTGCAGTGTGCAAGATAATTCATCAATTTTGTTACTAAAATGGATTACAAATAGATCAGAGGTGGAGACATTTTTATAAGGCTGCCCTATGATCCTGCCGGTGAAGGGGCTGCAACAGAGCCTATGCCAATAACACATTTTGCAAAGCACTGCAGCACATTTTAAGCATCACTTGAATGTAGTGTTATGCACTGTTGTTCACTCTATTGTTGAAGTATGACAGAAACTACCCGAAGCCCTGATAGCCGCCATTTCATCACTGAACTATAGAAAGCATTCTATGCGGGTGCATCCGGCACGGTACGGCAACTGCTCTGCAAATGCCTGCAAGGAGCTGCAGTGTTGTGGACACAGCTCAACACTTCACAGAAACCAGCCCCTGTGGATTCTGCCAATAGTTCTCACTGTTTTAGTAAAGTAGCCAGCATAACCAAAGACCCCACTCAGCCCGGACATTCTCTATACTCTGATCTCCCATCCAGGCAGAAAATACAAAATCCTGAAAGCACCTACCACCAGGCTGAAGGGTAGCTTCCATCCCATTGTTATCAGAAACTTGAAAGTACCTCTTGTACGATAAGATGAACTCTTGGCCTTATAATCAACTTTGTTATGATCTTGCACTTTATTGTTTTTCTACACTGCATAAATTTGATATTTTTTTACAATTTATTCTGCATTGTTATTGTTTTACCTCAATGTTCTGTCATAGAGAAGCACAGTACAGAAATAGGCCATTCAGCCCATCTAGTCCATGCTGAAACTATTTAAACTGCCTACTCCCAACAACCTGCACTGGGTCCATGGCCCTCCATACCCCGTACCATCCATATACCTATCCAAACTTCTCTCAAATATTGAAATCGAGTTCACATGCACCATTTTCACTGGCAGCTCATTCCCCAGTCTCACAACCCTCTGGATGAAAAATTTCCCATCATATTCCCCTTAAACCTCTCACCTTTCACTCTTATCCCATGACCTCTGGTTGTCGTCCCACCCAACCTCTGTGTACTGAGTTGATCTGTATATCAGTACATATAACTACAATAAATCAATACTAGTACCATTATTAATACATTTGAGATTTAATGGATGGGTGGGCTTTATGTCAATGTGCTCCAGTCTCTCCAATGTTTGTTTCTCAGGATCCCAAAAATTCAAGTATCAGCCTTTGTCTGAGAGGTATGCTCTAATATTTAAAATAATAATGGGCTCTCCACTTCAAAGTTCCAGGGATCAAAAGATATTTTTCATGTAGGAGACAAGACAGACACTTTGTTCAAGTAGCTAATCACAATATTCTTCAGAGAGCCATTATTACTTTGTGTATTGTCTAAGCTATGAGATATGAGAAAACACTTGCCCAGCTTTTAAGAATGTCAAAATAAATTGTATCTCACAACAGATTATCTTGAAACTCTGTTTGGATCATAGCCCAGAAACACTGGAGATTAGAGAGAGCAAGGTCTGTTCTGTCAAAGGATAGCCAAATCCTGTGTTTGTGAGCTAAGTAAGAATCACTTAGGTTATATGTTTTGCTAATTTCCGCATCTTCTATCAAATTTCTACAGCATTCCGACTGGTTCTGATAAGAAGGCTCAATACACAGGATCGAAAGAGGCTGGAGAAGTTTGCAGATGCAGTTAGCTCCTTCAAGGGTAGTTGCCTCCACCTTCAAGGATAATTTCAAAAGGCAGTCATTCAGGAAAGGTAACATCCATCAATAAGGACCTTCAGCATACAGGTCACAACCTCTCCTCCTTACTACCATAGATGAGGAGATACATAAACCTGAAGATGTGCATTCAACTTTTTAGGAACAGTTCTTCCCATCCACCATCAGAATTCTGAGCGGTCTATGAACCCATTAACACTACCTTCTTATTTAGGTCTCTTTTTGAAGTATATATTTGTTATTTATATATTATTGTAACTTAATCATTTTTTAATGTATTATACTGAACTGTTGCCACAAAACAAATTTCACAATATATGTCAGAGGTAATAAAACTGATGCTGATTCTAATTATGAAATTCCCTACCAGGCTGTCAGGTCCACGTATCACTACAAAGCTATTTCCTCAGGCATCTGCTACTCAGAAATCCACAGTTTTTGAGGAGTAGATTATATTATTGCTAAGGTTTCTAAACATTCAATAGGTAACATTAAGTTGTCAAAATAATATTGTGATCATTGCCTTCCACACATGCTTAAGCAAAACAGCATCCCATTGCTTAGCAAAACACATCTGTTTAGTATGCACTGGTGTCCTGAGACTCCAGCTAGCTGTCAGTTTATTTCTCCTTCCATTCCCATTCTGACTCCTCTACTTTATCTCCTGCTCCCTTTCAGCAGAGCTGAAGAAACAGATTTCCATTCTTCAAGGCAACATATTGCAGACTTCAACCAATCAACACCCAATTTTTTTCCAGAAATCTTCACTGACTCTTCTCCTTCAAGTTCCTTTCTAAACTAAACCATTGAGGTCATGGTGCACGTTGGTAATTTTGTAAGTTTACAGGGATGGTTTTTAGCAACAGATGGGGAGAGAGGAGCCAGGTTAGGGTTTCGATCCAGAGCCCTAGGTCTTGAGTTCAGATCCTCATCCAGGTTATCATCCATCATAATCATCAAGTCCTGCTTTGATATGGAAGATTAAAGCCTGAAGGTTGATTAGAAGACCAGACTGAAGTTTAAGGTCAATTGAAGTTCAGATGTTGAGGCCCTGTGGCCAGAGCCCTGAGTCTCTGAGTCTGCTGGGGAAGTTGAAGGCCTAATTTCTACAAATCTATGAAACCACTGGAGGCTGGAGAATGAAGATGATGGGCTGTCCTGGGGTTGGAGAACTGTGTATGTGCGTGGACAGATGGGTAGGAGGGAGAAACTGGGCTTCTTCTGCTGCTTCCTCTTTGTTGATGATGTGTTGTGTCGTGCTCTGTGTTGTTAGATCATAAGATATAGGAACAGAATTAGGGCATTTTGGCCCAAAAAGTCTGCTCTGCCATTTTATCATAGCAGATCCAATTTTCCTCTCAGCCTTCCCTCCATTTCCTTTCATGTCCTGACCAGTCAACCTCTGCCTTAAATATATATAAAGACTTGGCCTCCACAGTTGTCTACAGATTCAGCACCATCTGGCTAAAAGAATTTCTCCTCATCCCCTTTCTAAAAGGATGTTCTTTGGTCTTGACTCTCCTACAATTGGAAACATCCTCACCATATCCACTCTATCAAGACCTTTCACCATTTGATAGGTTTCAATGAAGTCATCCCTCATTCTTCTGAATTCTAATAAATACAGGCCCAGAGCCATCAGACACTCTTCAATCGACAGGCCATTCAATCCTGGAATTATTTTTGTGAACACCCTTTGAATCCTCTCCAGTTTCAGCACATCCTTTCTAAGATAAGGAACCCGAACCTGCACACAATACTCCAAGTACTTTATAAAGTTTCAACATTACATATTCTAGTCCTCTTGAAAAGAGGACATTGCATTTGCCTTCCTCACCACAGACTCAACCTGTAAATTAGCCTTCAGGGAATCTTGCTCAAGGGCTCCCAAGTCTCTATGTGTTTCAATTTTCTATATTTTCTCTCCATTTAGAAAATAGTGAACCTTTTTATTCCTTCTAGCAAAGTGCATGAACATGTACTTCACCACACTGTATTCCATTTGCCATTTCTTTGCCCATTTTCCTAATCTGTTTGTCTTATTGCCTCTCTACTTCCTCATAACTACCTGCCCCTCCACTTACCTTCCTGTTGTCTGCAAACTTCACAATAAAGCCATCAATTCCATTATCAAATCATTGATATATAATGTAAAAAGAATCAGTGCCAGCACCGACCCCTGTGGAACACCACTAGCCACTGGTAGCCAACCAGGCAAGGATCCTTTTATTCCCACTCTTTTTCTCCTGCCAATCAGCCACTGTTTTATCCATGTTCTGACGAGCATGGTGACGATGCCATGTTATACCAGAATGAGTGACAACATTTGCAAGCTGCCTCAGTATGTCAATTGGTGTATTGGCTGTTAACACAATGGATGCATTTCACTTTTTACATGTGATAAATAAATATGAATCTAAATCTGAATCTTTACAACTACACTTGATCACCTTTAAGTCAGCTCTCAAAAATCTGTTCTTTTCCTTGCCATTTAGGGAGTTTCATACGTGTATCTCTGAAGTATCTTCAGCAATTTTTCTACTTCAAAAAGTTGTTATTTTATTATTAAAGGTTACATCTTCTTTTCATCAGGTGAACGCTGGGTAATTTCACTTGACCAGTTTCTGTCAGTTAACCGCAAAATGATAAGAATCCCATACCATCAAGTTCAGGAATATTTATTACCCTTCAACCATCAGGCTCTGAATCAGCATGGATAACTGAATTCATATCAACACTGAACTGATTCCACAACCTACAGACTCATGTTCAAGTACTCTACAACTCAAATTTGCAGTATTATTTATTCTTTATTTGCACAATTAGTCCTCTTTTGCAATTGTTTGTTTTTCAAGCTTTGTTTTACATAGAACAGTACAGCACAGTACAGGCCCTTCGGCCCACAATGTTGTGCCGACCCTCAAACCCTGCCTCCCATATAACCCCCTACCTTAAATTCCTCCATATACCTGTCTAGTAGTCTCTTAAACTTCACTAGTGTATCTGCCTCCACCACTGACTCAGGCAGTGCATTCCACGCACCAACCACTCTGAGAGAAAAACCTTCCCCTAATATCCCCCTTGAACTTCTCTCCCCTTACCTTAAAGCCATGTCCTCTTGTACTGAGCAGTGGTGCCCTGGGGAAGAGGCGCTGGCTGTCCTCTCTATTCCTCTTAATATCTTGTACACCTCTATCATGTCTCCTCTCATCCTCCTTCTCTCCAAAGAGTAAAGCCCTAGCTCCCTTAATCTCTGATCATAATGCATACTTTCTAAACCAGGCAGCATCTTGGTAAATCTCCTCTGTACCCTTTCCAATGCTTCCACATCCTTCCTATACTGAGGTGACTGTAACTGGACACAGTACTCCAAATGTGGCCTAACTATAGTTTTATAAAGCTGCATCATTACATCACATCTCTTAAACTCTATCCCTCGACTTATGAAAGCTAACACCCTATAAGCTTTCTTAACTACCCTGTCTACCTGTGATGCAACTTTCAGGGATCTGTGGACATGTACCCCCAGATCCCTCTGCTCCTCTACACTACCAAGTATCCTGCCATTTACTTTGTACTCTGCCTTGGAGTTTGTCCTTCCAAAGTGTACCACCGCACACTTCTCCGGGTTGAACACCATCTGCCACTTCTCAGCTCACTTCTGCATCCTATCTATGTCTCTCTGCAATCTTTGACAATCCTCTACACTATCTACAACACCACAAACCTTTGTCGTCTGCAAACTTGCCAACCCACCCTTCTAACCCCACATTCAGGTCGTTAATAAAAATCACAAAAAGTAGAGGTCCCAGAACAGATCCTTGTGGGACACCACTAGTCACAACCCTCCAATCTGAATGTACTCCCTCCGCCATGACACTCTGCCTGCAGGCAAGTCAATTCTGAATCCAGCTGGCCAAACTTCCCTGGATCCCATGCCTTTTGACTTTCTGAATAAGCCTACCGGGTGGAACCTTGTCAGATGCCTTACTAAAATCCGTGTAGATCGCATCCACTGCACTACCCTCATCTATATGCCTGGTCACCTCCTCAAAGAACTCTATCAGGCTTGTTAGGCATGATCTGTCCTTCACAAAACCATGCTGACTGTCCCTAATCAGAACATGATTCTCTAAATGTCCATAGGTCCTATATCTAAGAATCTTTTCCAACAGCTGTCCCACCACAGATGTAAGGCTCACTGGTCTATAATTACCTGGACTATCCCTACTACCTTTTTTGAACAAGGGGACAACATTCGCCTCCCTCCAATCCTCTGGTACCATTTCCGTAGACAACGAGGACATAAAGATTCTAGCCAGAGGTTCAGCAATCTCTTCCCTTGCCTCGTGGAGCAGACTGGGGAATATTCCATCAGAACCCAAGGACTTATCCATCCGAATGTATTTTAACAACTCCAACACCTCCTCTGCCTTAATATCAACATGCTCCAGAACATCAACCTCACTCATATTGTCCTCACTGTCATCAAGTTCCCTCTCAGCGGTGAATACCGAAGAGAAGTATTCATTGAGGACCTCGTTCACTTCCACAGCCTCCAGGCACATCTTCCCACTTTTATCTCTAATCGTCCTACCTTCACTCCTGTCATCCTTTTGTTCTTCACATAATTGAAGAATGCCTTGGGGTTTTCCTTTACCCTACTCGCCAAGGCTTTCTCATGCCCCCTCCTTGCTCTTCTCAGCCCCTTAAGCTCCTTTCTTGCTACCCTATATTCCTCAATAGTCCCATCTGATCCTTGCTTCCTAAACCTCAGGTATGCTGCCTTCTTCCACCTGACTAGATTTTCCACCTCACTTGTCACCCATGGTTCCTTCACCCTGCCATTCTTTATCTTCATCACCAGATCAAATGTATCCCCAACATCCTGCAAGAGATCCTTAAACATCCATAGTACATTTCCCAGCAAAAACATCATCCCAATTCACACCCGCAAGTTCTAGCCTTAGCACCTCATAATTTGCCCTTCCCCAATTAAAAATTTGCCTGTCCTCTCTGATTCTATCCTTTTCCATGATAATGCTAAAGGTCAGGGAGCGGTGATCACCGTCCCCCAGATGCTCACCCACTGACAGATCTGTGACCTGACCCAGTTTGTTACTTAATTCTGGCATTATCCCTAGTTGGTCTGTCAACATACTGTGACAGGAATCCATCCTGGACACACTTAAACTCTGCCCCATCTAAACCCTTGGAACTAATCAAGTGCCAATCAATATTTGGGAAGTTAAAGTCACCCATGATAACAACCCTGATATTTTTGCACCTTTCCAAAATCTGCCTCCCAATCTGCTCCTCGGTGTCTCTGCTGCTACCAGGGGGCCTATAGAATACCCCCAGTAGAGTAACTGCTCCCTTCCTGTTTTGACTTCCACCCATACTGACTCAAAAGAGGATCCTGCTACCTTACACACTCTTTCTGCAGGTGTAATCGTATCCCTGGCCAGTAATACCACCCCTCCTCCCCTTTCTCACCCTCCCTCTTAAAGCACTGAAATACAGGAATATTGAGAATCCATTCCAGCCCTGGTGCCAGCCAAGTCTCCTTAATGGCTACTACATCATAATTCCATGTATGTGTCTAAGCTCTCAGTTCATCACCTTTGTTCCTGATGCTTCTTGAATAGAAGTACACACACTTTAGCCCTTCTACCTTACTACCTTTATACCCTTTATTCTGCTGCTCTTTCCTCAAAGCCTCTCTATATGTTAGATCTGGCTTTACTCCATGCACTTCTTTCACTGCTCTATCGCTCCGGGTTCCATCTCCCTTGCAAATTAGTTTAAACCCTCCCGAACCATGCTTGCAAACCTACCTGCAAGGATATTGCTCCCCCTTGAGTTCAGGTGCAACCCATCCAATCTGTACAGGTCCCACCTTCCCCAGAAGAGATCCCAATGGTCCAAAAATCTAAAACCCTGCCCCCTGTACCAACTCCTCAGCCACACATTAAATTGCTATCTCCTCCAATTTTACATCACTATCATGTAGTACTGACAGCAATCCTGAGAACACCACCCTTGCGGTCCTGATCTTCAGCCTTCTGCCTAGTTCCCGAAACTCACACTTCAGGACCTCATCCCTCTTCCTGCCCATGTTGTTGGTCCCAACATGTATCACGACTTCTGGTTGCTTTTCCTCTTGTACCAGGATGTCATGCAGCCAGTCAGAGACATCCTTGGACCCTGGCATCCGGGAGGCAACAAACCATGCAGGTTTCCTTCTCACATCCACAAAATCTCCTGTCTGCTCCCCTGACTATAGAATCTCCAATGACGACAGCTCTTCTCCGTCCCATCCTTCTGCACCACAGTGTCAGACTCAGTGCCAGAGGCCCTGCCACCATGGCTCACACATTTTATGTATAGTTTTTCCACAAATTTTATTCTGAAAGTCCTAGAAGGAGTGGACATGAAGAGGATCATTTCTGTAGTAGGGGAGACTCAGACCAGAGGGTACTGCCTCAGAATACAAGGATGTCCCTTTAGTACAGACATGAGGAAATTCTTTAGTCAGATGATGGTGAATCTGTGTAATTCATATGACTGGGGAGGCCAAGCGATTGAGTATATTTAAAGCAGAGCTTGATACGTTCCTAGTTAGTCAAGATGTCAAAGGTTACAGTGAGAAGACAGGAGACTGGAATTGAGAGGGTAATAAATCAGCCAATGATAGAATGGTGGAGCAGACTCAATGGGACGAATGGCCTAATTCTACTCCTATGTCTTATTGCGTTTCTTTATTTTTCCTGTATATGCCTGCAAGAAAATAAATCTGTAAGTGACATACATGTACTTTGATAATAAATTTACTTTGAGTTTGACAATGACTGCTTCCAGTTATTGAAGCAAATATATTTAAAAGAATGACTATAGCCTTCAGTACCCTATCAAGATAGCCTTCACATATGGACGTTGGGACAGCCATTGATTTATGACCAACATGCATTTCGTTTCTCTATGGAACAGGAAACATGGTGGAACATGGTTTGTGAAATGTGGTCCTGGCTAATTTTCTGGAATATCTGTTGGGCTGGTGATTTGAGATAAGTCAGTCATCACTTTTCTTTCTTTAAAGAAGCACCTATCAGAACTCAGCAAAGTTATCTGCTCCACAAAACTATTTGCTGGAGATCAGCCCATGAAATATATATTGAACCTCATTCGGGTTCTTCAACAGAAACCTCCAAATAGAAACAGACTGCTTATCCTTCTAATTAATATCTGAGAAGATAACCTCATCAAGTATTCCAAAATCACCAATGAACAGCATCATTTATTAATAATCTTTAAACTGTTTCACACAGCACTATCAGAAACAAAATTACACCAGGCTACAGATGACAATACTGGGTCAGGTACTAAAAGCTTGGTCAAAGAGACAGATTTGAAGAAGCTGAGGGGAGAGGTAGGAATGTGGAGCATTTTGAAAATGCACATCCGGAGCTTCAAGTGTAGTAGCTGAAGTCCTTACAGTTAAAGATGGAGTGATTTTTATTCAACCATACACGTGAATACAGCTAAATGAAATAATGTTCCTCTGGAGCCAAGGTGCAAGACATAGTACCAACAGCATACAGCATAATGCATACATAGCACCTTTATCAGAAAAACCTGTCCTCCACCGAGTGAACACTGGAGGGCAGTAACGATGCAAGAAGCCAACCCCCAACCCAGCACAGACTTCCAATGTACTCTTTCCCAACCTGCCTCCGGCATCATCTCCCCTGTGTAACTGCAACAGGTGACCCCTGCAGCTTGAGAGCCTGGTCTGCACAAAAACCAAGGTCACAGTGCACCTCTGTTGTTAGTCTCACCAATGATCCAGTGAACCAGACTTGCAGTGTTCTACACTGCCAATCTCCAACAGAGTCTTGTGATCACAGGAAAAACATCTTGCACCATTTGTTGGTCCACACACCACCTCTGCACAATAGTATGAAACACATTCAGGTGACAACATGGTATGCAACAAGTCCAGCTCCACTGTTGGGACAAACCTGCAGTACTTGATGTTCTTACTACCCAGCAGAGTCTTGTGATAATAAAGATGTAAAGGATGAACATTTATACCTTTTTTTGAAGCCAGGGAGGCCACTGCAAATTAGCATGCTGCCATTTTTGCTGGATACGTGGCTTTAACCAAACATATTAACTAACCTATGCTTCCCACCCCACACACAATTCCAACCTTGCAGAATGGTTATGTTGCACTAAGTATCACACAATAGGACATCAGATAGACAACCCCTTAGGAGAACATCATACTCAATTCAAGTGATTGTACTACTACTACATCTGCTTCAACCAGCATGCATGTTGACACAAAGGAAACCTTGCTGTAAATCCTTGTCCACTGTGATGCATAAGCTTTATATCTGCTTGGACTACTATAAAAAATAATCAGTACAAACTGCAGCACAAGATCACTTTTGATGCCAGATGTGCCTGAACAAAGTAATCATGTACACCATATATGTCACAAAGGGACATGGAGATTGGACCCAAATGCAGGACACAGGCACTGAAGTACTGGGCAGGGCAGGACAGGAACAACTAAAGGATAGAACAAGATGGGGAGACCATGGCATGCAACAGTGATCCTGGGGCTCAGGGAGTTTATGGCAAAGGCACGACCCTGGCTAGGCTTAAGGATGGGTCTATGGGATAAGGAATGCTGGGAGGATAGTCCCCTGGGCAGGCCACATTACTTCTAGGCAGGGCCCAGCCTCCCAGGCAGGAACACAGGGGCCTGGGCAAGACACAAAGCACCTGGGTGGGTTGCAGGGCACAACCAATCAGAAGAAAGGGGTAGGAAAGGGTCAGAGTCCCCCCACCAGGCAACAGCAGTCCAGCCTGCTTACCCAACAGAGGCAAGGGATCAGAAGGAAGCTCAGTCCAGAGTGACTACAAGAACAGACTTACAGAACTAAATGATTAACAGTGGGTACTCCAAGCCAGGGTCAAAACAGGATAGCCGGGCAAACCAGAGAGAACAGCAGGTACAAGACAAACAGGCCAAAACGGATTCAGAGCAGGATAACCAACCAGACTCAGTCCTAGAGCCCTTTATATCCACCTGCAAGCCGATAGTTCTCAGGTGCACCTCTTTAAGCCAAGATGATCCTATTTGGGCTTAAGGGTGAAAGGAGGGACGGCTACAAGACCTGGAGTCCGGAATCTGCGGACCGGATCAAGACCCGGAAAGCGGAGTCTGGACCAGACCATAACAACATATTAATGTTTAAATATATTATATATTCAAACAAAAATAAAGTTGCCACCTGCAATTTGTGTGTTTACATGTTTATTAAAATATTAGAACGTGCTCTGTATCACAGAGCAGTATAGCACAGGAAAAGGCTCTTCGGCCCACAATGTTGTGCTGAACCATTTAAACTAATAATCGAACGACTAACACTTATTTTCTTCTGCCTGCACAATGTCTAAATCCTTCCATTTTCTTCATTTTCATGTACTTATAAAAATGTCTCTTAAAAGTCCCTCATGTTTCTGCCTCTAACCATCACATTGGACAGTGCATTCCAGGCTCCCACCAAACTTCTCCCCTCACATCTCCTTTGAAATTACCCCCTCACCTTAAATGCATGACTTCTGCAATTGAAATTGTAATTAAAGGATACTTACATGTACAATGACACAGGAGGAGATAATTAATATCAGCATCCAGGGGCCTGATGAAGGTTCTCAGCCCACAATGTTGACCCTTGTGGATTGTGGCTTGGGCTTGGGCTCTGTAGCTCATGTTATGATGGCTTTCTATTTTCTGGTTGCTCCCTTTCTAGTTGCTATCTTGGGCAATTTTGAATCGGGGCAGCCTGCAAATAATGAACACTGAACTGATTGGACTCTTCTGATTTTGTGTCCTTTTCACCTACTTTTTGTTGCCATTTGCGCGATTTGTTTTTTTGTGTGTGTGGTGGGCCATTGATGTTTTTTCTTTAAATGGGTTCCATAGTTTTTCTATGTTTCGTGGCTGCCTGCAGGAAGATGAATCTCAGGGTTGTATACCGCATACATTCAATAGAAATAAATGTACTTTGAAGATTTGAATCTTTATTCCTCTCCATAGATGTTGCCTTATGTACTGAGTTACTCCATCATTTTGTGTGTGTAATGCTCAATCCCAACTGTCTCATTCCCTGTAACCCCTACAACTCACACTTGCGCATGATTTCACTTTAATTATTTTTGCTACACACCAAGTTGTAAATCACGGAAGCCAATTAACCTACCAGTGTACCTTTGGGATACACAAATTCAGTGGAGCTCCATAATTAGCCCAGAACAAAAAATGTTTCAGGTCAAAGGCGCTTTGTCAGAAGAAAGCATTGACCTGAAACATGAACTCCATTTGCTTTTCCAGAGATGCTGACTAAGCTGCTGAGTGCTTCCTGTATTTCTGGTTTTGCATATGACCCATGAGTCTATTTCAATGCCTCCATGACAGATGCAGAATAAGTGTCCATCAGTAGCACCTTCTCACCCAGTAGATGGTTCCTGGTGAAGTGTCTCAGCCCAAAACGTTGGCTACTCTTTTTTCACGGATGCTGCCTGACCTGCTGAGTTCCTCCAGCGTTGTGTACGTATTCTTTGATCCACAGCATCTGCAGTTGTATTTTTGGGCATTGCTTAAACACGTGCCTGTGAGCATCTGTGCTTTAAGTCGATTTATTTTGTGCATCCATTAACAAGATGAGTTCTAAGGTATTGGAAAAGCCTAAAAGAGCATGTAAGGGTGTTACACTTAGCGTAAAACTAGACATAATTAAGCGTTTCAATCGTGGTGAACGAAGTAAGGACATAGTCAGTTTGGCTAAGGGTTTGGGGAAGTTGATGAAGATGACGTTGAAGAGGTTTTGGCATCCCATAACCAAGAACTGACAGATGAAAAGCTGATGAAGAGGAAAGGATGACAATTGAAACCAAACACAGTAGTGAATGGCCTGAAAGTGAAGACGTCCTGGAACTGAACGGGAAGCAATTGCGTGAGATTTTCGCTGCGATTGACAATGCTACAATGATTGCAGAAAAGTATGACTTTAATTTTGAAAGGGTACGTAGGTTTAGGGCATATTTGCAGGACGGTTTGAGTGCTTACAAAGAACTGTATGATAGAAAAATGCGCGAGGCTAAGCAGTCAAGCATACTGTCGTATTTCAAGCCTTTCACATCAACCACAGCAGACGATGAAACTCGACATTCGGCATTGAGACAGGCAGACATAGAAGAAGGTGACCTGCCTGCCCTGATGGAAACAGACGATGATAAAATGACACCCCAGTCTCCACTACCTCCCACCACCCCAACCTCCGACGACTCAGCCTAACACACCATCATCAGTGTGCTCGCTGTCTTCCTGATTACAGTAAGTAAAACTGCACTGGGCGATCATTTTACTTTATATAGGCTGTGTATTTCTATATGTTATTTGGTAGCTTCGTAGCTTAAAGGTTACTGGAAAGAGTGCTTCTGCCGGGAGTGCTTGTGCCGTGTGTTTTTACCGCGAGTGCTGCCGAGAGAGCTTGTGTGAGATTTTCACTGCGGTGGACAGTGCTGCAATAATTGTAGAAAGGTATTCCTACATTACGTAGGCTGTGTAGTTATCAGATCATTCCTTCTCTTACTATATGTTACTGTTATTTTAGGTTCTATGTGTTATTTGGCATGATTTGGTAGGTTATTTTTTGGGTCTGCGAACGCTCACAAATTTTTCCCATATAAATAAATGGCAATTGCTTCTTCACTTTACGACATTCTGGCTTACGAATCATTTCATAGGAATGCTCAACTTTCGAATAGCGGGGGAAACCTGTACCTACATGTCTCCAGATACTACCCTGAGATTTATTTTCTTGCAGGCATTCATGGTACAACAAAGAACTGCAATAGAATCAATGAAAAACTAAAAGAAAATGAAATCCTGTTCCATCAAAACTCGCATACTCTTACTATGGAACATCTCATTGGCACATTCATTGACTGATTGACACATTGCCCTCAAGCCTGCTGATGATGACAGTATTAAAGGCAATTTGCCCAAAATGCTTATTTCTCAACTTTGTAAGACAAGCTGACACAAGAATTTCTTTCATTGTTTCTGTGTGTGGGAATAGAAATTTCTGGAATCATTGTCTGGTATGGAGTCACTGCACAATTTTAGAAAGAGCTGAAGAGGATTGGAAACCCAGTCAGCTCCATCAAGGGCACTAGCCTCCCCACCATCAAGGATATCTTCCAATGGCGATGACTCAAAAAGATGGCATCCATCCTTAGCGACATCCACCATCCAGGACATGCCCACTCCTCATTGTTACCATCAAAGAGGAGATACATTTGCATGAAGATCCACATCAACATTTTAGGAACAGCTTCTTCCCCTTTGCCATCTGATTACTGAACATACAATGAACCCATGAAGAGCAGCTTGCTATTTTTTGCTCTACAGATTTAAATGTTTATATGTATTTCTTAGTTTAATTTATAATATATTTGATGACATACTACCTGTACTTAAAATTAGTGGCCACTAAGTACATGCTTGTGGTCTTCTGCTCCTATAGCCCATCCACTTCAAAGTTCAATATGTTGTGCATTCAGAAATGCTCTTCTGGGGTGGAGTTTCAAGATGGCGACGTAAGCATCTGCCTTTTAGGCGCTCTTTATTTTTTTAACTATAATCACCCTTTAATTAGATCTTTTCGAACTTAATCATATGAGTTGCTACCTTTGATTGACCCTTTTTTCCTAAAATAATAGTTGATCTAATCTTGTCAAACCTAAAATGGCTACAAGTAAGAAATCGGCTAAGGATCCTGTATCCATCGACGCAATTTCTGGTCTTTTGGACATTAAACTGGATGTTAAATTTGCGGGTATGGAAGGTAAATTGGACAATAAACTGGATGCTAAATTTGCGGGTCTGGAAGGCAGACTAGAAGGTAAATTGGACAGTAAACTGTTAAATTTGGAAAGGAGGATTACTTCGAAAATATCCGATCTTGAAGGAGTTGTTAAATCGCTTGAAACTAAGTTTCAGTCGCAGGCGTTAGAGGTTCAACAGCATGGAAATAAGATCACGACTCTTGAACAATCAATTTGTGGAAAAGCACGTACAATTGAAGTGTTAGAGAAGAAGATAGAGTCGACTGCTAAAACTTTAGATCAGTATAAGTTTAAAATTACTGATCTTGAAAATCGTTCTCGCAGACAGAATTTGCGCATCATCGGAATTCCCGAAAAAGTTGAGTCCGGTGATTTAACTGAATTTTTCTCTAAATTACTGTGGGAAATTTTCGGTGGTGAAGGTTTGAAAAATGAACCTGTTATCGACCGTGCTCATAGAGTTGCGAGGCTTTCGTCTGTGCCTGATAAACCACGAGCGGTGATTGTTCGCCTTCATTATCCTCGTGAGAAAGAGCTTCTAATTCGATTAGCTCGTAAAAAAGGTATGATCTCCTTCAAAAATTACTCATTTCGAATAGCTGAGGATTATTCTTATGAAGTAATGAAAGCCAGGATCGCTTTTAAACCAGTGATGGCAGAGATTCATTCGATTGGATTTAAACAAGCTTTAATGTATCCAGCGAAGCTTAGAATGGTGCTGCCCGACAACAGTCTACACTTTTTTAACACTCCTGAAGAAGTGAAGAAATTTGTTGAAGAATATCGATCCTCCAGTGCAACTTGAACTATGAGTTACATTGAAGATTTTTTTTTGGAGAGAGGATGTCATTTCATTTTAAGTTTTAACCCTGGAAGTTGGGTTATAACTTTTTATTTTGAACTATGGGTCTGGGTCTTTTTTTTTTACTACTATTATTATTGCTTATAGATGCTGTTTTAATTTTTATAATATCCTTTTTTATACACGTTTGTATTTTGTAATAATGAATTATTTTTTCAAAATGTCGTTTCTTCTTCCCATAAGTCTTTACTTTTTATAAGCGTTTATTTGCTTGCCTGTATTTAGAAATGGAACAAAGGTTTTGAATTCTTTTTTTTTAGTTTTTTTTATATATATGTTGTAGTGTCTATTAAATCTTTTTTTTAAAAAAATTCTATTTTGATAACTTTTTTTTTAATTAAATTTTCTTATTAGATTGCTGAATTTATATTCATATTTTGTAATATGGCTTTCTCAAAATGTCGTTTCTTCTTCCCATAAGTCTTGGCTTGTGAAACGTCATCTTTGTATCTGAATATGGAATTTCTTTTTTAAAGGTGTATTACATTTTTAAACTTTAATGTTCATTTTTTTTTATTAATGATTTTTCTGGTTTTACTATTTTAGTTTTTTTTTGATTTGTCTGATATGTGTGTGTATGTGTATGTATATATATATATGTAGGTATATATATATATATATATTTTTTTTTTTTTGCAACTCTATATTTTAATTAGGGTGTTATATAGTTTTTTCTTAAAAAATTTTCTTATGGAGCTGCCATCTTGAAATGGGGGTAATATTAGTATTAGTTTATGCGCCTGCCGCTTGGCTTTCTTTCAAAGGGTGGGGGGAGGGGGAGGGATCTTTTTTCATGCTTTTGCTTTTTATTTTTTTGCTTTTAGTTTATGGGCTGACTTTAAATTGTTAATATTGTTGAGGTGTCAGGATCTCCGTTTGCTCCTGAATCAATTTTCCTTCTTCCTAAATTGTGGGTTATGTGTCTTTTTAACCTTTTATGATACACACAATTAATATTGGTATGATGGATAAATCTATTAACTTTATCTCGTGGAATACTAATGGTTTAAATCATCCGATTAAACGTAAAAAAATATTTAAAGTATTCCATAGATTGAACGCTAATATTATTTTTGCACAGGAGACCCATATTAGGAGGGAGGATAATCAACGTTTTTTTAGGTTCTGGAAAGGTCAACAATTTCACTCAAATTGTACCGCTAAAATTAGGGGTGTGTCTATTTTTATAGATGCCTCAATTTCGTTTACACATTATGAAATTATTTCTGATCCACAGGGTAGATTTTTGTTGATAACTGGTTCACTTTTTAATCGGAAAGTTGTTTTAGTTAATATTTATGCTCCAAACTTTGATTGTCCTGAATTTTTTAAACGTTTATTTACTTCTCTTCCTAATTTGAATGAATATATGTTGATTATGGGTGGAGACTTTAATTGTTGTTTGAATCCTTCGATGGATAGATCTAAACCTATTCGAACTCTTCCGAATAGATCAGCTTTACTTATTAATTCTTTTATGGTTGATTCTGGAATTACTGAAATATGGCGGTTTTTGAACCCTAAAGATAAAGAATTTTCATTTTTTTCACATGTATATCATAGTTATTCTAGAATTGATTATTTTCTTATTGATCATCGTTTATTAACAGATGTTATTGATTGTAAATACGATTCTATTGCTATTTCGGATCATGCGCCTTTGAAGTTATCTATCAAGATTCCGGACTCTTCTATCAATACTAGATCTTGGAGACTTAATGCTACTTTACTTCAAGATCCAGAATTTATTACCTTCATAAAACAACAAATTGACTTATTTTTTTCAACAAACTATAATGAAGAGATTGATAAAGGAATACTTTGGGACTCTTTCAAGGCTTTTATTCGTGGACAAATTATTTCATATTCCGCTGGTAAAAGAAAACAAAGATATTCAGATATAGCTTTATTGGTGGATAAAATTAAAGAAATTGATAAGATTTATTCCGTTACTCCTACCAAAGAACTTTATAAGAAGAGAGTTGAGCTTCAAATGGAACATAGTTTATTATTATCTTCTTCAATTGAGAATCAATTAATTAAGACTAGGGCTCAATTTTATATTCATAGTGATCGAACTGGTAAATTGTTAGCTAATCAATTAAAGGCTATTTCGACTAAGCGACAAATTATTAAAATTCGTAAACAAGACGGTAATTTAACTACTGATTATAAAGAAATCAATAACACTTTTCAAGATTTTTATAAATCTTTATATCAATCAGAATTTGACGGTGACCGGTTTACGATGGATAATTTTTTTAATAACTTGAATATTCCTAAACTGATAGATGAAGATTGTAGCTTGTTTGATGCTCCTATTTCTATGGATGAAATAAGAGAGGCTATTTCATCAATGAACTCAGGGAAAGCTCCTGGTCCTGATGGTTTTATTGTAGAATTTTTTAAAACTTTTTCTTTATTGCTTTCTCCTTGGCTATGTGAAATCTTTAATGATGCGTTTGTTAAGAAGAGACTACCTCAATCGTTTTATGAAGCTACTATCTCTCTAATTCTTAAAAAAGATAAAGATCCTACTTTATGTGCATCTTATTGCCCTATATCATTATTAAATGTAGACTCTAAGATTCTTACAAAAATTTTAGCCATTAGATTAGAAAAGGTATTACCACAGATTATTTCAGAAGATCAAACTGGTTTTATTAGGAATCGGTATTCCTTTTTTAATATTAGAAAATTGATTAACATAATTTATACTTCATCACCTACAACCCCAGAATGTGTTATCTCATTAGATGCTGAAAAAGCCTTTGATAGAGTTGAATGGACATATTTATTTAATGCATTGAGAAACTTTAATTTTAGTCCTAATTTTATATCATGGATTAAATTAATATATTATAAACCTGTTGCTTCTGTTCTTACAAATAATTATAGATCCTCTTTTTTTCAATTATTTCGTGGTACGAGACAAGGTTGTCCTTTAAGTCCTTTATTATTTAATATTGCATTAGAACCTTTAGCTATTGCTATTCATGAGTCTCCTAATATTTTTGGTATTACCCGTAATGAGAAGTTATACAAATTATCGCTTTATGCTGATGATTTGTTGTTATATATTTCTAATCCTAGTAGGTCTATTCCTGCTATTTTATCCTTGTTGGCTCAATTTGGTAGCTTTTCTGGTTATAAGTTAAACTTAGATAAGAGTGAGTTATTCCCTTTAAACGCGCAAACTTTATTGAGTGATAGGATGCCATTTAAAGTTGTTACTGATAACTTTATCTATTTAGGTATAAAAATCACCAAGAAATATAAAGATTTATTCGGACTGAATTTTTTACCTATGCTTCATCAAATTCAGCAACTTACTACTAGATGGTCTCCCTTATTTTTGTCATTAGTTGGTCGGATTAACGCTATTAAAATGATGATTTTACCGAAATTTTTATATTTATTCCAAGCTTTACCAATTTTTATTCCTAAATCTTTTTTTGATAATATTGATTCAAAAATTTCCTCATTTGTGTGGCAAAATAAAAATCCTAGGTTAAGCAAAAGGCAATTACAAAAGTCTAAAAAAGATGGTGGTCTAGCTTTACCTAACTTTAGATTTTATTATTGGGCGAATAATATCCGTAACCTAATGTACTGGAAACTAGATTTGGATTCACCTGTGTGTCCACAGTGGGTAAATTTGGAATGTAGTGAGGTTAAGGGATATTCTATATTTTCCGTTCTTGGTTCTTTTCTTCCTATTGATTTAGCCAAATTCAATAAACAGATATCTAACCCTGTTGTTAAACATACACTACGAATTTGGTTTCAATTTCGCAAATTCTTTAATCTGAAAAACTTTGCTCTGGACAGCCCTATTTTATGTAATTTTTTTTTAAACCTTCATTGACAGATCAAGCTTTTAGTATATGGAAAAGGAAAGGTATAAAATGTTTTCGTGATCTTTTTTTTGAAGGTACTTTGATGTCTTTTGATCAACTATCCAACAAATTTGAATTACCTAAATCTAATTTTTTTAGATACTTACAAATTAGAAATTTCTTACATAAAATTCTTCCATCTTTTCCTAACTCAACTCCATCGGATTTTTCAGATTTGATTTTTACTTTTAATCCTTGTCAGAAGGGATTAGTAGCTTTTATTTATAACATGATTATGAAGATACAGCCAGAAATATCGGATAGAATTAGACAAGAATGGGAAAAAGAACTTCGATGTAATATATCAACAGATAAATGGGAAAAAATTTTACAAATGGTTAATTCCTCCTCTATTTGTGCTAAACATGCTTTAATACAATTTAAAATTGTACATAGAGCTTATATGTCTAAAGATAAGCTTGCCCGATTTTATTCGCATATTAATCCTCAATGTGACAGATGTCACTTAGAAGTGGCTTCATTGACTCACATGTTTTGGACATGTCCCACTTTACATAACTATTGGAAGGACATTTTTGATGTTATTTCCTCAGTATGGAATATTGATTTACAACCCCATTTTATTACTGCAATTTTCGGTATACCAAATGAAGATGGCAATCAGCTTTCCCCTTCAATCAGACGAATGATTGCCTTTGTAACATTAATTGCCAGAAGGTCTATATTACAAAATTGGAAAGAAGTAAATCCTCCTACTACATTTCAGTGGTTCTCCCAAACTATTTCTTATCTGAGTTTGGAAAAAATCAGAAGCACTATCTTTGATTCTTCAATTAAATTTGAAGAAACCTGGGGACCATTTATTCGACACTTTCATATGAATTAATTTGGCCTATTTCAGATCCTTTTCTCTACTTATACTTGTTCAGGTATGGAGTTCCGGAGTTCTTTTCTTGACACCTTTATATATTTATAAAGTGCTATTATTGCCCATGTTAGTTTTAGTTTAGTATTTTTTTTCAATATATATTTTTTCTCATATATAATTTCAATTTTTTTTTCTTGTTTCGATGATTATTTTTGTTTTTTTTCATATATATTTATATAGACTTGATTGATTTATGTACCTTTTGTTGATGGATGTTTTAATAGGATATTATTATCCTATTACTAATGTAATCTCAAGTTTATTGAATCTGTAATCTATTCATTATTATGTGTTGTTTTTTTTTATATATGAAATTTAATAAAAAGATTGAAAAAGAAAGAAAAGAAATGCTCTTCTGCACATCACAGCTGTAACACATGGCTATTTGAGTTACTGTCAGCTTGAACCAGTCTGGCCAGTCTCTGCTGACCATCTCATTAACAAGGCCATGCAGAGCTGCCCCTCACTGGATGTTTTTTTTTTATTTTGTACCGTTGGTAGTAAACGCTAGAGACTGTAGTGTGTGAAAATCCTAGGAGATCAGCAGTATCTGAGATACTCAGATCATCCCCTCTGACACCAATAATCATTCCATGATCAAAGTCACTTAAATCACATTTCTTCCACATTCTGATTTTTGGCCTGAACAACAACTTGTTCTTGACCATGCCTGCGTGCATTTACGCATTGAGCTGCTGCTACGTGATTGGGTAATTATATATTTGCAATAACGAGCAGGTGTACAGGTGTACTGAATAAAGTGAATGAGTATATGTCAATGTCAATAAGCCTGATAATGATTCATTAGGAATTCTCCCATTACAAACACATCAAAGAAATTTATAAGTTTCTTCAAGAATTAATGCATTGGACATTCAATGTTAAGTTCATCACCCATATCCTTAAATTTCAAATATTATCATTTCTTTTGTAAGTTTGAATACAATATTATTTCAACAAAATATTCAATAGCAGCTCCTTTGTTGATAACATTTTCTGTTTAGACTTTAATAGACCTTTTATTGAACAGAATCTTTATTTATGTATTTAATTATTGAAATACAGTGCAGAATAGACCCTTTTGGCCCTTCAAGCGGAACCACCCAGCAATCCCCTGATTTAATCACAGCCTAATCATGGGAATATTTACAATGTCCGTGGGAGGAAACCCGAGCACCCAGAGGAAACCAATACAATCACAGAGAGAACATACAACCTCCTTACAGGCAGCAGTGGGAATTGAACCCAGGTTACCTGTACTGTAAAGTGTTGCGCTAACTGCTCTGATCATATAGATCTTTCAGTACCCTCTTGATCTGCAGGTCCAATATCTCTTAAACGGTAGTGCTTTGCAATTAATCCAGAGGTCTTGCTTTCTATGTAATTACATTGATATGATGGAACCAAGTTAGGTCCTCAGAGATCATGAGACCCAGGAACTTGAAACTGCTCACTCTCCCCACTTCTGATCCCTCTATGAGGATTGGTATGTGTTCCTTTGTCTTACCCTTACTGAAGTCCACAATCAGCTCTTTCGTCGTACTGAAGTTGAGTGACAGGTTGTTGCTGTGGCACCACTCCACTAGTTGGCATATCTCACTCCCGTACGCCCTCTCATCACCACCTGAGTTTCTACCAACAATGGTTGTATTGTCAGCAAATTTATAAATGGTATTTGAGCTATGCCGAGCCGCACAGTCATGTATATACAGAGAGTAGAGCAATGGGTCAAGCATACACCCGAGGTGCAACAGTATTGTTCGTCAGCGAGGAGAGGACATGTTATCACCAATCCACACAGATTGTGGCCTTACGGTTAGGAGGTTCAGCATCCAGTTGCAGAAGGAGGTACAGAGGCCCAGGTTCTGCAACTTCTCGATCAGGATTGTGGGAATGATGGTATTAAATGCTGAGCTATAGTCGATGAACAACATCTTGACATAGGTGTTTGTGTTGTCTAGGTGGTCTAAGATTGCGTCTGCCATTGACTTATTGCGGCAATAGGCAAATTGCAATGGGTCCAGGTCCTTGCTGAAGAAGGAGTTCAGTCTAGTCATGACCACCCTCTCAAAGCATTTCATCACTGTTGATCTGAGAGCTACTGGGTGATAGTCATTGAGGCAGCTCATATTATTCTTCTTCGGCACTTGTATAATTGTTGCCTTTTTGAAGTTAGTGGGAAGTTCCGTCCGTAGCAGTGAGAAGTTGAAAATGTTAATGAATATTCCCGCTATTTAGTTGTCACAGGTTTTCAGACCCTTACCAGGTAATCCATTTGGACCTTCCGCCTTGCGTGAGTTCACTCTCTTTAAAGACAGCTTAACTTCAGCCTCTGAGACAGAGATCACAGGGTCATCAGTTGCAGCAGGGATCTTCACAGCTGTAGTTGTGTTCTCCCTTTCAAAGTGGGCAGAGAAGGCATTGAATTCATCTGGCAGTGATGCATCACTGCCATTCATGCTATTGGGTTTCACTTTGTAGGAAGTAATGTCCTGCAAACCCTGCCAGGGTTGCTGTGCGTCCAATGTTGCCTCCTACCTCTGTTCGAAATTGTCTCTTCACCCTTGAAATAGCCCTCCACAAATCATACCTGGTTTTCTGGTTCAGGCCTGGGCCACCAGACTTGAATGCCATAGATCTAGCCTTCAGCAGACGACGTATCTCCTGGTTCATCCATGGCTTTTGGTTTGGGAATGTACATTAAGTCTTTATAGGCACACACTCATCCACAGAGGTTTTAATGAAGTTGGTAACAACTTCCTCACAATCTCAGAATGTGCCAGAGATTTGTTCATTCCCGAGATCTCACAGCCAGAGGCCTCTCAGCTCCAACCCTCCATCTGCTCAACAAATTGCCTCCAACAATCTGACCGACCCATACCCTCCATCCAAAACTACTGTTGCCAAGGAAATTACACAGAAAACTGCAGATTTTCTTGCAAAAATCAATGGTTAGAGGTAGATAACTTCTAATGTTCGAAACAAGTTGCAGAGATAAACCCAGCACACAGGCTAGTCAGTTCACCTGAGTTGCTGGGGAACATTCTGCAAACATCCTAATGACAGAGAAAGGGTTAGTCACCACAGAAAATTCCAATGGGGACTTGTTGAAGCAATTTATATCTTAGAACAGCTGAATAATATCTAAGAGTTTGCGGATGTTAAGTATGTCAACATGTTTTATAAGCACTTCAGATGATATCAGATAATTTCAGGGAGAATACCAGCAATTTGGAAAACAGCCTTGTTGAAAAAGATAAGAAAATAAGGTGACTTATAGGCCTAGAAGTATAACATCTATTGTATGCAAGATGCTGAACTAAATATTCAGAGGAGTTAGAGCTCATAATTTAGCAAAACTGAATATAATTGAGCCTATTCAACATGGTTATATGAAAGGAAAATTAAATTATAAGACTACTGAATTGTCCCCTAGTACAATATGATGGACTCTTAAACTCAGAATCTATTATTATTACGGCCTTGCATTTTATTGACTCCTTGCACCGCACTATTTCTGGCTGAGGAATAACTATTGGTCACAACTCTGGGAGAATTACTCTTGACTGATCTTCCTGCACTGATATAGGATCTTCCATATCCAGCTGAAAGGTTATTTGGGGTCTTGCACAGTACACGCTTTCCTGGTACTGCATTGGAGAATTTGCTCTTCCTAAGTGTTCATAACACTGGAATGGGACTTGAACAAATACAACTGGTTGTGGAGAGGATGCTTCTTCAAGTGGGGGAGTCGAGGATCAGAGGGCTCAGGCTGAGAATTGAGGAATGAAATGAGGAGGAATTTCTTTCACCAGAGGGAGGTGATTCTGTGTAATTCATCACCACAGCTGGCTGTGGAGGCCAAGTTATTGGATATTTTAAGTGAAGGTTGACATGTTCTTGATGAGAAAGGGTGTGGAGAAAAGGCAGGAGAAAGGGGTCGAGAGGGGTAATAAATCAGCTACAAAGATATGGTGGAGCAGACTTGGCCTAATTCTATGGTTGTATGGTCTCTTTAAATGATTCATCTTAGTACTTTACTTCCTTCCCTCCCAAAAATGCTTCCATTATATTGATTTAAATGTACCATGTTTTGTCATTTTTGTTCTTACACAAACGTGAAGAAAATAAGTTGAAACATTGTTTACTGTTGTAACCAAAACCATTTAATCTACTTCCATTTTACAAGTGGCAACAATTGTCCCCTCAGCTGGTAGCCTGAAGAAAATTGGCAGTAAAATAGTTCTCACAAAGTATTAATTTCAAGCATCCAATTCTTTCGAACTGGCTGCAAGGTTGGATACCTGGTCACCATAGAGATTAAAAATAAGTGGTGTTTTTAAAGTGTAAAATCTTTACCAAGAATGAATTACATTGAAGGGGAAGTGCCACTTAAAACCAGCAATTAAGAACTGTAGGTGGAAGTCTGATATTGAGCCATTGAACACTTTAACATCAGGTTTTAGTAGCTTCTGCCTTCTTTCTCTTCCCTTCCCTTTTATCCTTTCTGACCTGAGCAGGGTTATAGCTTAATAGCTGATGTAACACACACAAAATGCTGAAGGAACTCAGCAGGTCAGGCAGAATGCATGGGAATGAATAGACAGCCGACTTTTCAGGCCAAGGCCCTTCTCAGGACTCAAAAAGAAGCAGGAAGATGCCAGAGTAAAAAGGTAGGGGGAGGGGAAGGAGGATAGCCAGAGATGATAGGTGAAACTTGGTATGTAGGAAAGGTGAAGAGCTGGAGAGGAAGGAATCTGATAGGAGAGGACCAAAGGAGAAGGAGAAAGAGGTGGGGACCCAGGGGAGGTGAAAGACAAGTCAGAAGAGGTAAGAGGCAAGAGTGGGGAATGGAAGAGGGGAGGGGGAGGGAATATTCTTTTACCGTAAGGAGAACTTGATATTCAAGCCATCAATTTGGAGGCTACCCAGGCACAATATATGTTGTTGCTCTTCCACCCTGAGGGTGGACTCTTCATGGCAAAAGAGGAAGCCTTGAACCAACATGTCGGATAGCTGATCTATCAGATCCCAAGGTATCTTTGATGACACATATTTGATGTGAACCTGGGCCAGGGAGCATTCCGCTTGATGTAACAGTGAAATGCAAGAACAGAGAGCCAGACTGGAAGTGTAAAAATCCACCTTCAGTCTCGATGTTAAATGACACCTCAAGTTTATGGGAGAGGAGGCAGATAGCAGAAAAAAAAGAGATGAGCAAGATTTTGTTATGGATAAGTGCATCTTTATGTTCAACCTTCACAAAACACAGGTTTGGACCTGTATGCAATCCAGTCACTACACTTCAGGAACAGTGTTGGAGGTCTTTGAGAAGAAGCAGAAATGATTGATTAGAAATGTTGCAGGGAAGAGGATTTTGACTGCAGGATTAGATCAGACAAGCCGGAATTTGTATCGGAGCAAAGAAGACTGAACAGAGATTTGTCAGAGGTTGATAATGACAAGGTGTAAAGAGAGATAAACTGTATCCATTCAGGCATTGGTCAAGAGCCCAGGCACCCTAACTAAAAGGATGAGCAAAAGACACAGGTGGGATGCAAGGAAACACTTCATTTGTTTTACACAGTTAGGAGTAGGAATCAGAATCAGATTTGTTATCACAGATATATGATGTGAAATTTGTTGTTTTGAGAAAGGTTAAAAATAAACTTGCACTCATCCTTAACAAAATTTTGTTAGCTATTTTTTCTGCTGTCTGCTTTGCCTTACATATACATACTTTGGCCTGTTGTTTGGATTGATGACCATTCAGAAGCAGGCACAGCGAGGTGTCCTGTAGCACAGTGACCAAATATAGATTCTTCGAAGACACCGAAGTTACAATAAAGAAATAAGAAGTACAAAAGAAAAATAACAAGGTGGTGTTCATGCGTTCATGGACCATTCAGAATCTAATAGAGCTTGCCACACAAGGAAGTTCCAGAAATGGAAATGGAGGTTCATAATGAAATGGGATAGGCATTGAGAGAAAATATTTTTATAGCAGGAAAGTTATTTGGAATAGTGAATGGTCTAAGGTGGCACTGGTGAGAAACACCTTATTTGCAGCAAACAAATCTACTAACTGCTCTATTAATCACACTTTTCTGGACAATGATCACTGCAATGTAACTTCACTTTTGGAGATGTGCTCTTGAACCTCTTGTACAACCTTTTATTTTTGTGGTGCTGTGGGGGTTTGGTTAACTGGAGTCTCAAATGTGCAATAGAGTGGTGTGGTAAGTATGGGCCAAATTGAAGTGGCAGGACCCATGCCCAAGATGAGGAACGATTCAATGTTTGGTTGATATACGTTCCAGGTCAGATTGAAAAGGTTGGGTACGGGCCAAATTGAGGCAGCGGAATTTAAGCCCAAGTGCGAAAAATGAATCAGCATCTGATCAGTGCTGGAGAAGGTTGAATTGAGCTGGCAGGGCCTGGGCCTAAGAGTGAGGAACAAGCTGATGTTTGGCCAATTAAAGCACAGAACCAAATTGGAAAAACTCCGGGTGATGGGGCTAGAGGCGAGGGATGGGCCAGTGTTCAGCTCGCTACTCCACAAGGTTTACTCATTTATGTGTTGAACGAGACTGCAAACTGGACTGGCTGCAATACTGAACTGGTTTTGTGGCTGTGGACTCACTTTCATGAACTTTAGTTGCGAGTCTCGTTTGTTTACTGCTTATTATTTGCATGACTTGTTCTTTTTTCACACATTGGGTGCTTGACGGTCTTTTTAATTCTACTGTATTGGGTTTCTTTGTTGTTATAGTGCCTGCAACAAAACGAATTTCAAGGTTGTACATCGTACACATATTTTGATAACAAATGTACTTTGAATTTTGACTCATTGCTCTACGGATAGCTCGTCACTGCAGGATGAGTTAAACTGTCTCTTATGTTAGGATTTCAGGATTTTTTACTTTTAAGGAAAATTGCTGGAAGAATTCACAGCTCATTCCAGGACAATACCATTACATTTGAGCATTGATTCAAAATAATAAGTTCACATTTCACATTTCTCTTTTTTGTTATTTGCAGTAACTCTGATTCCCAGACAGGGGACTCCAATGAGACTGTTCAGAGTGATCTGGCATTCAGCTGAACCATGCACTTTATGGGTGAGACAGCTTCACGGAATTGTTCCTCAGATCATGATTATCCTTGCCAAATGTGAGATAATTCATTATGGAATGTCAAATAGGAGTAGGACATACACAGTAAATGGTAGGGTGCTGAGCGACATTGATGGAGAGACCTGGGGGTTCAACAAGAAAGATCCCTGAAAGTGGCAACATGGATAGATAGTGTGGTGAAGAAAGCATATGGAGTACAGTGCAAAAGTCTTGGACATATATATAGCCAGCGTGCCTAAGACTTTTGTACAGTACTGTCTTTATCAACGTGGAGTAGAACTCTAGTTTGTAAATCTGGTGGGAGCAAAGGATGTTGGGAATGGCGAGGGTAGAACACAGTGCAAAAGGTGTGAGACAAGTGGCAGAGAAGGGGTGCTAGGGAATGGTAATGGTGCAGGCACACCCAGCCCTCAGACACCAGGCAAGGTAATCTGACGCCAAACAATTGGTTTATTGATCATTACAGAATGTCTCTCTGGTGCTTCCCACTCCCTCTCCTCACCCTTCCCCTTTTCCCAGCCACAATTCCCCACTCTCTGCCCCCTTCCCTTTCTCAGTGCACAATAGAGAACCATATCAGAATCACTTACATGTCATGAAATTTGTTTTATACGACTGCAGTACAGTGCATACATAAAACTAATACAGTACTGTGAAAAAGGTACCCCAGTTATTTATGTGCTAGACTTTTGTACAGTTCTGTAGCATGCATAACTTTATAGATTGAGGTATTAAATATGAGCATTGGGATGAATTGGTCTAGATTTACGAAGTACTGGTCGGGCAGCACTTAGAGAATTAAATACACATCTCGTTGCAAAACTGTGGGGATATAATTGTGTTACACAGAGTGTAGTGGAAACTCAACAAGATGCTGCCTGGACTTGAGTTATGGGAGAGATAAGATAGGCTCATTAGGTTTTCCATGAAATTTAGGATGGCTGAGGAGTGGCCTCATTCAGGGATATATAAGTATAAAAGGAATAGATCGGTGTGGGGCATATATGGTGTCCGTTATGTCAGTAATATTTGAGGAATATTATAAGTATATTGTTTGATTAAGCATCCTTTGTTTAAATCATTCATTATGGGTTATAGGTTAAAGTGATTGGCATACATTATTATGCTACTATGTCATAATGCTCAGCTCCCTAAAGTAAATCAAAGTAGACACGTTCATTCCTGGCTCCAGTGTTTTTCTTTTAAATAATTTCTGGAGTTACAAAGCATAAGTTTCCCGAGAGGGATAGCACCTCTGGTGAAGGGGCTGGTCATGTCCATTCTGAGGCAGCTTTCACCTTTGGTCCCCACCGGACATTCAGCTCTCACCTGTGCCTCCAAGTAGCTGTTTGCATGCAACAGCGGCCACATCCCCTGGTGCACCGCTTCTCCAGGCAGGCTAAACCAGGTGAGGGTAGCTGGTGACCCTTGTGAGATAGGGGCATGCCTGTCCCAGCATGCAAAGTTAGCCTCAGCAGACCTAGCTGATGAGATCCAATGGTCAGGTAGGCGTTACTGTAATGCTCCATGGAGAGGGAAGGGCAGGACAAGTCACAAACAGTATCATGGTTATCCACTACAACCAAGGAAAACACTAGTTTGTAATGCTTGCCCGTACCACTGGACTCGGACTTCTGGGGTCGAAAGAATTGAACTGCCCCAGGGCAACAGCTTTTCCACATTAAAACTCTCCCACACAGGTTTCCTGGTTATTGTCAGACACAACAGCCAGAAACTTTTCACGTGGTAACTGTGCTCAAAATAAGGGGACCTACACTCAGTAGTCACTTTATTAAGTACCTCCTGTACCTAATAAAGTGGTCATAATATGTACATTCATGGTCTTTTGCTGCTGTAGCTCATCCACTTCACTTCAAGAGATGCTCTTCTGTGCACCACTGATGCTAAGCATGGTTAATTAAGTTACGGTTGCCTTCCTGTCGGATTGAGCCTGTCCGGCTCATTCTCTTCCGACCTCTCTCGTCAGCAAGACGTTTTCACTCACAGCACTACCACTCACTATATGTTGTTTTGTTTATCACACAATCTCTGTAAATTCCAGAGACATGTGTGCATGAAAATCCCAGGAGATCAGCATTTTCTGAGATACTCAAACCACCCCATCTGGCACCGACAATCATTCCATGGTCAAAGTCACTGTGGTCTCATTTCTTCCCCCAGTCTGATGTTTGTTCTGAACCTCTTGACCATGTCTGCATTCTTTTATGCATTGAGTTGCTGCCACATGACTGGCTGATTAGATATTTGCATTAACGAGCAGGTGCACCGGTGTACCAAATAAAGTGGCCACTGAGTGGAGGTTTAAGGTAAGAGGAAGGAGTTTCAAAGGAAACTATTTTTTACACAGAAACTTGTTAATATCTGAAATGCACTGCCCAAGGAGGTACCAGAATCTGTACAATCGCTACACTTAAGATGCAATTGAACAGAAACTCACTCACTTCTATGCAAGGCACAGAAGCTTATGTTCCAAATGATGGCAGCATGTGAGATTTTTAAAATTGGTGAAAAGGTCAACCTGGATGTGAAAGAGCAAAGGCCTGTTTTGTGCAGTACCACTCTATGACTTTACTAAACTTAGGAACACCTTTCAAAGCATTCCTGTTGTTTTAACATGTATCTTCCTATCATATTTTGATTCATTATACGCAGAACAAAAGTAATATTCAATGGGCAGGCTTACCTTTCTTTTAATGAAAGTGATGATGCATCAGCTTGGCTCGCGGTGGGTGGGGGCTGTGGGATAGGTCTCCTTCCCAAAGATTTTATGCCTGAAATTGAGAAGGATTGGCTTCGATTCCTCTCAGGCAAAGTCTCCACTGTGGTGTAGAGCTCGTTGGAGACCATTTTCCCTGTAAATGCTGTGTCAAACAACGGCATCTGGGGAAGGGAGTGTGAGGAAACTCTAGAGAGAGAGCGGATATCGTGCAAGTCTTCCACAGACTTGGAGATGGAATCGACAAACTTTGATCCCGGTAGATCATGTTCAGCTCTGTTTGTTGGACCATGTGGGGCAAAATTGGCAGGAGGCTGTCCCCGATTGATGCGCGGTGGCACGGGAGGCACCATCTCCTCTTCCTTTACAGGCCTTTCCCATGCTGGAGACGTGACTTTGTTTTCTTCGCTTGGTCCCTGTTCCTTCTCAGTCAATTCAGGCCTTTCCAGAGAAGGTTCACCAGGAGAAAACCCTTCCTGCTTCTCATGATTTGGACTTGGTGTTGATGCTGATCCAATATCTGTTGGAGGTTTGGGGCCTGAAGTCTGCTTATTCAGTAATGTCCGTGGTCTGGGAATGGGTTTAACAACTGGTTCTCCTGGGTCAAAAACTTCATTCCCACCGGTGTTATCTTTCCAATCATCAACAGTGCTTGATCTCTCCACAGTTTTCTCTTTCTCACCAGCGCAATGGCCCAGGACTGAACTCGGAAGATCATCACATGATAACGTCAGGCTACTTTGCTGTGCAAGCTTTAAGATCCGTTTCCGATGCCCAGTAGCTGTGATGCCGATCTGAATAAGCATTTCATTGTTAAAATGTACAATGTCCTTGGATGTGTAAAATCCATTCAGGACAAAATTCTCTCTGTATTTTTCCAAATGGATTGTAGACAGCCAGTCTCCAATATCGCACCCTTCTTCACTTTGTGATGCCATAGCACCTTAGCTGAGTTTGTTTTCTCTCATTGGATAGACAGTAAAATGGGTCCATCAGTAAGAAGCAAATCCAGGCATCTGAAACAAAAAGATTCATCTATTAAAATGGAATTCAAACAAGGTATATCCTGAGCTGCCAGGCTTTCACTTTTTAGTTTAATAGGACTGCTAGCTGAAGCAAATTGTAACTCTAAGAGAAATATTTATGGGTCAAAGCAAAACTGAGCTCTCTTTGACAAACAACCACATTAGTTTGCCTTAATTTGAGAAACCAACGCAAAAGATCAAAATATGGTCTGGATGCAGGGTTTCAGCCCAAGATGTCACCAATTCCTTTCCCTCTACAGATGCTGCTCAATATGCCAAGCTCATTCAGCAGATGGTTTATTTCTCAAGGACCAAAGTATGATGTCAATCAAAGTTGGAAGGAATAGGAGGAAAGATTAAATAGAGGAAGAGCAGAGATGAAAGCATGGGTAGGAATGTGGTTGAAGCAATCAATACAAATGGATTCATGTACCATTATTGCCAATATGGCCAGACTGGTTAGAAATATTAGCTATGTTACATTCATTTCTAAACAAAAAAATTTAGAGAGACCAGCTCTATCTTTTACTACTATCCTTTACAGATATAGTTATTGTTACACAGGACAGGATGGTGAAGAAGTCACTTAGAAAGCAGTCTTTCAGCAGTCAGGGCAGCGAGTTTAGGGGCAGGGATATTATGTTATAGTTAGGGGTGGCCTTATAGTTCAATAGTTCAATTGTTCCATTTAATTTCAGAAAATATATACAATATACAACCTGAAATTATCAGTCTTTGCAGACATCCATGGAAACAGAAGATCACCCCAAAGAACCAATGACAGTAAAGACGCTAGAACCCCAAAGCCCCCTACTCTCCCCTCCCATGTGACGCAGCAGCAAAACTTCACTCCTCCCCCTCCTTCCACATTTATTTCAGCAAAGAAGCATCAGCGCCCACCACCCACCAAGCGAGCAATAGCAAAGCCCCCGTGATCTGCAGTACATAAAAACTAATCACCCCACCAGTTCAACATGCCACAAGCTCTGTATGAATGTTTATAAGATCCTGAGGAGTATGAATAAGTTAAACGGTCACAGTCTTTACCCAACAGATGGAGACTCCAAAATTTGCACAGATTCAAAGAGGGGAAAGATTTAAAGGAGACCTAAAAGGTAGCTTATACCATAAGACCATAAGTCATCAGAGCAGAATTAGACCATCTGGCCCATCGAGTCTGCTCCACCATTCAATCATGACTGATCCTTTTTTCTATCTCCTCCTCAACCCCAGTTCCCGGCCTTCTCCCCGTAACCTTTGATGCCATGTCCAATCAAGAGCCAATCAATTTCTGCCTTAAATACGCCCAATGACCTGGCCTCCACAACTGCATGTGGCAACAAATTCCACAAATTCACCACCACTTGGCTAAATAAATTTCTCTGAATCTCTGTTTTGACAGGGCACCCTTCTATCCTGAGGCTGTGCCCTCTTCTCCTAGACTCTCCCACCATGGGAACATCTTTACCACATCTACTCTGTCTAGGCTTTTCAACATTCGAAAGATTTCAATGAGATCCTCCCTCATCCTTCTGAATTCTAGCGAGTAAAGACCCAGAGCCATCAAATGTTTCTCACATGATAACCCGTTCATTCCTGGAATTATCCCTGTGAACCTCCTCTGGACCTTCTCCAAAGCCAGCACATCTTTTCTAAGATGAGGGGCCCAAAACTGTTCACAATAGTTAAGGTGAGGCCTCACCAGTGCCTTATAAAGCTTCAGCATCACATCCTTGCTTCTGTACATAGACGATAGTGAATACCTGGAATGAGCTGCTAGGGCATGGGGTTCCCAACCTGCAGTCCACAGATGGCTCAGTTAATGGTAGGGAAGGGGTGTCCATGCATTTAAAATTTGATATATCCTGTCCTTAAGGAAGTGGTTGAAGTGTGTACAATTGAAACATTCAAGAGGCTTTTGGGAGAGATATATGGAGGGGAGGAGCTTGGAGGCTGATGGCTGAAAGCAGACAACTGGGATCAGCAGGAGGATGGAGGGGACCAGTCTGGTCAAAGGACCTCCTTGTGCTGTATCATTCTAATGGCTCTGTGACAAGCATAAAGAGGACAAGACTGGTGAAAGGACCACTATCACTCTGTCAATCTACTGACAGAGAGTGTCAGTAGAGTCAGGCAACTGTAAGGCAAAAATGAAGATCAGCAGGATCATCAGTTTTCCGAATTTTTGGAATAAGAATAGGAAAAATTTTGAAGTGTTGATTTTCCTAAGGATTAGAGGAATTAGGGATATAAACATGGTGAAGACAGCCAGTTCTAAAAACACAAGCACACAATTCTTCAGAGCCTTGAATACTTGGGAACATTTCAAAGCACCTACACAGACAAGAACACGATTAATTGCTATAAAATGGGATACACAACAGCCAATTTACACATAAAAAGTTCACAATGTGATGATGAATCTTAGTGACTTTGTTTTTGGATGATTATTGAAACCAGGCACACTCAGAAATAATCTAAGCCAGTAACATTATGACGTACCAGCTGCTGAGTTAATTGGTCAGTGTAAATTGTCCCATGATTAGGCTTGGATTAAATCGGGTGATTGCTGGGCGCCACAGCTAGAAGAGCTAGAGGTGCCTATTCTGCACCTCCGGCTAAAGCAGAGCACCAGGAACTCAATGCAATGAACAAATCAAAAACAGTCTATGTGTTAATAGGAAAGGAAAAAACTTGCTTTAACAGCCTCACTAACTGAACTACACATTTGAGATTGGCGCACGACTTCAGTGCCAATGACTTCAAATGGTCTGTACATGATTGTTTATTGTCTGTTGACAAAGTCCGCGTGAGCTATCGACCAACTAAAATACTCTCAGGCTGAAAAAGGCTCAAGGCCAAACCAGACACAGTAAAACTGGCCCAACACACACGAACTGCTGGAGGAACTCAGCAAGTCAGGCAGCATCTACGGAAAATAATGAACAGTCGATGCTTCGGGCCGAGGACCTTTTTCAGGACTGAGAATGAAGGAGGAAGATGACAGAATAAGAAGATGGGGGGAGGAGAAAAAGTCTAGTTGGCACATGGCTAAAGAGTTGGAGCACAACAGAAATCACAAACCGGAGCAGTGAGAAAGGGTTTCCCTGAACTCCCAAAAAGAAGATTTTAACTTCTTCAGGGTGGGCATCCTCGAAGAGACTTTGCAGTAGAGTAGTAAATCATAAACACTTCAGATGCTGGAAATCCAAAGCATCACACACTACATACTTCAGGAACTCAACAAGTCAACCAGCATCTCTGATAAAGAATAATCCGTTGATGTTTCGAGCCCGGACCCTTTTTCAGGACTGAGCTGGAACAGGGAAGAAGCCTGAATTAAAAGCTGGAGGAGGGCAGGGAGGCTAGCTGGCACATGGTCGAAGTGTTGGCGGGCAGCAGAGGTCACAGTAAAACTGTTCAATATGAGGAGGAGACAACATTGCATAGAAGGCTTAAAAGCTTTCCTGTGTGCTCTCTCTGATTTCCAACTCTTATTGAGTTGGGACAGAGCAACAGCCCCGAGACAACAGGGGAAAACTCACTTATGATTCTGAGTACTTCATATATCAGAATATTTGCTGCTGATTACTGAATTTATTTCATCCTTGTAGCAAGTACAGCTTCAGTTCGTTTTTGTTTGCATGTTTCTGTTTTAAGATTGGTGTCAATGACTGAAAATAATTATAACTGAATTACATTTCTTCCATTGTCCTTTCCTTTGCTACATTTCTTGTAAATAGTCTGTAGTTCAGTTGTTATGTTTTGTAACTGCAAAACATTAAATTAATGCAAAGAAGGCACGAGACTCCAGGGATACAAAGTGTAGCAAATACAGTACTCAAAGCATTATATTTCAATGCATGGAGTATAAGTGAGGTGGATGATTTTGTTGCATTATTACAGATTGTCGAGTATGAGGATGATTGTGGTTGGGAGCTGAATGTCCAAGGTTACACATTGTATCAGAGGGATAGGAAGGTAGGTCATCAGGGTCCTTTTACCATTGCAGTTTCTTAACTCAACACGCAAGGATTCAACACCTTCTGATCCTGTCGCACCTTTCTAATGATTTGAATCCTTTCTTTACCAGCAGAGCCACAACAACCCCTCTGCCTACCTTCTTATCCCTCCAATACAGGCCTGCAAACAGTAGCTGGGTTGTGGACTACAGATTACAAAGGGAAATAGAAAAAGCACACCAAAAAGGCAAAGTTATGATAGTCCTGGGAGATTTTAACATACAGGTAGATTGGGAAAATTAGGTTGGTAATGGATCCTAAGAGAGTGAATTTGTTGAAGGACTATGAGATGGCTTTTTAGACCGGTTTGTCATTGAGCCTGCTAGAGGATCAGCTATACTAGATTGGTTGTTATATAACGAACCGGAGGCGATTAGGGAGTTTAAGGTAAAGTAACCCATAGGAGAGAGTGATCACAATATGATTGAGTTCAACTTGAAATTTGACAGACAGGAAGTAAAGTCTGCCACAGCAGAATTTCAGTGGAATAAAGGAAAGTACAGTGGTATGAGAGAGGAGTTGGCCAAAGTAAATTGAAAGGAGATCCTAGCAAGCATGATAGCAGAGCAGCAATGGCTTGAGTTTCTGGGGAAAATGAGTAAGGTGCAGGATACTTGAATTTCAAAAACAAATACTCAAACGGTAAAATAGTACAATCATAGCTGACATGGGCATCAAAGCTAATGTAAAAGCAAAAGAGAAGTCATACAACAAAACAAAAATTTGTGGGAAGATAGAGGATTGGGAAGCTTTTAAAACCCTACAGAGAGCAACTAAAAAAAAATCATTTGGGGGGGAAAAGATACCAGGCAGACAATCTCTAATGAGTATTGAGAATGGCTGGGTCACCTGTTTTGTAAAGGCTGTGCCCAGAAGAAGGCAATGGCTAACCAGTTCAAACTGAAATTTGATAGGGAGAAAGTAAAGTGTGACGTAGCAGCATTTCAGTGGAGTAAAGGAAATTACAGCAGTATGAGAGAGGAGCTGGCCAAAGTAACTTGGAAGGAGATGCTGGCAGGGATGACAGCAGAGCAGCAATGGCGTAAGTTTCTGGGGAAAATGAGGAAGGTACAGGATAGATGTATTCCAAAAATGAAGAGATACACAAATGGCAAAATAGTTCAACTGCGGCTGACAAGGGGAGTCAAAGCTAATGTAAAATGCAAGCCAGCAAACAATATCAGGTTGAATCATAAAAGCTTTTCTCAAGTATATAAAAATTAAAGAGATGAGAGTGGATATATAACCACTAGAAAATGAGGCCGGAGAAATGATAACAGGGGCCAAGGAGATGGCAGATGAACTAAATGAATATTTTGCATCAGTCTTCACTGTGGGAGACATTACCACTGTGCCAGATATTGAAGGGTGTGAGGGAAGAGAAGTGACTGCAGTTACTATTACAAGGGAGAAGGTGTTCAAAAAGCAGAAAGGTACCTGTGTCACCCAAACCAGATGACCTGCAACCTAGGGCTCTGAAAGAGGTACCATTAAAGATGATGGACTCATTAATAATGATCTTTTAAGAATCACTGGACTCTGACATGGTGCCAGAGGATTGGAGAATTGCAAATGTCACTCCACTCCTTAAGAAAAGAGAGAAGCAGTAAAAAGGAAGTTATAGGCCAGGTAGCCTTACCTCAGTGGTTGGGAAGATGTTGGAGTCCATTGTTAAGGATGAGATTATGGTTAGGTGACACAGGACAAGATAGAAAAAAGTCAGCATGGTTTCTTTAAGGGAAAATCTTGCCTGACATACCTGTTGCAATTATTTGAGGAGGTTACAAGTAAGATAGATAAAGGGGATGCAGTGGATGTTGTATACTTGGATTTTAAGAAGACCTTTGACAAGGTGTCAAGCATGAGGCTTCTTACCATGTTAAGAGTCATGGTGTTACAGGAAAGTTATTAGCATTGTTAGAGCATTGGCTGATTAGTAGGATGCAGTGAGAGAGAATAAAAGGATCCTTTTCTGGTTTGCTGCAAGTAGCTAGTGGTGTTCCGTAGGGGTTGGTGTTGGGATCGCTTCTTTTTATGCTGTATATCAATGATTTAGATGATAGAATAGATGGCTTTGTTGCCAAGTTTGCAGTTGATACGATGATTGGTGGAGGAACAGGTAGTGTTGAGGAGACAGGAAGGCTGCGGAAAGACAGATTAGGTGAATGAGCAAGGAAATGGCTAATTAAACACAATGTTGGTCATGCACTTTAGTGGAAAAAAAGTAATGTGCAGACTATTTTCTAATCAGGGAGAAAATCCAAAGCACTAAGATGCACAGAGACTTGGGAGTCCTTGCACAGAACACCCTGAAGGTTAAATAGCAAATTGGGTCTGTGGTGAGGAAGACAAATGCAATGTTGGCATTCATTTCAAAAGATCTTGGATGCAAGAGCAGGGATGTGAAGCTGAGTCTTTATAAGGCACTGGTGAGGCCTTACCTTGAGTATTGTGAACCATTTTGGGCTCCTTTTCTAATAAATGATGTAATGGCATTGGAGAGGGTTCACAGGATGATTACAAGGACAATTCCGGGAATGAAAGGATTATCATATGATGTACGTTTGATTACTCTGGGTCGTTCTGGGTCTGTACTTGCTGGAATTTAGAAGGATGAAGGAGGGATCTCATTGAAACCATTCAAATGTTGAAAGATCTCGATGTAGATGTGGAAGGGATGTTTCCCACGGTGGAGCAGTCTAGGACAAAATGGCACAGCCTCAGGATACAGGGGCATCCATTCAATACAGAGATGCGGAAAAATTTCTTTAGCCAGAGGGTGGTGAATTTGTGGAATTTGTTAACATAGGCAGCTGTGGATGCCAGGTCATTAGGTTGTATTTAAGGAGGAGATTGGTTGGTTTGTGTTTGGCCATGGTGTCAAAGGTTATGGGGAGAAGGTAGGGGGTAGGGAAAAAGACGATCAGCCATGATTGAATGGCGGAGCAGTCTCAATGGCCTAATTCTGCTCCTATGTCTTATGGTCTTATAGTTCAAGTTTACTTTAAGTGAGGTGCACCTGTATCTTGTGATGACATTTGCCATCAATGAATTTTTACATATACACACACACACAAGTTTACTGAAATATCAATACACAACAATCAGCACATGTAATAAATCCCCTTGTTTAAAGGTCAAGAATCTTAACTTAAAATACCTTTGACTAACACTATACTAATTGAAAGACTGGACAGGTAGAAGTCTGTTACCCAAAATGGTTATTCAGTGACTAATGATACTAATAATCTGTTCCTTCACAGTCACTATTGTTTAACTCCTACATAAACTCCCTGTGCAGACCAGTAAATTGACAACTGACAGCAAAATCACTTCAAACACTTCATTTGGAACAGTAATCCTTGCATTTTTTGTCTGTGGCCTTGGATTTCCAGCATCTACAGAATTTCTCATGTTAGTAATCCTTGGATGTCACGACATCATACAATTACAGAAGGGTTACCTTTCCTTACAATATATGCATGTGGATTCTTAGCAAACAATTGACTGACTGTGGGCAACCTGAAACATTGTGGAGGTCAGCCCTGATAGGAAAGTCTGCTTTGGCATTTCATTACTTCTTAAGTTCCATTGTGAATGAGTCAACCTTTATTTCTGATCTAAATGTTTCAATTGAGAAGGAACCGAGTTCAGCTGTCATTCAGACTGACTGTCATGTAATTACTCTTGGGCTCACAGGTCAAATTTATTATAGAGTCACCAAATAGATTGGACTCAAATCTCAGGTAGATGTAAACTGTTGACAATTGATCATGCTGACAGATTGGCAGCTCTTTCTTCTTCTCTCTAACAACTTGGAGAAAACTACCATCAGGCATGCTCAGCAACATTTTGAACCTGTGTTTTTTTTAATGTGTTTTTGAAATGTGACAGAATATGGGCCATAAATTGCACAAAGTATTCAGTGAGCAGAACAAAGACTTACAAGTGGGGAGACTCACAGCAGACATACATCGTCTGCTCTGTAATGGCATGGTATCTGATTAGCATGGCTGAATGAAACCAGGACATCTGATACTCTTGATTTCAACTCCCACTCTAAGGCTTCAATAATTTTCAAATACTTTCCATATCAAATTTGTCATCAAGGAAGTGTCAAAGATAGGTTAAATATTGGAGTATTTAAATTCCCCTTGCCTCACCCACTAAACTTTTAATTATTTACTTAGCAATAAAGCAGGAAGAAGCCCTTCTGGCCCTTCAAGCAATGCCACCCCAGCAACCATTCGACAACCCTGACCTTAGCCTAACCTAGTCACAGGAAAATATGCAAAGACCAATTATCCTACCCAGTAGATCTTTGGCAATGGGAGGAAATCAGAGCATGTGGGGAAAACCCATCCATTCTAAAGGGGAGAACATACAGAGACTCGTTCAAGATGATGCCAGAATTCAATTCCAAACTCTCATGCCCCGAGCGGTAATCTGAGGGGTGATTGATAAGTTCATGGCCTAAGGTAGAAGGAGTCAATTTTAGAAAACCTAGCACATTTATTTTCCCTACATTTACACACTTAGTCCAGTGGTCATGGAGCATACAGATCCCTTCTTTGTAGAAGTCAGTGTCTTGTACCTCCAGAAGTGGTCCACAGCTTGGGGTGATTGACAAGTGCGTGGCCTAAGGTAGAAGGAAATGAGTTATTAACTTCAGACTTCCTGCATTTTCACTCAAAGATTTGAACTGCACGTGCATGTAACAAGAGCTGTATAACTCATCTCCTTCTACCTTAGGCCACAAACTTATCAATCACCCCCTGCTGTGGACCACCTGGAGGTCCAAGACGCTCTCGTTACATGCACGTGCAGTTCGACTCTTTGAGTGATAATGCAGAAAGTTTTAGGTTAATAACTCATCTCCTTCCACCTTAGGCCACAAAGTTATCAATCACTCCTGCAGTGGACCACTTCTACAAAGAAGGGATCCGTATGTTCCATGACCATTGGACTAAGTGTATACATGTAGGAGGGAACTATGTTGAAAAATAAATGTGCTAGATTTTGTAAAATTGACTCCTTCTACCTTAAGCCACGAACTTATTAATCACCCCTCTTAGCATCATGCTCACCGCTACACGACTATAGAGCCCATAGCACAATGTTAGAATGTTTCATGGTAAATATGAGACACTCTACATTCTTTCAAATATCTGAAAAACAAGAACAATAAAAGCAGTCTAAATTGAGATCCTTTTTAGATGGCCTCAATTAGATCATGCTTTAAAGTGGAAAGCGTAAGAATTGCAGGATTTATTATACATTCCAGAACTCCTTACCTATAACTGCAAATGCAACATTCACACAGTGGCCCCTTCATTAGATACACCTGTTCAGCTGCACATTACTGCAAATATCTAACCAGCCAATCATCTGGCAGCAACTCAATGTATAAAAGCATGCAGACATGGTCAAAAGGTACAGTTGTTGATCAGACCAAACATCAGAACAGGGAAGAAATGTGATTTAAGTGACTTTAACCATTGTTGGTGCCGGATGGGGTGGTTTGAGTATCTCAGATATTGCTGATCCCCTGGGATCACACAGAGGCCAATTTATTAGTGAAAGAAGGCCACTGAGATTATGTTCAGCTTAACCCTCTCACATTAATTGCCAGGGGACAAGTCCCTGAAATGTGGAGAGGTTCCTGCTCTTGCCATCTAGTTCAATGGTCAAAAAGGAGTCTGGAAATTTCCACTGAAGTAGGCACTGACAAACTAAAACATGAGAAAATCTGCAAGTGCTGTAAATCCAAGCAACACACACACAATGCCAGAGGAACTCAGCAGGCTAGGCAGTAGAACCATAGAACACTACAGTACAGAAACAGGCCTTTTGGCCCTTCTTGGCTGTGCCGAATCATTTTTCTATCCAGTCCCACTGACCTGCAGCTGGCCCAGATCCCTCCATACACCTCTCATCTATTTACCTGTCCAAGTTTTTCTTAAATGTTAAAAGTGAACCTGCATTTATAACTTCATCTGGCAGCTCATTCCACACTCCCACCACTCTCTGCGTGTAGAAGCACCCCACTAATGTTCCCTTTAAACTTTCCCCCTTCACCCTTAACCCATGTCCCCTGGTTTTTTTCTCCCCTAGTCTCAATGCTTGCATTCACTCTATCTATACCCATCATAATTTTATATACCTCTTGTGGTGAACTACATATACCTGTCTGGACAAGCCCCCCCATCCCCCGCTGATGGCTCCTGTGGCTCCTCCCACTGACTGTGGCTCCTCCTACGGACCCCAGTATAAAGGCGATTGGGAACACCGCCCTGGCCTCAGACTCCAGGATGCAGTGTGGTGGTCAATTGCTGCTTGTTCTTTCTTCCAGCCAATAAAAGCTTATATCTAGCCTCATGTCTCCAAGAGTTATTGATGGTGCATCACCTCTATCAAGTCTCCCCTCATTCTTCTACGCTCCAGGGAATAAAGTTCTAACCTATTCAACCTTTCTCTGTAACTCAGTTTTTCAAGTCCCGGTAACATCGTTGTAAACCTCTGCACTCTTTCAACCTTATTAATATCCTTCCTGTAATTCGGTGACCAAAACTGCACACAATACTCCAAATTCGGCCTCACCAGTGCCTTATACAACTTCTCCATAACATTCCAACTCTTATACTCAATACTTTGATTTATAAAGGCCAATGTACCAAAATCTCTCTTTACTAACCTATCTACCTGTGACGCCACTTTTAGGGAATTTGGTATCTGTATTCCTAGATCCCTCTGTTCTACTGTTCTACTGTTCCTCAGTGCCCTACCATTTACCTTGTATGTTCTACCTTGGTTTTTCCTTCCAAAGTGCAATACCTCACACTTGTCTGTATTAAACTCCATCTGCCATTTTTCAGCCCATTTTTCCAGCCGGTCCAAATCCCTCTGCAAGCTTTGAAACCCTTCCTCACTGTCCACTACACCTCCAATCTTTGTATCAGCAGCAAATTTGCTGATCCAATTTACCACATTATCATCCAGATCATTGATATAGATGACAAATAACAATGGACCCAGCACTGATCCCTGTGGCACACCACTAGTCACAGGCCTCCACTCAGAGAAGCAATCCTCCACTACCACTCTCTGACTTCTCCCATTGAGCCAATGTTCATCCAATTTACTACCTCACCATGTATACCTAGTGACTGAATCTTGCTAACTAACCTTCCATGCAGGACCTTGTCAAAGGCCTTACTGAAGTCCATGTAGACAACACCCACTTTCCTTGCAACCTCCTTGAAAAACTCTAACAGATTTGTTAAACATGGCCGATCATGCACTATGGAACAGTATCTATGGAAAAGGGTAAACAGTCAGCGTTTAGGACTGAGACCCTTCATCAGGAATCCCAGCCTGAAATGACAACTGTGTCAGTTCTAATGAAGGGTCTTGGCCTGAAATGACAACTTTTCCACAGACGCCACTTGGCCTGCTCATTCCTCCAGCATTTTGTCTGATGAACTGAAACTACATCTTTGCTTCTTGCACCCTTCCATGTCATTAGCTCAGAATGTCACCACATCCAAAAAACTGGTGGTGGAAACAACATCAAGCTTAAAGAGATCACATGGGCAAGTTACTGGAAGTTGCATGTGGATTTTTTTTCCAAATAAACTGTACAATATATTTCCAGAGAGCAAGAAACACACAGATATCAAAACACGTGCAATCCATTTAATTCCTCAGTTTGCTAAGATCATGGCTGAAATCCACTTTGTTTTTCTCCAAATTCTTATTAATGATATTTGGTTACACAGATTTACAATTAAAATTGAGCCAGAATCAAATACACTTAGTGAAATAAAGTTTCAAACTGCCAACATGCTAAATTGGATAACTAGCACCATATCCAGAGGCCTGGACTACCAGTCTGAAGACTTAAATTCAAATTCAACTCATTCAAGTATTTTGGAGTTCAATTCAGTTCATTAAGTCTCTGATTGAGAAACAATTAAATAAAAGGCTGTTATTTATAAACCCATCTGGATGATTGATATCCGACAACGAAGGAAATTTGATCTCTGATCATGTATAAAGGTGATTGGCTGAATCTGTGAAATTCATTAAATAGAACTGTAAAAAGCAGTGGACTCAGCCCAGCACTCTTCTCCGTTGAGCACACCTGATGAGCTGGGCTGCATCCATTATCTTTTCATTGCCACAGGAAAGCAGCATCCATCATCAAGGACCTCCACTATCCAGGCCATGCTTCAATCCTGCAAATGACATCGGGAAAGAAGGTGCAAGAGCTGTAGGTCCCACACCACCAGCTTCATGGAGGCATTACCCTTCAACCATCAGGATGTTGGACAAGCATGGATAACTTCACTCACCTCAACACTGAACTGATTCCAAAACCTATGGATTCACTCTCAAGGACTATTATTATTTTTTTTGTATTTGCCTTATTTTGCACATTTGTTACTTGATCTTATTGTATTTATTTTTTCTCTAGTGTATGACTGCAAGAAGATGAATCTCAAAGTAGTATATGGTGATAGATTCGTACTTTGACCTTCTCCATAACCTGTGAGCAACAGGTATGGCTTTGTGACACACACTAACAAACAAAAGAGTAACTGTCGTGGGAGACCCGACGCAGATTAGTGGACCGCTTTGTCAAGCACCTCCGCTCCGTCTGCCACAACAGACAGGATCTCCCGGTTGCCACCCATTTCAACTCTGCTTCACATTCTCATTCAGATATGTCCATACATGGCCTCCTCTACTGCCACGATGAGGCCAAACTTCGGTTGGAGGAGCAATACCTCATATACCATCTGGGTAGTCTCCAGCCCCTTGGTATGAACATCAAATTCTCCAACTTCTGGTAATTCCCTCCCCCTCCCTTCCCCCATCCCACTTTCACTCTGCCTCCTCTTCCAGCTACCTATCACCTCTCTCATGATTCTGCCTTCTTCTACTACCCATAGTGCTTTCCCCTTACATTCCTTCTTCACCTTTCCTGCCTATCCCTTCCCTGCTTCCCCTCTCCCACCCCTTGATTTTTCCTCTTATTGGTTTTTCACCTGGCACCTACAAGCCTTCTCCTTCCCACCCTCCCTCCCACCTTCTTTATGGAGCCCCTGCCCCCTCCTTCTTCAGTCCTGACGAAGGATCATGGACTGAAACGTTGAGTGCTCGTTTCCATGGATGCTGCCCGACCTGCTGAGATCCCAAGCTTGTTTGTACATGTTAACTGTTGTGGGAACCTTTTATTCATGATCAGATCTCTGAATACAGATGCTAAAACAAAGGCCATGCACATCCATCTCGAAAGTTGCTGTGCAAGCAATCTGTTGTGCACAATAGCATTTTGTTCAGATCTAGACCGTTTTGTTTCAGTTATGAAGCTGCATACTCTAGTGGATTTTGTAGACTCTTGTATTTCAATGGAGAGCTAGTTGAACAAGCTCGGGTTCAAGGTCAATAGCCATACTTGAATACAACCAAATGTAAGAGCATTCCTCTGGGATTATTAAAAATTATCAACTGAGCACTGTACCAAATAACTCTTCACCTTCACAATTAAATGACAACCAATTGGCACTGACACTAATCATTGTGAAGTGTTTAGAACAGTTGATAATGGCACATATCAACAACTCCATTCCTGTCACATTGGACATCCACCAAATGTTTTCCAACAGAACCACTCTACAACAGATACCATAGCATGCACCTGGCCCAGACCCACCTAGAAAACAAGGACACTTTTGTCAGAATGCTGTTTCTGGATTTCAGTTCAGCATTCAACACTATTGTCCTTTGGACTTCGGTGAACTCTGACTCCATGGTCCAAATACGCCACTTCCAAGCAAACAGACCTCAGATAGTCAAGGTGCATAACAGCTTCTCTCTGCTCATCATCTCAATTCAGGTGCCCCTGCAGGTCTCTGTGCTGAGTCCATTGCTGTACACCCTGCTCACACGTGAACAATCACATCATCAAGTTCTCTGATGACACAAGAGTGGTGCAGTTCACCACCAACAATAATGCAATGACATACAGTGAGCGTATGGGATGTTGTCCTGATCCAGCCTGTTCTTCTAACGAGTGAGCACTGGAGGGCAGCACCATGCAAACATTGATGGACAGTACTGATTGGAGGGACCAGACCCTCAACCCTGTTCAGATTCCAGTGTGACCACAGAGGCCTCTGCCCTCTTCAACACTGCCTCGGCATCTCCTCTCCTGGGCAGCTGAAGCCCTTGTCCATGCAACAACTGAGGCAAAGCAGCTCACTCGCCATCAGGCTCGATGGTCCCATAAACAAAGATTCAGTCCTACTACCTGGGATTATAACAATCCCACGTTGTGCTGTAAAGCACAGAGAGCTCACTGATTTTTATTTTTTACCGTACTGTTTACCTATGCTCCACACTACATGCATCTTAAATTATGTTTTATTAACTTATTTGTAGCAATATTTTGTTTTATGCACTGTGCTTGATACAGGTATTGTGGGTGCACCTTGATCGCGTGCTTTGTTATCAATGATACTCATTACAGATTCAGAGAACCTCCATCAATATTACGCCAATTGCAAATACATGGATTTTGCTTTGAACTTGCTGGCCAAAAGCTCAGCTTTACATCAGTTAGTGCTCCGATGTCAGCTTGCACACCAATCAGACAGTGTGATACAAAGTTCTTCTTTTTCTGTTGTTGTCACTGATGAAGATAAGATGTATTCACATTAGTATAATCTTTCTCATTGCTGTCAAGAACTTGATAGCATCTTTTGTGTCCACAAAACTAAAGGTGTGGCTAGCAATTACACCAGCTAATTGCATCAAGCAACTCAGATGCTCTCGCCTTTTTGTCCTCACCAGTCCGAACTGCATTCACATGAGATGTCACTTTGGGAGGACAGAATCAAAATAAGCCAAGGTTCTTGGTCCGCAATTGTACCAAGTGATGAGGGTGGATCAGATTGGTGCCTTCAGAATGGCCTGCATTAAATCAATGACCAGTCACACCAGGATCAGAATGGCTGCATTTAATTACGATCCTAAGGCAGGAACTTGGTGTCATATCTCCACAACAGTACTCAGGCAGAACAACATTTTAAGAGTGTTACTGTGGCTCATTTGATAACACTTGTGCCTCTGTTTTCAGAAGGATGAGGAATGAGCTGCCAGAGGAAATGGTTGAGGCAGATACAACAGCAACTTTTATAATGGATATTTGCTTCCTGGGACAGGGGCCACTTCCTTTTTACCAAGCTCAACTTTCTAAACAGAGCAGCTGACTGTTCTAGCGATCAAAGCGTTGCTACTGAGTAAGTTAAACTTCCAAACAATATTATTTGCTTAACCTCTTGTCCTAATTGGGAGCCAGTCTTTAGTTCTTAATGTAAATGGCATGAAATAATCAGTTTTAAATTGAAAGGGAAACTCTGCAAACAGACACAAAACGATGGTTCACGGCACCTGGGCTGCCTACTGTAGAGTTCCAATGTAAGACCATGGGTTACTTAATTAGGGTTGTTTCACACCATATAAGCTGCATAAATTACTTAGTTGAAACAAAATTCAAGACCAGATTGATAATATCACTGAACATATCAAATGACTGATCTGATAGCAGTTGGAAAGGTTGTATGCCCTAAGGTTCACCCTCACAGCATTAATTGTGGGAATTTGGGAACCGTGTCTCTAAGAAGCTTTTAGACTGTACAAAGGGTATCTAAAAAAATATCATATATGTGTAATGTCACCCAAGGGGCTGAAAAACGTGGCACTATAAATATAGGAAGCAGTTCAGACATATTCGGAACATTAAGAAGAATGGCATAACGATGGGGTGACTAGAATCCATTACTCTGCTTTCAATTTTTGTAACGAACAAATTGATCATCTGCATCATTCGTATGTCTTTTAGCTTATGGTAATTATATATGTGCTTTTGAAATCCTTTGTGTTTTAGAAATTGATTATAATTTGGAAATAATTTTTTAGATAGACTATAAAACATTGGAACAGAATTAGGCCATTCAGCCCATTGAGTCTGCTCCACCATTTCGTTATGGCTGATCCATGATGATCCCTCTCAACCCCGTTCTCTTGCCTTCTTTCCGTAACCTTCTTGCCCTGACTAATCAAGAATCTATCAACCTGTGTCTTAAATACACTCAATGACCCGTCCTCCATGACGTCCTGTGACAACAAATTCAACAGATTCACCATCCTCGGGCTGAAAAAACTTCCTCTTCATTTCCATTCTAAAGGGGCATCTCTATTGTGAGGCTGTGCTACATCTCCCCAAAATAGAAAACATCCTCACCACTTCCACCCTATCTAGGTCTTTCAACTTTCAGAGGGTTTCAAAGAGATACCCCCCCCCTTTCTTCTAAACTCCAGTGAGTACAGGTCCGGAGCCATCAAACACTCCTCATGTGATAAGCTGTTTAATCCCAGAATCATTTTCGTTAACCTCCTTTGTACCCTCTCCAATGTTAGCACATCTTTTCTTAGGAAAGTGGCTCAAAACAACTCACAATACTCCATGTGAGGCCTCACCAATGCCTTATAAATCCTTTTAAGTATGTTTTACGAGTTTTGTCTGGATTTTAAAATGTATTGCTAAAAATAAATTAACTGCTTTGTAAACTGGACTTATCTCCTCCTTGTTAGGGTGCAGCACAGATCACTCAAATAGAGAGTATTGCAGCTAAACTTGCCCTGGAGGCTAAACTGGAAAGTGAACTAGTTTTTGAAGAGTAGGCAGTTGCAGTATAACCTCCCTTTAGTGTGAGTATGGTAGCTATCTGGATCCGATAGGGCTTAGGTCTTCACTTAGGTTTAGAACTTTGTGGTCTAAAATCATCACACTTATAAAAGACATTTGGACATCAGTTGGAAGGTTTCAGACAATAATGAGCCAAATGCAAGCAAAATGCCCTGGATGGAGGAATTTTCATCAGCATAGACCAGTTGGGCTGAAGGATGTATTCCTGTGCTGTATATCATCATCTATAAAATGCATCTGGGTTCAGGCACACCTCTAGAGTTCCCTATTTATCTTGGTTCAACCACTAGCTGCTGAAGGGAAGGAGTGCCACACTTCCACTGTTATTACACTTTTCAGGTTGAGATATGAAGCCCTTAAGCGGATTTGACAGAATAGATAGAACTAATTTGAAGAAATGTAGGTTGGCAGATTGATTCTGGGCTTGGGTATTTATGGTATAATGGATTAAACAGTGTCAGCATAAATTCTTTTGTTGGATTTGGACTTGGTTTATTATTCTCACATGTAATGAGCTACAGTGAAAATACTTGCCTTGCATACTGCTCATGCAGATTACATTATTACACAGTGCATGAATGCAGTACCAGCAAAAATAACAGACCAAGATCATCGCAGTCACTGCTTCGCAAAATTTAACTATTAAGCAGCAAGGTCCTGCTGTGGGCCAGTAGCCCATGCTCTGTAGAAGTACTGTTTGTTTACAAAGTAAACTTCAAACTGATTACTACCAGCAATTTACATGGAGCTCTGAAGAGTGGACTGGCTCTGGTGTGAAATAATATCTGCTATAATCAGATAATTCCATAACATCTTAACTCCTAAAATGATCCTTGGCAAAATCATTCTTGCTCAGATAAGAAAATCAGAACATGCAAGACTCCACATAGTGTCTCACTAAGATCCATAAGAACATAAAAAGACCATAAAACCATACAAAAGACCAGGCCCATAAAAAATGCAGAATAAGGTGCAACACTTAAATGGAAGATGTAATATAAAATGCAAGATCACAACAAGGTGGATACTGAAGTCCATCAGACCAGAAGACATAGGAGCAGAATTGGGCCACAATCAAAGGAGCTGGAGGACTACAGTGGGTCAAGCAGCATTCACGGGAGGATCCATTTTGATGCAGAATTTTGACCCGAAATGTTGATAATTTCTTTCCTGTTCAATCCACTGAGTTCCTCCAGCAGATTGGTTATTGTTGTGGATTACAGCATCTGCAGTCCTTTGTAAATACCTATCTGGTTTTAAAATTAGCAAATTGAAAGCACATTAAAATGAATTTAAATGTATAAAAGAGTAATTACTTACTGACTCACTCTGGGAGCTGATATTTCCCATTCATTTATTACAAGCACCATGCTTGAAGCTTGGGAGCTGCACATCCTGTGAGCATTTGCATTTCCTTTCTAAGGTAGGGGGCCAGCACAATTGGTGACAGCAGGAGGGAAATTGCTTCAGTCCCACAGCAGTGCTGACCCCACAATCTGTACAAATAACCTTAGCACTACATAAATAAAGATACAAGGACAGTCAGTTCAGCAGCAAACCAATGACTTCGCAATAACACTACGTAAGAATTTTAACACAAGTTTTATTGGGCTTGAGATAGCTCGTGCATGAGTCAACCCAGGAAGAACTAATCAAGCTACTGCATTTTAAAACTAAGCAGCTTATTACCAACTGACTCATTCACTTCCCTTCAGCTTACAGTATCTGCTGTTAAGAGTTGTTTGTGAAAAAAAAGCACTAAATTACGTACAATCACAGATGCACAGAGGGAAAGATTTTCCAAATCATGCCACAGACTCACTAAAAGAGCAGTCAAGCAACACAAGAGGTTAATAGAAGAACCTGAGGCAGGTAGTTGAGGGTGACCGTGACCCTGACCTTAACAGGACAGACCGTATTTGGAGGTCACTTATTGTGAGCAGTTTTGGACCCCTTATTTAAGAAAGGATGTGCTGATGCTGGAGAGGCTTCAGAGGAGGTTTGCAGGAATGATTCCGGGAATGAAAGGCTTATTGTATGAGGAGCAATTGTTGACTCTGGGTTTGTACTCAATGGAATTTAGAAGAATGACGGGGGGAGTTTCATTCAAACCTATTGAATGTTGTAAGGCCGAGATGGAATGGATGTGGGGAAGTCTAGGACCAGAAGGCAAAGCCTCAGAATAGGGGGACATCCATTTAGAATGGAAATGATGAATGGAAATTCACCAGAGGGTGGTGAATTTGTGTAATTTGTTGCCACAGACAGCTGTGGAGGCCAAGTCACTGGGAGTGCATAAGCTGGAGGTTGATGGGTTCTTCATTAGTCAAGATGGGGAGAAGGCAAGAGATTGGGGCTGAGAGGGAAAATGGATCAGCCAAGCGGAGCAAAGTCAATTAGTTGAATGGCCTAAATCTGCTCCTATGTATTATGGTCACTGAAGGTCACACATCAGAAAAGACAAAGAATGCCAAATAGTAGTGCATCAGGGAAAACACAATCACTAGAATTTAGTCATGGCCTAATGAACTTCTCCTTCATGAAGAATGGTTCAGGAGATATAGACTGTGACATTTTTCAGGCAGCTCACAGAACTACTAGATATTCTACAAGCTGCACTTCTTCCGAACTACCAACACTGTAATCTGCAGCTTGAAATTTCTCTTTGAGAAGCACCTTTTGAACCATTGAAACAAACTAGTGACTTTATCATCTCCTGAAGGACTCAGTAAACTTGGCTCTCAGGAATGCAGGTACAGTTATCATCAGAAGAGAGAAAACCAGGTGGCCTTCAAACTAGTTAAAAGCAAAAAGGCCCAAGAGCAGAATAAAAACTAGTGTCCATCTCCATTATATCGTGCCAGACAGGACTGCCCCAGCTGAGCCCATCCTGTCTGCTTGTGTTTAACCCATCTCCCTCTCATCTCGCTACTACCATTGGGATGTAGAAATCATGAGTCCCATGCCACCAGGTTCAGGGACAGTTGTTGCCCTACAACCATCAGACTCCTGGACTGGCATGGATAACGCCACTCACCTCAGCACTGAACTGATTCCACTGCCTGTAGACTCATTTTAACTCTGCCTGTGTTATGTCTGCTTTTTATGGTTCTATTGAAGTTCTTTATTTTCCTGTGGGTGCTGGCAAAAAAAATGAATTTCACAGCTCTATATGCTTCATGTACATTGATAACAAGTTTACTTTGAACTTTGTACCTGCAACTACTTACCTGTGTCTCAGAGGTCATAGTACCCCCCCCCCCCCATACACTTAATGTGACTGTAGTGCTCAGCAGATACAGACTTGTTTGACAGCCACACTGCTGTGTTGTGAGGGGTTAACTATTGAGAACTACAAACAGCTTCAGTGGAATTTAGTTAAACCTTTGCAGATGTCGTACAGTCATCCAGCACTACATGCCCTTTCATCACCACACAATGAGGTTGCTGGAATGGAGACAAGACAATCACTCAACTCTTTGAGGACTGCAGATTTGTACAGAAGGTCCTGAAAAGGATGCAAGGGCCCTTATCAAGGTTCATCCTCAGCAGCTGTGTAACAGAGGATCTCTGATTAATAAGCTGCTCCAAAGGATGCATACCGAGACAGACATTCAGTGTTTCTCAAAAGTTATTAACCCAGTGAAAGACAGACTTTTGTCTGGCCAAAGCTTTTTCATTTTCCAGTAGAATGGGATATCTGTAAACAGCACTTCCTCAGTGTTTGCTCAGCAGAAGGCAAGCTCAGTTGTGGTCAACTTCAGATTTCTGCTGCATTGAAGGCTGGAGTTTGGACTCTTTTATTGCATGGCTGTATCTTACTAATACCTTTATGTGCTTGCTATCTTGTACATGCTATGTGTGCTTGGTGTTGTGTGTGACTGTTGATGCTGTGTTTTGGTCCATAAGACTATAAGTTATAGAAACATAATTAACCCATTGTGTCTGCTCCATTGTTTTGTTGTGGCTGATCTATTTCCCCTCTCAAACCAATCTCCTGCCTTACCCCCATATCCCTTCATGTCCTGACCAATCAAGCATCCATCAATCTCCGTCTTAAATATGCATAAAGACTTGGCCTCCACAGCCATCTGTTGCAATAAATTCCACAGATTCACTACTCTCTGTCTAAAGAAATTCTTCCTTGCCTCCATTCCAAAATGACGCCCCTCTATTCTGAGGCTGAATCTCTGGTCTTAGACACTCCTACCATAGGAAACAGCCTCTCCACTTCCACTCTATCAAGGCCTTTCACCACTCAATAGATTCCAATGAGGTAACCCGTCATTCTTCTGAATTCCAGTGAATACAGGCCCGGACTCTTCATATGACAAGCCATTCAATCCTGGAAACATTTTAGTGAACTACTTTGAACCCTCTTCAGTTTCAGTTTCTCTAAGATAAGGTGCCCAAAACTGCTCACAATACTCCAAGTGAGGGCTCAGCAGTGTCTTATAACATTGCATCGTTACTTTTAACATTGCATCAATATTGTACCTTTACATTTATAATGTCCTCTTGAAATGAATGCGAACATCGCATTTGCCTCTTCATTACAGACACAGCCTGCAAATTAACCTTCATGGAATCCTGCACGAGGACCCCCAAATCCCTTTGTGCTTCAGGTTTTTAGTACTTTCTCTCCATTTAAAAAACACTCAACCTTTTAATTTCTTCTACCGAACTGCTTGACCATACAATTCCATGCACTGTATTTCATCTGCCGTTTCTTTGCCCTTTCTCCAAATCTGTCTCAGTTCTTCTATAGCCTTGCAATTTTCTCAAAACTACCTGCCCCTCCACCTATCTTCATACCATCGGCAAACTTTTCAGCAAAGCCATCAATTCCGTCATCCAAATCATTGACATATAACATAAAAAGAATTGGTCCCAACACAGACCTCTGTTGAACACCATTAGTCACCAGCAGACAAACAGAAAAGGCTCCCTTTATTCCCTATCTGCCTCATGCCAGTCAGCCACTGCTTTATCTGTGCTTGAATCTTTCCTGTAATACTATAGGCTCACAGCTTGTTAAGCAGCCTTATGTATGACACCTTGTCAAATGCCTTCTGAAAATTCAAATACAGCACATCAACCAATTCTCCTTTGTTTATCCTGCTTGTTACTTCTTCAAAGAATTCCAACAGGATTTTCAGGCTAGATTTTCCCTTGAGGAATCCATATTGACTACAGCCTATTTTATTCTAGGCCTCCAAGTAACCTGAGACCTCATCCTTTATAATTGATTCCAGCATATTCCCAACCACTGAGGTCAGATTAACTGGCCTAAGGTTTCCTTCCTTCTGTCTTGCTCCCTTCTTGAAGAGTGGAGTAACCATTCTAGAACCAAGTGACTCTTGGAAGATCATTAATAATGCCTACACAATTTCTTTAGCCATCTCTTTCAGAACCCTGCAGTGTAAGCCATCTGGTCCAGGTAACTTATCTACCCTGTGACCTTTCAATTTCTCAAGAAGCTTCTTCCTAGTAATGGTAACTTCACACACTTTGTGAACACTGACACCATACTGCTAGTGTCTTCCACAGTGCTGACACTACTTGGACTTTAGCCCCAGTGTCTCGTATTCATCAGTATTCAAGTATGGTTGAATCAAAAATAACTGAATTGAATTTGAGCACTGCTAACTGGTAAATCAGGTAATAATTCTTCAGATAGGTAACAGAATAGTTGGCCTTTAACACCTGAAACTTGTTGGTGTTCTAATATCTGTAACTAAATGTTGACAACTCAAGAGGGATGTGATTAGCTTTATTTGTCACACATACATCAAAACATACATCGAAATGCATTGTTTTGCATCAAATCAATTCAGTAGGGGTTGTGCTGGGCAGTACACAAGTGTTGACACGCCACCAGCACCAGCAGAGCATGCCGACAACTTACTCACCATAACCTGCATGCCTTTGGAATGGAGAGGAAACAGGAGAATCCAGAGGAAACCCATGGGATCATGGGGAGAACATACAGTGTGTATTCCTTACAGGTAGAGGTGGGATTTGAACCCCAATAGATGATCATCTGATGCTGTACAGTGATGCATAAACCAAAGCACCAGAAGTACCACCCATATTCCACATTCCACAGTGCAGGAGTTCATGCAAAAGAATCCACTGTGAGGGTTTGTACATTCTCACCTTGACCGTGTGGGTTTCTTCCAGGAGTTCTGGTTTCCTCCCACGTTCTATGGACACACAGGTAAGGGTTAGTAAGACCTTAAGATATAGGAGCAAAATTAGGTCACTTGGGTAAGGTGTGGGTATGCTATGTTGACACCAGAATTACAACATTGGTGGGCAGACTCTTGCTCAATCCTTGGACTGTGCTGGTCATTGACGCAAAAAAGTCATTTCACTGCATATTTCAATGTACATGTGAGAAATAAAGCTAATTGTTATTTTTTAAGAATTAGCTTGGAATGTGTTCAGACTTGTTTTATTGTGTGCTAGCTTGATTGCAAATGGCCAGTCCTATGAATTCTGGGGCAGCTGGGTCACCCTTCAGGTTTCCTGCCTCTGTGTTTTCTCAAGTAACTGAATGAAGATAGGAACTAGTTATAATCAGCTGCTGGCAAGGGGAGGTGCCTATTTACTGTATGACTAAATTCCGCTTTTTCTTCCGTTCTCCCTTAGCAAGTTTGGTTTTAGCACATGTCTAAGTTAAAAAAGGCAATTCAAAGAAAATTAAACCAGTGACTTCACCAATTTCGAAAATTATGTGGTGGGGTGGAGATACGTCTCCTCTGAAGGAAGTGTAAGGCGCTTCTTCCATACTTTGCTCCCCAATCAGGGTCACATGAAGTCATGGGAGCAGACAGTGGATGGTCGTGTGAGCAGCTGGTGTATGTCACAAGTCCAGATTATGCGACTATTTACGCCAGTCATTGTAGCAAAGAAGATTGTGAAGAGATCTAGATGAGGTGTATAAGATCGTGTCAAATTTAGATTGGTCAATTATATGGAAGGTAGTCCCAACAGTGGATGATTAAAGGAGCCAGAGATGATAATTTATCTATTTATATAAGATGTTAAAAAGAATAGTTTAGGAAAAACATTTTTACCCAGATGTAGTTGTGGTCTACAATTCACTGACTGGTGGGATAATAGAAATATAATTAATCAGTATATTTTACTGCGAATTGGGCAGGCATCATCGTCATCACCCGTATGTGCGACGTGAATGATCCTGGTCTCCCATCTGTCGTGACCATGATCGTTCTTGGCAATTTTTTTCCAAGAACTTCTGGGCAGAGTCCTTACAAGATGGGACTCCCCAGCCATAATCAATAATCTTCAGACAGAGGAGTCCCAAGTGCACACAGGAAGAACATACCAATTTTCTCACAGAGAACACCAGAAATAAACTCCAAATTTTGACCCCCTGACCTGAATAGTGTAGCAGTAACCACTACGCGGGCATGGCTACAAATAATCTAAAAACCTGTATTTACAATATCTTTTGTAGTCTTAAATTGTCTTGAACACTGTAATAATATGAAGATTTTCCAAAGTATTGGCATTCTTTCTATTGTAGGGGAAGGTAGGGAAAAGGTAACTCTTAAGCATGCACAAACATATATTTGTATGTGAAGAAATTTGCATCGTTAAAAATGACAAAGAAACTTGCATTTCTGACCCAACTGGAAGCACAAAACAATTTCATTTCAGTGGTAACAGGAGCTGCTAACACCAGATACATCTCTGGAAGCCCTGTGACTAAGTGTACACAAAATGCTGGAGGAGCTCAACAGCCCAGTCAGCATCCATGAACAGCCAACGTTTTGGCCAAGACTCTTCATCTGGACATTGTTTATCCTGCTGAAGGGCTTCACCCCAAATTGTCAACTGTTCATTTGCCTTCATAGTTGTTGCCTGACTTGCTGAGTTCCTGCAGCATTTTGTATGTGTTCTTCTGGATTTCCAGCATCTGCGGAATCTCTTGTGTTTACCATTCATCGATAAATTCACCAGTTCCAGTGCTTCTTGCTTGACGTACAGCACATCATCATTGTGGCAGACTTCATATTGGGCAATATTTGAAGGGAAAATCCAGTCTGGTCTAACACAGTAATGCTTCAGCACAGCAATCTGGACAACTGGCTAATTGCAGGACTTTTGTGCATGCAACAGTTAACTACTTCAAGAGAAATGCAGAAGGAGTGACAGAAACCTTTCAGGGTTCAGCGCACATTCATAAGACTGCTTCAAAAACATGCAATCGTTGCTCATCGAGTCATAGAACACTACAGCCCAGAAAAAGGTCCTTTCGTCTGTGCTACACTATTATGCTGCCTAGTCCCATCAACCCCCAACTGGACCATAGCCCTCCATACACCTCAACCACATCTATTCAAATTTCTCTTAAGTGTCAAAATCGAACCCACATCCTCTATTTATGCTGACAGCTGGTTCCACCCTCTGAGTGAATAAGTTCCCCTTCATGCTCTCCTTAAAGATTTCACCCTCAACACATAACCTCGAATTTTAGTTGTGTTTGATGCAGACTCGGAGAAGAGATTCACAGAAATGCAATATAATTAGAAAATTTGGAGTAACAGGCTTTTGAGTTTTTTTTATAAACTCTATAGAAAGTTCTGTTTAGCACTTTGTTGTGAAATTTCAGCAGAAAGAAACACTGCAGTGGGAGAACTACCTCAAACACTGTGGCAGGAAAACATCATGATTCTGCAAACATCTGGCAAACAGCAATATGTGGGAAATCTGGATTAGGATGAAAGATTTGGGAGTAATTGTAAAGCTTTTGTCATTAAAGCAAGTGGGTTATGATATGGCAGAAATGGTTTTGCAATGTTATAAAAAAGGTATATAAAAACTCTGCTTTTAAATTCTAAAAGGCGAGGTTAAATTATAACCTCACAATGCTCAATTCTTCACTGATAAAAACTCAAGGCACCTTGGCATGTCTAGAGACCGTGAAGAAAGAAAGATTAGCTTTATCAAAGCCTTATCAAGTACATCAAAACAGACAGTGAAACGCATCAAGGACCAACACAGTTCAATGATTGCGTCCGCAACTGTCTCCATGCTTTCTGCGCCAACACATCATGCCCACAATTCAGTAACCTTAACCGTACAGCAGTTGAATGAAACTCATGTGGTCATGGGGAGAACTTCAAACTTAGTCTGGATGAACCCTGATTGATGATCGCTCATACTTTATAGTATTACGCTCACTGCTACGCTTCTATGTTGCCAAGATATACAAACAATAACTTTCTACAACAAGCCTAGCACTATCATTCTTATTTTTGAATCAGACAGTTCAAAGCTTTAGTCTCACCCTGTTGGACACTGGGTACTTTGACATTCACATTTACAATGCTACCAGCTACTAGCACATCCCCTGCTGACCAAACACATACCTGGTAACCACACCTACACAACATTAAAGTTACCCACCAAGCCAGACCCTGCCAAAACATTGGTAAATCAGCCCACTAATTTGAACTCCTTCTCCCTAAGTACAAGTTTGTTATTTAGCCATTAAGCCGAGTCTGACTCTTCGTGACCTGGTGGACCATAGGGTCCACATGGTTTTCATGGCAAGATACGGAAGTAGATTGCCAGGACTCTCTTCTGGGCAGATATTGCTACTTCCCAGGTTTGGAACACAGCTGGGTGTGAACTCAGGGTGATCTGCCTTATAGTCCAGTGCTGATGCCTCTACACCACCAACCAGCCAGTTCAGGTAGAAGCTGACATTTGAGAATCCAGTACAGGAAGAAGTACAGTGCTGGTCTGCTGAAGGGCATCATGAGAGAGTAGCCATTGGTGCAACTCGATTACAACTCAGGGCGTTGGAGCTCGGAGTTCAATTCCGGTGCCATCTGTCAGGCCTTTGCACATTCTCTCCGTGACCATAGAGGTTTCCTCCCATAGTCCAAAGATGTACTGGTTAGTAGTTTATTTGGTCATTGTAAACTGTCCCATGATTAGGTTAGGGTTAAATAGTGGTTGCCGCTCATTGGGCCGGAGGGTTCTGTTCCTCTCTGTAGCTCAAGGTAGGTGAGTTTCTACATGACTGAACATGCAATATAGACTGTAGACATCTACAGCACATTACAGACCCTTTGGCCCACAATGTTGTGCCGACCATGTAACCTACTCTAGAAACTGCCTAGAACTACCCTACCGCATAGCTCTCTATTTTTCTAAACTCCATGTACCTGTCTAAGAGTCTCTTAAAAGACCCTAATGTATCCGCCTCCACCGCAATTGCCGGCAGCCCATTCCAAGCATCCTCCACTTTCTGTGTGAAAAGTTTACACCTGACACTCCCTCTGTATCTCCTTCCAAGCACCAAGCCATTACGAAATGGCTAACGTAATGGCCTCCTCACGTTAGCCATTTCAGCCCTGGGAGAAAGCCTCTGACTATCCGCATGATCAAAGTCTTTCATCTTCTTATACACTTCTATCAGGTCACCTCCCATTCATAGCTCTAAGGAGTAAAGGCCAAGTTCACTCAACCTATTCTCATTAGGCACACTCTCCAATCCAGGCAACATCCTTGTAAATCTCCTCTGCACTCCCTCTATAATATCCACATCCTTCCTGTACTGAGATGATCAGAACTGACTACAGTACTTCAAGTGTGGTCTGACCAAGGTCTTATATAGCTGTAACATTACCACAGAACTCCTGAACTCAGTCGCATGGTTGATAAATGCCAACACACCATACGCCTTCTTAGCAACACTGTCATCCTGCACAGTAACTTTGAGTGTTCTATGGACATGGACCCCAAGATCTTTCTGATCCTCCACACTGCCAAAAGTCTTACCATTAATACTATATTCTGTCTTAAAATTTGACCTACTAAAATGAACCACATCACACCTATATGGGTGGTCCATCTGCCATTTTTCAGCCAATTTTGCATCCTATTGATGGCCCACTATAGCCTCTGACAATCCTCCAGACTATCCACAACACCCCCAACTTTTGTGTCATCAACTGCTATCAGTCAACAGTTTGATTCATGCCTAAAGACTGAGTAGCCAGTCTAGAAGAACACATCACCATTTTCATGGCCTTTAGCAGCAAGATTTTTTGAGGATCGGTCATGTCAGTAGCACTGTGGCCAGTTGTAAGTCTCAGCAGACAAGATTAAACTTAGGCAGAGTGAAAGGAATAGGAAAAAGGAGATCTGTGGTGGCAGAAGAGACTCCAGAATGGCGTGCTGCCTCCCAAGTACCAGGGTCAAGGGTATTGCTGAACAGCTGCAGAAAATTCTCGTGGCTGATGGTGAAGAGCCAAAGGTCGTTGTACACATTGGTACAAAAGACATAGTGATGAAATCCTGCAGAATGAGTATATGGAGTTAGGTAAAAAATGAATGTGCAGGACCTTGAGAATAGTGATCTCCAGATTACTCCTGGTGCTGGGTACTGGAATCCAGGAATAGAAAGATCAGCCAGATGAATGCATGACTGAGGAGCTGGTACAGGACACAAGGGTTCAGGTCTTTGGATCACTGGCACCTCTTCAAACTATACCAGAGGGACAGGTTGCACTTGGACCAGAGGGGGACTAATATCCTAGCGGGCAAGTTTGCTTTTGCCACCAGATTGGCAGAGGAGTAGGACTGAAGAGCATGAAGCCGGTGAGAAGACGGGGTACAAGCAGCAGCCAAAGTGTGTAAGCCTGGGAATCAGGAAATGTAAGTTTACAGTTAAAATGCTGATAAGATTATTGTTTTAAATTCCATCCACATCAATGCATGCACTGTAGTGGAACAGATAGTCAGAGGAAATGAGGACCTTGATTGCCTCTGGGAGCTAGGGACAGGCTGATCTGGAGCAACAGGTCACTAGCAAGCTGCAACAGAATTGTCTCAATAATAGGAAGTAGAAGTTTCTGGTTGAAGATCGATTCTCTGGCTAGAGGCCTGTGGCTGGTGGAATGACCGAGGGTCAGTGTTGGGACTTGCTAATTCCCCTGAATCCCATGTGACCTAGTGCTCCAGATCAGCCTCTCCCTAGCTCCCAGAGGCAATCAAAATCCTCATTTCCTCTGACTACCTTTTCAATTACAGTGCACGCATTAAAGTGGATGAAATTTAAAACAATAATCTTATCAGCACTTTAACTGTAAACATTACTAAAAACATTCATTTTCTGGTTCCCATGCATACACGCTTTGAACACTGAATGTTCAAACTAGATGAGGACGTTGAGTGATGCAGATTTGATGGCGTGAAGCCAGTGAGAAGACAGGGGTACATGCAGCAGCCAAAGTCTGATGGGCCAATAGTCCTAGTTTGCTCCTATATCTTATAGTCTTCTACAGTGACTCTGACTAGTTCTGCTGAAACGAAGGACCTGGATGTACAAGTGCTCAGTTAACTGAAAGTGGTCACTCAAGCAGACAGGGTGATGAAGAAGACAACATGAGTGAAAGTTGCTAGTACCCATTTTCAGAATAGCGTCATAATGGCGCAGTTTAACAAGTCATCGGTGGGACTGCATTTGGGGTATTTTGTACAATTTTGGTCACCCTGTAGTGGGACGGACATTGTCAAGCTGGAAAACATGAAGGAGACATTCACAAAGATGCTACTGGTCTAGAGAGCCTGAGTTATCGGGAGGAGATGACTATGTTGGATTTTTATTTGTAGTCAAAACTTTGGGATGAAATTTGAATATATCCATTATAGTGACTTTTGCTGGTGCACGCTTGATTGCGGACATCAGTAGACAGCTCGGTTAGCATAGTTGTCCTGTACTTCATGGTCCACCAGGGCCCAGGGGTTCACTTTCTAAGAAGAAATTAGTGAATGGCTGTCCCTACATGAGCTCCTGTGTCAGTATGCCTCAGCTTAAGACAACACTGTCTGAAAATTTAAGTTGAAGCAATTTAAGGTGGAACAATACTTGGAACCAAAACCACTGCTTAAGAACAATAAAATTTCAATTAGAAGGGATTTCCTTTATTCTTCTTTTCTCGCACATGCATTCCCTCCTTGTTTGCACACTCAGTGGCCACACTATTGGGTTATAACTCGGTGAGGTTAATTACTTGTGAAGAATAGGAATAGAAAGTATGCCTGCAAGGCCGGTGTTCTGTACTGGGTGTGGGATGTTCAGGAGAATCCCAGCCTCCCAGACGGCCACATCTGCACCAAGTGCGTCGAGTTGCAGCTCCTTAGGGACCGTGTTAGGGATATGGAGATACAGTTTGATGACCTTCATCTGGATAGGGAAAGTGAGGAGGTGATAGACAGGAGCCATAGGCAAGTAGTCACATGGGGGCCTCCGGAGAGGGGGGAAACGTCAGGAGAGGGAAGCGTAAGATTCAGATTTAGAGTGTACCCCAGTGGCAGTCCTCCTTAACAATAAGTACTCCTGTTTCCGTACTGTTGTGGGGCAGGGGGTGGCAACAGTGGCAGTGCCTCTGGCACAGAGTCTGGCCCTGTGGCTCAGAAGGGTAGGGCAAAGAAGAGGACAGCAGTGGTGATCGGGGACTCTACAGTTAGGGGGGTTCAGACTGTGATTCTGTGCATGCAGGAAAGAAACACGGATGGTAGTTTGCCTCCCAGGTGCCAGGGTCCGGGATGTTTCAGATCGCGTGCAAGATATCCTGAAGTGGGAAAGTGAACAGCCAGAGGTCATGGTACATATTGGTACCAACGACATAGATAGGAAAAGTGAAACAGACCAGGGAGTTAGAAAAGAAGCTAAGAAGTAGGACCACAAGGGAAATAATCTCAGGATTACTGCCTGTACCACGTGAGAGTGAGAATAGGAATAGAGTGAGGTGGAGGATAACTGCATGGCTGAGGGATTGAAGCAGGGGGCAGGGATTCAAATTCCTGGAGCATTGGGACCTCTTTTGGGGCAGGCATGACCTGTACAATAAGGATGGGTTACACATGAATCCGAGGGAGACCAATATCCTGGCAGGGAGGTATGCTAAGTCTATTGGGGAAGAGTTTAAATGAAAATCGCTAGGGGGTGGGAAATGAAATGAAGAGATGGAGGAAGGGGCAGATGGTTTACAAATAGAGAAAGCTTGTAGGCAGTGTGAAAGGGAGAATAGGTGGGTGATAGAGAAGAGATATGCTTAGACTGATGGTTTGAGATGTGTCTATTTTAATGCAAAGAGTCTCATGAACAAAGCTGATGAGCTTAGAGTGACGATCATCACTTGGAGCTATGATGTTTCAGAAAGGACAGGAAAGGAGGCAAAAGTGGTGGGGGTGTGGCTCTGCTGATCAGAGATAGTATCACGGCTGCAGTAAAGGAGGAAGTCCTGGAGGGATTGTCTACTGAGTATCTGTGGGTGGAAGTTAGAAACAGGAAGGGGGCAATAACACTACTGGGTGTTTTTTTTTATAGACCATCCATTAGTAACAGGGGCATCGAGGAGCAGATAGGGAGACAGATTCTGGAACAATGCAATAATAACACGGTTGTTATGATGGGAGATTTTAATTTCTCCAATATTGATTGGCATCTCCCTAGAGCGAGGGGTTTAGATGGGATGGAGTTGTTGGGTGCGTTCAGGAAGGTTTCCTGACACAATATTTAGACAAGCCTACAAGAGGAAAGGCTATATTTGATCTGGAACTAGGAAATGAACCTCTTCAGCTGTCAGGTCTCTCAGTGGGAGAGCAGTTTGGAGATAATGATCACATTTCTATTTCCTTTACCATAGCATTGGAGAGGGATATGTGCAGACAAGTTAGGAAAGTGCTTAATTGTAGTAACGGGAAATATGAAGCTATCCGGGAAATTATAGGCCGGTAAGTTTGACGTTGGTAGTAGGTAAATTATTGGAAGGGTTATTAAGAGATAGAATCTACAACTATTTAGATAGACTGGGACTTATTAGGGAGAGTCAACACAGCTTTGTGCATGGTAGGTCATGTTTAACAAATCTGTTAGAGTTTTTCGAGGAGGTTACAAGGAAAGTGGATGATGGGAAGGCAGTGGATGTTGTCTACATGGACTTCAGTAAGGCCTTTGACAGGGTCACGCATGGGAGGTTAGTTAGCAAGATTCAGTCACTAGTTATACATGGTGAGGTAGTAAATTGGATTAGACATTGGCACATTGGCTCAATGGGAGAAGTCAGAGAGTGGTAGTGGAGGATTGCTTCTCTGAGTGGAGGCCTGTGACTAGTGGTGTGCCACAGGGATCAGTGCTGGGTGCATTGTTTTTTGTCATCTATATCAATGATCTGGATGATAATGTGGTAGACTGGATCAGCAAATTTGCTGACGATACAAAGATTGGACATGTAGTGGACAGTGAGGAAGGTTTTCAAAGCTTGCAGAGGGATCTGGACCAGCTGGGAAAATGGGCTGAAAAATTGCAGATGGAGTTTAATACAGACAAGTGTGAGGTATTGCACTTTGGAAAGAAAAAACAAGATAGAACACACAAGGTAAATGGTAGGGCAATGAGGAGTGCAGTAGAACAGAGGGATCTAGGAATACAGATACAAAATTCCCTAAAATTGACGTCACAGGTAGGTAGGGTAGTAAAGAGAACTTTTGGTACATTGGCCAAAGTATTGAGTTATATAAGAGTTGGAATGTTATGGTGAGGTTGTATATGGCATTGGTGAGGCCAAATTTGGAGTATTGTGTGCAGTTTTGGTCACCGAATTACAGGAAGGATATTAATAAGGTTGAAAGAGTGCAGAGAAGGTTTACAATGATGTTGCCAGGACTTGAGAAACTGAGTTACATAGAAAGGTTGAATAGGTTAGGACTTTATTCCCTGGAGTGTAGAAGAATGAGGGAAGACTTGATAGAGGTATATAAAAATAATGATGGGTATAGTTAGAGTGAATGCAAGCAGGCTTTTTCCATTGAGGCTAGGGAAAAAAAAGACCCAGAGGACATGGGTTAAGGGTGAAGGGGGAAAAGTTTAAACGGAACATGGGGGAGTGTGGACTTACTGTCTTACTTCGTCACACAGAGAGTGGTGGGAGTGTGGTATGAGCTGCCAGATGAAGTGGTAAATGCGAGCTCACTTTTAACATTCAAGAAGAACTTGGACAGGTACATGGATGAGCGGGGTATGAAGGGATAGGGGCCAGGTGCAGGTCAGTGGGACTAGACAGAAAAATGGTTCGGCACAGCCAAAAAGGGCCAAAAGGCCTGTTTCTGTGCTGTAATGTTCTATGGTTCTATCAAACAAGAGCATATTGGAAGGGGATAGGTGCAGATAAGTTAGGAAAGTGTTTAATTGGAGTAAAAGGAAATATGAAGCTGTCAGGCTGGAACTTGGAAGCATAAATTGCGAGCAGATGTTCGAGAAAAATGTATTGTAGAAATGTGGCAAATGTTCAGGGGATTGCACAGGTACGTTCCAATCAGACGGAAAGGATAGTGGGATACAGGAACCATGGTGTACAAAGGCAGTTGAAAATCTCGTCAAGAAGAACAGAAAAGCTTACGAAAGGTTCAAAAAACTAGGTAATGTTAGAGAGCTTGAAAATTATATGGCTGGCAGGAAGGAGCTTAACAATGAAATTAGGAGAGCCAGAAGGGGCCATGAGAAGGCCTTGGTAGCAGGATTAAGGAAACCCCTTATTCTAGAAGTATGTGAAGAGCAAGACCAATCAAGTGTGGTAGTGGAAAAGTGTGTATGAAACCAGAAGAGGTACCAGATGTACTTAATGAATACCTACGGAAAAGGACCTTGGTGATTGTAGGGACAGTGGACTGAAAAGCTTGAGCATATAGATATTAAGAAAGAGGATGTGCTGGTGCTTTTGGAATGCATCAAGTTGTATAGGTCACTGGGGCTGGATAAGATTTACCCCAGGCTGTTGTGGAAGGTGAGAGGGGAGATTGCTGTGCCTCTGCCGATGATCTTTGCAACATCAATGGGGACAGGAGAAGTTCCGGAGGATCATAAGTTTGCAGGCGTTGTTCCCTTATTCAAGAAAGGAAGTAGTGATAGCCCAGGAAATTATAGACCAGTGAGTCTTACTTCAGTGGTTGATAAGTTGATGGAGAAGATCCTGAGAGGCAGGATTTATGAACATTTGGAGAGGCATAATAGGATTAGGAATAGTCAGCATGGCTTTGTCAAAGTCAAGTCATGCCTTAAGAATCTGATTGAATTTTTTGAGGATATGACTAAACATGTTGATGATGGTAGAGCAGTAGATGTAGTGCATATGGATTTCAGCAAGGCATTTGATTGGGTAACCCTTGCAAGGCTTATTGAGAAAGTAAGGAGGCATGAGATGCAAAAGGACCTTGCTTTGTGGATCCAGAAATGGCTTGCACAGAGAAGGCAAAGTGTGGTTGCAGACAGGTCATATTCTGGATGGAGGTCAGTGACCAGTGGTGTGCCTCAGAGGTCTGTTCTGGGAACACTTCTCTTCATGATTTTTATAAATGCCCTGGATGGGGAAGTGGAGGAATGGGTTAGTCAATTTGCTGATGCAACAAAGTTTGGGGGTGTTGTGGATGCAAAACTAGCCTAAGGAGTGGCAGAGAGTTCAACCCAGATAAATGTGAGGTGGTTCATTTTGGTAGGTCAAATATGATGGCGAAATATAGTATTAATGGTAAAATTCTTGGTAGTGTGGAGGATCAGAGGGATCTTGGGGTCTGAGTCCACAGGATGCTCAAAGCTGCTTTGCAGGTTGACTGTGTGATTAAGAAAGCATACAGTGTATTGGCCTTCATCAAACATGGGATTGAGTTCAAGTGCCTAAAGGTAATGTTACAACTATATTGGACCCTGGTCAGACCCCATTTGGAGTACTGTGCTCAGTTCTGGTCACCTCACTAAAGGAATGATGTGGCATCAACAGAAAGGGTGCAGAGGAGATTTACAAGGATTTTGCCTGGATTGGTGAGCATGCCTTATGAGAATAGGTTGAGTGAACTCAGCCTTCTCTCCTTGGAGCAGCAGAGGATGAGAGGTGACCTGATGGAGGTGTATAAGATGACGAGAGGCATTGATCATGTGGATAGTCAGAGGCTTTTTACCCAGGGCTGAAAAAGCAGAGAGGGCACAGTTTTAAGGTGCTTGAAAGTAGGTACAGAGGAGATGCCAGGGTTTTTTTTTCCACAAAGTGTGGTGAGTGCGTGGAATGGGCTGCCGGCGATGGTGGTGAAGGCAGATATAATGGGGTCTTTTAGGAGACTCTTGGATAAGTACAAGGAGCTCAGAAAAACAGAGAGCTTTGGGTAACCCAAGGAAATTTCTAAAGTAAGTACAGTCGGCCCTCCTTATCCGCGGATTCTGCATGCGCGAATTCAACCAACTGCGGATCGGGAAAACCCAGAAGTTCTCTCTCCAGCACTCATTATTTGAGCATGTACATACTACTTTTTCTTGTCATTATTCCCTAAACAATACAGTATAACAACTATTTACATAGCATTTACATTGTATTAGGTATTAGAAGTAATCTAGAAACAATTTAAAAGTACAGGCAGTCCCTGGATTATGAATGAGTTCCATTCCTGAGTCCATATTTGAAGTCGGAACAGGTACATCCAGTATTATTTAGTGTCAGTTAGTCAAACATTTTTCTTAGTATATAGTACATATTTTACCTTTCTATGCATATAAAACACTTAAGAAACATACTTATTTCAATAATTAAACCACTGTGTTGCTTAGTAATAATTGTAGCTTTTATCGGGGCAGGACCTTTCACATACTCCATTAAAATTGTTCTGATCGTTGACTGACTGTAGCCTAATGCTTTTCCAATGACCGATGACATTTCACCTCTTTCCAATCACTTTATTACTTCCACCTTATTTTCAATCGTGATTGTGATTATTTTCGTGAACAGAAACACAGCGATTCGGAGCTGTGCCGGGTCCTAATGTCCACCTCACTGAGACATGTTAAATAAAGTCTGGGGGTCCGCTGGTCCTAAAGACCACCACACTGAGACAGGTTAAATAAGGGACTTGAGCATCTGCGTTTTTTGGTATCCACGGGGTGTCTCGGAACCAATCCCCCACAGATAAGGAGGGCCCTCTGTACATGTTTGGCACAGTATTGTGGGTTGAAGGGTTTATAATGTGCTGTAGGTTTTCTATATTTCTATGTTTGTATACCTGTACATCTGATCATTAATGCAAATATCTAATCAGCCAATCATGTGACAACAACTACAGATATGTTCAACAGTTGTTGTTTCGACAAACTATCAGAGTGGGGAAGAAGTGTGATCTAAGTGACTTTGACTATGGAATGATTGTTAGTGATAGTCAGGATGGTTTGAGTATCTTAGAAATTGCAGATCTCCCAGGATTTTCACGCACAACATTCTCTAGAGCAGGGATTCCCAAACTAGTGTCCGTGCACAACTTACTTCATGTCATTGGTCTATTCCATTAAAAGGTTGGGAACTCTGCTCCAGAGTGTACAGAGAATGTAGTGAAAATCAACAGATATCCATGAGCAGAGTTCACTGGATGTTAATGATATCTTGTTAATGAGAGCTCAGTGGAGAATGGGCATAATGGTCCAAGCTAACAGGAAGTTGATTGTGACTCATATAACCATAGTGGTGTGCAAAAGATTATTTCTCAATGTACCACATGTCGAACCTTGAGATGGAAGGGCTACAACAGCAGATGACAACAAACATACACTCAGTAGCCATTAGGCACAGGAGGAACGTGGGGATGTGGTTCTTGAATTACTGAAGCTGAAGGAGCTGAATTCAAAACCTCAAAGTATTAACAAAGCAATGGGGAGTCGTTCCTGCAGGTGACACACTCTTGCAAATGCTGAAACCAACCAGATAGATGTTACAGAGTAAATGTGATGTAAAGTTATTTGCTCAACAATCTGACTTCACTTTTCACAGCTTCATGAAGTTCCACAGAAAACACCATTCAAATCGGTCAAGATTTATAGAAAGATTCCTGTTTTTGGAGAGAATAGTTTTAGTGAGATATTCAGTTTATGATGTGAAACTGTTCTCTGAAATAAGTTCAATTGGCCACTCCACTTCAAGTGCAGTTTTCAATGGACACCAAATGTCAAGCCTTGCCAATGATCCCCACATCAAAAAAGATAGGAATAAAGTAAGTCTTTGTATTCAAGATGTGCTCCTTCATTACCATGGAAGGAAAAAAAAACTAAATAGTGAAAATTAACAGGAAGGAAAACAATTACATGGAAATAATGAAAGCAAGTTATCTTTTAAGACACTGGAGTAGATTTAGGCCATTCAGCCCATTGAGCCTGCTCTACCATTCAATCATGGCTGAGTTATTTTCTCTCTCAACCCCATTCTTCTGCCTCAACTTTAGATGCCTTCACTAATCAAAGATTGAAAGATTCAAGATGCATTTATTACCAAAGAATGAATAAATTATACAACCTTGAAATTTGTCTGCTTGCAGGGAGTTTCAAAGCCAGGAACCTGAAAGAACTGCAAGTCCAACCCCCAGTTCCCATAGAGGAAGAGAAAAAAAACGCAAAAAAATTCATGCAAACGACAGAGGTGAGCAACAACAACAGCATTCCAAACCAAGCTGAGCCCTTAGATGCAAATCTCGGAGCATCCCGGAGTAGGCCCAAAGCCTCAGTGTTCAGTCCATCATATTAGGGAGGCATATTGCCTCAAAGTTCACAAACATGAAGCAGCCAAGACAGTCTCATAGCCTTAGCGTTGTGAGAGAGGAGTCTCCAGACTATCTGTTTCGGCACTTAAATTGTCCAAACCTTGCTCTAGGACCCGGCCCTGCTGCGGCGAGTCGCTCCGGGCCGAGATTTCACTGCTGGAGAAGCCATTCTTCACCTCTCCAAATTGGCTTGACACCCAAAGCTATCCAGCCTCACCTAGCTCTTGACATCCTGCCTTCCAGTTTATTTGGGCCGGCATTTAGGTTGTCCAAACAGCGCATTGTATCTCACATTAGTATTTTCGCTGTTGTCAATTGCTGTGGGCTTAGATCATGCCACCCAGCTACTTGCTTTGGGCCTGGATTTCACTGCCAAAGAAGCTTTTCTTAACCTCTCCAAATCAGCTTGGCGCTTACAGCGATCCACCTTCATGCTCAGGCCCGTTGGACTGGCAGTGGAGCTCCTCCAACCCATTTTCTCCCCTTCAAATCATTCACTCCAACTAGCACTAACTCTAAGAGCATCAATTTTATAGCGCACCAGCAGGGAACATCTCACAAATTTGCTTTGTCTTTGTTTGCCTCTTCATTGTTTGTCGTGACAGTTTTCCACAATTTACTTCAAAAAATTGTTATTAATAATGTTTTAATCAAGTTCCATCGCTTTCAAAATACCTGTAAGTTGTTGCACATCATCTTAAACTGGAAATTTAAATCAAAAACTTATCAAATGCCACTTTAAATATCCCAGTGATTTGATCTTCAAAACAATCTGTGGCAATAAATTCCACAGATCCATCATCCTCTGGTTCTAATCTTTCCCACTATTGGAAACATCCTTTTCACATCCACACTATCTAGGTTTTATAAAGAGCCTTAGATAGTGGTAGGTTTCAAAGAGATCACCCTTCATTCTTCTAAATCCAATAAGTACAGGCACAAAACCGTCAAACTCTCCTCATGCTTTAAACTTTCATTCCTCTGTACCATCTCCAATGCCAGCACATCATTTCTCTTTAAGTAAATGACCAACACCTCTCACAATGCTCCACCTATGCTGACCAATGCACCAACACTGCTCACAATACTCCAACTGAGCTGACCAATACCTTATAAAGACTCAGTATTACATCCTTTCTTTTCTATTCAATTCCTCCCAAATTGAATATGAACTTTTCACTTGCCTTCCTTATTCCTGACTCAAACTACAAGTTAACCTATAGGGAATTCTGCATTTGGACTCCCGAGACCCTTTGCAATTTCTGATTTCTGAGTTCACTCCCTGTTTAGAAAATGCAGCCTTTATTCATTCTACCCAAGAGCATGAACATACATTTCCCTACATTGTCTTCCATTTGCCACTTCATTATCCAGTCTCCAAATCTGTTCAAGCTCTTCTGTAAACTCACTGCTTCAACACTACCTGCCCTGCCACCTACCTTTGTAATATCTGCAAATTTTGTCACAAAGCCACAAAACTTTGATGGATTTCCATCAATATGTCATGGGAGAATATTGACTGGCAGCATCACAGCCTGGTATGGAAACAATGTCCTTGAATGGACAATCCTACAAAAAGTAGTGGACACGGCCCAGACCATCGGGGGTAAAGCCCTCCCCGCCACTGAGCACATCTACATGAAACGTTGTCGCAGGAAGGTAGTAACTCCATCATCAGGAACACCCACTACCCAGGGTATACTCTCTGCTCGCTGCTGCCATAAGGAAGAAAGTGCAGGAGCCTCAGGACTCACACCATCGGCTTCATGAACAGTTAGTTTCCCTCACCCATCATGCTCTTGAACCAAAGGGAAAAGCTTTACTCAACTTCACTTGTCCCATCGTTGAAATGTTCCCACAACCAATGGACTTACTTTCAATGACTTGTCATCTATTATTCTTGATTGTTGTTGCTTATTTATTTATCATTATTATTTACTTATTTTTGTATTTGCAGAGTTTGCTGTCTTTTGCACACTGGCTGAACACCCAAGTTGGTGTGCTCTTTCATTAATTCTAGTGTGGTTATTATTCAATTTTGTATTTATTGAGTGTGGCAGGAAGCAAATGAATCTCAGGGTTATATATCAAGATGTGTATGTACTTTGATAATAATTTTACTTTGAACGTTGAACATTTACAAAGACAGATGTGTACAAAGGGCCCGAAAGATCACTGGGGACCTAAGTCATCCCAACCCCAAACTGTTCCAGGTGCTACCATCCGGTAAACGGTACTGCAGCATAAAAGCCAGGACCAGCAGGCTCCAGGCCATCAGACTGATTAATTCATGCTGATACAACTGTATTTCTATTTAATATTGACTGTTCTGTTGTACATACTATCTACTATAAATTGCACATTGCACTTTTAGACAGAGATGTAACATACAGATTTTTATTCATGTATATGAAGGATGTAAAAAATAAAATCAATTTAATTCAGTTCAATTCTGTGCAGATAAGTTGGCCCTCAAGTCCTTTTCAATCCTTTCCTCCATTACCATAAACCTGAATCTCCTAGATTTGGACTTTCCTACTCTGAGGAAAGTACTAAGACCATAAGACCATCAAACCACAAATTTTCTTTGAACTTTGAGCTTTCATTCACTTACTTCCATTGCAATATGTTGCTTATTCCATGCAAGACAAAGACAGATCCAACTCCAAAAGCAGAATGAGACCCATCAATTCAACAACATGTGGTTTCTACGGACAAGCTATAAAACTGCCTTGGTTGGAATTTCAGAATAGATTCCTTTGCCACATTAGCCACATGAGTGATATATACAGGAGGCTGGCTCAGGTCAGAGTAGGAAGAATAAATAAACGACTCAAAGTTCTTCACATAAAATGCTGGAGGAACTCAGCAGGTCAGACAGCATCTATGGAAAAAGTACAGTCGATGTTTCGGGCCAAAACCCTTTGACCAGACTGGAGAAATAAAGCTGAGGGGTAGATTAAAAAGGTGGGGGGAGGAAGAGAGAAACACCAGGTGGCAGGTGAAACCTGGAGGGGGAGAGATGAAGCAAAGTGCTAGGAAGTTGATTGGTGTAAGAGACAGAAGGCCATGGAAGAAAGAAGAAAAGGTGATGGGAGGGATGGAGCAGCAGAGGAAGATGATGGGCAGGCAAGGAGATAACATGAGAGAGGGACAATGCTATGAGAAATGGTGAAGAGAAATGGAAATGCCAAGCATCTATGTTCCATCCACCAGAACAAGCGAGATCTCCCAGTGGCCACCCATTTTAATTCCATTTCCCATTCCCATCCATGGCCTCCTCCACTGTCAGGATAAGGCCACACTTAGGCTGGAGGAACAACACCTTATAATCCGTTCAGGTAGCCACCAACCAGATGACTATCAATTTAGACTCCCAGTAATGCCTCCATCACGCCCCCCACTTCACTATTTCTCATCCCCTTGTCCCTCTCTCATGTTCTTGCCCACCCATCGCCTCCCTCTGGTGAACTGTTCCCCCCCCCCTTTCTTCTTTCTTCCATGGCCTTCTGTTTCTTTCACCAATCAACTTCCTAGCACTTTGCTTCATCCCTCCCCCTCCAAGTTTCACTTATTGCCTGGTGTTTCTCTCTCCCCTCCCCCACCTTTCAAATCTACTCCTCAGCTTTTTTTCCTCCAGTCCTGCTGAAGGGTTTTGGCCCAAAACGTCGACTGTACTTTTATGCATAGATGCTGCCTGGCCTGCCGAGTTCCTCCAGCATTTTCTGTGTGTTGTTCGGATTTCCAGCACCTACAGATTTTCTCTTGTTTGTAACTCAAAGCTCTTGTCTAATAAGAATTTGACTGAAAATTCCTTACAAATTAATGGCACCAATCTGTCAAACTCCCACACACTATTATTTATACATGCTGACAACTGAAAATGGCAATGATGAAGAATCCAAGTTCATTATAAAACCGTTTTTTAAATAAATTGCATAAAAATTCCAGGTGTTGAGCACAACTTGTCCACTCAGTCAATAATCACATAATCAGGAGTAATAAATGAGGTCCCATTTACCTACACTGGCTGCATCAATATGTTTTCAAATTAATCCCGCTGGCCCAGTGAGACTGATGCAGGCTCACTTTGAACTTTGAGTCTCTACAGGCTTAATAATTCTTTCTATGTTGTTTGGAAATTTGCAAAAATGATGAAATGGAGATTTCTCTCTGCTAAAGGGGGTGTAAAGTGCTCCTTCCCTCCGCTAACCTGCAGGTCATTCCTTGGGCAAGCTGTAACACCTGCTTAAGCCTCTACACCGATCAGGGTCATGTGAAGCCATGACGGTGATTGGTTGTATGAGGAGCTGGTGTACATCACAAGACCTGGTTATGCGACCCTTGACACCAGGCAGACAGTCTCTGAAGAGTACTGATAATGACTGAGGTCACCCAACTTGGAAAAACATTGCCCAGAAGAAGGCAATGGCAGACCACTTCAGTAGAAAAAATTTACCAAGAACAATCATGGTCATGGAAAGACCAAAAACATGGCATAAAATGAACAAATGAATGTAAGTAGGCATGTTATTTCCTGTTGACATGTATTATTGAAAATACTTGTAGCAGAAATATCTATAGATCATCAAGAAGGATCAGGGCTGTTGGACTACGTTCCCTTTCTCTCCATACTGAGATGTATAACCTGCTGGTTTTCTATCTCCCCACAACTCAGCAGTTTATTGCACAGTGATTTTCTTTAGATAATTGTTGACTTAACTGCTACGCAGAGCAAAACAGCGTCGACTGAACCAGTGACACCTCCCTCCACGATGCTCTGAACAGTTCTTATGCATGCTTCAAGGCATGCAACTTAACACTGGCCATGAAAGCTACCCTTCTCCCAGGTGACTAGCAGCAGACGTGAGAAGGACTCTGCAGAGAGTCTGCTGGGACAGACAACATCCTGGGCCAAGTACTGAGGAAGTGTGCACACCAGCTCATGGACAACTTTGACACAGATTCTGATTCTGACAGACTTTAGTAAGAGATATGTGAAAACAACCCCAATCAATTTAAATAATTAAATAGAATTACAAGCATAAGAACACTGATAATTTTTTTAAGCAAATAAGTAACTGAAGTATGAATCTAAATGAGCCTCTTTGGACACGCTCAGCAGCGTTCCAGCATTCGCTGTGAAAATTCCAAATGCTGGATGCCAAGGACATTCAGCCTTTCTCTCAAGCACTCCAGTGGTCCATTGCTGAACTCATTGGCAAGTTTCATGGGGAGCAAGGGGCCACAGCCAATGGGCACACAGACCTCCTTAGACCTTGGTGCCGAGCTACGGATGTGGAGAAGTCTAAGCTGAGCTAAACCAGTAATGACTGACAGCTAACAGTTCTGTACGTAGGCGGTGTCCACTTATATCTCTGTATGGTGTTTGCAGGATTGGTTATAAAATTAACAGTTCTTTCAAGACTGCAGATTCTGTGGGTGTTATGTCACAAGGCCAACAGTTCCCTGCATTTGCAACACTGTAAACAATCTCCAACAAGAAGTCTGGACAAAATAGTGAGATAAACAATCTCAATGAATCTGTACACCACTTCATATGATAATCAAACAAAGATTCCAGATACAACACTCTCAATGAAAAACACAGAAACTCAGAATCAATAGCGAGAGATTATTGGTTAATTTTTTTTAGCATCTGGACATCATTGGCAAAAGTAGAATTTATTCTTGATTCTTAACAACCCTTGTGAAAGTGGTGCTGAGGTGCCTTCATAAACTGCCACTATTTTTCTGATGAAAGTACTTCCACAGCTCAGTAACCATCATCCCCCTGATTATCCCAAATCTATCTACCTCTGCCTTAAAAATATTTTCTTCACTATTCATTGAGGAAGAGAATTCTAAAGACTCACAACCTTCCAGGAGAAAAATATCTCATCGGTGCGTAAAACTGAGACCCTTTATTTATTCCACCTAGTTCCAGACTCTTTCTCAAGATGAACCACAGTAGCATGTTCATATGAACTGGGTGGTCGGTCCATTGATTTATTCACTGCTCTGAAAGTAACCAAAGTACTGAACACAGTAACGATTGCTCAGCTTGCAGAGACTGTGACTACAGCCTCCTAGAGCTTCCATGATAAGTCTAAGTAGTTGGAATTTCATTCCAACGGGTTCATACTGGCATTCAATGGGACCAGACAACCTTTAGCACCCTGTGGTATCCAATCCAAACAGATAGAGGTGAAGCTGCTTGGATGATTCATCAGCAGATAGAGGACCTTAAAGAAATTGCAACCAAATTTTCCAAAACACCATCCAATGAGAAGATCAAATGTTAGACAATTGTTCAATCAAATATTGTTCTGTATTGTATGAGTACAATAAGATACACTCTTGACCTCACAATCTATGATCTTGCTCCTTACTGTTTAACTGCACAGCACTTCCTCTGCAGTTGTTACACTTTATTCTGCATTGTTATCTTTTTTTACCTTGTTCTACCTCAATGCACAGTACATTGAATTGATTTGTATAGATATCATACAAGATAAGATTTTCATTGTATCTTGGTAGATGTGACAATAATATACAATTTGGAGTGGCATGATAGCATAGTGATTAGCACAACGCTTTACAGTACAGGCAACCTGGGTTCAATTCCTGCCACTGCCTGTAAGGAGTGTGTACGTTCTTCTAGGTGCTCCGGTTTTATCCCACAGTGCACAGACATACCGGTTGGTTGGATAATCGATCACTGTGATTAGACTAGTATTAAGAATCAGGGGATTGCTGGCTGGTTTGACTCGAAAGGCTGGAAGGCTGTATCTCAATAAATAACTAGATTAATATACTAATTCCAGATCCAATAAAATAAAATCTTCTTCAATTGACTTCACCCGGAAAAGCAGAGTAATTTCTCAGTACCACAAAGCACCAGTGAGTCAGGTTCTTTACTGACACAAGGTGAAAGCTGAGTGGAATTTGTATACTTTCCCTCTGAGACCAAGATAACCACCGGCAGGCCCCCTGGGCACTTGAAGGATAGCACCAATGTGGTTTCTGCAGGAACCTTTGAGTTCACTAGAACCAAAAGCAAACAAATGCCTATGTCAGTGTCTTTTCTCAGGCCATCCCAACCAGCAAAGCCCGAGTTACATACAGCATACAACATGGAACATTACAAACTAGTTCAGGGCCTTCAGTTCACAATATTGAGACAAACTTTTAACCTACACCAAGATGAATATAACCCTTCCCTCCTACAGAGTTAAAATTTTTCTTTCATCCATGTGCCTGTCTAAGAGTCTCTTAAATGTCCCTTATGCATCTGCCTCTACCACCAGCTCCAATGCATGGGTGTTCCATGCAGCCACTGCCCTCTGTGTAAACCCTCCAATCATCATAATTTTAGGCACACCCCCTCCTGCACTTAGTGAATTCCACCCTAGGAAAACGGTGGATCTGTTGTCTACCAATGCCTCTTCTCTTCTTATACACCCTCTATCAAATCACATCTCACCTTCCTTCCCTTCAAAGGGAAAAGCCCCAACTTGCTCAACCTATCCTCAGAAGATGTGCTCTTTAAGCTAGGCAGCTAAGGCGTTACTCAAAATATTCTGGGCTGCTCATCTCATCAGCTACGCCCAATGCCTGATTCGTGAAACAGCTTCTCTATTCTGAGCTCCATGACGGAGAAGGATTCCTGGGTGTTACTATTTCAGAGAATCTGTCTTGCACCCAGCAAGTCAGTGCAATTGTGAAGAAAGCACAGCAGTGCCTCTACTTCCTTATGAGTCTGCGGAGATTCGGCATGACATCCAAAACTGACGAGCTTCTATACATGAGTAGTGCGGAATGTATTGGCTGGCATCATGGCCTGGTATGGAAACACTGGCTTTGAATGAAAAATCCTACAAAATGTAGTGGATTCAGCCCAGCACATCATGGGTAAATCCCTCCCAACCATTGAGCGCACCCATATAAATCACTATCGTAGGAAAGCAGCATCCAACATCAGAGATCCCCACCACCCAGGCCATGCTTTTTTCTCACTGCTGCCATTAGGAGAAGGTACAGACAGGAATGACAGTCAGCAAGGACAACGTAGACCAAAAGCACCCACTTCTGTGTTCACTGCTTCAATAATTCTATTTTCTTTGATGATAAATTTACTTTGAACTTTGTCTTCCAATAGGTTCAAAGTCTCCTTGGGATATGCAACACCCCATTGATTCCTGGGAATCACTCGCCCATGTCTGATCAAAGTGGAGGAAGCATATGGAATGACCCTGGCAACTCAGACCCTTTCAGTGAGAGCACAGAGAAGCCCACCATAAATCGTGCAAGGAGCTCTCACTTCACAAAATGCCCACCCGTGTCTTTTCTGATGTACCTGTCAGAATGAAAGATGAAGATATCAGGTTTATGGAAAAATAAACTTTTTGCATCTCTATTTACTCAGGAGATGGACAGTCTATAGAAGCAAGGCAAGGTGGTATCAAATTCATGGACCCTATACAGATTACTAAGGAGGAGGTGTTTGCTGTTTTGAGGCAAGTTAGGGTGGATAAATCCCTAGGACCTGACTTGGAGTTCCCTCTGACCCTGAGGGAGGCAAGTGCACAAACTGCAGAGGCTAAAGTTGTTCCACTGTTTAAAAAAGGTTCTGAAAATAAACCAGGAAATTATAGGCTGAGAAGCCTGACATCAGTAGTGGGAAAGTTATTGAATGGTATTCTAAGGAACTGGATACAGTATATGAGTATTTGGATAGACAGAGACTGATTAGGGATAGTCAGGATGACTTTGCACACAAAGTCAACTTTGGTATGTTATATCTAACAAATCTTATAGAATGTTTCAAGGAAGTGACAAGGTTCCGCATGGGAGGTTGGTCATGAAGGATCAACTTGATGCTCAAGCAAAGGTAGTAAATTAGATGAGACGTTGGCTTTGTGGGAGAAGCCAGAGCGTGTTAGTAGATGGCTGCCTCTCTGACTTGAAGCTGGGTCTAGCAGAGTGCTGCAGGGATCGGTGCTGGCTCTATTGTTATTTGTCGTCTATATCAATGATCTGGATGATAATGTGGTTAACTGGATCAGCGAGTTTGCAGATGACACCAGGACTAAGGGTGTAGTGGACAGAGAGGAAGACTATCAGAGCTTGCAATGGGATCAGGACCAGCTGGAAAAATGGGTTGAAATATGGCAGATGGAATTTAATGCAGACAAGTACGAGGTATTGCAGTAGGACTATTCAGGGTATGACTTACATTGCAAACAGTAGGGCACTGAGGAGTGCAATAGAACAAAGGGATCTGGGTATATAAGTCCATAATTCATAGACACATAGAAAACCTACAGCATAATACAGGCCCTTCAGCCCACAAAGTTATGCTGAACGTGTCCCTACCTTAGAAATTACTAGGCTTACCCATAACCCTCTATTTTTCTAAGCTCCATGTACCTATCCAAAAGTCTCTTAAAAGACCCTATTGTATCTGCCTCAACCACCGTTGCTGGCAGCCCATTCCACGCACTCACCACTCACTACGTAAAAAACTTACCCCGACATCTCCTCTGTACATACTTCCAAGCACCTTAAACCTGTGCCCCCTGTGAAGTGGCTCATTTTGGTAGGTCAAATATGATGGAAGAATATAGTATTAATGGTAAGACTCTTGGCAGTGTGGAGGATCAGAGGGATCTTGGGATCCGAGTACATAGGACACTCAAAAGCAGCTGCACAGGTTGGCTCTGTGGTTAAGAGGGTGTATGGTGTATTGGCCTTCATCAATCGTGGAATTGAATTTAGGAGCCGAGAGGTAATATTGCAGTAATATGGACCCTGGTCAGACCCCATTTGGAGCACTGTGTTCAGTTCCAGTCAAATCACTACAGGAAGAATGTAGAAACCAGGGTGCAGAGGAGAGTTACAAGGATGTTACCTGGATGGTGCAAGGAGGATGCCTTATTAGAATAGGTTGAGTGAACTCGGCCTTTTCTCCTTGGAGCGAAGGAGGTTGAGAGGTGACCTGATAGAGGTGTATAAGATGGTGAGAGACATTGTTCATGTGGATAATCAGAGGCTTTTTCCCAGGGCTGAAATGGTTGCCACAAGAAGACATAGGTTTAAGGAGCTGGGGAGTAGGTACAGAGGAGATGACAAGAGTAAGTGGTAACTCAGAGAGTGGTGAGTGCGTGGAATGGGCTGCCAGCAACTGTGGTGGAGGCAGATATGATAGGGTCTTTTAAGAGACTTTTAGATAGGTGCATAGAGCTTACTAAAATAGAGGGCTATAGTTAAGCCTAGTAATTTCTAAGGTAGGGACAAGTTTGGCACAACTTTGTGGGCCGAAAGGCCTGTATTATGCTGTAGGTTTTCTATGTTTCTAAGATACATTGAGTGTGTGGAATCCCTGGTAAGTCAGTAATGGAAACTTGAGCTTCTCTTTAATACAAATTTAACAAATTTGTGCCCTGTGAAAGCGTCTGTTAATAAATACAATTGGTAGCTTCTCCACTCCTTTCAGGAACAGTGGCAAAGGTGATAGTAATAGTGATCACACTGACAGATGGTGGTAAATGTTGTTTCGTTAAAGGTGGATAGGTACAAGGATGGGAGGGGTATGACGGGCTATGGTCCAGGAGCAGGTCGATGGGAATAGGCAGTTTAATTGGTTCAGCACAGACTAAATGGGCCAAAGATCCTGTTTCTGCGCTGTCCTTTTCTACAACTCTATAACCCTTTGACATTTGCAATATATTCTTTGATTCAAATTATTGTTGTGAAGTGAACAGAAAGTTTGCACTCAGATGGTCTGAAGGATATTGATGTTCATTTTCCTGTAATTATTACTAAGGGTAACATTGATTCGCTATTCTGGCACTGCACGCAAGTTTTCAAGCAGGAAACAACTCGGTTTTTTTAAATTGATAGTGATCTCACTGTCAGATCGTGGTAAATGTTGCTTGATTAAAGTTTTATTTCACCTTTGCCTCTATTCCGGAAATGAGTGCTGAAAGCTACTAACTGTATTTATTAACAGACCCTTTCAGAGAACACATATTTGTTAGATTTGCTTTAAAGGGAAGCTCAAGTTTCCACTGTTGCCTTCTCAGATATTCCACACGTTCAGATAGTTATTTGAACAATGACATCAAATTCAAATATGAACAAAGACTGAAAGACACAAAACAAGTCTTATTCATTCATTTCAAATGCACTACACAACTGTACTATTCTCATTCAAATGGCAGATTAGATGGCATCAGTGGAGGAAAGTGGACAGTCAATGCTTGGTGTCAAAATATTTCATCTGGTAAAATGTTGACTGTCCATTACCCTCTACAGATGCTCCCTGACCTATTGAGTTCCTCCAGCATTTTTTTGTTCTGGATACCAGCAGGGAGTCATCTCCATTTAATATTCTCATCATGTTGAAAATCTCTCACCTCCACCACCATATCTCCCTTTTGTTCTAGGAACTCCTTCCTTTTTCTCAATCATCTCAGACAGGGGTTCCCAGCCTGGGGTCCATGGACTCCTTGGTTAATGGTAGGGTCAATGGCTTAAAAAAAAATGTTGGGAGCCCCTGATTGAAGAACTCAGTGAAAGTGAAAATATTTCTATCGCACTTCATCAGGGAAGTGCAATAAGTTAATATAACTTTTTTTTGCTCTTTATATTTACTTATCATGTCTTTCATTGAACTGCTGCTGTAAAGTTAACAAGTTTCATGACATATGCCAATGATATTACATCTGATTCTAGTAAAATGTATCAGTTTTAAGTATTGTATTGCCTTGTTCAGATAGAAGCTTGCCACGTGTTAACCACATAAAACAAAAAAGAAAAATGCATTTATATTTCAGAAGAAATGGATGCAGGGGCCTCAGAGACATAAGTCCAAGTCAAACTCTGCTCCCTTAATTTGGATCAGGTACATAACAGGGGGCGAGGGTGGCAGGGTGGAGTTGTATCTCTACCAAAGGAGGTATAAGGCACTCCTTCCCTCTGCTAGCCTGCAGGTCACAGTTGGAAAAGGTGTAGCAGCCCCCACCTCTGATCAGGGTCACATTAAGCCATGGGAGCAGTTGGTGGATGCTCGTATGAGCAGCTGGTGCTTATCAGAAGACCTGGTTATGCAACTGCTGACACGAGGTGGACAATCTCTGAAGAGAATTGATAATGGCTGGCCTCAGCCATCTTGTAAAGACACTGCCCAGAAGAAGACAATGGCAAACCACTTCTGCAGAAAAATGATCCAAGAACAATCAGGGTCGTTGGTAGGGAAAAGAGTAAGATCGATAATGTGAAGAGGGTCTTCCCGATATGCATATTAACGACAGATGGAAGACCATGATTGCCCATGGCACATAATGATGATGATGATATAACAGGGACATTCTCTTAGTAAGATTACTGGGTGCAGTAATTAAGCTTTTTGAAAGCTGTTTAAAATCATTACTAAGTACTGCTTAACAACAACATGGGTCATTATGTCAAACAGAATTATAATTGGTTTATTATTGTCACATATACCAAGGAAAATGTAATCAATAAAAAGAGCAAACACAAGGAAATCTGCAGATGCTGGAAATTCAAACAACACACACAAAATGATGGTGGAACACAGCAGGCCAGGCAGCATATATAAGGAGAAGCACTGTTGACATTTTGGGCCGAGGCCCTTCGTCAGGACTAACTGAAAAATACTGAGATTAGATACTAATCTCTTAGAGTTTAGATACAAAGGGTCTTCATCCTTCACATACAGTGCATTCCTATTCTTATTTCATAAAATATATAATCATTATGTCCTAAAAATTCACCTGCAAGAGAACCAAATCAACACCATTCTCATTTCCCAGGCCATTATCTCCAGTTACTCTCACTCGACTCCAGTGAGATGGCCAGATATATTGCACAGCTGACATTAAATTGCCAGAATATGCACTGTATTCCTCAGTCTTTCACGGGAAGTGATTGCCAGTTGAACAGAGAAATAGACTCAAGGGTTGGCACACAGGGTTTGGGCTGAATGGCCTTGCTATGATAAAACAACCCTCTAAACAGTAACAAGATGGCCTGCAGGGAAGAAGTCATCACACTGACACAGTGGTGTCAAGAAAACAACCTCTCCCTTAATGTCCCAAAAACTAAGGACCTAGTTGTCGATTACAAGAGGAATGGAGATGGGCTAATCCCTATTAACATAAATAGATCTGGGGTTGAAAGGGTAAACAGCTGCAAGTTCCTCAGCATCCACATCACTGAGGACCTCACATGGACTGTACACACCAGCTGTGTGGTGAAAAAGGCACAACAATGTCCATTTCACCTCAGACAGTTGAGGAAGTTTGGTATGGGCCCCCAGATCCTAAGAACTTTCTCTAGGGACACTATTGAGAGCATCTTGACTGGCTGCATCACTCCCTGGTATAGGAACTGTACCTCCCTTAATCGCAGGTGGGTGTTGCGGACAGCCCAATGTATCTGTGGTTGTGAACCTCCCACGGTTCAAGACATTTATAAGGAAAGGTGTGTATAAAGGGCTCATAGGATCTTTGGGATATCAAGCCATCCCAACCACAATCTATTCCAGCTGCTACCATCCGTGAAGCGGTACCGCAGCATAAAAGCCAGGACCAACAGGCTATGGGACAGCTTTTTCCACCAGGCCATCAGACTGATGAACTCACACTGATTTGAGTGTACTCTACATTGCATTGACTGTTCTTTTTATTATAAATTACTATGATTACACATTTAGATGGAGACGTAACTTAAAGATTTTTACTCATTATGTATGTGAAGGATGTACATCAATTTAATTCAATAAAGGATGCGAGTTGAGATTCTGTGATAAGAATAAAAGAGATGAGCGATCGCCTCAACATTAATATCAAACATAAGTTCAATTTTGTTGTCATAGGCATACGTACACAGGGTCTAAATGCCATGAAAATGAGTCTTTAGCAGAAACAGCACAGGATATTCAAAACATAAAAGACATAAACAAAAATTAAAATTAAATTATACATAATTTATACAGTAACATACAGTAAACACAACAACATGCGAGGTTGAAAAAGCACTATAGACAGAGAATGTTAAAGGTTTTCGGGTTGCTTCAAGAACTAAAAGGCAGTAGGGAAGAAGTTACTGTTAAACATTGAGGTGTGAGCTTCAGACTGCTGTTCCTACTGCCTGATGGCAGAATCAAGAAAAGGCATGGATGACCTGGATGGTGGGGGTCTTAGATGATCGACATCCTCTCTCTGCACCATCAAAGATATCACCTCTTGCAGATGTCTTTGATGGTGGAAAGAGCTGTGTCCATGATGGAACAGGCTGACTCCACCACACACTATAGCCTATAGTATAGGAGCCTCCTCACCAGGCCGTGATGCAACCAGTCAGAAGGTCCTCGACTGAAGTCTGTCCGTCTTCGATCCCTTTAAACTTCTAAGGAAGTTGAGATGCCATCTTGCCTTCTTCCGAGTTGTGAAATTAGTACTGAAGTCAGGAGATCTCTCTGGCAGTCCACAGAAATGTGTTAGCGCTGACTTCCTCTTTGTGTGCAGCATCTCTACAGTGACGATCAACCTCACATGTTTCCATCAAAAGTAAAATAAAGAGCAGAGGCCTTATTGGTGCTGTATCAATCTGATTGAGTTTCCTTAACACAGTTTTTTTTAATTTCAGACGCACATACTAAACAAAATTTTAAAAATACTTCTGCAACTAAGGACATTACCAGGGAAATGGGAGGATATGCGTTTGTTAGAATAAAAGATATGTGCTTAGTCAGTCACTTCCAATCAGCAGTGGCTTCGACCTGTACTCAGATCAAAAATAGAAACAGGAATTTGCAATCAAACAGTGTGATCAGAGAGAGTAGAGAGCAACTTGATATGGAAGTAATGCAGTGAAACTTTGCCAGGAACTTATGGGGTATTTTACCAAAATGGGAGTCCTTGTGCAGGATTCCCTAAAGTTTAATTTGCAGGTTGAGTTTGTAGTGAGGAAGGCAAATGTAATATTAGCATTCATTTCAAGAGGACTGGAATATTATAGCAATGACGTTATGATGAAGGTTTATAAAGCACTGGTGAGGCCTCACTTGGAGTATTGTGAGCAGTTTTGGTCCCCTGATCTTAGAAAGGTTCTGCTGGAACTGGAAAGGGTTCAAAAGATGTTCACAAAAATGATTCCAGAATTCAGAAGAATGAGGAGTGACCTGATTGAGATCAATCAAACTGTGAAAGGCCTTGAGGGAGTAAATGTGGAGAGGTTATTTCCTATAATGAATGAGTCTAGGACCAGAAGACAGCCTCAGAGCAGATGTGTGTCCTTTTAGAACAGAGATAAGGAGGAATTTCTTTAGCCAGAGAGTGGTGAATCTGTGGAATTTGTTGCCACAGGTGGCTATGGAGGCCAAGTTTTTGTGTATATTTAAGGCTGATATTGATAGATTCCGACCCACCCACTCACAAGCACAGTCAAGCCTCCGGGACAGCCTCTAGTCCATTGTAAAATGAAACAACATGAAAGGTGTAGATACGGTAAAAGCAAGCAGACTTTTTCTGCTGAGTTTGGATTACAACCAGAGGTCATGGCTTAGGGGAGAAAGGTGAAAAGCCTATGGGGAACATAATGGAAAACTTCTTTATACAGAGGGTCATGAGAGCAAGGTACAAGCTGCTAACACAAGTGGTGCATGCAAGCTATATTTCAACTTTTAAGAGAAGTTTGGATAGCTACATGGATGGTAGGGCTGTGGAGGACTGTGGTCCTGGTGCAGGTCAATGGGAGTAGGCAGTTTAAATGGTTTGAGATGCACTAGATGGGCTGAAAGGCCTGTTTCTGTGCTGTACTTTTCTATGACTTTATAAAAGGGAAATAATAGGACGTTTCAAAAGTTGGATGAGTAGTTGTCTTAAAGGAGATGTACCTTAGCAGGGCTTCTAAAGCAGGCCAAAAACCTACTCAGGGTCATCCCCTTTAAGGTGCATAAATGTTAACCTCATAGACATGATAATGGCTTCTCCTGTATCGGTAGTTGCACATTTGTGGGATCATCCATGATACATGGAGTTCGTGCAACATATATTTACAACAAAATGCATCCAGCAACACACAAAAGTACAAGGTCTGGCATTCTAATTTCCAGGCCTTACATATTATAAATCCTCACCTAAATAAAACAAAATGTTTCTCCAGCAGACCCTCCCTGGGCAGCTCGGAAGTTTTGTAAAACATGGCGCATCTGGAGTTTTATGTTCAGTTCTGGTCACCCTGTTGGTGGAAGTACATTCAGTGATACACCAGTACACCTGCTCGTTATCTAATCAGCCAACCATGTGACAGAAGCTCAATGCATAAAAGCATGCAGACATGGTCAAGAGATTCAGTTGTTGTTCAGAGCAAACATCAGGATGGGGAAGAAATATGTTCTAAGTGACCATGGTGCCAGACAGGGTGGCTTGAGTATCTCAGAAACTGCTGATTTCCTGGATTCTTGGTACAATTGTCTCTAAAGTTAACGAAGAAGGGTTGGTGGCACGGTGACACAGCGGCATCAGTGCTGGACTTTGGAAGTGAAGGCTCCCAAGTTCAAACCCAGTCGGCCCCCCCTCCCCCACCTAGGCAAACTTTCCAGCTGTGCCAGGTTGAGCGTCGAGTTCGCCACTCAGCCTCGTAAAAAAACAAGGGGTGAGTCAGAAATGTACATACCGTGACCCCATTAATCCAAAAGGAGACCAATTCTGACACTACGTGTCAAACAAGAATGGCTGATTGTCTGGGGTGACAAGCTATGAAATGAACAAAGAAGGGTGAAAAAACAGCAAAAAAAATCCAGTAAGTGGCAGTTCTGTGGTCAAAAATGTCTTGTTAGTGAAAGAGATCAGAGAAGAATGGCCAGACTGATTCAAGCAGACAAAAAGGCAACACTAGCTCAAATAACCACACATCACAACAGCAGCATGGGGAAGAGAATCTCTGAATGCACAACAGATTGAACCTTGAAGTGGATGGGCTACAGCAGAGGACCAGGAACACACACTCAGTGGCCAGTTTATTAGGTCCTAAGGTACAGAGGAACCCAATAAAGTGGACACTGAGTGTATGCTGAGGTTTTGGCGAAGGTGCATATGCTGCCTGGATTAGAAGACATGTCCAATAAGGAGGGGGATGGACAAACCTGGATTGTCTTTTCTGGAATGGGAGAAGTTGAGGAGAGATCTGATAGAGGATTATAAGATTTTGAGAGGCATAGATAGAGAGGACAGCAGGTGTCTTTTTTCCAACAGTTAACATGTCTAATAACCCTCTATGGTGAGGGTTAAGTTCAAAAGAAATGTGCATGACAGGTTTATTCGAAGTGGTGGGTGCCTCCAATGCACTGCCTGGGTTGGTGGTGGAGGCGTACGATGAGGGCATCAAGGGGCTCTTAGATAGGCCCATGAATCTGCAGGGAATCAAAGAACGTGGATATTGTATCGGCACAAGGTACTTGTTCAGTTGGGCATTTGATTACTAATTTAACACACAAAAAATGCTGGAGGAACTCAGCAGGTCAAGCAGCATCAATGGAGAGGAATAAAGAGTGAACGTTTCAGGCCATCACCCTTCATCAGGAATCCAAAATGTCAAGGCTTAATTCATTTCTATAGATGCTAACTGTCCTGCTGAGTTCTCCAGTATTTTGTCTATGTTGCTCTGGATTTCCAGCATCTGCAAAAATCTTGTGTCTGTCGAAACAAATTTAATTACCTTGGCACAAAATTGTGCACTGAAGTGCTGTATGCTGTATTTATGAACCCATTGCTTGCACAGTTTTGCCAGGCAGATTTTCTGGTTCCCAAGGGTTGGAAATGAAAACCCTTCCACAAAATATTCCTAAACCTTGCTATTTATATTGCTGTTTAAATCTTCATCCAATAAAAGCGACTTCCTCAGCATGACTTTCAGAGTTTCTTCCATCATAACAATGCAACACACAGGATACAGCTGAATTCCTCCCAAATTCACTGGGAACTTAAGAGCTCATGACCACAATCTTCCTCCATCATCAGAGCCACCAGCCGCCACATCAAAAGAAGCATGTCTAGCTTCATTGAATGCTTAACACTTTCAGGGTGTAAAGGCCTTAGTGTTTCAGAAATGGTTTCAAGCTGAAAGAACTTCTGCTAATGAACACAGGCTTATCTGAATGCAGAACAGTAATGATATCACAGACCTGTGTTTAATAGCCTTGGCACATCAAGGATACAGACTGACTGACAATCTCCTACTAACACAACAACTGTTATCATCTAAAGCAATAATGCTTCATTTTCCACAGTCCAATTGAATAAACAAAAAAGTGGTTCATGAGATAAACAGTAGGGTAAGAGACTTTTAACCATTAAGTGTTTTCTCCTGAATCAGTACAGTCAAGAAGTAAATATTTTAGCTGACCTCAAATTATTCAATAAGTGTTTATAAATGAGGCCAACATTTCCACATGAATAACTAATTTTCTGTTCCCAGTTGTAATAAATTTTCCCTTCATGTCCCTTCATGTTTTTAAGTTCATCTATGGATCAACAGGAGCATCAGGATAAAGATTCCAGCACTGATGGTGAGGTATGGGAGTCTCCGAGTGTAAACAAAAATTGTGCAAAATTGATGCAGTTGCTGTTCATTTTGAGGCTAACTCTGACACATGCCAGCAACACACATTACGGGTTCCAACTCATTGCTCAATCAGAACCTTTTGAATTACTCTGTATCCAGTGAATCATAATATTGGCAATGACATCTGTTATGCCAGTGTCTGCAATGGTCTAGCACAGCAAGGGCCTATAATTACATCAAACATAATCACAGAATTAGACCACTGAGAATGCTGGTGTTTATTCCCTGTCCATTTTATCTATTTTTATTTAGACATAAAGCACAGTAACAGGTCCTTCTGGCCCATTGAGCCCACACCACCCAATTATACCCGTGTGGCCACTTAACCTACTAACCCAGATGTCTTGGGACTGTAGAAAGAAACCAAAGCACCCAGAGGAAACCCACACCATCATGGGAAGAACACATCGAGTACCAAACATGAGAAAGTCAGCAGACAATGAAAATCCAAAGCAACACACACAAGATGCTGGAGGAACTCAACAGAAAAGGCAGCATCTGTCGAAAAGAATAAGTGGTCAATCTATCGGGCTGAATCCCTTTCCAGGACAATGGCAGGAATTGAACCCGTGTCGCTGGCACTGTAAAGCAATGCGCTGACTGCTATGCTACCATGCCACCCTCTTACCGAACCTAAAAATTTCTTCCTATAATTATCTTTATCCAGTGAGAGGTTATTTGAAATTTGATTACTTCTACAGTGAAAAGCTACTGTGATGATTTCTAAATCAAATGTCAAAACTTTGGAAATTCAGCCACCTATTTCCAGATCAAATCTCGCTTCTACAGAGGAAGCAGATACACCTAGCAAAACATTTTGTGCATTGGGTTAATTGTGCGAATTGTGACAAGGGGATCAATCTTGTTGTTCCATGTAAACTGAAGAATTTTGGGGCAAGGTGTCTGTGGTTAGCTGGTTAATTAAGAGTGTCTTTGGGTATTAAAGCTATTTAATTCTAATAGGTTGCTAATTTGTTGTCATAACATAGGCAGTATTGACAATTATTTCTGTTTCATTAAATGGTTATTATAGTTTCAGTGGTGCTGGCTTGAGATCTCATTGTTCGGAGGTGTACCTATCAGAATAAGAGAGTTCACTGAACCGTTCCCAACCTGCCACAGCCAGTCTATATAACCCAAGCCAACAGAACCTGTTGTATTTGAGTCAGGTCAGAAATCAATATAACTTTAACTAAAAACATAGTCATCTCAGATTACTGCCTGTGCCACGTTGCAGCGAGTATAGGAATAGAGTGAGGTGGAGGATAAATGCGTGGCTGTGGGATTGAAGCAGGGGGCAGGGATTCAGATTTCTGGATCATTGGACCTGTACAAAAAGGACGGGTTGTACTTGAATCCGAGGGGGACCAATATCCTGTTGGGGAGGTTTGCTAAGTATTGGGGAGAGTTTAAACTAGGATTGCTGGGGGGTGGGTACCAAAGAGAAAAGTTGGAGGAAGAGGCTGTTGGGTCATAAATAGAGAAAGCTTGGAGACAGTGTGAGAGGGAGTATAAGCAGGTGATAGAGAAGTGATGCGCTCAAACTGATGATTTGAGATGTGTCTATTTTAACGTGAGGAGTATTATGAACAAAGCAGATGAGATTAGAGCGTGGATGAGTACTTGAAGCTATGATATTGTGGCCATTACAGAGACTTGGATGGCTCAGGGACAGGAATGGTTACCCGGAGTGCCAGGCTTTAGATATTTCAGAAAAGACAGGGAGGAAGACAAAAGAACAGGGTGTGTGGCACTGATGATCAGAGATAGTGTCACAGCTGCAGAACAGGAGGAAGACATGGTGGGATTGTCTACAAGGTTTCTGTGGTGGAAGTTAAGAAAAGAAAGGGGTCAATAACTCTACTGTGTATTTCTTATAGACCACCCAGTAGTAACAGGGGCATCGAGGAGCAGAAAGGAAGACAGTTTATGGAAAGGTATAATAATAACTGGGTTGTCATTGTGGGAGATTTTAATTTCCCAAATATCGATTGGCATGTCCCTAGAGTGAAGGGTTTAGATGGGGAGGAGTTTGTTAGGTGTGTTCAGGAAGGTTTCTTGACACAACATGTAGATAAGTCTACAAGAGGAGAGGCTGTACTTGATGTGCTGTTGGGAAATGAACCTTGTCAAGTGTCAGATCATTTAGTAGGAGAGCATTCTGGAGATAGTGGTCACAATTCTATCTCCTTTAACATATCATTGGAGAGGGATAGGAACACAATTTAGGAAAACGTTTAATTGGAGTAAAGGGAAATATGAGGCTATCAGGAAGGAACTTAGAAGCCTAAATTGGGAACAGATGTTCTCAGGGAAATGTACGGCAGAAATGTGGCAAATGTTCAGGGAATATTTGCGTGAAATTCTGCATATGTATGTTCCAATGAGACAGGGAAAGGATTGTAGGGTACAGGAACTGTGGTGTACAAAGGCTGTTGTAAATATAGTCCAAAAGAAAAGAAGAGCTTACAAAAGGTTAAAAAATCTAGGTAATGATAGAGATCTAGAAAATTATAAAGCTAGCAGAAAGGAGCTTAAGGAAGAAATTAGGAGAAACAGAAGGGGCCATGAGAAGGCCTTGGTGGTCAGGATTAAGGAAAATCCTAAGGCGTTCTACAAGTATGTGAAGAGCAAGAGGATAAGACATGACAGAATAGGATCAATCAAGTGTGACAGTGGAAAAGTGTGTCTGGAACTGGAGGAGATAGCAGAGGTACTTAATGAGTACCTTGCTTCAGTATTCACTAAGGAAAAGGATTTTTGTGATTGTAAGGATGACTTACAGTGGACTGAAAAGCTTGCTTACGTAGACATTAAGAAAGAGGATGTGCTGGAGCTTTTGGAAAGCATCAAGTTGGATAAGTCACCAGGACCAGATGAGGTGTACCTCAGGCTACTGTGAGAGGCAAGGGAGTAAATTGCTGAGCCTCTGGCAATGATCTTTGCATCATCAATGGGGACGGGAGAGGTTCCAGAGGATTGGAGGATTGTGAATGTTGTTCCATTATTCAAGAAAGGGAGCAGAGATAGCCCAGGAAATTATGGACCAGTGAGTCTTACTTCACTGGTTGGTAAGTTGATGGAGAAGATCCTGAGAGGTAGGATTTAGGAACATTTGGAGCGACATAATATGATTAGGAATCGTCAGTGTGGCTTTGTGAAAGGCACGTCATGCCTTAGGAGCCTAATTGAATTTTTTGAGGATGTGACTAAACACATTGATGAAGGTATAGTAGATGTAGCATATATGGATTTTGCGCAAGGAATTTGTGCCATACAAGGCTTATTGAGAAATTAAGGAGGCATGGGATCCAAGGGGACATTGCTTTGTGGATCCAGAACTGGCTTGTCCACAGAAAGCAAAGAGTGGTTGTGGACCAGTCATATTCTGCATGGAGGTTGGTCAGCAGTGGTGTGCCTCAGGGATCGGTTCTGGGACCCCTGTTCTTTGTGATTTTTATAAGTGACCTTCGTGTCATCAGCAAACTTACTAACCCATCCCTCCACTTCTTCATCCGGGTCACTTAAGCTGCTGCGCAGTTTGACTCTGTGGTTAAGAAAGCATTTGGTGCATTGGCCTTCATCAATCGTGGGATTGAGTTTAGGAGCCAAGAGGTAATGCTGCAGCTATATAGGACCCTGGTCAGACCCCACTTGGAGTACTGTGCTCAGTTTTGGTAGCCTCACCATAGAAAGGGTGCAGAGGAGATTTACCAGGATATTGCCTGGATTGGGGAGCATGCGTTATGAGAATAGGTTGAGTGAACTCAGCCTTTTTTCCTTGGAGCAACGGAGGATGAGAGGTGACATGATAGAGACGTATAAGATGATGAGAGGCATTAATTGTGTGGATAGTCAGAGGCTTTTTTCCAGGGCTGGAATGGCTGGCAAGAGAGGGCACAGTTTTAAGGTGCTTGGAAGTAGGTACAGAGGAGATGCCAGGGGTTTGTTTTAACGCAGAGAGTGGTGAGAGCATGGTATCGACTGCCGGTGATGGTGGTGGAAGTGGATACAATAGGGTCTTTTAAGAGATTCCTGGACAGGTACATGGAGCTCAGAAAAGTAGAGGGCTATGGGTAAGCCTAGGTAACTTCTAGGGTAAGGGCATGTTCGGCGCAGTTTTGTGGGCTGATGGGCCTGTATTGTGCTGCAGGTTTTCTATGTTTTTATGTTCTTTGTAACTTGAATTGTTTGGGCTTGGATCCAATTTAGACTAGGCGTGATCATATTAGATTCAAATGGGATTTGGTTTTATACACAAACATATCTCTATAGCCTGGGGCCACAATGTCACTCAGACAGATTCAGCCATTTTCTACCTACACTCCTTTTCACCCTGTGCTCCACCCATTGCCCTTAACTGCATTCACTCAGCGCTACCCTGGTCAATTGGTTTATTATTGACACATATACCGAGGTATAGAGAAAAAGTTGGCTGAAATACTTTGCGGACAGATCAATTACGTGCAACGTTCAAGTTACTTTGAACTTTGTGGATACAGATCAATTCATTACAATAGTGCATTGAGGAAGTGCAGGGTAAATCAGTAAGAGCCCAGAATAAAGTGTCACAATTAACAAGAAAGTGCAATGCAGATGGGCAATTATACTAAGGTAGATTGTGGGGTCAAGAGCCCATCTTATCATACAAGAAGTCCATTCAAGGCACAGATAACAGTTGGATAGAAGTTATCCTTGAGCCTGGTAGTACGTGCTTTCAGGCTTATATATTTTCACCCAATGGATTAGTGATAAGAAAAGAAAATGTCATGGGTGGGTGAAATCTTTGTATAAGCAGAGGGAACAAGAAGTGTAGACAGGAGCATGGAGGGAATGCTGGTGTCCAGGAACTCCTGGGTCCCTTATTGCCTCTGATGGTGACTTTCATCATCCTTCACACAGCCGCACTTTAGCATGAGGTAAAATTCAGTCAGACGTCACAAGATCACAAGATGGTGGAAGGTCACCTTTTGCAGCAATGTTACCAAAGAAAATGCCCAGCTAGTAGAGCCACTGCCTCTCTGTGCCAAGGTCCAATTCTGACCTCAGATGTGGTCAACAGGGAAGTTGTATGTTCTCTCCATGTCTGCATGAGTTTTTTCCAGATGCTCCAGTTTCCTACTACATCCCAAAGATTTGTGGGTTGGAAGAGTAACTGACCATTGCAAATACCCCCTATTGTGTCAATGATTCTGGGAGGAGTTGATGAGAATGTTGGAAAGAACAAAAAACAAATGGAAGTAATGTTTGATTAAAGTTAGTGTTAGACGGGTTGTGCAGATTCAATGAGCCAGAGTATTTTTCATGACTCTACAAAATCTCTCAGTGCCAATAAATGTCCAAGTCTTTGTCTTTCTCCAACAATGGATGAATTCAACTTCCCAATCAGTACATTGATTCAGTAAGCCTCAACCACTTCTGCGTACCACTCTTCAAACCATATTAAAGAAAACAGTTCTTTTGAATTCTATATACAATGCAGCCAGAGGGTTAATTGCAAATGTCTAAGGGATCAATGTAAGTCAAGTCACAGGAAAAACTCTCTAATTTTTAAAGTGTTTATATGAATTGACAGGAAAAGCTTTGATTTAACAGCTTATCACACAAAAGGAAGAGGTAATTTTTGTGTCTCTGGTGCTGGTCAGACAATATAGTAGCACCTGCACAACAATACACTTTGTATATGAAAAGCCGTCCAACTGAATGAGGTAGGGCTAAAGTTATAGAGCTGGTAAGTAATGATTAATTTTTCACCAATATACTGCATGTCCAAACAAGGTAGCATTCCTTGTAAAACTCGTTTTCAATTGACAGCCTAGGTTATACTATATTCTGAAACAAGTCTTAAATAAATTTCTAACCAGAACTATTTCCTGTAAGCTAAAAGGTACAAAATACTTCTCCAAAGTACAATCACTAGCTATCGATATTGACCACAGAAAATTAAATTAGTGAGTTCTCATACACAAAGTTACTGCAGTGTACTCTGCAAGAGTCTTAGGCACATTACTATATTTTCAATGGGACAGTAACGTACCTAAGATTCTTGCAGAGTACTGTAGTGACTTCATGTTTTGCTCTGCACTGCTGCCACAGGGGAAAAAAAATACAAATTTCATGACATATGTGAGTGATGGTAAACCTGATTCCGATATGGGTTTCTATTGTGGACTGAGAGTGGGAAGAGGGCAGGGAGAGGTGAATCATGGTTGGGAAAAAGAAAGGTAGCGGGGAGGGAGTGGGAATCACCAGAGAGAAATTCTGTTATGGATAATAAACCAATCGTTTGGAATCAAATGACTTTGCCTTGTTTCTCAGGGCTGGGAGTATCCGAACTGGTGCCACCCCCCACTCCCGTGACACTCCTTCTCTGCCACCTTCCCCACACACCTCCCACCGAGCACCACGCTCAACATTCCCAACATTCTTTGCTCCCGCCGGATTTACAAGTTCACTCTCCACTCCACGTTGGCAAATACAGTACTGTGCAAAAGTCTATGTCACCCTAGATATATATACATGCGTCAGACTTTTGCACAGTCCTGAACTGGTTCAGTAATTAAGGCTATAATAAATAAACTATCGAAATCTACTTCCAATCTTTGCAAGTAGAGATTGATCTATGAAGGAGAAGAGTTCCAGAGCAATGCTTGGTGAATCAGCAGTACGGAAATGAATGGAGAGTGCTGAAAAGCAGCAGTTGGACTTTTCTAACCATTCAGATCAACCTTTCTTGAAGACTGTTCAATGTGTGGTAAGGTTTGCTGGAACAGTGAGAGGAGTTAGTCAACGCACACACCTCCACACCACAACCTTAGTGAGTGCGTGTAAACACACATGCATGCATTGCATACACAGACACAGTGAGGAGCCAAACACAGGCACTTACACAAACTCAGAAGCCCAGGCATACACATAGAATTACTGTGCATTCTTATCAGCACATCTTTACTTTCTCTTCTTACACACACACACACACACACACACACACACACACACACACAATATTTGCAGCTATCCACCTTCATGCAGTGGACAAGTATTTGCTTTGTCTCGGAAGAAAAATGAACGTTGACCCACTCTCTCACTCTCTCTGTGTAAGCCTATATCTATAAGACCACAAAACATAGGAGCAGAAATAGGTCAATCGACCCATTAAGTATGCTCTACCATTTAGTCATGGCTGATTTATAATCCCTCAGAGCTCCATTCTCTTGCCCGCCTCTTGTAACCTTTGATGACCTTACTAATTAAGGACCTATAATCCCCATTTCAAACTTACCCAATGACTTGCCTCCACTGTCATCTGTGACAATGAATTCCGTAGATTTACTATGTTCTGGCAAAAGAAATCCTTCTTTCCTGTTCTGATGACACATTCCTCTATCCTGAAGATGTGCCCTCTGGTCCTAGACTTTCCCACTGCAGGAAATATCCTCTCCATGTCCACTTGTCTGTGACTTTGAAAGGATCTATATCTTTTGTGATTTTAAAAATGAATTACATTGCGGAAAACAAGGCACCACTTAATTTAAAGAAGTCAGCCTCTGGCATTCATCCTGGTTGTAATCAGATGCAGTCTATTCTTAACCTACACACTCTTCCAGGATCCCCTTCTCACCTTCCTACTGAGTCATGAAGGCCTGCATTCTTCCCACGGACTGAGAAACCAGGCGTCACTGGTTGTAACACGGGGAAGGGTCAAAACTTTATATCTCAAGCACAGCTGATGTTTTGCCAGTCAGAATTGGATCACCTTTCCGAATCACAAAGCAAACACAGCTACATATAGTACTGGCCAAACAAAAGTCTGAGCCACATACACACATACATAGGGTGCTTAAGACTGTTGCACAGTACTATAGTAATTTTATGTATTGTACTGTACTGCTACCGCAAAAAAAAAACAAATCTCATGACATGTGTGAGTGATGCTAAACCAGATTCTGGTATGCGTCTCTATTGTGGACTGAGAGTGGGAAGGGGTCAGGGAGAGGGAAATCATGGTTGTGAAAAGGGGAGGGGAGAGGGGAGGTAGCAGGAAGCACCAGAGAGACATTCTGAAATGATCAATAACCAATTGTTTGGAATCAAATGACCTCGCCTGGGGTCTCAGGGCTGGTTGTGTCTGCACCCGCAGCATCCCCTGTTCCTGGCACTCAGTCTCTGCCACCTATGCCACACACCTCCTGTGGAACTCCACCCTTGCTATACCCTAATACTTTGCTCCCACCAGAATTACAAACTTGCTCTCTGCACTACGTTGACAAATACAGTACTGTGCAAAAGTCTTAGGCACCCTGGCTATATATAAGCCTGAGACATTTGCAGTTTTGTAGGCCATAGAATTATGGAGCATTTTCATTGCAGGAGGAAAATGGACGATTCCTGTAGGTGGGTTGTAGAAGAGCTATCCAATGTAATCCCACATTTCTACCCTAAATCTGCGGCCTTTCAGCTCAGAGCTGTTCAAATAAGTAATCCAAAGTTCAAAACATGAAGTAAACTTCTTATCAAAATGCATACTGTATATGTCAACATATATCACCCTGAGATCCATTTTTATGGGCTTTCACAGTAGATACAAAGAAACACAGTGAAATAATTGAAAACGACACCCAAAAAGACAGACAAGCAACCACTGTGCAAAAGATGACAAATTGTGCAAATACAAAAAGAAAAGCAAAGTACTGTAAATATAAATAAATAAACAAACAGACAGACAGACAAACAAACTTTACAGCTATATAGGACCCTGGTCAGACCCCACTTGGAGTACTGTGCTCAGTTCTTGTTACCTCACGACAGGAAGGATGTGGAAGCCATAGAAAGGGTGCAGAGGAGATTTACATGGATGTTGCCTGGATTGGGGAGCATGCCTTATAAGAATAGGTTGCATGAACTTGGCCTTTTCTCCTTGGAGCAACGGAGAATGTGAGGTGACTTGATTGAGGGGTATAAGATGATGAGAGGCATTGATCATGTGGATAGTCAGAGGCTTTTTCCCAGGGCTGAAATAGTTGCCGCAAGAGGACACAGGTTTATGGTGCTGGGGAGTAGGTACAGAGGAAATGTCAGGGGTAAGTTTTTTACTCAGAGAGTGGTGAATGCATGGAATGGGCTGCCAGCAACAGTGGTGGAGGCAGATACAATATGGTCTTTTAAGAGACTTTTGGATAGGTACATGGAGCTTAGAAAAATAGAAGGCTATAGGTAAACCCAGTAATTTCTAAGGTAGGGACATGTTCGGCACGACCTTGTGGGCTGAAGGGACAGTATTGTGCTCTAGGTTTTCTATGTTTCTATGCTTCAAACAAACAAAGAAACCGAGGACATGAGTTGCAGTGTCCTTGAAAGTGAGACTATACTGTATGTTGTGGAATTAGTCCAGTGTTATCCACTCTGGTTTAGGAGCCTGATGGCTGAGGGGCAATAATTTTTCCAGTGCCTGATGGTATGAACCTCCTTCCTGACAGCAGCAGCAAGAAGAGAGCACGGCCAGCATGGTGGAGGTCCTTGATGATGGATGCGGCTCTCCTGTGCAGTACTCCTTGTCATCCAAGTACTGCGTAAGCATGATGCCTGCACAGATTCTTTGAGGCATTCATGAATTTTATATTCAATAACCAACAGGATATGGTGGTCATTGGCAAGTTAGTTCCTCTTTGTGCCTTGAGGCACATCAGGCGTCAACCTTGCTGGTTCTTTAGCATTGGTCTGTTCTTTTACAAGGCCAAGATGCTAGCTGGATTTCAAACCATTCCAGAGTGCATTGAAGAGTCAATAATATTACAGTGTGTCTGGAGTCACACATAGGTCAGACAGGGTGACTGACCTTTGCAACATTTCAATCAGTGACTCAGATGCTGAGTGCACATGGCAAGAGAATGAACTTGGAGGGTTCTGGAAGCTGAGCCGGGCTCTACGCCAGGAAGGGAGAAGTGGGGAGGTCATGGCAATGAGTTAGTCAGCATTTCACGCATGTGCAGATTAAAATCTTGTTCTCCTACAATAGGCTATACCTTGACAACTTGGTCCAATCCAAGAGAGTATTGAACAAGATGTGTGCTTATGTGGTATGGATCACAAGGCTAAACCACAGCCAAAAGGACCTAGTAAAATGTCAACATTTATGTAATGGTGGGGGGGGGGGTTCTTTTTTCTTTGTTACTGCGTATGTTAATCAAAATGGCTTCTTTGTTTTGTTAAAAGTTGGAATGCTTCTTTGTTATGATAAGTGCTTTCTCTGGCAGTTTGTTTGGGTTTAGAGTTGCTGATAATGGGGATTATATTTATTTGTTAACCAATTGGGATTAATGTTATTCTCTCTTCTGGGTCTGTAAACTATTGTTGGCAGCATTTGGGGAGTCGGTGCGAGGGGGTGAGAGAGAGAGGACCTGATGCTGTAAACTGGGCGATGGAACAGACCCCATGAGGGGGGTCTGAGGCCAGGATTTTCAGTGAGGAAAGGAGAAGAAGGAAGAGCAGGTGATCAGTTTGGGGTCTCTGGGGGAGCACGTTCCAAGCAATGTAGCCCCCTGGCATGCCTTAGGCTCGCTCAGCTCGCTTCCGTCTGGGGGGAGCAGCCTTCGCCCCCGCCAAATTGGGTAATCAGCTTGTGTGGATCCCATACATTTACATGCTATGATTCAGAAAAGATGAAAAGTATAATTCAGTCCTGGTTAAATTCATTACCAGTTGTATTGTTTACTAGGAAACTAGAACTGTGTAATTAACTCTGATAGTTGACGGGGTTGTTAAGAAGGTACATGCTGTGTTGACCTTCATTAGTCAAGGGATTCAGTTCATGAGCTTCAAGGTAATGTTGCAGCTCTCTAAAACCCTGGTTCAAGCACTCGTGGAATCGCGTTTCAGTTCAGGTCAGCTCATTAAAGGAAAGATGTGGAAGCTTTAAAAAGGGGACAGAGAAGATTTAGCAGGGGCACATTACAGTACATGAGGACAGGTTATGTGGGCTAGGGTGTTTGTCTTGGGAGTGATGGAGGATATAAAGTGACTTGATAAAGGTGTACAAGATGATAAGATGCATAGATCAAGTGGACAGCCAAAAAATTCTTCCCAGGGTGTAAATGGTCATGCCCTTAGGTAGCAAAAGTAAATGTGCAGACTATTTTTTAAGCAGGGAGAAAATCCAAAAATCTGAGATGCAAAGAGACTTGGAAGTCCTTCTGCAAAACACCCTAAAGGTTGACTTACAGTTTGAGTCAGCAGAGGAAGGCAAATGCAGTGTTAGCATTCATTTCAAGAGGTCTAAAATAAAAGAGCAGTGATGTGATGCTGAGGCTTTATAAGGCCCTGGTGAGGCCTCACCTTGAGTATTGTGAACAGTTTTGGGCTCCTTATCTTAGAAGAGATGTGCTGGCATTGGAGAAAGTTCACAAGAATAATTCCAGGAATGAAAGCGTTATCATACGTGGAATGGTTGATACGAGGAAAGGTCCGTACTTGCTGGAATTTAAAAGGATGAGGAGGAGCTCTCATTGAAACCTTTCGAATGTTGAAAGGCCTAGGCAGAGTAGAAGTGGAAAGGATGTTTCCTATAGTGTGAGAGTCTAGGACAAAAGGGTATATCCTCAGGATAAAGGTGCATCCATTCAAAACAGCGATGTGGAGTAGTTTCTTTAGCCAGAGGGTGGTGAATTCGTGAAATTTGCTACCGCATGTAGCTGTGGAGGGCAGGTCGTCGGCTGTATTTAAGGCAAAGATTGATAGGTTCTTGACTGGACATGGCATGGTTATGGGGAGAAGGCTGGGAAATGGGGTTGAGGAGGTGAAAAAAAGGATAAGCCATGATTAAATAGCGGAGCAGACTCGATGGGCCAAATGGCCTGATTCTACTCCTATGTCTCATGGTCCAAATGGCTAATACAAGATGACATACATGATTGGAGAAAAGTATTGGGGAGGGGTGATGTCATACTTTTTTTTTACACAGAGTGGTGAGTGTATTGAACACACTACCAGGGGTGGTGGTAAAGGAAGACACATTAGGGACTTCTATGAAACTCTGAGAAAGGCACATGGATGATTGAAAATGGAGGGCAGGGAAGAATTAGATTGATCTTAGAGTAGGATATAAGGTCAGAACAACATCGTGGACTGTAAACCCTTACAGTGCTGTAGTGTTCTAAATTCTATGTTCTAAACTTATGGGGACCTAACGTGTTCTCCCTATTCGGTACAACATTATGCACTGTAGAACTTGTACTGTGCTGTAGTGGTGCATATTCTGTGTTCTAAATTTATAGGGACAAACACACTTTCCTTATTTGACTGATCAGATATAGCCATCATATATTTTTTTTAAGTTGCAACTCTCTCTATCCACACGTGCACATTTATTCTTTCCGAACTGATAATCATTTCCATAGTACCTTGAATTATAGGCTTTTGTATTATTGAATAGTGCTATTTGAATTATAGCACTAGTTGTACTTCTTTCTGAACCTCCTCAGAAGGTCTAAAAGGAAAGATTGGTTTTCTTGGCACATTAACAACATTTAGACTAAAAAGTCACAGACCCAATAAAGTACATTTGAAGTGTCACCACTGTAATGACATGGAAACAAAACATAGTAACATAATGGAAAGCAGATATTGTAACTTCAGTGATGTTCAGTAAGGGATAAATATTGGCCAGGACACAGGTGTAAAATAGGCATTAGTTTTACTTGTTTCATATTTGGTCATAATTTTTTTCAAAAATTATATGAGAAGCTTTGTAATGTGTAGACAAATACTATGTTCTTCTCATTCTCTTATACATCTGGTAAAATTAATATTTCAAGATAGGTTGAGCGAAATAGGGCTTTTCTCTTTGGAGCAAAGGTAAGTGATAGAGGTGAATAAGATGATAAGAGGCATCGCTAGAGTTGACAGCCACACTTTTTCCCCCCCCAGGACAGAAATGCTAATACAATTTCAAGGTGATTGGAGTTATTTCTTTTTAACACAGAGAATGGTGTGTGGATCATACCACCAGGGGTGAAGGTGGTGCTGTCCATGTACTAAAGATATGTGCTGACCAGCTGGCTGACGTGTTCACTGATAACTATAACCTCTCGCTTCAGCAGTGTCTGGTACCCAACTGCTCCAAGTAGGCTTCAATCATACCAGTGCCCAAGAAGAACACGATGATCTGCCTCAATAACTCTCTCCCAGTTGCACTTACATCAACAATGATAAAGTGTTTTGAGCGGTTGGTGATGGAACACATCAGCTGCTGCCTGAGAGGTGACTTGGATCCACTCCAATTTGCCTACCAGCACAACAGGTCAACAGCAGATTCTATATCATTGACTCTTCAGACAACCCTGGAACATCTGAACAGCAAAGAAGCATACATCAGTATGTTCTTTATTGATTTAATAATTTAATACCATCATTTAATACAATCATCACCTCAAATCTAATCAATAAGCTCTGAGACCTTGGTCTCAGTACATCCTTGTGCAACTGGATTCCAGATTTCCTCACTTGTATACCCCAGTCAGGCTGATTGTCAAAAACATCTCCTCCACGATCTCTACCTGCACAGGTGTACTACAGGGCTGAATGCTTAGCCCCCTGTCCTACTCACTTTACTCTTACAATTATGTGGCCAAGCACAGCTTCAACACCATATCCAAGTTTGAGGATGACACAACTGTTGTCAGCATATCAAAGGCTGTGAGAGTGCAGCATACCAGGAGGATATTGAAAATTTGTCTAGGTGGTGTCATAACAACAACCTCTCACTCAATGTCAGCAAGATCAAGGGACTGATTGTAGTCTTCAGGAGAGGAAACCAGAGCTCCATGAGCCAGTCCTCATCGGACGATCAGAGGTAGAGAGGGTCAGCAACGTTAAATTCCTGGGTGTTCTTATCAGAGAGGACCTGTCCTGGACCCAGCATGTAAGTGCAATTGCAAAGTAAAGTGCCTCTACTTCTTTAGAAGTCTGTGGAGATTTGGCATATCGCAATGTCTTTGACAAACTTCTATAGATGTGTAGTGGACTGGGTATTGACTGGCTGCATCACAGCCTGGTATGGAAACACCAATGGCTTCAAATAGAAAATCTTACAGAAGGTAGGGGATTTGGCCCAGTACATCAAAGGAAAAGTTTTCCCAACCATTGAGCAGATCTACGTGAAATGCTGTCATAGGAAAGTACCATCCATCATCAGAGATCCTCACCACCCGGGCCATGCTCTTTCCTCAGTGCTGCCATCAGGTAGAAGGTACAAGAGCTTCTGGACTTGCACCACCAGGTTCAGAAACAGTTGTTGCCCCACACCCAACAGGCTCTTGAACAAAGCAGTTAACTACACTCAATTGCCCATCCATTGAGATGTTCCCACAACCAATGATCTCACCGTAAGAACTCTAACTTTTTATGTCATGTTGTCGTTATTTATTCCAATTTATATTTGCATTTGCATCAGTTGTTGTCTTCTGATTGTTCTTTCATTTATCTTGCTATAGTTACTATTCTATGCTGGCAGAAAAATGAATCGCAGGTTTGAACTCTGATAATAAAATTTACTTTGAAGTTTGAGATAACTGGCAGATGTTTAAAAGATTCTCAGAAAGGCACATGGATGAAAGAAAAATGGAGGGCTATGTGGGAGTAAAGGGTTAGATTGATGTTAGATTAGGCTAAGAGGTCAGCACAACATCATGGACTGAAGCTAGACTGAAGTACTGTGTTATTTTGTTCTATGTTCTACAGCATTAGACTTGTCCGACTTAAAGTTACAATGTGAAACTCGTGTGTTCATCTCATCAAGAATCTGCACCACGCACCACAGATTTTACACAGTATAATGTAAATCTGGGGCTTAAACGGGTCAGTGCTGGCTTTCAACCACTTGCATACAGAACATATTACCCGAGACTCTCTGGCTATGATTGATACAATAATGAGTTTAGTTTCTACCAATTCCATGGAGCTTGGAGCTACAAATAATCTGCAACCAGTAAAGGACGAATGTGCTGCCGGGGAGGTGATAGAAACAGATAAACAGCAGCATTTAAGAGACATTTATACAGGCTGGTGAGTGGGTAGGGAATAGAGCTTCAGTGTTTCGCAAAAGCCTTAGGCACATATCTATAGCTAGGGTACCTGAGACTGCTGCACGGTACTGTAGTAATGTTATGAACAACATTGTATTGCTGCAAAAAAAAACAAATTTTATGACATATGTGAGTGATGATAAACCTGACTCTGAGATTGGTCTCTGTTGTGGGCCGAGAGTGGGAAGGAGGCAGGGAGAGTGGAATTATTGTTGGGAAAGGAGAGACAAGGGAGCAGAAAGCACCAGTCAGACATTCTGTAATGATAATTAAACTAACTGTTTGGAATCAAATGATCTTACCTGGTTGTTTCAGGGCTGGGTGTGTCTGCACCCACGCCTTCCAAATTCCTCCCTCCCCCTCGCACAAGCACTCCTCCACCACCTATCCCACACTCCTCTTGCAGTGCTCCTCCATCACCATTCCCCAAACCCTTTGTTCTCACCAAGTTTACAAACTCACTCTGCACTCCACGTTGTCAAATGCAGTACTGTGCAAAAGTGTTGGGCACCCTAGCTCTATATGTGCCCCAGGCTTTTACACAGTACTGTATACTATGTGCAGGCAATGAGGATTAGTCTGGACTTGCATCATGGTTAGCATACAAATTATGGGCTGAAGGGCCTCCTCTACATTCTAAGAAGGACAGAGAGCAAGATCATGGTTTAAATTCACTTTTTGGCTTGTTACTGATGCTTTTCACATCAAAGAGGGAGCTGAGACACTGGAATAAAAAGATATTAAACTCAAAGAAATGTACACTCCTTGCATGCTGGCTGACTTTCAACCTATCAGCTGGCTGGCCACCGAGTTACTGAACAGTTGTCCCTTTTAAACTTTCATTAAAGATCTCTCTGCACAGATGCTGCCTGACCGGCCAACTAATCTCAGATGCTTGCTTTTATTTCAGAATTCTAGCAACTTCAGTTTTTTGCTTTTCAGCCAGATATCTTAAAATAGAAACAGTTAGCACTTAGAAAACTTGGAAGGCCTCAGCGTGGGAACCAGTGTTAAAGAAGATCAAAAAAACCCAACTCCTTTTCCAGGAAGTATATTTACTCGAACTGTCAGGTACAGCTGGAAACAATTTGCTTTGCAGATTTTGTTAACAGTGGCATGTTCACCATGTGGCAGACGTGGTGGATGAATCTGTTCCAGTCCACTTTCACAAAGTTCTGCCTTTGATATGTGACTGGAACAGTCATTTTCTTTTATCATCTTCTCCGAAGCACCAGTAACTTTCTAGTTTTGATTCCCAGTCCATCACTGGGGACTGGTAACGTAGCAGATAGCATAGTGCCATTACAGTGCCAACAATTACTAACCATGGTTCAATTCCCAATGCTGGCTGTAAGGAGTGCACACAAAATTCTGGAAGAATTCAGCAGGTCAGGCAGCATCAATAGAACAGAGTACCAAGATGAGGCCACCCGCAGGATAGAGGAGCAAAACTTGATACACCCTCCAAACTGATGGTATGAATATCAATTTCTCCTTATGTAAACAAAAGTTTTCCCCTCCCTCCTCTATTCCCTACTCTGACATTTTACTTCATCTCACCTGCCTATTAATTCCCCCCGGGTCCCCTCCTCCTTCCCTTTCTCCTATTGTCCACTCTCCTATCCTATCAGATTTCTTCTTCTTCAGACCTTCTTCCCACCGTTTACCGTTTCGCTGAACACCTACGCTCTGTTCGTCAGAGAAAGCAGGATCTCCCAGTGGCCACACATTTTAATTCCACGTCCCATTCCCATTCTGATATGTCTATCCATGGCCTCCTCTACTGTCAAGATGAAGCCACACTCAGGTTGGAGGAACAACACCTTATATTCTGTCTGGGTAGCCTCCAACCTAATGGCATGAACATTGATTTCTCTAGTTTCCGTTAACGCCCCACTCCCCTTCTTACTCCATCCCTTATTTATTTATTTATTGATTGAGTGATTTATTATTTTCCCCTTTTTTTCTTCTTTTCTCTCTCTCTTTTCTCTCTCACTATCCCTCTCACAATCACTCCTTGCCTGTTCTCCATCTCCCTCTGGTGCTCCTCTCCCCCTTTCTTTTTCCCTAGGACTCCCATCCCATGATCCTCTCCCTTCTCCATCTGTGTATCCCTTTTGCCAATCAACTTTCCAGCTCTTAGCTTCATCCCTCCCCCTCCTGTCTTCTCCTATCACTTCATATCTCCCCCTCCCTCTCCCACTTTCAAATCTTTTACTATCTCTTCTTCCAGTTAGTCCTGATGAAGGGTCTCGGCCCAAAACGTCAACTGTACTTCTTCCTATAGATGCTGCCTGGCTGGCAGCGTTCCACCAGTATTTTGTGTGTGTTTCTTCACCCATCACCTTCCAGCTAGCCCCTTCCACTACCTCCACCAGTTAATTCAGGCATCTACCCCTTTCCCACTCAGTCCTGAAGAAAGGTCTCAGCCTGAAATGTCGACTGTTTACTCTTTTCCATAATTGCTGCCTGACCTACTGAATTCCTCCGGCACTTACTCTGTGTTGGTTTTGATTTCCAGCATCTGCAGACTTCCTCGTGGTTCTCAAGTTTCCTCCCACATTCCAAAGACATAGGGAGAGGGCTAGTGAGATACAGACAAGCTATGTTGGTGCTGGAAGCTTGGCAACACTTCTGGGCAATCCTCGCTGATTTGATTTGACACAAATTATACACTTCACTGGAATGTTTCAATTAAAGGTAACTAAATCTTCAAACCCTGAGGATTAAATTTGTCATTTATTTTGTCAACTGTACATCAAACCATCAACAGTGAACTGTGTTGTTTGCATCAATGTCCAGCTGGGTCCAGGAATGGGCTGGGGACAGCCCACAAGGTTCATCGTGCTTCTGGGACCAGCACCACATGTCAGTAAGTTGCGGGCATGCTTGCGCCGGAAGCATTGCGACACTTGCAGACTGCCGGGCACAACCCCGGCTGAATTGATTTGATGCAAAACAAAGCATTATACTGGATGTTTCAATGAACATAAAGAAAATAAAGTTAAACTTCAATCTTCTTCAATTCCAGCAAGTTGAACTGTTAAAACTGGGCCAATGATGATGGCATCCACCTGTCTCGGAGGACAAACATGTTTTTTTTTGGCACTGGAGTGACCTCTCCAGGGCACAAGCCTGGACAGAACTTTTGAAAATCCAGTGATGGCCAGTCATCGACATCCACCTCACGGCCTCACTGGTGTAGTCCAAAGGAAGGGAAGCAATATGTTTGGCACCAGCTTGGCTGCAGGGACTGTTGGAATGATGCTCACTGACGTCCAGCCACTTTAGGGGCTCCGCTCTGGATTTTCTGACTGGGTTTACTCCTGTAGCCATCATCTCTCCCAAGGCTGCCTCAAGGCAGTTGGGCTATTACCCATAGCTGGGCTGAAGATACTTACTTCATCATCGCCTCCTCTCACCTACGATGCCACTGGTGCCAAACTGTATTGGTCTCTGCCTTTCCTTTGGATTCATCAGCTGCATGTATAGGGGATACCTTCTACAAGGGCAACAGCTTGCTCTCCATACTATACTGTCCTGGATCGAATGTTAAGTAGACCGCAGGGGCACAACTGCCATGATCAACCCTGAACAATGGAGGGCCTCAGTCTCGTGGCAGCATCTCTGTGCACAAAAACACGCAGACATAATCAGGAGGTTTATTTGTGCTTCAGACCAAACATCAGAATGGGGAATTTAAGTGACTATGAACGTTGAATGATTATTAATAACAGATGGAGTGGTTTGAGTATCTCAGAAATTGTCGGTCTTCTGCAATTTTCATGCACAGCATTCTCTAGAGTTTATTGAGACTGGTGAAAAAACAACAGCAAAAAAAGAACACATCCAATGAGAGGCAGCTCTGTGAGAAAAAACACCTTGTTAATGAGAGATGTCAGAGGAGAATGGCCAGACTGATTCAAACTGACAGGAAGGTCAGTAATTCAAATAACTACACATTACAACAATGGAGTACAGAAGAGGAGTGGGCGATGGAGTTTTGGCTCAACGGAGCTTCACTGGTCAAGGCGAGTTAAGTTACCTGTGAAGAATAGGAATAGGAAGTACATCTGTGAGGCCAGTGTTCTGTAATGTGTGTCAGACTCCCAGATGACCACATCTGCATCAGGTGCGTCGAGCTGCAGCTCCTTAGGGACCAGGTTAGGGAAATGGAGATGTAGCCCGATGACCTTCATCTGGTCAGGGAGAGTGAAGAGCTGATAGAGAGCAGCTATAGGCAAGTAGTCACACCAGTGCCTTGGGAGACAGATAAGTAGGTAACGGTCAGGACAGGTAAGGGCAAGAGTCAGATAATAGAGAGTACACCTGTGGATACCGCCCTTAACAATAAGTACTCCTGTTTGAGTACTGTTGGGGGGGGTGGGGTCGACCTACCTGGGGGAAGCAACAGTGGCCGCGCCTTTGCATGGAGTCTGGCCTTGTGGCTTAGAAGTGTACAACAGGAAGAGGATGGTAGCAGTGACAGGGGACTCTATAGTTAGGGGAGCAGACAGGTAATTCTGTGGATGCAGGAAAGAAACATGGATGGTAGTCTGCCTCCCAGATGCCAGGGTCGGGATGTTTCAGATCCTGAAGTGGGAAAGTGAACAGCCAGAGGTCATGGTACATATTGGTACCAATGACCTAGGTAGGAAAAAGGAGCAGATCCTGAAAACAGACTAGAGAGAGTTAGGAAAGAAGCTAAGAAGCAGGACCTCAAATGTAGTAATCTCGGGATTACTGCCTGTGCCACACGACAGTGAGAATAGGAATAGAGTGAGGTGGAGGATAAATGCATGTCTGAGGGATTGGAGCAGGGGAAAGGGATTCAGATTTCTGGATCATTGGGACATCTTTTGGGGCAGGCATGATTTGTTCAAAAGGAACGGATTGCACTTGAATCCCAGGGGAACCAATATCCTGATGGGGAGGTTTGCTGAGGCTATTGAGGATAGTTTAAACTAGAATTGCTGGGGGGTGGGAACCAAATTGAAGAGACAGAAGAAGAGGCCGTTGACTCACAAATACAGAAAGCTTGTAGGCAGTGTGAGAGGGGGGATAGGCAGGTGATAGAGAAGGGATGCGCTCAGAATGATGGCTTGTGATGTATCTATTTTACTACAAGGAGTATTATGAACAAAGTGGATGAGCTTAGAGAGTGGATCAGTACTTGAGCTATGACGTTCTGGCCATTACAGAGACTTGGATGGCTCAGAGGCAGGAACGGCTACTTAGAGTGTCATGTTTTAGAAGTTTCAGAAAGGACAGGGATGGAAGCAAAAGAGGTGGGGCGTGACTCTGCTGACCAGAGATAGTAACATGGATGCAGAAAAGGAAGAATTCATGGAGAGTTGTTTACTGGTTCTCTGTGGGTGGAAGTCAGAAACAGGAAGGGGTCTATAACTCTACTCTACTCTGGTTTTTTTATAGACCACCCATTAGCAACAGGGACATCGAGGAGCAGATAGGAAGACAGATTCTGGAATGGTGCAGTAACAAGAGGGTTGTGACGGGAGACTTTAACTTCCCCAATATTGATTGGCATCTCCCTACAGTGAGGGGTCCAGATAGGGTAGAGGTTGTTATGTGTAGTCAGGTAGAGTTCCTGACACATTATGTAGATCAGCCTAAAAGAGGAGAGGCTGTACTTGATCTGGTATTGGGAAATGAACCTGGTGAGGTGTCAGGTCTCTCAGTGGGAGAGCATTTTGGAGATAGTGTTCACAATTCTATCTCCTTTACCATAGCATTGGTGAGGGATAGGAACAGACAAGTTAGGAAAGTGTTTAATTGGAGTAAGGAGAAGAATGAAGCTATCAGACGGGAACATGACTGCTTCCAGCTCACACCATCCTAGATCCATTTCTGCATTATGACTGGGTCTGATTCCTGGAATCCTTACATAGCTGCATGACCTTATTGAACCCGTGAACAGAATTGTGGTATTCTACATTACCAATGTCCAGCTTGGTCTTGTGATCACAAAAAAAAATGTCCAGGTCAGTCACTTTCACCATTTATTACGCCACGCACTGCCTCCACACACCGACTCCGATGCCCTCCTCTGGCAGGTACGGTCTGCAAATGAGTCCAGCTCCTCCACTACTGAGCAACTCACTAGTTGGGTAGACCTGCAGTACTCGATGTTCTTAATATGCAACAGGGTATTATGGTCATTAAGAAAGACGTATAGGATGAACAATTACACCTTTGTTTAGACCTGGGGGGGCCGTTGCGACCATACGTTTACTTGTTACATACATCGAAACACTAAAGCAGTGAAATGCATCATTTGTGTTGTTGTGTGTGGTGCCCTGGGGGCAGCCCCGTGAGGGTTACCATGTTTCTGTCACCAACAGAGCTTGCCGACAGCTCACTGGTCATAACTGTACATCTTTGGAAAGGGGGAGGAAACCGGAACACCTTGAAAAAACCCACACAGTCACGACAAGAATATACAGTCTCTTTAGAGGCAGCGGTGAGAATCAAACCCCAATTAGTGATTGCCGGAGCTATAAAATTACTGTGCTAACTGCTACACGCCCATGCTTCATTATCATATCACACATTTTAGCTTAAACTCACAAATTAAAGCATGCTATCAAAAAGATAAATACTTAGTTGGTTTGGTTTCAATTAATGATTGAATAACATCCTATGAATCAGTCAGAATAATTATTCCACTGCCTGTCTCCAGCTCTATAAATTTGCAAGATATTTCCATTCCTCCACTTCTTAAAGCAGGGCACTAGGACTGTGCATTAATAGTTGGGCTTGGAACTAATGGCACATCCTGGGAACTTGTTATGAAATGGTCTTGAGCAACCGAATATGTAGGAGATGACACAGATGGCTGGTGCCCCCAGTCTGCAAGTCTGCTAGGGAGATCAAAGGCCCAATATCTGCGAGTCCAAGTCCACTGGAGCCCGGAGGCGGCTTTCCATGGTGATGGAGGTCTATGTATGTGCGTGCCTGAATGAGTGGGGTGGAGGAATGGGACTTGTATTGCTGCTGTTGTTTTGTTGCTTGTTGTTTTAAGCTGTGTTCTGCCAGGCATTGTGGGTAGGCTATGTTAGTGCCAGAATGTGTGGTGACACTTGCAGGCTGCCCTCAGCACATCCTCAGTTTTGTTGGTTGTTAATGCAAACAACACATTTCATTGCTTGTTTCAACAAAAAAAAAGAGTTTTGAAATTTAAAAGTTGGCATACACAGTTAACAGTCCACCTGATTTTCTGACACACAATGGCTCTCCAAGAATCCACTGGATTGACAGATGGATCAATCCAGCCAATCTGTGTCAGAGTTTTGACCTCATACAACACCTGAGCAGATGGTTAACAACAACAAATTTGCCTAGAATGTCTATTATCAATAAACACATGTAAGGCTATATTTGTAGTTACCTTAACATAACTAAATATCTCAAGAAGCTTTGCAAGAACTCTTGGATAACAACTTATACAAAGGCAGATCACCAAAAATGTGGTTAAGAAATTACCAGATAATTAGGGTCATTTAAGAAGATCTCAATAGGTACATGGAAGATCGAGAAATGGAGGTCTTTGTTGGAGGGAAAGGTTAAGTTATATGTACAAAGTACATTTATTATTGAAGTATGTATATATCCGGTCTCAAGATTTATCACCTTGCAGGCAGCCACAAAACAAAGAAATCCAACAGAACATATCAAAACTAAAGAAGACCATCTAACACTTGGATTTTCAGAAGACCTTTGGCAAGGTGTCACACATGAGGGTGCTTAGCAACCTATGAACCCATGGGGTTAAAAGAAATATTCTGGCATGGATAAAGCAGAGGCTGAGTAGCAGGAAGCAAAGAGTGAGAATAAAGGGATCCTTTTCTGGCTGGCTGACGGTGATCACTGGTTTTCCACAGGCATCTGTGTTGGGACCAATTCTTTTTACATTAAATGTCAATGATTTGGATGATGGAATTGATGGCTTTGTGCACAGGTTGCAGATAATATCAAGACAGGTAGAAGGGCAGGTAGTTTTGAGGAATAGGGAGGCTACAGAAGGACTTAAACAGATTATAAGAAAGGGCATAAAATGACAGATGGAATACTGTGTCAATAAGCTACAGTCATGAACCTTGGTAGAAGAAATGAAAGGATTGTCTACTTTCAAAATGGAGAAAAATATACAAAAATCTGTGGTGCAAAGTGACTTTGAAGTCCTGTGCAGGATTCCCTAAAAGTTAATTTCCAGGTTGACTCTGTGGTGAGGAATGCAAAACGCAGTGTTAGCATTCATCTCAAGAGGACTAAAATATAAAAGCAAGGATGTCATGTTGAAACTTCATAATGACTGGTGAGACTTTACTTGGAGTATTGTGAGCAGATTTGAGTCCCTTATCTTGGAAAGCAGATGCTGTAACTGGAGAGGGTTCAAAGGAGGTTCATGGAAATAATTTCAAGACTGAGAGGCTTGTCATCTGAAGAGCATTTGATGGCTTTGGGCCTGAATTCATGGAAATTCAGCAGAGTGAGGGATGACCTCTTTGAAACCTATTGAATGGTGAAAGGCCTTTACAGAGTGGATGTGGAGAGTATGTTTCCTATGGTGAAAGAGTCTAAGATGACACAGCTTCAGAATAAAGGGTCATCCTTTGAGAATGGAGACGAGAAGGAATTTATTTTGCCAGAGAGTGGTAAATCTGAGGAACTTTGTCACAATCAGCTGTGGAGGCCAAGTCTTTATGTATATTTAAGACAGAGATTGATAGATTCTTAACTGGTCAGGGTATGAAGGGATATGGAGAAAAGGCAGGAGATTGAGGCTGAGAGGAAAATTGCATCAGCCATGATGAAATTGTAGAGCAGACTTGAAGGGCCAAATGGTCTAATTCAGCTCCTATATCTTATGGTCTAAGCACCCAATATAGAGAAAAAAATCATGCAAACAATAAAAGTAAACAAATAGCATTCAGGGCTGAAGTTCACGGAAGTAAGCTCACAGTCAATTCAGAAGCTGGTTAGTTGCAGGCCACAGCCTCAGTTAGAGTAAGTTAAAAGGTCAGCACAACATCGTGGGCCTAAGAGTCTGTATTGTACTGTAATATTCTATAATTAGGTTCTTATGGGTACCTTTAAGAAGTCAAAAGATAAGAAGACATTTAAAGTGAACAAACGCAGAGGATTTTGGCCATTGAATGAATGACCACGATTGATCAATTAAATTTGGAAATGAACAAATCACCAGAATATAGAGGAGGAGAAATATCTCAAATGTTTATAAATCTGGAGAAAGGTTGCAAAAGAATTACTCTGAGATGCTTCACAATAATCAAGTGTTAATTAAAACCAGATTGAGTATGTGCATGACCAAAGGTTTGGCTGAGGTTAAAGTGTTTTCTTATCCTACAGAAGATGAAATGAGAGAATGATAGATTTCTTCAGCTTGGATCCAGGCAGTTGAATTCATTCCTGCAAGCTGTAAAATCAAGAGTAGTGGAGATGAACAGAGCCCAGAGTTTGCACAAACTGTTCATTAAATTAAAACAGATTATGTCAGAAATACACAGCAGGTCAGCCAGCATCCACTAAAAATGAAGCAGAGTTAACATTTCATGTCTAAGATCCTTCATCTGCAGGATTCAAGCTTATGGAAGAACAGCAGAACAGAGACAAAAATCACATACAGTAGCCTTTTTTACTGGTTCCCAATTTCATGAAAATTGGCAAGTGTATTAGTCTGGACAACTTCCACAGTGTGTTGCTACCACTTAAGAGGATCTAAAAGATGAAATGGCTTTTTGTATGCAGTCAGTTACCTACTCTATTTGTATTCATTTCATATCGATACTGTGTTTGGAAACAAGTCATAGTCTGTTCCATGTGAGATCGCCAACATATCTAGTCCAAAGGATACAAGGTCAAATCCAAGTTCAAAATTTGAAAAATCGGTCACTTTTTCCAATCTGATGATTTGTTTGACCAACTGCAAGTTTAGTTGAATAAAAATGTTGAGAAATGTGAGGCTATTCTGCCCTTTGTGCCTATCTAACATTATCCTTTATCGCTTCCCTCCCCCACCCTCCTACCTCCTCCTCTCACCTGGATTCACCTATGACATGGCAGCTCCTGCTCCTCTCACTCCCCTTACCCTTTAATTTCTGGTTGTCGCCCCTTTTCTAACCAGTTCCGATGAAGGATCTCGGCTTGAAACGTCGGCTGTTCATTTTTGTCCACAGATGCTGCCTGACTCACTGAGTTACTCCAATATGTTCAGTGTGTTAATCTAGGTTTCCAGCAGCTGCACTCTCTCTAATGTGTCCAGTTTGCTTCTCTTTATATTAGTGCACAATTTTCTCAATAACAATCACATGTTTCAACATAAGAGTTGTGCAACATATTGAAAATAACTTTTGGGTAACCACAAGGATATAAGACATAGAAGCAGAATTAGACCATTTGGCTCAGGGTCTGCTCCACCATTTCATCATGACTAACCCATTTTTCCTCTCAGCCCCAATCTTCTGACTCTCCTTGTATCCTTCATACCCTGAGCAATCAGGATTCTATCAAACACTGCCTTAAATATACATAAAAAATTGGCCTCTACAGCTGCCTGTGGCAAAGAATTCCAGATTCACCACTCTCTGGCTAAAGAAATTCCTCCTCCTGTCTGCTCTAAAAGGGTGCATCTCAATTCTGAGGCTGTGTCCTCTCGTCTTAGATTCGCCAACCATTGGACACATCTTCTCCACATTCATTCTATACAGGCTTTTCATCGTTCGATAGGTTTCAATGAGGTCATCCCTCATTCTTCAGAATTGCAGAAAATACAGGCCCAGAGCCATCAAACGCTCTTCATACGATGAGCATGGAATCATTTATGTAAACCTCCTTTGAACCCTCTCCAGTTTTAACACATCCTTTCAGATAAGGGGCCCAAACCTGGTCATAGCACACAAAATGAGACCTCACCAGTGCTTTATAAAGTCTCAACATTACTACTTTGACATTCCATTATTTTCAAAGTAAATATCCAAAAAGATAGGTCTCGTCAATGAGTTGAGATTCTGAATTGGAGAAAGGCCAATTTTGATGGCACCCAAAAGGATCTGGAAAGTGTGGATCGGGACAGACTGGTTTCTGGCAAAGATGCAGTTGGTAAGTGGGATGCCTTCAAAAGTGAAATTTTGAGAGTAGAAATCCTGTATGTGTAGATTTAATGAATCTTGATTTCAAGTGATATTGAGGCCCTGATTAAGAAAAAAAAAGGTGCATAGCAGGTATAGGTAAGTAGGAAGTAATGGAGTGCTTATGGAGTCCAAGAGATGCAAGTGAACACTTAAGAAAGAAATTTGGTGGATTAAAAGAATGCATAAAGATGCCCAAGGTGAAGAAGAATCCTAAGGGATTCTACGGATATGTTAAGAGCAAAAGGATTGCAAGGCACATAATTGGTCCTCTGGAAGATCAGAATGATAAACTATGTGTGGAGCCAAAAGGGATGGGGAAGATCTTAGTTATTTTTTGCATCTGTATTTATTTCAGAGATGGACACAGAGCCTGAGGCAAAGCAGCATCAACTTCATTGACCTTATTCAGATTACAGAATAGGAGCTGTTTGCTGTCGAGCCAAATTCAGGTGGACAAATCCCTAGGGCCTGGCAACTTGCTCCCTCAGACCTTGTGGGAGGGAAGTGCAAAAATTCCCGAGCCCTACCAGAGATCCTTACTGAAAGGTGATATACCAGAGGAATGAAAGACAGCCAATGTTGTTCTGCTAATTAAAAAAGTCTCTCAAGATAAAACAGGAAATTATGGCTGGTGAGTCTGACATCAGTAGTGGGAAAATATCCTAAGGGATCATATATATGAGTACTTGCATAAACATGGACAGATTAAGGATAGTCAGCATAACTTCGTACATGGTAGGAGTGTCTAACCAAGTATATAGAATTTTATGAGAAAGTTACCAGAAAAGTTGGTGAAGGCAAGGCAATGGATGTTGTCTACTTGGACTTCAGCATTGCATTTGACAAGGTCCCGCATAGGAGATTAGTCATAAAAGGTTCAGTCACATTTCATTCAAGATGAGGTAGTGAATTGAATTAGACTTTGTCTATGTAGGAGAAGCCAGAGAGTGGTAGTAGATGGTTGCCTCTCTGAATGGTGGCCCTTGACTAGTGGAGTGTTCCATAGATCAGTGCTGGGTCTGTTGCTGATTGTCACCTATATCAACAATCAGGATGATAATGTGGTTTGTTGGATCAGCAAATTTGCAGATAACACCAAGGTTCTGAGTATAGTAAACAACGAGGAAGGCCATCAAGGCATGCAGCAGGGTTGGAAAAGTGGGCAGAAAAATAGTAGATTGAATTTAATGCAGACAAGTGTGAGGTGTTCCACTTTGGTAAGATCAACCAGGGCAGGGCTTACACAGTGAACGGTAGGGCACTAAGGAGTGCTGTAGAACAAAGGGATCTGGGAATATAGATCCATAATTAACTGAAAGTGGTGTCAGGTGTAGACAGGGTCGTAAAGAAAACTTTTAGCATATTGGCCTTCATAACTCAAAGTACTGAGTACGGGAGATGGAATGTTAAGTTGAAGTTGTATAAGATGTTGGTGAGGCCTAATTTGGAGTATTTTGTGCTGCTCTAGACATCTACCTACAGGAAAGATGTAAATAAGGTTGAAAGAGGACTGGAGGACCTGAGTTATAAGGAAAGATTGAATAGGTTAGGACTTTATTCCTTGGAATGTTGAAGATTTGGAGATTTGATGGAAGTATATAAAATTGTGAAGGGTATAAAGGGGTAAATACAAGCAGGCTTTGTCCACCGATGTTGGGTGGAACTACAATCAGAGGTCATGTGTTAAGGGTGAAAGGTGATCAGTTTAAGGGGATCATAAGGGGAATCTTCTTCTCTCAGAGGTCATGAGAATGTGGAATGAGCTGCCAGTACAACTGGTGCATGCGAGCTCAATTTCAATGTTTAAGAGAAATTTGGATAAGTACATGGATGGCAGGTCTATGGTCCCAGTGCAGATCGATGGGAGTAGGCAGCTTAAATAGTTCAATATGGACTAGATTGGCTGAATGGCCTGTTCCTGTGCTGTGCTTTTCTATGACTCTATGACTGCATACACTCAGTGGACACTATATGAGGTATCTCCTCTACCTAATACAGTGGCCACTAATGAATGTTTATGGTCTTCCGTTACTGTGCCTAACCGTTTCAAGGTTTGAAGTGTTATGTACTCAAAGATGTTCTTCTGCACACTACTGTTGGAACATATTTTTATTTGAGTTACTGTTGCCTTACTGTCAGCTTGAACCAGTCTGGGCATCATCTTCTGACCTCTCCCATTCTGTTTTTGCCCACAGGACTGCCGCTCACTGGATGCTTAGTGTGTTTCGCACCATTCTCCGTAAACTCTAGAGACTGTTGTGTGTGAAAATCCCAGAAAGATCAGCAGTTTCTGAGATACTCAATCCCCTCCATCTGACACAGTCAAAGTCACAGTCTTCCACAGTCAAAGTCTCTTCGACCACATTTCTTCACCATTTGATCTGAACAACTACTGAACCTCTTGACCGTACCTGTAGGCTTTTATGCATTGAGATGCTGCCACATGATTGATTGATAAGATATTTGTACTATTAAGCAGGTGTTCAAGGGTACCTAATAAAATGGCCACTGAGTGTATTATGAATGTTACTTGATATAATAGAAAGTATCAAGAGTAGCAGTTAATAATAAATCCTTTTGGTAAGAGATAGCTGGAATTCAAAACATTTTAGGTTAGCTTCCTGGCAGCTTTCAAAATTAAAAGTGATCTGATGGGAAAGAAACAGATCTTTGTCAGTTAAGTGAAGTAAACACCTTCTGTATGGGAAACTTCCCTTTCGCTGACTTCAGTCTTCTTCACATAATAATGTTGACAACACATCAGAAATACTTCAGTGACTGCAAAATGCTGCAGGACATCCCAAGAGTTCAATAGGTGATGCATGAAAGTGATCAAAATGAAAGTCTAACACTTTGGACCCTGTTAAAGGATGTCAGGCCAAATTGTGGACTGTTTATTCCCCTCCACAGGTGTGACCTGACTTGCTGAGCATTTTGTGTGTGTTGTTCAAGATTTCCAGCTTCTGCAGAATCTCTCGATTCTGCATTCTGTCACAGGCTGCCAATTCGGCAAACTTCAAGGCACAAGAGCAAAACCTTTCATTTTAATTCAGCAAAGGGTTAAGGAGATCACATTAACTCTTAGTGATGTCCCAAATGCCAAATGCTATTGTTGCAGTCATTATTTATTATCTGCTTTATGATGTTCTTGCATGTTGCCCAGGGATGGTTTTGCTACTTTAATGGTGCTGTATAAATAGAAGCTGGTGCACTGTAAAGAACAGCCAATCAGCACAGACCTGATGAAAAGTCCCAGCATGAAATGTTGTCTCTTTATTCCTCTCCATATCTGCTACCTGGCCTGCTGAGTACACTCAGCATTTTGTGTGTCAATCAGCAAAGACTGCAAGATCTGGATACCAGGGTGAACTTGTTTGTTCTTCTTCCAAGGGCCCTGGTGGGCAGCACAGAAACAGCATAGATCTTGCTGCTGTGGGACCTGAAGGTGCAACGTTTTGACCAAGGTGCAAACATCATTTAGTGCACCAATGTGGTTATCAGGTCTAACAACTTCAAGCCACTCCTGCCTGCTCTACGTTCCACTAGACGATAAAGTCAAAGTTAAAGTTTAAAGTAAATTTATTATCAAAAATATAATGTCTATGTCGCCATATCCTACCCTGAGTTTCATTTTCTTGCAGGCATTCACGGAAAATAATAAAATGTAATCGCATCAATGAAAGACCACACAGAATAAGATGGAAAAACAATCAACGTGCAAATACAAAATGAGAAAATATTATTATAAAAAGCAAGCAATAAACAGAGAAAATGAATCCATAGTTTGTGGGAACAGTTCAGTGACAGGCTGAATGAATTGAGTGAAAATATCTCCTCACATTCAAGATCCCGATGGTTGAGGGGTAACTATTCCTGAACTTGGTTGTGTGAGTCCTAAGAGTACTTTCTTCGTGGCAGCAATGAGAAGAGAGAATGGCTTAGATGGAGGTCATTGATGAGAGATGCTGCTTTCCTGTGACAGCATCCCATGTAGATGTGCACAATGATGGGTAGGGTGTTACCCATGATGGACTGTGCTGACCACTGCTTTTTGTCAGTTTTTCCATTCAACAGCGTTGTTGTTTCCATAGCGGGCCATGAAGCAACCAGTCAGTGTTCTCACCACCACACATACACAGAGGTCTGTGAAAGTTTGTGATGACACACCGAACTTACACGAACTTCTAGAAAGTAGAGGTGTTTTCTTGGTAATGACACTTACAAGCTGGTCTCAGGACAGACCAAGGTTTCAAAAATTTCAAAGTAAACATTATTATCAAAGTACATACGAGGGGTGATCGATAACTTCGTGGCCTAAGGCAGAAGAAGTCAATTTTGGAAGAACTAGCTCATTTATTTTTCAACATAGTCCACTCCTACATTTACACACTTAGTCCAGCAGTTATGGAGCATACAGATCTTGGACTTCCAGAAAGTGTCCACATCAGGGGTGATTGATGTTTGTGGCCTAAGGTAGAAGGAGATTAGTTATATAGCTCTCATTACATGCACATGCAGTTGAACTCTCTGAGTGATTATGCAGAAGGCTTTGTGTGTGAGACCCTTTTTCCTCTGTGTAAAAGAAATACATGAGGGAATAGATGAACAGTGCAGGGGAGGACAGACTTAACATCAAGCCAAACATTTCCAGTTATCCAGAAGAGAATTCAAATTGTTAACTACCACAGTTTCAGCAGTCTGGTAATACATGCTTAAACAATATGAGCCGACTGAGTATAATTTGGACAGCAGTAGTGGGAACATTGGTCAGAGAGAAAAAATTCATAATTTTTGCTTACAGTAACTGTACCCAAGATCCTTCTTCATCGAGAGTCCTGATGAAGATCTCAACCTGAAAAGTCTGTTCCTCACTATGGCTGTGTGCTGCACTTCAAATAAATGCATAATAACGAACAAGGCAGTTTGGTTTGACACCATGTTCAGCCAGTGGCCACTTTACCTAATAAAGCGGCTAGAGTGTATGCTTGTGGTCTTCTGCTTCTGTAGCCCATCCACTTCAAGATTCGATGTGTTGTGCATTCAGAGATGCTTTAATACACAACACTGCTGTGACATGAGGTTATTTGGATTACTATCACCTTCCTGTCACCTTGAACCAGTCTGCCATTCCCCTCTGACCTCTTTCATTAACAAGGTGCTTTCACCCACAGAACTGCCACTCACAGGATATATTTTTTCTGTTTCTCACGCCATTCTCTTTAAACTGTTGGAAACTGTTGTGCATGAAACAGTCATGAGGATCAGCAGTTTCTGAGATAGTCAAACCATCCCCTCCGACACCAACAGTAATTGCACGGTCAGAGTTGCTTGGATCGCACTTCAGTCCCATTCTGATGTACGGCCTGAACAACAACCATGTCGTTTTTGTATTTAGTTGCTGCCACATGATTGGCTGATTAAATATTTGCATTAACCAGCAGGTGTACTGTTGTCACTAATAATATGGCTTCTGAGTGGACATTCGATCCACTCCTACAACAAGCTGGAGGAACTCAGCAGGTCAGGCAGCATCCGTGGAAACAAGCAGTTAACGTTTCAGGCCGAGACCCTTCATCAGGACTGAAGAAGGAGGGGGCAGGGGCCCTATAAAGAAGGTGGGGGAAGGGTGGAAGGTGCCAGGTGAAAAACCAATCAGAGGAAAGATCAAGGGGTGGGGGAGGGGAAGCAGGGAGGGGATAGGCAGGAAAGATGAAGAAGGAATGTAAGGGAAAAGCACTATGGGTAGTAGAAGACGCAGAATCATGAGGGAGGTGATAGGCAGTTGGAGGAGGAGGCAGAGTGAAAGTGGGATGGGGGAAGGGAGAGGGAGGGAATTACTGGAAGTTGGAGAATTCGATGTTCATACCAAGGAGCTGAGGTGTTGCTCTTCCAACCTCCCCCCACCTTCTCTATAGAGCCCCTGCCCCCTCCCGCTTCAGTTCTGATGAAAGGTTTCGGCCCGAAATGTTGACTGCTTGTTTCCACAGATGCTGCACGACCTGCAGAGTTCCGCCAGCTTGTTGTACATGTTGCTTTGACAGACAGACAGATGTACTTTATTGATCCTGAGGGAAATTTGGGTAACTTAAGTTAGATAAGTAAGAAAACTAGTCGGAGCGGCCGTAACAGGCTGCATGCATGGCCGGCGCATGCACACTAGGCCTTTGACTCCAGCATCTGTAGTGTACTTTGTGTTTACAAACCACTCCTGCACCCTCGAAGAGTGAAATAAGAAACAAAAATAAAATACAACCTGGAGTGACTACTGAATCATAAAAAACCAACACAAACGCTTTGCCAATTCTCATTGTTGTCAAGGATTTCTAAACGATGGTGTCGTTCTGAAAGTTTTTAATTACCAGAGGGTGTATTTGTTTTGAGGTTGTTTGGGTTCCTCCTGTTTCCAGCAATTGTGCTTCAGCTCACTTCCTTTAACCTGGAGCCTTCAGGGCTTCACACAGAAAGAAAACGTCTCCGTCTACGAGTCGGAACAAACAACAAAAGCTAGAAATTGCTTGCACAGCACGGATCTTTATTAGGGGAACTTCTTTCTTGAAAGCTCATCCAGACACTGTTTGATTCAAGTTATTACAGTCACTCTAAGACTTGGACAGTCAGAGTGAAACAGAACATGGAAGCAGGCTGCTTCAACCACCAAATTCAGGCTCAGTATCCCGCACTTATTTTATAATAACATCATTTGATTCCCTTCAAACCTTCCCCGGTAACATGACTCAAGTATACAGTCAGAGCAAATAAAAGCAGCCATTTATCCCACCACACTACTTGGGAACAAAACAAAGCACACAGAGGAAACCTGCATGGTCCTCATGGGCCCAGGGAGAACACACACACACACACACACACACACACACACAGAGTCCGTATTGAACCAAGTCATTGGAGCTGCTAGGTGCATCAGTGTCACATAAAACATAGAACAGTCCAGGACAGGAACAAGCCCTTTGACCCACAATGTTGTCCCTCCATCCTTCTTACATCCATGTGCCTATCCAAGCATCTCCTGAAAGCCTCTAATGTGTTTGCCTCTACCACCATACTAGGCAGAGCATTCCAGGCATCCCTGACTCTGAGTGAAAAACATACACTTCACGTCCTGTTTGAAATTATTCTCTCTCTCTTTCAATGCATGCCCTCTGGTTTTAGACATTTCTGTGCTGGGAAATAGGCAGTATGCCTCTCATAAGATTATAAATCTCTATCAGCCTCCAAAGAAAACAACCCAAGTCTGTCCAGCCTGTCGTGAAAGCATATGCTCTTTAAGCCAAGCAGCATCCTGGTAAACCTTTTCTTCACCCTTATCTTAAATCATGTTAAAAGGAAGCATTTTACCCTATGTTTCGCACAGTTGCATAAAGTATTAAGGGGAGCTATTGTCACCCTTATTCATGCACAAGAGTTAGGCATTTCTGGCAAGGTTAGCATCCTAATTGCCACAGGACTGACTGAAGTAATGGCCCATTTCAGGGAGCATGTATGAGTTAACTACACTGCTGAGGTCTGGAAATCACAGTCAGGCAAGGACAAACAGATTTCCTTCCTTGAAATGACGTCACTGAATCAGCTGGGTTTTTCAATTATGGACACCAAGGTGCTAGAAAACTTTGTGTAGAATTTGAATTCCCCAGCTATACTCTTGGATCTTGGCCTTTAGGTTATTATCTAAGCTTCTGAATTATGAGTCCAGTGGACTAATATGCTAACATACATAACCAGGTACTTGAAAGGCTTTTCGTCAAACGTAGACACAAATGAATGCAGATGTTGGAATCTCCTGGAGGAACTCAGTGTATTGAGCAGCATTTGTGGCAATGTTTGCTGCTGACTTTTCATCATACCTCTGCAAGAACATTCTTTCTTGTTCACATTCAACATCACCCTTATAAACAGAGCATTCCAGATCAGAAATACTCTGTCCAAAGGAAATTATCAACACCACCTCCTTCACCACTCTCTTCAACAAGTTCCTTTTTCCAATCTTAAACTCAACCCCCCATTACTGAAAGTCTTATAATTAGAAACAAGGAAGTAGAAAAGTTTCTAACCATGTGCACTGAACGAACAGCACAATAGTAATGGTTATTGTATTGTGGAACTCACATCACACATCATCCAGGGCATTCTTTCTTCTTGCTAGTACCATCAGCAGGAGGTACAGGAGCCGTATCTTCCACACCTCCAGATTCAGGAACTGTTATTAACCTTCAAACTTCAGGCTTCTGAGCCAGTGTGGATAACTTTACTCACCAGAACTCTGAACTGTTTCTGCAACCTACAGATTCACTTCTGAGGTCTGTATAGATCAAAAGCACAAGGAGGTCTGCAGATGCTGGAAATCCAAAGCAACACACACAACATGCTGAAGGAATTCAGCAGGTCAGGCAGCATGTATGGGAATGAATAGACAGTCAATGTTTTAGGCCAAAACCCTTCATGTTTTCATGGAACTCTTCAGTCGACATTTAAAGTCCTGATGAAGGGTCTTGCCCCAAATCATTGACTGTTTCTCCCCCACCATAGATGCTGCCTGAATTGCTGAGTTCCTCCAAGCAGTTTGTTAATTGCTCCAGGTTTCTAGCATCTGCAGAATCTCTTGTGCCTACTATCAGTCATTTGGCTCTCATGTATAGAAGGGCAGAGACTGCTGCTGTCCAATAATTCCTGAGATTCATTCTAGGCCTGTCGTCTTGACCCCAGGGTTGGCTAACAGTAAAAATACAATATAAACTAATTCTGATATTAGACCCATTATGCAAGTCCTGACTAATGTTCCAGAGCACATATTCTAATCCCACAATAATGTCCGGGAACATGAAATTAATCGGGTTAAAATAAATTTGCATCAAAGTCGTGGAATGATTGTGCCAAGTGGAGGAGCAACACCTTACATTCAGGCTGGCTTTATTCATTTCCTTATATGCTGCCTGACCTGCTGAGTTCCCACCAGTATTTTGTGTGCGTTGGTTTGGATTTCCAGCATCAGCAATAATTCATATTAATGAATTATTGGATTGACATTTTCACCCATGTGGTTCACTAAGAGGAAGAAAAGCTGCAATCTGGCTCAGATGCAACACCAGAATTCACATCAAACTCTCTAACCGGCTACCAATCCACTCAGCTGAAATAAAGTGCTATGAATAGTTTAGAAAAGTCTATTTCCCTCTGAGGTGGTGGGGGTGGAGATGTGTCTCTACCAAATGAGGTGTAAGATGCTCCTTCCCTCTGCTAGTCTGCAGGTCACCCTTGGGCAAGGTGTAATATCTGCTTAGACACCCCACCCCACCCCCACCGATCTGGTCCACATGAAGCCATGGTGGTGAATGTTCGTATGAGCAGCCGGTGCATATCACAAGTCCTGGTTAAGTGTCCAGTGATGCAAGGTAGACTATCTCTGAAGAGCGTTGATAATGGTGGCATTCATCCGTCTTGCAAAGACACTTCCCAGAAGAAAGCAATGGCAAACAACTTCAGTAGAAAAATTTACCAAGAACCGTCATGGATGAGACAAATGGAAGATCATGATTGTTCATGCCGTATGACACGGCACATAATGCTGATGATACTGATTTCCCTTTAACTTCTCGAAAGAAGTTTGGATGTGGTATTGGTTTATTATTTTCAATATGTACTGGGGTACAGTGGAAAACTTTAGCTTACATGCCAATCAGACAGGTCATTCTATATAGGTTGCAAAAAGGAAAAAAGAATGCAGAATATACTGTAGTGTTGTAGTTACCAAAAAAGTGCAGTCCAGGTGGACAAGTGCAAGGTCAATGAATGACAGGAGACTAATGGTTCATCTTTTAGCTTATGAGAGGGACTTTCAAAAGTTTAATGGCATCTCATTGAAACCTACTGAACACTGAAAGGTCTGGATAGAGTGGAAATGGGGAGGATGTTCTGATAGTGGAGGAATTTAGAACAAGAGGGAACAGCCTCAGAAGAGAACACAATAACGATAGAGAAGAATTGATTTAGCTAGAGGGTGGTGAATCTGTGGAATTCTTTGCCACAGACACTTGCGGAGGCAAAGTGTTGATGGGTTCTTGATTGGCAAGGCTGTAAAAGGATACGGGAAGCAGGCAGAAGATTGAATTGAGAGGGAAATACATCAAATGGTGGAACAGTCTAGATCATTAAATGGCCTAATGCTGCTTCAACGTCTCATGGTCTTATCGTCCTCTGGGATAGAAGCTGGTCCTGAGCCTGGGGCCACGTATTCTAAGGCTTCTGTATCTTCTGCCCAATGGAAAAGAGAGAATGATGGGTTAGGAGGGGTCCTTGATTATGGCGGCTGCTTTCCCAATGCAGCAGGAAGCGTAGGAAGAGTGTCTGGAGCAGAGCCTGACTCGGCTATTTTCATAACTCACTGCAATTTCTTGTGGTCTTTGGGCAGAGCAGTTGTCTTTCTTTAGGGAGAGGTCTGCACCCCGAAATTTATGAAAGAATAACATTGTGCAAAGTATCTTATATTCCTTCTTTACCTGTGTTTGAGCAAAGTACAGTCAGAGACTCTCCTTGGTTTCGTGTATCCATGCATTGCAATGTTTTGCCTGCCAGGACATGCAGTGCAAATCATCTGGGGCTGAGTACAAAGAAAAATAATGCTGGCTTGCTGTCACATTGTCTTACATTTTGGTGTCTCTTGAGTGAAGCAACTAGATTTTATGAATGTATGCCAGCATTACATAAATATGTGCTCATCCTGCTCTGGATTTTTGTCTGTTATGGGATTCGACATGTCAATTCTAATTACAAATTCTGATTGATAACACTGTGTAGGAAATGTCACTGCCTTAAATGTGCTTAATAATTTTGTGGTCTAGTTGTAAACACCCGCTCCCACGCCATCCTCCTGAAAGTTAACTCTTTGCTCACAGCTGAGGCACGCAGTGTCTCAGTGCACCAGAGATCTGGTTTTCAATCCTGTCTCTGGTGCTCTCTGTGTGGAGTTGCTCAGTCAGAGAGGAAGCTAGAATATAGGCATCAAACCCAAAAACCCTGTCCAGTTTCAGAAAAAGGGGCTAGGATGATGGAAAGACAGAGGAGTGGATGCAAACAATATTCAAATGAAGCCAGGAAAGGGCCAGTAAATAATGGCGGATTCCTCTCCCAACCCCAGCCTGCTCATAGTCTGATTGTCCCACTTCCATCAGGGAGGAAGCTATGTAGCATCCACACCAGGACCACCACACTCAAAAACAGTTACTCTCCTTAAGCAGTAAGGCTGATCAACTCCTCCACCCACTACCAGCCCCTCCACACCCCAAACACTATTATTTTATCACTTCCTGTTAGTATTCTCCGTAACTATGGAATTCCTGTGTCCAGTGGCAATTTAAGGAGTTACAATCTCATCTATATAAGCTATCTTAAGTATTTACTGTGGACAAGTCTTAGGCACCCTAGATTTCTTACATGGTTTCAGGTGGTGTGGCCTCCACAGAGCCCTGACCTCAACATCACCAAGGCTGTCTGGGATTACCTGGAGAGACAGAAGTAAGCGAGAGAGTCAAGGTCTGCAGACGAACAGTGCCAAGGCCTCTAAAATGCTTGGAACAACCTCCCTGCTGGTTTTCTTATAAAACTGCATGACAGTGTACCTAAGACACAGTTTTAAAGGCAAAGGGGTCACACCAAATACTGATTTGATTTAGTTTTTTTTATTGTTTACTGCTCTACTTAGTATTTTATTGATATTTAGAAACTTTTCATTTCATTAATTTTTAAGCATCTTCACTTTAGGAATTTTTTACATCTGCCTCAGACTTTGGCACAGTATTGTCTATGTATTGTATTTTATCAGAGCTAAAGTAGCAATTATTTCAGTGTCTTTTACAGGTGTGTACTGGCAAAGACATATGATCCTGAATCTTGAATTTAAATCTTTGTAACTTTTAACAAAGGCCTTCCATTCAAAACAGTAATTGTACATTTCTTGTACATTAGTCTCTTGCAGTTTATTCCTAGATTCCCAGCGGTGATCATATTCCTCAGTTACAGAGAGGCTACAAGAACTTGCGCATCCCCACCTGCCATCCCCAATCAAGTAATTTCCTGTAATCTGTAAAATCTGGGGAAAAAAAGAAACAAAAGCTTGTCATACAAAACTCTTGGGAACTATTCTCCCACTCTCTGAAGTAATCAAAGTGCTTGGAGATTTTGGTAACCTGCAAATCCTGTCAGTGCCTGACAAGCTCAGATTTCCCAATTATAAACGGGAAATGTTACTCTCCCTCGAGTCCATTCCTGCGGCACAGTGAGGAAGCCATTTACTTACTAAGTTGGTTGGTTTTATGATTTAGCTTTCTACTGATTCAGCACATGATTGCAATGTGTCTTATGAAACAGTCATAGAACATAGGACATAGGACATAGAACAGCACAGGAAAAGGCCCCTTGGCCCACAGTTGTGCTGAACCAATTAAATTAGCAATCAAATGGCTAGCTAACCTAATCTCTTCAGCCTACACAATGTCCATATCCTTCCATATTCCTCGCTTTCATATGCCTATCTAAATGTCTCTTCGGAGCCCCAATGTCCCTGCCTCTACCACCACCCCAGTCAGCACATTCTCTCTCTCTCTCTGTAAAAAACTTGCTCCTCACATCTCGTTTGAAATTAACCCTCCTCACCTTAAATGCATGGTATTAGACAGTTCAGCCCTGGAAAATAAAGCTACTGTCTGTCTAATCTATCTATGCCTTTCATAATCTTGTCAGCCTCTATCAGATCCCCCCTCAGCCCTCACCACTCCGGAGTTAACAACTGAAGTTCCTCCATCTTCTCACTATAGCACATGTCGTTTAATCCAGACAACATCCTGATAAACCTTTTCTGCACCCTCTCCAAAGCCTCGGCATCCTTCCTATAATGGGGTGGCCAGAACTGTATGCAAAACTGCAGATGTGGCTGAACTAGAGTTTTATAAAGTTGCAGCACAACTTCCTGACCTTTGAACTCAGAAGTCTCATGTCAGTGGGAGACCCCTTGACAAAGATTAGGGCCTCCTAATCTTTCTTGTAACTCAAAACAGCAATGGCAATAGCAGCCCAAATTAACAATTTCCATTTTAAAAGCATGTAATATGGCAAGCTTTGCAGGTGCAAAATCCAGTATTTATAGACACCACTATACGCAAAGGAATATTTGAGCATATGATTAAAGAAATTGCTCAAACTCATAGGCACAACACAGTAGCATAGTGAATGGCATAACACTATACAGCACCAGCATTTGTGGTTCATTTGCCTATAGGGAATTTGTATATTCTCCCAGTGACTCAAAGTTCTGGAATTCATTCCTTAAACATCACGTTAGCATTGTAGTTAATATGACACTATTACAGTTCGGGGCATCAAAGTTCAGAGTTCAGTTCTGGTGCAGTCTGTAGGAGTTCGTACGTCCTCCCTGTGAATGTCTGGCTTCCACTATGTGCTCCGTTTCCCTCCCATATTCCATAAATATTTCAGGTTAGTAGGTTAATTGGTCATTGTAAATTGTCCTGCGATTAGGCTATGGTTAAATAGGTGAGTTTCTGGGCAGTGTAGCTCATTGGGCCAGAAGGTCCTGTCCTGCGCTGTATCTCTAAATACTTCCATGATGCCTTCCTCATGGACTAATGGCAACACATCTGTTGATGGAAGTTTCTGTTCAGTCAATGGAGGAGACACATTTTGAATTAATCCAAGGATTAGTTAGAGGGAGACACAAGATGAATACCCAGAGGATTTGGTTTTATAAACATTTTTCCAGTGTTTGTATGTAATTTTGTTTGTCTGCATCCTGAGTTTGAATCATGTCCTGACTACTGGTATTCTCTGCTGGACTGGATAAACCCACAATGACTGGAATCTGTGCAGTTTTCATCCAGCTCCTATTTGGCAACCATCCACTATTCATCTCTGAACCAAGCCTGATCTCCAGAAAGAACAAACTTGAAAATCAATGTTGATGTTGTACTCCAAGATAATAACTTTTGTAAGATTAAAACATACTTGAGATCAAAAAGATGACTGATTTTTGTACCTTTTTGACTCACACAAGAATGAATTAGAACTTAAACCCCCTCATAATTGTATCTCAAAACAGTTTTGCAAAATGGCAGCTTTAAGCAAATAGAATTGGCGAGAAATGTATCCCCAGTCAGAATGTTAACAAGCTACACAACTGTAGCAATTGTGCATTATATGCTGTTGCCAAAACAACATTTTGGAGGGAGTGCAATGTATTAACCTCATTATGTTGCTCTATCCGAAAAAAACCAAAGATAAAGTTCAAGGCAAATATGCTTTCGATTTAACATCATTCAATAGATGGTGTGCCATATGTATTTTATTTTGAAAGGACTGCTGCTGAGTGAAGTCTTTCCTTGTAATTTTCAAATATTCAGCACTTTGGCATAACTCAGATGTGGTATCCTGGTGTGTTAAGAGCCTATAAACACTTGGGATGAGTTATTTGAGAGCTCCTCTGATCTACCACAGTGTATTCAGCAGAAACCATGGAGATCTGGGGATCATTGCCAGAGTCTGCTTGCACTGTTCCTGAGAAGGTGGTGATTTTCAAAGTTCAAAGTATGGACCTATATATGTTGCCAAATACTATCCTGAGATTATTTTTCTTGCAGGCATTTATAGTAGAACAAAGAAATATAACAGAATCAATGAAAAACTATATGCAAAGACTGACAAACAGCCAATGTACAAAAGACAAATTTTGAAAATACAAAAAGATAATAGTCAGATAGATAGATAATTCTAAGGACATGAGATGTAGAGTCCTTGAAAGCAAGTCCATAGGTTGTGGAATCAGTTCAGAGTTGAAGTGAGTGGAGTTAGCCACACTGGTTCTAGAGCCTGATGGCTGCTGGGTTATAACTGTTCCTGCTTTCAACCGATGAGCAGCTTTACAGAACCACTTTAGTTCATGTGGAAATGGCACCCCAACAATGCGGCCTTTTAGGCAGTTCTGGGATCGTAACCCAAGGAATGAATGAATGAATGATGTTTCTTAAAGCCAGGATGCTGTGTAACTTCGGCAGGTTTGGAAGGGACACATTACAATCATTGAAACTGATGGTTCTACTAAATTGTCTCTAATTGTTTACTGTACAGTGCAATCATGTGTTAAAACAGAACTGTTGTGCTTATTCAAGTTTTTTTTAACGTATCGCACCAGACAGTCAGCCATTCTTGTCTAGCGCGTGGTGTCAGGATTGGTCTCCTTTCAGATTAACCGGGTCACGATATGAATGTTCCTGACTCGACCCTTGTTTTTTACAAGGCCGAGTGGCTAGCTTGATGCTCAACCGGGCACGGATGGAAAGTACGCTCGGGGGTGGCCAAACTTGGATTCGAACTCGGGAACCTTCGCTCCAGAGTCCAGCATTGATGCCATTGCATCACCAGCCCGCCTATTCAAGTAGATCATGGCTGCCCTATATGTCACTTCTATTTATCCAATTTTTCTTCCACACTCATCTACCACTACCTCGATGAACCATCAGACACAAAGTGCTTGGAGGGGAAATACACAGTCTAGATTTCAGGCTGAGATCCTTCATTGGGTCTGGAAAGAAAGGGGGGAAGAGGCCAGAATAAGAAGGTGTGAGGTGGGTAAATTCTACTATCGATCATCGACCTGTCTCTGTCTTCCAGAAGCATCTGTCTGCCTTCCCAGCCTGCTTCATCTGCCTCTCCTCAGTCCACAATCTCCCATAGGCTCCAAGCTCACCAAACCTTCGCTCCTGTTTATTCTGGTTATCTTCTCTCCACTCTTATCAACCTGGTTTATGGTGCTGATCCAATGTTGACAATTACATCCCACGGTTGTTGTCTAACCTGCAGAGTCCCTCTAGCACAGGGGTTCCCAATCTGTGCTCTTGTGCGGTCAGATAAATTAATGTTAAGGGTCCATTGTATTAAAAAGGTTGGGAATCCCTTCTCTAGCAGATTGTTGTTCTGATTTGAGAGTTTTTCTGTCGCTGGGAGTAACAACCTGCTATTTTTATTCTAGGTATTGAAAGTAGTGGTTTAGAAAAGTGCCTTATTGAGTGTTATGAAGTTCGCATATTCTGCCGATAGTGGAGGAAGATGGTCGATGTCTATTTTTATAGATGGACTGCAGTACAAGCAGTCTATTTTCCCTTGAATAGTATTAGCATTCTTGAATAATTGCAAATGACTGCAACCTCCATGACAACCAAGTATGTGTGGTAGGTGGTGACAAAGACTGAGGGAACCAGGAGATGAATCACTTGGATTGCCCAGATACTGACACGCTCTTTTAGCCACATTGGGCCACAACAACGTCTCATGTCTCACGCATGAGGCCAATATGGGACAGAAAATTATCGAATGGGCAGTTGGTTGATATTTCAGAGGCTAGGCAATCCTTTGCTTGTCTCGACTTGGCAGTTGTTTGCTCACAGCAAGGGGAATAAAGAATACCAACTCAGCAGGCCAGGCAGAATCTGTGGAAAACAGTAAACATTCGCTATTTCTGGACTGGGCAGCCTTCAATCTGATGGCACGAACACTGATTTTTCGAACTTCCAGTAATCACGCCCCCCTTCACCATTCCCCATTTCTGTCTCCCTCTTTCACCTTATCTCCTTACCTGCCCATCACTTCCTTTTAGTGCTCCTCCCCTTCCCTTTCTTCAATGGTCTTCTACCCTCCACTATAAAATTCCCCCTTCTTTATCCTGTTATCTCTTCCACCAATCAACTTTCTAGTTCTTTAGTTCACCCCTTACCCCTCTCCCAGTTACACTCATCACCTGCCACCTTGCACTTCCTCCCCTCCCTCCATTTTCTTACCCCAACTTTTCCCCTTCCTGTCCAGTCCTGATGTAGGGTGTTGGCCCAAATTGTTGACTGTTTTTCATGGATGCTGCCTGGCCTGCTGAGTTCCTCCAGCGTTTTTTTATGTGTTGCTTTGGATTTCCAGCTTCTGCAGATTTTCCCCTGTTAAAGATTATCAGTATTGCTTCTTCCATTTTGAGCAGTCAGCGCTCTGGGATTCTACACTTTCTCCAGGCAAGCTTTCAGGTTATGATTTTGGCAGTCCAGCAAACAACGTAGCAAAGGGATTACATTGAACATGTCTGCTGAAACTGAAACTTAGAACAGGTGTTCCCAACCTGGGGCCCATGGACCTCTTGCATATGGGATTGATTCACGGCATAAAAAAGGTTGATAACTCCTGGCTTAGAGGGAGATGGGCCAAACTCAGGCAGATAGGACTAGCTTAATTAGGCAACTTGACGGCACAGATAAGTTGTCCAGTTCCAAGGAGACTTTCCATATTGTTAAAAGGTTTCCCATCTCCACTGAGTGTTGATCCCCAATAATTACAGAATTACATTTTGGCACAAGTGCCTATCCAGAGAACCTCAATAACATTTCAAGTACTCTATGTATTTCCCAAGTCAATGGCTTTGTTAACACATCATTGCCGTTATGAGATATTACACATATTACAGATAAATATTAGCCTTATTTGTCACATGTACATCGAAACACACAGCAAAAAGTACTATTTGTCTCAAGTCCAATCAGTAAGGGCTTTGATGGGGGCAGCCTACAAGTGTCACCACATGGCATGCCCACATGCCCTAACCATACGTCTCTGGAATGTGGGAAGACATCGGAGGATCAAGAGGAAACACACCTGATCACGGGGAGGAGATACAAATTCATTACAGACAGTGGCAGGGATTGAACCCCTGGACTCATGCTGTAGTAGCACTGAGCTAATCACCTTGCCACTTATAGCAAGCCTGAATACTGATCTGAACATGGTTTGTGTGTATCACTGCCCAATATAATAGCAGATTATAAAAGCAAAGGTTAAGGATGAATATCGTTCTGTGAAGTATTTACATTCACTGCTCGAAGTATAACTGTGTAGCATTCCCCAAATGGAGGACACATACAACAGATGGAGTTTATTAGGAACTTCAAAGGTATTTTTGTAGGCTGATTCCGATTAATCTTTATCATGTTACTGAAGTGTTACAGAGTGTGTTATGAACCAGCCACCAATCAAGTAAACAATCTGAAAAAATACATCATGGGTTGTGACAGAAAGCAAGGATAGCTAACAGGCGCATGTTTCTGACTAGATCATCGCATTATCAGAGTGTTGAAAGGGAAAAAATAGGAGCAGGAGCAGGCCACTTGCCCCTTCATGCTTGTTCTGGCATTCAACTCCATGATAGTTGATCATCGAAATTCAGCACCTTGTCCTGCCTTTCAGCTCACATTCCTCGATCCCTCCACCCCAATAGTACAGGGGTCACCAACCTTTTGTGCACCGTGGACCGGTTTAATATTGACAATATTCTTGTGGACTGGCTGACAGGGGGGGAGGGGGGTATTAATCACAACCGGAATACAGCCATAATCAAAGGGGGTTCCTTATGTCCAGTCTATTCCACAATTTAGTTTTCATGGCTATCAGCCCTTGCTTCTGTCCAGCTTGCTCACGTTTTTTCCGCTTAAAAAACTCAATGGGTTTGTCTTTAAGTGCAGGGTGCTTGGACTCGGGGTACTGAAGCAGTTCTGGGGGCTTCATTGCCTCATTAGACAGCCTCCCTGCCTGAACTTCAGCCGCCTGCCAGACGCCTTGGCCAGGTACGGCTGGCCGTGGGTGGGGTGAAAGGACAAGGTAAGGGCTGGAGGTCCCCGTGCTGGGGCTGCAGCAGTCGCAGTCCAAAGAGAGCAACCCACTGAATGAGGAGTGCGAAAGGGCGCGCACGCGCCCGCTCCCCTTGTAGGTAGATAGGCAGGATCTATCTGCCGACAAAAGTTTGGCTCGAGGGATGACTTTCAGTAGATCACAGCGAGGTAGCTGCTCTGCTAATTATGAAAACTCGAGCCCAAGTTAGGTCATCTGCGAATATTTTAGCACCAGGTTCCTCACGAACATTTGGTGTGCTAAACAGGTTAGAGACAGTGCCCATCTGTCCGCGCTCCAGCCCAGTAGCAACAGCACTTCCTGCAGGCCGCCCGAGGCCAACCAGTGACCCCTGGCACGAAGGTATCACTGCATTTACGTGACTGATGACCTCGCGTGCGTTCAAGTTCAACAGTGGGCATGACAGGGAACGAGGAAAGGTGCAGCTGACTCGTATCACCAAATCATATTGTTTCCTCACTTGAGGTGTTTGGGGACCACAGCCATAGTAAAATGTCCAACACCTTTTCAATAAAATGACTGTACGTTTCTTTCTTTGCATTTGCACATAATGTCTTCTTGTGCACAGTGGTTGTCTGTCAGACATTGTGTGTAATTTTCCATTGATTCTACTGTATTTCTTTGTGCTACTTTGAATGCCTGCAAAAGTTAATCTCAGGGTTTTCGTGTAGCAGTTAGTGCAATGCCAATACATTCAGTATTTGGAGTTCAATTCTAGCATGGTCTGAAAGGAGGTTGTATGTTCTACTAGTGACTGTGTGGGTTTCCTCTGGGTGGTCCAGCTTCTTCCCATAGTCCAAAGATGTACCAGTTAATAAGTTAATTAGTCCTTGTAAATTGTCCTGTGCTTGCGCCAAGGTTAAATAGGCAGGTTGGTGGCAGCATAGCTTAGTGAGTCAGAAGGGCCAATTTGCACTGTATTTTGAAATAAATACTGTGACATGATAGTGCAATCACTGAAGTCGAGTATGACGTTCTCATAAGGGGTTGTCTCTGGTTGGGTCCTCCAGTGACTGTAGAGGCTGATCCAGGACTCACCTATTCTGGTGCTGTGTGGGCAAGTTAATTCGTGGACTAAGTCAGTCAAAAGTGTTTCGAATTAGCAAGGAAAATGGAGTTGGCAAAAGAACAGTGTTATTTTTTTTGAAAGTGGAAACAGCCTCGGGCTGTAATATGACCAGTTCCCATTCCTCTTTCACATATGACACTCTAACGGTTTCAGGTTCATAATTCAGTTTGACAAACCAGTGTGGTGCAAAGGGAAAGAAGCGATTTTGGATATTGGTTTATTATCGTCACAGACTGAGGTGTAGCGAAAAGCTGTCGCTTGTAAACACAAGAAATTCTGCAGATGCTAGAAATCCAGATCAACACACCCAAAATGCTAGAGAGCAAGTCAGGCAGCATTTATGAAGAGGAATAAACAGTCACCATTTTAAGCCAAGCCCCTTCATTAGGATTGGAAAGGAAGTGGGAAGAAGCTAGAATAAGATCGATGGGGGGGGAGCGGAAAGAGTCCAAATGGCAGGTGATAATCAGGATGCAATCAGGGTAGGTGAAACCATAACGACATAACTATCAAGGTGGACGATCAACCCTTCATTTTCCATTGTGGACCCAAACCCTGACTGTTTATTCCTCTCCAGAGATGCTGCCTGACGTTTTGGGTTCCTCAAGCATTTTGTGTTTGATGTGTTTCTATTTGTCAATCTTGCTAATGCTTGCAATTGTAACTGTAATTCAGAACTACACCCTGGAACACCCTGTGGCTGATAGTATCTAGTAGGTGACACTGCCCACTCTTTTGTTATCAATTTCAGAATACAGAGAAAGGGGAAGAGAGAGGAGATAATATTTTTTAAAAAGAACTGTAGCTCAACCTGCTGAACCACTCTTTACAAGAAGTGTTGCAACACTGTTGTTGATGGGCTATCTCTGTAGCTTTCAATGCTTTAGAATGAAAATGCTGCAATACTTGACATGCCTTCACACCAGATATTATGAGAAATGTTGCAGAACAACATGATGACACAATATTACAGCCAACACAAACGTGACTGGTTTGTCAACAAGAATGTTGGATGTCACGGTAATATAGCGATTAGAGTTCAGAGTTCAAGTCCGGTGCCATTCGGTAATGATTCCCTGTATATCCTCCCCGTGGAGTGCTTGAGTTTTCCCCAACTGCTCCGATTTCCTCCCACACTCCAAAGACTACCGGGTAGGTTAATTCTTCATTGTTAATTGTCCTGTGATTAGGTTAGGGTTAATTGTGTTTATCAGGTGTCGCTGGGGCAGCATAGCTTGATGGGCTGGAAGAACCTACTCTGCATTGTATTGCTAAATAAATAAATTAATTAAATTAAATAAATAAAACATAATTCTGCGTTGAGATAGTGATTGATTTCTTCCACATTTGAACAATAAATCCCTCTCAAAAACACATTCAGTGGCAGTAAAGTGCACTTTGATAATGTGATAAGCATGGGAACAGTGCCATATAGATGTAGGTCTTGCTTTTACTGCTTTCAGTTTGGCTACTAAAATACTTCTGCAATACCTGTATTATGGTGGCACTGGAGTATAGTGAATAGTGTAACACTATAACAACACTGGTGAACCAGGCTCAATTCCTGAAAGTTTACACGTTCTCCCCATGAATGCATGGGTTTCCTCCAGGTGCGCCAACTTCCGCCCGGATTCTAAAGATGTATGGGTTTGCAGGCTAATTGATCACGTGGGTATGTATATTGATCACGTTGGGGATGTAGGCTCATTGGCTTGAAGGGCCTGTTATTGTGATGTATCTCTAAATGCTTAAAAAAATTAAAACACCTGACTAACAGACCAATTACAATTTCAAGGTCTCATACACAAGGAAATCTGCAGATGCTGGAAGTGCAAGTAACACACACAAAATGCTGGTGGAACGCAGCAGGCCAGGCAGCATCTATAGGGAGATGTATAGTCGACGTTTCGGGCCGAGACCCTTCATCAAGGTTAACTGAAAGAAAAAATAGTAAGAGATTTTGAAAGTGGGAGGGGGAGGGGAGATCCGAAATGATAGGAGAAGACAGTTGGAAAGTTGATTGGCCAAAGGGATACACAGCTGAAGAAGGGAGAGGATAATGGGACAGGAGGCCTAGGGAGAAAGAAAGAGGGAGGGGAGCACCAGAGGGAGATGGAGAGCAGGCAAGAAGTGATTGTGAGAGGGGCAGAGAGAGAAAAAAAGAGAGAAAAGAAAAAAGGGGGAATAAATAAATAAATAGACAGATAGATAGATAAGGGGTGGGGTAAGAAGTGGGGGGCATTTACGGAGGTTAGAGAAATCAATGTTCATACCATCATGTTGGAGGCTACCCAGACGGAATATAAGGTGTTGTCCCTCCAACTTGAGTGTGGCTTCATCTTGAAGAGAGGAGGCCATGGATAGACATATCACAATGGGAATGGGACGTGGAATTAAAATGTGTGGCCACTGGGAGATCTTGTTTCCTCTGGTAGACAGAGCGTAGTGTTCCGCGAAACGATCTCCCAGTCTGCGTCAGGTCTCACCAATATATAAAAGGCGGCACCGGACACAGTAAACCACACCAGCCGACTCACAGGTGAAGTGTCGCCTCACCTGGAAGGACTGTCTGGGGCCCTGAATGGTGGTGAGGGAGGAAGTGTAAGGGCAGGTGTAGCACTTGTTCTCCTTACAAGGATGAGTGCCAGGAGGGAGATCGGTGGGAAGGGATGGGGATGAATGGACAAGGGAGTCGCGTGGGGAGCGATCCCTGTGGAAAGCAGAAAGGGGTAAGGGAAAGATGTGTTTGGTGGTGAGATCCCCTTGGAGGTGGCGGAAGTTACAGAGAATTATATGTTGGACTTGGAGGCTGGTGGGGTGGTAGGTGAGGACAAGGGGAACCCTATCCCTAGTGGGGTGGTGGGAGGATGGGGTGAGAGCAGATGTGCATGAAATGGGAGAGATGTGATTGAGAGCAGAGCTGATGGTGAAGGAAGGGAAGTCCCTTTCTTTAAAAAAGGAAGGCATCTCCTTCATCCTGGAATGAAAAGCCTCATCCTGAGAACAGATGCAGCAGAGATGGAGGAATTATGAGGAACTTTTGCAAGAGACAGAGTGGGAAAAGGAATAGTCCAGGTAGCTGTGAGAGTCCGTAGGCTTATAGTAGTTATCAGTAGATAAGCTGTCTCCAGAGATAGAGACAGAAAGATCAAGAAAGGGGAGGGAGGTGTTGGAAATAGTCCAGGTAAATGTGAGGGCACGGTGAAAGTTGGAGGCAAAGTTAATGAAGTCAACGAGCTCAGCATGCGTGCAGGAGGCAGTGGCAATGCAGTCGTTGATGTAGCAAAGGAAAAGTAGGGGACAGATACCTGGATACCTGTATAGGCTTGGAACATGGACTGTTCCACAAAGCCAACAAAAAGGCAGGCATCGCTGGGACCCATACGGGTGCCCATGGCTACACCTTTGGTTTGGAGGAAGTGGGAGGAGCCAAAGGAGATATTATTAAGAATTAGGACAAATTCTGCTAGATGGAGGAGAGTTGTGGTAGAGGGAAACTGGTTAGGCCTGGAATACAAAAAGAATCAGAAGGCTTTGAGACTTTCCCGGTGGGGGATGGAGGTATATAGGGACTGGACATCCATGATGAAAAAATGGCAGTGGGGGCCAGGGAGCTCAAAATCATTGAAAAAAATTCAAAATTCATCACTCCTTGCCTGCTCTCCATCTCCCCCTGTTGCTCCCCTCCCCCTTTCATTCTCCCTAGGCCTTCTGTCCCAGGATCCTCTCCCTTCTCCAGCTCTGTATCCCTTTTGCCAATTATTCCCAGCTCTTAGCTCCATCCCTCCCCCTCCCACTTGCAAATATCCTACTATCTCTTCTTTCAGTTAGTCCTGACGAAGGGTCTCAGCCTGAAACGTTGACTGTACAGATGCTGCCTGGCCTGCTGCGTTCCACCGGCATTTTGTGTGTGTGTTCCTTCCAGGTCTCATGTTGTTTTTTAAAGTTAGCACTCCCAGCTTACAGAAATAACTTTCATATTAATTTCTGCTGTTATACAGTTGTTGAAAGGAACTTCCTGGTGAAAATAAATCAACCTATCAACAGTGATGAAACCTTTTTGGCATATCCGGCATTGCAACACTACCTCAACAGAGCAATGAAATAAATGTAAGAGAAATCAGCTGTACCCTTCTTGTTTTACCTACTGGCAGTTGTATAAAAATATTGTGGGATATATGGGTGGCTATTATTGAATTACAACAACAAAGAAGTCAAGATTGAGTTCATGTTCCCATTCATTTGTATGTGCCTCAAATTCCAAAAGACCATGGTACGATTTCTCTCTCTCTGTTAAAAAAAAATGATGTGCTAACATTGGAGAAGGTTCAAAAGAGGTTCATGAAAATGATTCCGGGACTGAAAGGCTTGTCATATGAGAAGCGTTTGACGGCTCTTGGGCCTCTACTCACTGAAATTCAGAAGAATGAGGGTGAAGTTCACTGAAACCTATCAAACATTGAAAGACCCTGATAGAGTGGATGGGGGAGAAGAAGTTTCCCATGGTGGGGGTATCTTAGAACAGAGGACACAGCCTCAGAATAGAGGAAAGAGATGAGGAAGATTTTAGGAAAGAGATGAGGAAGGATTTCTTTAGCTGCAGCGTGGTGAATATGTGGAATACATTCAAGTTGGAAATATATGAAACATTCATTAGAGTCATAGAGCTATGGAAGCAAGCCCTTCGGCCAACTGACCCATGCTGACCAAATTAACTGACTTGATGGTAAATCTGTGGAATTCATTGTCACAGGCAGCTGTGGAGATCAAGTCACTTTGTATATTTAATACAGAGGTTGATAAATTCCTGATTAATCAGGGCATGAAGGGATACAGGGAAAAGGCAGAAGATTGAGGCTGAGAGGGAAAGTGGATCAGATGTGATGGAATGCTGGAGCAGACCTGCCCAGCCAAATGGCCTAATTCTGCTCCTATGTCTTACGGTTTTAAAACTGAATCGGAAATGACTTGGAAATGCACATGCCAAAGAAGTTGGGTTGGCTGGACACAAAGAGTATGCACAAGCATTATAATCGGCACATTAGCATAGCAGTTAGCAAATTGCTTCACAACACCAGCGATTGGAAGATCGGGTTTAAATTCCCACCACTGTAAGGAGTTTATACACCCTCCCTGTGACGATGTGGGCTTCTTTCAGCTGTTCTGGATTCCTCCTGCATTCCAGACAAACAGTTTTGGGTCAGTAAATTGTGAGCATGCTCTGTTGGTAGCAGAAACATCACAACACTTGCGGGCTGCTCTCAGCACACCGTCGGACTGTGTTGGTCACTGACACAAATGACACATTTCACTGTATGCTTCAATATACGTGTGATAAACAAACCTAAATGTTTGTCTTTATTTTTAAACTTGCAAAAGCAAAACTGGTAAATTATCACAGCTGGGGGAAAGTAACAAAAGGCCCCCGACAGAAACAACAGCTCAAATTTCAGTTACCGGTGGGCGTATCTTCCTCACAAATAGGGTAACAGGTTCAACATCAGCAACTGTACAAAGCAGAAATAATTGATCTCTTCACCAATACAGCTCTGAGTTCATCCCACAGTTTGTGTTTTGATTCAGCCCCTTGAGCATATACTATCATTCAACAGGACTCTACCTGCGACCCAGCTCTACATCCTTGTCTTTCCAGGCCGTACCTTGATAAATTTTAAATTTATTACTGAGCCCAGCATCTTGCTAGGCGCACAGATGCTGCAATCTTCTCCATGCTTTAAGATCACTTGGTTCTCCAGATATTATGAATGGTGGCTTCTGAATATTTATTGAAATACAGCACAGGGTAGTAGTCCCTTCTGGTCCTTTTAAACCATGTCACCCAGCAATTCCCCGATCTAACCCTAGCCTGATCACAGCACAGTTTCCAATGACCAATTAATCTACCAACCAGTAAACCTTTGGACTGTAGGAGGAAAATGGGCCCCTGGAGGAAGCCTGTGTATCCACTGAGAGAACGTACAAACTCCTTACAGGCAGTGGTGAGAATTGAACCCGGATCATCTGGTACTGTAAAGCGTTGTGCAAACAACTACGCTGCCATTCTGCCCGTGAGTTTAGATGATTAATATGTGTCCTGAAAACTGAATGAATAAATGACGCAATTTATAATTGGCTATGGGATGCCTCAGAAAAGGAAATTCCAAAATTAGGTATAAAACTATAAAAGTCCAGAATGCATGCTTGCATAATTATCAGAATCAAAATCAGGTTTAGTATCACTGGTATATATCATGGAATTTGATGTATTTGCAGCAGCAGCACATCATATTGCAACATATGATAATTTTTAAAAAACATTAAATCAAGTCGGTAGTGCAAAGAGAGCAGGAAAAAATAGAAAAGACGTCAATATATTATGGCCAAAGCACTCAACATAGAAATGCACTTCCATATTACAGCAATATAATTTCTTTCACCAGCCATTTGCGTAATAAAATAATAACATCAAACAGAAGCAGCATTTCATTCCCATGCTCTCCTGCTTATTGTTAACAATGGATGCCAATCGGTAACTCTGTCCTTCTCAAATTCCTTTTCAGCATTCAATTCATTTCTCCCATAATAGTTGTCAGACTATGTTTCTGGTTCTCCTCCTTCCTTGTGTTGATTCACTTCTTGTACGTTGTAGGTAGATTGTTGTGGGCGTATCTGCCATTCTCATTGCGGAATTTTTGTTTATCATTCTCCCAACCTGCAGACCGTGTTTCGATCCTTGCTGAGTCACTGTTCCTCTTACGTGCTCTGACAACCTCTTTTGCTATCTGCCATCCTGATGCAATGTTGTGCTATCCTCCTTTATCATGTACACCTCTGTCACACACCTCTTTTGTGAATTTCCCCCCTTACTACATCCTTTCTCTCATTTTTAAATCTTGGTCATTTACATATTTTCTTTGTTACACTTTCAATTTGTCTTTAAAACTTTCTCTTTCTCTTCATAACTTTAACTTTTCAAACTTTGCACTCTCACACTCAGTCTTCCAGTTTCTTTTCAAGTCTTTCAATTACACACTTAATGTTTATCTGAGCACAAAGTAAAAGGTCACAAGGTCAAAGGTTGAGTATGTATTACCCTACTGTACTATTGCCACAAAGCAACAAGTTTCATGGCATACAGTGCCTGTAAAAAATATTCAACTCCTTGAAAATTTTCACGTTTTATTGTTTTACAGCATTGAATCACAATGGATTTAATTTGGCATTTTTTCAACAGAACAAGGTTATTTCATGTCAAAGTGAAAATAGATATCTACAAAGTGATCTAAATTAACCACAAGTATAAAACACAAAATAATTGATTGCATAAATATTCACCCCCTTTAATATGACACACCAAATCATCACTGGTTCTAGTCAATTGGTTCTAGAAGTCACATAATCAGTTAAATAGAGATCACCTCCACACCTCCAAATAGAGAGTCAAGGTGTTTCAATTGACTGTAGTAAAAAGATATCTTTATCTGGAAGGTCCAAAGCTGGCGAGTCAGCATGAAGACAAAAGGAGACTTCAAACAACTCCTCAAAAAACGTGATTGAAAAGCTCAAGTCAAGAGATGAAAACAATAAAATCTCCAAGTCACTAAATATCCCTTGCAGTACAGTTAAATCAATCATCAAGAAATGGAAAGTATATGGCATTGCTGTAAAACTGCTGAGATAGGCCGTCCTCAAAAACTGACTGACCGGATAAGAATGGGACTAGTGAGGGAGGCCACCAAGAGACCTATGACAACTCTGGAGGAGTTACAAGCTTCAGTGGCTGAGATGGGAGAGACTGCACATACAAATCACAAACAAGAAAATATGCAAATACTAGAAATTTGAGCAGCACACACAAAATGCTGGAGGAGCTCAGCAGGCCAGGCAGCTTCTAGGAAAAGAGTAGTCGATGTTTCAGGCTGAAACCCTTTGGCAGGACACACAACAACTGTTGCCCGGGTGCTTCACCAGTCACAGCATTATGGAAGAGCAGCAAAGAGAAAGCCACTGTTGAAAAAAACTGACAAGAAAGCTCATCTAGAGTTTCAGAATCTCAGAAGGCATGTAGAAGGCTCTGAAGTCAGCTGGAAAAAGGTCATATGGTGTGATGAAGAGCCTTTTGACCATCCGACTAAACGCTATGTTTGGTGTAAGCCAAACATCACACATTATCAAAAACACACAATCCCTACCGTGAAGCATGGTGGAAGCTGCATCATGCTGTGGTGATGCTTCACTGCAGCAGGCCCTGGAAGGCTTGTGATGGTAGAGGGTAGAGGGTAAGATTAATGAGGCAAAATACAGGGAAATCCTGAAGGAAAACTTGATGCAGTCTGTAAGAGTACTGTGACTTGCAGAAGGTTTGTTTTCCAGCAAGATAATGAACTCAAGCACGAAGACAAAACCACACAGAAACGGCTTAAGAACAGCAGAGTTAATGCCCTGGAGTGATCAAGTCAGAGTCCAGACTTCAATCCAATTTAAAATTTGTGTCTGGACTTTGAGGCACCATCAGTAACTCTGAGACATGGGTTAAGGTAGGCTTTTATTGGCTGGAAGAAAGCACAAGCAGCAAGTGACCATCACACAACATCCTGGAGACTGAGGAAGGGTCTGTGGCTCCAATCGCCTTTATACCAGGGTCTGTGGGAGCAGCCAGAGGAGCAGTCAGTAGTGGGGGCGTGTCCAGACAGGTATATGTAGTTCACCACAGACTTGAAAAGGGCTGTTCACTCACGATCCCCTTGTAATCTGGCAGAGCTTGAGCAGCTTTGTAAAAAAGAATGGGAAAAAATTGCAGTATCCAGATGTGCAAAGCTGATGGAGACCTATCCACACAGACTCAAGGGTATATTTGCTGCCAAAGGTGCATCTACTAAATACTGACTTGAAACATCTGAATACTTAAGCAATCAATTTATTTTGTGTTTTATATTTGTAATTCATTTCAATCACTTTATAGAGATCTGATTTCACTTTGACACAAAAGTCTTTTTCTGTTGATTAGTGTCAAAAAATGCCAAATTAAGTCAATTGTGATTCAATGCTGTAAAACAATAAAACATGAAAACTTCCAAGAGGGCTGAGTACTTTTTTTTAGGTATTGTATTTCAGTGATAGTAAACCTGATTCTGATTTTGAATTTAAAACTATTACAATAATGTGGGCGCTGAGATTTGCTTTTGCAAATAATGCAACAGTAGCCATCTGCTCAACGTTTTCAAAGTTTGGTCTATTTAGTGTTTTAGACTCGAAACAATCTTCTGTGAAACAAATATTCAGGTTCCATATCCTCCAGCTGTAAATTAATACTGCAATTATTTTACATTTTTGTGAATTCAACAGATTTGCCATTCTCTGGCTAAAAATCCTTCCTAATCCTTTCATCTTCTTTCTAAGAGGATGCCCCTCTATTCTGAGGTCGTCTGGCCTTAAACTCCCCCACCTGAGGAAATGATTTTGTGTGTGTGTGTGTGTGTTCTCCCTGGGCCCATGAGGACCATGCAGGTTTCCTCTGTGTGCTTTGTGTTCCACAAGTACATAGAAGTGCAAGGAAAAGCTTACTTCTCACAGCATAGCAGTCACATAGCATGAGAGATACACATTCACAAGAAAATTATAAATTATATCAAATTGTAAAAGAAAGAACATAATTAGAACAAAATAATTCCAATGCAATTGGAGGTGTTTCATATCGCCTGTGTTTTATTTCAGTTTGACATTTGTCTTAATAGATGGCATCTGCAAGAGTGTAACACTCCCTCAGCTCTGCATCAGAGCGTCATCTTAGACCATGTGCATGTGTTTCTGGGGTGGAACGTGAAGCTATAACTTGTGACTGAGATGAGGGTGTTAACAGTCTGTTAGGGAATATTCTGGAATTAGGGCATATAGCAAAGATTAACTTCAGCAACTCCCTCTAGCAACCAATCTTAAAACCTGAATGTGGATTGTAGATTAAATTTAAAATGCAGACCTGGACTACAGTTTCCTGGAGTTGTGTACATTAGTTAATTGAAAACCGGATATTGCTGATTAACATTCACTTTGTGTGTCTGGAGTGTGGGTGTAAAGAAGGAGGTGTGAAAAATGTATGTAATTCAAAGAAAGCATTGTAGATGCACGGTAATATAAAATTGCCCTTCGCTTTTCAGCTTATAAAATGTCATTTAATATTTAGTCGAAGAAGCATCTTCCTCTAAAGTGTGTCTCATTTTGTTGAATATAAGACAGCTTACATATCTACTAGCTGCTCACTCTGGTGACATTGTTCATGTTACAACACAATCAGCCAGAGATTACAGTAAATTCTTACTTACTGAGGCAAGAGGTATTAACAGTAAAATGAAAAATATAGGTTTTGATGAACCGGTGATATCAAGCTTCTCAACTTCAGTGCAGGGTTTGATGTACATACAGTAACCTTTCTTTTATGGCAGCTTAACAATAGAGCTCTGGCCTAACCTTAGAACTAGTCCTACTCTTATGGGAACTCGATATATTCATTCCTACTTCTACATCCTCTGTCTGAGTTAGAGGGTGCCCATATACATTTATCAAATTACACTTGAAAAAAGTACAAGTATGGCTTATCCATTTGAAAAGATTTCAACATGACAATAAATTTAGAAGCTGGCAGGCTCGCGTTGAGTTTTTTTTCCTTAAGCAGGTTTCTTTGTTGCTTCTTAACCCAGTAACAATAACTTCTCTTTTCATTCCAAAGTGCAATTGTGTGGAATGAACTGAGGTATTATGTTCAAAGGCTGAAATAAACACACTGCTACTCGAACCTATGAAATGAAGTGTATCTGGGAGTGAATATCAATGAAAGTTAATAACCTGAAGAGTACATATAGAATCTTTTCATTCCTGAGTGTTGGCAGCAGAATTGAAAACAGCTCAATTTATATAGCACATTTAACACAGTAAAATATTACAAAATCCTTCACAGGAATTGCTATCGAACAAAATTAGATACCAACCCAAATAAGGGAAGGTGATTTTCGGCTTCCTCAGAAATTAAAGAGGCACTTTAAAGGAGGAGAATAATTTTAGTTTTCAAGCTTGAAGGCGGAAAGTTTACATTGTAAAAAACACTGAACTGCTTGTCACTTGATTCTAATGTTGTTCACCACTTCAGAAAGAATGCTAAACCCACAATGAGGGACAGGACATGACTTGTATTTTTTTCTTACTCTTGCGCATTGAGTGTTGGTCTTTTATTTTTTATTTTATTCATTTTTTTCTTCATTAAATTGGGTTCTTTTGGGTTTCTTGCTTTATGGCTACCTGTGAGCAAGCAAACCTCAAGGTTGTATAATATATACACATTCTTTGATAATGAATGTACTTGAATTTTGAGTCTTTAAGGTACAGAGGACATAATCCTAAAGCAGGGTAGAGTGTTTCAGAGAAGTAATTCCATTTCAAAGTGTACGAACAGCTGAAGCTACGGATGGCAATGAAGGAGTGAAGAAAATTGGGGATCCACATAGGACACTTAAATGGACTAATGCTTCCAAGTTTATTGAACTACAATTAGTAATTGATTATTGGAAGATTGTATGCCTTATATGCAACAGGAATTATTCTACTTCTCTCTCCTCCTTTAACAAATTCTTCTGTATTAGCCATTCATACTACTATCCTCTTATGGCTGTTGTTCTTGTCTTTTTCTTGTGGTGTGTCTTTACATGTTGACAGATACAAAGCAAATGGAAGTTATTTTGGGGTTGGTCTCTGGAATGATGAGTTTAAGGGAGTTTAAGAGAATATGGAGACTGCAGAAAGCTGGATTGGCTTAATGGTCGACATCCTCTTCAATTTAGTATAGAATCATTAGAGCACTGTAGGCCATTCTTTCATCGTCTGCATGCTGAGCCAACTCATCTTTTCTATTCCCCCACCCCCACTCATTCGTTTCTGTGGCCTGCAGATTTATTTTCCTTTCTGACAATCACGATTAACTATTTTCACTCAGCTTACGAGAAGTTAATTCCAGATCAGAACTTTACTTTCATCAGGGGTGGTATGGTAGCATCGCAGTTATCATAATACTATCACAATGTCAGTGACCCGTGGTTAAATTCCTGCTGCTGTCTGGAAGGAGTTCATACATTCACCCTGTGACCATGGAGGTTTCCCTCGGGTGTTTTGGTTTCCTCTGAAATTCAAAAGATGTGTTGTTAGTTGGTCACTTGTGTAATGGGCGGTGCTGGAAGAGCCTATTATCATGCTTTATCTCTAAATAACCAAACAAATATATAAATAAATAAATATTCCTTATCTTGTACCCTGGATTTTGAATCAGTGTTCTCTTATTCGTGAGGCATCAGCTAACATGCATAGTTGTTCTCAGTTTACAGTCCAACCAGCCATGGTGCTGCATATCTCTGTACTATCATTTTACCTTCCCTTCAAGGAAAACTCCAGCCTCTGCAGCTGAACCTCATGACTGAAATACCTTGTCCATGGACTCAATTCCATACATCTCTCCTTTACCCTCACTGTGCCCTTCACAAAGTTAATGAAGTTCGGCGGCTAGAACTTGACATAAAAATCCAAAGGCAAACAAGTATTTTAAAAGTTCAGCCTCCCTGTTTTTGACTGTTTATTCCTCTCCATAGATGTTTCCTGACCTGTTCAGTTCCTCCAACATTTTGGGTGCTTTACCCTTGAATTCAATCATCTGCAGAATCTTGTGCTTTTACCAATAACAATCTCTTCCTAACAGTTTCATAAATTTATTTTTCACTAATTTTGGTTTATATCTTTGTTTACTGCTTTTCTGATTTAATCTGAATTAATACTTTTATCTTTTCCAGTCATGTGGTACTTAATGAATCCTCTTCATAACTATCCCCTTCCAGATATATAGAACATTTTATGCTGATTTCCTTCTCAGATATCGACAGCTTTGCCTTTACTATGACCTCGGTTTTTGTTTCGGCCGGGGCAACACTGCACAAGGAGACCGTTGTTAATTGATGCTGTTCTATATGTATTCTGAAAGAGTTTATGAATCATTTTCTCTAATGACTCGTTGCATATGAATGTTTTCATTAAAAGGAAAGTTTGTGAAGTTTCCAATGTGCCTCTTTACATCCATTCATTGGAGTGAACAGCCATATCTAACTAAAAGTCAGAACTGGTCACAATGTCACGGGAGGTCATATGTTAACAACTTTAATTCTTTTCATCCCCTTAGCATCACAGCAAATGACGTCTTCCATTACACCAGCAGAGCATTTTCCAAAGTCTGATGTTTCTGTGCATTTACAAACGTAGTTTGCAACTAAAGAATCAGCAGGGTTTTGTTTTCAGCAATAATAAAAATCCAATCCGTATCTACATTTTGTTGCCATTTATTGGGTTTCAAATCATATTGTCAAGTCAAGTCACTTTTTATCGTCATTTCGACCATAACTGCTGGTACAGTACACAGTAAATAATTAATTATAATAATTAAGTAATAAGTAATTATAAGCAATTAAAATAAGTAATTATAATTCATGTTCTTTGGATTTAAGAACAAGTAATGATAGCCAAGTAGAAGGTGCACAATACTTTTCAGTGCCAATAATTGGTAATCTGGATTTAATTCCAGCTAATCTAACCATATGACTTTACATTGGTATGTTGTGGGCATGCTATGTGCCACTGAAACTATGACAACACATGCAGGCTGCCCACCCAATACATCCTTGACTGTGTTGGTCTTTGATGCCAATGACACATTTCACTGTATGTTTTGATGTTTTACGTACATATGACAGATAAAGCTAATCTTTGAATATTTTATGATTCATTTATCTGGTTTTGCTAATCTCTTCCTCCAGATCTCCCAATATGTCCTTATGCCATAAAACTTTGAATTAAAGTTTTCAAGTAGAGAAATAGAGAAAGAACATCATATTTGTAATACCATATTTCTCTGTCACAGAGATATACACTCAGAGAATCATAGCTTCTTACTTAAGATGTTTAATTCAGTTATTGCACCATTTACAAAGGGGAACTGTGTGCTGGATTCTTCCTTGTCAACATCCATTTACTTAATCAGTCCAAATTCATCCTTTTCCTTGAAGTTGCAGTCGTGATACAAACTTTTCTTTCCATGTTCTTTCATAGAAACATAGAAAATAGGTGCAGGAGTAGGCCTTTCGGACCCTCAAGCCTGCACCGCCATTCAGTATGATCATGGCTGATCATCCAACTCAAAACCCTGTACCTGCTTTCTCTCCATACCCTCGATCCCTTTAGCCAAAAGGGCCATATCTAACTTCCTCTTAAATATAGCCAATGAACCGGCCTCAACTGTTTCCTGTGGCAGAGAATTCCACAGATTCACCACTCTCTGTGTGAAGTTTTTCCTCATCTTGGTCCTAAAAGGCTTCCCCTTTATCCTTAAACTGTGACCCCTCGTTCTGGACTTCCCCAACAACGGAAACAATCTTCCTGCATCTAGCCTGTCCAATCCCTTTAGAATTTTACACGTTTCAATAAGATTCCCCCTCAATCTTCTAAATTCCAGTGAGTCTAAGACTAGTCAATCCAGTCTTTCTTCATATGAAAGTCCTGTCATCCCAGGAATCAATCTGGTGAACCTTCTTTGTACTACCTCTATGGCAAGAATGTCTTTCCTCAGATTAGGGGACCAAAACTGCACACAATACTCTAGGTGTGGTCTCACCAAGGCCTTGTACAACTGCAGTAGAACCTCCCTGCTCCTGTACTCAAATCCTTTTGCTATGAATGCCAACATACCATCTGCCTTTTTTACCGCCTGCTGTACCTGCATGTCCACCTTCAATGACTGGTGTACAAAGACACCCAGGTATCGTTGCACCTCCCCTTTTCCTAATCGGCCACCATTCAGATAATAATCTGTTTTCCTATTCTTGCAACCAAAGTGGATAACCTCACATTTATCCACATTAAATTGCATCTGCCATGAATTTTTCCACTCACCTAACCTACCCAAGTCACCCTGCATCCTCTTAGCATCCTCCTCACAGCTAACACCGCCACCCAGCTTCATGTCATCCGCAAACTTGGAGATGCTGCATTTAATTCCCTCATCTAAATCATTAATATATATTGTAAACAACTGGGATCCCAGCACTGAGCCTTGCGGTACCCCACTAGTCACTGCCTGCCATTCCGAAAAGGTCCCGTTTACTCCCAATCTTTGCATCCTGTCTGCCAACCCATTCTCTATCCAGATCAATACCATACCCCCAATACCATGTGCTTTAAGTTTGCACACTAATCTCCTGTGTGGGACCTTGTCAAAAGCCTTTTGAAAATCTAAATATACCACATCCACTGGCTCTCCCCTATCCACTCTACTAGTTATGTCTTCAAAAAATTCTATAAGATTCGTCAGACATGATTTTCCTTTCACAAATCCATGCTGACTTTGTCCGATGATTTCACCTCTTTCCAAATGCGTTGTTATCACATCTTTGATAACCGACTCTAGCATTTTCCCCACCACCGATGTCAGACTAACTGGTCTATAATTCCCCGGTTTCTCTCTCCCTCCTTTTTTAAAAAGTGGGGTTACATTAGCCACCCTCCAATCCTCAGGAACTAATTCAGAATCTAAGGACTTTTGAAAAATTATCACTAATGCATCCACTATTTCTTGGGCTACTTCCTTAAGCACTCTGGCCCTGGGGATTTATCTGCCTTTAATCCCTTCAATTTACCTAACGCCATTTCCCTACTAACTTGTACTTCCCTCAGTTCCTCCATCTCACTAGACCCTCGGTCCCTTACTATTTCTGGAAGATTATTTATGTCCTCCTTAGTGAAGACAGTGTGGTGAACTACATATACCTGTCTGGACACGCGCCCCCCCCCCCCCCCCCCCGCTGGCTGCTCCTGTGGCTCCTCCCACAGACCCCAGTATAAAGCGATTGGAGCCACAGACCCTTCCTCAGTCTCCAGGATGTTGTGTGATGGTCACTTGCTGCTTGTGCTTTCTTCCAGCCAATAAAAGCCTACCTTAACCCTCGTCTCAGAGTTATTGATGGTGCATCAGACAGAACCAAAGTAGATATTCAATTGGTCTGCCATGTCTTTGTTCCCTATGATCAATTCACCTGTTTCTGACTGTAAGGGACCTACATTTATATTGACCAATTTTTTTCTTTTCACGTATCTATGAAAACAGTCAGTTTTTATGTTCCCTGCCAGCTTTCTCTCATAATCTTTTTCCCTTTCCTAATTAAGCCCTTTGTCCTCCTCTGCTGGTCTCTGAATTTCTCCCAGTCCTCAGGTGTACCGCTTTTTTTTGCTGATTTATATGTTTCTTCTTTGGACTTGATACTATCCCTAATTTCCCTTGTCAGCCATGGTGCACTACCTTCCCTGGTTTATTTTTTTGCCAAAATGGGATGAACAATTGTTGTAGTCTATCCATGTGATCTTTAAATGCTTGCCATTACATATCCACCATCAACCCTTTAAGTATCATTTGCCAGTCTATCTTAGCTAATTCATGTCTCATACCTTCAAAGTTACCCTTCTTTAAGTTCAGAACTTTGTTTCTGAATTAACTATGTCACTCTCCATCTTACTGAAGAATTCCACCATATTATGGTCACTCTTACCCAAGGGGCCTCGCAAGTCAAGCTTACTAACTAACGCTTCCTCATTGCTCAATACCCAATCTAGAATGGCCTGCTCTCTAGTTGGTTCCTTGACATGTTGGTTCAGAAAACCATCCCGCAAACATACCAAGAAATCCTCTTCCTCAGCACCCTTACCAATTTGGTTCACCCAATCTATATGTAGACTGAAGTCACCCATTATAACTACTGTTCCTTTTTTGCACGCATTTCTAATTTCCTGCATAACGCCATCCCCAACCTCACTACTACTGTTCGGTGGCCTGTACACAACTCCCACCAGCGTTTTCTGCCCCTTAGTGTTATGCAGCTCTACCCATATCGATTCCACATCCTCCAGGCTAATGTCTTTCATAAGCAATACTTTTTCTTTGGATTAAATTATCAGACGCAATCATTAATTTTTTTTTATATTGCTTACACAAAAAGAGGCCATGTAACCCATTAAAGACTGTAGGCTCCGGAGCAATCTCATTTCCCCATTTACTCCCTGTAACCTCCTCTCTTACACGTGCTCAGTAGCATATACACATACACAACACACACTTACACATAAACAGACTGACTCTCCTGTATTCACCTACAAAGTAAATTCATTATGAAAGTACGTATATATGTCACCATATACTAACCTGAAGTTCATTTTCTTGCAGGCATTCAGAGTAGAACAAAGAAATACAACAGAATTCTGAGAAACTACAGATGAACAAAAACTGACAAACAAGCAATTTGCAAAACACAAACTATATAAGACCAAATAATAAATAAATACAATAAATAGATAGATAGATAAATAAATACATACTTTCATACAAACATACATAAATAAATAAAAACTAAGAACACAAGCTACAGAATCCTTGAAAGTGAGTCCATCGGTGGTAAAATTGGTTCATTATTGTGGTAAGTGAAGTCATCCATACTGGTTTGAGTTGGCAATTTACAGTATCCTGTCTGAGCGATGTTAAAAAGCATCACCAAGGAAAATCAGGAAGGTTTTTCAAGCTCACACATTTTGGGATGACTTTAAAAGTTTCAGATATGTTAGCTGCCAGTGCAGGCCATCTCTGCAAGCACTCAAACACTGTAATGCTAAATATCACAAACCTGTGATCACAGACTTTGCAATTGATCACTCAATGCAACTTATTTAAACAGCCGTAAAATTTCTGCTTGCTGGTAGCTCTCTTATATGTTCTTATCTTGGTGTAATTTTCTAGTCTCAAAATACTCCAAGTGACTAGCTTGATGGGTTACAAGACAGCTGATTAGCAAAGGAAAAATTATGCTGCTGTAATGTAGATTGTTTGATTTGATATTAAAAACTGCATTGGCAACAATATTAAAATTGAAAAGCCGTGCCCACTGCTGCAAACACCAGTCAAAGTTTCCTCTAAATACATGATTTGATTATACCATTGAAAGTTGGAACAATAGTAGAGAATAGTGAATATTGGTGGGTTTTGCTATGTCACTGTTGTAAAGTAGAAATTAAAGGTGAACTGACAGCTTCATTGTTTGGCTACAGGTACAAGACCAGATGGAATTCAGCCAATCCACACTGACATTGATACAAAAACGGCCACAATCAGTCTTCAATAATGAGTAGGAAATCATCACCAGAGCAAAGGTATCCACTGCCTTAAATTTACACACAGTGTAACAAAAGAGACCCAAGATAATTGCTCAGAATTCTAACATAAATTTATTCAAGTTACTTTTAAGTCGGAGGTTCAAAACGCAGTATTAATGCATCTCTGTTTCATACACTTTGTTACCACCATCTCTACAATACATGCTAACTACCATATACAGTCACAAATTAGTCGCTGGCTTTGTGTTCCCTCATGAACATTGACCTAATCTCCCACAAATTCATTCCTTTTCAGTAAACAGAATATTGTGCTTTGAAAGAAGTTCGGCAAAAGAAGTGGTGATGAATCTATATGGAATCAGGGATGTCACAGCAGGGAAGGCAACCATCTGGCCCATGGAGTCCGCACTGGCTCCTTGTGGAGTAATTAATTCAATCTCCCTCTTTTAAACTTTACAGGAAACTACTTACTTCATTTCTTAATGCACCTCTTCATTTCTTTAATACAACCCTGACTGTCTGCTTCCACAGAGTTCCAGATCAGCAACGTTTGCTGTGTAATTCCAATCCTCCCGTTCAGATCTCTGTTCCTTGTGCCATCCATAGGAACAGCTTCTCTCTCTTTACCATCATGATCTTGTATATTTGCATCACATTTCCTTTCAAATTTGTTTGCCCTAGGACATAATTAAATGTTTTGATCCAGCTCCTCACTAAAATTGCAGGATTTCAATTTTCCATACGTCAGAATTTCTAATTACTAAATTAAGGTGCTGCACAAAAAGCTTAGGCATGTATGTACAGGTAGGGTGCAGAATACTTTTGCACAGTACTGTCTTTGTCATCGTGGAGGAGAGAGAGAGTTTGCAAATTTGACGGAAGCCAAAGACGTTGGGAATGGAGAGGGTGGAGTGCCATGGGGGTGGGGGGGGGGGGTGAATTTGTGGGACTGGTGCAGAGGAGTGCCAGGGGCAGGTGGTAGCATGGGTGGTAGTAAACCCAGCTCTGAGAAACCAGAAGGCCATTTGATGCCAAACAATTGGTTTATTGATCATCGCAGTATGTCTCTCTGATGCTTCCAACTCCCTCCCCTCTTCCTTCCCCTTTTCCCAACCATGATTCTCCTCTCCCTGCCCCCTTCCCACCTACCACTCTCAGTCCACAACAGAATCAAGTTTGTCATCACTCACATATGTTATGAAATTTGATTTTATTTTGTAGCTGCAGTACACTGCAATGCATAAAATTACTATAGGACTGTGCAAAGGTCTTAGGCACCCAAGCTACATATATAGTATGTGCCTGATCAGTTGATACTGTGAGATACTGATACTTACCCAAGAGTTGATGAAGCAAACTGGCTGCCTTATGTCCAACCCACGCAAGTTTCCTTACCATTAAAGTCAAAGGAAACCAGTGAAGGTTTTTCAACAGATCCGTTTGCTCTCCATGCAAAACACAAATCAAGTCAAGTCACTTTTACTGTCATCTCGACCATAACTGCTGGTACAGTACATAGTAAAAATGAGACAATGTTTTTCAGGACTATGGTGTTACATGACACAGTACAAAAACTAGACTGAACTACATAAAAAAAACAACACAGAGAAAGCTAGACTACAGACCTACACTACAGACTACAAGCAGTTGAAGAAGCTCAATAGGTTGAATAGTTTCTGGAGAGGTAAAAGGACTTGTCAATATTGTGGGCCAAGACTCTGAATCAGGACTTCCTGCTCCTGCTGAATTTCATTCTGAATAGAAAAAGTGTTTGGAAGCTGTTCAAGAACTAAAATGTAGCTTGGGTGATAATTATCATCGGCTCAACAGTGAGCAGTGGTATAAATAATTACTTTTGGATTCCCTGCTTTACTGTGAGAGACATTAGAATCAGGATCAGAATCAGGTTTAATATCCGGGACATGCACTATGATGTGAAATTTGTATTGCAACTGCAGTACAATATAATACAGCAAGTAAAACATAATTTACATAAGTAGTGCAAGAAGAGAGCAAAAATAGTAAGGCGTGTTCATGCCTTGGTTCACTGTCTATTCAGAAATCTGATGGTGGAGGGGAAGAAGCTCAAGAACAAGTTCAAGTTAATTGCCATTCAATCGTACACGTGTAGCACCAAACGAACCAAAGTTCCGCTGGGCCCAGGAGCACAATACAGAGCAAATAACTAACATAAAACACAAAGCAATTTTGTTGCAAACAGATGAACAAATCACAGGTGTATTCAAGACACAAGTGAAAAAGTAAACAGTATAACACTACTGGTGCTTCATTCGTGATGAAAGCTGGGAGTTCAGGAGTATCAGGGCCCGAAGGAAGAAGCTATTTCCCATCGTAACAGTCCTTGCCCTAATGCTATGTACCTCCAATCTGATTGTAAGGGGTCAAAGAGATTGTTGTACAGATGGGGGGGGGGGGGGAATCACTGATGGACCCACTGAATCACTGGGTCCTGCGTACGCAGCATTTCTGATAAGTATCTCAGATCTCAGTGGAAGAGAGACCCTGATGATCCTTTCAAGTCAAGTCAAGTCGCTTTTTACTGTCATTTCAACCATAACTGCTGGTACAGCACACAGTAAAAACGAAACAACTTTCGTCCTGGACCATGGTGCTACGTGAAACAACACAAAACTACATTAAACTTCAGACCTACATGAGACTACATAAAGTGCACAAAACAGTGCAACACAGTACAATAAACAAGACAATAGGCACAGTAAAGGGCAAATTACAGTATAATAATAAATGATGTAAATGTAAGCAGTCCTTGCAATTGTTTGGAGGGTCTTGCAGATATCTTGCAACTCCCTCGGCAGACAGTGAGGCCGCTTGTCAGGGCACTCTCAATGGTGCTCCTGTAAAAAGTCATTAGAATGGGGGTGGGGATGAGGATGCCTCACTCAGCACATTCTTCTCAGGAAGTGCTTTCTTGACTAAAGAGGTGCTGTTGAGGGACTGTCCATTATGTGCACTGCCAGAAATTTGGTGCTCTTGACTCTCTCCATGGAGGAGCGGTTTACGAGCTCTTCTGAAGATGTCGAGTGTGTATCTTCAGGATCCTGGGTCTCCTCTCTGATGGTAGTAACAAGATGAGAGCATGTCCTAGGTGTTAGGGCCTTTAATGATGGATGTTGTCTCTTCGACATGTCGCCTTTTGAAGTATCCTCTATATTGTTGAGGCTTCTGCCATAATGGAGTAAGTTAGTGAACAAAATTGATTTTACAGCAGCTAATAATCTCAGACAGACAGACAGACATACTTTATTGATCCCGAGGGAAAATGGGTTTCGTTACAGCCGCACCAACCAAGAATAGTGAAGAAACATAGCAATATAAAACCATAAATGTTTATATAATAAGAAGTTAATCATGCCAAGTGGAAAAATAAGTCCAGGACCAGCCTATTGGCTCAGGGTGTCTGACACTCCGAGGGAGGTGTTGTAAAGTTTGATGGCCACAGGCAGGAATGTCTTCCTAAGACGCTCAGTGTTACATCTCAGTGGAATGAGTCTCTGGCTGAACGTACTCCTGTGCCTAACCAGTACATTATGGAATGAATGGGAGTCGTTGTCCAAGATGGCATGCAACTTGGACAGCATCCTCTTTTCAGACACAACCGTCAGAGAGTCCAGTTCCACCCCCACAACATCATTGACCTTACGAATGAGTTTGTTGATTCTGTTGGTGTCTGCTACCCTCAGCCTGCTGCCCCAGCACACAACAGCAAACATGATAGCACTGTCCACCACAGAGTCGTAGAACATCCTCAGCAGGTCCGGCAGATGTTAAAGGACCTCAGTCTCCTCAGGAAATAGAGACGGCTCTGACCCTTTTTGTAGACAGTCTCAGTGTTCTTTGACCTTCTCTTTTGTCCTTATTCCTGATACTACTCCAGAAATCATCAACTTATTGTAATCAATTACAAAACTGACCTTTATTTGAAGGCAGCGCCCATCAGTTAACAACACTTTCCTCTCCACATCGCAGTGACAGAGTACTGAGCAAAAGTCACATATATAGAGAGCTGGGGTTCCGAGGACATTTGCAAAGTACTGTAGTAATTTTATGTATCGCACTGTACTGCTGCCAGTCTTTATTGTGGACTGAGAGTGGTAAGTGGGCAGGGAGAGGGGAGTCATGGTTGGAAAAAGAGGTGGGAGCAGAAAGCACCAGTGCCATTATACAATGATCAATAAACCAATTGTCTGGAATCAAGTGACTTTGCCTGGTGTCTCAAACACGCCCTGGCACTCCTTCTTTGCTACCTGTCCCACACCCCTGCCACGGCGCAGCACTCTTGCTATTCCCAACCTTCTTTGCTCCTACCAGATTTACAAACTCATTCTCTGCTCCACATTGAGAAATACAGCACCATGCAAAAGTCTCAAACAGCCTCGCTATATACACGTGCTTAAGGCTTTTTGCACAGTACAGTATGAGTTCAAGCCTCCCTCTGGACATGCAAGGGTAGAGTTTCAGTGAAGACTGTTCAGCTTTGAAACATTAACTCTAATTTCAATCCCATCCCCCATTCCCCACTCAGGACTTATACCTCTTCTCACCTGCCAATCACTTTCATCTGGGTCCCCTCCTCCTTCCCTTTCTACTATGGTCCAGTCTCCTCTCCTATAAGATCCCTTCCTCTCCAGTTCACCTTTCCCACCCGCCTTGCTTCAGATATCACCTTCTAACTAGCCTCTTTGCTCTCCCCCCACCTTTTCTGCTGGTGCTTTCCCCTTTCAATTTCAATCCTGAAGAAGGGTTTCAGCCTGAAACTTTTGGACTGTTTACTCTTTTCCATAGATGCTGCCTGACCTGCTGAGTTCCTCCAGCATTTTGTGCATGCAGCTCATCAACTCTAATTCTGTTTTCTTTTTTCTTTTTCAATCTTTTTATTAAATTTCATATATAAAAAAAAACAACACAAAATAATGAATAGATTACAGATTCAATAAACTTGAGATTACATTAGTAATAGGATAATAATATCCTATTAAAACATCCATCAACAAAAGGTACATAAATCAATCAAGTCTATATAAATATATATGAAAAACAAAAATAATCGTCGAAAAAAGAAGAAAAAAAAAATTGAAATTATATATGAGAAAAAATATATATTGAAAAAAAATACTAAACTAAAACTAACATGGGCAATAATAGCACTTTATAAATATATAAAGGTGTCAAGAAAAGAACTCCGGAACTCCATACCTGAACAAGTATAAGTAGAGAAAAGGATCTGAAATAAGCCAAATTAATTCATATGAAAGTGTCGAATAAATGGTCCCCAGGTTTCTTCAAATTTAATTGAAGAATCAAAGATAGTGCTTCTGATTTTTTCCAAACTCAGATAAGAAATAGTTTGGGAGAACCACTGAAATGTAGTAGGAGGATTTACTTCTTTCCAGTTTTGTAATATAGACCTTCTGGCAATTAATGTTACAAAGGCAATCATTCGTCTGATTGAAGGGGAAAGCTGATTGCCATCTTCATTTGGTATACCGAAAATTGCAGTAATAAAATGGGGTTGTAAATCGATATTCCATACTGAGGAAATGACATCAAAAATGTCCTTCCAATAGTTATGTAAAGTGGGACATGTCCAAAACATGTGAGTCAATGAAGCCACTTCTAAGTGACATCTGTCACATTGAGGATTAATATGCGAATAAAATCGGGCAAGTTTATCTTTAGACATATAAGCTCTATGTACAATTTTAAATTGTATTAAAGCATGTTTAGCACAAATAGAGGAGGAATTAACCATTTGTAAAATTTTTTCCCATTTATCTGTTGATATATTACATCGAAGTTCTTTTTCCCATTCTTGTCTAATTCTATCCGATATTTCTGGCTGCATCTTCATAATCATGTTATAAATAAAAGCTACTAATCCCTTCTGACAAGGATTAAAAGTAAAAATCAAATCTGAAAAATCCGATGGAGTTGAGTTAGGAAAAGATGGAAGAATTTTATGTAAGAAATTTCTAATTTGTAAGTATCTAAAAAAATTAGATTTAGGTAATTCAAATTTGTTGGATAGTTGATCAAAAGACATCAAAGTACCTTCAAAAAAAAGATCACGAAAACATTTTATACCTTTCCTTTTCCATATACTAAAAGCTTAATTCTGTTTTCAGTTGGTCTGACCTACTGAATGTTTCCAACAATTTTTATTCTTAGTTCAAGTTATTAGGATCACTTTTCAAGAAACAGTACTTTTGAGCACAAGCAGTTAACTTCATAAGAGCCAAAGGTTTAAATCACCGCGAGTTCAAGTCGTTTCTGGAGGAGTTGGGTTCAGAATATAATGATTTGCCCTATCACACAGAGGTGCAATGTTAAGCCAAGGAAAAGTGCTGAAAAGATGTTTCGAGTTGCGTGAGGAGGTCTGTCAGTTCATGGAAAGCAAAGGGAAAGACACAACAGAGCTCCGGGATAAAAAGTTGCTTTGTGAAATGGCGTTTCTGTGTGACATCACGAGCCATCTCAATGTGCTCAACCTGCAGCTTCAGGGGCGGGGTCGTGTGATCACAGACATGTACGCTGCAGTGAGGGCTTTTAAAACCAAGCTGCGCCTGTGGGAGACGCAGATGCAGCAAGAAAACTTGAGCCATTTTCCGTGTTGCCAAACTATGAAAGAGCAGGTTTCTACCACAGTGTTCCCATGTGCAAAGTTTGCTGAAAAACTTAGCATACTTGGTGCCGACTTCACACGGCGTTTTGCCGACTTTGAAGCCCAAAAAAGCAGGTTTGAACTGCTCAGTAATCCATTTGCAGCTGATGTGGAAAGCGCACCAACCAACATACAAATGGAGCTGATTGAACTCCAATGTAGTGACACACTCAAGGCAAAGTATGACTTGGTGGGCGCTGCACAGTTTCTACGTTTCATTCCCGACACAATGGCCCAGCTGCGTACCCAAGCTGCTCAAATGCTCTCTATGTTTGGCAGCACATATCTGTGTGAACAACTGTTCTCTTTGATGAAGATAAACAAAACATCACACAGGAGTCGTCTTTCTGATGAACACCTTCACTCAATTCTGAGGATTTCCTCAGCTCAGAGCCTGACTCCAAACATTGATGAACTTGCATCCAAGATGAGATGCCAAGTATCTGGCTTAGACTAGTGTGAATCACAGAGTGTTGGCCTGTGGAAAAATGTTTTCATTAGAAATTACTCCGGAAAAGCTGCAGATAAAGCCATAAGAAATAAATGCAACTGATCTTTTATTTATTTAATGTTCAATGTTGTTTTTGTAGGCAATAACCTAAGTTTTGTTAATTCCAGGTTAATATGTGTAATAAATTCATTTCAATAAGTTTTGCAATAAAGGCTGAACCAGTCCGGCCCTCGACTTGTACCGATTTTTTTATTTTGGCCCACTGTGTATTTGAGTTTGACACCCCTGCTCTAAGCTCACTGAGGTTTTGGCTACCTTGAAACCAGCTCTCTAATTTAGAGAATCAGACCAAACAGGGTATCAAATCAGAAACAACCAAATTAATTCTACCTTGTTACATGGATGATTGAAATATACAGTCTTTCACCAGTGAAGCTAAGCAATTAATTTAAATAGTAAAACTATTTTCAAAAGATATAAACCTGAACTCTGGACTAGGTAAGTACAAGACATTAAACATAAGGAAAGGTGAAAGAGCATAATACAATAAAGTGAAAATGTTTGACCGAATTTACGTCAAGGCTTAGAAAATCTGCCAAACAGAGCTCAATAGTAAAAATATAACAAAGGCAATAAACACTTTTGCTGTACCCATGCTAATATATTCCTTTGGCATAATATCTTGGTCTGGAACCAATCTGGGAAATTTACAAAGAACAGAAATGTACACTGGAATGCATTCAGGTTAGCACTACCTTGGGTAGAAGGGGGAAGAAGAATAAAAGACATTAAAAATTTACTTTACAGTTAGATAAAACTTGTAAGGATATATTTTCACTAGCAAAAACAGGATTCAGAACTCCATAAAAGCATAAGCAATTCCGCTAAGAAGTACACAGCACCAAGCTTAAATGACAGCACAACACAGAAAAATGAAGAAATTATCATATTGAAGGAAAAGTGAATCAATGGAAGAACATAACCCACCAGGGAAGACGTCCCCACAATCTAAGAAATCTAGATGTCAACAAGGAAGTGTTGAACACTTGGCTCACGTTGGAGACCTCTTCCCAGAAACAGAGGGTTGCACTGTGGCAATAAAGGACCAGGTGGTTAACAGAACAAAAAATCAAAAGTACATAATAAAAGACCAACAAATTCAACATGCTAAAGGCAGAAAATATGAAGAGAAACTAGAAACAATCCAACGCATTACAGAATCCTGCACCAGTTTAACTCACACAGGCACAATCAAGAGGCAAACATCATTCTTTAAAATCTTGCTTTAAAGTACATACACATAAAAGACACTTACTTTAGGTACAAGCCTGATCCAGTTTTAGAGTCAGAGTACTACAAATCATATAAAGCCTAAGCCATTATTATACATTGGGACAATGTATATTAACTGTATAGATATATTATTACAGGATAAACAAACAAGAACAACTTACTTAAATATAGTCATTCCAAACACACATAAAGTAAATGAAAAACAGTAGAAATGAGCTCGATTGAGAGGAAATTTAAAAACTATGGAACATGAACAAGGTATGTTTCTATTGTCCCAATAGTAATATCTACAACTGACATCATTCCAAAGTCACTACACAATAACATTAAACAATTAGACCTACACAACAATACATATGTAAATCTTCAGAAAGCCACAATACTAAACACCACTAGAATAATTCAAAAGTTTCAAGCAATTGAGAAATGAGCGTTCTTAGCTATTCTCTACCATCGGTTTTACCTGCTTGAGCTGAGGAAAAATAAAAGTCTAATAATATTAGTAACAATAATAATTAAGTAAATAAATAATGTTGAGGTTATTAAAGTTATCCACACTGGCTCAGGAGCCTGATGGTTGAAAGTTAGTAACTGTTTCTGAACCTGGTGGCATGGGACCTAAGAATCTTGTACCTCCTTCCTGATGTCAGTAGCAAGAAGAAAAAAAGGCAGGAAGAGAATAACCAAATGGAGAAGTGAGAGTTCAACCTAGTCCATCACGCAAAGCAGCTTCCCCTCCATTGACTCTATACTGTACTGCCGACTGGCTTGGAAAAGCGGTGAGCGTAATCAACAATCCGTCCTAGAGGCCTGGTAGCACAGCAATAAGCACCAGTTGATCTGTTCTCCTTGAGACTGCATTGGTCTCCCCCAGGTGCGCCAATTTCCTCCCACATTCCAAAGGCACACTATTTTGGCTGCAGAAGTGTGGTGACACCAGCATGTCGCTAGAACTACACACAACAAGAATGATAACCAATATGATGAAAAACTCTGAAAATGCAAAAAAACGGATAGATAAATAAATGATATTGAAAGCATGAGTTGTAGAGCCCTTGAAAGCAAGTCCATAGGTTGGGGAATCAGTTTAGCATTGAAGTTAGTGAAGTTATCCACACTGGTTCAGCAGCCTGATGGTTGGCAACTTACAGTGTCCACACTTATCATGAATGAAATTGTCCTGGCTTTTTAAGTAGATCAGTTGGATAGAAAAGCGAAGAAGTCATAACGATTCCTTATAAAACAGCTAGTGCACTGTGGCCAGGTCTGTAAGCCACATTTTAGGAAAGTTATAAATGCAATGGAGAAGGTGAAAAAGAAAATTACTGTATTGATTCCAGGAAATAGGCACATTAGTTATCTGAAAAGATAGAGAAGCTGCTATTGTTCTCCTTCGGACAGAGGAAGTCACATTGATTACAGACATATTTAAAGACATGAAGGGGAACTGTTCTCATTGGCAAAGGGTCAAAACCAAAAGAACAATGAAGAAATGTGATTGGCCAAAAAACTTAAGTGACATCATTCTGTAATAAAAGCATAGAGATAGTGGGGCAGAATCCACTGTGACTCACAGGAGTTGGATTAAAGTTAAAGTCAAGTTTATTGTGATATGCAATAAATGCAGATGTGCACAGATGCAATGAAAACATAACAGCATCATTGGCATATAACATCATACAAGCAAAATTAACAGGAAACATATACGTTAAGTGGAAATTAGACAATTTTCACAAAGAAGTACACATTTAAAATAAAAAAAGTTCATTTCAGTGCAGTATCAGCATGGAAGGAATTGGCAGGGTTACAGAGAAATGATGAGTAATTGAACAGCTAAAATGCTCTTACACTGAGTCAGACATAGTTCTAGTGCGATCACTTGAGTCGTAGGATGTTCTCCTAAGTGGTTTAGGGTGGATTCTCTTAACAGAGAACATTTGTGCATAACTTTGTTTAATGGGGAGGCTGATGTACAGGGAGCTACCATAAGGTCCATAACAGATCAGGGTCAGGGTCCAGTGGCATTGAATGCAAGATGACTGCAGAGCCTTCATTGTCTCAGTCCTCCTCCACTTTCACTGTCATTGGGGTGTATCATCATCTTCTATCATCTCTACCATTGAGGTCTGGTTGGATCACTCTTTGCCTGGAACCTCCCAGATCAGAACCAATGATAAGCCAAGTTTTCAAGCTGATGGGCTTGAGTGGATGGGTGAAAGGGAAATGAATGAAGGGTGCAGTGAGAAATAAACCACCATCAAAAACACTTTTCATGTTTTATAGAGTACCAAATCATTGATTACAAAATTGAATTGAGCTAGGCCGAGGAACATGTCTCCAACACAGACTTCCTGCTACATAACCACAAAGGAGAATGCATGAGAGGTAGTTCAAAGTACAAAATAAATTTATTATTAAAGTACATAAATATCATCCAAACTCAATGTACCAAAGAAATCCAATGCTTCCAATGACCGATACAAGCAGGCAAGATGGCACTGGTGAACCATGGCGATATGCTGTGGGCAGCTTACAAAACATCTAAATATACTTCTGAACTACTCCCACTACAATCTGCAATCTACATTTTCCCTTTAAGGAAAGTGCTTTTGAACCATCTTAACAAACTAGCTACTTCATGGTCTTCTGAAGGAAAGACTCAGCAGACTTAACTCTCAAGCATGCAGGTATGGCACCTTTAAGCAGATGAAGGTATATCACCATGAAATGAGAGAGGGAGGAGAGAGAAACACAAGCAATACTGAAGAACTAAATGTTACCATCAGCAAACAAGAAACAGCCTACACCAAAGCCTTTCAAATCATTGTCAGAGTTTTTATGAAGAAATCTCTGTCCATTTATCATCAACATATAACCTGCAGTACCAAGGGTTCCAATGCAACAGTCACTGCTATACTAATATTAGGAATGCCTAGCATTACATGTCTAGACTGCATTTCAGGAAATCTCATCACATGGCATACAGGAAGAGCCTAAAGAGAAAGACTCCAGAGATAAAGACAATAAAGAAGAAATGATGGGAGCAGAGGAGTGGCTACGGGATTGCGTGAAATCAGTGGACAGGGCCATATTCAATGACTCATCAGAGCATCTGATCCAATACATCATGATTGTCACAAACTTTATAAAAAGTCATAAACAAATGTGTCCCATCAAAATCATTCAACCTTCCCCAACCAGAAACTTCAAATAAACTGTGCGACCTACAATCTGCTGAGGGCCAGCTGAAAGGCATTCAGGTCTGGTGAGCAAGTAGGATACAAGAGGTACACATACAATCTCCAGAAAACCATCTCATATGTGAAGTGGCAATTCCAGACCAAACTTGAATCATTGATGGATGTTCCGACAACTGTGGCAAGGCTTGAAGGATATTACCACTTAAAGATGAAACCAAGTGACATAAGTGAACACACGGCTTCGCTCCCAGATGATCTCAATGCCTGCTATGTTTGCTTTAACCATCAAACCAGGGAGAAATCTTAACAAACTCCCACAGCCCCCAATGACACTGTGATTGCCATCTCTGGGGCTGATGTAAGAACATCCTTCAGGAGGGTGAACCATGCAAAGCATCTAGGCCAGATGGGATGCCTGTCTGAGATCTACAGGGATGTGCTGATTTACTGGCTGGATTGCTAACCAATATCTTTAACCTCTTGCCTTGGCAGTCTGAGGTACCCAGCTGCCTCAACAGGCTTCAATTATACTAGTGACCAAGAGGAACGCGGTAACCTGCTTCAATGACTATCATCCGGTAGCACTTACATCCACTGTAACGAAGTGCTTTGAGAGATTGGTGCTGAACTATATGAACTGCCCGAGAAGTGACTTGGATCCACTCCAATTTGCCTACCAGCACAACAGGTCCTCAGCAGTTGTCATTTTATTGGCTCTTCACTCAAGCCTGGTACATATGGACAGCAAAAGTACATTCATCAGGATGTTCTTCACAGACCTTAACTCAGCATTCAATACTATCACCCCGTCAAAATTAATAAATAAGCTTTCAGTCCTTGGTCTCAATACATGCTTGTGCAATTGGATCCTCGATTTCCTCACGTGCATACCCCAATCAGTTCAGATTAGTAACAACAATCTCCATCAGCACTGGTGCATCACAAGGCTGTATGCTTAGACCCCTCCTCTACTCATTTTACACCTATGACTGTGTGGCCAAACACAGCTCCAAAGCCATGTTCAAGTTTGCTGCTGACATCACAGTCGTAGGCCAAATCAAAAGTGGTGACAAATCAGCATATAGGAGGGAAACTGAAACTCTGGCTGAATGGTGTCATAACAGCAACATCTTACTCAAAATCAGCAAGATCACAGAGCTGAAGGAAGCCTGAGGTCCATAAGCCAGCTCTCTTCAAGGGATCAGAAGTGGAGAGTGTCAGCAACTTTAAATTCCTCGGTTTTATCACTTCAAAGGAACTGTCTTGGGTTCAGCACATAAATGCCATTACAAAGAAAGCATGTCCACATCTCTACTTCCTGAGACGTTTGTGAAGATCTGACATGACATCTAAAACCTTGACAACTTCTATATATGTACGGTGGAGAGTATACAGAGTGGTTGCATCACAACCTGGTATTGAAACACCAATGCCCTTGTCAGGAAAATCCTACCAAATGTGGTGGATATGACTTAGTTCATCACACGTAATGCTATTCCCATCGTTGAGCACATCTGCACAGAGTGCTGTTACAGGAAAGCAGCATGCATCATCAGTGACACCCAGCACACCTATCTCATGCTCTCTTCCCCCGTTGCCATCAGGAAGAAGGTACAGGAACCTCAGGACTCACAGCATCAGATGCAGTGAACAGTTACTACCCATCAACCATCAGTCTCTGGAACAAAAGAGGATAACTTCACTCAATTTCACTCAGCCCATCACTGTACTGTTCCCATAACTTAAAGACACACTTTCAAGAACTATTTATCTCATGTTCTCAATATTTATTGTTTATTTATTATTATTATTATCATTGTATTTTTATTTTTTTTCTCAGCTCAATCTGGTAAAACCTGAGGTACGAGGCATAACCATTCATTGCTCATTTGTTAGGAACTTTCAGACTATGCTAATGGTGTTTAGTACTGTGGCTTCCTGAAGATTTACATAAATATTGCTATGTAGGCCTAATTTTTTAATGCTATTGTGTAGTGACTTTGGAATGATATCAATTGTAGACATTACAATTGGGACAATGTATACCCTGTTTATATTTCACTGTCTTTTAAGTTAATTTTAAAATTCAGCATTCTTCTTAAGCTGGTCCTGGACTTATTTCCACTTGGCATAATTAACTTATTATTATTTATTTATTTATGGTTTTATATTGCCATACTTCTACACTATTCTTGGTTGGTGCGGCTGTAATGAAACCCAATTTCCCTCAGGATCAATAAAGTATGTCTGTCTGTCTGTTCTGTTGTTTTTCACTTCTTGACTTCTATACATTATGTGTGATTGGAATGACTATATCTGTTAAGTGATTTCTTCTTGCTTGTTTATCCTGTATTATTATATCTGAACGGTTATTATGGATTGTCCTAACCTTTAGTAATGGATCAGCAGTAATATAATTTGTGGGATTTTGACTCTAAAGCTGAATAAGTTGTGTATTTATAGTAAGGTATGGTGCCTTTTATGAGTTTGTATTTTAAAGCAAGATTGTGGTAAATGATGTTTGCCATTTGATTGTGCCTGTTTAAGTAATCAGATTGAGTTGAATGCTGAAGGATCCTGTAATATGTTGCATTGTTTCTGGTTTCAATACATTTTCTGCTTCTGACTTGAATGTGTTGGTCTTTTTTCATGTACTTTTCATTTTTTAAATGTTAATATCCTGGTCCTGTATTGCCACAAGGTACCCTTCTGTTTCTGGGACGAGCTCTCCAAATCTGAGCCAGGCAGTGGACACTTCCTTCTGGATGTCTAGTCTGCTCAGAATATTGGAATGTCTTCCATGAAAGGTCATGCTCTTCCACTGGTTAACCATTTCTTCTGCAGTGATAATTTCATTTTTTGGGTTATGCTTTCCTTTAAGTTTAGTGGTGTGTGCCTCTTATCAGACTTGCATGTGCTTGCGTGGAGTACTAAATCCTGTTGTCATTGATGAAAATGTACCATTAGAAGTTTTACCTGACCTGAGTATTTTTTTATGTCTGGTATTCCTCATCCTCCTTCTTTCCTAGGTAGTGTGTTAATCGAAGTGTGTTCGACTTTACAGGTTTTTTTTCTGAAATGTCATTGCAGTTCGATTTCTGACCAAGATATTATGCCAAAAGAATACGTTAATATGGGCACAGAGAAACTGTTTATTGCCTCTACTATTGAAATCTACTATTTTTTGTATTCACATAATTGGTTTCTTTTGTACATTGGTTGTTTGTCCATCCTATTGGGTGCGATCTTTTATTGATTCTGTTGTGCTTCTTGGATTAACCGCGTATGCCCGCAAGAAAATGAATCTCAGGGTTATATATAATGGCATACAGGTACTTTGAGAGGAAATTTACTCTGAATCTTTGCAATAGAACACACATGCCAACTTCTACCATGCACCATCAGTAAGTGACATTCATTACCACTTTCTACAAGGATGTTGTCTGGATTGGGGAGTATGCCTTATGAGAATAGGTTGAGTGAACTTGGCCTTTTCTCCTTGGAAGAAGGAGAATGAGAGGTGACCTAATAGAGGTGTACAAGATGATGAGAGGCATTGATCGTGTGGATAGTCAGAGGCTTTTTTCCCCAGGGCTGAAATGGTTGCCACAAGAGGACTCAGGTTTAAGGTGCTGGGGAGTAGGTACAGAGGAGATGTCAGGAGTAAGTTTTTTACTCAGAGAGTGCTGAGTGCATGGAATGGGCTGCCAGCAACGGTGGTGGAGGCGGATACAATAGGTTCTTTTAAGAGGCTTTTAGATAGGTACATGGAGCTTAGTAAAATAGAGGGTTATAGGTAAACCTAGTAATTTCTGAGGTAGAGACATTTTCGGCACAACTTTGTGGGCCGAAGGGCCTGTATTGCGCTGTGGGTTTTCTATGTTTCTATGTATCAGAGTCGGTGTTTCACTAATGGATCTCTCAAGCTTTCAGTAGAACCCTCATTGGTAATCCATATGGAGAATCCAAAGCTCCCAGCCGTCCTTCACCAGTGGAATCGTCGTTGGTACCTACGTGGGGAAAACCATTAACACGGGGACTATTTGAAATAAGCCTACGCAGCCGCGGTGTATTAATCCAAATACACATCCAGTCCATTTCGTATCATAAACAATAACTCTCGGAGTCGATATCAAACTTGGTGATCAAACACTGCTGTGAGCATTGAGGTTGCTGGCCAGAAAACTTCAAGCCAGTGATATAGCTGGCAGCGTGTAGCAAAATTCCCATTCATTTCAGCATTAACAGATCTTGTAATTATACCCGCAGCTGGACCATAGCTGATTGTCCGTCTGCTCTCAGTAGCCAAGCATTGTCGGTAACGCACAACTGTAGCTAATTTATAAACAAGGTGAACAGAACTGAATCTTGCCTCTGATTCAAATCGCACCCTTGTTGAAACCACTCCCAAGGAAAGAGTTTTGTAAATACAGTCGATTAAGTTATTTAAATTGTCATACCTTTTGCACGCTTGCACCGCAATTCCTGGAGCTGACTCAGGAAATCCTCACTTTTTTGTTTGTGCTGCAGGACACTGTGTGCGCGCCTTCTTGATTCACTCACTGCCTGCCGTTTGTGGCACTTTAACAATCGGCGAGTGAGAGCAGCGCAGACGAGGCGCGTCAAAGTGAGAAATCAGCTGTTAAAGAGGAGGAGCACAGGCCACTGACAGCTCTTCTAACACTGAATTCAGAGCCAATAAATCCCCAAGCTTCTTCCAACCCTCTCTCAAGGCGCCCCCCCCAAAAAAAAATTCAGCTTTCTCTAGTTTATTTAACAATGAAACTTTCTAACAATGAAAAAATCAATGAAAGTTGCTGAACTATGTGAAAGTTTACACAAGCGGGAGGAGTTCGCTTTTTTGTTTAAATCTGCGGGGGGGGTGGGAAGATGGACGGTCTGTGATAAAGTGGGAGACAACAAATAGATGGGATGAAAGAGGGTGTTAATGAGAGAGGAAGTAAACAATAGACGGGTGTAAATGAAAAGGTGTAAATGGAAACCATCCGCCCTTGTCCGATTTAGTAGCGTGTCTGAAGCATTGTGACGAGTTCACAGAGGAAAGATGAGGTAGTCCTCTGCAAGTTTATCTCGAACTTCAGTGTGTGTCTAAACCACAAAGAGGTCAAGATGCGACTGGAGGCAGAATTAAAGTGACAGCTCGGGGTCACACGATGGACAGAGCAGAGCTGCTATGCAAGCCACGCATTCTGCCTGATCAAGAATACAAACTCCAGGGAATGAGCTCGGGGATACAGTACAAACGTTTTGGCGTAGTGGACTGGTAGCTTCAGAACACTAACATTCTACTTCCTGTTATTTCCTGTGGAACTTCCTGTAATGTATTGATGACGCTTTGTCCTTCTGCCCACTAAGGCAGAAAAAAACAAAAAAAAAACAAATTTCTGTGTATGTGATCACCAGAGAAGATCGCACATCCGAAGATTTAACAATTGCAGTGTGATTTGCAGCTTCATCCTTGGGCCAGTTTTATTACCAAAGTACAGAGAAGTGGCTTCTCTATGATGAAAACTTATTGTCATCAAAAGTTCTTCAATTAAAGAGGATCCAAAGGCATCTTACAAATAAAACAAAAGCAAAAGGGCCAGGACATAGAACATACAGCATTACAGTACCTTGGTCCACAATGTTGTGCCAACTTTTTAGCCTACTGTAAGATCAATCCAACCCTTCCCTCCTATATAACTCTCCATTTTACCACCTACCATATGCCTGTCTAAGAGTTTCTTTAATGTCTCTAATGTCAACCACCACCCTTGGCAGAGCGTTCTATGCACCCACTTCTCTCAGTGTAAAGAACTTACCTATGACATCTCTCCTATGCTTTCTTCCAAACACCTTAAAAAGATGGCCCCTTGAATTAGCCGTTTCTGATCTGCGAAAATGTATCTGACTGTCCACTCAATCTGTGCCTCATATCATCACATACACCTCTATCTTTTCATCTTTAATCCTCCTTCAGTCCAGAGAGAAAACCCTAGCTCACTCAAACCACCTTCATAAGAGATGCCCTCTAGCCTTGTCAAGCATCCTGGTAAATCTCCACTGCACCCTTTCTAAAGTTCCACATCATTCCTATAACGAGACGTCAAGAACTAAAAACAATATTTCAAAACATTGTAACTAGAAATAAATATGGATAAAGCAGGGCAGCACGTGGATTTGAGATGGATTTGGCAGTCCATGTTAAATTATTTTTCAGATGCATTAACAGTAAAAAGGTGACTAGGGAGAGACAAGTTTCTCTTCAGGACCATCAGGGCTGCTGAAGTATCTATTTCTCCTTGGTGCTTACAAGGGAAATATCATGGATGTCAAAGAAATGAGGGTAATAAGAAGTGAAGTATTTCATCAAGTGCGTATTACTAGGAAGGAGATACTTGCAGCCTTGAAGCACAAATCTGACCAAGTGTGCCCCCAGACCTCATGGGAGGCCAGGGAAGAAATTGTGGAGGCCCTTGAAGAGGTAAAAGTATTTGCTTTGTTGACAGGCACCAGTGAAGTTCCTGAATACTGGAGGGTGACTAATGTTGTTCCATTGAACAAGAAGGATAGCATGGATAGGCCAGGGAAATCCTGGCAGGTGAGTCTGACTTCAGTAGTGAGGAAGATACTAGAGGAAATTTGAGGGACAGGATCTACCATAAGATCAATTGTCAAGCCCAATCATGAATAATCAGCACGACTTTGTGCATGGGAGGTCATGTCTGATAAAGAGGTAACTAAGGGTAGGGCAGTAGATGTTGTTTATAGCAACTTTAGAAAGGCCTTCGGCACAGTCCCATCTGGCAATCTGATCTGGAAGGTTAGGTTGCATGGGATTCAGGGGGAGTTAGTAAGGTTGATTCAAGATTGGCTCAATGATAAGAAGCAGAGGGCGATGGTTGAAAGTTGATTCTAACAGTCCTATTCCCTGCTGTTTCCACATGACTGTAGAAAATATTAATTTGTAAAATTTCCATTTCAATTTGATCCTATTTCTACGAGAATGAGTTTGACATCATGATCAGTTCCCACATGATTAAGGGTTTGCTCATGTTGTCTTTTTATCTTTTGCTGAGTTTAAACTTGTGTCTCTTGTCCTTTGTCTTCGAACTGCTTACTAATAGAAGCAACATCCCTCTATTTAGTTTGTTCGCTATGTGCCATGTCGTATGACCTGGGTGATCATTGTCCCATGACCATGATTGTTCTTGGGAAATTGTTCTACAGGAATAGTTTGCAATTGCCTTCTTCTGGGCAGTGTCTTTATAAGGCAAGTGACCAGAGCCATTATCAATACCTTTTAGAGATTGTATAACCAGGACATTATATGCATCAGCTGCTCATACGACCTGCTCTCATGGTGTCACATGACCCTGATTTGGGAGGTTAAGCAGGTTCTACACCTTGACTAAGGATCACTAGCAGGCTAGAGGAGGGAAGAAACGCCTTATACCTTCTTTAGTGAACACGTAGCTCCACTCCGTCACCCTTGCCTCTATTTACTCTCGCAAAACACTTCATGGTCTTGTATACCTCTATCAAAATTGAGTTGTTTATGTGATCTGTATATCTCTCATATCATGGGATCCTACTGTATACACGTGCAGTCATTACATTGACAATATGAGGTGGATGGGAGAAGGTGGTGGAAATGGGGACAGAGGATCTGAAGGATGAGATATTCAAGGGAAATGTCTAATTTAATAGAGAAACAAGGCCAAATCCAGTGGTTTCTTGAATGCACCACTTAGGATGCTGAGTATGTTGAATGTATTTGGTTATTTATTTATTTACCTGCTTACTTACTTATCAATCTATTTATTTATTTATTGGGACACAGCATGGAATAGACCCTCTGGCCTTTCCAGCCATGACACCCAGCAATCTTCTAATTTAATCCCAGCCTAATCAATGGACAATTTACAATGACCAATTAACCTACCAGCTGATACATCTTTGGATAGCGATAGAAAACCCAAGCCTCCAGAAGGAAGTCACACAGTCACTGTACAAAGTCCTTACCGGCAGTGGCGCAAATTGAATCTAGGTCACTGGTACCATATAGCGTTGTGCTAACCACTACGCTATTGTGCAAGTTGGTGCCAATCATTAAGCACCCATTTTTATACTAATTTTACCTTAAATCATTTTCATCTTCCAACATTCAGATCACCTCCCCCAATCCTATCCCCATTTCTCCCATTTACCAACATGCAGGACAGTGTTCACTGTAGCCAATTAACTTTACAACTCACGTGTTTTTGGAAAGTGGAGGAAACCAGAGTATTAGGAGGAAACACACGCAGTGACATGGAGAACTTTCAAACTCCACACTGACAGCACTGGAGTTGTGGACTGAACTCAGGGAGTTGCTGGAGCAGTGAGACAACAACTCTACGAGCTGTGCCACTGCAATCATCCCCATTCTGCTCTCAGCTATTGCCCAAGGTGTACTTGAATGATACTGCTTCTCCAGAACAAATGCAAAGGAAAATAGCCCTCAACTATGAATGGTCTTTGATTCCAGACCCCCAATATCTTTATAATGATAATCAAAATAATTTCAATTCAAAAATCTAAAGGAAAACCTATTCAATCAGATACTTCCTTTGGTCATAATTAACTTTAATTCCTTCAAACACCATGGTAATCTTTGAGGAGTGGCTTCCATTTTTCTTGGCTTGCTGTCACACACAATTACTACAAATTTATAAATCCCATCTATTCAGACCAGCTTTCCCAAAACAAAGAACTCCTCACGGATACTCAATTCCTGATGCAGGATCTGGATTCAAGTTACTGACCATCCCACTGCTGCTACAGAAGCTGCCTGACCCATTGCGTTCCATCAGCAGTTGGTTTTATTGCTCCACATTGCAGTATATTGTGCCTGTGCACAAACTATTATTTATTCACTTATTTATATCTAGTTTATATCTAGTGAGGAACAGTCCCTTCCAGCTCAATGAGATGCACCACCCAGCAACTCACCTATTTAACGCTAGCCTAAGCTCAAGGCAATTTACGGTGACCAATCAACCTACTCACCGTTACACCTTTGGGTGTGGGAGCAAACCAAAGCACCCTGAAGAAATCCAGTTCATAGGGAGAACATTTAAACTCTATAAATGGTGTCAGAATTGCACTGTGAACTCTGATCCTCTGACCCATGCGCACAAAATATTTATTTTTATTTAGAGGTACAGCACGGTAACAGGCGCTTCCTGCCCGATGAGCCTGTTGGTCTTCTAATCTAAAGAGATACTTGAAAATGAAATCTAAAGACTAGCACGTTCCAAAATCCAGGAAGGTTATGCTGAGGGAGCCACTGAATCTTACAACAGCCCACAGCAAATGCTCTGTGGGGACAGCCTGTATGTTTTGTAACGACAAAACATAAATCTAATTAAAAGGAAAACATGAGAGGCGAGAATGCGAGTCTAACTTTGGATTTTACTTTAGCGAGGTGTGCATGTATATGATGGAATCATGACACATGCTATTCACTTATTTTCACATATGATCCATAATGAATTATATTAACAACAAATACTGCTTAATCAAACAATATACTTACAAAATTACTCAAATATTTCTGAAATATTAAATGTGTAACATAGACTACTGTTTATATTCCTGCTGCTACTGGACACTGAAGGGCTGGTCCCTGTTTAACAGCTTTTTTAATCTTTCTGGACGTAATTGATTGAGGAGGAAACATCAGTTGTCTGGCACAGTAATGTAGTGCTTAGCTCCTTGCTTTACAGTAGCAGCAGTAAGACTGAGGTTTGATTCCCACTACTTTCTGTAAGGAGTTTGTACATTCTCCCCATGATGGCATAGATTTCCTCTTCTTTCCTCCCACTTTCCAAGAGACCTATTTTTTGGGTGAGTGAGTGTAAGCATGCTAAGTTGGCACCAAAGCATGGTGAGTCTTGTGGGCTTCCGAGCACAATCCTCACTGATTTGGTGTGATGCAAACAACGTACTTCATTCTATGTTTCAATGTACATGTGACAAATAAAGCTAATTTTGATCACTACCTTTACTCTTTGGTATTGATACATTGCTAGAGAAAGTACTGATTGCAATTAATGTAGAGAAAGTAATTTTCTAATTGTGTTCCTGTACAAATTATGAGTAACACATTTTTAAAACAATGCAGATCACCAAGTTGCTGGGTTCAACTTTTTAATTAATCATCACCTTTTTATTCCAGTTTTTTCCCCTTTTATTTCCAGTCCTGATGAAGTGTCCTGGCCTGAACCATCGACTGTTTATTCCTCCCCCCTCCCACCCCCATAGATGCAGCCTGACCTGCTGAGTTCCTTTAGCATTTTGTTTGTATTGCTGCAATTCAATGACTGTTATAATTACCAAGTTCTTTCCATAATGAAAGCTTACACTCTGCAACCTCAGGACCTTTGTTACAATTAACAGTCCACAGCAGTACCATAGTCATTGAAAAGAAGCACCTAATTAGTGCACACCAGCAGCCAAACACAACAATGAGATCATCTGCTCTTCGGTATTGATGGTTGCAGGGTTAGTATTGGCCAGGATAACTGGAGATAAAGTCTTCTGGTCTTCTTTATAATAATATTGCTGAGAAAGCAGATGGGACTCTGGAGTCATTGCCCCATTTAAGAGCCGGCAGCTCCTACAATGCACCGCCCTCTGTAAGTATTACTTACAGTATTACTCAGCTTTGCCTGTTGCTTGGCGGCCGATGCCGGGGTCGAAGCGCTCGGCAGAGATGGTGCTCGGTGCTCGGTGTCGGAGGGCTGGTTGGAGGTTCGAAGTTTTCAGAGGGACTCGGAGTTGGCTGTGGTCAGGACTCCCAGAGTGCTGTATCGGCAAGCTGCCTGTGAGATGATGGGCTATCGGGACTTTGAGACTTTCTTTTAAACCATGCCATGGACTGCTCTTTATTAGATTATGGTATTGCTTTGCACTGTTGAAAATATGTGTTATAATTATGTAGGCTTTGTCAGTTAGTCTTTTATCAATTATGGTATTGCCTGCACTGGTGAAACTATATGTGAACTATAACTATATGTAACTATGTGGTTTTGTGTAGGTCTTGTAGCTTTAGTTTTGTCTGATGGGTTTGTAGTTCCTTTCCGGGGAACGTGCTAAGACGGTAGCACAATATCGATACGCAGCAGCCTCTCCGGACTCTGGATTGGGGATTACCAAACGTTATGTGGTTTTTCTTGTGTGGTCTGTTTTGTGCTTTTTCATGATATCATTCTGGAGAATGTTGTCTCATTTTTTAACTGCATTGTATTTGTGGTTTATAAATGACAATAAACTGAATCTGAATCTGAATCTGATTTGAGAGCAAACTTGCATGTTGCTGCTCAAATGAGAATTAACTCCACAACTGTCTAATTCTGGGGCAAGAGTGAGAGCAATTGAGTTATAACTAGCTCATGTTCATAACTTCGATGAGCTAAAGACATCATCAGAATGCACTCAGGCAGATTGGCCTCCTATTGTTGTTGATACAGAAGTAGTGTCACATCGTGGGTTTTAGTGAGGGTCACGAGCCATTATAAAGGTGTGGACTTTAAAAATCAGACGGCAGGCTGCAATATTGCATTCAGTGTAAAGGTGTGGTAGAAGTGAAAAAAAATCTTTAGAAAAAGTTCAGAAATATTTACAGTGCAAAAAAAGGTAAAAATCACCTCACCTCACCTCACCTAATCTCACATCACCTCCCCTCCCCTCATCTCTCCTCACCTCACTTCACTTAATCTCACCTTACTTTACCTCACCTCACCTCTCTTCACCTCGCCTATTCTCACCTCACATAACCTCATCTCTTCTCACCTTACCTTTTTGTCCTCGTCTCACCTCACCTCACCAAACAGAACACGTCAAAGAATGTCACTGTCCTGGAGCGTGCAAGTACAAACAGAAGTGGCCATGCTGTGCAGTAACCTAGCGTGTGCACCCGATAAGCATAACGTCAACACTGCCAGACAAGGGATAATGAGAATTACACGGTTACTGGGGGAGGAGGTGGGGGGAGGAAAAAATTACTTGTGGAAGACCTGCTCTGTCACAGGTATGACTTGTGGGGTGAACATTTACCCTATCTTAAACCCAAGAGTCAAGCTCAAATTCAAGTTTAATTGTCATTCAACCACCTATATGAATACAGCCAAAAGGAACAGCATTTCTCTGGGGCCAAGGTACAAGAAACAGTAGAACAATCACACATAGCACACAGCTTGTATATTTATGATTGCAGAAAAACATACAGTTAAAAAATATATTTAAAAAATAATGTGGTTCAAGTCCTTGAGTGTCATGGCCTGGAGACTGTTGATGGTCCTGAGATGATTGTAGTATGCCCATGGTCACTGGAATTACAATCAATGAATGTAACAATGTTTGGATAGCTCAGTGGCATGGATAACAATCTACTCTCTGGGAACCCTAACCTGCTTGTTCATATATTTTGGACAGAGTGCCCTGCACTGTTTTGTGCACTTTAGGTAGTCCTGTGCAGGTCCGCAGTCTAGTACAGTTTTTATCTTGTTTTACATAGTCTAGTGTAGCCTTGTGCTGTCTCACATAGTCTAGTGTAGTTTTGTGTTTCATGTAGCAACAGGGTCCTGGAGGAACGTTGATTCATTTTTACTGTGTACTGTACCAGCAGTCTATGGTCAAGATGACAATAAACTTGACTTGACTTGACTTGAAATAGGCTGATACAATTTGGTAGTAGCGGGAATAATGGTTAAACTAAAGTGGAGCTGATAATTTGCTTTGTAACTTGTACTTGCAGCTGTCCCTTTAAAAGTGATAAGAAGGCTGCGTCACTATCAAAATGAATACAAGTTATTAATTGGGTCAAGCATAAGCGGTTTCATTTTCCACTCTGAAACCAAACTTGAGGTGATTTAAAATGTTTAACACAATTATTCCATCACTCCTAATACTTCAAAGTTTTCTAACAGCAGAATATCAAAATGTTATTGTTAACCCACTTTCAGTTTATATAAACACAAGAAATTCTGCAGACACTGGAGATCTAAAGCAACACACACAAAATCTGGAGGAACTCTGCAGGTTAGGTAGCATCTCTGGGAAATGAATAAACAGTAGATGTTTCAGACCCTTCTTCAGTTTATAATAGTTGATTCTGTAGTCCGTAAAGACCCTTGTGAAAGAGACAAGAAGGGAAATACTTTGAAAAGACCTGCATTGGATTGCTTTGTTTCCTTCGTCCTGTGGCCTGACCTACAGCCTAATTAATCTTTGTGCAGATTTCTGGACCTTCATTAGTTTACTTGATTGTTGAAGGTAAAAGGTTACCAGCAGTCACACATGTTACTACCATTGGGCAGGAGGTACAAGAACCTCAGGAGCTGCACCACCATGTTCAGCAACAATTATTACCCTATAACCATCAGACTCCTGAAGCTATGGGGATAATTTCACTCACTTCAACACTGAACTGATCCCACAACCTATGAACTCACTTTCAAGGACTCCACAGCTTATGTTCCCAGTATTATTTATCAACATGTTTTTATGATTTCTCTTCCTTTGTACATTGGTTGTTTGCTATTTTGGGTTTATGTATAGTTTCTTTCAAGAAATCCATTGTACTAGGGGTGACTGATAAGTTTGTGGCCTAAGGTAGAAGGAGTCAATTTTAGAAAACCTAGCACATTTATTTTTCAACATAGTCCCCTCCTACATTTACACATTTAGTCCAATAGTCGTGGATCTTGGACCTCCAGAAAGTGTCCTAAGGTAGAAGGAGATAAGTTATACAGCTCTTGTTACATACACATGCAGGTCAACTCTTTGAATTATTATGCAGAAAATTTGAAGTTAACAACTCATCTCCTTCTACTTTAGGCCACAAACTTATCAATCACCCCGATGAGTTATTAACTTCAAACTTTCTTATGTATTATATGTTTATCTTGCCAACATTCCACATCTCTGTGGGCAGTTGGTCTTGGTATCCCTACAAACTTGTTGATAGACCATGGGGTATAGGTATGGTTGCATTAACAATCTGGAATTGTGCACATGTTTCAGACAACAAAGTATATTTAAATGCATTCACTGTTGCAATATAAGCAGCAAGGTGGCGTCATTGCACATTCAAGCTCCTGCAAAAGAGATAGCAGAATGAGCAAATAGTTCAGTTTAATGATGTTGGAAGAGGAATAAATGTGATCTCAGATGCTCAGGGAAGGAGTCAGAGAAATAAGAGTATGAATGGGTTACATATTCTCTTGAACCTATTTTGCATTTCAACAAGATCGTGGTGATCAATTTTGGCTACAGTTCAACTCTACTAGGGTAGTGGGGTGGAGATACGTCATGTGTCCATCACAGGAGGTGTACGGCACTCTCTTTCTCCGCTAGCCTGCAGGTCACCCTTGGGCAAGGTGTAGCACTTACTTAGCCTCCCGATCAGGGTCACGTGATACTATGGGAGCAGATGGTGGATGGCCATAAGAACATTTGGTGCATATCAGAAGGACCGGTTATGTGACCATTGATGTCAGGCTGACGATCTCTGAAGAATATTGATAATAGCTGGCATCACCCATCTTATAAGGACACTGTCCAGAAGAAGGCAATGGCAAATGAATTCTGTAGAAAAAATTGCCAAGAGCGTTATGGAGACATACCCATGGAATCAGGCTCTTCGACCCGTCTGGTCTATGATGACATAAGTGTCATCCAAGCTAGTCCCATTTTCCAGTTTTTGGCCCACAACCATCTAAACCTTTCCTGACTCTTCCCTGTGGTGGTCAGGTGACCTCTGTGGAGAGAAGAACAGAGCTAATGATTCACCTTGACTTGCTGCATATATATTTTGCTTATTTTCTCCTATAAATATTTGTTGGTCAAAGGAGAATTACCCCAGCTTTATTATTTATTTTAATTATCTATTGATATGCAGCATGGAACAGGCCTTTCTATTCCTCTGAGATGCTCTGCCCTGCAATCTCCTGATTTAACCCTAGCTTAATAGCTAAATTGGACAGTTAACCTATCAACCAGTTCATTTTTGGACTGGAAACCGAAGACCTTGGAGGAAACTCATGCAGCCATGGGGAGAATGTACAAACTCCTTACAGGCAGCAGTGGCTTCTGTACTGAGAACATAGAACATAACAGCACAGTACAGGCCATTCAGTTCACTATATCTTGCTGACCTTATAGTCTATTCTAGGATCAATCTAACCCTTCCTGCCAACGTAGCCCTCAATTTTTCTTTCATCCTTGTTCCTATCCAGGAGTTTCTTAAGTGCCCCTGATATATCTGCTTCTACCACCACAGCCAGCAGTAGGTTCCATGCACCCACCACTCTCTCACCATGCAACATGCAAATTACTTGATGACAGATATGCTAAAAGCTTTAAAGGGTATTTCAAAGAGCATTATAATTGTATAATTTTAATGATATATTTGCTTTAATTTAATTTCTTTCATGTAATCAGTTAGGGTCGTTTCCTTTCACCATGGACAATGATAGATTCATTGTCAAGATTCAAGAGAGTTTAGTATCATTTTCAGTGCACAAGTATCAGGGAGAACAAATTGCTACTCCAGCTTCAATGCTGCACAAAAAGAACAAAATAATAAAATAAGCACAATAAAAATAAATACATAAGATAGCTTATATTCATAGATTGATTGTATGTCCATAAAGTGACACTAGGCACAGGAGGTGCCTGACACGTAAGGTGACTGACAGGAAATGATAAAGAAGTGATGGTTGGGAGTGTGGAGGGGTGGGTTAGTGGGTGGAGGTGTTGATCAGCCTTACTGCTTGGGGAAAGTAACTGTTTTTGAGTCTGATGGTCCTGGTGTGGATGCTACGTAGCCTCCTCCCTGATAGGAGTGGGAGGTTGGGTGAGATCCTTCATGCTGTTACTGACCCTTTTCCAGCAACGTTCTGTGCTATACGTCCACGTTAATGTATCATTTAATGCAGCTGAATGAAAAAAGTAGTTAAAGTAGATGAGCTAAGGGTGTGTAAGGGAGAATACATTGCTTGGCTAGAGGAAAGTAAGGAAAGAAGAAACTGGATTAATGAGATTACTTCTGGATCCTGGTATAAACCTAATGGACTTCCTGTGTCATTTTAAAATGAGTAAATAGGATCAAATTGTCCCTTTGTTTCAATGCTCTTCTGCATAAAAGCATTATCTAGGATCTGTTGGGTGAACTGCTTCTGTAGTGTAGTGGTTATCAGGTTCACTTCGTGGGCATAAGGACCACAGTTCAATCCTGAGCAGGAGCATCATTTTTGGGATGGCATGATAGAGTACAATGATATACAGGACTGCTGTAAGAGTTCAAATCCTACCACTGCCTGTAAGGAGCTTGTACATTCTTGCCGTAACTGTATGGGTTTCCACTGGGCACATCGCTATTCTCCTGCATTCCTAAGAAGTATGGTTAGGGTTAGTGAATAAAATATTTATTATAAAGAGCAGTAAACAGTAAAAAAACTGAAAGCAAATTATTATTTGATGTGACCCCTTTTTCCCCTTAAAGCTGCATCATTCTCTTAGGTACACTGTCATGCAGTTTTATAAGAAAATCGGCTGCTAAGTTGTTCCAGGTTCATTGGAGAACTTGTGATGGTTCTGCAGTATTTTGCTATTTTGCTTACATCTGTCTCTCCATGTAATCTTAGACAACCTTCATGTTGTTGAGATCAGGACTCCATGGAGGACATTCCATTTGAAACCATATAAAAAATCTTGTGCCTAAGACTTTTGCACAATATTGTAAATAAAACTATTCTTGACATAGTAAAAGATGCTCTCAAAACAATGGCCGGCACTGTGACTCAGAGCATAACAGATATGGATTGGTGCCAGCTGCTTGCCGGTACACAGGAAACAGGATCCTGCTGACGCTGAGAGATAAAGAAATGACCCACTGGGTTCCAGTGCAAAAATCCTAAATCATGTTCACAGGAAGCATTGTGAAGTCTGATTCAGACGACAATGGAAATTTAGAAAATAACAGACAATCTATCAATCTGTGTGTGCAGCCTGCACATTTGATCTATTGCACTTCATTAGTTCAAATTTTGATTTAATGAGGCATTGAGAAGCAACCAACTCTAGAGTAGCAGCAATACTTTTAATGATTTAACCTAACAGGACAACTTTGTTTAAAACACCACTGTGAAACTTTTGGATTTCTATGCCTCAATTTGTCCCCAGGTTACAACAGCGTTCCATTTCTGTGAAATATTCATAGACCAAACAGTTCACAAGCTGGAAGTGCGGCTGCAGACCAGGCTCTAAGGTAGTAGAATATGCCTCTATCCTTGCAGCAGTTGGCAAATTCACCCCATCTGTCTCCTACGCACAGGCTGTTCATAGTGGGGTTGCCGTGATAGAGAAGTGGTTAGCGCGATGTTATTACAGCTTGCAGTATTCCAGAGTTTCGAATTAAATTCTGGTGCCATCCATAAATAGTTTGCACGTTCTCCCTGTGAACTGCATGGCTTTCCTCCGGATGCTGTGGTTTCCTCTCACAGAATGAAGATGGACTAGTTAGTCAGCTAGTTAGTCATTATAAACTTTCCTATGATTAGGCTAGTGTTAAATAGGAGGGTTGCAGAGCAGTGCAGATTGATGGGCCGGAAAGGCCTGTTCTGCAGTGTATCTCTAAATAATATAAATCAGGTATTTGTAAGCTGAGGAGGCCCTACATTCTTTTAGCCCAGCTCAGTAACATTCCAGTCAGTAAGTCAAGTCCGACTCCTCGTGACTCACTGGGGTTTTTCTGACAAGATACGGAAGTAGATTGCCAGGCCTTTCTTCCACGCAGTTACTGTTGTTGCCCAGGTTGGAATCCAGCTGGGTTTGAACTCAGGACCATCTGCCTTGAAGTCCAGTGCTCATGCCAATACACCACCAGCATTAGCCACTCTCAAAAGAAGGTCTCATTTTCCATTGACCTGGCATTGAATTCATGCATCTGTGTCAGAATACAAATAAACCATGCATTGTAATAAAGAATAGAAAAGTTCATGGATAGGAAAGGTTTAGTGGGATAAAAGCCAAAAACAGACAAATGTGATTAGCTCAGTTAGACCACAAGAGGTTAGGGAAAGATGTTGCCAGCAGCATTTGCAGACCCAGCGGACTTCCAGTTCATCCACGTAACAGCTTATTCTTCTTCCCCTTGTCCTTCCTTTTTTTTTCAAGGTGGTTTGGGTTCTGTTGGAGTCCATGATCTAAAGTTCAAACTACGGTTCTTCTCAACTGGTGGGTTTTTAGACCAGCTGTGCAGCTCTCTCCAGGAATGGAATGGCCCAGTGGATGACCCAGTTTCTGGCCGATTTTGCTGACTGAAGTATCTAGACAGCAGGTGGTCTCTTTGCCAATTGCTGGCTGCTGTCGGAAGAAGACCCCTGTACTTGAATGATCTCTGTCTCTCACTCTTTTGATGGAGAGTGAGAGCCTGTTGGCCCTCGAGACAGAAGGCTTGGAGAAATGATGCAGAAGGTTATAACAATGAAACACCAAGTTACTGGTCTTTACTCTTGTTACAGGAGCAACCTCACTCTCCCTCAAAGGAGAGAGAGAACCTGTCTGAGATACCATAGTGCTGCATTAGGGACCGTAGCTTTAATGGCCTCTGGAAAAAGGTCCCTTTGGATGAACGGATGAAGCAAAGATGAAAAGGGCACCTTGCAAATCAAAAGCTGCTAAACAGGCCAAAGGGCACCTCCCTAAACCTTAGTAATTTGTGTAAAGGGAACTGTCAAGCTAAATTGGTCCAATCAACCTTACATAGTAACACTATACAAGAGTGAAAAGCAACAATAACCATACTATATCCTGAAAAGTTAATAAATAAAAACAACGATCCAGCAATTTACAGGAAAATGATGCTGGTTTATTTTCTCGGGCAGACTATTTATTGAGAAATTGAAGTAGAGTCATGGAACACTACACCACAGAAACAGACCCTTCAGCCCATCTAGTCTGTGCCAAACCATTAATCTGCCTACTCCCATCGACCTGTACCCAGACCATAGCCCTCCATACCCCTCCCATCCATGCACCTCTCCAAAATTTTCTTATATGTTGAAGTCAACCATGCATCCACCACTTGTGTTAGCAGCTCATTCCGCATTCTCATAACTCTCCGAGCGAAGATGTTCCAAATCCTGTTCCCGTGAAACATTTCACCTTTCACACTTAACCCATGATCTCCACTTCTAGCCTCATACAACTTCACTGGAAAATGCCTGCTTGCATTTACCCCATCTATACCCCAATAATTTTGTATTCCTCTATCAAATCTCCCCTCATTCTCTACACTTTATGGAATAAGTCCTAACCTATTCAATCTTTCTCTCTAACTCAGGTCCTCAAAATCCCTCAGGCACCAGGCAAGGTCATTTGATTCCAAACAATTGGTTTATTGATAGAGAATGTCTCTTTGGTGCTCCCTTCTCTCTCCCCTTTTTTCACAAACATGATTCTTCCCCCCTACCCCCTTCCCACTCTCAGCCGGCAAGAGACCTGTATCAGAATCACGTTTATCATCACTCACATATGTCATGAAATTTGTGTTATTTTGTGTCAGCAGTACAGTGCTGTACTTAAAATTACTACAGTATTGAGCAAAAGTCTTAGGCGCCCTAGCTAAATGTATGTGCCTAAGACTTCCACGCAAGTGACCAAAACTGGGTACTATATCCCAAATTAGGCCTCACCAAAATCATACGCAACACCAACATAACAACCCAACTCCTGTACTCAAAGCATTGACTTATCAACGCCAATGTGACAAAAGCTTTCTTTATAACCCTATCTGCCTGTGACACCACTTTCAAAGAATTATGGATCTGTATTTCCAGGTCCCACTGTTGCTTTACACTCCTCAGTGCCCTATCACTCACTAAGTATGACCTACCCTGGCTGGGTCTACTGAAGTGAATGGCTCACACTTGTCTGCTTTAAATTTTGTCTGTGATTTTTCAGTCCATTTCACCAGCTCACAACAGATCCAGATCCTGTTGCAAGCTTTGATATTCTTCCTCGCTGTCCACTACACCCCCGGTCTTGATGTCATCCACAGATTGCTGATCCAGTTAACTACATTATCATCCAGATTGTTGATATACATGACAAAGACATGGATCCTGCAGCACAGCACTAGTCACAGGCCTCCAGTCTGAGAGGCCTGTGATTAGTTGAGGCAAACAACAGAAACTCTGGGGTGTACACCAGCTGGTCCAGGTGACTTAGCTATCTTCAAATATTTCAGTTTCCCAAGGACCTTCTCTCTAGTAATGGTAATTTCACACCCTTCGTGATCCCTGACACTTGGAACTTCTCCATACCACTATTGTCTCCCACCGTGAAGACTGATGCAAAATACTTATTCAGTTCATCTGCTATTTCATTGTCCCCCATTACTGCATCTCCAGCAGAATTTTCCAGTGGTTCATATCCACTCTCAACTCTCTTTTACATTTTATGTATCTGAAAAAAACATTTGGTATCCTCTTTAATATTATTGGCTATACTTTTAGGGAATCCTGCACAAGCACTCTAAATCCCTTGTAAAGGGCAAAATACTTTTCATACCAACTTAAGAATGAGGGAGGGGCTGTTAGGTTCCTCACCAGATCCCCTATCCAGTAACATCTTTTATCTCAATGCATCTTCTCCTTTATTAATCATACCCTGTTCTTTAATATCCAAAACTCTATTTTACACATAAAAACACAAATTAATCCAATTTCAAGGCATTTGTGTTTGTATCAGTATCAGGTTTAATATCATCAGCATATGTTGTGAAATTTGTTGTCTTTGTGGTAATTGTACAATGCAATAATAGTAACACAAAAACATGAATTACAGTAACTATATATATAAACACTGTAGTTAAATTAAGTAAGTAGTGCAAAAGTAGAAAGAAGTAGTGAGGTAGTCTTCATGGGTTCAATGTCCATTCAGAAATCAATGGCAAAGGGGAATAAACTGCTCCTGAATCGTTGAGTGTGTGTCTTCAGGCTTTTGTATCTGTTCATAAACAAGAAAAAATCTGCAGATGCTGGAAATCCGAGAAACACACACAAAATGCTGGAGGAACTCAGCAGGCCAGGCAGCATCTATGGAAAGAAGAACAGTCGACGTTTCAGGCCAAAACACTTCGGCGTTCTGTACCTCCTTCCTGATGGCAGCAATAAGAACAAGGCATGACTTGGGTAATGGGGGTTCTCTACTGATGGATGCCGCCTTTTTGGGGCATCACTCCATGAAGGTGCCTGGATTCTACGGAGGCTAGAGCCCATGGCGGAGCTGACAAGGTTTACAACTCTCTGCAGCGTATTTCGATCCCGTGCAGTAGCCATCCCTCCCCCACCACCAACCCGATACCAGTAGGTGATGGAGTCAGTTAAAATCCTCTCTGCAGAACATCTGTGGAAAGGTGTGAGTGTTTTTGGTGACTCCTCAAACTCCTAATGAAATATAGCCGCAGCCATGCCTTCTTTGTAACTGCGTCGTTATGTTGGGTCCTGGATAAACCCTCAGAGATATTGACACCCCAAACTTGAATTTCTCTCTTTCCACTTCTTTGTACAGAAAATCAAAGGCTTAGCATAAAATAAAATCTTCCCACTGAAAGCATTTCTGTTTTTGGTGAAAAGCTGAAGAACCATCGAAGATGAATGTTTTATTTTTTTTGAAAAGAGAAACAGCCATTCACTTCTGCCCTTGATGTGATCAACAATGCTCCCCTTTGTTTAAAGTAATTCAGCGGCATTATGACACTGCTGATGTGCATTCTAAGGAAATGGGTTGCAGAAGAGTTAAATATCAGTTTTTTTTTAATCCCCAAAAAGATCCAGGCATTGGTGTGCTGCACATGACTTCAAAGAGACAAAAGTTTATAATAACATCACACACGATTTTCTCTCACAAAACAAGTCTAGATTCCAGGTCTCAAATGGCCAAACAGCAAATCTGTGCTGTGTTCATAAATTCACAAAACAAACTTTAAAAATTGGAGCCTATAGACAGACTTCTGATTCTTTCAAAGAAAAAATTTAGCGTCCAAGTGTTTATTTCCCAAGCACAGACTGAGATATTGATAGCAATCTGACACCGAATTGTGGTGGGAGGGAAGAAAAAAAATGAAGGCAGCTCTCTGTGAAATTCAGCATGGTAACAAAGCTACACACTGGGGTGTAAAGAAAGAAGCATTTATCCTGGAACACTGAAGCCAGCCAGAGCCAGAGCCTGGTAACCCAAAGGTATTTTGCTCCACATAACTGCCCAAGGGAGTATTGTGTCAACGAGGGAGGAGAAATAACTAACTCATTATAAACAGAATAGCTCTGGAACAGCCAGTCTGCCAACTCATTTATCCTTTCCACTGACTTTAAACTGTCTTGATTAATACTACCATTTATTATAAACTTTCAAGCATCATAACTGTTGGTTTGAAAAGATCAAGTTCCATATCTTTTTCTCGTTGACTTTCAAAATGATTATTTCCTTCCAACATATTAAAAAGTATTTTGACAAGGATCTATTTTAACCGAATTTGAATTATCTGAAACCTGTGCTGTTTTCACTTCAAGGATTCAGTTTTGATTCAAATCAGATTTGATTCAAGAATTCAAAGCATATTTATCATCAAAGTAGGTCATACAACATTGAGATCTCTCGGCAGGCACCCATGAATCAGAATCAGGTTTATTATCACTGGCATGTGACATGAAATTTGTTTAACTTAGCAAGAAACCTGAAAAAAATTTAAAAAAGAAAGACCAAGGCTCAATGTGCAGAGAAGGAGAAAAAAAAACTCAAATCATGCAAACAATAGAAACAAGCAACAACATTCCAGACCAAATTGAGTCTGGTTCCCTAGAGCAACTGGAGTAGGCCAAGCCTCGGCTTCAGTTCATCCTATAGCTGGGCAAGTCGCCATGAAGCTCACAGACGTAAAACACAGCACCCAGCAGTCTCACAGTCTCAGCACCACGGAGGCAGGAACATCATGGGAAACTGAGCAAAACTGGCCCGACCCTCACTTTCTGTCCTGACACCCTACCTTTTCCATCTATCTGCGCCGACATTTAAATTGTCCAAACACCAGGTCATGCCTCGCTCTAGGACCGGGGCCTAGGCCTCAGTTTGATGAATGGCCATTGACTTTAAACTTGCTCTCTCCATAAGTCAGGGCTTCCCAGCATTTTTCATGCCATGAACCCTTACCATTAACCGAGGAGTCTGTGGGCCCTGGATTGGGAACCCCTGCCATAGATTGTGGGGGCAACATGTTGGGGGAGGGTGTGGAATGGTAGTGTAACATTTAACACAATTGCTTTACAGCACCATCAATCACCAATTGGGATTTGATACCTGCCACTGAGAGTAAGGAGTTTGTATGTTCTTCCCGTGAATGTGGGTTTCCTTCATGGGCTCTGGTTCCTCCCATAGTCCAAAGGCATATGGGTTAGTATTAGTGAGTTATGGCTATGTTGGTGCCAGAAACATGGCTACATTTGCAGGCTATCTCCAGCAGAATCCTCAGACACAAAATGACATTTCACTGTATATTCTGAATTATGTGTGATAAGTAAAGCTAATTTTCATTTTTGGATTCTGCCTGACCTGTTGACTATTTCCACCATTCTCTGCTTTTTTTTTTAAGTTCGGCTTGGATTCCTCCTTTAAAAGTGGAAATATTTCTCTATGTAAAAATAAAATGGGTTAACATCAAAATACTAGGCATGCAGTATAAATTAGTTGTAATTAGATGTAAATCAGAGGTATTTAATAAAGAGGCCACCGAGTGTCTTTCTGTATGTTTGTGGTCTTCAGTTGCTGTAGCACTTCAAGGTTTGACATGTTGTGCATTCAGAGATGCTCTTCTGCACACACTGTTGCAACAAGCTTTCTGGGTTACTGTTGCCTTCCTGTCATCTTGAACCAGGTTGGTCATTCTCCTCTGACCTCACTCATCAAAAAGACATTGCACTCACAGGACTACTGCTCATCAGACGTTTACTTTGTGTTTATTGCACCATTCTCTGTAAACTCTAGAGACTCCTGTGCATGAAAATCCCAGGAGATCAGCAGTTTCTGAGATACTCAAATCACCCTGTCTGGCACCAACATTCATTCCAAGGTCAAAGTCACTTAGATCACATTTCTTCCCCATTCTGATGGTTGAACTGAATAACAACTGAACATCTTGACCATCCCTGCCTGCTTTCATGCATTGAGTTGCTGCCATATGATTGCCTGATTACATATTTGCATTAATGTGTAGGTGTGCAGGTGAACCTAATAAATTGGCCACTGAGTGCAGTCATCCCATTATTTCTCTGAGAGTTCCAGTAATCTATCCATAAACAACTTGTGGTGAACTACATGTGCCTGTCTGGACACGCCCCCTGTTGACTGCTCCTGTGGCTCCTCCCACAGACCCCTGTATAAAGACGATCGAGGCCTGAGCCCGGCCTCTCAGTCTCCAGGATGTAGTATGGTGGTCACTCACTGTTTGTTCCTTCTTCCAGTCAATAAAAGCCGATATCTCGCCTTACGTCTCAGAGTGAGTTATTGATGGTGCATCGCAACTGCTTTAGTATTGTGAGCCTAATCAGGATGGAGATCAAATTACATATTCCACTAAGGTGGGCCAAATCTACCAAATTACATTTTCTGTCTGTTTTCCATCACTGGGAAGTTTTGCTAACATCTCCCTGTGCGGAAGTGAAAATAATGGAAGGAATTAAAAGACATAACAAATTATTAATTACTGGCATCCTTCCCAGGTTAGTTAACACATATTAAAAAGACTGGGTAGCACATACACATGGACTTGAAAGAGGAAAAATTAACAGACAAGATCTTGCTGAAATAATGTAATCTGCATGACACATGATGTTACCAATGAACAAGATGCTGATTTGCTGCCACAGTACTGGTTGATTAGATAATTGCATTAATGAGAAACTAACTGTACAGCTGTACCTAATAAAGTGGCCAATCACCGTATACCTCTCTTAGTTTGTCTATGGCAATATACTTGAACTTGAACTAATTCATATTGACCTGTTGTAGGCTGAATCAAAAGTGGTGATGAATCAGAATAAAGGAGAGATACTAAAAATGTAGCTGAGTGGTGCCATTACAACAAGAATTCTGACTTCAGCAGGAGGAACCTAGAGGTTCATGAGCCAGTCCTCATCGGGGAATCAGAGGTGGAAAGGTCAACAATTTTAAATTTCTTATCATTTCAAAGGACATGTCCTGGGCTCAGAATGCAAGTGAAATTACAAGTAAAGCACAACGATGCCTCTACTCCCTTAGGAGTTGGTGAAGATTTGGCATAATATCTATAATTCTCGTTTAGCAGTGGACAAGAGTCTTTGTTTCTGAAGAATGATTTGTCTTGCGGTGTTACTTGGTCATGCCACTGCTGCTGTTGATATTAAGATGTTTAACCTCTGGTTTCTGTCTCTTCATGGTGAGTCTTCCATTCCTCCACTCCTGGGTTAAGTCATTGCCCGCGCTCACTGTAACAGAGTTTGCATTTCTCCACCCCTAGGTTGATTCGCTGCCAGCACTCACCGTGACAGAGCGTGCTGTTCATCTGCACCTGGATCCAGTCCTGCCAGTGACCACTGTCGTATCTGCTTCAATGACCATCATAAAATGAATACATGCTGTGGCAGTCCATAAGCATCATCGTGCTGCCGATGCCAACATAGAATGCCCACAACCCACGAGCCTCACTAACCTTTATGTCTTTGGAATGTGGAAGGAAGTAGGTGCACACAGGAGAATGAACAAACTCCTTACAGAAACCAGAGAAAATCTGCAGGTGCTGGAAATCGAAGCAACACACACAAAATGCTAGAGGAGCTCAGCAGGCCAGGCAGAGATGGAAACAAACAGAGTGGCTTAGAGACGGTGACAAACAGACCAAGTTTCAGGCTAGCTCTTCATCACCCTAGAGCAGGGGTACCGAACTTAGCATCCACGGACACTTCAGCTAATGGTCAATGGCATAAAAAGATTGGGAGCCCCTGCCCCAGAGATACAAAAACAAAATGGTTAAAATTAGGGCATCATGGTAGCCCATGTTCTTCCAATTTGTAATGACCAGTGTGCACAAAAATCTTGTGCTATGCAGTCTTTTTGCCCAGTGACAACAACATGTGCACATTGAATTTTTACATGGAGCTATTCTAAGGATAATAAACTGTTAAGTTCAGTTTGTTGTTCATTGTTTAAAAGAAATAAAATAACTGTTGATAAGAACTTTGATCTCCTCTGGGTTTGATTGTTTTCAGTCTTGTTCATCTGCACTCTCACAAAATTTGCATAGCGGGTGATGAAGGATTTTCTCGCTGGAGCTTTTGCACACCATCCACATGTGATTTGCTTGCTAAATGATGGTTAAAAATTAATGTTACCAAATATCACTCCACTTCTTTCCACTTGCAAGTTCTCCAGCAACTTTTGCATCGCAACAATACATGCAGGTAACACCAGTTTCTCTATTGTACATAAATATTTCTCATAGCTGCAATTTCCTGACCTCATGAACTTTTGTTGTAGCAGTTTCCACTGTTTCATTAAGCCATTCTACTTTAAATGAAGTAACAGTTCTTTTGCGCTTCACACCCTTTGCTTCTTTCGAATTTGACATAGTTAATCAATAATTTCTTCTATTAAAACAGTATAAGTAAGCCAGTTCTAAAATCTGCAGAGAAATCATTGCAAACTCCACACTAACCACATCAGAAACCAGGAAAGGAAATGTGATTGTGTACGATCATGAAATATACTGAATAATAAGGTGGAGGGTGACAACCTTTTGTGCACTGGCAGCAAAAGATGTGTGCACAGGCACGCCTTACAGGGAACACTGATGGCAGCACAGCTGTTAGCAAAACGGTTATAATTCTCATACTGCAAAATGAGGACAGGACAACCAGGAACTTTGCCATTGTCTGTACCTAGTTCATTGATGAAATGAGATAAAAAATTTATTTTATTTTATTTTATATCTCATGCTATTTTTTTTGGTTACCATTCAAAGAGTTCAGAAAGCACTCTCATCAGGGAAAAGCTATGTAGCATCCACACCAGGACTATCAGACTCAAAAACAGTTACTTTCCCCAAGTAGTAAAGCTGATAAATACTTCCACCTACTAACTCCACCACTACTTTACTACTTCACTTCAGTCACCTTATGTACAGCCTAGCCTCACTTTATGTATATAAGCTATCTTATATATTTTATTATTATTGTGTTCTTTATCTTTTGTGTTTCTTTGTGCTGTATCAGATCTGGTGTAATATCTTTTTCATTCCCCTTACACTTGTGTACAGAAAAATTGTGTAACACGATCTTGAATCTTGAAGACATACAGTAGCTGCAACAACTTGCATCATCGCTGTCCAATGTGTCAGTAAGTCAGATGGAAATTTACAGAGCAGCTAACTCTAGTGATCCATAGACCACTTAGCCAGTGTCATTGTAGAGATTGTCAAGTTAAATTGTAAACAACTGCCTTAGGGACCTCGGGGCTTACTCCCAACGCCTTTCTCATGGGTGGCTGTGGCCGCAAGGCAGAGGAGGTTTAAAATCAGAGTTTTCCTTTTACGACATACATCAGTGATACTGTTCTGCACATGATCACAGGAAGCTGCAGAGTTCTTTGTGTATACTTCTCACTACCTCATTAAAGTAGCCAGATTAGTCAAAGATCCCATCTACCCCAGACACTCTCTCCCTTCTTCCATCAGGCAGAAGATACAAAATCCTGAAAGCACATAACTCAGCTTCCATCAAAGACCCCACGGTTATCCAACACTTGAATGGACCTCTTGTATATTAAGATGGGCTCTCGGCAATCTACTTTGCACTTTATCGTTTACTGCATTGCACTCTTTCAGTATCTTATACACTCAGGACTGATGAAGGATCTCCGCCTGAAATATCAACACTTTTTTTCCCTTTTCTGTAGATGCTCAGACATGCTGAATCCCTCCAGCATTTGATGTGTGTTACATAAGAACATGAGAAGTATTTTCCCTGAGGAAGAGCCTACAGTCTAATCAACTTTTCTTGATGAGTATGTATCTTAAGTTATCCTTCAATTCTGATTCCCTGAGCCATCCCTTTTATTGGCTCATCCATTGCATTGCATTTAAATCCATTGATTTAAAACAGGGAGTTTTAAATCTCCTTGTCTCACCACCATTTTGAACAAGCTCTGAGCTCTCTAAACTTTGGTTGTTTTGGTCCACCCCTGTGAGGTGCTTTCAGTGACAATGCCTCAGTGAAGTTACTGAGTGAATGCCCACTAACAATGGTGTTGATGAATAATACGATTAGCCAAGAAACAGAAATGAGTTGGAAGTTGTCAATGAAATGTCGATTTATTTAAAAGTTCACAAAATATGATTAATCCCTCAGAAAAACTGACAAGGGGAGCATGGAATAAATAAAACTGAAATCAGTCATTTCAATCATGGAGCATCAACATCAATGGTTAGTCATCAAATTGATTCAATTTGACAAAATAATCTTAAATGGTTTATTTCATATAATAAATTATTTTCTTGTGGAGCATGATGGATGAACTAAACATGTCAACGGTTTTTAAGAAATGAAACAATAAAGAAGCCAGTTCACATTTCTGGAATGAAGCTGCAATGTAGTTCTACAGACTGGATTTAAGAATAGTCTCTTAAAACTAATTTTACTGGAATTCATAGACTGCAGGTGGAACAGAGAGACAAAACCTGTTTTATGACGTAAACGGACTGTAGTGCAAGAAAAGAACATGGTTCTTTACACTGCTTTCATTCTGATTAAAATACTTGATAACCAATAAGCTCTTTGAAATACAGTCACTTACTCATGCTTTTAATGTAGAAAATATTGTAGCCAAATTGTACACAGGAAGCTCCTACAAACAGCAATAGAATAATGGCCAGATAATCATTGTGGGGTGAGGAACTAATATCGACAAGGATGCTGTGCTACTCTCCAAGCTGATATTATTGACAGTTCTGCAACTCAGTGACCCCTCATGAAGAAATTCACACAGATCAGCTGGTGAGAGTTATATATCAGTTATATCCTAAGCAGACCTTTTGTTATTGCTGCATGTCAGACAAGCTCTACATCACTGACAGCAGAACATGTCTTTAGACACACAGTGCAGAACTAGATTTAAATATCACCCAGGAATGATTAACGTCCTGGTAGCTTATTTTTGGGGGCTTTATAAAGAAGAGGGTGTGAATATTCTCCTCTCACCTTCAGCAATTGTACCTGTTCCCCAGGGAGATTGAGTGTTGTTCAAAGTTACTGCTATTTCCTTGTGAGTTTTTACATCGATTATAAAGGCCATAGGACACAAGAGCAGAATTGGGCCAAATAGCTGATTTATTATTCCTCTCAACCCCATTCTTCTGCCTTCTCCCTGTAACCGTTGATGCCTTGGCTAACCAGGAACCTATGAAACTCAGCTTTAAATATACTCAGTAACTTGGCCTCCACAGCTCCTTGTGGCAATGAATTCCACAGATTCTCCACTCTCTGGCTAAAGAAATTCTTCCTCATCGCTGCTCTAAATGGACAGCCCTCTATTCTGATGCTGTGCCCTCTGGTCCTAGTGTCACCCAAGAGAGGAAACATCCTCTCCACATTCAGTCTCGGCCTTTCAATATGCAATATGTTTCAAAAAGATACCCCCCTCATTACTCTAAACTCCATTAAGTACAGGCCCAGAGCCATCAATTGCTCCTCATATGTTAACCTATTCTCATGATCCTCCTCTGGACCCTCTCCAATACCAGCACATCTATACTTAGATAAGAGGCCCAAAACTGCACACAAGTATGGTCTGAACAATGCTTTATAAAGCCTCAGGATCATGTCCTTGCTCTTATATTCTAGTCCTGTCAAAATAAATGTTAACATTGTATTTGCCTTCCTTACCAATTATCGCTGACTCAGCTTACAAGTTAACCTTTAAGGAGTCCTGCATGAGGACTCCCAAGTCCCTTTGCACCTTTGACTACATTCTATCTGCCACTTCTTCATCCATTTTCTCAATATGTTCAATTCCTTCTGCAGACTCCCTGCTTCCTCAAGACAAGCTGCCCCTCTACCTATCTTTGTATCATCTGCAAATGGCTGAAGCACCAACTTACATGATAAGTTTTTCTTGCAATTATCAAATGTTGTCATACTTCGTTTTAGAAGAATATTTGGAAAGTAAAGCACTAAATCATGACAGCAATTGAGGCCATTCAGCCCACCGAGTTTCTGGCAGCTAATCTTCTTATTTTAATTCCCATTCTCATTCCATTACCTTGCAACACTTGCTGACCGTAAGCTGACTGCTTAAACTACTGCCTGTCGTTCATATACCATTCCCCATTATCAGCACTTACAGTGATTGCAGGTATAAATTATTCAATAAACAATGAATTCCCAGCATTTCCATATGTTTAAAATATACAGAGACAACAAAATATACAGAGTAAAATCACAGCAATCCACATAATTAGATACAAGGCACAGCAGCAAGTTCTTAGCACAAAACACAGAGACTTTAGTAAAATATACCGTTGTTATTTTTTCTTTAATTTACTGACCAAACATCATGTAACTACAGCCTGAGGAGAGAGTTGGGAGTTTGGTGATGGTGTTGCAGTTTAGGTGAGTCTTAATTGACACATGTATTTATGAACACCAAATTCTGGCTTTGGATGGGACTATATACACAAAATAAAAGCTAGTTTGTGTGTGATTGTTAACAAGTAACAAGGAGCATACTTTTAACAGCATGAGAAATAGGAGCAGGAGTAGGCTATTTGGCATTTGAATTTGCTTCACCACTCAAACAATCAAGGCTAATCCAATATCTCAACCATCAGATTGTGGTCAAATTCATTAAATTCAAAAATAACCTTTGGAAAGGAAATCCTAATCACTAGGACACATTTAAAAGGAATGCTGCCACACGAAAGCAGCATCCATCATCGAGGACTCCTGCCACTCTGTCAATGCTCTCTTCTCATTGTTACCACAAGGAATAAAGTACAGGAGCCTTACATTCCACATGACAAGGTCCTGGATCAATTAATATCTACAACCAACTGGCTCCTGAACATGCGTGGATAATTTCATTCAGTTCAACTCTGAAATGATTCCACAACCTTTGGTCTAACTTTCAATGACTCTGCAACTCGTGTTCTCAATATTATTTATTCATATATTTTAAATTTATTATTTGCATGATTTGCCCTCTTTTACACATTGGACATCTGTCCATGTTTGTTATGTTTAGTTTTTCTATTGTTTGTAGTTTTTTTTAAATGCCTGCAAGTAAATGAATCTCAAGGTAGCAGATGGTGGCATATATATACTTTGATAATCGATTTACTTTTAACTTTTAGTTGACCATATCTATATGACTGCAGACCGACCAATGTAATTGGTTGATCATATCTATATGACTGCAGACTAACCCAATGTGATTGGATGATCATATCTATATGACTGCAGTCCAACCAAAGTGATTACCCTGAGTTGAACTGTAAGGTAGCAGTTCATGGGGCAAGTCTGGGATAAATAATTAAACCACCTGACCAAGTGGACAAATTAAAAAAAAACAACTCACTTTCCTACCTCGCTGCTATGTTCCCTTTATCTTTTGGTTCCAAAATTTGATTTGATTTCAAAGTTCAAAGTACATTTATTATCAACATATATATTCCATGTACTACACAGAGAATCATTCTCTTGTGGGCAATCACCACAAATAAAGAGATACAATACAATCAACGAAAAACTATAAAGATGGACAAACTGCCAATGCACAAAAGATAACAAATAGTGTAAATACAAAAAAAAATATTGAGAACTTAGCCTTTGACTGCACATGATTATCACTTAGATTGTATAATTTGAAAGATTCATGGTATTCTTCAATCTGGAAAACTAATTTATCCAGAGGATGAGCTGGAAGTTGGTAGCAAATAGTCTGCATGGTAATGATATCTGCAGGGGTAACGGCTCTGATAAATATTAGCTAATTTCTGTGTTCATTTAAATTGACCAGCTTATTGGAGTTTGCTTAAAGTTCAGTTTCGTTTTATGTTCTGAACAGGTTAAATACCGATGAAGGTAAACCAGCTGATGATTTGCCTTGCAGGATGCAGCATGACAAGGATATCCATGTCAAGGTATTTGGAAAAAAGAACACACTAATCACAATCAATCTGACAGAGACTGATTCATTCTAAAAAAGTAACTCTTTGAGCACAGGGCAATTTTGGTTTTGTTAAAGAATGCAGACCTGGAATAATAATCAAACTAGAAAACTACTCAACATTTTAGGTAACATCTATGGAAAGAGAAAACACTGTCTCTCCCTCCACATAGCAACTATTAAGCATTTCCAGCAGTTCTAGAACCTACAATATTTTGTTCTGGACAACAAAAGGTACGGTCTCTAATTCTACAAAACTTTCCAATGTTTAGATTTAAAGTTGGAAAGAAAAATGCTTTTCACTGGACACAAAAGATTCTGCAGATGCTGGAAATCCAGAGCACACACACAACCACACAGGAGGGACTCAGCAAGTCAGACAGCATCTACGGAGGGGAATAAACAGTCCACATTTCAGCAGGATTCCTTGGATAGCATTCTCATGCGAGATATTTATTAGTTAATAAAGTTATTTTTTCAGTTCTGTGTGAGTCATCTGATTATTGCTCCAGCTCTCGACCATGGTTTGCTTGTGTAAGGTAACACAGACAACTCTAGAAACCGAACTGATGCACTCCACAAAGGCCGATAAGTAGAACGTTATTGCTACTGCCCAGCATAGTGGTTCTGAATTAACTTACTGTATATACTTTACAAAGGTGATCACATCTCAAACATTACTTAAAATGGTCATAAATCTATAGACAGGAAAAGAATAACTACAGCTATTAGGAAAATTAAATCTTTGCATGCAATTGATTTCAGAGCACAAAATGAATAATGTAGTTCTTCTGCAGCAACCAAAACCTATTTTCGTCTACATGGGATTCTTTTATTTTTAATTGAATGCATTCTAAAAATAAGCATTCATTAATGGAATTCATTATCTGCAGGGAATCATCAGTCAAACATGGTGCATTAAAATCTCCATTATTATTTGGCTAGCAAAAGAATGCATACAGTGAGTAGTTATAAATAAGTCATTGGATAGACTGGAAAATATAATCTGGGCCTTTATTAATACTTTTAAGAGATTGGTCAAAAAACAAACTGCAGGACTGTCACTTCTCCTGGAACATTACCCTCACATATAATGGCATTTGGCAGTTTTGTTGAGAATTGATTGGACTTGAGCAAAAGAGCTGATGTGACAGGAAAGACTGATCATTATCAGGTGGATGAAGAAATTGCAGCAGTTGTCTTGACTGCTGCATAATGCTGAAACAACCTGTTCTGTTGCATGAATCACCTTCAAGGCCTATTCAATCCACAGGTTCCATCATAGAAGAATATTTACTACCCAGGTGTATTCTATAGATGAGAATGCCAAGCATTACAAAAACTCATTATTAGATCCAGCTATACCATATTGAATGAAATTCTCACTTCTAAAGCATTGATAATTTCCGAATGAAGTGCAGAACATCTTTTACAGGACTGAAAGATTATGTTGATCAGCAATCAGTCTACTAAATAATCTGGGAAATAATGAGAGAGCAATTTCACCACCTCTCTGCAGAACCTTATTGTCCAAACAGATAATGGGCCAAGTTAGCTGAGAACAAATCTCTTGGCATATATCGGTGATATTAAATCTGATTCTGGGTTCATAATGTTACTCAAAGCATCATGATGTCCCAATCATGCAAAAGTGAACAGGATTGTTTTGGTGGCATTTAGAAGCTCTGTAACCTTGATCTTAAGTACTCAGAATAAAAGGCAGTGTGAAGAATTGTTTTATATTGTGATTTTATGAATAGCACTGTATGCCTGCCACAAAAAAATTCAAATTTCACAACATATGTGAGTGATAATAAACCTGATTCTGATATGGGTCTTTGTTGTGGACTGAGAGTAGGAAGGGAGTAGGAAGGGGGTAGGGAGAGGGGTATCATGGTTGGGGAAAAAGGGAATGGAGAGGGGAGCAAGCACCAGAGAGACATTCTGGAATGATCAATAAAACAATTGTTTGGGATCAAATGACCTTTCCTGGGTCCCAGGGCTGGGTGTGTTTGAACCTGCATCACCCCTCACCCTTGGCACTCATTCTCTGCCAACTGTTCCACACTGCTCCACCCTCGCCATTTCGCCAGACTTAAACTTGATTGCCGCTTCATGTTGACAAATACAGTAGTGTGCAAAAGTAAGGGAATATTAAGTAGATCAGTAATTGGTCTACTGAACAATCTGGGAAATAATTACAACAATTACACAACATCTAGCTATATATATGTGCCCAAGACTTTTGCACAGGACTGTAAAAATTACTATTTATCATATCTCTGTAAAAAAATAACAGAACTGGTTATAGATATTAGTATAAGATTTACTGTGGAACAAAGGAGCATGGGGGTGCAAGAATCTTGCAGCCTCAAAATAGCACCATATCATAATAAATAGTTTTTATTAACATACTCTGAAAAGTAAATAAGATTGGATATGCAGTTATTTTTCCCAGGATATTCAGGATTAACAAAACAATATTTGAAACTCAGCATTGCAAGAATGTACACACTGTCTTGCAAAACGACTCAGACTTTTCAGTCCAACGAGACCACTCAGAATCCCCTCTAAGGCAACTTTCAGATGAGATCATTGTTACTGCAAGGTATGTTTCCTTGCCCATACCACCAATGTTTACCTGCCACACTTCATTGACATGTTGGGAACCATGATTTGTATAGCCCACTTTGGAAGAACTGAAATGAGTGCTCAGTGGCTGGCAGATGCTCAGAATATTCAAAGATAACCAAAATATTTCCCAACAATGAGGAACATATAGGAATCAGTGAGAAAATTGGTAGGTCCACGAATCAGCCATGACATTACTGAATGATGGGGCAGATTTGAGGGGCTCAGTGACCTACTGTTGCTTGTATGATTTAGCCCATTGCTTACTTAGCTCTATTTTGACAAGAACCACCATGAATGCAGGACTTATTTATACTCCACTGTAACATATTCCTATTGAGCTTTGTTAGACATATTCAATGATAAATCTTACCATTTGTTTGCTAAGAAAATTTCCCACCCATCTGGCTTCACCTATCTCTTTCCAACTAGCCTCCTTTCCTTCCTCTCACCTTCTTAGTCTGGCATCGTTCCCTTTCCTACTTGATCCTGAAGATCTTGGCTTGAAATGTTGATATCTATTCATTTCCATGGATGCCGCCTGACCTGTTGAGTTCTTCCAAATTTTGTGTGTTTTGCTTTAAAGTTTTTATGATATATATATGAATGTCTGAAGTGTGTTTAACATTTTGTTAACAGTCTTGACAGTGGCCAGTTTCAAGTTTATTAATATTAATGCTGGTCTCATCGATGAATTCTGTGTTTCTTTTTAAATTCTTGTATTGCTTTGTATTAATTGTTTGAAAGGAAATTAAAGGAGTAACATGCAATCGAATGCTAAAGTTTCTTGAAACACAGTCACCAACTCTAGTCACATGCACAAAACAAGGAAAAGTTGTCAAAAGTCAAATCTCTCAGTTTGCATAATCCTAAACTAAATTTATACATCACATTTCCATTAACTTAAAACAATGTTCAAACTCCATTCAACTTCATTAAAATGTAAAATAAATTTGACTCATTAAAGAATGGAAACTATTCTGCAAATCTCCATTCTGTAAGTTTAGTCTGGAAGTACAGCTATGCATTTCATTACAAATTTCAAAACTCCAAAGAATCTGAATGTTTACTTTCCATGGTGGTATCAGTCTAATTTATCCCAACTGAACTGTTCCACTTGCGTTCACTTTGCTCTAACATATATAAAAAATAAACTTTTACACTATCAGCAGGGGTCTCCTCCTGATCTATTGCCTGCTTACCTTCCATTTTGTTGATGATTTGGTGTCTCTCTATTTGAAAGTTGAGCATTATAACTTACTGAAGAACCCTTGTGTTTTCACTTCACAGTACTTCATATTTTAGGTTGCGGATCTCAAAATCAGAAGAACAAATCTACTGAAAGAAAGATCTAGGTACTGAATCAATGTTCCAAAGTTGAATCCACATGTCTTTGCACGAGATGACTTGGAAAGCAGCCTGAGAATTAACATGAGGCTATTAGGTCCATCAGGTCCACAATGTCCATAAGCCACTTATCTGCTGGGCTCCATTCCCATTTTGATGGCAGTTCGCCTAAGTGGTGGCTCTTAACAGATAAGTATTGAATCTGGGAGTCATGTGTAATGTGAAACCATGAGGTTGACCCCACCCTAGGTGCCTGATTTTAATCTCACCAAGTACACAAAGAGCTTTCCAGCAAAGTTAATGAAGGCTCACCAGATCTCTCCATCTCATTTCCATTCTAACTCTGTTGCCTTTGGTTTTCCAATTTGTTCCAACAAAGATCGACGTGAGTTTGAGAAGTATTTCATCTTCTGAAGAGGCACACTGTAGTCCTCTGGATATAATACTGAATTCAACAATTCTAATACATCAGCATTTTTATTTCAGCTTTCTAACCTTCAATTAATCTTCCTCTAGTAATTTCATATCTGTTTTCCTTTTCCTGGATGAGCTGCCAATAATGGCTGATGAGCTTAATCTAGTTGGAACAACTGGTTTTAAGCTTGCTCCATTTAACCTCCTCCACTGTGAATTTTTATTCTCCTATTAAACGATTTACTTTATTTGTCATTTGTACATTGAAACATACAGTGAATTGTGTCATTTGCATCAAATCAAATTAGCAAGGGTTGTGCTGGGAGCAGTCCGCAAGCATCACTATGCTTCTGGGGCCAACATTGCATGTCCATACCATACTAAGCCTAACCTGCATATCTTTGGAATGTGGGAGGAAGCTGGAGCACCTGGAGGAACCCCACATGGTCAAGGACAGAACATATAAACTCCTTATAAACTGTGGCAGGAATCCAACACAGACCGGTGATCATTGGCACTGAAAAGCGATTGAGCTAACAGCTATGCTACCATGGACCCCCTTCATTCAGCTTGCTTTGCATGGACATCCCTTCTCTCCACTCTTTTTCACCATCTGTAAACTTTAGCTATTTGTAGTGGTATTGAAAGCACTTTTTTTCTTCTCCACTGACGTACAGATGATTTTCTACAATTATTGCTTTTGTCTCAGATGAAAATCAGAATTGGGAATTTAGCATCATTCTAGCTCAGTGGTACTGAGGCCTATACATAGAACTTAAGTTACTACCTTGATTGGAGTCAGTTCAGTCATCATGGAACCTGCACTGAATTTGATATGGTCTCATCTGAAGGACTTTTCATGATAAAAATAGGGCAATCAGCCTCCATGGATCTTTTGCCACTGCACTGGGTCTTGGCTAATTTTCACCAACATAAATTTGCCTATTTTCTGTATTCGTGTCCCTTGATTTCCAATTCCAACTAATCTCAATCTTTAAAGTTTTCAAGCATCCTTACTTCTTAAGGTTTTCATGTAGTGGGCGGGTGCGTGATAGTGTGAATAAGCTTCCACTACCAATTAAAACCTCCCAATGGTGTGCATCACCAATGGCATCTGATAACCAAGTCCAGCTCCTGCTCTTCATGTGTGGCTTTGCTACTAAGCCCAGTGGAACTGTTTCTAGTGACAGGAGAATGGGGTAGATGGTTACTGGTGCCTTGAAACTAGTCATTTCAGTCAGATGGAGCTTGTCAGCTATGGTTGGCAGTTCATCTAGGAGAAGGAAAACTCTTATTTGAAACCTCTGTAATCTTGTGGCTATACCCACTCATGGAGAAGGTTTTGGGTGTAAACCCTGAGGAAAAGTCCAGAGCAGTAGTCCCTAAGGCAGTTCACATTGAGTTTAACATTGACTGGTAACTCCTGTGACACGACTAATGCCAAAGTGTATTGGTTTCTGCTGTTCCTTTGAATTCATCATCTGCGTGGACAGGGGAAGCTTGCTGCATTGGCAACAGAGTGCTCTCCATGCTGTACTGCCCTAAGTTGTGTACCAACTGATGATGTGGTTCCAGCAACATAAGCTGCTAGGAAGCAATATCCATGGTCAACCCCTGACCAACGGAGGGCCTCCAAATCTTTCACAGACTTCTTTGTCTAGAAATTAATTTCCAATCAGTAGAGAAAGCATGCTGTACAGGTGTGATCAGAAAATTATCTGAGATCAAGGGAAACAATGCCATTTATTCCACCACATCCACAATTCAATCACCTACTCCTGATCTCAATTCCACTGAGTGGAAGTTCTCCCTATTTCAATTTTATCTCCAAATTTAACTCAAGAACTTTTATCTATTCCCGTTCCTACAGTATTTATTGTTGAATTATTTATTATTCATCTCCCCCTTTCAATTGGTGTCATGTCTGTTTTAAAAATAATCACCCAGGTCTCTGTAATAATTTAAAAAATATTTTTCCAAATCTCTCCTTTAATGGGACTGAGCTTGTGGGACCAAGTGTGAGGTGTGTCATTCCCAAGTTATGCTACCAACCAGAGACAAATTTCTAGGGAGCATCAGGGACATGTAATGTAATTTCATAGCATGTCCAGATCTGACTCTGAAGTGAGAGGGCTTACAATCCCTCAATTGACAAGCATTTTTCTCCAGGAAAAATAACTTCTCTGACCCTACCACATCAAATCCTTTCAAAACTTGAAGCAGTCACATCTCCCTCTCAGTGCCTCATAGCTAATGGAATTTACAGAACCTTGTTAATGGAGCCATTAGGAGACATGACGTCTCACTGAAACTGTACGGCATTATGCCAAACTGCTTTATTGTAGACTATTTCTATAATGCTCATTTCTTGCTGGGCCATTATCATTGAGGTTGACATCCATTACTTAAAATGTAATGATCACAGCATGATTATACTTGAAAGTTACTAACATGGTCCAATTGCTTCTTATGCAATATTGTGAATCTCATTACCTAAGATAGCAAGCAAATATTTCAAAGCATCATCTGAAATTTAGAAACAATACCCAAAGTGTGACAATGTAGTTCCTGCATTTTCAAAAATTAACAGGCAAGATGCACTTACTCATGAAAACATAATCTGGGATTCAGATTTCTTATGTAATCTTATATCACTCTTCATTTTTAACCCAAATAGTACTATGACCTTCAAGAGTACCACACCCTGGTTTGGAGGCTTTCATGCCTCAATGACCTGGAGGGCTATTTTGGCTGGACTCAGGGCTTTATACTTTGGCTTTTGGTAGGGTCATCCATGCCAATCAGGTTCAAAGGTAGAGACCAGACTAAAAGTGGTCCACCGGTCATCCAAGTTCGGGAGGTTCAGCTCAGGGCTAACAGCCCTGACTGGTAAAACAAAACTGTTATGGAAACACATATGAAGTATCCTTCTACATTTGAGTGTGACGGTATTCCTGAACCTCCACCTGGGACTTGCATGACTGACAGTAGTGAAAACCAACAGGAAGCTACAGACGTGATGAAGGAAGCCCTGAACACTGCCAGAGACGGAGGACCTTCACTGCTGTCCTAAATGCCAGCGATGTAAGAGGCAGTAAGTAAGTAAGTACTATGAGGATCTCTTTCTGTACTGAATCCACTCAGTGCTGGTGTTCTTTGCAAAGGTTGGCAATAAAAGCTCCATCCAACCTCAGCCAAGTATCAATGGGCAAGACATCAAACAGTTTCTATTTTGGTGAATGGAATCATAATAGCAAAAGCACATGCTAATCTGTCCACTCATGCTAATCTATTCATATACAATGCCATATTGGAACAGCTATACAGTACGGCTCTATCCAATGGCCATCTCTTCAAACCAGTTCAGCATTGTGCCCTATAAAGCAATGTTTCACTTTAAAAAGAGGCTACAAAATTGTCTACAGATATGTGTGATAAAGGAATCTGAGTTGATGGGTGAGTGGCAGGATTGGCTCAAAGGGTTCTATAGCCTCCTCTTGCTCTTAATTCTTTGGATTATGCCATTTAGTGAGAATGTACTGCTGCTTTGTATAGATTATGCCACAGACTGTAAAAGGGATACCGAGTCATTAAACCCCATATGCAAATTATTATTTCGCTCCCTCAATTTTTTCCACACTCTCCTGCATCTGTTAAGATTCCTTGGAGTAGCTATCTTCCTCGTCGCTGATGTGGACCTTCTCCTCGGACAATCCGCTCTCATCAATATTTTCCAGTGAGGATGCGTGCTGCAGCGACAGGTCTGAGAGGCTAACACTGGGCAGGGTGTTCTGCTCTGGGTAGACCCAGGGCTTGAAGTGCGGGTTGTGTTTCTGCTTCCAGTCGGGATACTTCAAGCAGGCTTTATAAATCCGCTTCATGGCCTAAATTAAAGAGGGGGAAGAAGAAAACATTCAGACAAAAAAACTGGGCATTGTTGACCACTTCCTTCAGACTGAAATGAAGCATCTGCATTAAGATGGACAACAAGAAATAGCATGGGTCCTTCAATCAGAATAATTGACAATTACATACTAAAGTACGAGTTATATGTCCTTTCAAAGACAGGGAAAATAATACTCATTCCTGCATGCATCCGTTGCTGAAGCTAAATGTTTTATCATTAGGAATGAATGTCAGTTACAGGGGTTGATTAATCAACAAAAAAATTTCAAAATAACAATTATGTTTCCTTTCCAGGATAGCTGAATCAGAATCAGAATCAGAATCATGTTTATTATCACCAGCATGATTTGCGATATTTGTTAACTTAGTGACAGCAGTGCAATGCAATTCGTGATAATATAGAGAAAAAAATAAGTAAATCAATTACAGTAAGTATACATATGGATATTAATAGTTTAATTAAAAATAGTGCAAAAACTAAAATAATACAAAAAAAGTGAGGCAGCGCTCATGGGTTCAATGTCCATTCAGGGAATCAGATGGCAGAGGAGAAGAAGCTGTCTTTGAATCGCTGAGTGTGTGCCTTCAGGCTCCTGTACCTCCGTTCTGATGGTAACAATGAGAAGAGGGTGTGTCCTGGGTGATGGGGATGCTTGGGAATGGATGCCGTCTTTCTGAGTCACCGCTCCCTGAAGTTGTCTTGGATACGACAGAGGCCAGATGGAGCTGACTAATTTTGCAACTTTCTGTAGGTTCTTTCAGTCCTGTGCAGTAACCCCACCCTCACCACCACCCCCAAAACCAGACAGTGATGCAGTGTGTTCGAATGCACTCCATGGTATATGTATTGAAGTTTTCAAATGTTTTAGGTGACAAATCAAATCTCTTCAAATTCCTAATGAAATACCAGCTGTCTTGCCTTCATTTTGGCTGTATCAGTATGTTTGGACTAGGTTAGATCCTCAAAGAACTTGACATCTAGGATCTTCAAATTGCTCATTCTCTCCACTTCTGATTTCCTCTTTGAGGATTGGTTCATATTCCCTCATCTTACCCTTCCTGAAGTCCACAATCAGCTCTTTTGTCTTACTGATTTTCAGTGCAAGATTGTTGCTGCAACACCACTCAACTAGCTGGTGTATCTCACTCCTGTACACCCTTTCATCTCCATCTGAAATGCTACCAACAACTGTATCCTCAGCAAATTTATAGATGCCATTTGAGCTATACTTAGCCACACAGTCATGCGTATAGAGGGAGAAAAACAGTGGGCTAAGCACACACCCCTGAGATGCGCCAGTGTTGATTGTCAGCAAGGAGGAGATATTACCACCAATCTACACAGATTGTGGTCTTCTGGCTAAGAAGTCGAGGATCCAATTGCGGAGGGATGTACAGAGGTCCAGGCTCTGTAGCCTATTGATTAGGACAGTGGGAATAATGGTGTTAAACACTGAGCTATAGTCAACAAATAGCAACTTGACATAGGTGTTTGTACTGTCCTGCTTCTGCAAAGAACAGGATTTCACTTTCTCCATCATTGATGATGCCCTCACCCACGTCTCTTCCTTTTCTGAACATCCACACTCAACATATCTACCTGCCGCTTTAACTGTGATAGAGCTACTCTTGTCCTTAGGTTTCACCCCATGAGACTCTGCAACCAGCTCATCATTCTCCACAAACATATCTTTACCTCCCTCCTGAAAAGTCGACTGTTTGTTCATTTCCTTGGAGGCTCCCTGACCCGTTGAGTTACTCCAGCATTTTGTGGGTGTTGCGTTGGATTTACAGCATCTGCAGAATCTCTCATGTTGATAATTATGAGTTAATTATCAACTCATGTTGATATGTTCACCCCATGACCATATGGGTTTCCTTCAGAAGCTCCAGTTCCCCCCCACATACCAAAGATGTACATGTTAGGATTTGTGGGCATGCATTGTCTCCATCAGAAACGTGGTGACACTTGCAGAATGCCCAGCACAATCAATGCATTTCACTCTATGCTTTCATGTACATGTGACAAATAAAGCTAATACTTAGATCTTTAATCTTTACTCACACTGAAGATAAAAAATCAGGACGCCAAAATTTTTTGAATGCTCCAAAGCAACTTGCACTTTTACTCCAAATGGTCCAAAATGCATGCATCACCGTAGTACCTTCAAATGATGTACTTCAAAATTCTTATGGTGCCCAAATGACTCTGCCACTGCTTCTGTGATCTCGTTGAGGCCGATGACCCTCAAATTCTTCCAATTCCTGCTACTTGCACATCTCTTTTTTTTACATAAATTACACTTCTGTGGTTATCAACTTCATATCCCTCTTCCACTTTTAATGAGCAGATCCTCAACTGGATAACACATTTCAATACTGCTCCCGACCATTGGCTATGCAGAGCATTACCAGAACCCACAAACGTAGAACATAAAAAAAAATAGAAATCTGCAGCACATTACAGGCCCTTCAGTCCACAATGTTGTGCCGACCATGTAACCTACTCTAGAAATTGCCTAGAATTCCCCTACCGCATAGCCCTCTATTTTTCCAAGCTCCATGTGCCTATCTAAGAGTTTCTTAAAAGACACTACTGTATCCACCTCTACAACCGTCGCTGGCAGCGCATTCCATGCTCCCACCACTCTCAGTGTGAAAAACTTACCCCTGACATCCCTCTGTACCTATAAGTAAGAGAAGCTTCTCAGAGTATAGCCAAGATGCCCAACCTCACAGGGTGGATGAGGAATGTGGACCATTTTGTTTATTTCCTTCTCTTTTGTAGCCTTGTCCTACTATAATTACCTCCTGGAGTAGAAGCATGTGGCATTCATACATAGAAATGGAGCCTGCAGCAACTGGACAATAGAGTGAAAAATATTCGGAGTATTGCTATCTAAGTATTATTCTGACCTATGCTCCAATTCCATTTTCAATCATTTTGAAGATAATAAGATTAGCTTTATTTGCCATATGTACATTGAAACATATAGTGGAATTCATCACTTGTATCAAATCAAATCAATGAGGATTGTGTTGGGCAGCCTGCAAGTGTCGCTGCGCTTCCGGTACATCACTATGATTCTCTCCAATTTCTCTCCCTACAACTTCTCCTTCTTCCTCTACAACTTCCCTTGGCACTTGCTCTAATGTCACTTTGTGTGTTATTATCAGAATTTGTCTTAAAATATCCAAATGTAACTGAAAATTAAAAAAGCAAGATGCTAGAGAAACTCATCGGATCAGGCAACGTCTGTGGAGGAAATCGTTTAGTTCCCATTTTAAGTCACAGGAGAGTCCTCTTGAAGACAGACGCAATTCCAGATGAAATGTTTTAACCTACAACGTTGACCGTCCATTTCCCCTACAGATGCTGCCTGACCCACTGAGTTTCACTGGAGTTCATCTTTTATTTTCCCTCCAGATTCCAGCATCCGCAGTTTCTAATATCTCGCATATAACTGAAAGTTGTTTTATGCTCTTCAGCACACACCAAATTCTGGGGAATTGAGAAAGTAAGGCAGAATCTACAGAGGGGAACAAAACAGTGAATGTTTTAGGGCAGAACCCTTTCTTCTGGACTCAAGAAAGGCTACATGAGGCAGACCTGAGCCCAGATGAAGGGCTTCAAGTCAAAACATTGACCATCCATTTCCCCCCACATTCTGAATCTGCTGTGTTGAAAAGTACTGACTCAGGATGGTCAAATAGCAGAGCACACGCAATGGGATTAATGGCCTAATTCTAATCTTATGCCTTAAGGGATAAATGATGGTACAGTTGGCCCTCCTTATCCACAAATTCAACCTACCACGAATCACAAAAACCCAGAAGTGTTCTTCCAGCACTTGTTGATCGAGCACGTACAGACTTTTTTTCTTGTCATTATTCCCTAAACAATGTAGTACAACAACTATTTTACATAGCGTTTACATTGTGTTAGGTATTATAAGTAATCTAGAGATGGTTTAAAGTATACGGGAGGATGTGTGTGGGTTATCATGGATTGGGATCGAAAAAATCAGATGTTCTCTTGCTAAGTAAGTTGGAACAGATACATCTGGTATTATTTAGCGTCAGTTAGTCAAACGTTTGTCTTAGTATAAATTTACCTTTCTATGTATATAAAACCCTTAACGTATGTTTCAGCTCCGGGCTTGGGAATGGAACTTCCCGAGTTCGATTCAGTGACAGACCGCTCCCCAGTGTGCTCTCTGCGGTGCCGGGTTGATGTGAAGGATCAAAAACCCCAAACCCTAAAACCCAATAATTGAACCACTGCTTTGCTTAGTAATAATTGTAGCTTTCATCGGGGCAGAGCCTTTCTCGCTTTATCCTTTAAAATTGTTCCGATCGTTGACCGACGTAGTCTAACACTTTTCCAATGACCGATGGCGTTTCACTTCTTTCCAATCGCTTTATTATTTCCACTTTATTTTCAATCGTGATCATAATTATTTTCGTGAACAGAATCACTGCGGATTCAGATCTCTGTCACTGGGTCCTAATGTCCACCGCACTGAGACAGGTTAAATAAGGTCTGGGATTCCGCTGGGTCCTAAGATCCACCGTATTGAGACAGGCTGAATAAGGGACTTGAGCATCTGTGAATTTTGGTATCCGTGAGGGGTCCCGGAACCAATCCCTTGCGGATAAGGAGGGCCGACTGTACAAAGAATGTTTCAACATTGTAGTTTATGACATCAGGGCACATTCAAACAATAATATCTTAAGACCATAAAACATCAAAGCAGAATTAGGCCATTTGACCCATCAAGCCTGCTCCGCCATTTCATCATGGCTGATCCATTATCCCGCGCAGCTCCATTTGCCTTTTCCCCATAACCTTTCATGTCCTGACTAATCAAGAATCTATCCATCTCCACCTTGTACCGCTGATGACCTGGCAAATACAACCATCTTTGGCAACAAATTCCACAAGATTTACCACCTTCCGACTAAAGAAATTCCTCCTTATCTCCATTCTAAATGGATGCCCCTCTATTCTGAGGCTGGTCCTAGACTCCCTGACCATAAGAAACAATCTCTCTACATCCATTCTATCTAGGCCTTTCAACATTCGGTAGGCTTCAATGAGAAACCCTCTCATTCTACTAAATTCCAGCGAGTAAAGGCTGAGAGCCATCAATCGCTCCTCATAAGACAGGCCTTTCACTCCTGGAATCATTCTCGTGAACCTCCTTTGAACCCTTTCCCATGTCAGCACAGCCTTTCTTAACTAAGGAGCCCAAAACTGCTCACAATACTCCAAGTGAGGCTTGATAAAACCTCAGAATTACATCCTTGTTTTTCTATTCTAGTCCTCTCAAAATGAATGCTAACATTGCATTTACCTTCCTCGTCACAGACTGAATCTGCAAATTTACCTTAGGGGATTCTGCACGAGGGTTCCCATGTCCTTTTGCACCTCAGATTTTTGAATTTTCTCCCTGTTTAGAAAATAGTCCATGCTTTTAACCCACCTTATGTTACTGAGGAAAATGAAGCCACTTTCTTTCTGACAAATCTCAGCAGAAGGAATCACCACAAGGTGATCTGGATGTCTAAGAAAGGAATCACACAATGCTTACCTTGGGAGCTACAAACTGTGAGACTCTATTCACAACCCATTTCGGTAATGACCCTAAAAGATACATAAAAAAGCACAATTTGTTAGAAACAAGTTGGTTAATTTAATCATCCAGTGGCAATTCACATTACAGCAGAGCCATTAAATCCCCCCACACATCTATGTCAGAAATGGAATTGACCTGCTGGCAAAATAAATGAGTAAGATTGAATTTGAAAACAAATAACTCAGAAAGTGCAATTAAAATCTATATGCTCTTCCCAGCTTGACTTAGCCGTGGACGTAAACTACAAATGTGCAGCAGGTCTGATATCTGAAAGAGAAAGGGACACAAGAGATTATTGAACAGTAATAAAAATAAGAAACACTGGAAATGCTCAGCAGGTTATTCAAAATTAAATTAGAAATCAATGCAGAATATAATGTCACATTCAAGAAGAAAATGGAGTGCAGATTGACAAATAACGTACAAGGGCCAGAAAAGGTAGACTGAAAGATCAAGGCACAAGAGATTCTGCAGATGCTGGAGATCCAGAGCAACACAAACAAAATGCTGGAGGAAATCAGTAGGCCAGGCAGAACCTATGGAAAAGAGTAACCAGTCGACATTTGGGTCCAATACCCTTCATCGGAATTTGGTTTGCTTAAGATACAATGGTGGACAGGTACACTGGCAATGAGAAAGATGCAGGGATGCTTCAGGGAGTTAAAGTAATGGACAAGAACATTGCTGATTGAACATCATCTGGAATAATTTGGGTCATAGTCAGGATGCTCTCAATTGTGCCCCTGCAGAAAGTTCTTAGGATTTTGGGGCCCATACCAAACTTCCTCAAACTTCTGAGGTGAAAGAGGAGTTGTTGTGCCTTTTTCACCACACACCTGGTGTGTACAGACCACGCAAGCTCCTCCGTGATGTGGATGCCAAAGAACTTGAAGCTGTTTACCCTCTCAACCCCAGATTCATTGATATCAATAGGGGTCAGCCCATCTCCATTCCTCCTGTAATCCATAACAGCTCCTTTGATTTTGCGACATTGAGGGAGAGGTTGTTTTCTTGATACCACTGTGTCAGGGTGATGACTTCTTCCCTGTAGGCCACCTAGGTGTTATTTGAGATTAGGTCAATCAATGTAGTGTTGCCAGCAAAATTAAGCAGCAGATTAGAGCTGTGGGTGGCGACACAGTCATGGGTATACAGGGAGTAAAGGAGGTTACTTCGTATACAGCCCTGAGGGGCTGCTGTATTGAGAGTCAGAGGGGTGGAGGTGAGGGAGCCCACTCTTACCACCTGCCAGTGATCTGACAGGAAGTCATTTTGCACGTGTTGAGAGACTATGAGTTCATGCACAGTGAAATGAGGGCCATAGAGGACTTGAGGAGGACATAAGCTCTGAGGCATATCAGCCATGATAAGTTTGAATGGTGAGGCAGGCTTGAGAGGCCAACTGGACTATCGCTGCTCTATTTTAGATATAAAATAGAAAGAAAGAACAAATGGAACAATTCCTTTCCTCCCACAGATGCTGTTTAAAGCCAGTAGGTTGCTTTGTTGTGTAAGAATAAATGACTCAGTTTCGGACTGAAAGGCTTTGATCAGTGGAATGTTGCAGGAATCCGAGTTGGGGGCTTGGTTGTCACGTGCTCGGTCAATGGCTTGGATTAGGGTTAGCATTCAAGCACAATACTATCTAAGTTTGTTGAAGCTACATTGGTGGGCAGCATTGTTGGCAATGAGAAGGATGAAGGGAAGCTTCAGGAAGATAAAGACAAGTCAAATCAATGGGAAAGTACATGGTGGATGGAACACGACCTGGGGTAATTGGTGGTCATCTACCATGAAAGAAATGTGGAGTAATTTTTATATGATGAGAGATTAAATGGTGTTGATATTCCACTGACAACCTTGTACACAAATCAATAAAAGCTGACAGGTAGGTAAAACCAGCAAAGAAGATATATGGGGAGCTGGCTTTTATTTCAAGAGCTTTTGAGTACAAAATTAGGGATGCCTTCCTCCCATTATACAGGGGCATGGTGAGACTGCTTCACAAATACCATGCAGAGGTCACATCTCCCAAATGAAGGAATGATATGCTTGTGATTTTGGAAATCCAATAAAGGATCACCGGATTGATTTCTGATTTAACAGGTTTGACATCTGAGGAGAGGTTCAGCAGACTGGGTTTATATTCATTAGACTTTGGAAGAATGAGAGGTTTTAGAGTTTGACAGAGTAGATTAAATGACATCACCTCTGGCTGGACCTTGTAGCCCGATAAGTCGCATTATAAGGGGCTGGTCTCTTTGGACACAGAAAATTAGTTTCACCCCGAGAGTAATGAATCTTTAGAATCTGGTGCACCTGATGTGGCAACCTCTAAATTGTCAAGTATCTTCATTCTGTCTGCAATTTCCCAGTGGCTAACAATTTTAATTCCAATCCCTGTCCTGACATGTCAGTCCACTGCCTCATCTACTGCCTCAATGAGGACACTCTCAAGTTGGAAGAGCAACACCTCATATGCCATCTGAGTAGCCTCCAACCTGACAACATGAATACCTATCACCTATCGTGTTCTCACTTCATTCCTCCCTACCTTCCCCCTCACTCATCTTCTAGCTTGTACTCCTTACCCTGCTTCCACTGACTTCTTAGTCTGCCTACTTCCCACTTCCATTTCAGTCTTGATGAACTGTCTCGGCCCATAATATTGAAAACTTATTCCTTTTCACTGATGCTGCCGGATGTGCTGAGTTCCTCTAGCATGTTGTCTGTATTACTTTTGCATGAAGTATATCCAAGAAAAAGGCTGGTAGAATTTTAGATATTAAAGGAGAAAAGTGGTGAGGCACCGTTGAAGGCAAACAGTGAAAGAACAGTCACTTCTTAACGCTGGTGAGATCGCTCTGTCTCTATGAGGGAGAATGTTGCCCAGGTTTTCTGCATTTTCTATGTGGACTTTTTGTTCAGTCAATGGTTTTTTTAAAAGGTTCTGTGTTTTTCGTCCGATCTTTCTTGTTTATTTGTGTGTGGGGGAGGGGGGTTTGGGGGTCGATGTGACTTGTTTTTGTGTGGGGAGGAGGGATTTGGGGCTCTTGATCAAGCTGCTATTCTTCTCTTTCTTGGTTTCATGACTATCTAGAAAAGAAGAATTTCAGAGTTGTATACGCTGATAATAAATGAACCTCTGAACTTTTATGTTAAATATGAAGGGCCAAATATCATACAGCAATACAGCATAGTACAGGCCCTTTGGCCCACGATGTTGTGTTCACCCTTCAACCTACTCCATGGTCAATCTAATGCTTCCATCCTGCAGAGACTTCCATTCATCTTTCATCCTGAGCCTACCTAGGAGTCTCTCAAATGTCCTTATTGTGTCTGCCTTTATGACTACTCATGGCAGATCTTTCCACGCACCCACTGGTCTCTGACTAAAAAAACATCTCTGAGATCCCTATACTTTCCTCTAATCACCTTAAAATTATGCCCTCTTCTTTAACAATTTCTGCTGGGAATCCGTTCCATGTTTTAATGATTACTCAGGCTCAACAGTGTTCATTATTCCAGAACAATAATACACTGTAAAGCAATGGAAGGCATCAAAGTAAATTGATATTTAAATTGGATATATATTAGTTATAAGCAGAAGTGGGCAGAAGAACCAGTGAACATTACTTGATATGGTGATAAGAGGCATTAATAGAGTGGACAGACAGCACCTATTCTTCCTTGAGTTGTTATGGGCCTAAAGAGAGAATAATGGTTTAAATTAATTCTTTATTCATGCTCCAGGTTAAACTTTTAGAAGAATTTTTTAAAAAATTGCTTTTCTCTGGATTTGATTTTCTTTTTTTTCTCCCTCAGATTTCTGCTGTCCATTTTCTGCGCTCTTTAATTCAACCAGTCGATGCCTTTTCCTCAGTAATCCATTACTGAGCAAAAATTCCCCACAGACGGCACATTCAGGCAGGGTAGCCTGACAGCATCTGTGTTTTGAGAGCTGCTCTTGTTGGTGAGAATCTGGCTATGTAAAATGCTGTTACAGTGGGATGGAATGCATGCTATGTAATGATATCAGAATTGCTTCCTGAAATTCTTTGCATATGTTAGGGTCGCTAAGCTTATTCTTGTCAACATAACAGCAAAGGCTGCAGTCTTCTCCTACACATGAGAAAGTCTGTTGATTCTTGAAATCTAAAGCAACACACACAATATATTGGAGGAACGCTGCAGGTCAGGTAGCATCTATGGAAAGGAATAAACAGTCGACATTTCAAGCCAAGGCCTTTCTTCAGGACTGGAAAGCAAAGGGGAAGACAACAGAATTAAAAAGCTGGTGGCGTGGGGGTGGTGAAGCCAGTTGGGTAGGAAAGGTAAAGGACTGGAATCTGTCGGGAATCTGACAAGATTCTTAAGCTGACTTACATATGGGATGCGTTGCTAATGTGAAATTGTCCAACTGTAACTGTATACTTTGAGGTGGAATCTTCATTTTGTTTGCATTTTCTGTGAGTGATTCAGTGGTACATGAGTATCAAGAAGCAGACTACGATCAAGAGCCATATAAGCAGGCAAGGCATTGTAGAAAGGTACGAGAAACTTATACCTTATCACAGGCAGACATTTGAGCCAGTGCAACTGGAAAGTATTGTAAGATATATATTTGTGATAGAGTACGGAATTGGTTATTCCTGCCTTTTGAGCCACGCCGCCCCAGCAACCCCAGACGAATCCGATACCTAATTTTGGGACAATTTACAATGACCAGCTAACCCACCCGGTACGTCTTTGGATTGTCGGAGGAGAACGGAGAAAACCCATGCATCCCGCGTGGAGGATGTACAGAGTCTCCTTATGGAATGGCGTCGGAAGTGAACTCTGAATGGTGTCGGAAGTGAACTCTGAACTCTGGAATGCCCTGAGCTGTAATGGTGTTGCGCTAGTCACTGCGCTACTGTGGCGCCTAAAGTCGGACTGTGAACAACCAACCCGTCAAGGGAACTGGGCAAATCCTGGCAGGGTCTCGTGAGCATTTCCTAGCTGTAAGTTTGAACAACGTTGAGGACATTGTTCTGGTCACTAAATAGGAGATTGGCCCCATAACTTCAGGAATAACAGCACTGCATGAAAACCAGTCCAGCCACACCAGTGCATATTCTAACATCCGCAAGTGCTAATTACTGTAGCAAAAATCATGATGTTTTCCCTGTTAGTTTTGTTATACCATTAGAACATAGAACATAGAACACAGAATAGTACAGCACATTACAGGTCTTTCAGCCCACAATGTTGTGCCAACCCTCAAACCCTGCCTCCCACATAACCCGCTACCTTAAATTCCTCCATATACCTGTCTAGTAGTCTCTTAAACTTCACTAGTGTACCTGCCTCCACCACTGACTCAGGCAGTGCATTCCACTTACACCAACCACTCTCTGAGTGAAAAACCTTCCTCTAATATCCCCCTTGAACTTCCCTCCCCTTACCTTAAAGCAATGTCCTCTTGTACTGATCAGTGGTGCCCTGGGGAAGAGGCGCTGGCTGTCCATTCTGTCTATTCCTCTTAATATCTTGTACATCTCTATCGTGTCTCCTCTCATCCTGCTTCTCTCCAAAGAGTAAAGCCCTAGCTCCCTTAATCTCTGATCATAATCCATACTCTCTAAACCAGGCAGCATCTTGGTAAATCTCCTCTGTACCCTTTCCAATGCTTCTACAACCTTCCTACACTGAGGCGACCATAACTGGACACAGTACTCCAAGTGTGGCCTAACTAGAGTTTTATAGAGCTGCATCATTACGTCGTGTCTCTTAAACTCTATCCCTTGACTTATGAAAGCTAACACCCCATAAGCTTTCTTAACTACCCTATCTACCTGTGAGGCAACTTTCAGGGATCTGTGGACATGTACCCCCAGATCCCTCTGCTCCTCCACACTACCAAGTATCCTGCCATTTACTTTGTACTCTGCCTTGGAGTTTGTCCTTCTAAAGTGTACCACCTCACACTTCTCTGGGTTGAACTCCATCTGCCACTTCTCAGCCCACTTCTGCATCCTATCAATGTCTCTCTGCAATCTTCAACAATCCCCTACACTATCTACAACACCACCAACCTTTGTGTCATCTGCAAACTTGCCAACTCACCCTTCTACCTCCACATCCAGGTCGTTAATAAAAATCACGAAAAGTAGAGGTCCCAGAACAGATCTTTGTGGGACACCACTAGTCACAACCCTCCAATCTGAATGTACTCCCTCCACCATGACACTCTGCCTTCTGCAGGCAAACCAATTCTGAATCCACCTGGCCAAACTTCCCTGGATCCCACGCCTTCTGACTTTCTGAATAAGCCTACCGTGTGGAACCTTGTCAAATGCCTTACTAAAATCCATGTAGATCACATGCACTGCACTACCCTCATCGATGTGCCTGGTCACCTCCTCAAAGAACTCTATCAGGCTTGTTAGGCACGATCTGCCCTTCACAAAGACACGTTGACTGACCCTGATCAGACCATGATTCTCTAAATGCCCATATACCTTATCTCTAATAATCTTTTCCAACAGCTTTCCCACCACAGACGTAAGGCTCACTGGTCTATAATTAATACCCATCCACAGATGCTTTGGTTTACTCTCATCAATAGTACAATATTTAACATAAAAATTGATTATAACTAATGCAGAAAACTTGCGGTTACTGTGTTTAGTGAAGGTACTTTTCCCACTGAGTTAGTGGCTTGTACGCAGTACGTTGCTGACTACCTCCTCTGAGATCCCACCACAGAAGACAGAAATATACTGGCTGCTTGCTGAGTTTTACTGTCCCAAGCTTATCATCACCATCATTTTGTGCTATGTTGGATGATGTGGTGATCATGGTCTTCCATCTGTCTTTAATCTGAACGTCGTCTGTGGGGAAGCCCCACTTCACAAAGATACTCTTACTCATTTCTCTATCCATGACTATGATTGTTCTTGGCAAATCTTTCTACATTAAGTGGTTTGCCACTGCCTTCTCCAGTGTCTTTACAAGACGGGTGACGCCAGCCATTATCAATACTCTTCAGAGGTTGTCTGTCTGGTGTCAGCGGTCACATAACCAGGACTTGCGATATGCACCAGTTGTTCCTGTGACCATCCACTACATGATCCTATGGGTTCACGTGACGCTGATCAGGGAGCTAAGCAGGAGCTACACCTTGCCCAAGGGTGACCTGCAGGCTAGCGGAGGGAAGAAGTGCCTTACACCTCCTTTGGTAGAGACGCATCTCTACCCCGCCACCCAACAAATGGTTTAAATAAATTGCTAAATTTAACTATTTAACTTCAAATGAATCAAAAGTATAGAGTTCAGTAAACATACATTATTAAACACGAGGAATTCTGCAGATGCTGGGAATTCAAGCAACACACACAAAATGCTGGTGGAACACAGCAGGCCAGGCAGCACCTATAGGGAGAAGCACTGTCGATGTTTCAGTCCTGATGAAGGGTCTCGGCCTGAATCATCAACAGTGCTTCTCCCTATAGATGCTGCCTGGCCTGCTGCGTTCCACCAGCATTTTGTGTGTGTAACAAACATTATTACATTGTTTATTTAGTCCTGACATTTAATTTTTTTTATTTTATGTTAGTGATTCAATACGGAGTAGACCCTTCAGGCCCTTAAAGCCATGCTGCCTCAGCAACCCGAGACATGTTTAATATCTAGCTTTGCATTTAATATACAATTTAATATTATATTATATATATGCATATTTAATACTTCAAGAATATTTGAGTAATCTTGTATTTATATTGTTTGATCAAGCATTGTGGTTAGTTAAAATAATTAATTATGCATTATATGTAAAAATACTTCAACTGCATTGCATCTTTGCACTACCACTTAGTATGTGCTCGCTTTGTTTAAAATAAAGACAAGGCCAGACCCATATTCCCAGACTCCTGTGTATTTCTTTGAATTAGTTTAATGTTTTGAAGTTACAAAACATAACATGTACGCCTTTGGACTGTGGGAGGAAACTGTAGGAGCTGGAGAAATCTTACAGGGAGAACATACAAATCTTTACAGAACGGTGTCTTTTGTAATGTCACTCTCTCCTCTCCCCCCCCAGGGAAATTCTCCCCAGAAAGATATTTGGGGGGGATTTCTACCCTATGTAGTCCATGCATTACAGGGGGCACCTAGAGACACACTTCTAACTTGTAAGTCATTTCAGCCATTGACCTTTCATCTTAAGTCCCACATTAGTGAACAACATACACTCAATGACTACTTTACAAGTTACACCTTCTCATTAATGTAAATATCTAGTCAGCAAATCATCTTCCAGCAACCCAATGCATAAAAGCATGCCAACATGGTTAAGAGGTTCAGTTGTCCGTTCAGACCAAACATAGAATGGATCTAAGTGACTTTAAGCATGGATTGATCTTTTTTGCCAGACGGGGTGGTTTGAGTATCTCAGAAACTGTGAATCTCTTGGGATTTTCACACACAACTGTCTCTAGAATTTACAGAGAATGGTGCAAAAAGGAAGTAAATAAAAAATCCAATGAGCAGCAGTTCTTGGGCAAAAATGCCTTGTTAGTGAGACAGGTCAGAGGAGAATGGCCAGATTGGTTCAAGCTGACAGGTAGGCAACAGTAACTCAAAAACTTTGCAATTGTGGTGAATAGATGAGGGTCTCTGAACACCCAACACATTGATCCTACAACAGCAGATGATCACAAACATTCACTCAGTGGCCACTTTATTTTGTACAGGAGGAAGCTAAAAAGTGGCCACTCAGTGTATTCACAAGATGTAAACTGAAAGTTCCAGAAAGCAGAACAGAAATATGTCAAAAATGGGAGTGCAAGATTGATGCAATGATAAAAAAAAGAATTGTACATGCCTGCTCAAAACAGTTATATGTCACAAAGAAGTGATGTGCTTGACATCAGGTCTGATGTTGGTTTCCTGGTGTTTCATTTTATTGTCTTGCCACCCTGAATTAGCCTTTAAAATGTAAGCAATGACAGATGGGAATTGCATGGACTGAGACAGTTCTGTTTCTCTGTGTGATCTACTCTCCAAGTTAGAGGTTGTTCGGGTTAACAAGCATGGTTCTTTGAGGGCAGGTTGAAAGACTAAAAGAGGGTGGCAGAAGTTTGCCTCATAAACAGTGCTTTGTAAGTTTGAAACCTGAGGATTAGTTTTAATTTTAAATGTTTCTCAGCCAGATGGAGTTTGAAAGGTGTGAAAAACAAAAATAATGGGGGGTTGAAATCAAAGAGTGCTTTACCCCTTTGGCAGGTCGAATAACTGCCTGTAGGGCAATAACAGAAAATCTCCTGAGAGTTGTGTGAGCCTAAAGAATTGGTGTCGAGGCTGGATGTATGACAGACAGATGGTCCACTGATACCTTTGTTTCAGCTGATGAGCTGGAGCTGGGGTGGATGCACAATAAAAAGTACAATGGGACATTGTAACCCTCACAGGATGCTGGAGGATCTGAGCAGGCCAGGCAGCATCTATGGGACAGAGTAGACAGTCGATATTTCGGGCTGAGACCCTTTCTCAGGACTAGTAAAAAAGGTGAGATGTCAGAGGGACTTCTTCAGGGCACATTGACTACTAATTTACAGAGAATATAGAGTCTGCTTAAACAACAGAAGAGAATTATTATACCATAAATTCTTCCAGTAAGGATATTGAGGGGAGATTCGATTGAGGCATTACAAAATTATGAAGTATATAGATAAGGTAATTGCAAGCAGGTTTTTTTCCACTGAGGTTGGTTGAGAATTGAACTCAAGGTCATGGGTTAAGGGTGAATGATGAAAGGGGAATATGAGGGGGAACTTCTTCACTCAGAGGGTAGTGAGAGTGGAACAAGCCGTCAGCAGAAGTGGTGGATGTGGGTTCTATTTCAACATTTAAGAGAATAGGTGCATGTATGGGAAGGGTATGGATGGCCATGGTCCAGGTCTAGGCAGAATAAATAGTTTGGCACAGACCAGATAGGCCAGAGGGCCTTTCACTGTACTGTGGTGATCAGTGACTCTACAAATCTAAAGCACAATATGCTGGAATCTGGACGATTTTCCAAGTAAAAGGAAGCAGTACCCGGGGATTACAGATTATGTCCACAAAGTGAATATTTGTCATTTACAACGATACAGGCAAAGGCTTAATGCATGGAAGGATTATGCCACTGTTTCCACACTGCTTTACTTATTAACAATACCTAAGTTTCCTAGCCATTGTACATTGACTGAATAAAGCAGACACATGAGCCATCAACTGAAAGTGTCACAGAAACAGAGAATAGGACAAAGATCACTAACCATGGAAATGAAACCCTTACTTTTATTAAACCACAACAGAAACACTGCAGTGAACAGTTCTTGTTTTGTAATGCTTCATGCAAAGAGTGAGAAGCAAACTGCTTTGAAAAAGGAGCAGCAGTTACGTAGAGCAGCACAAGCAAATGACACACAGCCAACATTCCACAAACAAAAAAGATAAAAGACCAGTAAATTCATCTTTTGAAGGTGTTGGTGGAGGGAGAGGGTTTTCTGGAAAACCCTATACCTTGATCTTCCAAAAAGAACCCAAGAAGGAGATGAGATCTCTGCTTAACAACCCCATCTGATGGACAGCATCTTCTTAGCAGTACATTATTTTGTCCGCCCTGTACTCGTCAGTGAGCCTAGCTTATTATTAGCCCCTACGTTATTGTGTGTTGTATGTGTGTTATTCGTACTGCTGTGCATTACAACCTGGTCTGGAGAACCATTGTCTTGTTCGATGCTATACATGTATAGAGTTAAATGACAATAAATTTGACTTGACTTGATATACTGAGGTTTTACACAAGGTGAGGCGGGTGCCTGGCATGCGCTGCCTGTGGTGTTGGTAAAGGCAGATGCATTAGATAGGCACATGAATTTGAGGGAAATGGATGAATATGGACATTATGTAGGCACAAGAGATTAGTTTAGTTAGCCGTTTGATTACTAATTTACACAATATTGTGGGCCAAATGGCCTGTTCCTACACTGTACTGTTCTATGTTAATTGTGGCAGAAGTTCGTACTTAAAGGCTTGTCAAATGTGCTTGCATCTGTGAATTGAACACCTTTGACTGCAATCAAACTGAATTTCAGAAGTATACCCGTGTAACGCTGTTGCATAGTGGACACATATACATGCAAACACGAAGAAATCTGCAGACGCTGGAAATTCAAGCAACACACACAAAATGCTGGTGGAACACAGCAGGCCAGGCAGCATCTAAAGGGAGAAGCAGTGTCGATGTTTCGGGCCGAGACTTCATCCTGACGAAGGGTCTCGGCCCGAAACGTCGACAGTGCTTCTCCCTATAGATGCTGCCTGGCCTGCTGCGTTCCACCAGCATGTTGTGTGTGTGACACATACATGCAATCAAGAATGAATTTCAAATGCAATGCATGAGAAGTGGTGAAACTTGGGAGAGAGTGCCATGTCACCACTGCTTAAACTCCTGAACAACTTGTTCAGGAGTTTCTAGTTGAAGGCAGAAGTGGCCATATTTCATGTCCCAGATCTTGCTTATTTAAAACAACAGTGGCATACAATAATGAATCCTACAGTTCATTCTGGACATAGATACTGTCATTGTTCACTAGAAATGTTAAGAATTCCATGCAAATTCTAATCATTTCTTCATAACTTCTGGCATCTCCAACAGAATCCTATCACAAAGCACATATTTCGCTCTCACCCCGTCCACTTGCCATTGGAAACACTCTCTACATGATTTTTTTATCCACTCATCGATCCTCAATGATCTCCCACTTGGCACTTAACCCTGCAAGCGTGACAAGTGCTGCACCTGCCCCTCCATCTCCTCCCTCATCAGAATTCAGGGCCCCAAACAGCCCTTCCTGGTGAGACAATATTTCACCTATGAAAACAATTAAGGTCATGTACTATATGTGGTGCTCTCAGTGTGGTCTCCTCCACAGGAGATTGGTGAATGTTTTCACTCTGCCACAAAAGACAGGATCTCCTGGTGGCTACCCATTTCAATTTCACGCTCCATTCACATGCCTGAAGCCAAATTCGGATTGGAGGAGAAACCTTAAGGTTGATTTATACCTGTGTGTCACATCGATTCCGTAGGTAACACGTACACTACGTCGTACCCCACGCTGTAGGGTGACGTGCACCTCTCCAAAAAGGTTACTCAAGCATTGCAGCAACGCAGACTCCAACAACGGTGATTGGTCCACTTGGTAGCATTGCATTTCCTCCTTACACATTTCCGGTTGCCTCTTCTCCGCCATGTCTGTAGGCTGTGTGTACACCGATGCGAAATAGATGAACCAAATTGTCAAATCTACCTGCCGACATGTGAAAATGTTGGAAATGCATTTCCTTGTCCATGTCTCTCACGAAGAAACTCAACACAGTGGCATAGAAATCCCACCGCCAACTAGCGTTTTGGCGCACACCAACACGTGCTCGCTACGGTGTAGAGCGACGCAGAAGTGAAAATCAGGGTTATGGCTTAGGCTGTGGGCGTAGCCCGTACGCACAAGTATATATCAGCCTTTATGGCCTGAACATCAATTTCTCTAACTTATGGTAATTACTCTTCCTCTCCTTTTCAATTCCTCCTCCTGCTTTCCCTCTCATCCCTTCTTTTCTACTCACCTATGCATGAACTCCTTCTGCTTGGTCAAGGAGGTTCGGTCGCTCGGCATTCAAGATGAGGTAGTAAATTGGATTAGACATGGGCTTTGTGGGAGAAGCAAGACCTGTCACCAGGCCTATGACTAGTGGAGTGCTGCAGGGATTGGAGCAATCTGTCAGTTTGCCGGCCCCTCCTACACATGTGACATGAACACCTCTCGCAATAGTTAACTGGGGAATAACTGACAATTTATGTTTTATTTATTTACCGACCTACAGCGCGGAAAAGGCCCCTCTGGCCCTCCGAGCCAATCTGAACCTCCCAACCTGTACGTCTTTGTGCTGTGAAAGGAAACTGGAGCCCCTGGAGGATACCCAAGTGGTCACGAGGAGAACATACAAACTCCTTTCAGGCAGCGGCAGGAATTGAAACTGGGTCGCCGGAGCTGTGAAATGTTGTGCTATCCTCTTTGCTACCTTATCACCCAATAATATGATAGTATTCTCATCGCAGAGGCTACAAAGTGGTTCAGGAGCCTAGATCACCACCAGAAACTTTTCAAAGGCAATTTGCAATATTTGTTCATTGCTGTTCTTGCCAACAATCTCGTGAGAGCAAAAGAAACGTTTATCATAACTCAGGTCCCGGTAACATCCTTGTATATTTTCTCTGTACTTTTTCAAACTTATTGATATCTTCCCTGTGAGTAGGTGACCAGAGAGGCACATAGTACTCCAAATTAGATCTCATCGGCATCTTCTACAACTTCAACATAACATCCCATCTCCTGTACTCAATAGCTGGATTATATGTGATTAATGACCAAATGTATGTCATTATAAGTAAGCTTAGACTTCAGCTGAAGTAGAAGGAGATTCCCACTATATTTTAGGAAAAATGTGACAATCCTTGTTCAGGTAATCTAATAGAGTCGTCAAGATGATTCATAGGTTCTGATAATGAGAAACTATTCCCTCCGGCAATTGGGTGAATAATCAGAGGTTGTAATTTTAAAGACATTGCAAAAACACTCGGCAGAACGTGAGGGGGCTCTTTTCCCTGATCTGAAATGCTTTGGTAAAATATTAGTGGAAATTAATTCTATAAATAATGTTAAGTGGAAGTTAAAGAGATGTTTGGAGAAAAGAAATACTGAGTCACATATGAGAAACCAGATAACTGCTTTTTCAAAGAGCCAACCTAAGGTGCTAAGGCAGAATGGACTCTTGCTGTAGTATGTTTCAGAGACCCAGAGACATTTTTCTCTACTGTTCATGCTGTGTATACCACTACTAGATATAGATAATTACATCAGGACTGATAAAGGGTCTTGGCCCAAAATGTTCACTGTTTACTCTTTTCTGTAGATGCTGCCAAGCCGACTGAGTTCCTCCACCATTCTGTGTGTGCTGCTTGGATTTCCAGCATCTACAGATATTCCTATGTTTGAGATGTATAGAAAAGTTCAGCACATAAAGGAAGACAGGAGGCTCATGAAGCCCACGCCAGCCAGTGATATTAATGTGGAGGAGAAATCGGCTGTGTGTGGTTTCTTTCTATTACATACCAGCTACCATACAGGCTGCATCTTGCATGGCCTTGATCCACAATATTGCGGCTCATCTCCCTCAACCTTTCTGTGGGATTGGAGCTAATCTACAGAACGAACTGTAACTGTAACACATTATCATTGTACTACATTGATGTACCGATGTGATGAAATAATCTGTCTGGATGGCATGCAAAACAATATGTTTTTTAGCATACCTCAGTACATTTGAAAATAAAAACCAATTGACAGCCAGTGTGGCTTTCTGTGGGCCAAGTTGTGTCTTACTAACCTGAGTTTTTTGAGGAAGTGAGGAATGTGATTGATGAAGGCAAAGCTGTGGGTGTTATCTACAAGGCATTTGAAATGTTTCTCATGGGATGCTGTTGCTATAGATTAAGATGTATGGGATTCATGGCTAATTGATTGTTTAGATTCAAAAGTCACAGTGGTTGATGTGACTTACTTTGCCTGGAGTTCATGACTAGTGGTGCTTCAAAGATCTGTACTGCAGCCTCTGCTGTCTATGATATTTAAAAATGACCAAAGAACAGATTCAGACTTCAGAAAGGTTAGGATGAGGGAACACACACCAGTCCTCAAACAGGGGTCAGAAGTGGAAAGACTGAGCAATTTCAAGTTCCTGGAGGTCAATATCTCAAAGCATTTAACCTGGATCCAACATATCAATGCAGCTACAAAGAAGGCATAATAGATGCTCTCTTTCATTAGAAGCTTGAGAAGATTTGGCATGCCACTGAAAGCACTCAAAAATTTCTAGATATGTGTATGGGGGGTGTGGGGTTGGGGGTGTTACTGCACAGTAACAAAGTAAACCACAGAGAGTAGTATATTTAGCCTACTCCATTAAGTTTACTGGCCTCTGTAGTATCCAGGACATCTTCATGGAGCAATGCCTCAAAAAGGCAGAATCCATCATTAAGGACCCCCATTACTCAGGTCATGTTTTGTTCTCATTGTTATCATCAGGAAGCAGGTCCAGAAGCCCGAAGGCACGCAATCAATGATTCAGGAACAACTTCTTCCCCTTCTGAACAGACGATGAACACATGAATACCACCTCACTACTTTTTATTTCAATTTTTGCACTACTTATTATTTAATTTAACTATTTTCTATATATATATATTTACTGTAAATTAGTTTTTTTCTCTATTATTATGTATTGCATTGTATTGCTGCTGCAAAGACAACAAATTTCATGGCATATGCCAGTGATTTGAAACCCGACTGATTCTGATGAACGGAGACATCAATGGGATGGTAGGTGAGAGGGTGAGTAGTTTCAAGTTCCTTGGTATGCACATCATCAAGGATCTCACCTGAACTGTACATACCAGCTACGGGGTGAAAAAGCAGAACAACGCCTCTTTCACCTCAGAAGAAGTTCGGCATGAGTCCCCCAGATCTTCAGGACTTTCTACAGGGGTACAATTGACAGCATCCTGACTGACTGTGTCACCGCCTAGTATGGGAACAGTACTACCGTCAATCGCGGGGCACTACAGAGAGTGGTGCGGATAACCCAGCCCATCTGTGAATGTGAACTTTCCACTATTCAGGACATATACAGTAGCAGGTGCGGAGTATCATCAGGGACTGGTGTCACCCCAACCACAAACTGCTTCAGCTGCTTCTGTCTGGCAAATGGTACTGCAGCATTAAGGCCAGGACCACAAGGACAGCTTCTTTCACCCGGCCATCAGATTTATCAATACATTTTGATCTGTTTGCATCTGACTGTCCACACATGTATAGAAAACAATTATGTATACAATCCTAGTGTTTGGGCAATATCATCTCACATTTCCTTTCCTTATTGCTCGTACATAGTGACAGAGATGCAACATAAAGACTTTCACTCCATTATGTTATGAGATAGATATAAAAAATAAAATTCTAAATCTATACTTAAACCTGATTTTGGCCTGAATGAAAATGAGAGGGGTGGGTTAGTAAACTTGCATATGACACAAAAATTAGTGGGGTAGTGGTTGGCATAAAAAATACCAAAGGATGGAACATGATAAACTATTTGCAGATATGGGTAGAGAAATGGCAAATGGAGTTTAACTGGGACAGATGAGAAGTATTTACATACTGGGAGATCTAAATATAATGAGAATATTAAACAGAAAAAAAAGCAGGTCCTCCCTGCTTCCTCTGTCCAGAAATCTCATAACTTTAGAGATTCCAATTGTACCTGGATTTTTTTGGTTGTTTTCAAATGCCTTAAATTCAGTAAATAAGTTTAATTCCATGCACTTGGCTCCACAAGTCAGCTCCATAAAATGCAACATCACACCATCTGATAATTCATCTGGTGAGGAAAGTACCAATAGCTCCACCTAGAGTTAGTCAAACAGATGACAAAGTTTGCCAGAAGAGGAACGACAGGAGATTCACAACACTTCATGATCTCAGTGTTATTAAGGGAAAGGGAAACACAAGGAAATCTGCAGATGCTGGAAATTCAAGCAACACACACAAAATGCTGGTGGAACGCAGCAGGCCAGGCAGCATCTATAGGGAGAAGCGCTGTCGACGTTTCAGGCTGAGACCCTTCATCAGGACTAACGGAAAGGGAAGGGGGGCAGGATTTGATGCTTCAGATCAAAATTGCATTAGCTGGAAGGTTAAGCTGGAAAGAACAAAGAATTGATGTACAAGATTGTTGCTAGTACTCAAGGGTCTGAGTTATGGAGAGAGGTTGAGTAGATACATATTGTTATTTGAGAGCATAGGACATTGAAGGGTGATCCTACAGAAGTTTATAAAATCATGAGTGCATCAATAGGGTGAATGAGCACAGTCTTTATTCAGGGTTGGGAAAAGCTGGAAGGTGATAGGTGGAAAAATTAATGGACTGAAGAAGAAGGAATCTGATAGGAGAGGAGAGAGGAGAAGGGAAGGAGGAAGGTTTAGAGAGAAAAGACGACCAGTACTACTTCGATGTCAAAGAGCCTATTTCTGTGCTACAACTCTCTATGACTTGAAATTCCTTCTTGAAAATGTTGTTTCCTTCCTCCAGCCCTCCCCAAAAGGTGCTGCTTGTCCTGCTGAGTTCCTCCAAAAGATGCTTCGTTGCCGGAGAGGTTGTTACCCCTCTCAATACTGAAGGAGTGAAGGACAAGTTAGAGGTTTAATAGTAGCCCCTGATGATACAACAGTGGTTATCCTCATCAATAACAATGATGAGTCAGCAAACAGAGAGCAAGTATAGAGGCTTGTCAAATGCTAGACAAAATAAATGATTGTGAACTTCAAGAAGGCACAGTTGACTATTCTCAATGACTCCGCTATGAAGAAAGTAAAGAGTACAAAGTTTCTTGGTATGCGAATAATGGACCATCAAATCTTTACCCACAACAGCAACTCATAAGTTAAGAAGGCACAGCAGTGTCTACACAAACTGAGGAGATTAAGGCATGCAAGGTTCCCCACAAACATCCCAACAACTTTCTACAGGAAAACCATCGAGTGTCCTGTCTGGCTAAATCACTGTGTGGTACAGAAGTTACAAGGGCCCAAAGCATTGTTGAGAATCCCTACCGCCCATCCCACAATTTCTTGACCTGCTACTGTCAGGAAGGAAGTACAGGAGCATCAGGCCTACAATGGGTAATAGCTTCTTCGCCAGGCTGTGTGTGGCCTCCGTTGGTCATGGTCGACTATAGATACTGTGTCTCTGGTAGTCACTGGGAGTGGCTTCTCTAGGGCGCAACCCAGGGCAGAGTTGATATGGAGATCCGTCTGTTGCCCATGCAGTGGGACCCCCCCCCCCCCTCCATGCTGATGACCGGTCCAAAGGAACGACAAAAGTCGATACGGTTTGGAGCCAGCAGCATCGAAAGGGGTTGCCGTGCCGGTGCTGGGTACAGCAGTGAGCCACCTTTGGGACTCTGACTCCGGATTTTTCCTCAGGGTTTACTCCCAAAGCCTTTCCCGTGAGCAGGTATAGCCACAAGGCAGCGGATGTTTGAAATCGGAGTTTTCCCTCTCCTAGATGAGCTAGCATTCATGGTTAACGAGCCCCCTCTGCCCGGAGTAGCTGGTTTTAAGGCGCCAGTGGGCCACCTTTGCCCCTTCTCCTGGCAGTGAGAACAGCTCCGCCCGGCATAAGAACTGTGCCACACGTGAAGGCCTGGAGTTGGACTTGGTTGTCAGAAGCTGTTTGTGACACTCGCCATGAAGAGCATTTGTTTAGGCTGTGAAACTAATGAATACCTTGCCACCACCAAGGTCTTGTCAGTAGGACAGCAAGGTATTAATTGTTTACTGTACAGTTTACCTGTGCTAAGCACGACACACAGTTTGAAATATATTTCATTAATTTATTTGCAGCAATGTTCCGTTTTATGTGTATTGCGTGATGTATGTACTTTGGGTGCACTGTAGTTCCAAGGAATGTTGTTTTGTTTGGTTGTATATACGTACAGTCAGCTGACAATAAACTTGAAATTGAGCTTCAGCTTGACAGCATGTCTCAAGCCTGACCTCCCTTGGGTTAGAGCTAACCACGAGGAAGTCAGATGATGAACTGCTGAGATTCCAACTGCCTGCTTGCTGGCCTCTCCACCATTTCACTTGAAACTGAACCCACTGTCCTGTGCACTGCCAAGCAACCTCCGATTCCAGGGCTCCAGGCCCTGCCTGCACTCCCAGGTTGCCTAGAGAAACCTGGGAAAGGCTTGCAGCTTCTGACTTACTTCCAAGTCTAAGTTGGGAGAAACTGCCTTAAATTTAATATTTTACTGTATGGTTCCTTTTTGTACTTATTCATTTTGTATCTCATAAATATGTTTGTTCTGATAAATATTTTAAGTATGAAGCAATTTTTAATAAACAATATTTATTTATTTAAGTTAGGAAGTAAAAAGATCACAATGACTAGCATTGTCTTTGTCATTAGCAGCTTTTAATCAGAAGACAGCAATGCACTGCCCACAAATTTGCATTTATTCATTTCACTGTTCAGGTTATTATCACTGGGGAGAGGGGTGGTGGTGGGGGTGGTAATGGGGATAAGCTCCTACTACCTATTAAATGCTCCCAATAATATGCACCTCAAATTGACTCTGACACCAGGTCTAGCTCCTGACTCTCACATGTGGCTGAGCTATTAAACCGGACAGAACCAATCCTACTGACAGGAGAAGGGGCACCTTAATATCAGTCACTTCAGACAGATGGTGCTTGTCAGCCATGGTTGGCAGCTCATCAAGGAGAAGGAAAACTCTGCTCTCAAACCTCCGCTACCTTGCGGCCATACCCATTCTTGAGGAAGGCTTTGAGAGTAAACTCTGAGGGGTAAGTCCAATGCAGGATTCCGTAAGGCAGTCCTAAGTTAACTTCATCACTAACTGGCAACTTCTGTGACCTCTGCTGTTTCTTTGGGATGATCAGTTGCATGGAGAGAGGGAGGTTGCAGTATGGGCAACAGCTTGCTCTCCTACTGTACTGTCTGGATTTGCTTCTAGACAGCTAAAATGCAACATCTGTGGCTGACTCTGACCAAGGGAGGTCTTAGATCTCTGAGGTTTCTTGCAAACTCCACACAATCAGTAAGAAAAGTTTTGAGAAGTTCATGATTATTGAGCAGTATGAAGTCCCACCTTCCAGCTACATTGGCCCTACATTGCCAAAAAAAGTGTAATCTCCTATTGGCTTCCCATTTTCATTCCACTTCCCACTTGCATTCTGACTTGTCAGTCCACAGCTTCCTCTACTGCCGTGATGAGGTCAGAGGAGCAACACCTTATGATCTGTCCGGGTAGCCTCCAACCTGATGGCATGAATATCGGTTTCTTGAACATTCCATAATGACCCCTGCCTCCTTCATAGTTCCACATTCCCGTTTCCCTCTCTCACCTCCCTCTGATGCTCCTCCCCGACCTTCTATCCTTTCATATCATATTCCCCCTTCTCCAGACCTGTATCTTTCACGAATCAACTCCCCAGCTCCTTTCTTCACCCTCCCCCACTCGTGCTTTCACCTATCACCTTGTGTTTCTTCCTCCCCTCCCCCCACCTTCTAACGCAGTCTCCTCATCAGTTTTTCTCCAGTCCTGATGAAGGGACTCAGCTCGAAATGTTGGCTGTACTCTTCCATTGATGCTGCCTGGCCTGCTGAGTTCCTCCAACATCTGCAGATTTACTCTTGTTTGTGATGACAAAAGAATCAATTGTGGACTTCAATAAAGCATTAGTTTACCACTCTCTGTAGCACATCAGTGGATCTGCCATGGAGAGAGTGAAGAGCACGAGGTTCACGTAACAGATGTTCTAACCTGAAGCCACACCACCTCCTTTTTATTCAAGAAAGCACACCAGTGTCAACACTTTCTGAGGATATTGAGTCATGCAAGACCCCCTGTCTTCATTGTATCAGAAGAGTGTACAGGAGCACCATTAACAGTGTACTGTCTGGCTGCACCATTGTACGGAACGAAGCCTCCAGGGTCTACAGAGGTTAGTAAAAACTGCTGACAGGATTACTCAGGTCTTCCTCCATCTTATTAGTGGCATTAACTGGGTATATTATAGACGAAGGGCTTGAAGCATTGCCAAGGACACCTACCATCAGGATGGAGGTACAGGAGCAGGACAAGGACTGCCAGCCTGGGTAAAAGCTTCTTCCTTCGGGCGTGAGACTACTAATACCCTGCTGTCATCAAGGTCTTGTCATTAGGATCACAATCTGTTTACTCTATTGCTTACTGTTTATCTGTGCTGCACATTACATGCATTTTGAATAATATTTTAACTTATTTATTGTAATATTTTGTGTGTGATATACATTTTGTAGTCCATAGGAATGCTGTTTTGGCCATATATATGTACAGTCAAATGACTACTTCTGTGAGAAGGAATGGATACATACTTTGAGGGCAGTTTGTCTTGTCTGGTAAAATGAAAATACTGATGAAACATCTCAGTCCAAAACCTCAGCTTTCTTCCTCTTTCAATAGGTGCTGCCCGACTCTGAGCTCCTCCAGCATCTCTGTGTGATAAAATGGACTTTTGATCTCACAATCTTCCTCATATGATCTTGCACATTATTGTTTACCTGCACCACATTTTCTCTGCAGCTGTTATACTTTATTCTGTATTATTGTTCTACCTCGTTGACCTCCGTGCACTGTGCAATGATTTGATCTGTGCATACAGTATGCAAAACAAGTTTTTCATAGCATCTCAATACATGTGAAAATAATAAACAAATCCAATTCTACAGCCCCTCATTTTGAAGCTCTGTCTTCTCATTTATATCACTCCCACTATTGGAAATACCTCACTGCACAAGTTGGCAGGGTTGTTAGAAGGCATTTGGTGTGTTGGCCTTCGTTAGTTGGTGGACAGAATTCAAGTGCTGCAAGATAATGCTGCAGCTCTATAAAACTCTGGTTAGACCACACTTGGAAAACTGTTTTCAGCTCTGATTTTCTCATTATAGATAGGAGGGATGTCAAAGCTTTAGAGAGGGTGCAGGAGAGGTTTACCATAACGCTGCCTGGATTGGAGAGCATGTCTTATGAGGATAGGTTGAGTGAGCTAGGGTTTTTTCTCTTTGGAGCAAAGGAGGATGAAAGGTGCTTTGATAAAGGTGTACAAGATGATATGTGGCATCGACATTGTGAATAACCAGAGAATCTTTCCTAGGGTGGAAATGCTAATACAAGGGGGCATCATTTTAAGATGTCTGGAGGAAACTACAGGGGGATGTCAGAGGTAATTATTTTAAACAGAGAATGGTGGGTGTGAGGAATGCACAACCAAGAGTGTGGTGGACGAGGATATATTAGGGACATTTAAAAGACTAATAATAATAATAATAATAATAATAATAACTTTATTTACATTATACAGAATAAAATGTAAGCAAATATACTAAACTACAGTGCCTATAAAAAGTATTCACCGCCCCCATTGGAAGCTTTTATGTTTTATTGCTTTACAATATCGAATCACAGTGGATTTACTTTCGCTTTTTTGACACCGACCAACAGAAAGACTCTTTTGTGTAAAAATGAAGACAAATCTGTACAAAATGATATAAATAAATTACAAATATAAAACACAATGTAATTGATTGCATAAGTATTCACCCCTTTCGAGTCAGTATTTAGTAGATGTACCTTTGGCAGCAATTACAGCCTTGAGTCTGTGTGGATAGGTCTCCAGCAGCTTTGTACATCTGGACATCAATTTTTCTCCATTCTTCTTTACAAAACTGCTCAAGCTCTGCCGGATTGCATGGGGATCATGAATGAACAGACCTTTTCAAGTCCAGCCACAAATTCTCAATTGGATTGAGGTCTGGACTCTGACTTGGCCTCTCCAGGGCATTTAACGTTGTTGCTTTTATGCCATTCCTATGTAGCTTTGGCTTATGATGGGGAGTCATTGTCTTGCTGGAAAACAAACCTTTCAAGTTGCAGTTCTCTTGCAGACTGTATCAGGTTTTCCACAGCCTGTTGCAGTGAAGCATCCTGCAGTCACCACCATGCTCCATGGTAGGAATGTTGTGCTTTTGGTTTACACCAAACAGTGTTTAGTCTGATGGCCAAGAAGCTCAACTTTGCTTTCATTAGACCATAGAACCTTCTTCCAGCTGACTATGGAGCATCCCACATGCCTTCTGGCAAACTCTAGCTGAGATTTCATGCGAGTTTTTTTCAACAGTGGCTTTCTCTTTGCCACTCTCCCATAAAGCTGCCATCGGTGAAGCAACCAGTTAACAGCTGTTTTACGTTCTGCCGAAGTGTTTCAGCCCGAAACATTCACAGGTGTACTCTTTTTCTCGATGCAGCCTGGCTTGCTGAGTTCCTCCAGCATTTTCTGTGTGTTGCTCGAATTTACAGCATCTGCATATTTTCTCTTGTTTGTGAGCTGTTGTATGTGTAATCTCTCCCATCTCAGCCACTGAAGCTTGTAACTCCTCCAGAGTTGTCATGGTGGCCTCCCTCACTCGCCCCCTTCTTGCCTGATCAGTCAGAGTTTGATAACGGCCTATCTAGGCTGATTTACAGCTGTGCCCTATTCTTTCCATCACTTGATGATTGACTTAACTGTACTCCAAGGGATATTCAGTGACTTGGAAATTTTGTTGTATCCATCTCCTGACTTGTGCTTCTCAATGACTTTTTCGTGGAGTCGCTTGTAGTGTCCTTTTGTCTTCGTGGTGTAGTTTTTGGCAGGATACTGACTCTCCAGCTGTTAGACCTTCCAGATACAGGTGTATTTTTACTACAATCAATTGAGACACCTTGACTGCACATGGTGATCTCCATTTAACTAATTATGCAACATCGAAAACCAACTGGCTGCACCAGTTATGATTTTGTATGTCATAGTAATGGGGGCGAATACTTAAGCAATCAATTATTTTGTGTTTTATATTTTAATTAATTTAGATCACTTTGTAGTGATTTGTTTTAACTTTACATGAAAAGAGTCTTTTTCTGTTGATCAGTGTTGCAAAAAGCCAAATGATTTAAACACTGTGATTCAATGTTGTAAAAAATAAAACATGAGAATTTCTGGGGGGGGGGGGGGGAGTATTTTTTATAGGCGCTGTAGAAAATGTAATCAAATGTAGAAGACTGTGTGGCTTTACACCTCTGACTGTGTAGCTAAGCACAGCTTCAGAGCCATATTCAAGTTTGCCAATGACATTACTGTCTTGGGCCGAATCAGAAGTCATGATAAATCAGCATATAGGAGGGAGACTGAAAACCTAGCAGAGCAGTGTCATAACAACAATCCCTCACTCAATGGCAGCAAGACCAAGGAACTGATTTTAAACATCAGGGGAGGGAAATCTGAGTTCCGTGAGCCAGTCTTCATCAGAGAAGAGGATTAGCAACTTCCAATTCGTGGGTGTTACTATTTCAGAGGACCTGTCCTGAACCCAGCATGTACGTGCAATTGTGAAGGAAGCTTGGCAGTGCCTCTACTTCCTCAGTAGTCTGCAGAGATTTGGCATGGCATCTAAAACTTTGATAACCTTCTATAGATTTGTAGTGGGGAGTATATTGACTGGCTGCATCACAACCTGGTATGATAACACCAATGCCTTTGAACAGAAAATCCTACAGAAGATAGAGGATTCAGCCCAGTACATGCAGGACAAGTCCTCCTAACTACTGAGCACATCCACACGAAACACTCCTGTAGGATATCAGCATCCATCATCAGAGATCCCCACCACTCAGGTCATGCTCTCTTTTCACTACTGTCATCAGATAAAAGGTACAAGCGCCTCAGGCCTCACGCCATCAGGTTCAAGAACAGTTACTACCCCTCAAACATCGGACTCTTGAATACAAGGGGATAACTACACTCACTTGCCCCATCATTGAAATGTTCCCACAACCAACGATCTCATTTTTAAAGACTCTTTAGTTCATTATCTCATGTTCTTGTTATTTATTGCTATTTATTTATATCTGCATTTGCACAGTTTGCTGTCTTCTGCACTCTTGTTGATATTTCATTAATCCTGTTATAGTTACTGTTCTATAGACAATAGACTAGGTGCAGGAGTAGGCCAATCAGCCCTTCTAGCTAGCACCGCCATTCAGTGTGATCATGGCCGATCATACACAATCAGTAACCCGTTCCTGCCCTCTCCCCATATCCCTTGACCCCGCTATCTATAAGAGCTCTATCTAACTTTCTTTTGAATGCATCCAGAGACTTGCCTTCCACTGCCTTCTGGAGCAGAGCATTCCACATATCCACCACTCTCTGGGTGACCATCTCTGTTCTAAATGGCCTACCCTTTATTCTTAAACTGTGGCCTTTAGTTCTGGACTCACCCATCAGCGGGAACATGCTTCCTGCCTCCAGTGTATCCAATCCCTTAATAATCTAATATGTTTCAATCAGACCCCCTCTCATCCTTCTAAACTCCAGTGTATACAAGCCCAGTCGCTCCAATCTTTCAACATATGACAGTCCTTATTTTATTTATTTTCTATTTATTGATATACAGTGTCGAATAGGTCCTTTCATCCCTTCAAGCCAGCAACCCTCAATTTAACCCTAACCTAATCACGGGATAAATTACAATGACCAATCAACCTACCAACTGGTACATCTTTGGACAGTGGGAGGAAGACCAGGTGGTCACAGGAAGAATGCACCAACTCCTTACAGACAGCCGTGGGAATTGAACCTAGGGCACTGGTACTTTAAAGTGTTGTGCTAACCAATACGTGTGCTAACCAATAAGTGTGGCGCCCCACTTGTTGACAAATATGTACTTTGATAATAAATTTACTTTGAACTTTGAAAATCAACAAGCATTAAGTAATAGTATAAGTAGGCCAAATTTTAGAAAAAAGCAGATTCTTATAAGTGTTTTGAAACATTCCACGGCACTAGTCTGACATATCTCAGTTGGTAGAGTATTCTAGCTTACTGGAGCACGAGCACAAGACCACATCGCTAGTGCTTGGCTCTCGGAACGCAAAGCAAAACAGTATTTGTGGGTCTAAGATTACAAGTTGGGATGTGTAGAGATAGACACCTTTACATTAATTGCATGATTTATTCTCTCCATATTGTCAGGAATTCCTCCTGATTCTATCATTTACCAACAGATGAAGGATAATTGTCTAGGTACATGGATGAGAGAAAAACAAAGGGCAATATGGGAGGAAGCATTAGATTGATCTTAGATACATTAACTGTTCAGTACAACAACATGAGCCAAAATGCCTGTACTGTGCTGTGGAGTTTTATGTCCGATGCTCTCTACCCTGTGATGTCCCATTAGAATCTGATATGTTTGAGTAAGTTCATATTTCCTTCTTCCAAACGGTTCTAACCTCTCCTTGGTAAAGCATTCAGTGTTGCTTGATGTTTTCTCCTAAATTACTGTATCCTGCCTGAGAAGTTCAAGATTTTATTTGTACAGCTTACACTGTGTCAGGGCTGTCAGGGAGTGACAGCTGTTAAAGGCAGGCAAGCAAGTAGACAGATCGTAAGATTCTTAATTAAGCTACATTTGGTTTACAGGCTTGTGGCTAAACATGCACTGTGCTTCAAAGATCTATACTTTCATTTTAACAAGTCTACAATTTGAGCATTAAAAGTCCATCTGTAGAGCAGATGACAGGAGCACATGAACTACAAGAGTACAGCAATTACACATTAGAAGTGATTTAACTTTTGAAGCTTTATGAAGCTTAATGGTGTAGCAGTTCTATATTTTAATCTCACACTTCTGTAAATATATAAACAGAAATTCGCAGATTCGACAAACAGACTCCTTGGAAAAATGTTAAAAGCTGACACTGCAAGACAACTTTTCATGGAACAAACACCACCAATTTCTTAAATGCACAAAGAAGCAGTAACTTACGTTCTGCACAAGTTATTTGCTGTTTGTTAATGTATTTTGCATTTTCCTTATTTTTACATCATTGAGGGAGAGGGTTAGAGATTACATCAATTAGAGATGGGTGGAGGCAGAGACTGATGAAAGGAAAGTTGGCTCAACTCACCTGTGGTGTCTGTAGTGTTGGCACCATCACAGGGATCCTTATGTTAAGGAAGCCTGAAGAGTTCTATGCTTAAATGCTCAGGCAAACCATGACTAATCAGTGTGAGTGAATTGAATGAAGAGCTCTGCCCTCATTTTCCACGAGGTTTATTGACATTTAATTTCATGTTGGTTTTTGCAAGTGGGTTTCATAATTTGGAACAGATGCACTAACAACACAAATTACTATAAATGCAGGGCTACAGTATAGAACTCAGAACAACATAGAAGAGAATAGGCCTATCAGCCTACAATGCCACCATAATATCAACTAACATTATTAGTTTTGAGACAAAGCTTTGGCCCTTAAACTGAGGTTTCCTCTTTGATCAGGATGGGTAGAACTCGAACAGCCTGGCCCTCATTTCTCAGGTTTTCAATCTTACAATCTTTGAAATCTTTGGTATGTAATGTTGGCCATTTGATGGGCAATATGACAATAGTCAAACTTACAAGTCAAGATCATCTGCTCGTTTTTGGAATATGTGATAAAAATGCCAAGACCTCAGTCCTTCCCCTGCCAGTGACACTATATACCAGTTTGACACTGGTCATTTTAGAAATACACTTACTGAACACCAAGCTCAAAGCAAGTACCCCCATTTCATCTGCAACTCCCTAAATGACACCCCTCCCTGGTAGTCTGTCCTTGCCATTATCACCTCCCTACATATTCTCCAAAGTTACTGACCCATCGATTGGCTACAAGCACCCATAGCACTGTTGTGGATCAGTAAAGTATGGTTCATGTGAAGCTCATCCCAACAGAACAGCTCCCTCATTGCCCAATACTGCAGCCCACAAATTCAAACGCACTTCTCCCACACCAATCCTTGAGCCATGCATTCAGTTCACTGATTATACACACCCTCTACCAATCTGCACGCAGATCAGGTAACAATCCACAGATCATTAGCTTTTTGTTTTGGCATTTTAACTCATGGAATGCAAAGAAGTGGCAGAGGGAATCCACTGCAAATTAGTTGAAGGAATAAGTTCAATAGGCATTCATTTCAATAGGACTAGAATTTTAAATCAAGGATGTAAAAGAGTGGCTTTATAAGGCACTGGTCAGATAGAGAATGGAGTATTGTGAGCAGTTTTGAGCTCTTTATCTGAGAAAGGACATGTAAGCATTGGGGAGACCATTCAGCCCATTATGTATACTCTGTCATTCCATCAATGCAGACTTATTATTTCTCTCAACTCCTTTCTCCTGTCTTCTCATTGTAACCTTTGATTACCTTAATAATCATGAACCTATCAAACACCACTTTAAATATACCAAAAGACCTGGCCCCCATAGCTGTCTGTGGCAATGGATTCCACAGATTCAATACCATATAGCGAAAGAAAGTCCTCCAAGTCTACACCTAAGGGATATCCCTCCATTCTGAGGCTGTGCCTTCTGGCCCTAAATCCAGCACTACAGGAAACATCCTCTCTATGTCCACTCTATCTAATCTTTTCAATATTTGATAGGTCTCAATAAAATTTCCCCTCATTTCTTCTTAACTCCAGTGTGTGCAAGCCTAGAGCCATTGAACACTCTTCATATGTTAAGCCTTTTATTCCCAAGAAGGAGGAACAATGGTGCCTAACGGCAACTGATTTGCTTGCATCTTCAGAAACAGCTCAATTTCCATCATTAACATCTCAATTTTTCTGTTTTAGGGTTCTTCTGAAGACCCTGACCTGGAGTTACACACGTACTTCGGTTCTTTGCGGTAATGGGACCCGCTCTCAAGGTTTTACAACTGTCTGTTATTCAACATGCCAAGAGTGCAGGCTAAGAGCTCAGCTCACCTTTGGAGGGCCAAGATCTCATGGCTCTGGTGGCGTGCGGATAGAAGGTTGGTGTCCTGGCAGATTGGTGTGTCATGGGAGTCGGAAGATCTATAGCTGTGTGCCCAGAGACCTGAGATCGGAATGGACTTCTAACATCATAAACCAGCGAGCTGTTTGTTATGTCTCCCTTCTCACTGTGAAACAGAGACTTCTCTCTCTCCCTTATTAGAGAGAGAGAGGGAGAGAGGGAGGGAGAGAGGGAGGGAGAGAGGGAGGGAGAGAGGGAGGGAGAGAGGGAGGGAGAGAGGGAGGGAGAGAGGGAGGGAGAGAGGGAGGGAGAGAGGGAGGGAGAGAGGGAGGGAGAGAGGGAGGGAGAGAGGGAGGGAGAGAGGGAGGGAGAGAGGGAGGGAGAGAGGGAGGGAGAGAGGGAGGGAGAGAGGGAGGGAGAGAGGGAGGGAGAGAGGGAGGGAGAGAGGGAGGGAGAGAGGGAGGGAGAGAGGGAGGGAGAGAGGGAGGGAGAGAGGGAGGGAGGGAGGGAGAGAGGGAGGGAGAGAGGGAGGGAGAGAGGGAGGGAGAGAGGGAGGGAGAGAGGGAGGGAGAGAGGGAGGGAGAGAGGGAGGGAGAGAGGGAGGGAGAGAGGGAGGGAGAGAGGGAGGGAGAGAGGGAGGGAGAGAGGGAGGGAGAGAGGGAGGGAGAGAGGGAGGGAGAGAGGGAGGGAGAGAGGGAGGGAGAGAGGGAGGGAGAGAGGGAGGGAGAGAGGGAGGGAGAGAGGGAGGGAGAGAGGGAGGGAGAGAGGGAGGGAGAGAGGGAGGGAGAGAGGGAGGGAGAGAGGGAGGGAGAGAGGGAGGGAGAGAGGGAGGGAGAGAGGGAGGGAGAGAGGGAGGGAGAGAGGGAGGGAGAGAGGGAGGGAGAGAGGGAGGGAGAGAGGGAGGGAGAGAGGGAGGGGGAGAGGGAGGGGGAGAGGGAGGGGGAGAGGGAGGGGGAGAGGGAGGGGGAGAGGGAGGGGGAGAGGGAGGGGGAGAGGGGGGGAGAGGGGGGGAGAGGGGGGGAGAGGGGGGGAGAGGGGGGGAGAGGGGGGGAGAGGGGGGGAGAGGGGGGGAGAGGGGGGAGAGAGGGGGAGAGAGGGAGAGAGGGAGAGAGGGAGAGAGGGAGAGAGGGAGAGAGGGAGAGAGGGAGAGAGGGAGAGAGGGAGAGAGGGAGAGAGAGAGAGAGAGAGAGAGAGAGAGAGAGAGAGAGAGAGAGAGAGAGAGAGAGAGAGAGAGAGAGAGAGAGAGAGACACTGTGGTATGTCAAATACTAGGTGAACGAGTAGTCCTCGGGGTACTGCAGGTCTGTGTCTTTGCTTGTTGCTTTGCTGCATGCTTTGAGTGCTCAGTGGCGAGTGTCGATGCTTTTTTTGCTGGTGGGGAGAGGGGGATTGTTGCTTGCCACCGCTTATGCGCAGGAGGGAAGGGAGCTGTGGGGGACTTTGGGGTTCTGACATTTAACTGTCATTCAATCTTTGGGGGCACTCCTCTGTTTTTGTAGATGGTTGCGAAGAAAAAAACAAATGCCTGATAAAGTTTCAGCATTACTTCTTCACTTTTATATTCTAGTTCTCTCAAAATAAATCCTAACATTGCATTTGCCTTCCTTACTACCAACTCAATCTGTAAGTTAACCTTAAGGGAATCCTGCATGAGAACTCCCAAGTCCCTTCACACCTCTGATTTCTGAATTTTCTCATCACTTATAAAATAGTCTACACACTTATTCCTTCTACCAAACTGCATGACCCTGTTCTTCCCATCTGCATTTTGTTTACCCATTTTCCTACTCTAAGTCCTTCTGCAGACTCCTTGCTTCCTCAAAATCACCTGCCCCTTCATCTATCTTTGTATTGTCCACAATCCTGGCTACTAAGCTGTCAATTCCGTCATTCAGATCACTGACTTATAATGTGAAAGAAGCGGTCCCAACTCCAGGCGTTGTAGAACACCACTAGTCAGCAGCAGTCAACCAGAAAAAGGCCCCCTTTATTTCCATTGTTTGTACAGTATTCTGTCAGTCAGCCAATCTTCTATCCGTGCTATTATTTTTCCTCTAATTCCAGGAGTTTTTTTTTCTTGTTTAGCAGCCCCATGTGAGGCACTTTGTCAAAGAACTTCTGAAGATCCAAATAAACAAAATCTATTTTCTTTGTCTATCCTGCCTGTTATTTTCTCAAAAAATAACAATAGATTTGTCAGGCCTTAAGGAAACCATGCTGACCTTGGCCTATTTTATCATGTGCCTCCAAGTATTCCAAAACCTCATCCTTAATTATGGACTCAAACATATTCCCAAATACTGAATACAAGCTAACTGGCCTATAAATTCCTTTTATTTGTCTCTCTCCCTTCTTAAAAGACTGGAGTGATGGTTGCAGTTTTCCAGTCTTCCAGAACCATCCCAGAGATTAGTGATTCTTGAAAGATCATTACTAATGCCCCCACAATCTTTTCAGCAACCTCCTTCAGAACCCTGGGGTGAAGCAGTCCAGCTGACTTATCCACCTTCAGACCTTACCGTTCTGCAAGAACCTCCTCCTTAATGAGAGCAACAACATTCACTTTTGTCCCCTGACACTCGAATTTCTGGCATACTGCTGGTGTCTTTCACAGTAAAGAATAATGCAAATTACTTAATAAATTCACCTGCTATTTCTTTGTCCCTCTTACTTCCTCTCCAGCATAATTTTCCAGTGTCCGATATCCATTTTCATGTCCCTTTTACTCTTTATATATCTGAAAAATCTTTAGGTATCTTCATTTATATTATCAGCCAGCTTAACTTCATATTTCATCTTTACTTTCCTTATTGCTTTTTCAGTTGCTTTCTGTTGATTTTTAAAGGCATCCCAATCCTCTAATTTTTCACTAATTTTCCTGATGTTTTACATGCCCTTCTTTTTGTCTTTATGCTGTCTTTGACTTCCCTTGTCAGCCATGGTGGCATCAACCTTTAAAATATTTCTTCCTCTTTGGGATGTAACAGCCTTCGGAACTGTTCCCAGAATCTCCAGCACTGCTGATCTGCCATCATCACCACTAATATCTCCTTCCAACTATCTTTGGCAAGATCCTCCCTCATGCCTCGGATATTCTCTTTATTCTAATGGAGGAGAACTTTCACAAGAATGATCCCATGAGTGAAAGAGTTAACTTATGAGGAGCGTTTGATGGTTCAGGGCTTTAGTTGGGGGTGGGTGGGGGGAAGCACCTACAGAATATTCAAAGGATGTGGAGAGCATAGTTCCAATAGTGAGAAGTCTAGGATTAGGGAGCACAACCTCAAAATACAAGGACATCCTTTTAGAATAGAGATGAGGAGAATTTCTTCAACCGAAGTGTGGTGAATCTGTGGAACTTATTGCCATAGATGACTGTGGAGGCTAAGTCTTTTGGTGTATTTGAAGCAGAGGTTGATAGCTTCTTGATTATTAAGGGCATCAAAGGGCATGGGAAGAAAAGAGGAATATGGGGTTGAGAGTGAAAATAAATCTGCCACGATGGAATGGTGGAGTAGGTTCAACAGGCCAAATGGCAGATTTATTCTGCTTCTAAATCTTATGTCGTATGCTCTTCCGTCAGTCGAAATCTCCAACAAGCAGTTTTCTTTCAAAGATCTTCGGAACCACTTCATGAAAATCATGGAGAAAAACAGGCTTAAGCTGATAACACAAGAGAATCTGCAGATGCCGAAAATGTTGAGTAACATACACAAAATGCTGGAGAAACTCAGCAGGTCAGGCATCATCTATGAAAGGTTTCGGCCAAAAGCATCAATTGTTTAATCCCATCCCGAGATTCTGCCAGGTTTTCAACCAATTTTTTGAACAGGATCTGGATTGATCTGGCCATAAAGTTAGCTAAGTTGGTGCACTAACCTCGTGGATCCACTTGGGTCAAGTAGTACAATGTACAGCTGTTGGCTCCATTGGATTTAATGAAATATCCAGTCTGCAGTGAGACAGCCCGTACTATGTCCTTCTTTGGTGGATATTTCTGCAAATAAACCATCAGAAATAAGACAAATTACCTACACTCTGTAAAGAATAAATTTTGATTACATGTAGAATTACAATGTTACGAAGGATGAACAGCTCTGATGGACAGTAGGGTGCAGAGTTGTCCATCTCTCCCCCTCCCCCCACCCCCAGGAGAATCACAAACCGTTACTATTGCTATGCTGCTTATGAGAGAGAGAGAAATGTAAAAGAAAACGTACTGGAACATCTGCTACAGATAAGAGAGAGATAAAGCAGGGGAGTGAGACTTGTTGATTCACCATATTATGACTTCTGAGAGGTTTATTCATCTTATACCATTCTGTTCATTAAAATTCTTCAGTGGACAGCTGGAGCGGGCTGGTTTAATGGACACAGCCATTCAAAATTGATTGACAACTGAGACCCCGTGAGTAGGGATTAAAGTGAGGTCTGGAGAGACACCCCTCAGACACACCAGGAGACACTAGTGAGCACTGATTGAGTGTTGGAACCCACGGGAAGGTGTGGGGCATCGGAGACCAAACAAAGAATCGGTCAGTTGAACTCACAGTGTTATAGCAGGGCCGGTGGGGGCTTGAGTGTGTGTCCACTCATGCCTGGGTGACGAGTCCACCACAGAAGAACGGTATAGCTGAAGTTCAGAGGGGTCATACCTGAATGGCCACAACACATCAATGGATCAAGAAGGTAAAGAAGGTTTGCCTGCCTGTAGCTGTTAGTTTGCTTTCTCTCTCTCTCTCTCTCTCTCTCTCTCCAACGATTACAACACAACAACCAACATCTACCTCAGCACGTATGAACTGAACTGAACTTTATATTCACGTATGACAATTCATTATCCCCTAGACATCGATAGAGCATGTTTATTATTTATTATTATTAAACGCACACTTTTAGGTTTAGTATTGCTAATGTGTATTATCTATACATTTGCATTGTTGATATTGATTTGTATATTTTACTAATAAACACTGTTTGAAAATAGTACCACCAGACTCCAACGGATTCTTCTATCTTTGCTGGTTAGACACCCAGTTACGGGGTATGTAGCAACAAACAAGTGAAAATCTGCAGATACTGGAGATCCAAAGCAACACATGCTTTGGATCCCCAAATCTGCAGATGCTGCCAGGTCTGCTGAGTTCCTCCAACATTTTGGGTGTGTTGGCTTGAATTTATGTAATGCTTTTTACATCCTTTGATAATTTCACAAAATTGTTTTACAACCAACTACGAAATATTAAAGCTATTATAGTGCAGGGAACATGAATTCCCAAATAAGGAATTATGAGCAAATAACCTGATCCTTCAAAAAAATCATCTGGAACGGGAACAGTTGTTAAAAATCTGAAATAATGTTGAAGATATTCTGTGTCTCAGAGTTCCAGTTTATTTTTTCTCATCTGTTTATTCTCCATTTACATCTCCTCAAACAGATTAGCTGGTTTTAACAGCCTTGATCCCCCTTCTGTGTGTTATCCATCTTCTCCTTGGCTCCACTATATCACAGATACTTCTTCGTACACCATCCCTTCCTCTTCAATTTAAAACATGTTTAGCAAATTAAAAACTACTAATCAGTCAGATGCGCACAGACATGAGTAGACAGGATGACAAGGAAGGCATATACTATGCTTGCTTTCATCGGCCAAGTAAATGAGTATTAGAGTTGGGACAACATGCCATAGTTGTACAAGATGTTGATTTTTTAAATAGTGAGAGATTATGTGATCATGTTCAATGGGCCCTGAATGTTTGTGTGGAAAAAAGGTTACAGAAAGCCAACATGTTGGTACAATGAGAAATTAGGAAGACAAATTTTGTACTGACTTTGATTACGGAGTAAAGATGCGTTACTGTAATCTAGAGTGGACATTTGTGAGACCACACCAGTAGTATTGTGCACAGTACTGATGATATATTTTCTACAGAGAGAATGCAATGAAGATTTATCAGCCCAGGGATGGCAAACCTATGGCACATACAATATTTTGTTGGCTGGTGCATATCGCAAGTTCTAGTTATGTGACCACTGATGCCAGGCAGACAATCTCTGAAAAGTATTGATAATGGCTGAGGTCACCCGGCTTATAAAGACACAGCCCAGAAGGCGGCAATGGCAAACCACTTGTGAAGAAAAAATTGCCAAGAACAATCATGATCATGGAAAGACCACGATCGCCTACGTCATATGACACAGCACATAATGAACAAATGAACTGTTTTTTCTCAGATCTCAGATGTCAAGATGGATAGCCTCATAATTCTTCACATTATACTACATCTGTAATTTTCTTGTCCACTCCGCCAAGAGAGGGTATGAAGGATAGTCTGAGACTTTTTTCACAGGGCATAATTTTATGGTGATTGAAGGAAACTATAGGGAAGATGTCAGTGGTAAGCTTTTTTCCACAGAGAAAGGTAAGTGCATGGACATGCTGCCGAGGGCAGATATATCTAGGGGGTATATGAAGAAACTCTTAGATATGCACATGGATGACAGAAACATGGAGGGTTATGTAGGATGGAAAGGTTAGATTGATCTTGGAGTTGATTAAAATGTGGACACAATATTGTGAGCCAAAATGCCTATACTGTGCTGCAGAGTGCTATGTTCTATGTTGAAACTAGTCTATATACCCTTGAAGCCTCTCTATGTCCTCCTCCATACTTAAAATCCCTTTTGTTTTTGTATCATTTGATGGTGTTATTGAGTTTTACATTTGTTACTTTTCTATAAGAGTTGCTTCCAAATCAGTGCACCTTTCACAAAGACTGAAAGATCACCTTTCACAGTCTTACTCACCGGATGTTTCACCGAGTAGTTGACGATCATGTAGTCATTGCCAAGGGGAAGCCACGATCGCAGGGTAACAAAATCTCTATTCTTCAACGGACTTGGACACCTCCCTAGTCGAGAGAAAGAGCACTCAGCTCATTAACATCTGTTGCATGTGGACAGGACATCAAACAGCACTTTAATTAAATGAGTCCTGCTGATAAGTTATGCATTTCTTTCAGAATGATTGATACTCAAACTGGAATATTGCATGTGGAATATGCACAGAGCAGCCACCTTATTAGGAACCACCTGAACTTAATTAAGTAGCCACTGAATGAATTGTCTTTGTCTTCTACTGCAGTAGCCCATCCTTATGTTGTGTATTATGTATAAGGAACATAAGGTTCCTTATGTTGTGAATTCAAAGATGCTTTTCTCCACACCACAGTGGTTACGTGTAGTCATCTGAGTTACTGTCGCTTTCCTGTCTGCTTGAACCAGTCCGGCCAATCTCCTCTGACCTCTCACTTTAACTAGGCATTTTCACCCACAGAACTGCCACTCACTGGGCTTTTCATTGTTTTTCACACCATTCTCTGTAAACTCCAGAGACTGCTGTGTGAGAAATTCCCCGGAGAGCAGCGGTTTATGAGGTACTCACACTTCCCATTTGGTACCAAAAATCAGTTGACTGTCAGTCACTTAGATCACGTTTCTTCCCCAGTCTGATGTTTGATCTGAACAATAATTGAACATCTTGATCATGTCTGCATGCCTTTATACAATGAGATTCTGCCACATGATTGGCTGATTAGGTATTTGCTTTAATGTGCAGGTATATATGTGTACCTCATAAGACTATAGAACATAGGAGCAGAATTAGGCCATCTGGCCCATCGAGTCTGCTCTGCCATTCAGTCATGGCTGATCCCTTTTTTCCCTCCTCAGCGCCACTCCCTGGACTTCTCCCCATAAACCTTGATGCCATGGCCGAACAAGACCTATCAATCTCTGCCTTAAATACACCCAATGACCTGGCCTTCACAGCTGCCTGTGGTAAGAAATTCCACAGATTCACCACCCTCTAACTAAAGAAATTTCTCCACATCTCTGCTTTAAATGGAAGCCTTTCTATCCTGATGCTGCACCCTCTTGTCCTAGACTTCCACACCATGGGAAACATCCTTTCCACATCTACTCTAGCTAGACCTTTCAACATTCAGAAGGTTTCATTGAGATACCCCTCATCCTTCTAAATTCCAGCGAGTACAGGCCAGAGCCATCAAACGTTCCTCATATGATAACCCCTTCACTCCCAGAATCATCTTTGTGAACCTCCTCTGAACTTTCTCCAATGCCAGCACATCTTTTCTTAGCTGAGGAACCCAAAACTGTTCTCAATTCTCAAGCAGAGACCTCACCAGTGCCTTATAAATCCTCATTGCTGCTCTTATATTCTAGAATTCCTGAAATGAATGTTAACATTGCATTTGCCTTCTTCACCACTGACTCAACCTGCACGTTAACCTTCAGTCAAGTCAAGTCAACTTTTATTGTCATTTCGACCATAACTGCTGGTACAGTGCACAGTAAAAATGAGACAACTTTTTCAGGATTATGGTTTACATGACACAGTACAAAAACTAGACTGAACTACGTAATAAAAAGAAACACAGAGAAAGCTATACTAGACCACAGACCTACTCTGGACTGCATAAAGTGCATAAAAACAGTGCAGGCATTACAATAAATAATAACCAGGACAGTAGGGCAAGGTGTCAGTCCAGGCTTTGGGTATTGAGGAATCTGATAGCTTGGGGGAAGAAACTGTTATATAGTCTAGTTGTAAGAGCCCGAATGCTTCGGAGCCTTTTCCCAGACAGCAGGAGGGAGAAGAGATTGTATGACAGTGCATGGGGTCCTTTATAATGCTGTTTCCTTTGCGGATGCAGCGTGTAGTGTAAATGTCCGTGATGGCGGGAAGAGAGACCCCAATGATCTTCTCAGCTGACCTCAGGGTGTTCTGCATAAGAATTCCAAAGTGTCTTTGCATCTCAGCTATTTGGGTTTTCTCCCCCATTTAGAAAATAGTCTGCACATTTATTTCTTCTATCAAAGTGCATGCCATGCATTTTCCAACCTTGCATTTCATTTTCAACTTTCTTGCGCATTCTCCCAATTTGTCTGTCTTTCTCAAGCCTTCCTGTTTCCTCAAACCACCTGCCCCTCCACCAAACTTCATATCATCTGCAAAGGTGGCAACAATGCCATCTATTCCATCATCTAAATCATTGATATACAGCATAAAAAGTGGTCCCAATACCAACCTTTGCAGAACACCACTAGTCACAGGCAGCCAACCAGAAAATAATCATTTTATTCCCACTTCATGCCTCCTACCTATCAGCAGATGCTCTAAGCATGCTAATAACTCTCCTGCAATACCATGGGCTCTTAACTTGTTAAGCAGCCTCATTTATGGCACCTTGTCAAAGGCTTTCTTAAAATCCAAATATACAACATCCACAGCATCCCCTTCATCTATGCTATTTCATCCAAGAATTGCAAAAGGTTTGTAAGGTAAGATTTTCCCTTAAGGAAACCATGCTGACTTTGTCCGATCCTGTCCTCTGTCACAATTGACTCCAACATCTTCTCAACCACTGAGGTCAGGCTAATTGGTCTATAATTTCCTTTTTTCTACCTCCCTCCTTTCTTAAGGAGTGGAGTGACATTTGCAATTTTCCAGTCCTCTGGCACCATGCCAATGATTTTTGCAATATCATTGCTAATGCCTCCACAATCTCTAACCTTACCTCATTCAACCCTAGGGTGCAGTTCATCTGTTCCAGGTGACTTACGTACCCTAAGGTCTTTCAGCGTTTTGAGCACCTTCTCCCTTGTAATAGTAACTGTACTCACCATTCTTCCCTCATACCCTTCAACATCTGGCACACTGCTGGTGTCTTCCACAGTGAAGACTGATACTAAATACTCATTTATATCATCTGCCATCTCCTTGATCCATGTTATTATTTCTCCATCCTCATTTTCTAGAGGTCCTGTATCCACTCTCATCTCTCTCCGTCTTATTATTTATTTATTTATTTGCATGCTGGAGTGTTTGCCAGCTTGCTTTCAGAATTTCATATTTCCCCTTCTAATGATTCTGTAGGTTTTTAAAAGCTTCCCAATCCTCTATCCTCCTGATAATTTTTGTTTTGTTTTACAGTGCCTAACAAGATTATTCATCGCCCCACCCCTAGAGGTTTTCATGTTATATTGCTTTACAACATTGAATCACAGTGGATTTAATTTGGCTTTTTTGACACTGCTCAACAGAAAAATACTTTTGTGTGAAAGTGAAAACAGATCTCTACAAAGTGCTCAAAATTAATTACAAATATAAACCATAAAATAATTGATTGCTTAAGTATTCACTCCCTTCAAATCAGCATTAAGTAGATGTACCTTTGATAGCAGTTACAGGCTTGTGTCTGTGTTAACAGGTCTCTGTCAGCTTTGCACATCTAGGACACTGCAATTTTTCCCCATTCTTCTTTGCAAAACTGTTCAAGCTCTGTCAGATTGCATGGGGATCATGAGTGAACAGCCATTTTCACATCCAGCAACAAATTCTCAATTGGATTGACGTCTGGACTTTGTCTTGGCTACACCAGGACATTAACTTTGTTGTTTTTAAGCCATTCCTGTGTAGCTTTGACTTTATGCTTGGTGTCATTGTCTTGCTGGAAAACAAATCTCCGAAGTCGCAGTTCTCTTGCAGACTGCATCAGGTTTTCCTTCAGGATTTCTCCGTATTTTGCTGAATTCATTTTACCATCTACCTTCACAAGCCTTCTAGTGCCTGGTGCAGTAGAGCATCTCCACAGCATAATGCAGCCATCACTATGCTTGACGGTGTGTTTTTGATGATGTGCAGAGTTTGGTTTATGTCAAACATAGTGCTTAATCTGATGGCAAAAAAGCTCAATTTTGGTTCCACCAGACCACAGAACCTTCTTCCAGCTGACTTCAGAGCCTCCTACATGCATTCTGGCAAATTCTGAGATTTCCTGTGAGCTTTTTTCAACAGTGGCTTTCTCTTTGCCACTCTCCCATAATGCTGCGACTGATGAAGCACCCGGACAACAGTTGTTGTATGCGCAGTCTCTCCCATCTCAGCCATTGAAACTTGCAACTCCTCTAGAGTTGTCATAGGTCTCTTGGTGGGCTCCCTCACTTGTCCCGTTCTTGCATAATCACTCTGTTTTTGAGGATGGCCTGCTCTAGGCAGATTTACAGCTGTGCCATATCCTTTCCATTCCTTGCTAATGACTTAAATGTACTCCAAGGGATATTCAATGACTTGAAAATTTTCTTATATCCATCTCCTGACTTTTGTTTTTCAATAACTTTTTCACATAGTTGCTCAGATTGTTCTTTTGGCTTCATGGTGTAGTTCTTGCCATGATACTGACACATCAGCAATTGGACCTTCCAGATACGGGTGTATTTTCACTACAATCAATTGAAGCACCTTGACTGCACACAGATGATTTCCATTTAACTAATTATGTGACTTCTAAGGCAAATTGGCTTCACCAGTGTTAATTTGGTGTGTCATGTTAAAGGGGGTGAATACTTATGTAATCGACTATTTTGTGCTTTATATTTGTAATTAATTTAGTTGACTTTGCAGCGTTCTGTTTCCACTTCGACACAAAAAAAGTCTTTTTCTGTTGATCAGTGTCAAAAAAGCAAATTAAATCCATTGTGATTCAATGTTGTTAAACATGAAAACCAGAAAACTTCCAAGAGGGGTGAATACTCTTTATGTCCTTTTTATGTTCTCTGTATGTCCTTTGTTTTGCTTTTACATCAGCTTTGACTTCCTTGTCAGTTATGAAACATAGAAAACCTACAGCACAATACAGGCCCCTCAGCCCTTAAAGTTGTGCCGAATATGTCCCTACCTTAGGAATTACTAGGCTTACCTATAGCTCTTTATTTTACTAAGCTCCATGTACCTATCAAAAAGCCTCTTAAAAGACCCTATTGTATCTGCCTCCACCACCATTCCCATTCCATGCACTCACCACTCTCTACGTAAAAAACCTATCCCTGACATCTCCTCTGTACCTACTCCCCAGCAGCTTAAACCTGTGTCCTCTTGTGGCAACCATTTCAGCCCTGGGAAGAAGCCTCTGACTATCCACACCATCAATGCCCCTCATCATCTTGTACACCTCTTATGGTTGTACTATTATGTCATTTGAGTATTTCTTTAATTTTGGAATACATTTATCCTACATCTTCCTCATTTTTCCTGGAAACTCACGCCATTGCTACTCTGCTGTCATCCCTGCCAGCATCTCCTTCCAATTTGCTTTGGGCAACTCCTCTCTCACACCACTGTAATTTCCTTTACTCCACTGAAATACTGCTAAATCAGACTTTACTTTCTCCCTTTCAAACTTCAAGTTAAACTTAATCATGTTTTGATTACTGCTTTCTAAGGGTTCCTTAGGCTCCCTAATCACCTCTGGTTCATTACATAACACCTGATCCAGCATAGCTGTTCCCTTAGTAGACTCAATGACAAGTTGCTCTAAAAAGCATAGGCATTCAACAAATTCACTCTCTTGAGATCCATTACCACCTTGATTTTCCCAATTGACCTGTATGTTACAATCTCCCATGACTATAATGACATTGCCTTTTTGACACACCTTTTCTATTTCCTGTTTATCTGCCAAATCACCCTGTTTTCAGTTATCAATCCAGATATTTCTACCTTCTCAGCTTTCTGGCTAGCTCTCTAAATTCTCTCTTCAGGAATTTGCTTTTCCTTCCTATGTCATAGGGACCAGTCTGTACCAAGACATCTGGCTGTTCCCTCTCCCTCTCCAAAATGTTGTGGATGCCATCCGAGACGTCCCGGACCCTGGCACCTGGGAGGCAACGTACCATCCAGGTGCCCCCTTCATGTCCACAGAATCTTCTGCCTGTGCCTCTGACTACTGAGTCCTCTCCCTCTGCTGCTCCACTCTTCTCCCTCTTTCCTTTCTGCACCAAGCACCCAGACTCAATGATAGTAACCTGGTCTCCATGGCATTCCTCTCCACGGTTACTCCACATAACAGTATCCAAAACAGTGTACTTGTTATTGAGTGGAATGGCCACAGGGGTACCCTGCCCTAACTGCCTACTTATCATCCCATTCCCTCTCCTGACAGTCACCCAGCTACCCGCCTCCTGAAACTTAGAGATGACCCTTTCCCTGTAACTGATCGATTATCTCCTCATTCTCCAGTACAAACCATAATGAAGTAGCCACAAACAGTCCTCAGACTGACCTTTTGGAAGAAAAATCTCATGACGGGTCATTGACCTGAAATACTAACTTTGTTTTCTCTTCATACATTGCCTGGCCTGCTGAGTAACTGGAGTTTTCTGATGTAATTTCATCTTTCCAGTTGGGGGAATCTCAAACACAGGGATACAGAGAAAGGGGATGGTAATTTTAAACTGAACTGTATTGAAATATCTTTTCTCACAGGGTGGCAAATTTCTGGAATTCTCTGCCCCTGAGAATGTTGAAGGCCTGATAATATGGGGAGGAATATAATAGACCTGATTGATATCAAAGGTTATGGAGCCTTTAAGGCTATCCCCTGCCCTCGGATAGTCAGGCCACATAATCTTTCTGCTAGTCCCTGCATAGATAACAACAAGTCAAACCAGTTCACAGGGAGTTCAGGAACTGGGCAGAAGGTGCTCCCTGGGTGCTGCAAGGATGCTTTGAAAGTACGGACTGGAGCATACTCAGGGAGTTGGCTGTATTCATCCGACAGGATACTGTAAATTTGTAATCATTACATCAACATTGATGAATATGCAAGATCGGTGACTGGCTACATAAGAAAGTGCATTGAGGACGTTACCATGATTAAACATGACACTGCCAGGATAAACCAGAAATCTTGGTTTTTACACTATTGAGGGATTGGGACACTGCCTTTAGATTGGGGAACTGGTCGACCTCATGGTCAGCAAGATCTGCACTCTCCCATAGCATCAGGAAGGCAAAGTATGAGTATGCACTGAAGGTTCTCAGACAACTTTCTGATACCATGGACACACGGTGCATGTGGGCAAGGTATGCAAACCATAAACGATTACAAGTCCACCCTATGCATTAATGACAGCAACACCTCTCTTCCTGATAAACTGAATGGTTTCTCTGCAGCTGAATGTTATGCCATCGAGGGAAGCCTCAAGGAATAGGCACCCTGTCTGGCCACACCCAAGATCCTAGCCAGGGTAAACCCATACGACACTGCAGGGCCAGACAACATACTTGGTGAGGTGTTGAGGGACTGTGTGGTCCAGCTAACAGAGGTCTTAACAGGTGTCTTTAATATCACTTTGAAACAGTCCACTGCCCCTGCAGACTTCAAGGCAGCCACCATCATTCTGGTGCCCAAGAGGGAAATGGTAACTGGCCTAAATGATTACCACCTAGTAGCACTGACTTCAACAATCATGAAGTGCTTTGAGCTGCTGGTAATGGGCAGTGTAAAATCCCATCTTCCAGCTGCATTGGAACTTGCCTGCTGCTCAAATCGGTCCACTGATGATGCCATAGCCTTGACTCTCTACTCTGTCCTGCCCCACCAAGAAGATGATGCCTCACACGCCAGGATGTTGTTCATCAAGCTCAGCTCGGTGTTTAACACGATCTTCCCTCAGAGGCTGTTAAGTAAACTGTCCTCACTGGGACTCAACATCCCTCTCTGTAACTTATCTTGGACTTCTTATCAAAAGACCCCAGTCACTCTGAGTTGTTAGCAATATCTCGCACTCCATCATGCCGAGCACTGGTGCCATCACATCACACCAGGGATGTGTGCTCAGTCCGCTGTGACTCACGACTGCGCTGCCAGATTCAGCTCAAACTGCATCAACAAGTTCACTAACGATACAACAGTAGTTGGCCTCATCACCAACAATGATGAGTCAGCACACAGAGAGGAGGTAGAGAGGCTTGTCAAATGTTGCAGAAACATTGACCTGAGTCTCAATGTGGACAAGACAAAAGAGATGTTGTGGATTTCAGGAAAACACAGGTTGACCACTCTTCATTGCACATCACAGCTCTGCCATAGAGAGACTGAAGATAAAAATTCCTTGGAGTGCACACGATAGACAATCTAACCTAGACTCACACATTTCCTCACTAGTCAAGAAGGCACAGCAGTGTCTACAGTTTCAGAGGAGACTGAGGTAAGCAAGGCTCCCGGCTCCCATTCTAACAATTCTCTGCAGGTGCACCATTGAGAGTGTCCTGTCTGTCTGCATCATTGGGAGCTGCAAGGTATCAGACCTGTGCAAAGGTCTGATGACCCTTCAGAAGTCAACAGGATTCATCAAGAGATCATCAGGGTCTCCCTCCTCCCTCCTATTTCTATCATTTACTGGGAAAGTTACAAACAAAGGGCCCAAAGCATTATTGAGGACCCCTACCTCCCATCCCACAACCTCTTTAACCCACCACCATCAGGAAGGAGGTACAGGAGCATCAGGACTGAGACTGACAGACTGGGTAACAACTCCCTCCCCCAGGCTGTGAGACTAATGACTACCCTGCCACCAAGCTGTTGTCCTTAGGACAGTGAGCTGTTTACTGTACGGCTTACTGTTTAATTGTTTACCTGTGCTGCACTTTAGTACATGCATTTTGAAGCATATTTTTATTAACCTATTTATCAAATAATATTTTGGTTTATGTACTATGTGTGATATATGGTTTGAGGGTGCACATTGTCTGGAGGAATGTGTACAGTATATGTACAGTTAGATGACAAATGTGAACTTGACTTCATCGTTAGATATACTTTACATGGAGATGGATACATATTTGAGTGATTGAGAAATTGAGGGCTATTGCAAACTGGCACTCAAGGGATTCTGAGGCGGTCATCACAGGGAAAGCCCCTCCCCAGCATTAAATACATTTACACAGAGCACAGCCACAAGAACACAGCAACCATTACCAAAGGCCTCCACTAACCAGGCAGTGCCCTCTTGCCACATCAACAGGTTCAGGAATTGTTATTACCCTATAACCATCAGCCTCCTGAACCGCTGAGGATAACTTCAATCACCACTACTCTGAACAGATTCTTTCAAGGACTGTTTTCAACTCAATTGATGACTACTATTTTTTTATTTGCAGTCTGTCTTTTGAACATTGGTTGTTTGTCAGTCTTTGTCTGTTTATGTATAGTACGACTGTTGTTAGGGTGGTGGGAAGGAGATATATCTTTATCAAAAGAGTTGTAAGGCACTCCTTCCCTTCGCTAGCCTATGGGTTACCCTTGGGCAAGGTGTAGCACCTGTTTAGCCCCCTGATCAGGGTCATGAGAAGCCATGGGAGCAGCTGGTGGATGGTCGTATGAGCAGCCGGTGCAGATCACAAGTCCTAGTTTTGCAACCACTGACGAGAGGCAGACAGTCTCCGAAGACTGGCTGGTGTCATTCATCTTGTAAAGACACTGCCCAGAAAAGGCATTGGAAAACCACTCCTATAGAAATATTTGCCAAGAATATTCATGGTCAAGACCATGGTCGCCTACATCGTACGACCTGGCACATATTGACGATGGTATCGGTTATGCAAATTCTACTGTATTTCTTTTTTCCATTTATCTGCATCTCAAGGCAGGATATGGCAACATATACAGAGCCTGGAAATAAATTTATTTTGAACTTTTACTGAATGACAGGGCAGGCTTCAAGGGCCTGGTGATCCACTCCTGTATGTACTTATTTTCGGATTACGTGACCATACGTTTGCAAACCACTTTTAATCAGGTGGCATTTTGCACTGAGTTGCTTCACCAAGCCTGTTCACCCTCCAAATAATTACGTCACATGTTTTTTAAAAAAATCTGGTCTTTCTGTAACATCCACAAAATGTTGGAGGAACTCAGCAGGTCAGGCAGCATCTGTGGAGGTAAATGAACAGTTGACATTTGGGGCCAAGACCCTTCAGCAGGGCCCAAAATATCAACTGTTCATTTTCCTTCACAGATGCTGCCTGACCTGCTGAGTTCCTTCAGCATTTTGAGTGTGCATTGTTCAAAAGTTCTGGCATCTACAGTATTTCTTGTATGCAGTCTTAATGGTTACTCACAGGAATAATACCCAACATCTGCATTCACCGTTAGTCGGCCAATATCGTAAGTTTCAATCATGTTCGTGTCCCATTTCTTTCTGTAGTGTGTGTCATGAAGAACATCATAAAGAGTCTCTGCTGGAACATCCTTGCAGTTAATTCTCATCTGGAACAACAAATATTGACAGATGAGCAAGATGTTTGGCAAGTTTCTAAAATTAATACAGAACCATAAATCATAAAGAAAGACTGGCAGGCTCCAAATTTCATTGCAGTTTTCTTCAAGGCATTTTGCATCAGACAAGGTAAAGGCATTATTGTCATGCAGAAAACATGGAAGCTCCAACAAAGTGCAACATGATAACAGTCAGATAAACACTATGGAGTGATGTCTGGGGTTGTAATCTTTGTCAGGTTGCTTGATTTCTTTCTACTCCTCTCCCAAAGCTAGTCCAATAAGCAACTGGGATCAATGCTTAGTTTAAGGGTAGTTATCTCAACTAATGTGGTATTTCTTCTGCACTGCATTGGGTAACATAGTGGTGCGAACAATGCTTTACAGTGCCAGTGATAATTGTTTACCAATGGGGACTCAATTCCCGGTGCTGTCTGAAAGGAAACTGTATGTTCTCCTCGTGACCCCGTGAGTTTCCCCTTGGTGTTCTGTTTTCTTCCCGTTTTCCAAACACATACAAGTTAGGGCTACTAAGTTATGGACATACTCTATTGGTGCTGGAAGCATGGTGACACCTGCAGGCTGCTTCCAGTACAAACCTCAAGCTACTGATACAAGTTTATTTATTCATTTATTGAGACACAGAGTGGAGTAGGCCATTTGAGCCACCCTGCCCAGCAACCACGCACCCCCCCCCCCCAATTCAACTCTAGCCTAATCATAGGACAATGTCCAATTAGCCAGAACATCTATGGACTGAGGGAGGAAACTGGAGCACCCAGAAGAAACCCACATGGTCACACGGAGAACATACAAGCAACTGCAAGAATTGAACCCGGGCCTCCTGTACAGTAAAGCTTTGTGCTGCTGCATGAAATGACATATTTCACTGTGTAATTGGATGTACACGTGCCAGGTAAAGCTAATCTCTAATCTTTAAACTTTATTTTTGAACTCATGTTTATGCAGTAGAACTTAAATGCCATAACCATCCAATTACTAGGTGAGTTTCCAACTATTAAGCTACAGCTAAAACTAAATCATAACACCAATTTAATGCCAGTATGTTTGATCAGCACAGTACCACAATGGCATCATTCTGCCTAAACCTCTTCCACCTTTATGCCACCACAAGAAATGGGTGCTAGAGACAGAAACATAATGGGAAAATTTTGAAATTTTAATATCTCCTATAATAATTGTCTTGCCTATTGTCACCTAACATGACATCATTAGACTATAAGATATAGGAGTACAATTAGGCCATGTGCCCACCTAGTGTGCTCCATATTTCATCATGGCTGATCCATTTCCCTTTCAGCCGCAGTCTCCTGCCTTCACCCTGTATCCCTTCATGCCCTGACTAAAATGAACCTATCAACCTCTGCCTTAAATATACCCAATGACTTAGCTTCCACAGCCACCTGTGGCAACAAATTCCACAGATTCATCACTCTCTAGCTAAAGAAATTCTTCCTTATCTCTTTTCTAAATAGACATCCCTTTATTCTGAGGATGTGTCCGCTGATTCTAGATCCCCCCACTATGGGAAACATCCACTCTATCTAGGTCTTTCAACATTCAGTAAGTTTCAATGAGAAACCCCTCATTCTTCTGAATTCCAGTGAGTACAGGTCCAGAGCCATTGAGCGCTTCACAAATGGTAAGCCTTTCAATCACAGAATCATTTTCATGACCCTCCTTTGAAATCTCTCCAATGTCATCACATCCTTTCTTAGATAAGCCCAAAACTGCTCACAATACTCTGAGTGAGGCCTCACCAGTGCCTTACAAAGCCTCAACATTACATTTTCATTTCTCTCCCTTCACAGTTAGTCCTGACGAAACGTCAACAGTGCTTCTCCTTATAGATGCTGCCTAGCCTGCTGTGTTCCACCAGCATTTTGTGTGTGTTGTTTGAATTTCCAGCATCTGCAGATTTCCTCATGTTTGCTCAACATTACATACTAGTTTTTATATTCTATTCCTTCGAAATGAATGCTAACGTTGCATTTGCCTTCCTCTCTACACACTCAGTCTGCAAATTGACCTTTAGGGAATCCTGAGCAAGGACATCCTGAATAACCTTAACTTGTTTCTGAGGTTGAAAATTACAAGCCAGGAAAAATGTTGCAACCTTCGCAAAACAAAACTCACCAGCTGCTTGTTAACTGATTTGCCTTTCTTAATGGAGCTAATTAAAGATACCTGACAGTTCGGTAGCCTTTTTATCAGCAGGGGATTCATCAACAAATATATTGGCTTGTCTTAAACTAATTTCAAAAACTACAAATTATTTAAATAGTGAAAAAGAAAGTGCCTGTAATTCTTTTTAAACTCAAAAATAAAACATAACTGCTCCAAAAAAAAATCTTACTGCCCTATTAAAAAAAGGTTGAGTTAGCAAGTTCAGTCCATGTGAAGTGTGAGTTACTGATATGTTTTTGCTATTAGCAATATAACTTTGGTCCGATTTCATGCGCAGCTGAGCAATATAACTTAATTGGTTTCTCTAATGTTATATACAGAAGCACCTAATCTCTGGAACTGAGATGAAACGTCCATCATGAAATATAGTTAATAGTTAATAAAGTAATTGAAGTTTGCTCAGTGGGAATATTGCCCTGATCAGTGTTGGGTAAAGTGCAAGTAATTGCAAAGGTCTTCTTCAATAAATAATCATCATGGCAACATGTGGTGATGGGACGAAGATGTGCTCCAACTAGTCCACTCAGGTTTGATCTCAGCTGTGCCACCACAGGTGGTGTAAGCACAGAGAGTGCTACCACAGCCGTCTCACACATCCTCACATCCTGCTGCCCGCTGCAATTAGATTGGAGTGGGCACTTGTCAACTGCTGTCAGGTTCAGCAGTTGTCCAGCTGGGATGGTGTCACAGAATACAGTGAAAGGGCAGGGGAACAGAGTCATGGAAACACACAGTACAGACAGGCACGGCAGCTATCAATTACCCACTTGAATTAACCCTACACAATATTTTTCTTTCCACATTCTCATCTACTGCCCCCTTAGGTTCCCTATTTCTAACCCTGCCTCAGCTATGTGCTGTGCAGTCACGTATAGCATACACATTTAGGACACCATGGTAGCTGAGCGGTTAGGATAATGCTATTATACTACCAGCGACTGGTTTCAACTCCACCATTGTTTGTAGGGAGATTCTATGTTTTCCTAATGACCACGTGGGTTTACTTCAGGTGTTCTGCCTTCCTCCCATATTCCGAAGATGTATAGGTTCTTTGGGTAATTGGCCACATGGGGGTAATTCAACTGGGCTGAAAGGGCCAATTACCATGCTGTATCCCTAGATACATAATGGAACACTACACACCATCTCTTGCACTACCACTGATTTTTTTATATTCCTAATGTCTTGTTTTGCCTTTTTTTCCCACTGTCATGTAAAACCTAAGTTCAGTTGTTGTCTGAATCAATATGCCTGAGATGCTGATGCAAGCAAACTTTTCACTGTATCATTTGCTGTATTTATGGACATCGCAATAAATCTGGCTTGCCCTGAGCTTCTACCATGCACCAGCACAGCAGGAGCAATTTACATTGGCCAATGAAATTTTTGGGATCTGGAAGGTTTACATTGTGTTTACATTCTACATTGTGTGGTAGAAGACAAGCTGTACTGTGATTGACTGCAGATTTCTACAACATTCATAACTCGGGGTAAATATATTTTTTTGTGACTGTATCTTATGAAATCTTGTATGTGTTTGCTGTCTCGTATACTATATGTGCCCTGTGCTGTGTATAACTGTTTGTACTGTGTTTTGCACCATGGCACTGGAGTACAGGTGTTTTATTTGGTTCTATTCATGTATGGTTGAATGACAATTAAACTTGAACTTGAAGAAAGCCATATGTTCACGGGGAGAATATGCAAATTCTACACATATGACAACAGAGGTGAGAATTAAACCTACACCTTTGGAGCTATGGAGTGAAGGGAGCCTGCCAGGGTTACTAATCCACTGCAAGGGTGAGATTTCCAGGATTACATTCAGTGGCCACTTTATGAGGTAGCATCTGTACCTATTAAAGTGGCCACTGAGTGTGTGTTCATGATTTTCTACCCACCTTCATCAATGTTCAACGTGTTGTGCATTCAGAGATGCACACCTGCTAATAACGTGTGCTTATTTAAGATACTGTGCTGGAAATCCCTACTTAAAAAGGAAAGAATTGGCTGAATCTTTCAAAAACCATTAAAAAGCCTAGGCCTTACATCTCCTGTGCTGTGTGATCTTCCTGGTGAGAAGGTGGACTGGACTCAACTTTCACGAACCTCAAGTACTCATGTTTTCAGTACCCGTTTCAACTGAATAGTTTGTCTGTTTCTGCACGTTGGTGCTTGTGGGTCCTAACCAGTTCTTGAAAAAAAAAGATTTTATTCTGTAAATACCTGCTAGAAAATTAATATCAATTTAGTATTTAGTAATATATATGTATTTTGATAATAAGTGTACCATTAAGTTTGCTTCTTGCTGTGTGCCCATGGGAAACCATCAATATTTCCTTGTAACCTTCAAAGACCTTGACTTTGTAAATTGTAATTTTGAAATGAGATGCTCCACCACTGAATTCATCAGTAAGTGGAGTATAGGAGAAGGAGAGTTAGCCTTATAGATACATATAAAATTATGATGAGTTTAGATAAAGGGAGGGAGTGGGTCCCTTAAGGTTGTTATAGCCAGGGGCAGTAATGGGTATAATCTCCCACGACCTATTAAATGCTCCCAATGGTGTGCGTCTCAAATAGCCTCTGAAAACTAACTCCAACTCTTGGCCTTCGTGTGTGGCTTAGCTACTAAGCTCGGTGGAACTGTTTCTATTGACAGGAAAAGGGGCAACGGTGGGTTACTGGTGCCTAAAGTCACTTCAGGCAGATGGGGCTTTTTCAGCCATGGTTGGTAGGTCATCTGGAAGGAAATCTCTGATCTCAGATCTCCACTGCCTTGTAGCCATACCCACTCATGGGGAAGGCATGGGGAGGAAGCTTCTAGAGGGCATACATACATTGAGTTCAGTGCTGACTGACAAGTCCCGTGACACCACTGATGCCAAACTGTATCAGTCTCTGGTGTTCCTTTGGATTCATCAGCTGCATGGAGAGGGGGAGCCAGCTCACTCTCCATATTGTACTGCCCTGGCTTGTGTTTCACATGGATACCTAGGATGCAATATCCATGGCTGACACTGACCAATGAAGGGCCTCATAGTAAGGGGGCTTATCACATATTTTTCTGCAGGTTAGGGGAGTCTATTTAAGGAGATATATTTAAGGTGCGAGGGGGAAAGGTTTAAGAGAGACCAAAGGGTGTCATCCAAATGGTGGTGGGTATGTGGAATGAGCTGTCTCCGGGAATTGTCAAGGTAGATACAATTACAATTATCTTAGCAGGTGCATTGTAAGGAAAGATGCAGAGGGATATGGGCCAGTAGCAGACAAATGTGACTGGCTTGGATAGACATATTAGTCCGCATGGTTGAGGTGGGCTTTAGGGCCTGTTTCTACACTGTATAATTCTAATACTTTATGGGGGAAGAAAAACTGATGTGCTGAACAGACGATCAGGATGCACCTTGGCCAGATTGAATAGCATTTAAATGAGGTCTCTGAAACTGTTTTAAGTGAGGTGAACTGGTTTATTTCTTTAATTTATTCTGATATCTTGATTCTTTTACATAGGTTTTGATTAACATTAGGAATTAAAATAAAACTTGGAAATCTTTAAATTGTTTCTGAATGTTAGGGACACTTAAAAACGACAGAGGCCAGTGAAAAGCTATGAGAGATGGACAGGGCATTATGGAGGGAAATGGATCAGCCATGATAAAATGGCAAAGCAGACTCAATGGGCCAAATGGCCTAACTCTGCTCCTGTAGCTTATGGTCTTACACTCATTCTGTGCTATATGATTTGATTGACTAAGGATTTAAAAATGTTATCATGTACAGGGAGTTTGGCTTCTAGCACTGTGCATGAGCGTAGCCCTAACATCACTGGACAGCATCCTGGCTGGAAGTCAGTCTGTTCAACACGTGCCAGTTGGCGCTTCGCTAGGTTTAAGAACGAGTTCAGGATGACAAGTGAGGAGGAGGGGAGGTGGGAGCTACCCTTTAGTAAACCTGATGGAAACCTAGGCAGCTTTATTTCTTTTTCTAGAGCGATGGCAGTGACAGCAGTAATTAACTCCTCGCTGATTAGATTATAGGGAGCACGTCACCCTTTTGGGAGCTGTCAAAGTGCACAGTGGGTGGACAGACAAAGCCAGGCAGCTTAGCTCTGATTCACTAACAAACTAGCTGCAGCTGGCTGCTCAGAGATCTCACAGCTCACGCCACCTGTGGTGCTCCTTTCAGTGAAATTCAAACGTTAATTTTTAAAGTATTATGCGTTGCACTGTCATGTCACTTGGTTTACTGTTCAAAGTGAATGAGGAAAACTATTTCATTATAACCCTTTTAATTTCAACTATCACTGCTTGCCCTTGTATCTCTGGTTGTCACTTTCATCTTTTTGCTAGTCAAAGATGAAAATTCAATGGGTCTTCCAGTAAGATGGTGGTGCACATAGTCACAGCTACCTCTCGGGGTCCAACAAATGGTGCAAGTGTTTGTCTTACATGTTTTTCTTACGTTTACAAGACCCTGTTGGACATTAATAACACAAAATACGGTAAGTCCAGTTCATTAGTGAGACCGACAGCAGAGGATTTGTGTAGCCTCAGGTTATTGCATGGATCAATCCCTCATACACCTGTCACAGTGACTCAGGGGAGGAGGCTTTGAAAGTACTGTGAGGGAAAACAGAAGGATGGCAAATGAACTGGAACCCAGGCTTGGTTAAAGACTAATCCCAGCAGGCCGGCTTTCCCAGACTGGATCACCTTCATCTGCAATTGACCCAGTGTGAGATGAAATGAGGGCCTGTTGCATGCTTGTTCTTACAGAAACATGACTCCTGCACATCATCCCACGTGCCATTAATCTTCAGCCCATGCCACCCAAGGAGATGTGCTAATATTATTTTGTGACTCTGTGTGCTGGATCGTAAGGCCATTGACAGCAGAGTGTCAGGAAGTGTATGGTCATATGGTCATGAACTTTGGCGGAAGAAATAAAAGTGTAGACTATTTCCTAAATGGAGAGAAAATTCACAAATCCAAGGTGTCAAGGGACTTAATCCTTGTGCAGGGTTTTTTAAAGGTTAATATGCAGATTGAGTCAGTGAGAAGGATGGCAAATGCAAGTTTGGCATTCATTTTCAGAGGTCTAGAATATAAAAGCAAGGATGTAATGTTGAGGCTTTATAAGTCACTGGTGAGACCTCACTTTGAGTATTGTGAGTGATTATTGGCCCCTTATCTTAGAAAGGATGTGCTGACGTTGAATTCGGCTCAAAGGAGGCTCACAAAAATTATTCCAGAATTGAAAGGCCTATCATATGAGGAGAGTTGATGACTCTGGGCCTGTACTCACTGAAATTCAGAAGATTGAGCGGGATCTCATTGAAACCTATCGAATGGTGGAAGGCCTCGACAGAGTGGATGTTTCCTATAGTGGGGGAGTCTAAGACCAGAGGACACAGCCTTAGAATAGAGGAACGCCTATTCAGAACGGAGATGAGGAGGAATGTCTTTAGCCAGAGAATGTAGAATCTGTAGAACTTGTTGCTTTGGGCGTCAGTAGAAACCAAGTCATTGGGTATATCTAAGGCAGAGGTTGACAGATTCTTCATCAGTCGGGACATGAAGGGAAATGGGGAGAAGGCAGGAGAATGGGGCTGAGAAGTAAATGAATCTGACATGATAGAATGGTGGAGTAGACTCAATGGGCCAAATGGCCTAATCCTGCTCCTATAACTCATGGTCTTCTTATATGTTCTGTATGTGACTGTATATACTGTGTTTTGCAACTTTGCCCCAGAGGAATGATGTTTCTCTAGGTATTTACATGTGTGGAATGACAATAAACTAGGCCTTATACTTGAACCCAACTTGTTAGAGAAATCATTTTAATAAAGATTACCCAATGAAGAATGCACTCTTTTGAAGTTGACCGCCAGACAAGCGTCAACTCTTTACATTTCCCTGTGGTTCAGTCTGTCACTTTTTAATGCGAGTAATCCATCTGTAGCTCTTCAGCACACTTTGACTCCTGGGCCCACACAACCAATAAGCAGCAACACAGACAAAAAATGCTAGTGGAATGCAGCAGGCAGGCAGCATCTATAGGGAGAAGAGCTGTCGAAGTCTTGGGCCAAGACCCTTCGTCAGGACTAACTGACAGGAAAGATAGTAAGAGATTTGAAAGTAGGAGGGGGAGGGGAAAATGCCAAATGATAGGAGAAGACCGGAGGGGGTGGGGTGAAGCTGAGAGCCAGGAAGGTGATTGGCAAAAAGGATACAGAGCTGGAGAGGGGAAAGGATCATTGGACGGGAGGCCTAGAGAGAAAGAAAGGAGGAGGAGAGCACCAGAGGGAGATGGAAAACCGGCAGTGATGGGCAGAGAGAGAGAAAATAAAGGAGGAGGGGAGAAAAAGCTAAGTATATCAGGGAAGGGGCATTAACTGAAGTTAGAGAAGTCAATGTTCATGCCATCAGGTTGGAGGCTACGCAGCCGGTATGTAAGGTGTTGTTCCTCCAACCTGAGTGTGGCTGAATGGTGGTGAGGGAGGAAGTATAAGGGCAGGTGTAGCACTTGTTCCACTTCTAGAGAAAACAGGATCTCCTAGTGGCCACACATTTTAATTCCACATCCCATTCCCATTCTGATATTTCTATCCATCTCCCAGGGACACCTGGTGGAAACCCACATGGTCATGGGGAAAAAGTACAATCTTCTTCCAGATACTGGCAAAAATTGAACCGGGTCACTGGCATTGTTATAGCATTATCCTAAAGTTGTTATAGCTGGGGTGGTAATGGGGACAAGCCCAATGGCATGCATCCCAAATAGCCTCTGACAACCAAGTCCAGCTCCTGGCCTTCACGCGTGGCTCAGCTACTAAGCCCAGCAGAACCGTTTCTACTCTCAGCAAACGGGCAAAGGCTGGTTACTGGCGCCTCAAAACCAGTCGCTTCAGGCAGATGGGGTTTGTCAGCCGTGGTTGGCAGCTCAGCTAGGAGCAGAAAAACTCTGATCTCAAGCCTCAGCTGCCTTGCGGCTATACGCACTTTTGGAAAGGGCTTTGGGAATAAAATCCAAGGGGAGCTGGAGACCCTATGGCAGTCTTCCATTGAGTTCAACAGTGTCTGGCAATTCCTGGGACGCTGCCGGTACCAAAAATGCACCGTTCTCTGCCGTTCCTTTGAGTTCATCAGATGAGTGGAGAGAGAGAGTTTGCTACATATTGTTCTCCATGTTGTACCACCCAGACTAGTGTATTTAGATAGCTAGGATGCAACATCCATGGATGACCCTGATGGACGGAGGATCATTCACGTGCTAACCACTATGCTACTGTGCTCCAAGTCAAATGTGGGGCAGTTGATGGGAATATGGGAAGAAATAAAGGATTATTATATGATTAGCTGAAGTGGGTGATTAATGATTGCCGTGCACTCTAAGTGCCTGTCTGTGCTGTGTGTCTCTATGACACCTTCCCCTGCCCTTTCACTGTATTCTGTCACACCATCCCAGCTGGACAACTGCTGAACCTGACAGCAGTTGACAAGTGCCCGCTCCAATCTAATTGCAGTGGGCAGCAGGATGCGAGGATGTGAGAGAGAGAGACCCTGAGTGACAGCCCTCCCTTTGCTCATACCACCTGTGGTGTGCAGCTGAGGTCAAAACCTCTTGCCCTGATGCACACATGGAAAATTAAAGCCCACTACAGATTTGATTGTGGGGAAAAGGGATGGGCTTCACTTGGACTCAGATCAGCATCCGAGCTAATCGAAGAGCCATAAGTAAGTTTAAAGTTCAAAGCTAATTTTAATCAAAGTACATATACAACTCTGAAATTCATTTTCCTGTGGGCATTCACAGTAAATGCAAGAAACACAATTGAATCAAGACTGCATCCAACAGGACAGACAAACAACCAATGGGCAAAAGGCAACGAATTGTGCAAATACAGAGAGAAAGAAAAATAATGATAAAATTAAATGAGCAATATATATCGAGGCCATGAGATGAAGAATCCACAGGTGTGGCAAACAGTTCTGTGATGGGGCGAGTGAAGCTGAGTGATGCTATCCTGTCTGGTTCAGGAGGCTGAAAATAAGCAGTAGCAGGGAGAGCTGTAATGAAAAGAGATTTAAAGAATTCAAAAGAAAGGACAAGGCAATACTGCAAGGCATTAAAAATGGAAATGATAATCAGGAACTGTCAGAAAGAGATAAAGAATACAAATTAACTAATTTTTCTCCAATAGTGAAAAAGGCAAAGCAACAACATTTCAGGCTATTTAATCTGAATGCAAACTCAATCAAATCTAGATTATTGACTTAATGGACCAAATTGAAATAAATAGGTATGGTCTAATAGCTCTTGCAGAGAATTGTGAGCAGATTGAACAAGGCTGAGAAATAAATGCTTAACTTTTTGAAGGGATGAGCAAAATACAAGAGGAGGAGGTGAGATTCTGATAAGAAAGAATTGGATAAGCATAGCAAAGCAAATGGGTCACAGATTGAAAAAGTAAGAAGTAGAATCAGTTTGAGTTAAGCTCAGAAACAGTAATGGGTGAAGAAAAATCCCCAAAGAGCAGTGGTAATATGGGGCATAGCATAAATCAGGAAATCAGAGGCACATGTAACAAGGTTAATTCAATAATCATTGTTGACTTAAATTATAAATTAGGCATAGCAAATTAGTAGTAATACTGTAGAGAATAAATTCATGAGTGTATAAAAGATAGTTTAGTTGTAAAGCTGTTAAAGGAAAAATGCTATTTTCAATATGTGTTGCAGATGTGAAAAGGTTACCTGGAACTTGATGTCTTTGGGTAAATGTGATCTTATGAAAGAATTTTATCAAATTTATTTAACTCAAACGGAATCTAGGTATGAGGTCTGAATTGGCAATGGCAGATTGGGGAACTGTTTTAAGAGCTATGACAGGAAGCAAGCAATGACTAGCCATGAATGAAAATGTCCATGACTTTAAGTGTTTCTGGAGCAGGTGGGATTTTGGGTTGCTTACAGGCAAGGACTGAAAACTGGTTAATGAACAGAACATAGAAGGTAGGAATGAATGGGTCATTTGCAGGTGCTGCAAGATTTGTTGGTATGGGCCCACCTATTCACGTAAGTTTGTTAAAGATATAAATCTGGGCTGCAGTTGTGGATCTGAGGAAGATACAGAGAGGCCTTCAAAGGGATATAGACGAGCCAAATGAATGGGTGAGAAGAGACAGATGGAATATAATGTTGCAAAGGAAAATCAGCATGAATGCTGTTTTCTCTGGCTGAAATATCTAGAACGAAGAGTCACAGTCTCAAATAAGGGGTCAGCCATTCAGGACAGACAATTTTGTTTCTACCAGCAAGAAATTGGTGAATTTTGGAATTTTCTACCCAATAAGGCTATGGGGATTAGTTGATGGGTACTGTTTATACAGTACAAAGTTTGAAGTGTTATTTCATGGACATGAACACAGGAACAGTACAGAACAGGAGCCCTTCAGAATTCTATGACATAAGCCATGGTCAGGCAGAAGAAAGTGATGGTGATGTTGAAACTCAGTTACAGTGGACATGAGAGGCAGAATGGCTTGTTGTCTCCTCTTCATTTCATCTTCGAGGGGTGATTGATAAGTTTGTGGCCTAAGGTAGAAGGAGTCAATTTTAGAAAACCTAGAACATTTATTTTTCAGCATAGCCCTCTCCTACATTTACACACTTAGTCCAGCAGTCGTGGAGCACACGGATCTTGGTCCTCCAGAAAGTGTCCTCAGATGGGTAATTGATAAGTTTGTGCCTAGGGTAGAAGGAGATGAGCTATACAGCTCTTGTTACATGCACATGCAGGTTAATTATTTGCGTGATTATGCATAAAGTTTGAAGTTAATAGCTCATCTCCTTCTACCCTAGGCCACAAACTTACCAATCACCCCAATGAGTTATTAACTTCAAACTTTCTGCATAATCACTCAAAGAGTGATTTACTTCCTGGAGGCCCAAGGTCTGTATGCTACATGACTGCTGGACTAAGTGTCTAAATGTAGGAGGGGACTATGTTGAAAAATAAATGAGCTAGGTTTTCTAAAATTGATACCTTCTTCCTTAGGCCACATACTTATCAATCATCCCTCCTAAATCTCCTGATGTGAAGAGATTATTGCAGTCAAAACCTGTCACCCCAAGCAACATTATTTGACTTAAACCTCTAATTATGAAACTGTAGTCCCTGTTCTATGCTTACCACCAACATGTATAAGATTGAAACACAAATTTTTAACATTTTGGCAACGGAGGTGAAAATAGAGGGAATCAGCATTTTCGGCCCATTACAGTATTTTGTTTTATCCATTCTTGTTGCCTGTTGCTTTTAGCCCCTCAGGGTTACCTATCTTTATTTTAACCTAATGATCTGACACATGTTATGACAAAGTTGACATCATCCAGATTTCACACTGACCTGGATTGTTTTGGTCAAACATGTGCTTCATTCTGCTTTTTTTTTTAAAAAAGGAACAATATTTAGTTTCACTTTTAAATTTGTGATAATGAATTCAACAATTCCATGATCAGACCTACTTCAATTCTCTCACCTGAGAGTGGACAGAACTGGTGTCACTGCAGAACTCTGTCTATTTTCACATTGGAGATGTTCCAGTTAGGTAGTTTGCCTTCAAAAGAGTTTCCATTTAACCCATTAAATCCTGTGAGAGATCTTATCAAATCTGAGGCCTGTACTTCAGTACCAATAGTTGCAAGAAACATTCAGGACACCATTCCCACTGCGGGCCTCCAGAGTTGGGATGTACTACTGCAGTTGTACATGACATTGGTGAGGCCACATTTGGAAAAGAGTCAGAATCATAGAACACTACAGCACAGAAACAGGCCCTTCAGCCCATCTGGTCTGTGCTGATGTGTCAAAAGCTCATTCTATGCTCACCTATGGGCACTCTGCTGCAGAAAAGAAAGAGTGCAGAAGAGATTCACAAGGATATTGCCTGGACTTGAGGGAACGAATCATGGCAAGAGGCTGGGGCTTCTTTTATTGGAGCATAAGTTAGTGAGTTGTGATCTTCACTATGTACAAAGTCACGAGGGGCATACTCAGGGTAAATGCACACAGTCTTTTTTCTCAGTGTTGGGAAATGAAAAAAAACAGAGGGCATAGGTCTATGGTGAGAGGATGGAGATGAATCCTGTAACTGCTGGGGAAATTTTTCACCCAGAGGGAAGTAATATGGAGTGAGATGCCAGAGGAAATGTTTGAAGCAGGCATATTAACACCTTTTAAAAGTTACTCAGATACCTGGATAGGAAAGCTTTAGAAGGATATGGGCCAAACAAAAGCGACATTAGATTAGATGGGAATCTTGGCCCACTTGGACCGACTGAGTTGAAAGACCCGTTTCCATGCTGCGTGACTCCATGAGTAGCAGATGGTGCTGCCAGTCAGAGTCATTTAGGCCTTGAACAAGGGATTGGGAAATTATTAGCTTACCGCAGAGTATCAGCAGCCTAGATTTTTGTCCAAAAACTATTACATCCAGTTTGTAAATGTAAATTAAAACAAACCTCTGGGATATTTTTTAATTCATCTGAAATTGCCAAGGAACTGCAAGCTTCATATTGCAACCCCAGTGTGTTTTAAGACCACGAGGTATATTAGGCTATTTAGCTCATAGACTCTATCCCACCATTTAGTCATTGAAGTTTTTCATCCCCATTTTTTTGCTTTTTCTTTATAACCTTTAATCCCCTTTCCAATCAAGAACCTATCAATCTCTGCCTTAAGTACATCCAATGACTTGGCCTCCACGGCCCTCCATGCAACAAATTCCACAGATTCGCCACCATCTGACTGAACTGAAGAAATTTCTCAACTCAGTTTTAAAGGGTCACCTCTTTATTCAGCGTTCGTGCCCTCGGATCCTTGATCTCCCTCTAATAGAAACATCTTCTCCATGTCCATGGTACTGATGCCTTTCAATATCCTGTCATTTTCAATGGCATTCCCTCTCATCCTTCTGAACTCTGAGTACACTCCTTAATGTTAAGCCTTTCATTTCTGGGAACAGTCTTGTGAATGTCCCCTGGATTCTCTTCAGGGCTAGTACAGCCTTCCTCAGATACAGGAGCCAAAATTGCTCACAATATTCCAAATGCTGTCTATCCAATACCTTACACAGCCTTAACAATACATCTTTTTTAACATTTTAGTCCTCTCATAATGAATGCTAAAACTCATGTACAAAACTATAGTTCTATATCGTACCACAGGACCATTATTTACATGCAATGAAGATCTGAATTGGACCATTGATCTTGTTATCGGCCCCTTTGGAAAGTCACAACTTGGTGGTCAGTTACATGTTCTATTCTGGACAGTATTTTCCATTCCCATCGTGTTTTGAATACATGGGAATCTCAAATAATAGTTCTCACCAAACTACAGAACTGCAAAAGGTCTGACATACATCTGGGCATAATCAGTGGGGTTGCCTGATCACATTGTCTGAACACAGTCTGACAGGAAACACTGAAGACTAGTGATCAGGAAGGAAGAGCCTCGAGGGTATCTCCAAAAGGCAGTGCCTCAATAAAATGGCAACCATTGCCATCCACAACGTGCCGTCTTCTTATCACTACCATTAGCGAGGAGGTACAAGAACCCGAAAAAGGTGACTTCCATCATTAAGGACCATCACCATCTGGGACACATCCACTTCTCATGTCTACAATCAGTTAAGAAGTACAGGAGCCTGAAGAAGGTAGTATCCATCACTACCTGGGACATGCCCTCTTCTCATTGCTACAATCAGGGGGGAGGTACAACAGCCTCACAAAGGTGGAATCCATCACCACTCATGACATGCTCTCTCTTCAAGACAGACATTAGGGAGGAGGAAGAGGAGCACAAAGAAGGTGTCATTCATCATTAAGCACCATCACCACCCAGAACATGCACAATTCTCATTACTACCATTAGGGAGGAGATACTCTGCCTGAAGATTCATGCTCAATACACTAGGAAAAGCTTATTCACCTCTGGCATCTGGCATCTTTTGCACTATGTATGTTTCTTATTGTAGGTTACAGTAATATTTTTACATCCCAACTAATCTGAACATTCCTAGACTGGTTTCAATGACTTTGTGGTTTGATGTTTTATATTCTGTATTTTTCACCCTTTTTGCCGTTTGATAGAAACATAGAAAACCTACAGCACAATACAGGCCCTTTGGCCCACAATGCTGTGCCAAACATGTACGTATTTTAGAAATTACCCAGGGTTACTCATAGCCCTTTATTTTTCTATGCTCCATGTACCTATCCAGCAGCCTCTTAAAAGACCCTATTGATAATTTATTCTTCTTTTTTGTGCGTTAGGGATTTGATGTTTTTCATTAAATGGGTTCCATGGCTTCCTTTGCTCTGTGGCTTTGCGTTGTAGAGAAGACAAATCTCAGGGTTGTATACTGTACAGATGTACTTTGAATCTTTGAATCTTGTGCAGTACTGCTGCCACTAATCAAAAAATTTCACAACATATGTCGGTAACAATAAACCTGATTTCTGATTCTGATTCTGGCCAGGAGAGATTTTACCTAATTACTGTATATCTGCTACATGGCTACCCTGTCTGGAATCTGCCAAATCTACACAAACTAAGCACTGAACCCATAGCTCTGATATAACTGACTCCTGCACAAACTGCTGCATCAATATCTCGACTGCCAAGAACCTAATAGAAATTCCTTCTAAATCAGCAATTATCTCTGCATTTGCAGCAATTACATTCAGTCTCTGAAAGGATTTATCCAACATCTTCTCTCAATGTCAAATCACACCACAACAGATCCTTCTGTTAACCAAAGGTTGGGGAGGTGTCTTACTTGGAACAATTTTTTGAACTCGATGACTCGGAAATGTGTATGTGGAACTTCCTGGAGAGCTGACATCCATCTCTGAGGAACTCACACAAAATGATGGAGGAGCTCAGAGGGGTCAGGCAACATCCATGGAAATGAATATATTCCCCCCCCCACCCAATTCCTTCTCAGTCCTGAAGAAGGGTCTTGGCCTGAAATGTCAACTGTTTATTCATTCTGACAGATGCTGCCTGACCTGCTGAGTTCCTCCAGCATTTTCTAAGCGTTTCAAATAAATACACAGTCAACGTTGTTTATTCCGCATTTTGTATGTCAAACTCTGGATTTCCAGCATCTGCAGAATCTCTGTGTAAGGCAGCACGGCAGTGTAGTGGTTAGCACCATGCTTTACAGTAACATTCCTGCCACTGCTTATAATGTTGAAGATGCAGCCTTTGAATCAGAATCCTATCTAATGTTTTGGAGGCATTCACAAGTAATCAGCAAATTTCTGAACTTCTGCACACTTTTCAAGCACTATTTGCACTTTAGATTACAGATTTTTCATCGGGCTCAGCTGCATAACCCTGTGGAATTGCCATGCTATCCCTTGAGCTGTGGTTAAGTTTCCAATCCAAAAGTCACCTGGATTTGAGTCATTATCTTGTCAATCACTAGGTCATTTTGAACAAACCAATCCTGATTCACGACTTCCAGTAATTTCCACCCCTTCCCGCTTTTCTCTTTTCCATTCCGCAATCCAGTTCCCCTCTAATAGCTACTCTTCTCCTCTCTTGCCCATCACCTCCCTATGGTGCTTCTCCTCTTTTCCTTTCTTGCATGGTTCACTCTCCTCTCCTATCAGATTATTTTTTAACTTCAGCCCTTTACTTCTTCCACCTATCAACTCTCAGCTTTTAACTTTATTCCCCTCCCACACCCACCTTCCCCCTCACATGGCTTCACCTATCACCTGCCAGCTTCTACTACTTCCTCTCCCCCACCTTTTTATTCTGGCTTCTGCTCCTTCCTTTTGAGTCCTGATGAAACATCTCGGCCCAAAACGTCAAATGTTTACTCCTGCCTGACTTGCGAAGTTCCTCCAGCATTATGTATGTGCTGCTCTGGATTTCCAACACCTGCAGAGCCTCTGAAGGAAGCTGTTGGCCAGTGAGCAAACTGCAGGCTCTTCTGTAGATGGGACAGTAGGTGACTAACTGGTTAAAGGAAGCAAGTAGATTGTGTGGTAATAAGTTCCATCTGCTCTGTGTGCTCATAATGGCTGAATTAGAGATTTTCAATACCATTTTGAATGCTCTTTCTCCACCTTGAATGATAGTGGGCCAGAGGTGGCCAAGAGTTAGTCAGGATGTTGCTTTCTTCTAAGAAGATAGGATCTTATCCTCTGTCTGCCTGGTGATCTCTTTCCTTGCTAGAGCTTTGAACACTGTGTCTTATGAATATGGTGTTGCGCATGGGACCAACACGACCCAACTGTGTAGGAGACTGAAGGTAGCAAGAGTTTCGGGCTGGGATGCAGACATGGTGGAAACTGACATTGAGTTGCTTATATGTCCAGTGAACGTGAAGCACTCTGCAGAGATCAGAATCGTGGCATCTTTCCTGAGCTTTGAAATGTCTGCTGGATTTAGTCCAGGTTTTTGAAGCATTAAGGCAGGCAGAGATCACTGCTACCCAGAAAACTGTAGGTTTTGTGGCAGGCTTGAGGAATAAATCTTCAAATGCTCAGTTAACCAAAGACTGTTCTGACAATGTGAAGGTGATGATGAACGGAGAGGTGGTTCCCAAGGTATAGAAAGTGTTCTGATTTCACTGTGAACCTCTGTTGTCAGTGGGCAGGTTGGTGGAGGACTAGTGTCTTACAGGTGTTGAGTTTGAAACCCATCCTCCTGAATCCATTGAACGAGTCAATAATGGGCTTGGAGCTTGGTTTTAGATCATGTGCAAATGCTGGATTTGATTGCATACAACAGCTTAGTGCAATTATTTAAGTTGACTATGATGCTCTCCTAAGGCAGGGGTTCCCAAACCTTTTATGCCATGGAGCCCTACTACTAACTGAGTGGTTCACCGACCCCAGGTTGCAAACCTCTTTCCTAAAGATTTGTCAATTGGTGCGTCTTCAGGTGGCTATAGTGACCGATCCGAGATCCACGTACTCTGGTGAAGTGTGGGCAAGAGTAAACACCTTTCAGCTCCTTCAGTTGCCCTTCATTAACCTAACACCATGTCTAGACCTCACAATCCTGCTATCTTCACCATTTGCTGATCACCACAGGACTTAATGCAGGATGTTAGTGTGGATTCTCTTAATGGGCAATGCCTATGCGTGACTTTATCTAACATGGGGAGGCTGATGCATAGGCAGCCACCACATGGACCTTGACAGATCGGAGTCAGGGTCCAATGGCATGGAATGCAAGATGACAGGGGACCCTTCACTGCCGCAGCCTTCCTCCACTTTCATTACCCATTGTGATGTGTCACCATCTTCCACCAGGTCCATCACTGCGGTTCTGGATGGATTGCTCTTTCTCTGCAACCTCCCTCTTGACCTTAGTGTCATGGGTGACCCCACCAAGAGTTAGTGCTAAATGGCGAAACTCTATCGAGCACTCCAGGCAGCTTTGCTCTCTTGATCTCAGGAGCTCATAAGCCCCTACACCACAACAAGGTGATAATGCTCAGAGAGGTACAGCTTGACTACTAACAATCAGGATACTTTAATTCTAGTCTGTAGTTGCCCAAGAGTGAGCAATTTCTGATTTATTCTGAAGTTAGTTTTACTTGGGAAGCAAGGTGCAACATTGCTGTGAAAAATTTGGGAAAGTGTTAACAACGTTGCATTCACTGAGACTCTCTTTGTTGTAAACCATTGTATCATAGTGTGCTCTGACTGAGAAAATTCAAGATTGTTTAATGTCATTTCTGTTGTGTATTTAATATTTCAATTACATTTGATTAATTTGATTAATCTTCTCTATAAACTGTTTGATGAAACATTCTTTTTTCATTTAAATATTAATTACAGGTTATATGTGTGTAGTGTGTAGGCCTCCGTTAGTCTCGATAGACCATGGATTTGCGCCTTGGAAAGGCAAGGTTTTTTTTGTGGAGCTGCAAGTCTCCCCTCTCCACGCCACCAATATTGTCCAAGGGAAGGACATTAAGACATACAGCTTGGCATCGATGTCATCGCAGAGCAATGTGCAAAGCAATAAGTGCCTTGTTCAAGGACACCCACACAGCCTCAGCCAAGGCTCGAACTAGCGACCTTCAGATCACTAGACGAACGCCTTAACCACTTGGCCCCGTGCCAACACAAGCTATATAAAACCATATAACCATATAACAATTACAGCATGGAAACAGGCCATCTCAGCCCTTCTAGTCCATGCCGAACATTTACTCACACGTGTGTAACATATATGTAAATATATGTTAATTGCACAAGTCATTTTGCTATCACATGACACAGGGGTGCCTCACAAAGTAATCTAGAAGTTACACCCATATTTTCGGACTTTCCATATCTTCATTTGAATTAATTTAATGTTTTCAAGTTACAAAACATAACAAAGTCCAATACACAAGTGTAACGGAAAAATGAAATAATTGTTACACCATATCCGTTGAAACCCACAAATAAAACACTGTAAGATAAATAATATAATAATAAAAAACACAGTAAATATAAATACTGTACATAAGATAGCATATTTAAGAATGATTTCTGTCCATAAATTGACAGTAGGCACAGGAGTGTCTGTACATATAGTGATTCTGACAGAGCATGATAAAGTAGTGAAGGTGAGGGGTGTGGAGGAATGGGTTATTGGGTGGAGGTGTTGATCAGCCTTACTGCTTGGGAAAAGGAACTATTGGTCCTGGCATGGATGCCACACAGCCTCCTCCCTGACTGGAGTGAGACAAACAATCCATGAGTAAAGAGATTAATTTCTGTGTGCAGCCAAGTTTAAGGAGGGGATTCAACAGCCCTTGCAAACTGATACGAGTTGGCAGCTTCAGGAAAGCTGAAAGCACCACGTGCTGAGGTTTACGATGATCTCACCTTTTTCTTGGAGTTATTATGCTTTGAAGATCATGTCCCCTGAACTTTGATTGCAATCAATTTTGATTTTGAAATTCAATTGCCAAAATGTAAATCTTTCCTTATTTCTCTACCAAAAATTCAATCCGTTCCACTCTACAAAACTTGACCTCAAATGTTAATTTCCGTTTGATTTACACTCTGCCGTCCAGTTCCATTTCCACCTGATGGCTGGTGGAAAAAAGCAAGCAGTCCTCACCAGAACATGACTTTACAAACCCTTCACCCAATTAATTATTTGTGGAGCAGAGTGACTTTGACACACATCTCAAAGTCACTAGGCTGCAATGACTTGTATCTTGTAAATAGCTTCCTTGTTGCATGGATCAACAATTGGTAATTCTGCGTAAATAGTTTGGTTATTTATTTATTTTTATACATTTTGTTAATCCTTTTCTCTAAAAAAGTAACTCGCAATGCACTTCCACTCAAATTTCCAATGCACAGAATGAAAATTGTAGCATCTGGAATATATAATCAGTGACTACATAGACTGCATGGTCGACTTCAGTGTAAAATATACTCTGTGGCCACGTTATTAGGATCTCCTGTACCACTAAGTGGCCACTGAGTGTGCATTTGTGGTCTTCTACTGCACACGCCTATCTATTTCAAGACATGTTGTGCATTCAGAGATGCTTTTCTGCACAGCACTGTTGTAAGGTTATTTAAGTTACTGCCACCTTCATTTCAGCTTCCACCAGTCTGACCATTCTCCTCTGGCTTCTTTCATTACCAAGGTGTTTCTGCCCACATCACCACCACTCACTGGATGTTTTTTTGTTTCTCGCATTCTTTCTAAACTTCGGAGACCACTGTGCGTGAAAATTCCAGGAGATCAGCAGTTTTCGAGATATTCAAACTATCCTGTTTGGCACCAACGTCATTCCATGATCAAAGTCACTCAGATCTTCCACCATTCTAATATTTGATCTGAACAACAATTGAACCTCTTGACCATGTCTGCATGCTTTTATGCTTTAAGTTCCTGCCACATTAGATATTTTCATTAATGAACAAGTGTACCTAGTGAAGTGACAAGAGTGCATATTGGGGATTTCTAGATAAAGCAACCAGGTGCAGTATATAAAACACTGAAAAGGCACATTCAATACCACAGATCTCTCTAGCATACAATCTAAACAAGTCTTCTCCTATTCTTTTTTTCATCAATCAGCCCTGCCATTCCCATCTCCTTCATTTGTCTAAAGATCATAGAACAGAGGACAATACTGCACAGTGCAGGCCCCTCAACCCATGATGTGTTGACCGATGTAGAGCAATTCCATGAGCGATCTAAGTCTTCCCTCAAAGACACCCTATAACTCTCCATTTCCCTTACATCTAAAAATTCAAAGTTCAAGGTAAATCTATTATCACAATACATATATGTCACCACATATGAACCCGAGATTTATTTTCTTGCAGGCATACACAGTAGAACAAAGAAATACAACAGAATGAATGAAAAAAACACACAAAAAAGATGAAAAACAACCAATGTGCAAAATATGGCAAACTGTTCAAAATAAATAAATAATACTACTCTAAATAAATAATGCTGAGAACAGGTGGTGTAGAGTTGTAGTTGTCAATGTGACTATCTAAGAGTCCTCTCAATATCTCTGTTGCATCTGTGTGTTCCAATACCCCCGGCAGTGCATTCTGACACATAGCACTCTCTGTGTTTTAGGGTCTCAGAGACCTGTTGCCCCAAAGGATTTTGCCCCAAAACATCAAATGTTTACTTTTTCCAGATGCTGCCTGGCCTGCTGAGTTCCTCCAGTATTTTGCATGTACTGATTGGATTTCCAGCATCTGCAGATTTTATCATGTCAATATGTAAAACCCGCTTCTGACTTTCTCCTAAAATATCCTCCACTCATTTTTAAAAATATCCTCCAGTATTTCAAATTATTGTCCTGGAAAATGTACACAGGTTGTCTACTCAGTTCACACTTCTCATATGTCTTATACATCATATCATCTTACACAGTGTAATAATAAAAATAATCTTTTACACCTGATCGCCTTACACAGTATAATTATTCAAATATATCCAGTCAATTAAGAGCTGCAGCAGCAGCTCTTGAATGTTTATTTTTATTTATTTATTTAGAGATACAGTACAGAAAAGACCCTTTCGGCCCAGTGATTCGTGCACCTAGCAACCCACCTATTTAACCCTAGCCAAATCACTGGACAATTTACAATGACCAATTGGCATGTCTTTGGACTGTGAAAGGAAACCAGAGCACCCGGAGGAAACCCATGTGCTCATGAGAAGGATATACAGAGAGTGCTGGAATTGAATTCTGAACTCTGATGCCCCAAGCTGAAATAGTGCCGCTCAAACTGCTATGCTACAGTGGCGTTCCGATGTAAACCTATATAAACCAATGCCATGATTAATCTATAGTTTGGTGGCAATAGTAATTACAAAACAAGTTATACTTCGTTCTCGGACTTCAGTTATGCGTTAAGATTGGAGAATCTACAATTGCTTCCTGGAATTGTTAAGGATCATGGAAGCTTCACTGGAGATGCTGAAACAAATAATATTCTTTTTGATGGATGGGTATTTTTCTTCACAAAAGGGGCTGGATGAAATGATGAATGTAGTTATTCAAAGAATGGGTCAATGTTCAAAGCATTATTGATATTCATATTTCTGGTTGGACTACTGGGATTGATACCTTCAGGATCAAATAATGGAAAGAGAAAATAATGGTGGTAAGGGGAAAGAATTTCTAAAACATTGTGCCTTACAGCCATCATTCCATAAATTTCAACACACCAGCCCCTCATTTCCCACCCAGCCAACCCTTTCATCTGACACCACACTTCCTCCTAACCATTATGTCAACTGGGTGATGAAGATTATGAGCTTGGATTCATATATGGGTGGCACCCCTCTTTTAAAGACTCTGCCCGGAAGAAGGAAATACAAAACCACTTCTGTAGAAAAATTTGCCAAGAACAATCATGGTCAAGACCATGATCACCCATGTCATATGACATGGCACACATTGATGATGATGACGTGTATAATTTCCCAGAGTACTTCCTGTAGTGTTCACGAGGCGGTGAACAATCTTCACTAAACTGTTCAAATATCTTGACTTAAAATTGTGGCTTAAGTGGACTTTATTGTGCAGCATTGAGTGAGCTAAAAATTTATTATAACTGAAATTTTAGGAGATTTACAAGGATGTTGCCTGGATTGGAGAGTATGCCTTATGAGAATAGGTTGAGTGAACTCAGCCTTTTCTCCTTGGAGCGACGGAGGGTGAGAGGTGACCTGATAGAGGTTTATAAGATGATGAGAGGCATTGATCGTGAGGATAGTCAGAGGCTTTTTCCCAGGGCTGAAATGGTTGCCATAAGAGGACACAGGTTTAATGTGCTGGGGAGTAGGTACAGAGGACACATCAGGGGTAAGTTTTTAACTCAGAGAGTGGTGAGTGTGTGGAATGGGCCGCCGGCAACAGTGGTGGAGGTGGATATGACAGGGTCTTTTAAGAGACTTTTGGATAAGTACATGGAGTTAGTAAAATACAGGGCTATAGGTAAGCCTAGTAATTTTTAAGGTAGGGACATGTTTGGCACAACTTTGTGGGCCAAAGGGCCTGTATTGTGCTGTAGGTTTTCAATGTTTCTATGAAATCAAAAACCATAAATCTTGTTGGATTAGAATGTAAAATTGTTACTTTTTCTTGTAGTTTAGCTTTTCCTATCATTGCTTGTATTTTATATATTTATGTAATTTTTAAATGAAATTGTTCTTTGAAGTTTCAATAATTATAGCATCATCGCTCATTGTATATTTTTCTCTAAGTTTTTCTGCACCAGGGTCTCGCCACTGGCAATTTCATAGGTTTTTATCATCACTGGAACGTCTTGTAATCTGTCAACTGCTGTTTCTGTAAGTCACTACACTTGTTGGTAAAATGGTAGCATATTTGGTCGCAATAGCCTCTCTGGGTCCAAACAACGGTGTAATTGTTCAAACTTAATGTCTATTATTTACAATCACAAGCCACTGCTGAATATTAAGATCATCAAGCACAGCATGTCTATCCTGTCAGGAGTTGCTTGTTAGCAGTGGGGCTGGATTTCTTGTGTACCATGTCGCTGCCTGCTACAGCCACACAAGGCGGAAGGTGTCAGAGACAGTGCCCGGAGACAGTGCACTGTCCAACAAATGGTGCAAATGATAATCTTGGTCATTTTTCTTGTGATCATATGACCCTGTTGCACATTGGTAATGTGCAATACTGCAAGTCTGCTTCACTGGTTCATTGGATAGACTGGTGGCACGGGAGCTGCGTTGCCTCGGTTGACACGCAGGCCAGATCCTCATGCCACAGGTTCACCTACTGCAGCTGCTTTGAGGAGGAGATGGTGGGGGCAATGTAGCATGGCGGGCATCCAGGCTGGGTTGGGTGATGACCCTTCCTGTCAGTGCTGCCCTCCAGTGTTTGCTTGGTGTATGACTAACTGGATTACATTTGTCTGTGGATGTGCTAGCATCAGTCTACGGGTCACGATACTCAGGATCTTGGTCTACATAACTTTTTGAGACTATATCATTTACGCTATCGTAATTACATGTGCTGTATGTGGCTATTGGTATTAAGTTCTGCACCTCGTCCACTGAGGAACACTCTTTTATTTGGAAGTATTCATGTGTATAACGGAATAATAATTAAACTTGAACAAACTAGTCTGAGCTAGTTTTAAGATGATCATTGCTTTATTGTCTTTCCTTTTCTTTGTTTGTTTTTCACTCTTGATCACAAGAGTGACCACACCAACATGACCACACCAACAGCTATTATGCCTCATCCACAGAGTGTTTGGATCACAAAAGCATCAGGATCCAGCACATTCTTTCAGTTCAAACTGCAATAAAAGTCCACAGGCAGAATTCACACCTTCATTCATTAGGCATTAAAGTGCCACACATTCTATTAAAACATCCAAATAAGTTAATCACCTATTCAGGTATAGGAACAGTTATAATTTGACAACCATCAGGTTGGTGAACTTGTGTGGATAACTTCACTTAACTCAACCTGAACTGATTCCACAACCTGCAGACCCATATTAAAGGGCTCTAGAATTCAAGTCGTCAGAATTATTTATTTATATTTCTACATATTATTTTAATTTCACAGTTTGTCTTTTGCACAACAGTTGCTCGTCAGCTTTAGTTTGTATGTAACTTCTCACTGATCCTATTGCATATCTTTCTCCTACTGTGATTGCCTGGAAGAAATGAATCCCAAAATAGTATATGGTTACATACTGTATCTGTGCATTGATAATAAATTGTCTTTGATATTGACTGTATGCTGCTTGTCCGTAGGACATGTTTGTCATGGAATGGTGGCTTAAGAAAGCTGTAAGGTTAAAGGGAGGGTAGAAATAAGGTGAAAAACAAAAGGTGCTCAAGATTGTTGGATTTTCAGATGATTTTTGAAAAAGTGTCACATGTGGGGCTGCTTAACAAGATAGGACTCCCCGTGGTATTGCAGGAAAGATACTAGCATTGATAGAGCATTGGCTGATTAGCAGGATACAAAGGGTGAGAATAAAGGGAGCCTTTTCTGACTGGCTGCTGGAGACTAGTGGTGTTCCACAAAGGTTGGTATTGGGACCGAATCCTTTGACATTGTGTGTCAATGAATTGGATGACGGAAATGATGGCTTTGTGGCTATATTTGAGGTTGATGCAAAGGTAAATGGAGTTGAGGAAGTAGGGAGACTGCAGAGGGCTTGGACAGGTTAGGAGAATGGGTAAAGAAGTAGCAAATGGAAAACAGTGTCTGGAAGTGTATGGTCATGCACTTTGGTGGAAGGAATAAAAGCAGAGACAATTTTCTAAATGAGGTGGAAATTTAAAAATCCAAGGTGCAAAGGGGCTTGGGAGTGCTCCTGCAGGAATCCCTAAAGGTTCATTTGCAGCTAGGTCAGTGGTGAGGAAGACAAATGCATTGTTAGCATTCATCTTGAGAGGACAAGAATATAAGACCATTAGATATAAGTGCAAAATTGGGCCATTTTGGCTCATCAGGTCTGCTCTGCCACTTCATCATGGCTGATCCAATTTTCTTCTCGGCCCCAATCTCCTTCCTTCTCTCTGTATCCCTTCATGCCCTATCCAATCCAGAACCTATCAACCTCTGCCTTAAATAAAAGGCCTCTGCAGCTGCCTGAGGCAAAGAAATCTACAGATTCACCACCTCTGGCTAAAGAAATTCCTCCTCACCTCTGTTCTAAAAGGAAGTCCCTCTGTCTGAGGCTGTGTCTTCTGGTCTGAGACTCTCCCGCCATGGGAAACATCCTCGCCACATCCACCCTATCAAGGCCTTTTACCATTTGATAGGTTTCAATGAGGTCATCTCTCATTCTTTTGAATTCAAGTGAGAGGCCCAGAGCCATCAAACGCTCTTCATATGATATGCCATACAATCCCGGAATCTTTTCCATGAACCTCCTTTCCAGTTTCAGCACATCCTTTCTACGGCGCCCCACCAGTGCTTTATAAAGTCTCAACATCACATCCTTTCTTTTAGTCCTCTTGAAATGAATGCTAACATCACATTTGTCTTCCTTACCACACTCAACCTGCAAATTAAACTGTAGGGAACCCTGCACAAGGACTCCCAAGTCCTGTTGTGCCTCAGTATTTTTGTATTTTCTTTCCATTTAGAAAATAGTCAACCTTTCATTTCTACAACCAAAATGCATGATCATACACTACCTGGCACTGTATTCCATCCGCCATTTCTTTTCCCATTCTCCTAATCTGTCCAAGTCCCCGCTGTCACCTCTCTACTTGCTCAAAGCTAACTGCCCCTCCACTTATCTTCACATTGTCTGCAAACTTTGCAAGACAGCCATCAATTCTATCATCCAAATCATTGACATATAACGTAAAAAGAATCTGTCCCAACACAGACCCCTGTAGAACATCACTAGTTACTGGCAGCCAACCTGAAAAGGCTCCCTTTGTTCCCACTCTTTGCTTCCTGCCTATCAATCACTGCTTTATCCATGCTAATAGCTTTCCTGTAATACCATGTTATCTTGTTAAGCAGCCTCATGTGTGGCAACTTGTCAAAGGCCTTCTGAAAATCCAAGTACACAACATCAATGGATTCTCCTTTGTCTATCCTGCTTATTATTTCTTCAAAGAATTCCAACAGATTTGTCAGGAAAGATTTTTATTTGAGGAAATCATGCTGACTACGGCCTATTTTATGATGTGCCTCCAAGTGCCCTGAGACCTCATCCTTAATAATCAAATCCAATATCTTCCCAACCACTGAGCTCAGACTAACTGGCCTTTAGTTTCCTTTCTTCTGACCCTCTCTCCCTTTTTGAAGAGTGGTGTGACGTTTGTAATTTTCCTGTTTTCTGGAACCACTGCAGAATCTCGTGATTCCTGAAAGATCATTTACTAATGCCTCCACAATCTTTTGAGCCACCTCTTTCAGAACTCTGGGGCGTACGTCATCTGGTCCAGGTGACTTTTCTGCCTTCAGACTGTTCGGCTTCCCAAATACCTTCCCTCTAATTATGGTAACTTCACACACTTCATGGCCTCTAATACCTGGATGCTGCTAGTGACTTCCACAGTGAAGACTGATGCAAAATTCATATTCAGTTCATCTGCTATTTTATTGCCCCCATTACTACTGCTCCAGCATTGTTTTCCAGTCGTCCCATAGCCTCTCTCACCTCTCTTACCTGAAGATACCTTTGGAATCCTCTGATATTATTGGCCAGCTTATTTTTGTACTCCATCTTTACCTTCTTAATGAGTTTTTTAGTTGCCTTCTGTTGGTTCTTAAATCTTCCCAATCTTTTAGTTTTCCACTAATTTTTGCTCTATTATATGCCCTCACAATATAAAAGCAAAGATGTAATGCTGAAGCTTCATAAGGAACTGGGAGGCCTTATTTGGATCATTTTGAGCAGTTTTGTGTGTCTTATCTGAGAAAGGATGTGCTAACATTGTAGTGGGCCCAAAGGAAGTTCATGAAATGCTTATCATATGAGGAGGGATTGATGGCTGTAGGCCTGTGCTCACTTAGAACAATGGGTGGGGGGAATCTCATTGAAATCTGTCAAAATATTGAAAGGTTGAGATAGAATGGATATGGAGACGGTGTTTGCTCTAGTGCATGAATCTAGGATCAAAGGGTATAGCCTCAGAATGGAGAGACATTCCTTCAGGACAGAGATGAGGAGGAATTCATTGCCACAGACAGCTGTGAAGACCAGGTCACTGGGTTGTATGTAAGGCAGAGGTTGATGTTTCAAGGCATACAAGCTTCTGGGGAGAAGGCAGGAGAATGGGCTTGAAAGGGATAATGTATCAGTCATCATTCGACAGACTGAATTGCCTAATTCTGTTCCTATGTCTTATCGTCATATTCTATGAAGGAGGATGAAGATTATCGGAAGTATTATGGCAAAGTTGAACTACCCTGTCACAGTAATTAATATCATTGATTGTGATTCATAAGGGGTAGAGCTTGAAGTATCTTTGAGAGTGAAGTACTTCTATCTTCTAAGATATCTTTGGAGTAATTATTCCTGACGACATCACCAGGTTCAGGAACAGATATTACCCCTCAACAATCAACAATCCTGAAACAAATAAGATAACTTCACTCACTTACAGTTGTTCCATCAATGAACTGTTTCCTATGGATTCACTCAAAGACTCTTCATGTCATGTTTTCGATATTTATTCCTTATTTACTTATCATTATTATTATACTTTCTTTCTTTTTGTATTTGCGCAATTTGTTGTCTTTTGCACACTGGTTGTCTGCCCAGTTGGTAAGGTCTTTCATTGATTCTACTATGGTTATTTCAGGGGTTCCCAATATTCTTTATGCCATGGACCAATACCATTATGCAAGAGGTCCGTGACCCCGGGTTTGGAACCCTTATCATAGAGGCAGATACAATTATTATGTTTAAAAGACACATGCGTTGGAAAGGCTCAGACAGATACGGGTCAAATGCAGGCAGATTGGACTAGCTTGGATAGGTGTCTTGGTTGGACGATGAAAGCAAAGTCTTGTGGATGGTATGATAAACTAAAGTGCCCTTTACAGCTTTAAAAGGCAAACACGATGAAATCTGCAGAAACTGGAAATTCAAGCAACACACACAAAATGCTGGTGGAACACAGCAGGCCGAAACGTCAACGACGCTTCTCCCTATAGATGCTGCCTGGCCTGCTGCGTTCCACCAGCATTTTGTTTGTGTTGCTTTGCAGCTGTAGGTGACCACAGGTAAAATAAACCAACGGCCAAGTATGAAGACTATTTCCATTTTGACATATCTGTCCATGTCCTTCATAAGCACTTTATGAGTCAAAACGGTAAAGCACAAAAACACTAATATGTCTCTCAAGCTTACCCTCATACTCCTTGATCAAGAAAGGCAAACCTCAGGCCCAATTTGGTGAAAAAGGAAAGCAGCTCTGGAAAAGCTACTGGACCCTTAGTTACCCAAAGATAATTTGGGAGATCTGTAATCTGTAATTCTTAGAACTGAGAGCAGTAAAAAAGAGACATCAGTCACTGTTGCACCTGAAGAAAGAAACCCACAGAGACTCAACAATTTCTATGTGTGGATTCTATTCACTCAACTCTAGATAATATCTGGCATCTGCCAATATCAAAGTCATCAGCTAGTCCAACAAAGTAACCAACCCATTTCATACACAGAAAACACTTAAATATTTTTAAACAAATATTTAAGTGAAATGAAGACTGTGGTATACTATTACAGTAAAGGAGAATGCTGCAATATCATAAGCAATTTTTTTAAATGACTAGTTTTAATCACTCTGAAGCGCAAAAGATTTTTGAAATACCTATTGAAGAATTTGGGCCACATGAAAATTAGGTTTTCAGGCTTGGTTCACAACTTAACACTTAATTTTAAAGGAGTTTCAAAATGAGAACTGTGCATCTGTGGGAATTTTAAAACCCCTCTTCACAGGAAGAAGATAAATGTGATAGTAGCCTCTCAACTTTTTAAAAGTTCTTACAATGTGATGACAATGTAAGATACTGTTTGCAGTTTACCACAACTCAAGCAAGACTATACAAAGTATCTTCAGCCTTCCTGTTTTTTTTAATTTAGAAAAACAGCACAGTACAGGCTCTACTGCTCACGCCGCCCAATTAAACCTAAATGACTAATTGACCTACTAATCTGTACATGTTTGCAACAGTCACAGGAAGAAGGTACAAACTCCTTACAGACAGCACTGGATTGAACACAGATCACTGGCGATGTAATAACATTATGCTAACCCCTATGCTGACATGCCACCCCAAGAGAGATATGGGTCAAATGTACTTGCCCATATTCCTATTTCATGTGCTCTGTTCTTCCTTGGACATGGCATCAAAGATTACAGGGAGAAGGCTGGGAACTGGGGTTGAGGAGGGGATAGTAAAAAAGGATTAGTCATGATTGAATGGCGGAGCAGACTCGATGGGCCAGATGGCCTAATTCTGCTCCTATGTCTTATGGTCTTATGGTATGCATGGTCAATAGTTGAAGGCTGTGAAATTATCTGCCGGTTCCCATTATCTGCTATGGGTAATTATAATAATGTCAGTGTTTGCAACTGTGGACTGAAAATACACCAAAATAGAATTCTTCTTAGTGTATCACAGGACAGAAGGAAACTTTGCACAGCAATACGCATTCTGTTCTGACATCTCCTCCACTATCAGGTTTGTTTGAACTGGAAGGGGTGCAGAGTGTGTTACTGAGAACTGGAGGGCTTCAGTGGGAAGGACAGATTGGATAGGTTGGGACAAGGGATTACCAAACAGAATATACACAAAATCATAAAGGGCACAGATAGGATGGATGGCCACAGTCATTATTCTATGGTAGGGGAGTCCAAAACAAGATTTAAAAGGGTAAAAGTTCTCATATGGAGGATGCTGGGCATATGGTAGGACCTGTGAGAGGAAGTTACAGAACAGGGGATACCAATCTTTCTTATGCTATGGACCAATGCCATTAAGCATGAGGTCTGTGACCCCAAGTTTGGAACCCTTATCATTGAGGCAGAAACAATTATTATGTTTAAAAGACACATACATAGGAAAGGCTTAGACAGATATGGGTCAAACGGAACTAGCTTGGATAGACGCCTTGGTTGGACTACTGGAGCAAAGTCTTGTGCATAGAACGATAAACTAAAGTGCCCTTTGCAGCTTCAGGTGACCACAGGTAAAATAAACCTGACGAAGGGTCTCGGCCCAAAACGTCAACAGTGCTTCTCCTTATAGATGCTGCCTGGCCTGCTGTGTTCCACCAGCACTTTGTGTGTGTTGGTAAAATAAACCAACAGCCAAAAATGAAAGAAAAGTAAAAGGACTATTACTGTTCTGAGGTCTGTCCATGGCCTCCTGTACTGCCACAATGAGGCCAAACACAGGTTGGAGGAGCATCACCTCATACTCTGTTTGAGTGCTCTCCAACCTGATGGCATGAATATTGATTTCACCAACTTCTGGTAATCTCTTTCCTTTCCCTCTTTCTATTTCCCATTCTTGTTAAGCACTCACCTACCCATCACCTCCAGTGGGTTCCCCTTCTCCTTCCCTTTTTTCCATGGTCTACTGTCCTCTTATATCAGAATTACTTTTCTTCAGCCCTTTACTGCTTCCATCTATCACCTCCCAGCTTCTAAATTCATTCCCCTTCCCCACCCAGATTCCTTCTCCCTGACCTGGTCTCACCTCCCACCTGCCAAGTTCTGGTCCTTCACCTCTCTCCACCACCTTATACTGGCTTCTGCCCACTTCCTTTCCAGCCCTGAAGAAGGAACCTGTCCCAAAACCTCAGCTGTTTATTTCCCTACATTGATGCTGCCTGACTTGCCAGGTTCCTCCAACATTTTGTGTGTGTTGTTCAGTAGGTCTATTCCTGGTGTTGGGTAACTTAGATTGCTCCCAATAGATACCAGATTTTTTAGTCCATTCAGAAAAAAAATACCTTTACATGTAAAGGTTTCTAGGCTGATCAGAGACCATAAAAAATACAATATACACTATTGTGGTGCCAGACAGGCTGATTTTCCCGACTATTGGATGTTACCCTGATATCCAAACATCATTTTGTTCCTTTTACATGCAACACTGCAGTATAAAGAATTTCCTGGTAATTCTGGTGAGCTTAAAGAAAACAAGGAACCAACAAGTGCCCCAGATCCCACAAGCACTATGTGGGTTCTTGACTCTGGTATTTGGACCCCAATTCCATTTTAGCTGCACGAGCTGCCCACTGATCTCACCCTGCCTGCACACTTCACTTCCACTTTGGATCCTCATGTTCACAATCTGGATGAATGGGTGTGCCAGTTGCTGTCAGTCAGGATTTCTGATAAACCCTACTGTCTGTTGGAGGAACGCAGCAGGCCAAGCAGCATCCGAGAGAGAGTAATGGAATTGTCGATGTTTTAGGTTGAAACCCAGATGCAGGTTTTTGATCAGAAACTTTGACTTTCCCTTCCTCCCATTGATGTTGCTTGACCTACTGAGTTTCTCCAATATATTGTTGCAGAAAGTGGTGAATATGGCCCATTCGATCATAGGAAAAGCCCGCCCTACCCTCAAGAACATCTACGAGGAGTGCCTCCAAAAGAAAGCAATGTCCATCATCAAAGGCCCCACCAGCCAGGTCATGCTTGCTTCTCACTATTACCAACAGGCAGGAGGTACAGAACCCTTAGGTCCCACATCACCAGGTTAGTATTCGACAACCATGACGCTCCTGAACCAGAACATAACTTGTTTTACCACTCATCCGAACTGTATCTACGACCAACAGACTCACTTTCAAGGACTTTTATAACTTATGTTCTTTTTTAAAAAATTTACCCAATTTGTCTTCTTTTGCACTTTCTTTATTCTTGTTTGCTACATGTCAGTCTTTGTTTATTTATGGTTCTCATTGCATCTATAGTATTTCTTTATTTTTTCCTGTAAATGCCTGCAAGAGAATAAATCTCAAGGTAGCAAGTGGTAATATATACAAAGTTCAAAGTTCATTCAAAATAACTTTTTATCGAAGTACGTACAGTATACAGACAGTCCCTGGGTTATGTACGAGTTCTGTTCCTGAGTCCATCTTTAAGTTGGATTTGTACGTAAGTGGAACAAGTACATCCGGTATTATTTAGCGTCAGTTAGTCAAACGTTTGTCTTAAAATATAGTATATATTTTACCTTTCAATGCATATAAAACACTTAAGAAATGTATGTATTCCAATAATTAAACCATTGCGTTGCTTCGTAATTGTTGTAGCTTTCATCGGGGCAGGGCCTTTCACATGCTCCATTATTCTCACTTTATACTTTTAATTTGTTCCAATCATTGACCGACTGTACCCTAACGCTTTTCCAATGACCGAAGGCGTTTCACCTCTTTCCAACCACATTATTATTTCCACTTTATTTTCAATCGTGATTGCTTCCCGTCAATGGAACAGAAACACTGCTGCGCCAGCTCCCAAGGTCCGCTGGGTCCTAAGGACCACCGCATTGAGACGACAGGCTAGATGGGACAAGTGGGGCCAAGTGGGGCCTGTGCTAGGTTTGGGTATTTGATCCTCCACAATATTCCACGTGGGAATTTAAACTGGAGGTGGCAGTGTTTTTTTTACGAGGTCGCCAACCCGGCATGGATGGTACAGGAGTCACTGGATCGACATCAACCCAGCACGGGAGCGGTCTGTCACTGGATCGAAATCAGAAACCTCTGTTCTTGAGCCCGGCGATACCTCACTGCGCCACCAGCCAACTGGAACGGGGGGGGGGGGGGGCGCAGGGTCAGGTGAATCTTACTAAGAAAAATTTAAGCCAAATACAAAGTTAAACACACAACACAGTGTCAATGGCAACAACTTAAAATGGCGGACGGTGTCGCGACCCTACTTAAAATGGTGGACGGTGTCGTGATCTGAATTAAAATGGCGGACGGCATTCTCTTTCCTTGGTCCGTAAGTACCAGTTGTCCATAATTCGACGTTCGTAACTCGGGGACTACCTGTATATCACCATATACTATCCTGAGATTCATTTTCTTGCAATCATTCATAGTAGAACAAAGAAATATAATCAATGAAAAATTACACACTAAGACTGACAAGCAACCAGTGAGCAAAAGACGACAAACTGAGCAAATGCAAAAAATCATAATGCTGAGTACACAAGTTGGAGAGTCCTTGAAAGCAAGTCCATACACTGTGAAATCAGTTCAGTTTTGAAGTGAGTGAAGTTACCCACGCAGGTTCAGGAGCCTGATGGCTTAAGATTCATATCTGTTCCTGAATCTGATTGTGTGGGATCTAAGGCTCATTACCTCCTTCCCGAGAGCAGCAGTATGAAGAGTGGCCCTCAATGTGGGGATCCTTGATGATGGATGCCGCTTTCTTGTGACAATGCTCCTTCTAAGTGTGCTCAATGGGGAAGGGGAGGTATTATCACATATTTTGAGAATAAATTTTGTTTGTATTTTGAGATTCCGGCATCCACAGGCTTTTCATTCCTCTTCATTAGTGACTGGATGCTGAATTATTGGAGCTTAAATTTATATTGCTGCTATCCTCCCCTGCTTTTAAAGGATGAGTTAAATAATTACACAAATAACCGTGCAAAAAGATGATTTCCAGTGAGAGTTTAAAGTTCCATTCTTTGGCTTAGCCCAAGTGATATAACATTGAGGTGCCATACAGCTCAAGATGTACTGATCTGATAGTAAGCCATTTACAATTGTATAGTACACAAATCTAACATAGGGGTTTACAAACAACCATTATTTTGTGCTGCTCTTTAAGGCTCCTTCCTCCAATCACACATGAAACAGCACACAGTATGTGCTAAAGATACAAGAGATGAAGATTAATAATAGATGCATCTGTCACTTGCTAATACCACGAACAAAAAAAATCCCTTTGAAGGCTTATTCAATTGCATTAAAATTCAAACAAGTTTCCGGCAGTACGTCAGCTGTGCCTGACCTCAATTGTCACTGAGCTGGGCAGATTGGTTTTCAGTAACACTGAGTGGACATAATGTTAATGAAACCTTAGAACAAGGCCTGATATCGTGACACAACTGAAGAATGTATCATTGATGAGGCTTCTGTATAACACAATGTGGCTTAGCAGCATTTATTAATGGAAAGGTTTGCAACGTCTCACTTCTGCATTCAAAAGGGGCTGAAATATTCATTACTGAATAGATGCTGCATTCCAAAAAAAGCAAATTAATAATAAAGACCTATTGTTTCTCTTTTGTTGAACATGTCAGAGCTTCTCATCTCTTCCTGGGGTCAAATTAGGATCATCTGTCATGAAGTGTGAAGGTCAATTTATTCCTTCTGCATTGAGTCTCTGGGTTTTTGAAAGAAAACAAAGACTTGATTAGAATAATTTTTTTCTGCCAGAAGATATAGCCAGAAGGCCCTCCAGGTTTAACACTGCAGTTTTAACTACTTACAGCAGCTGTGAGGTAATGTTGCAGCTCTGTAAAACCTTGGTTAGATTGCATTTGGAGTATTGTACTCGCTTCTTTTTGTCTCATTATAGGAAAACTGCAGAACACTACCAACGCAGAGCTATCGCCTACTAACACAACCGCAGTAGCCACAGCTCTTCACACTGTGGAGAAGAGGGATGCATATGTGAGATTGCTGTTCTTGGACTACAGTTCAGCATTCAATAACAGGCTCAACAAGAAGCTCAGAGACCCGGCCTTCACCCTGCCTCGTACAGCTGGATCCTGAACTTCTTGTCAGATTGCTGGCAGGTAGTAAGAGTGGGCTCCGTCACTACTGCGCTTCTGACCCTCAACACAGGTGCCGCTCAGAACTGTGTCCTAAGGCCCCTCCTTTACTCTCTGTATACCCATGACTGTGTCGCCACCCACAGCTCCAATCTGCTAATTAAATTTGCTGATGACACTACACTGATTAGCCTAATCTCAAATAATAATGAGGCAGCCTACAGAGAAAAAGTCATCACTCTGTCACAGTGGTGTCACGAAAACAACCTCTCCCTCAAAGTCACAAAAACAAAGAAGCTGGTTGTGGACTACAGGAGGAATGCAGACAGGCTAACCCCTATTGACATCAACAGATCTGGGGTTGAGAGGGTGAACAGCTTTAAGCTCTTCAGCATACACATCACCGAGGATCTCACGTGGTCTGTACACACGTGTGGTGAAAAAGGCATAACAGCGCCTCTTTCACCTCAGACGGTTGAAGAAGTTTGGTATGGGCCCCATATCCTAAGAACTTTCTACAGGGGCACAATTGAAAGCATTCTGACTGGCTGCATCACTGCCTGGTATGGGAACTGTACTTCCCTCAATCGCAGGGTTCTATAGACAGTGGTGTGGACAGCCTAGTGCATCTGTAGATGTGAACTTCCCACTATTCAGGGCATTTACAAAGACAGGTGTGTGAAAAGGTTCTGAAGGATCACTGGGGATCTGAGTCACCCCAACCACAAACTATTCCAGCTGCTACCATCCCGGAAATGGTACTGCAGCATAAAAGCCAGGACCAACAGGCTCCGGGACAGCTTCTTCCAGACCATCAGACTGATTAATTCATGCTGACACAATGCATTTCTATGTTATATTGACTGTCCCTTTGTGCATACTATTTATTATAAATTACTATAAATTGCTCTTTGCACATTTAGATGGAGATATAACATAGATTTTTACTTCTCATGTATATGAAGGATGTAAGAAATAATCAATTCAAGTAAACAGGAGGTTTACCAGGATGCTGTCTGGATTAGTGAGCTGCAACTTTTCTCTCTGGAGTGAAGGAGGATGAGAAGATGATTTGATAGAGGTGTACAAAATGATAAGCGGCATAGATGGGAGTGGATGGCCAGAGACTTTTCTCTCTAGAGTGGAAATGGCTAATACCTGGGAACTTAATTTTAAGCTGATTGGAGGAAAGTATAGGAAGTATCTTATAGTCGGGGGTGTTAATAGGGATAAGCTCATATTACCTATTAAATGCATCAAATGGTGAATGCCTCAAATAGTTTCTGGCAGCCAAGTCCAACTCCTGGCCTTCAAGTGTGGCTTAGCTACTAAGCCCTGCGGAATCATTTCTACCGACAGGAGAAGGGGTAACGGTGGTCTACTGGTACCTTAAAACCAGTCGCTATGGGCAAATGGGGCATGCCAGCCATGATTGGCAGCTCATCTAAAAGCAAAATTCTGATCCCAAGCATCTGCTGCCTTGTGGCTATACCCACTCACAGGGAAAGATTCTGCAGTAAACTTTGGAGCTAGAGTCCCTAAGGCAGTCCTGCATTGAGTTCAATGCTGACTGGCAACTACTGAGATAGTTCTGATACCACACTGGTATCTCTGCCATTCTTTTGGGTTCATCAGATGCATAGAGAGAGGAGCTTGCTTCATGGGCAACAGCTTGCTCTCCATATTGTACCGCCCTGGCTTGCATACCTAGACAGCTAGGACACAACATCCATGGTCAACTCTGACCAATGGAGGCTTCAATCAATCAATCAATATGTCAGCCGTGGATGTCAGGGTTATGTAAGTTGTTTACACAGAGAGTGGTAAGTGCATAGAACATGCTGCTAAGTGTGGTGGTAGAGACAGATACATCAGGGATATTTGAAAGACTCTTAGATAATCACATGGTTGAGATTAAAATGTAAGGCTATGTGGGAGGGAAGGTTTCGATTGAGCTCAGAGCAGGTTAAAAGGTCTGAACAACATTTGCGCCAAAGGCCTTGTCCTGTGCTATGTTCTAAACTACAGGAAGCATCTGGTCATCAACATTAAGAACCAATATCTTTATTGCCCTTAAGAAGATAAAGGTGATAAAAAGTCAACTGTTTTGATTAATTGCCTCAAATTCTTAGAACCACAGAACATTACAGCACAGAAACAGGCCTTTTGGCCCTTCTTGGCTGTGCCGAACCATTTTTCTGCCTAGTCCCACTGACCATATCCCTCCATACACCTCTCATCCATATGCCTGTCCAAGTTTTTCTTAAATGTTAAAAGTGAGCCCGCATTTACCACTTCACCTGGCAGCTCATTCCACACTCCCACCACTCTCTGGGTGAAGAAGCCCCCCTAATGTTCCCTTTAAACTTTTCCCCCTTCACCCTTAACCCATGTCCGCTGGTTTTTTTTCTCCCCTAGCCTCAGTGGAAAAAGCCTGCTTGTATTCACTCTATCTATACCCATCATAATTTTATATACATCTATCAAGTCTCCCCTCATTCTTCTATGCTCCAGGGAATAAAGTCCTAACCTATTCAACCTTTCTCTGTAACTCAGATTCTCAAGTCCCAGCAACATCCTTGTAAACCTTCTCTGCACTCTATCAACCTTATTAATATCCTTCCTGTAATTTGGTGACCAAAACTGCACACAATACTCCAAATTCAGTCTCACCGATGCCTTATACAACCTCACCATAACATTCCAACTCATATACTCAATGCTTTGATTTATAAAGGCCAATGTACCAAAAGCTCTTTATATGACCCTATCTACCTGTGACCTTCTTCTAGTGTTGTCAGATTGGGAGTTCCAGGATTTACATCCAGCAATAATGAAGCACTAGTGGTATATTCTACAAAGAGAAATGCACACCATTTGAAGAGAAATCAGCTGGCGATGGTGTCTACATGCACCTGTTACCCTCATCCTTTCTGGTGGTCAGTGATATGAGTATGGGAGGTGGTTTTTATATACATGTAACGGCAGTTCATTTCTTAGATCATGCACAATGCAGTTACTATACACTGTTTGTAGAAGGAATCAGAATTATGTTTATGGTCTCTGTCATAAGCCATGAAATTTGTCATATTGAGGCAGTGGCACAGAGAAGGCATAACAAATTTTTGTAGGTTACAATAAAGATAGATTGTGCAAAAGAGGAATTAGTCAGGTCATGTCCACAGCTTCATGGGCCATTCAGAAATCTGACTGCAGACAGAGGGAAGAAGCTGTTCCTAAAATGTTTGTTATAGGTCTTCTGCATTTATTCTCTGCTGGTAATAGTGAGAAGAGGGCATATCCAGGGAATAAAATTTTAGAAAGATTAAAGGGGTGTCAGTCTAGATGTCTGCTCTGTCCCGGAAGTAGTTGAGCCACTTGAGAATTGTCAAAGCTGCACTCTTTCAGGTACGTGGAGAATACGCCACCATGCCTCCAATTCGTGTTTTGCCGATGGATGGAAGCTCTTAAGGAATAGGGAGGTGCGTCACTCACCACAGGATACCTTGCTGCTGACTTGTCTTTGAAGCCATGATAGTTATTGTTCTGGCTAGTCCGTCTGAATTGGGTGCTTGATAGCCAGTGCGAACTTTGTGATCCAAAGCATTTCTTTCAATGCTGTATGAAATTATGACTCAATTAGCTAGTGCCTCCAAGCCAGTCTCAGTGATGGGCATTGACATCCTTCTCCCGTTCTATGCCATTCTTGCTACCTTGAATACTTCTGCCAAGGTTTGTTCAGCAAAGTGCTAACATTGGAGAGGGTTCAAAGGAGGTTCATGAAAATGATTCTGGGATTGAAAGGCTCATCATATAAGGAGTGTTTAATGGCTCTGGGCCTATACTCACTGGAATTCAGATGAATGGGGGAGGATCTCATCAAAACTTATTGAATGTTGAAAGGTCTTCATAGAGTAGATGTGGAGAGGATGTTTCCTATGGTGGGGGAGTCTAGGACCAGAGGACACAGCCTCAAAATAGAGGGACCTTCAGAGAACAGAGATGAGCAGGAATTCCTTCAGCAAGAGAGTGGTGAATCTGCGGAAGTTGTTGCTACAGGTGGCTGTGGAGGCCAAGTCATCTGGTATATTTAAGGCAGAGGTTGATATATTTTTGATTAGACAAGAGATGAAGGGATATGTGGAGAAGGGAGCAGATTGCAGCCGTGAGTGAAGTAGATCAGGCATTATGAAATAGTGAAGCAGACTCCATGGACCGAATGGCTAATTCTGCTCCCAGACATTATGGTCTTATGAAGTAGCAATGATTCATTAATTGGGGGAAAATGGTAGCTGTTAATTAGGAGGAATTTTCTCTAATCCTCTAATTTGAGGATTAACAAACAATCTGCTGAAGAAAATCAGTGGGTTAAGCAGCACACCTGTGGTGGGTGGAGAGAAAGGGACTGTTGACTTTTCAGGGTGAAACCATGCAGCTCTTCCACCATTCCTTTCCTCTTACAGATGCTATTTGACTTGCTGACTCCCTCCAGTGAATTGGTGCTCCAGACTCCAGCATCTGCAGTCTCTCATGTTTAAATTGTGGGTGTTTATCATCATCAGTGAGGACTCCCAGAGCCTCCTCCTGCCAATCAATTCAGGTTTATTCTTTCTCTGTGCATATCATTGTTGGCATAACTGAATGGCTTGCTTGGAAATTTCAGAGTCAGCTAAGAACAGATAGGTCATATAGTCCAGATAGGTTAAGGGGGCAGACTTCCATCCATGAAGGGCACTGGTTATGGTGGGTTGGTGCAACAATTTTTATGACCATCCTTATCTAAAATTTTCAAAAAAATACTATCAAGAACTGAGTCTAGAATTTCTATGTCTGGATAACCCTCTATTACCCTCACATCTACTGATGCAGAACCAACAGTAAATTGCAACACAGAGTTGCATCTACAGAAGAACAAATTTCAAGTTTGTGGGAAGGGGCAACAAAATTGTCCAGCTGGTAGAGCTGCTGCCTCACATTTCCAGCATCCACGTTTTGATCCCGAACTCCAGTGTTGTCCATATAGAGTTTTCATGCTCTCTCAGTGACCATGTGAGATTCCCGGATGCTCTGGTTTCTTCCCTCATCCCAAAGGTGTGTGAGTGAGACAGCAGGTTAATTGGCCATTGTAAAGCGTGTAGGTGAGTGATACAGACCAGGGAAAATTGATGGGAATATGAGGATTTGTTTAAGTGGATGCTTATGACTGCCCTACATTTGGTGGTCAAAAGGCCTGTATCTATAATTCTGAGATTCAGTAGGGAAGAGGTCGTAATTGAATAGCTCCATTGTGCATTCCTCGTCAGCTTTTGACAATTTTTAATAAAAGGTACATTATTTATTTTCAGCTTTCCTCCACTTAGTTTCAAGAATTCACTAGGCACCTCACACAACAGACAAGTGTGAACACATTTGACAAGAAAGCCCAGATACCCACAGAACGCATCACTGCCACCACCATACATCACCTTCTTCCTTCCATTAGACTGTAGAAAAAGGAACCCTCATTCAAAACTTTACAACTAACCATCAGTATCATTTTCCTAATTTAACACTGTCTTCTTTTGCACATTTGTTGTTGGTCAGCTTTGTCTTTATTTATTGAGGCCCCTAGAGTTGAGTCACCCATGAATCCTCCTATTTAACCTTAGCCTAACCCCAATGAACAATTAACCTATTAACCAGAACATCTTTGAACTGTGGGAGTAAACCAGAGCATCTGGAGAAAATCCACACGGGCATGAGGAGAAGGTACAAACTCCTTACAGACAATGGCATGAAATAAACCCAGGTTATTGGCACTGTAAAGCATTGTGCTAACCACTATGCCATCTCAAATTGTTTATGTATAGCATTTTGTAAATTCTATTGTATGTCTTTGTTCCTGGAAATGCTTCAAGACAGTGAATCACAAGGTAGTATACAGTAATATAAATGTACTTTGATAATAAATTTATTTTGTACTTAAGCGTGACAACTATATTGTTCCTTCAGCTGGGATCACTAAGTTCAGCACTGGCCTAGGGTTTACATGTCTTTTTTTGTCCTTTGTATGGTTGAGTGGTCACTGCATAATATAGTGACTCAGTATGTTCAGCTTAATTAAAGATATAGCAAATTGCATTGCAAAGTGACTAAGTGAGTTTAACATTGTTAACGGGCACAGAAAATTTCTAATAACAAAGACTAAAAGCTATCTGACTTTGTATGGTGAAATTCTCATGAAGAAGGAATTCATTCTGTTATACTTGTTTAATATGAAAATTTTTAATCCAAGCATAGCATCATCGCCTGCTTTGCCATTCATCAAGATCGTGGCTAATTTTCCTCTGCTTAATTTTCCTGTACTTCCCCTTTACACATTGAACCCCTTCATGCCAAGAATCTATTGATAAACAGGCTCCAATCTGAATGTACTAACATCAATTTCTCTGACTTGCAGTAATTTCTTCCCGTCCTCCTTCTCTCCTTTTCCAGTCCCTTGTATAATGCCTTCTCTTCTCCCCGTCTGTATCATCTCCCTCTGTTGCCCCTCGTCCTTCCCTTTCTCCCATGTTCTACTCGCCTCTCCTATCAGACTCCTTCTTCTTCGCCCCTTTACCTTTCCCACCACTCACCTTTCAACTTCTCACTTCATCCCCCACCCCTCACCCAACATCCCGCTCACCTGCCTTCACCTATCACTTCCAGCTGCTATTTCTTCCTTTCCTCCCCCTTCCTTTCCAGTCCTGATGAAGGGCCTCGATCCAAAATGTCAACGTTTTATTCCTTTCTATAGATGTTGCCTGACCTGCTTGCTGAGTTCCTGTAGCATTTTATGTGTGGGAATCTATTGATATTTATTTTGAATGAGCATAGTAATAGAGTCTTCACAAGGGGTGGAGAACTTCAAAACAAAAAAATGAAAAAAAAAGGAGTAATTCAGCAAGTTCTGTAGTATTTGCAGGAAGCAAACCAGAAGGATCATAGATTTTCCACTCTTTTATTCTAGATTTCCATCGTCAAAAATTTACTTTTTTTCTATTTTTCATTTGCTGGGGAGGTCCAAACTCTCAATGGTCTCTGAAAGAAGATATTTCTCAATAAATAGCCGACCAATTATATTACACTTGTTCCACTCTATTTCAGAAATTTAGTTTAACTGCAGTTAATGGCCTGATATGGAAACACCAATAGCTTTGAGTGATAAATCCTGCAAAAAGTAATAGATTCAGCCCAGTACATCACAGCTAAAATCCTCCCAACCACTGAGCACATTTACATGAAACATTGCCATAGATAAGCAGCATCCATCATCAAAGATCCTCACCTCCGAGGCCTGTAGAAGATACAGTTGCCTCAGGACTCACACACTAGGTTCAAGAACCATCAAGCTCTTGAACAAAAGGGGATAACTCCACTCATTTAAGGACTCTTATATTGTTATTTCATGCTCGTTATTTATTGCTATTTATTTATATCTGCATTTGCACAGTTCACTGTTACTGCTCTATAGATGTGTTTATGCCACAGAAGAAAAGAATATCAGGGTTGTATGTGCTGATACGCATGTACTCTGATAATAAGTTTTCCTATGAACTTTAGAATTGAATTTCAGAAGTGGTATTAAACATATTGACACCAGAATGTTGTGCGCTTGGCAAATACAGCAAAAAAAATCCCACAGAAAAGAATATGTCCCAATAATGCTCGGTGGTACTGCATTTGCATTCCCTGCATTTTATAGAAGAAAAATGCTATAACAGAAATGTTATAAGTGGGAATCAGAATCAGATTATCTCTGATGTACATTGTGAAATTTGTTTTTCCATGCAGGGGATGGATGAATGGCTGAATTGATCCCTGCTCAGGCAGGAGTTATATTAAGCCCTGACCAGATGGGAAAATTAAGCAATTCAGAGTTCTTAATAGGTTTTAACAGGGAGAGGAGGAGTAAAGTGGAATATTTGGCTCTTCTTCACAAACCCACTCAGTCCATTAGCCTTTCTATTTTACAAAACAAAGGGAGTGTGAATGTAATAAACCAAGCATTATGGGACCATCATAATAATGGAAACAATACAAATTAATTTCACTTGATAATGATTATGGTGCCAGGAAGCAAGTATATCCAGTAAAAGGATAAAACCTAATTGCATGATAGCATGAGAGTGGGAGCAATTTTTCATCCTTGGGCGAAGAAAAAGATTTTGGTTCACACTCTTAAAACCTGATCACAAAATTTAGACTGGTACACAAGTACAATGCTGAGAGACGTATTATTTTTCAGATAAAAAATTCAACAGACTTCCAAACTGCCCTTTCAATTGGATACGAGGGTCCCATTGTGTTCATATAACCATATAAACATATAACAATTACAGCACGGAAACAGGCCATCTCGGCCCTTATAGTCCATGCTGAACACTTACTCTCACCTAGTCCTGCTGGCCCGCACTCAGCCCATAACCCTCCATTCCTTTCCTGTCCATATACCTATCCAATTTTACTTTAAATGACAATACCGAACCTGCCTCTGTCACTTCTACTGGAAGCTCGTTCCACACAGCTACCACTCTCTGAGTAAAGAAATTCCCCCTCGTGTTACCCTTAAACTTTTGTCCCCTAACTCTCATCTGTAAAAGGGTTGTAGACCACCCTGGAACAATGGTTGCTTCTCAGCCAACATCACTTAAACAGAGTCTCAAGCCATCACGTGTCTGGGTGCAGAGAGGGACACGGGGAGAGGGGCAAAGAGTGACACGGGGCGGGGGGGTAGCAATGTCAATTATCCTTTCTATCCATGTAATAACCTCTCTGACCCTCTACCTCTGGGCAGGAGGTACTGTAGCATTACGACAAGGACTGTTAGGATGGGAAACAACTTCTTTTCCCAGGCTGTGAGACAACTGAACTCACTGCCAACCCCAGATCTCATCATATATGAAGCATCAACAGCACTATAGTCTTTACATTTTGGCCTGTGTCTCAAATGCAAGTTATTATTTGTTAATTTGTTAGCCTCCTCAGCATCCGGGACACCTTCAAAATACGATGCCTCAAAAAGATTGCATGCATTCTCTTCTCATTGCTACCATCAAGGAGGAGGTACAGGAGCCTGAAGACACACATTTAATTTATCAGTAACAGCTTCTTCCCCTCTGCCATCAGACTTCTGATTGAACAATAAACACTTGAACACTTTCTTTACCTTTCCTCTCTTTTTGCACTACTTACTTAATTCAATTTTCTTTTTAATATCCACTTACTGTAATTTTATTTTTTATTATTATGAATTGCATTTTACTCCTGCCACAAAAACAAATTTCATGACATATGCCAGTGATATTAAGCCTGATTGATTTATATGTAGTAATATTACTTTATGTGTTATGAGTGGGAGTGTATTGTGCACCCTGGTCCAGAAGAATATTATTTCATTTGGTTGAACACTAATCTTGAACTGTTTGTGCGTCACTTCAGTGTTTGAAAGAGCTTGCAGTGCTCAGATCAAGTAGCAAAAATATTTCACTTGTAGTGGAGTGTGTAGTGATGAAAGATTAAAGGGAGGATAGATTAGTTGTATTTGCTACATGTACATTGTAACATAAAGTGCAATGCATTGTTTGCATCAAATCAAACCAGCAAGGATTGTGCAGACCGCAAGTGTCGCCAATCTTCTAGTGCCCACGTAGCAAGACCACAACCCACTAACCCTATCCATTCAACTTTGTCTGTGGGAGGAAACCAGAGGAAATACACATGGTCTCATGGAGAATGTACTAACTCCTTACAGAGTGGTGAGAATTGAACTCCGGCTGGTGCTGTGATGAGGAAGGGTGATCAAAAGCTCTATATGAAAGCGCATCCCTCTTCTTACTCACATGCTGCTACAGATTAGCTATAAGACCAAATCAGAATCAGAATCAGGTTTAAAATCACTGACACATAGAACCATAGAACCGTACAGTGCAGAAAACAGGCCATTTGGCCCTTCTAGTCTGTGCTGAAACTTTATTCCGCTAGTCCCATTGACCTGCACCCAGTCCATAATCCTCCAGACCTCTCCCATCCATGTACCTATGCAATTTATTCTTAAAGCTTAAGAGTGAGCCCTCAGTTAAGTCAGATGGCAGCTCGTTCCACACTCCTACCACTCTCTGAAGAAGTTCCCCTTACTGTTCCCCCTAAACCTTTCCACTTTCACCCTAAAGCTACGTCCTCTCATATTTATCTCTCCTAATCTAAATGAAGAGTCTACTCGCACTTACTCTGTCTATACCCCTCACATGTCAAGAAATTTGTTATGTGGCAGAAGTACATTGCAATATATAATAATAAAAACTGTAAAATACAGTAAAGATATATATATATATATCATATATTAAACGTTAAATTAAATAAACAGTGCGAAAAGAGAAAAAAATGTAGTAAGGTAGTGTTCACGGGTTCAATGTCCATTCAGAAATCTGTCGGCAGAGGGGACGAAAATGTTCCTGAATCATTGGGTATGTGTCCTCAGGCCCCTGTACCTCCTTCCTGATGGTAGCAATGAGAAGAGGGCATGTCTTGGATAAGGGGGTCCTTAATGATGGATGCCAGCTTTTCGAGGCATCACTCCTTGAAGATGTCCTGAATACTGGGAAGGCTAGTACTCATGATGGAGCTGACCGAGTTTACAAATTTCTGCAGTTTATTTCGATTGGTGCAGTGCACCCACCCCTTCATACCAGACAGTGATGCAAGTCACTGAAAAAATTTGCAAGTGTTTTTGGTGAGATACCAAATCTCCTCAAACTCCTAATGAAGTATACCCGCTGTTGTGTTTTCTTTGTACCTGCATCAGTATGTTGGGCGCAGGATAGATCCTCAGAGATGCAGACATCAATGAACTTGAAATTGCTCACGCTTTCCACTTCTGATCCCTCTATAAGGTCTGGTGTGTGTTCCCTCATCTTACTCCTTCTGAAGTCTACAATCAATCTTTGGTCTTACTGACACTGAGTAAAAAGTTTTTGCTGCGATACTGCTCAACTAGCTGATATATTTCGATCCTATACACCCTCTCGTCACCACCTGAAATTCTGCTATCAACAGTTTTGTCATCAGTAAATTTATAGAACGCATTTGAGCTGTGCCTAGCCACACAGTCATGGGTGTAGAGAGTGTAGAGCAGTGGGTTGAGCACACATCCCTGTGGTGCGCCAGTATTGAATATCAGTGAGGTGGAGATGTTATTTCCAATGCAAATAGACTGTTGTCTTACAGTGAGGAAGTTGAGGATCCAGTTGCAGAGGGAGGTACAGAGGCTCAGATTTTGGTGCTTTTTGATCACACCTCTTGGGGTGATTGTGTTAAACACCGAACTGTAGTCAATAACAACAGCCTTTCATTAGCATTAGTATTGTCCAGGTGATCCAAGGCCGCGTAAAGAGCCAATGAGACCTACTGTGGCGATAGGTAAATTGTAGTGGGTCCAGGTCCTTGCTGAGGCAGGAGTACATTCTAGCTATGACCAACCCCTTAAACTACTTCATCACTGTACATATGTGCTACTGGACGATAATCATTAAGGCAGCTCACCCGGCTTTTCATGGACTTTGGTATAATTGTTGCCCTTTTGAAGAAGGTGGGAACTTGCATCTGCAGCAATTAGTGACTGAAAATATCTTTAAACACCTGCCAGTTGGATTGCACAGGTTTTCAAAGCCCTACCAATTACACCACTGGGGTCTGTTGCCTTGTGAGGATTCACTCTCTTGAAAGACATTGTGATGTCAGCCTCTGAGACAAAGATTACAGGGTCACTTTATGCTGCAGTGATCCTCAAAGCTGTAGTTTTATGCTCTCTTTCAAAGCATGCATAAAAGGCTTATCTGAGATGCACCATTCTGCTATTTACACTGTACCCAGGCTGTATCTAATGCCCTTCCCTTGGACAACATTGGTGGCGTGGAGAGGGGAGACTTGCAGCTTGGGCAACTGCCAGTCTTCCATAAAAAAAAACCTTGCCCAGGCTTGCGCCCTGGAAACTTTCCAAGGTGCAAATCCATGATCTATCGAGACTAACGGAGGCCTACATACCCAGGCTCTGGAATTAGCCCTCTTTTTGTTGGGAGAGATCTCAGAATACCACCATTAATACAAGGCAATCTCACCAAAGTCACTTGTCATTTCACATAGCTTCATTTTCCACTGACACAGCTTCTTCAAAAAGCAAAGATGGTGTTTTTAGGGAATTTTCTTCATACTTTTCCACTGAGACTTTCAGCCACAGAACCAATGCTTTGCTACTCCTAACTTTGATTTGCAAGATTCATTCTCAGAAATTGGCAATGAATGATTGGAAAAAAGAACTTTACCCTGAAGGTGCCTCAGAGGCTTGGGTGTTGGAACTAGTGCCCCACAACTCCAGTGATACAAATTCAATTCTGACCTCTGATTCTGCCTTTATGGAATTTGCACATTCACCGTGGGACCATGTGAATTTCCTCTCAGTGACTAGCTTCTTCTACATTCTAAAGACCTACAGGTTCATACATTAAGTGGTTCCTCTGAATTGTTCATGATGTACAGTATATGAATCTAGGACATAATATAAGAATCTTGTTGGGAGAATTGATGAGAACATGGGCAGAATAAAATGGGATTAGTGTAAAACTGGTGTTTGATAATGCAGACTTGGTGAGTCAAAGAAAATGTTGTTATGCTGTATGAATCCATTACTCTATAATTAGTAAACACAAGAGATTCTTCAGATGCTGGAAAACCAGAGCAATACCACACACAAGATGCTGGAAGAACTCAGTCAGTTAGGCAGCATCTACAGAGAACAATAAAAAGTCAACATTTTGGGCTGAGATGTCAGTCCTGATGAAAGAGTTTCAACCTGACACATGGTCACTTTATTCCTCCAGAATTTTGTGTTACTCTACAAATATTGTACAGGGTGGCACAGTAACATTGTGGTTAGCATAACGTTTTACAGCGCCAGCTGTAAGATCGGGCTGCAATTCCAGCCTCTGTATGTAAGGAATTTGTACCATCTCCCTGTGACTGCATGGGTTTTCATCGGGTGCTCTGGCTCCCCCCCACATTCCAGACAGACAGGTTAGGGGTAGTAAGTTGTGGGCATTCCACGTAAGCACTTGAAGCATAGCTACACTCGTGAGCTGCTCCCAGTACATCTTGAACTGTGTTGGTTGTTGTAATGTGAGTATTATGAAAAGTAAGTTAATACTGATCGGGAAGCTGTTGATAGCAAGCGGCCGGATCCGGGGTTGGCGGGGTCTTTACTTCCGCTCTTTTTACTCCCAGGATGCATTGTATATAGTTCCTCCACCCATGCCGCACGAGGTACCTGGAAGCCTCTGTATTGTAAATATCATTTGCCATCCCGGATAAAGATGCTCTTTTGGCCATCAAGTTGTCGAGTGGTCTTTTTGTAAAGTAGAAGTTGCCACATTGGTTGTTGACACAAACAATGCATTTCCCTGTATGTTTTAATGTATATGTAACAAAGCAAGCTAATCTCAAATGCTCAGTAATGCGAAGTAGCATCAGTGACATGAGATAACCCATTCGGCCACTGAAAGAGGTATGGTCAAGGTGGATAAGCAGGAGCTACTGGTAACCACCCCCCCCCCACCCCTAATGATTCATATTAATTAAATATTCAAGCTTATGGATGTACATGCACATGATCACACTAGTTAAACTCAATTGCACACATGGAAAATTCTAATTTGTGCACATGCCAGCCTAACAAGAGTAATTTGACAAGGCTCAGATCCTCCGTATTTTCTGGCCAAGAAAAGATCTCCAGCTGCTCCCTGCTCCTTTAATGTCATCAAGGGGTCAAGGCCACTATCATCATGAGGAAACATTGGAGATGGATTGGGCACATAATGAGAAGAGACGCCAACTCCATCACCAAGGCAGCACCTCATTGGTCCACTGAAGGGCGGAGGAAATACAGGCGACCACAGACAACTTGGTACTGTAACGCAGAGGCAGAAGTGAGGATCCTGAACCTCATATGGGACACAATAGAGAAGATGGCCAAGGCAGACAGAGATGAAAGTCCTTCATTTCTACCCTAAATGCCAGCGGCGTACAGGGCAGTAAATCCTACTCATACAATTATGAAAATGTATGTGCCAGAAATCTGAAATTAAACTCGAAAATGTTGGAAGCACTTAAAGTCCCAAGAAGCAACTGCGGAATGAAGCTATGATATAGTGCCTCAGACGTAAATGACTAATTCTGTTTCTTTCCTACAGATGCAGCCTGACCTGTTTCAAGGTCATCCTTCCTTTCCAGTCCTGATGAAGAGTCTCGGCCCAAAATATTAGCTGTTTACTCCTCTCCATAGATGTTGCCTGACCTGCAGAGTTCTTTGTGTGTGCTGCTCTGAGCTGTTACCAGCGTTTTCTGCTTTAATTTCAGTAATATTCTTCTCCATGGATTGTCACCTTGTCGTGGTGAAGCTTGTGTGGTCCTGAGATCCCGAGAGCGATGCCGTCTGGAGCTATGCTCCTGGTTAGGGTTACCCAAGCTGGTAAGGTCGAGGGTGAGGTCCCTGACAAAGAACAATCTAACCAAGACCTCAATGGTGGAACAGCTTCGAACAGCTGTGAAGGCGGATGAAGGCTGCAACAAATCCATCAGCTCCAATCGTCACGGTTTCCATGCCATTGGAATCAGTTGGTTGATTTGTGAAGTATTGTGTGCTTCTTGAAATGCAACATCAAGGACACGTTAAACAAATACATGCATAGGCGTCCTCGCTCTGTGATAGATCAACGGAATGAAGACCAGCATCTTCGACCTCAAGGGATAGCCACAACGGCAATGATTCAAGATTGAGTAGTTTTTATGTCACATGTATAATGAAAATTCGAAGCATACAGTGAAGTGTGTTGTTTGTATTAACAGCCAGCACAGTCTGAGGATTGTACCGGGGAAGCCCACAAGTGTTGCCATGCTTCCAGTCTCAACTCTATTTGTACACTCAGTGGCCACTTTATTTAATACATCTGTACACCTGCTTGTGGATGCAAATATCTGATCAGCCAGCCAGGTGGCAGCAACTCAATACCAGAAAGCATGAAGACATGGTCAAGAGGTTCAGTTGTTGTTGAGACCAATAATCAGAATGGATTACAGCAACAGAAAATCTCGAACATACACTCAGTGGCCACTTTCTTAGGTACAAGTGCAGCTCATGCAGGTGGTGAGTTCTTCCCAAGAGTGCTGGCTCATGGTAAGAACTCATTAACTACAGAAAATAAAAACAGACTTTGATTAAATTCAAGCACCCCACAACTAGTGAAGCAGCTTTGAAATGAATCAGCGTTATAATCCATAAAACAAAAGAGTCAATTTGTATCCAGTAGCAATTTCACAAACAGAAATTACAGACTGTCCCCAGGTTACAAATATCTGACTTACACGATACACAAATGAGCTCCAAAAATATTGTTGAACTCTGAAGGGCCATGTATGTACCAATGCTTGTTCTGAGCATTTTGTATGTAATTTCCTTTTAGAAGCTGATTTTGAAACTTCCTGAATCTTGAATTTTGAATCTTCTTTTTCAACAGTGATGCAGATCGTGTTGCTGCCTGTGTCAGAATAGCACTGGTGCGCGAAGGTGGTGTGCAGTCTAACAGCGAGTGATTGTCATCATCACTTCTCTTGTGATCATAAGACCCTGTTGGACATTGGTAATGTGGGACGCTGCAATTCTGATTCACTGTTTTGTTGGTGGATGGCTGGGGAGCCAGACATCCCACCCTGCAAAAACTCATTTCAGGGAGGTAGCTCCACCACCCCCTCACCCCAACAACCTCCAAGGGTGCATGCAATGCTTTGTTTAGTGATTTTGTCTAATCTGTAAACCAAGTTGGGTATATGCAGAAAATGTGACATTAAAATATGGACTTATATTATCATGGAGTCGTTTTTTTATTCTATTACAACTTTAAGCAAGTCTACAGGGAGTTTGGCCTCATCACATACGACATCTATAGAGTAGCTCCTTAGCAGCTAGCCAGCTAGTTTAATAACATTAGCTATGCTAATGAACGAATGACACCTGTAAAACTCAGCTCAACATGTCTTTTACATTTTAACCCACCATGGGCAATAGAAAAGTCACCGTTGCAAACAGTGCAGCGAGCAACCCTGTCATTATTTTTGAGGTCGACTGTAAAGCCCGCCCACAGAGAAAACTGATAGGTCTTCTTAGCACGAAGAGAGACCAATCAGGATGCTCTCTCTCACTCTTGCTCTTCCTCTTCCTCTCCCTTTCCCTCTCAAAAAAAATCGCTTTCCAGTATATTGTATATAAGTTGTGGGCGTCAGGGAGCCGCTGTCAATATGCGGGAGACTGCCGGAACTTCCGGGAGAGGCGGGATGTCTCCTGGGGAACCGTGTGGCCTCGGTCGTCGTGAGGACTAGGCCTTGAACCATGGTGTTGCCTGTTTGCAGCCACTCAGGAGTCAGTGTGCTCCACCAGATTGCCGGAGGCGATGTAGTGTGCCGTCCGGCTTGTGCTGGGGCTGTTCTCCAGTGATTTCTTGGCACAAGCCAAGATGAATTATGTTTAACAGCAGACTGCTGCAACATTCACGGGCTCAGGGTCTTGAACTATTTTTTTTTGTGTGTGACTGTACTTTACTGCTACCTTATATGTGCTACATGAGCCTTGCGCTGTGAACAACGTCTGGTACTGTGTTTCGCACTTTGGACCCAGAGTAACACTGCTTCATTTGGCTGTATTCATGGTGTTCATGCATGGCTGAAGGACAACTAAACTTCAAGTTGAACTTGAACTATTCATAGGCAGCTCAGTGCATTATAATAAATAATGCATTTAACTCAGATGCTTTTACCAATTTCTTAAATCTATAATGTTAATTATGAAAATAATTTATCTTAGCAATGTGAAATGCCCTATTAATATTATGTGACAAGCAAATTGATAAAAGCTGTCACTCAGTAGGTCAGTGTGATAAGTCAGAACTCTAGCATTTCAATCGTACTGTCCTTAGTAGTATCAAGGCCATAAAATATCACTGATGGCTAGTCAAGAGACTGCTGATGCTGGAAACTAGAGCAAGATGCAAACTGCTGGAGGAACTCAGCAGGTAAAGCAGTGTCTGTGGAGACAAAGTATCAGTCCCTAAGCATGATCATGACCTAATCTTACAAATGGGTTTCGTCTTTGTCAGTGATGTGATGTAAAAAATATATAAACTGTCCAAATCATTCCCATAGCCAATAACATTTGAAGATAGCAGCTAATATTGATAAAGATGACTATATATTAATACAGTTGCCTGTAATTAAATATATACAAAACTCTTTCAATTGCCACAAAAAAGTGATATTGAACTATAGTCTGGAACTCACAGATGGATTTGGAAATATTACATTTAGAGAACAAACCCTCTTCACAAAGTATGGACATACAGTACTGTGCAACAGTCTTAGGCATATACTGTATATATGGCTAGGGTGTCTAAGACTGTTGCACAGTACTGTATTTGTTAACGTGAAGTGGACAGCAAGCTTATATATCTGGCAGGAGCAAAGGATATTGGGAATGGTGAGGCTGAGGCAGAATGAGAGGAGTGTGGGACAGGTGGCAGACAGGGTAGGGTGTGGCACTGATGCAGACACACCCAGCTCTGAGACACCAGGCGAGATAATTTGATTCCAAACAAATTGTTTATTGATCATTACAGAATGACTCTCTAGTGCTTCCTGCTCCCTCCCCTCTCCCAACCATGCTTCCCCTCTCCCTACCCCCTTTTCCATAAGACCATAAGATATAGGAGCAGAATTAGGCTATTTGGCCCATCAAGTCTGCTCTGCCATTTTAGCATTTTCCCTCTGCCCCAACCTGCTGCCTTCTCCCGATATTACTTCATGCCCTGACCAATCCAAAATCTACCAATCTCTTCCTTAAATTTACACAAAGACTTGGCCACCACAGCTGCCTGTTGCAATGAATTCCACAGATTTACCGCTCCCTGGCTAAAGAAATTCCTCCTTTTCTCCGTTCTAAAGGTCATCCCGCTATTATAAGGCTGTGTCCTCTCGTCTTAGAATAGATACCCATATCACTCACATATGTTATGAAATTAGTTTTTTATTTGCAGCAGCAGTACAATGCAATACACACAACTACTAAAGTATTGTGCAACAGTCTTAGGCATCCTAGCTACATATATGTGCAGAAGATCCGTACAGAGTACTGCATAGGTAACAACAGTATGTAACATGTAACAAATAGTGCAATGTTTGAAATATATAAACTCACTTAAAAATGTTTCTGCAATGTCTTAGTGTTTTAATGTCATTAATCTTATGGAATATTGCTACGTTTAAGCAACTCTGAGGTGCTCTATGAAAAGAAGAATGGGACTACTCGGTTAATCAAGCAGTTTCTATGGAAAGAGGAAAATAAAGAACATGTCAGGCTGATGATTTTTCTTAAAAAGTTATTGACTTGAATATTAACTCTGCGGCCCTCCCCACAGCTGCTGCCTGAGCTGCCGAGTATTTCCAGCATTTTATTTCAGGCTTCCTGCATCTACAGCTTTTTTTGCTTTTCAATTATAACATGCACTAAATCAGTATTAACATGGTGTCAGGTCAAGAAGTCAAAGACTGTGCTGACTACAAAGAAGGCGCTGAAGCAGGAACATATTTAAAACTTGCAGACGGTGAAGGTCAGGGCACAAAGTATGAAATATGCTGAAGCTGGGACACATCTGACACAGTGGACTGTCCGAGACAGAACATTAATTCATTCCCTGCAGATTTAATTAATGTGGTATGATTATTGAAATGTAAATTTGTAGTAGAGCATTGATTTTGCAACAGAAGGCATGAAAGGGTTGACACATCTTATGTTTGACACAGCCAGCTCGTGACAAGTCAATCCTATCAGTCTCATTACTTCCCTGGTAACATAATACAACTTACAAATTACTCACATGCCCACAAGTTCCCCTTTGGTTCTTTTGCCATTTACTGAAAATAAGTAGGAATATACAATAAAAATTAACCCATCAATTAGGATTTGAAATGTGAAAGGAAGTAACATCAGAATCAGATATAATATCTTAAGACACAGGAGCAGAATTAGGCCACTCAGCCCATCGAGACCGCTCTAGCATTCCATCATGGCTGGTTTATTATTTCTCTCAAACACGTTCAGCTGCCTTCTCCCTGTAACCTTTGAAGCCCTGACTAATCAAGAACCTGTCAACCTCCATTTTAATCAAACCCACTGGCTTGGCCTGCACAGCCGTATGTGGTAATAAATTCCACAGACTCACCACCCTCTCACTAAAGAAATTTTTTTCTCATCTCTGATCTAAAAGGATGTCCCTAAGTTCTGGGGCTGTGTTCCCCTGGTCCCAGTCTCCCCCCACTTTTGGAAACATCTTCTCCAGGTCAATTTTGTTGAGGCCTTTCAATATTTGATAGGTTTCAATATCCTCCCCTACCTCATTCCTATAAACTCCAGTGAGTACAGTCCAGAGCCATCAAACACTTTTCATATGTTCACCCTCTCATTCCTGGGATCATTGTCGTGAACCTTGTCTGGACCCTCTCCAATGCCAACACATCTTTTTCACTTCTGATTTTTGAATTTTCTCCCCACTTAGAAAATAATCCACACCTTTATTCATTTTACCAAAGTGAATGCCCATCCACTTCCTTACACTATATTCCACCAGCCACATCTTTGCCCATTCGCCTAATCCACCTAATTCCTTTCTGCAGATTCTCTGCTTCCTTGACATTCTCTGCCCATCCACCTGTCTTTGTATCATCTGCAAACCTGGCCAGAAAGCCATCAATTCCTTCATCCAAATCACTTACATATAATGTGAAAAGAGGTGGACCCAACACGTACACCTGCAGCCAACCAGAAAAGGGCCTTTTTATTTACACTCTTTTTCTCCTGCCAGTCAACTAATCTTCTATTGATGCTAGTTATCTTTTCTGTAATACCATGGGCTCTTATCTTGTCAAACAACCTCATGAGCAGCGCCTTGTCAAGGCCATCAGAAAATCGAAACAAACAACACCAACTGACTCTATTTTGTCTAGCCTACATCAAAACAAACTATAATTTACAATAAAAAGTATAGATAAGGAGAATACACAAAATAGATAAATACATTAAATTAGTAGTGAAAATAGGGAACAAAAGTAGTGAGGTAGTGTTCATGGGTTATGATAAACTTTACATAGGCAGGGTCTCGAATCAGGTTGAAAGCCAGGTGTTACCCTCCAGACTTCAGCTTTCATATAACAATTACAGCACGGAAACAAGCCATCTCGGCCCTTCTAGTCTGTGCTGAACGTTTACTCCTACCTAATCCCACCTACCTGCACTTAGCCCATAACCCTCCATTCCTTTCCAGTCCATATACCTATCCAATTTTTTTTTAAATGACAAAATCGAACCTGCCTCTGCCACTTCTACTGGAAGCTCGTTCCACACAGCTACCACTCTCTGAGTAAAGAAGTTCCCCCTCGTGTTACCCTTAAACTTTTGCCCCTTAACTCTCAACTCGCGTCCTGTTTGAATCTCCCCTACCCTCAATGGAAAAAGCCTGTCCACATCAACTCTATCTATCCCCCTCATAATTTTAAATACAACTATCAAGTCCCCCTTCAACCTTCTACACTCCAAAGAATAAAGACCTAACTTGTTCACCCTATCTCTGTAACTTAAGTGCTGAAACCCAGGTAACATTCCAGTAATTCTCCTCTGTCCTCTCTCTAATTTGTTGATATCTTTCCTATAATTGGTGACCAGAACTGTACACAATATTCCAAATTTGGCCTCAACAATACCTTGTACAATTTTAACATTACATCCCAACTCCTAGACTCAATGCTCTGAATTATAAAGGCCAACATACCAAAAGCTTTCTTCACCACCCTATCCACATGAGATTCCACCTTCAGGGAACTATGCACCATTATTCCTAGATCATTCTGTTCTACTGCATTCCTCAATGCCCTACCATTGACCATGTATGTCCTATTTCAATTATTCCTACCAAAATGTAGCACCTCACACTTATCAGCATTAAACTCCATCTGCCATCTTTCAGCCCACTCTTCTAACTGGCCTAAATCTCTCTGAAAGCTTTGAAAACCTACTTCATTATCCACAACACCACCTATCTTAGTATCATCCGCACACTTACTAATCCAATTTACCACCCCATCATCCAGATTATGAATGTATATGACAAACACCATTGGACCCAGTACAGATCCCTGAGGAACCCCACTAGTCACTGGCCTCCAACCTGACAAACAGTTATCCACCACTACTCTCTGGGATCTCCCATGTAGTGTTGAATCCATTTTACTACTTCAATATTAATACCTAATGATCGAACCTTCCTAACTAACCTTCCATGTGGAACATTGTAAAAGGCTTCACTGAAGTCCATATAGACAACATCCACTGCTTTACACTCGTCAACTTTCCTAGTAACCTCTTCAAAAAATTCAATAAGATTTATCAAACATGACCTTCCACACACAAATCCATGTTGACTGCTCCTAATCAGACCCTGTCTATCCAGATAATTACATATACCATCTCTAAAAATACTTTCCATTAATTTACCCACCACTGATGTCAAATTTACAGGCTGATAACTGTTAGGTTTACTCTTAGAACCCTTTTTAAACAATGGAACCCCATGAGCAATACACCAATCCTCCGGTACCATCTCTGTTTCTTATGACATTTGAAATATTTCTGTCAGAGCCCCTGATATTTCTACACTAACTTCCCTCAAGGTCCTAGGGAAATCCTGTCAGTACCTGGAGACTTATCCCACTTTCATATTCTTTAAAAGCTCTAGTACTTCCTCTTCTTTAATCATCATAGTTTCCATAACTACCCTACTTGTTTCCCTTACCTTACACAATTCAATATCCTTCTCCTTAGTGAATACCGATGAAAAGAAATTGTTCACAATCTTCCCCATCTCTTTTGGCTCCACACATTCTGTCTACCCTGATTCTCTAAGGGACCAATTTTATCCCTAACTATCTTTTTGCTATTAATATAACTGTAGAAACCCTTTGGATTTATTTACACCTTGCTTGCCAAAACAACCTCATATCTTCTTTTAGCTTTTCTAATTTCTTTCTTAAGACTATTTTCACATTCTTTATATTCCTCGAGCAACTCATTTACTCCATGCTGCCTATATTTATTGTAGATCTCTCTCTTTTTCCGAACCAAGTTTCCAATATCCCTTGAAAACCATGGCTCTCTCAAACTTTTAACCTTTCCTTTCAACCTAACAGGAACATAAAGATTCGGTACCCTCAAAATTTCACCTATAAATGACCTCCATTTCTCTATTACATCCTTCCCATAATACAAATTATCCCAATCCACTCCTTCTAAATCCTTTCACATTTCCTCAAAGTTAGCCTTTCTCCAATCAAAAATCTCAACCCTGGGTCCAGTCCTAGCCTTCTCCATAATTATATTGAAACTAATGGTATTGTGATCACTGCATCCAAAGTGCTCCCCAACACATACCTCCATCACCTGACCTATCTCATTCCCCAACAGGAGATCCAACACTGCCCCTTTTCTATTTGGTACCTTTATCTATTGCTGCTAAAAACTATCCTACACACATTTTACAAACTCTAAACCATCCAGCCCTTTTACAGAATGGACATCCCAGTCTATGTGTGGAAAATTAAAATCTCCCACAATCAAAACCTTGTGCTTACTACAGATATCTGCTATCTCCTTACAAATTTGCTCATCCAATTCTTGCTACCCATTAGGTGTCTATAATACACCCCTATAAGTGTTACTACACCTTTCCCATTCCTCAATTCCACCCAAATAGCCTCCCTAGATGAGCCCTCTAATCTATCCTGCCAAAGCACCGCTATAATATTTTCTTGGATAAGCAATGCAATACCTCCCCCTCTTGCCCCTCTGATTCTATCACACCTGAAGCAATGAAATCCAGGAATATTTAGCTGTCAAGCACACCCCTGCTGCAACCATGTTTCACTAATAGCTACAACATCATATTTCACCTCCCAAACCCCCTAGCTTCTTATTCCGGCCTCTTCCTCCATCTTTTCCAGTCATCTTAAAGGGTCTTGGCCTGAAGTATTGACAATTTACTCCTTCCCATGGAGGCTGCTCGACCTACTGAGCTCCTTGGGCATTCTGTGTGTGTCATTCTGGATTCCCATTTATAATCAGTAAGTGGCAAAATTTGTGTGCAGAATCTCTTGCCTCTGGAACAGAAAAGCAAAAGTACTAACTGTTATGTCTTGTCACCCTGTGAAGTCTTAACATGGGAGAAAGACACAGAAGTACCAGGAGAATGGTTACGTGCAAAGTCACAGATAAGAAATAGTTTAAGATGGAAGGAAAGAAATAGGCTTGGATTGTTGAAGAGTAGAAATAACAAAGTTTATCTTGTAAGGTCATAGAAAAGCAAAACTTATCGGCACAGAATCCAAGGGAAAGTCTTCAGCCAACAGAATACAACAAGTGAAAAAGAGACTGAGCAACAGTTATCTAGAAGAAACGATCAAGGGTATTAGTCATAAACAAGAGAAAATCTGCAGATGCTGAAAATCCAACTAACACACACAATATGCTGGAGGAACTCAGCAGGCCAGGCAGCATCTATGGAAAAATGTAGAGTTGACATTTTAGGCCAAATCCGTTCAGCAGGATTGGAGAAAAACTGCTGAGCAGTAGATTTGAAAAGGTGGGGGGATGGAACACCAGGCGATAGATGAAACTTGGAGGGGGAGGGATGAAGCAAAGAGCTAGCAAGTTGATTGGTGAAAGAGACAGAAGGTCATTGAAGAAAAAGGGGGGGAGGAGCACCAGAGGGAGGCGATGGGCAGGCAAGGAGATAACATGAGAGATGGACAAGAAGATGGAAATGGTGAGGCGGGGGGAGGCATTACTGTATGTTTGACAAATCAATGTTCACGCCATCGGGTTGGAGGCTACCCAAACGGAATATAAAGTGTTGCTCCTCCAACCTAAGTGTGGCCTTATCTCAACAGTGGAGGAGACCATGGATGGAGACATTGTAATGGGAATGGGAAGTGGAATTAAAATGGGTGGCCACTGGAATTCCACTTATTACAGTCATAGAGTCTTAGAACACTATAGAATGAAAATAGGTCCTTTAGCCCACCTAGACAGTGCCAAACGATTATTCTGCACCTGGTACAGCCACCCAAGGGAGGAGGCAGTGTGGGAGAGAACAGAGGCGCAACCAGCCCACTGGAATCCATGCTAGCCCCTGCAGGTGAGTCCTCCCATCACTGCTGCTCACTAGTGTTCACTCTCTGGAAGACAAGCTGGATCCCTTTCATCTTCAGCCGACCCAGTTTGAGATGAGGTACTGCTTTCTGCTCGATCTTGCAGAGACATGGCCCCATGCACCTTCAATCTTCAGCGTGTGCCACTCGGGGATGATATGTGCCGTTGTAAGTATATGTGCTGTGTTTGACTGTCTATACTGTGTTCTGCTCCTCGCTGTTTCATTAGGCTGTACACATGTGTTTGGATGAATAACAATTAAACTTCAACTTGAACTATTATTCTGTTGTACAGTACAAACTTACTACTCTCTTGTTAACTATTATTTCTGTGTTCTGAGTATAAATTATTTAACGTAATTTAGCCGCACTCATGGTGACTTATTTATATACAATGTGGAATCAGCCCTTCCCGCCCATCGAACTATGCCATTCCGCAATTCCCCAATTTAATCCTAGCCGAATCGCAGGACAATTTACAATGACCAATTAATCCACCAACTGGTACAACTTTGGACTAGGGGAGGAAACTGGAGAACCATTCTCCACGTGATCATGGGAAGGATGCACAAACTCCTTACAGGCAGAGGCGGGAACTGAACCGAAGCGTTGTGCTAACCACTACGCTACTGTGTCGCCCCTTGTTGTAGTCATGAACAAATCTCACAAGTTTGTTTACGTTAGTCTTAAATCCTGATAAAGTTAAGATTGGTAAATCTTGTAAAACTTCACCATAGATGTTCCCAGTCCAGATGTGAAAGGAGGAGAGTTGGGCATGGGGCTAGCAACGTAAAACCCAGTGCTACGTAAATGCAAACAGAGGTTCCAAGGAGCTCATACTGAGAGAAGAAGGATACACCTGGATACAAGGTGTAAGACTGATGCAGGGAAGAGGACTCTGATGAGCTACTGGGGCTATGCCCTGGCAGGGCTGATGGGCTTAAGTAATTAAATCTTACAAGTTGAGATGCTACGATTAACATGGCATTGGACCAAGTGCCTGAGTTGATGATTGTGTTGCCATTCAAGTAATTTGCTTTTTTTTTTGGGTTGGAGTGAGGATTGATGTTTTTCTTTGAATGGTTTTCGTTGTTCTATGGAGAAGACAAATCTTGGAGTTGTATACTGCGTACAATACATTGATCATAAATGTACTTTTGAACCTTTGAGTTCTTGGGAGTGGGATTTGTTTCAATACTTCTGTCATGGATAAACTGAACTGAATGCCATTCCTCAGAACCATAACTTTCTTTGATTCAACAACAGAACAAAAGCAGCAGATATAATGTAAACAAAGACAGTACTGACACTGCTGCTAATGTGGATCTGCTGAGGACAGCACAGACATACAACAGCATAATGAGTTTAATAACTCCTGCGCTTCACTGTGCTAAAGATACTGAATTCGAAATGCATAAACATGAAGTGCACAACAAATTAGGAGCAGGAGTAGCCACTCGACCCCTCAAGCCTGACCTGCTATTCAATACGATCATGGTTGATCAATCCAGGGGGCCTACAACACCAGAAAGATGAATTTGTGAGATCATAAGTGTGATAGGAGAAGTGGATCTTGAGAAGTTTTACACAGCGAAGAGCTGTGGCAATATTTACATTCCAGTGAGTTTTCCATCATCACTGCGAAACTAATGCCGCCAAATGTGAGTGCTGAAAAAATGTGTCTGTATCTTCATTTATTTTTGAACAAGCATTAATCTCCATCAGCAGCAGAATCACATTGGTGGCAGTCTGCACATTCTGAGACTCTACGGTACATTAAGATCAAAAACACTGCAGATACTGGAAATCTGAAATAAAAACAGAATATAATGAAGAGAATTTGAGCTGAAACATTAGGCCTGTTTCTCTCTCCACAAGTTGGTTGTGCTAATTTTCTACTTCATTCCAAATTATACTCATGAAGAGTTATGGGCTGCGTAGGCCTCTCAAAGTCCAACCCTACGTCCCTGTCGTGAGATGTTGAAATGGGTAAGGCCAGCCAACAGGGCTCTGGAGAAGCTGTACAGGTCAATCCCCTGTACAGTGGCTACAACAGATTATAGAAACATTGATGAACTCCAACCATACCATCGACTTTGTGGACAATGGAGACAGGACACAAATGGCTCAAGCTCCACTGGGAGCTAAGGTCCCAAGAAGAAGAATGGGCTGTGTAGGAGAGAAGAGGTAGATTGATCAGGGAATGGGGTAATATAGGTCAGTATAACATTTGGGTTGAATGGCCCATACTATTCTGTGTTCTATATTCAACACATGTTCGATATCGGATGGTTTCCCACCTAAATCACAGCCCATCCTGAGGTCGTGTTGGTTGTTAATGCAAATGACACATTTAACTACAAGTTTCAATGTAAATATGAGCAGTAAATGAATCTGAATCAATATGACATTTTAACTTTGCTTTGACATACTGTAAAATGAGATGCAAGATATTCCCAACAGAGGGATTCATTTAATCTAGTGTGTGCCTGGGAATTTCTTCCCTGTCTCCTTCCCTTCATCATTATTGCCTTAACAAGTGCAGCAGCTGACTACTTTTAATAAGCCTCTTTAGACTGATCTCCCATGAAAGGAACTAAACATTACGATAGTCTCAGGTGAGGGAATAATTATGAAAGGCAATTACTTGAGCTGTTCCATCCATTATCCACTGGGCTCCCGATTCAGCAATTTCTGATATGTAATAAGCTATTATTAGAATAAACTCATTTACCACAAGGCAGAGAACCATGAGAAACAGTCCTATCGCTGATGCTGTCCAAAGCTTCCACTGTGAAAATCCTCATGCAGCCAACGTGCTCTATTATGTCAGTTTCAAAAAAAGCTTCACATTGTTGGCTGGTCACGGAGGCGATTGTCCTGACATTTAGCTTAAAGTCATATCCAACGCGTTCCAAAGCGGAAGGGACAAGAGATTCTGATTGGCAGCAGATCATTAAAGGGCATGTTTCTCATTGTTCTGATCTCAATACCCAAGCTTCATAAAGACACTTATGTATTGTCCCTGAGAAATTAATCTGTCTACTTATTACAGGAACAAGCCATTCAGCCACTGCTGGTTCCCAGCAGAACAATTCTACCAGTCTCATACTACCCTTCTTCTTATCTCCCCACAGCACTTCAACATGTTCCCTCTCATATGCACCATAAGATTATAAAGACATAGGAGCAGAATTAGGCCCTTCAAGTCTGCACGGCCATTCTATCGTGGTTGATTTATCATCCCACACAACCCCTTTCTCCTGCCTTCTCCCCGTAACCTTTGATATCCTGATTAATCAAGAAATGTTCAATGCTCAAAGTAAATTTTATTACTTGTGACCCCTGGGCCTCCTCCTATCTGGTTCCCTTTCTCCTATGGTCCACTCTCCTCCCCTATCAGTTTCCTTCCTCTCCATCCCTTTATCCTTCCAATCCACCTGGCTTCACTTATCACCTTCTAGCTATCCTTCTTCCCCCTCCCCCATCCTTTTTATTTCGGCATCTTTCCTGTTCCTTCAGTCCTGAAGAAGGTCTCAGCCCAAAATGTTGACTATTTATCATGTAGGACTGAAGCATTGTGGGAGATTGAAACATGGCTGTTGGAGGCCTCCGCACTGGAGTAATCTCCCTTCCATCTCTCTCTCTTTTTTGAGTTGCTGGCCTCCTGCCTCGCTGCGCAGGAGCAATTCCACTCTCTCCCTTGTGAGTGAGAGGGAGAGCTTGCTGAGATGCCAAAGCATTAGGCTGGACAACAGATTTTGTTGGACTGTGGATCGTGGTTTCTGGGGGTTTGCGATTGCTTGGTGGGTGGGGAGGGGCAGATGCTTTTTGCTGGAACATCTGGGGGAGAGTTGATGCTTTGCTGCTGCTTGTGCATGGGAGTGGAGAGGGAGGGATTTGGGGTTCGAATATTTCTCCGTCATTCATCCCTTGTGGATTTTTTTCTCTGTTTTGTCAATGCCTGCAGAGAGTAAGAATTTTATGTTGCATATTATATAAATTTTCTGACATTAAATTGAAATATTGAACCATGGCTCATCTCATTCACCCTGACCACAATGCCTACATTATTGGTCCACGTTAGGTCCGTATCCCTTCAGCTCTTTCCTATTCAACTACCTGCCCAAATGCCTTTTAAACATTGTAATAGTATCTGCCTCCAGCACCTCCTCTGACAGCTTGTTCCAAATATTCACCTTTATGTAACAAACTTACCCCTTCAATTTTGACATTGAACCCAGGGCAAAACAACTATGAGCTGGGAGCTCTTATTGTCACACTATCTTTCCAGTTCTGCACCACACTGTTCTTTAAGCATGCCACTTTTGTCTGCAATAATGCCTGCTAAAGTTCCTCACTTAAGATTTAATCTTTACCTCTTTTTGTAACATAACTGAAACAAAGAAATCTCTCCATTACACAAGGGATTCTGCAGATGTTGGAAATCCAAAATGCTGGAGGCACTCAGCAGATCAGGTAGCATAATTGAAAATGAATAACCAGTCCATGTTTTGGGCTGAGACCTTTCACCAGTAATGGCAAGGAAGGGGGAAGATGCCAGAATCTATCCATTGTCCTCTCCTATTAGATTCATTCTCTTCCACATATCCTCTCCCAGCTTCAGACTTCTGTCCCCCCCCCCTCCCTTACCCATCTGCCTTCCCCTTCACTTGGTCTCACCTATCATCAGCCAGCTTGCACTCCTCCACCTACTTATTCTAGTTTCTGTCCCCTTCCTTTCCAGACCTGATGAGTCACCAATTGTTTGCTCGCGTCCATGGATGCCGCCTGACTTGCCGAGTTTATCCTGTGTGTTGCTCAAGAAATTTGTTCAGTTCTATTCACCGATGCGTGTTCTTTTCTAAAAAAAAACTCCATGAATACCCATGTTCTTCAGCTATTTCTGAGATCACGCTTTCTCTGCCAGCAGAACTTGCCAATACTGATGTGTGTTACCAATCCAAAATATTAATTTTGTTTACCTCTCTCCACCAATGCTATGTAATCTGAATCATTGAATTGCAAAGTACAGAAACAGGCCTTTCAGTGTGTCACATCCATACAGTTGTACCCAACTGCACTTTTCCCTTCATTAGCTACACAATGCTGGCATTTCCTGTAGTTTGGACCTGATTCTGCTACTTCTACATGCTACATTGTATGGATTTCCTCATCTCTCATGAAGTTATCAACCTTTTTCTGCATGTTATCACCCAGGTAGCTCTGGTTTCACCCTATCAGAGGTATTCCTTCTGCCCAATCCATCACCCCCCCCCCCCCCATATACTCTTCAACGTATAAGTGATTCATGATCTATACTTTCAGTTCTGATGAAAGGCCTTCAATCTGAAATGTTGACACTGTTCCCGCAGATGCTGCCTGAAATGTTGAGTGTCTCCACTCATATTCTGATTTTACTTCAGATTTTCAGAATCTGCAGTGTATTGAATTCCATAATTACAGTATATATACAGTAATGTGCAGAAGTCTTAGGCACCCCAGCGCGCTCTCTCTCCCTCGGGGGGGGGGGGGGGGGGTGTGTGTGTGTGCATGCACGCGCACATACAGTGATATGCAAAAATCTTAGATATATATATATATAGAGAGAGAGAGAGAGTGAGAGAGCCCGCACGCTGGGGTGCCTGAGACCTTTGCACAGGACTGCATTTGTTAACGTGGAGCGGACAGCGAGTTTGTAAATCTGGTGGAAGCAAAGAATACTGAGAATGGTGAGGTGGAGCACTGCGGCATAGGTTGATGGAGCACACACAGCCCTGAGCTATTGACAAGGCCATTTGATTCAAAACAACTGGTTTATTGCTCATTACAGAATGTCTCTCTGCAGTTTCCTGCTCCTTTCCCTCTTTCTTTCCCTTTTCCCAACCATGATTTTCCTCTCCTTCCCCTCTTCCCACTCTTAATCAACAAAAGAGACCCCAATCAAATCAGGTTTATCATCACTCGCATATGTCATGAAATTTGTTTTTTTTGCAGTAGTATATGAAATTACTACAGTATTGTGCAAAAGTCTTAAGTACTCTCTACGTGCCTTAGACTTAGGCACAGTACTGTAGAATACAGATCAGTACAACACTGTACAGGCCCTTTGGTCCACAAAGTTGCACTGATCTTTCAACCTAGTCTACAGTCAATCTAACCCTTCCTTCATAGGTAACGCAAAATCCTCCATTTTCCTTCCATCCATGTGTCTAACTAAGAGTCCCTTAAACGTTCCTAATGTTTCAGCCAAAACCACCGGTGCATTCCAAGGATATACAATACCACTGTGTAAAAAAAAACAATTTTGACATCTCCCCTTAAACTTTCCTCCTTGCACCTTAAGTGGATACTGTTGTGCATTTAACATTTAAATAATATTTGAGTAATCATACACACATACTCACACACACACACATTTTATATATGTTGATTAAGCATTCTTGTTTGTTTACATAATTGATTAGGGGTTATACATATAAGTACGTGAACTGCATGTGTCATCACTCTATCACATGAAACATGCACGTCTCAGTTAAGTAAACCCAAAGTTAGACCCGCATTTCGGACTCCCTTGTCTTCCTTTGAATTAGTTGAATGTTTTGAAGTTACAAGACATAGCAAATATCATCTGGTATTAGCCACTGCAACTCTGGGAAAATGGCACTGACTGTCCACTCCATCTATGCCTCTGATAATACTAAATACTTCCATTAAGTCACCTCTCATCCTCCTGTGCTCCAAAAAGCCCAAGTTCTCTCAACCTTTCCTCATAATACGTTCTCTAATCCAGACATTTCTTCCCACCTTGCTCCAACTTCCTTTTAAATGAGGTTCTCCCTGAAAAGCAGTGCGGCATACCATTTTGACCTGGAAATACACTCAGCAGCCACTTATTTTCCATCTCAACCCCATACTCCTGTCTCTTCCCTGTATGTTTTACAACCCTGATTAATCAAGAACCTGAAATTTGCCCAATGACTGTGGCAGCAACTCTGTGCATAAAAGCATACAGACATGGTCAAAAGGTTCATTTGTTGTTCAGACCAAACATCAGAATGGAGAAGAAATGTGTTCTAAGTGACGTTGACTGTGGAATGACAGTTCAAGACAAGGTCATATGAGTATCAGAGAAACTGTTGATCTCTTGGGATTTTCATACATAGCAGTTTACAAAGGTGTGATAAACAAAAAAGAATCTAGTAAGTGGCAGATCTGTTGGTGAAAATGCCTTGATAATGGGAGAGGACAGAGGAGAATGGCCACAGTGGTTCAAGCTGACAGGAAGACAACAGTAACACAGATAACAACAATGGTGTTCAGAAGAGCATCTCTGAACACACAGCAGGTTGAATCTTGAAATGAATGGACTACAGCAACAGAAGACCATGAACATACACTCAGTGGCCATATTATTAGGTACACCAGGTATTGAATAAAGCTGCCCCTTAATGAATATCACAGGCCCTTCATTCTCATTGTGTCTGGACTATGGAATTCACCACCCAACAGTACTACAGGAGTAATTTCACCACAGGAATTGCTGCAATATAAAGAAGGTAAGGATGGATAATACATACCAAAAAATAAAACTGAATGTACTGGAAATAAATCGTCTGTTGGTGTGTCATGTCATAGGACGTAGGCGATCAAGGTCTTTCCAGAACTATAATTGTTCTTGGCAAATTTTTCTACCGAGGTGGTTTGCCATTGCTTTCTTCTGGGCAGTGTCTTTACAAGTCAGGTGACCCCAGTCATTATCAATACTCTTTAGGGACTATCTGCCTAGTGTCAATGGTTGCACAACCAGGACATGTGATATACACCAGCTTCTCAGGTGACTATCCACCACCTGCTTCCTTGGCTTCATGTGGCCCTGACTGGAGTGGTCCTAAGCAGGTGGTACACCTTACCCAGGGGCGACCTGCTGGCTAGCAGTGGGAGGGAGTGCCTTAGACCGCCTTTCCTAGAGGTGTATCGCCACCCCACCACCCATGGAAATAAATAAATTAACTAAATTAAATAAAAGACAGATTTTAGATCATTTACAGCAGAGCCTAGAAGAAAATGTACAGTATTGTATGATCAAAGGCCTTTTAATAAAGAAAGCCTCAAGGAAAGCAAAACTCACTTTGAGCTGGCAACCTGATCACTGAAATTGAGCATTGTAAGTATAAACCCAGTTGTATCAAATTCACACTGGATTAATCCACTCTTAACAGGGTTATGTAGAAACGAAGAATAATAAAATGAGGTCAGATGGATTCGTGTCACTTGTTAATTGAAACTGTCACAATCAAAGACTAAGCAAATCAGTTACTGCAAAGGTTCTTAAAATGCCAATGCTATTTTTGGGAGATTGAGTTCCTATGTTTAAGATGTGACTTGCTTGACGGCAGGACACACAAAGTGCAGGAGGAACTCAGCAGGCCAGGCAGCATCTATTGAAAAGAGTAAATAGTCGCCGTTTCGGGCCGAGATCCTTCATCGTCGAAACGTTGACTGTTTACTCTTTTCAATAGATGCTGCTTGGCTTGCTGAGTGCCTGCAGCATTTTGTGTCCGTTGCTTGGATTCCTAGCATCTGCATATTTTCTCTTGCTTGTGCTTGACCGGAGTCTCCCTTTTGAGTATGCCTAAGTCCTGCTGTGTTTCACTCCCATATAAATGAAGGGGAATGATATTCTGTCTGTCCTCATAACTGTAGCATGGAACCCACAAGTCCTCTTTCGCAAAAAGATAAATAGCACTCTCCTACCCATCAATCTTTAAATCACCAACATTATAAAGTAGAAGAATGAGTATGGCAGTTCAAGAATTATGGTTTAGAAGATTAGCATTAGGGTGGTATGTAGGCATGGTGATTAACGCATTGGCTTTACAATGCCATCGATCATCAATCGGGGTTCAATTCTGAAAGGAGCTTGTTCATTCTTGCCGTAACTCTATGTGTTTCTTCTGGGTGTTCCTGTTTTCCCCCACAGTCCAAAGATGTAAGGTTAAGGTTAGTAAGTTGTAAGCATGCTAAACTGGCGCTGGCTACAAGGCAACATTTGCAGGCTGCCCACGGTGTATTCTTAATGACTTATTTTGGTGCAAACAAAGCATTTTTCTGTATATTGTGACATACATGAGACAAATAAAGCTAATTTTTTAATCAAATCTTTACAAATACAACAGTTAACATAGAACTGGTGGGCCAGGTAGTCTGCTTATATATTGGATAACTATGTAATTCCAAATGATCTAGTCAGTATTGTAGTGTATTTAAAATTTCAGTAATATTTGTGTAATATTTTAAATATATTGTTTGAGTATTAGTTGTTTGTTTACATAATTCATTACAGGTTGTATGCAGAAAGTAGGTGAATGGCATACGGCATGATGGCATAGTGCCTCACTAAAAGCTAAACTAAGAGTACATGAGTATCCCTGGTTCCCATGTTTTTCCTTCAGTTAGTTTTTTGAGTTACAAAGCGTAACCATGGTGAAGAATAAGTTTTAAAACAAACACCAGATGACACCAACCCGTTGAAGAATAGCATGTTTTTCTTTGCAAGGGGAAGAGATGTTTGGAGTTTAAAAAAAAGTGGAAAATTGGTGAAATTCACAGGTTCATAAACAGTGAATACCGAATGATAATAGTAACAACAATAATAAATAAAAGGAAATCAGAAATGGCTGACTACATCAGAAAGATGGTCTTTTGATTGCACAACAGATCACTGGATAATGTGTACAGAATAAATTGAGTAGTATTTTGAAGTGAATGAAATAGCCAATGAAAAGCAAGTACCAGTGTTTCTGCGTATAATAGGAGGAAAAACAAACAGTTTGCTTAGAAGTTTAGTTGTTCCAACCAAACCAGCTGAAATGAGCTTTGCTAATATCATGAATGTAATGCAAGAACACCAAGAACCAAAACCACTGTCGACTATAGAATGCCCAAGGTTTCATAAGCGAGGCAGGTAGTGTTGAGGAAACAGGCAGGCTACAGATGGATCTAGACAGATTAGGAGAATGGACAAGACACTGGCAAATGAAATACGTTGGAAAATGAAAGGTCATTCAGTTTTGTAGTAGAAATGAATAGATTATTTTCTAACTGTGCAGAAAACCCAAAAATCTGAGATGCAGAGTACTTGGGAGTCCTTGTGGAGAGCACCCTAAAAGTTAAATTGCAAGTTGAGTCGGTGGTGAGGAAGGCAAGGGCAATGTTAGCATTCATTTCAAGAAGTTGAGAATATAAAAGCAGGGGTGTGATGCTGAGGCTTTAGAAGGCACTGGTGAGGCCTCAGCCGGAATATTGTGAACAGTTGTAGGCTCTTTATCTAAGAAAAAATGTCCTGGCATTGAAGAGGGTTCAGGGGAGTTTCATAAGGATAATTCCGGGAATGAAAGGGTTATCATATGAAGAATGTTTGATGGATCTGGGTCTGCACTCACTGGAATTTAGAAGATGATGGGGGGGGGGTACCTTTTGAATATTGAAAGGCCTAGACAGAGTAGATATGGCAAGGATGTTTCCCATGGTGGTGGAGTCGAGGACAAAAGGGCACAACCTCAGGATAGAGAGGTGTCCATTTAAAACAGAGAGGCAGAGGAATTTCTTTAGCCAGAGTGTGCTGAATTTGTGGAATTTGTTACCACAGGCAGCTGGGTGTATTTAAGGCAGAGCTTGATAGGTTCTTGATTGCATATGGCATCAAAGGTTATGGGGAGAAGGCCAGGGAGTGGGGCTGAGGAGGGGGAAAAAAGGATCAGTTATGATTAATGGTGGAGCGGACTGGATTGGTCAAGTGGCCTATTTCTGATACTACGTCTTATGATCCTATGACCATATGGAATCAAAACGAAGGGGAGTCCATTTCTGTGTATGCGGCTGAATTGAAGAAATTGCTTGAGCATTGTCAATTCAGTGATGGGCTTAATGATGCCCTGAGAGGTCATTTAGTTTGTGGAATCTTATAAGAAAGCGTTTATAAACAGCTCCTAACTGAAGCACAGCTCACATTTAAAAAACAGTTGAAATTGCTGTATCCATGAAAACAGGAGTCAAAGACACAATTGAGTGGCAGTCAGAAATGAAAATAAAAGTGAACAATATTGCGATGTCCAACAAATTGTGCTCCTAAACACAAAGTACACTGTAGATGCTGTGGTCAAATCAAGACGTACAAAAATGCTGGATGAACTCAGCAGGTCGGGCAGCATCCGTTGAAAGAAGCAGTCAAGTTTTCGGGTCGAGACCCTTCGTTAGGACTGAGTCCTGCTATGTTCCAAGAGCCGAGCAATATGGCTTACATCAGAGTGAACAGCAAATTAATTAAAATGGAATTGGACAGGTCAGCTGTTTCAGACATTCCACAAATGAGCTTGAATGACATTTCGAAGATCTCAACTGAAGCCTGAAGATACCCAACTAAGAACTTACATTCCTGTGGAAATGACATTTGTAACAGTGAAATACAGCAAATAACAAGCCACATTGGGCTTGTATATGGTAAAAACAGGATGGCCAGCATTGTGGAGCCATGATTGGCTAATACAATTACAATTTAATTGGAGAGTCACCATTTGCTTGTCAGACTCCCCTCAACGGAGTCAAATGAGAGTGAATTAAGAAAGCTTTGGATGATGCCACAGCAATGATCAAGGATGACAAGGGAAAACTCAAACATATCAAGTGTAAAATAGTGTTAAATGAAAATGCTACACCCAAGTTTTACAAAGCCCACCCGGTTCTTGTACCATCTGTTATAAAGTAGCCAGTAAGCCAGATCGCATGGAGGCTAAAATTTGAATGGGACTCGTGGATATAGCAGTGGTCGCAGTCATCAAAGAGAATGGGCCTGTCAGGACCTGTGGTGATTTTCAAGTCACCATCAACCTAGTATTTAAAATAGATAACTACTCTCTGCGCAGGATAGAATCTATCTTTGCAAACTTTTCTGGAGGAAAACACTTCAGCAAAGTGGACTTAGCTGTGGCCTACCTACTGATAGAGATGAAAAAGGAGTCCATAAACATTCACAACGGTCTTTATTGCTATAAGAGGCTTATTTCTGGAGTAGCATCTACTCTGGCAGAAAGCTGTAAGACTGTCCAGGCACTCAGCGTTTCCTGGATGACATCATTGTTACCAGGGAGGATGACAATGAACATCTCTAAAATCTTAAAGCACGATGCAACAAATGTGAATTTTTTTAACCAATCAGGACTTACTGTAGTCACACCATTGATGCACAAGTTCACACAAATGTGCTAAGAAAATTTAAGCAGTGGTGGATGCCCCAAGGCCAAAGGGTGTGTCTCAGTTGCAGTCCACTTTATGATTTGTCAGCTACTATAACAAGTTCCTGCTAAACCTGGTGACTGTGCTCCAACCCTTGATCTCATTTCTACAGGTGAGGAACAACTGGCAATAAACAAAGCAGTATGAGGTGACTTTGAAAAAGGTAAAAAAAATGGTGATGTCAGACATTGTACTTACAGGTTATAACCAACATCGTCCAGTGAAGCTTGCTTGTGATGCCTCACCTTATGGAATAGGTGCAGTCATGTCACATGTTATGAGTGACGGAAGTGAGCACCCCATTGCCTTTGCATCACCTACCCTTACCACTGCAGGGAAAGAAGTATGCACATATTGACAGTGAGGTTTTGAGTCTGGTTAGGGGTGTAAAACATTTCAACTAGTACTTGTGTGGGACAGAGGTTACCCTCCTTACTGATCATCGCCACTGGTGTACATCCTCAATGCACAGAAGGGTGTCCCACTCACTGCAGCAGCACAAATGCAGAAACAGGCCCAGTACCTTGGAGGACACAATTATAAGATCAAATGCAAGAGGACAACCAATCATGGAAATGATGATCCATTGTCCCTATTACCCTTGGAAAAGGAAACACCTGAAAACTTTACAAAAGAGGATACGTCTCCTGATGTATTCTCCCTAATGCAAATCGAAAGTCTCTCTTTTACGGCAAAGGTGATCTAAAGGGAAACCAGAAAAGACCCCACTTTGCGTCATATTTTCATGGCCACCAACAAGGGCTGGAATGCGCGGCAGAAATTCTAGATTCCCGATTTTCACCAGCAACGGGATGACCTTGCCTTTCATGGAGGTTGCTTTATGTGGGGATTACGAGTTGTAACACCAAGCTGCAAACTGCAGTGTTGGAGGAGCTACATGCCAGTCATCTAGGCATGGTCAAAATTAAAGCCTTTCTTTGAAGCTTTGTCTGGTGGACTGGGATAGATCAGCAGATCAAGCAGCTCACCATGCACTCTTTGAGATGCCAATATATCCAGAAGATGCCAAGAGCAGCACCTCTCCATCCCTAGGAATGGCCTGCACTGCCTGGCAGAGGATTCATATAGATTATGCCAGACTATTCATGGGCACTAATTTTTTGGTAGTAGCGGATGCAGCTGCAAAGTTACCAGAAGTGTTCCCAATAGCCTCCACTACAGCCTCTCACAGTGATGTGCTGAGAAGTCTGTTCTCAAGTACTGATACCCAGAACACTTAATCAGTGTCAACAGACAATCATTTATAGCAGGACAGTTTCAGTTATTTCTGAAAATGAATGGAACAAGACATATTCCATCCGTAACGTACCAGCTAGCTACAAACGACTTGACAGAAAGGTTTTTCCAGAGCTTACCCAATGCCCTGCAAGCAATATTAGCAGAACACACTAAACTGACTGAGAATCAGAAGCTCACCAATGTCCTCCTTGCATATCACAATCTCGCACACTTCATAACCAACAACTCACCAGCTGTGCTGTTCCTGTGTCATCCCTTATGCTCAGGCTTGGATCTCCTCAAGCCCAATCTCAGAACAAGTTTGCAGGACAAACAGCCGAGACAAACTGAGGGCTCCTCAAACAAGGAGACGATGTTTTACTCCTGGATAAGCAGCCCTGGTGAGGGACCACAGAAGTGATCAAAAGTAGTACTGTGCAGAAGTCTTAGGCATCCTAACTAAATATAGATGCCAGACCTTTGCACAGTACTGTATAAGAAAAGGAAACTATTATTTAACTGAGTAACTATGTACTTAAATGAAATATAGAACAAATCATTTGCAGAACAAATCTGGACACTACCAGTAATACTGCAAGTACTATAAAACTGTGTATTAGTTTATAATAGTTGTCAACAAAGGAATTCAATGCTGCCATTTTCTTTTGACTGATGGAATGAACAAAATTGGTGCAGATATCTGGTGTAGATAATAGAATTCCTTCAAACAATGATTTCAACAAAGGTACCCTCCTAATAACACACACAAAATGCTGGTGGAACACAGCAGGCCAGGCAGCATCTATAGGAAGAAGCACTGTCGATGTTTCAGGCCGAGATCCTTCGTCAGGACTAACTGAAGAGAAAGATAGTAAGAGATTCGAAAGTAGTGGGGGGAGGGGGAAATGCAAAATGATAGGAGAAGACCAGGGGGGTGGGCTGAAGCTACGTGCTGGAAATGTGATTGGCAAAAGTGATACAGAGCTGGAGAAGAGAAAGGATCATGGGACAGGAGGCCTCGGGAGAAAGAACGGGGGGGGGGGGGGGGGCGGGGAGCACCAGAGGGAGATGGAGAACAGGCAGAGTGATGGGCAGAGACAGAGAAAAAAACAACTAAATATGTCAGGGATGGGGTAAGAAGGGGAGGAGGGGCATAAACGGAAGTTAGAGAAGTCAATGTTCATGCCATCAGGTTGGAGGCTACCCAGCCGGTATATAAGGAGTTGTCCTCCAACCCGAGTGTGGCTTCAGCTTCACAGTAGAAGAGGCCATGGATAGACATATCAGAATAGGAATGGGACATGGAATTAAAATGTGTGGCCACTGGGAGATCCTGCTTTCTCTGGCGGACCGAGTGTAGGTGTTCAGCGAAACGGTCTCCCAGTCTGCGTCGGGTCTCACTAATATATAAAAGACCACACCTGGAAGGACTCCTTTCCACAGGGATTGCTCCCTACGTGACTCTCTTGTCCACTCGTCTCCCCATCCCTTCCCACCCATCTCCTTCCTGGCACTTATTCTTGTAAGCAGAGTGTTACGTACCCCTTAACTGGGTCACTTACCAGCAAAGATAGAGAGGTCCGTTGAAGTCTGATGGTACTATTTTTAACAGTATTTATTGATAAAAATACACAAAAATAATATCAATGCAAACATAAGATAATATACGTCGTCAATACTAAATCTAAAAGCGTGGGTATAATAATAATCAATAAGAAATAGCTCTATCGTTGTCTAGGGGATAATGTATTGTCCGATGGAAATATAAAAGTCACTCAAGTTCATGCAGGCTGCAGCCTTTGGTTGGAGTCAAGAGAGAGAGTTTAAAACTTGCCCATTCCTTTTATGATGTCAATCCTTCGAGAGTCGTTGAGGCTGGTTTCTCCTTTGTTTTAGCGAAAGCCGTTCTTCCATGGTAAGGCCCACCAATTCCGAGGCAAATGGAAAAGGACACACGTGAGCTTTCCACCGGCTGTCGCTATTACACTGTCACAGGATTTCTAGCGTTTCTCCTGGTGCGTCTAAAGGGGTTGTTCCCCAGACTCTCTTTTATCCTGACTCACAGGGTCTCAGATGTCAATCAGGTCGGGATGATGCAATCCCTCAACCAACCCCCTCTGATCATTCCCTGAGGGCTTCCATGAAGTACAGTACTCAATACACAATTCCATCTCCAAGAGACAATGGTCGTTTTCCGTGGCTTTGTATCGCTGAGGGCCAGGACTTTCCAAACATCTCTCTCTCATTTCCTGGGTCTCCTGACCTGACTTAATAGCGATCTTGTGATTCTCAAAAAGGAGGGGGCTACTTTGGACCCTTCGGCCCCTCAGAGTTGGGCACAGGCGTAACAAGAGCAAGTGCTACACCTGCCCTTACACTTCCTCCCTCATCACCATTCTGGGCCCCAGGCAGTCCTTCCAGGTGAGGCAACAATGCTTCACCTTATAGATGCTGCCTGGCCTGCTGTGTTCCACCAGCATCTTGTGTGTGTTAATAGGAGGGTACCTTTGTTGAAATCATTATCGACTCCATGGCCTCCTCTACTGTCAAGATGAAGCCACACTCAGGTTGGAGGAACAACACCTTATATACCGGCTGGGTAGCCTTCAACCTGATGGCATGAACATTGATTTCTCTAACTTCCGTTAATGCCCCTCCTCCCCTTCTTACCCCATCCCTGACATATTTAGTTGTTTGTTTTTTTTCTCTCTCTCTGTTCATCACTCTGCCTGTTCCCCATCTCCCTCTGGTGCTCCCCCCACCTTTCTTTCTCCTGAGGCCTCCCATCCCATGATCCTTTCCCTTCTCCAGCTCTGTATCCCTTTTGCCAATCACCTTTCCAGCTCTTAGCTTCATCCCACCCCCTCCGGTCTTCTCCTATCATTTTGCATTTCCCCCTCCCCCCACTACTTTCAAATCTCTTAGTATCTTTCTCTTCAGTTAGTCCTGACGAAGGGTCTCGGCCCTAAACGTCGACACTGCTTCTCCTTATAGATGCTGCCTGGCCTGCTGTGTTCCACCAGCACTTTGAGTGTGTTTGAATTTCCAGCATCTGCAGATTTCCTCGTGTGTACCCTCCTAATCTTCATTTTTCATTGCAATATTCAAATGTTGTTGATACCTTCAAATTTTTCATAGTTCCTAACATGTAGTAAAATCATTTCATTTTCACTTCCAGCCAGAACACTTGAAACTACAGTGAGTAAAATGGTTCTAAATTGTCTTACTGCTTATTTCTCCCTCAACTAACAGTGACAGACTTTGCTCTTCTCTAACCACGTACACATATACGGAACTGACACTATTTCAGAAGTGTTCACTCTAAGCATGGCCACACAAGTGCACCTGACTGTCGCTGTTTGGCTATAGTATCCTGTCTTATTTAAGTGACATAGTGTCCTAAATAAATGAAGGGAATCACATTTGCAATCATGATTAATTTTTGTTATGGAAGAGTTGTCCCAAATAAGTGGCTGCCCAGATTAACCAAAATCTCCTGTAGTTCTATTCAAATCAAATATTGAAATGCTTTCCTGACAGTATAAGAATTCTAAACTACTCACAGAAGAATTGTGCAAGAAGTTCCCAAATCATTTTTTCATTGTGAACTTTTGTCCATGATTGTAAAACCAATTGCTTATGTTTTGCCGTTATACTATAAGCCTGAAATTAGCTTAACAACAAATGAAAAAGATAATCTAAGAAATTTTGCTCATTGCTGATGTCACAGGACAGTGAATTGTTTTACCAGCAGAAAGACAACTTACAGTAGGCCATCGTTTGCTAAAAGTCACTTCCATTCAGCTTCATTCATAAATGATACATCAGCATCCATAACAAAGACCCCCACCATCCAGGCCACACTCTCTTCTAGCACCTGCCATCAAGCAGGAGGTACAGGAGCCTCAAGAGCCACATCATCAAGTTCAAGACAATTATTACCCCCTAAACACCAGATTCCTGAACCTGTGTGGATAATGTCACTCACTTCAACACTGAAATGATTCCACAACCCATGGACTTACTTTCAAGCACTCTACAACTCATATTCTCAGTATTATTTAATTACATATTTGGTTATATATTATTCATCTTCATTTTTGTTTTTGATTTGCACAAATTCTCTTCTTTTGCACATTGCTTGTAAGTCTTTTTGTGTAGTTTATCGTATCTTTTTGTTCTACTGTGAATGCCTGCAAGAAAACAAATCTCAGCATAGTATATGGTGACATACATCTATCTTGATCGTAAAATTACTTGGAATTTGATATCCGAAGCAGTATAATTCCATGAAATCAGCCAAAAGACAATTAATCTTAACTTTGCCACCAGTGAATTAGCAGAGGAGGCTCTGTGACATTGCTTTGTGCTGTATTTCATCAGTATGTGCCATTTGTGAATAATGCAAACAGTGAGACCTAACTCACCCTGTTAGGTTTCTTGCCAGCAAGATAACTGGATCCAACAGGTAATGAAAGTGAATGCTCCTTTCTTTGACTTTGTACGTCAGGAAAGAGGATACAACTCTGTGTGTGTGTGTGTGTGTGTGTGTGTGTGTGTGTGTGTGTGTGTGTGTGTGTGTGTGTGTGTGTGTGTGTGTGTGTGTGTGTGTGTGTGTGTGTGTGTGTGTGTGTGTTTGTGTTTGTGCCCTGATTTTTGCAAACAGCTGAAATGGAAAGCAACATACAGACACCTTTGACTTTACATTCCTCGTTCTTATCATTAACATTATCATTTCACCAAGGTCACAATGTAAATGCCATTACAAAATAGGCATGGCAGCACTTCTACTTTCTTAGATGCTTTTGAAGATTCAGCACATCATCTAACACTTTGAAAAGTTCTATAGATATGTAGTGAAGAGTATACTGACTGGTTGCGTCACAGCCTGGTGTGCAAATACCAACTTCTTGAATGGAACATCCTACAAAATGTAGTGGATATGGCCCAGTCCATCAGCTATTACCTTTCAACCATCAGACTTTTGAACAAGAGAGGATAACTTCACTCACTCCAACACTAAACCATTCCCACAACCTGTGGACTCACTTTCAATGACTCTTCATCTCGTGTTCTCTATACTTTGTGCTTATTTATTTAGTATTATTATTTGATTTATTTTCCAATTTTTTACATTTGCACAGATTGTTGTCTTTTGCACACTAGTTGTTTGTCTGTCTTGTGTGTGTGGTTCTCCATTGATTCTATCGTGTTTCTTTGTACTCACTCTGAATGCGGGGTAGTATATGGTTACGTATAGATACTTGGCTAATAAACTTGCTTTGAACTTTAGATACTTGTAGATTGCAGGTGTTTCCTGATCTATTTCACTGAATATGTAGAAATGGAAACATGACTGAACTGTGAATACAGTGGTATGATGAGTCCTGGTTTCTATCAGCTTAAAGTCATGAGCAACCAGCAGCTACACAGCTCCTGATGAATGGTCTCACCCCCAAATTTTGACTCTATTCTTCTTCATAGGTGTTGCCTGACCTGCTGAGTTCCTCCAGCATTTTATGTGAGCTTTACAGCTCTTTCTGCATTGTGAGATCCTTTGCAGCATGGAAGGCAGTGAGGTGATCTTACAAGTCTATTAGGATGCACTCAGTCTTTTTCCCAAGAGTTGAGGAATCAAGAACTAGAGAACATACATTTAAGATGTCAGGAGAAAAAAAATTAATAGGAACTTAAGGAGAAATTTTTAAAAACACAAAGTGTGGTTTATGCATTTGTTACGTGCCATGTGGTATGGTGTAGGCGATCATTGCCTTTCCATGACCATGATTGTTCTTTGCAAGCTTTGCTACAGAAGTTGCTTGCCATTGCCTTCCCCTGGGCAGTGTCTTTACAAGACAAGTGGCTCCAGCCATTGTCAATACTCTTCAGAGATTGTCTGCTAGCTGTCAATGGCTGAAAACCAGGACTTCTGATAAACACAAGCTCTTCACACAACCATCCACCACCTGCTCCTCTGCCTTCACATGACCCTGATCAGGGAGTTAAGCAGGTGCTACACCTTGTCCAAGAGTGACCTTCAGACTAGCAGAGGGAAGGAGTGCCTTATACCTCCTTTTATATCTCCACACCACAATCCAAAAAAGTGCAGCATGAAATGAACTGCCAGAAGAAGTGGTTGAAGCAGGAACAAATTTTAAAAGACATTTGGACATCAGATTGGAAAGTCCAAAATACAAAATACTGGAGCAACTCAGCAGATCAAGCAGCATCTATGGAGGGGAACAAACAGTTGATGTTTTGGTCCGAGACTCCTCATCAGGCCTCATTCCACAATGTCAACTGCTTATTTTCCTCCATAGATGCTGCCTGACCTTCTGAATTCCACCAATATTTTCTGAGTTGCTCTGGATTTTTAGCAACTGCAGAATCTCTTGCATTTATGCAGGTGTGTTTTAGCCAAATCATAGGGTATATTTAAAGCATAGTTTGATAGGATCTTGATTAATAATGGTGTCAAGATGATAGGAGAACAGGGTTAAGAGGGATTATAAATCAACCATGGTGAAATGACGAAGCAGACTAAATGATTTGAATGACCTAATTATGTTCCTATGCCTTATGGCTTGGAAAGATTTATACCAGGGGTTCCCAATCTTTTTTATGCCATGGACCAAGACCATTAAACAAGGGATCCTTGAATCCCAGGTTGAGAACCCCTGGTTTTGAACCATTCTTTATCTTAGGTTTCCAGTATCTGTAGTTGTTTTATTTTAAATTTTCATTTATTGTAACATTCTGAATGATCACACTTTTCAGTCATTGGAAACCCTCGTTTAGAAAGTTATGGGCCAACATTGGCAAATGGGACTGGCTTGGATGGGGCATTTTCATTGCCACAGACCAGTTGGACTAAAGATCATATTTCTGTGCTGCATGACTCTAAATTCACAACTATCTGTCTCCCTGTCATCATATGCTTAGGAAGCAGGACTGGAGAATTGGAAATGTGATCTAACAATAGAAGGTAAAACCAATTACTATTTCAAATGACAATGGAGAAAACAGAAACCTGGTCAATGAGAACTGAGCCCTATCCAACAAAAGCAAGGGTGTCTTATCAAACACGCAGTATTCCTTGGAAAAATTTGTGATCACTTTTAGAGAGTCAACCTCTTACCAATAAAAAAAAACATCTGCAGCTGCTGGAGATCCAAAGCAATATGCACAAAATGCTGGAGGAACTCAGCAGCATAGGCAACATCTATGGCAAAGAGTTATCAGCCAATGCTTCAGGCTGATGAATGGTTTCAACATGAAACATCAACAGTTTACTCTTTTCCACAGATGTTGCCTGACCTGCTGAGTTCCTCCATCATTTTGTGGGTGTTGTTCTTCCTAATAACTCAGCTTTGTTCATCTTGATGTGATGTACAAACCCACAAATACGACGAGTCTAATTTGCTTCTTATACTCAATCCACAACATGATAGGGAGGGAATTGAAGTGTATCTACGAGAGTAAACAGAGCTTGAAGTGAGAATAAATTGGTGAAATGTGTGGTGCTGGCGGCTGTGGGTAATGGAGGAGGGAGGTTTCCAATTCCTAACTTGTTGCTTAGCATCTGAAATTCATCTCAATGGCAGAGTGAAGTTGCACAGGGCTTTGCAAATGAAGATTGTGATGTTGAGGTTGAAAGTCTGGTCTCAACAATGCAACAACACCCTAAGGTAATTCACAGTTTATGAAGTACTTCTGAAGAGTACAATGCCAGGATGCACAATGTAAGATCCCATAAGCACCATAAGCTTCCATAAGCTTCAGTTTCTGTGAAGCTGGAAGAACTAAATATTTCCTCAGGTCCCATTCTGCTGCAGAACAGTGTGAGAGATCTTCTGTATACCTCTGAGAACATCTTGGCTGATCAAATCCTCTGTACAACAGCCTAATGATCAATCATAAACTCAAGGATTGCAGATGCTAGAAATCCAGAACAACCACCACAAAAGGCTGGAGGAACTCAGCAGCTCAGGGCAGAGTCCATGGAGGGGAATAATCTGTCAAATTTTTGAGATGAGGGAAGAAGCTAGAATAAAAGGGTGGGGGGGGGGCAGTTGGTGTATTACAGTGGTCCCCAACCTCCGGGCCGCGGATCGTTACCAGGCCACGATGCATGCAGGGGTGCAGCAGTAGCCGGCACGCACTCAGCACATCTTTAAGAAAAAAAGCCAAGATAAAAGATGGGCAAACGCCTCTGATCTGGGCCGACATCTACGTGCCAGGCAGCACCTAATTAATTAGTTTGTTTATTTTGGCTTTTTTCTCAAAGATGTGCTGGGTGCATTCCACCTACTGCTGCACCCGCGTCCGCGGCCCGGAGGTTGGGGACCACTGTATTCCAAGCTGGCAGCTGTTAGGTGAAGCTAGGTGAGGGGGAGGGACATTGGTGGAGGATAGAGGTATAGAGTGAGAAACTGGGAGGTGATAGTGGAAATGGTGTGTTTCTCCTCACCTAGATTCACCTATCACCTACTAGTTTGTACTCCTTCCCCTTCCCCACACCTGCTTATTCCGGCTTCTTTCCCCTTTCTGTCCAGTCCTGATAAAAAGTCTGGACTGAAAAATATCAGTCAGCACTGCAGCTGGCCAGCAAGTACAGATATCACTGCTATGCTTGTGCGCACATACAGGCACATAGGGGCCAGTTTACTGTGCCTCTCCAAATGAAATTATCCTACATTTTTTGGCATTTCTTCACATGCTTTTCCTTGTCAATTCTAAGTACAGAAAGCTCGAGCGAGACCCCAACCTTTCGATTCTGAAGTGGAGGTTTTCCTAACTGAGTCACAGCAAACACGCTGGAACAAACAGTTTTCTTCGTGATTGCTCATTAAGCAACTACTTTCAGAAAATAAACAGGCTGTAGGTTTTCTTCCTGTTGCAAAATGTTCCTCATTAATTCAGTCAAAGCCACAAATATGAAGCATGTTGACACATTGAAAATGCTTGAGGAACTCAGCATGTCAGGCAGCATCTATGGAAAGCAACAATCTACCTTTACCAGGTCTTGATAAAAGTCTCAGGCCAAAACGTTGACTGCTTATTCCTTTCCTTAGATGCTGCCTGACCTGCTGAGTTCCTCCATCATTTTGTGTGTGTTACTCTGGGTTTCCAACAACTGCAGAATCTCGTGTGTTTATCAGAAGGAGGTTGCTGTGATACCTCATGAAAATGAATCAAACTTGCAGGAATATCACATTACGGCAATTGTTCATTATAATGCCCAATTACTGAGCAAATGAATATGACTGGCAGTCATTAACCACTGACTGATAATTACTAGGTGTAACTTTCTGTTGCATCTTCAATAGTCAAATGAAATAATTTCATTATCGTCATGGGGAGTGAGAGAGCGCAAGACCAGCGTGGTGAAGCAAGAACCATTGAGTCACAAATCAATGGCTTGTAGCACAGATGCCATACTATTGTACAGCTTGAAAACAGGCCATTCAGCCCACCGAGCTGTGCTCACCATCAAACACTTACTTACATTAATCCATTTTGTTCTGCAGCTTACTCATCAACCGCCTTAGATTTTACCACTCACCAGTATATAAGGTATAATTTACTGTGACCAACTAACCCACAACCACGTTTATTTAAAATTTTACTTAGAGACACAGCACAGTAACAGTCCCTTCTGGCCCAATGTTCCCAATTAGACCCACGTGATCAATTGACATTCTAACCCTTACGTCTTTGAAATGTGGAAGAAGGCCAGAGCATCCAGAGAAAGTCAGCCAGTCACAAGCAGAACGTACAAACTCATTACAGATGGTGACAAGAATTTGACCCAGGTCACTGGTGCTGTATTAACAATACGCTCACTGCTACGCTACGCTTAGCCACACCTTTGGGATACGAGAGGATGAAAGCCACAGAGTCACAAAGAGATCCTGGAAATTTCCTATGAACTGAGCTAGTGGTTAGGATTAAACCTGTGTTACTGCAGTTATGAAGCCACAAATCTACTGGCTGTATTGCTGTGCTGCATAACATCTTCCTCACCAGAAACTACTGGACAATTTAATAATGCGGAATAGGCTGTAGCCATTTTACTAGGTAAGGAGGTACCTAATAAAGTGACCACAGCATGTACGTCTGTGCCTTTGTGAATGTAGCTCATCCACTGCAAGCTTCAACATGCTGTACGTTCAGAGATGCTCTTCTGCACATCACTGTTTGATTTGCTGTCGCCTTTCTGTCACCTTGAACTAATCTGCTCATTCTCCTCTGACCCCTTTCATTGATGAGGCATTTTCACCCATAGAACTGCCTCTCACTGTCCTGTTGAACTGTTCCAGCCCAGAACGTCGACTGTACTTTCCATAGATGCTGCCTGGGCCTGCTGAGTTCCTCCTGCATTTTGTGTGTCTCACCAGATGTTATTTTATTTTTGCACCATCCTCTGTAAACTCTAGAGACTGTAGTATGAAAATCCCAAGGGATCAGCATTTTCTGAGATACTCAAACCACCTCAACTATCATTCCGCATCCAAAGTCACTAAGATCAAATTTCTTCCCCGTTCTGATGTTCTGTTTGAACAACAACTGAATCTCTTGACTGTGTCTGCATGTTTTTATGCATTGAGTTGGTGCCACATGATTGGCTAATTAGATATCGGCATTAACAAGCTGGTGTACCGAATCAGGTGGCCACTAAATGTATAGCTCGCGAGCTGTTACTTTATTCAACAAGGTCAGGTACATTATGTTCTTCTTCCAATTACAAATCTCACTTTATGGCAAAATATTTACTTTACATTAAGAGTATTTCTATACTTTGACATTGCTTAAAATGAACAGATCCTACATGGTTTGGTGTGGAACCATTCCCAGTAACAACAGATTGTTTCAAATATTCAGAGCAGGCACACAGTGCACAAGTTTTAAAAAACACAGTGCTGACTACGTTATAAATGGAGAAACATTTATATTAATTCGATTTTTTAGAGTGGGAGGGAGGGGGGGGAGAAGAGAGAGAGAGAGAGAGAGAGAGAGAGAGAGAGAGAGAGAGAGAGAGAGAGGGGGGGGGGGGAGGGAGGGAGAGTGAGAGAAAACATCCTGATTGGTCTCTCTTTGTGCTAAAGTAGACCTATCAGTTTTCTCTGTGGGCGGGCTTGACAGTCGACCTCTCTCTCTTTCATTGTCCATCAGTTCAGTTTAATGTCCTGCTGCGCCATGGCAGAGTGTTCCAAAACAAGAAAATATAAAACATACTTCTTGACAGACTATACTAAAGTGTATCCCTGCCTAATAGGGGTAAAAAATAATGACACTGTTGCTCGCTGCACTGTTTGCAACAGTGATTTTCTATGGGGCGTTAAATGACTGTAAAAGACATACTGAGGTGAGTTTAACAGGTGTCATTCATTTATTAGCATAGCTAATGTTATTTAAACTAGCTGGCTAGCTGCTAAGGAGCTACTCTATTGATGTCCTATGTGATGAGGCCAAATTCCCTGTAGACTATGTCACAGGATCCAGCTCATACCGGGCCATCAAGTTTCCGGATGGTACAACAGTGGTTTTCCTCATCAATATTGAGATAGAGGCAGAGTACAGAGAGGGAGTGGAGCAACTACTGGATTGGTGTGAGAAGAACAACCTATGTCTAAACATGGAGAAGGCCAACGAAATCATTGTGGACCTCAGGAAGGTGCAGATGAACCATCCTCTTCTGCAAATACATGATTCCTCCGTAGACAGAGTTAAGTGTAACAAGTTCCTGGGAGTTGGCATCACAGATTACTTCACCTAGTCCCTTAATATCACCTCCTTGAACAAGAAGACACAGCAGCACCTCCGCTTCCTAAGGAGATTGAGGGAAATGAAGCTCCCTCCCATTCCCCCATTTTAACTCAATTTTACAGGAGAAACATTGTGACCATCTTGACAGGTTGCATCTCCATCTGGTATGGATGCAATCAAGCATCCTCTTTAACTTTCTACCATCAGGCAGGAGACTCCAATGCATAAAGACAAGAATGGTCAGGATGGGAACAACTTCTTCCCTCAGGCCACTTAGGCTTCTGAACTCCCTGCCATATCTCAGTCAAAGTGTCACTGGTTAATCTGTTCCATACCTTACAGTATTTAATTTATGCACTTTGGTTTGTTATTTATGTGTGATTCATCTATAGTTTTTACACCTATCTTCATAAGTTATCGTGTTTAACCTTGGGTTTGGAGAAACGTTGTCTCATTTCTATATACATTTTATAGTTATATGTGTTATATACATGTATGTAACTAAATGACTATAAACTTGACTTGACTTGACATTGACATTCTATAACCGAGGCACACACCAAAAACTATTGATTAGTACTGGGTTAGTTGTGAGGTAGAGGCGCAAGATATAAAATTTGGAGAACTCAAGGTAAACTTAGAATCAATTCCAATCAAAGGAAATGAGTTCTTCAGCAAAAATAAAACATGGTCACCAACAACATTAACACAGCAAAAATTCAAAAGTCTCACCTAGAAGGAGAGTACATTTAAGTGTTTCTGAAGCTGTCAGTATTGACTTAACCTTAATTGTAGATGGCTTCTGAAAATGTAAGAATTTAAGCATTTCCTGGAATATGAGAGAAGTCTTCTGTAAATAAAATTAACCATGAATCTTTTTACAAGCAATTATTTGGAATATGGTTACAGAATATTCCTACATGGAAGACAAATATTTCAATTGGATATTACAAAGTGTGATTGAGTCCACCCTATAAGGTTTAATTGTTTATGATCAATAAAATTAATAGGCCTAATGCTAATTGTACTTATTTTTTGTTCTTTTATACTTCTCTTCTAATATTTGTATGCTGTATATCTGTGCACTTCAAATACTACTAATCTCCTTTGGGATCAATAAAGTATCCCTCTATCTATCTCTTAATGTCTGGATCCTGATTTTTCTGACTCACTACACTCACTCATCTCCCACACTTAACTTCTGTGCCCCTATAGGATTGATTGAGCTGCAGGTGAGTTCCACGAGGAAGAGGAGAACACATGTACAGAATAAGCCTGTCTGTAGGCCCTAGGCTGGGGGGATGCCTTGACTACTTTTGACAACCCGTCAAATGATTTTTGTCTAATTATTGTTATATGACTCTGATAACGAAGATGTACAGTACTGAGCAAAATTCTTTGGCACATATATATAGCTAGAGTGCCTAAGACTTCGCACAGTGCTATATTCATCAAAGTGGAGCTGAGTGCAGGTTTGTAAATCTGGTAGGAACAAAGGATGTTGGGAATTGCCAGGGTTGAGCTCCATGGGAGGAGTTTTGTATAGGTGGCAAAGAAGGAATGCCAGGGTGAGGGGTGGCACAGGTGCAGACACACACAGCCCTAAGGCACCAGATAAGGTCATTTGATCCCAAACAATTGGTTTATTGATTATTACAGAATGCCTCTCTGGTGCTTCCTGTTCCCTCCGCTCTCCCTTCCTCTCTTCCCACCCTTGGTCTACAATACAGACCCATATCAGAATCAGGTTTATCATCACTTATGTCATGAAATTTGTTTTTTTTGTGGCAGAACAGTGCAAAACATAAAATTACTACCGTACTGTAATATAAAAACAAAATAAAAAAAATGTTTTACGTTGAACTGTTTTCATCGACTAGAAATTAATTAAGAGTAAAAAGATAAGTGTAAGAAAAAGAAAAGAAATTAACAAAACTTAATGGAGACGTAAGAGCCTGCACATGCTGGAACCTAGAGTAAAAGAATTAATCCCAAACCAAAATGTCAGTTGTCCATTTCCCTCCACAGATACTGCCTGGCCAGCTGAGTTCCTCCAGCAGCTCATATTCATATACAACTTTTGCATACAAAATTATGAGGAGTAAAGATAGGGTAAATGCATGCTGGTTTTTCTACCGAGGTCATGGGTCAAGGGAGAAAGTGAAGTATTTAAAGGGAACATGAAAGAGATCTTCTTTACTCGTAGGGTGGTGAGAGCGTGGATCGAGCTACCAGCGTAAGTGGTGGATGTAGGCTTGATTTCAACAATTAAATGAAATTTGCATAGGTACATGCTTGGCAGGTTCCATGAGGAAGAGGCTACATAGGCTACATGGCAGGTTCCACGAGGAGGGCTATGGTCCTGTGCAGGTCCATGAAACTAGGAGGGGAACTGGTTGGGTCTGTTATCAAGAAAGAAGTGGAGAGCCTTGAAGCTTTCCTGATGGCTGACAGAAGTGTACAAGGACTAGACGTCACTGGTGAAAGTGCAGAGGTCATGGTTGGGGAACAGGAAGCTGTTGAAGTGGGGTAGAGCATGTGAAGTGTCACGGTATGATCAACAAGGAACTTCTGTTCCACACAAAATAAAATTAGAACTGACTTGACTCGAGCATTGCACTATTTGTGAATAGTGCTTGCAATCAGCAAAAAGGCCATTGCATGAACTATTGATTGAAAGTCAGAAGTCTATTATGAGTTTTATTATGCCAACTGAGGAGTTTAGAATGAAGTAATTAAATAGGCCCACAACATAAAGTCCAGAAAATAATTGCCAATGGTGTCAAAACTGACGTTCACAGACAAAATAAATTAATTAATGCTCTCTAAGGAATGAAATTAGCCATCCATACCAGATCTGGTCTCCAAGTACTTTAGAACAAATAATGCAGTTGAAGTGGAACACACACAAAATGCTGGAGGAACTCAGCAGATCAGGCAACATCTCTGGCGAGGAATAAATAGTCAGTGTTACAGGCTGAGACTCTTCATCAGGGCATTATTCCTCTCTATAGAAGCTGCCTGACTTGCTGAGTTCCTCCAGAAATTTGGGTGAGTTGCTCAAGGGTTATAGCATCTCCAAACTCTCTTATGTTTACTTGGCTCAATTGACTAAGCATGCCTCTGAGTTGAGAGGCTGAAATGTCTGCCTTGTCAGTGATGTCCCCACTCCAAAATGAATTAACAGAAAACAAAATAGCCAATGCAGAACTCTCCATTCATAATTCACATCAAGTGCTGGAAATATTTAGCAGCAAGTCAGGCAGTATTTGTGGAGAATGATGAAGAATTAACAACTCAGGTTGAAGGTCTTGCACCAGAACGTGGAAGATTTGGAAGCCAAATGTGTAGTACATTGCAGAGAGGAGTGACAGGCAGAGAGATCAAAGACAAGGTCTTTGTAAGGGTAAAGACCAAGAAAGAAGTGACGCAGATTGTGACGGTATTCACTGATAGAGTGTGGTTAATGCTCGATTGTTGTAGCTGATATGCCTGCGGGAGGGGGGGGGGGGGATTGTAAATATAAGATGATGAATTAGAAAGAGGAAAGGAAACAGTGTTGTTGAGCAGATTTCAAGTTCATAACTCCATAAAAGTGGTTACATATATTGATAAGGTGGTTAAGAGTGCATATAGCATGCTGGCCTTTATTATTTGAGGCACTGTGTTCAAAAGTCACGAAGTTGCAGCTTTATAAAACACTAGTTAGACTGCATCTGGAATATTGCAATCAGTTCTGGTCACCCCATTAGTGAAAGGACGTTGAGGCTTTGCAGAGGGCACGGAAGAGCACTGCCTGGACTGGAGAGCGTGTCATACAAGGTGACGATGGGTTGTTTACTCTGGAGTGGCGGAGGCTGAGGGGAGATCTGATAGAGGTTTAAAAGATTGTGCCAGGCACAGATAGACAGACAACTTTCTTTCCAGAGCTGTAATGTCTGAAGCCAGAGGGCATGCATTGAAGCTGAGAAGGGTTAATTTCAAAGGAGATGTAAGAAGCAAGATTTTTTTTAGCATAGAGAGTGGCGAGTCCCTGGAATGTGCTGCCTAGGGTGGTGGTGGTAGAGCCAGGTACACTAGACTTTCAAGAGACATTTAGACAGGCACATGACTGTGAGGAAAATGAAATATTAATATTCAGGAAAAGGAAATTTGGAAAATGAAACAAATATCATGCAGGTAGAGGGGATTAGTTTAGTTAGCTATTTGATTATTAATTAATCGATTCAGTGTAACTTTATGGGCCAAAGGGTCTGTTCCTGTGCTGTACTGTTCTATGTTCTACGAAACATATCATCGGAAATTTTTGAATTCAATGTTACACCCTGAGGACGGTAGTGTGCTTGACCACATTGATAAGATGTTTGTGCCTATGTTGAGTTTGTTAAACAGTGTGTGAAGACAGATATTCGAGTGAGTGTAATGGAGAATTAAAACGATGGCTCGTGGTCAAACATTGCAGACTGAAAAGAGCAACTTGCACAATGTGCAGGAGGAACTCAGCACGTCAGGCAGCATCAATGGAGGGAAATGAACTGTTGATGTTTTGAGCTGAGATCACTCAATTGGAATTACAACTGCTACTGCTTTATTCAGGTGGCGAAGTCACGATAGTCTCTACCAAAGGAGGTAAAAGGTGTTCCTCCTCTCTGCTAGCCTGCAGGTCATCATGGGCAAGATGTAGCACCTGCTTGGGCCCCAGTCAGGGTCACATGAAACCATAGGAACAGGTGGTGGATGGTCATATGAGCAGATGGTGCATATCACCAGTCCTGGTTGTGCAACCAGTGACAACAGGCAGATAACATCTGAAGAGTAGTGATAATGGCTAGGGTCATCCATCCTGTAAAGACTAATTGCCCAAAAGAAGGCAATGGTTAACCACTTCTGCAAACAAAATTGCCAAGAATAATCATGTTGACAAATCATGATTGTCCTCGTCATATGTGACAGCACATAATGATTGTGGTAACTGGTTTATTCTTGCCACGTGTACCAAGCTTCAATGAAAATCTAGTCTTGCACAGAGATCAGATCATTATACAGATCATTAAGGTGGATCGAGGTAAAGTGCTAAAAATGCAGAATAAAGTGTAGCAGCTGAAGAGAAAGTGCAGTGCAGTTCATTTTACATTCAGTAGCTACATTATTAGGTACCGGTGACCACTGATTGTAGGTTTGTGTCTTCTGATCTATAGCCCAGCAACTTCAAGCTTTGACATGCTGCGTGTTCAAAGATGCTCTTCTGCACATTAATGTTATCATGAATGGTTATTTGAGTTGTTGTCACCTTCCTATTAGCTTGAATCAGTCTGGCCATTCTCCTCTGACCTTTCTGGGTAATGAGGCATTTTGTCCACAGCATGCTGGCCTAGTATTTAGCACAATGCTTTACAGTACCAAAGACACAAGTCCATTCCCTGCAGTTGCCTGTAAGGAGTTTGTACATTATCCCCGTGACTGTGTGAGATTCCTCTGGAGGCTCTGGTTTCCGCCCACAGTCCAAAAATGTACTGGTTGGTAGATTAATTTGTCATTGTAAATTGCCTATGATTGGGCTCGGATTATATCTGAGGATTGCTGGGCAGTGCAGTTTGAAGGGCCTATTCCATACTGTCTGTCAACAAATAAATAAAAACTATATAAAGCTGGATGTTTTTCTTCTTTGTATCATTTACTGTAAACTCTGGAGATCATTGTGCATGAAAATCTCAGGAGACCAACAGTTTCTGAGATAGTCAAACCACCCCGTAACTCACCACCAACTACTCCACAGTCAAAATTACTTAGATCACATTTTTTCCTCATTCTGATGTTTGATCTGAACAACAACTGAGCCTCTTCATCACACCTGCATTGTTTTATGTATTGAGTTGCTGCCACAAGATTGGCTGATTAGCTATTTGCAGTAATGAGCAGGTGGATAGCTGTATCTAATAAAGTGGCCATGGAGTGCATGAGTATTGCTCATGATTTCCAGCATCTGCAGAATCTCTTGTGTGTCTGGATTGAAAAGAGGTGTTCTCCAGTGTATATGATATAATCTGATTTTATTTTTCCCACTGCAGAGGAGACTATCTTGTGCTAAATGGAATAATGCAAAATTCGATATGTAAGTTAATTGCTTTTTCAACGGGGACATCTGGGGTTCCTGGACTGTTTGGGAAGGGAAGAGTTAAAGAGGCAGAGTTGAACAGCCAGCAGCTGTATGTGAAAAAGCTGTGAGAATGGGAAGTGCCAGTAGAAGGGGAAGTGAGGCTGAAAAAGTACAAGGGGAAAGGAGGTGAACGTGTATCTTGCAGTGACCAACTTTGTAGGAAATGTTCAAGGGTGATTCTTTGAATGGGGAAGTTGTGTGGTTTAGGATTAAAGATGAGGACCAGAGGAAACCATTCCTTGCTCTGGGTGAGAGGGGAATGTCAGAATTAAAACATCCCCCTCTCAAGATTGCCACAAAGCATGCTTCACAACAGATAAAAAGAAGAAAAATGTAAGACTGTAGATACTCCATAGGCCACAGAGCATCTGTGGAAAGATTCTGCCTTACCAACTGAAAATCTTCAGCATTTTTTGTTCTTAATTTGGGTTTCCAGCATCAGCGGTTTTGTGCATTTTAAAACAGATAATTGTGAGTTCCAGGAGCCCAAAACACTATTTGCATCTTCAATTACAAAGGTTCCTTTGGTTTTTTGTCCCTGAAAACTACCAATCACAGAACCAGGTTCCAAAATATCAATGGTAGATACATATTCCTGAAGAAAGGATGCCTACCTGTTTCATTGATAATATGAGGCTGAAGCTGAGGTTTGAAGAGGAATTGAATGGAAAAATAATGACACAGGCCAAGGATCATCCTTACAGACTCAATATTCTCTACTTTCTTAGAAGCTTGAGGAAATTTGGCATGTCATCATAGACGCTGATAAACTTCTACAGATGTACAGTGGAAAGCACTCTGACTGGATGCATCACAGACTGGTATGGAAATTCCTATGAACAAGAATGCAGACTACAGAGTGGTGGGCTCAGTTAGTTCCATCATGTGTATGACACTGCCCACCGTTAAGGACATCTACAAGAGACAATTTCTCAGAAAAGTGGCACCCATGGTTAAGGATTCTCCCTCACCCACCACTTGGGCCCTGCCCTTGTCTCAGGTGGCCTCAGGTACAGGGGCCTGAAGATCCACATCTCACGGTTCAAGAACAGTTTCTTCCCTAGTGTCATCAGGTTCTTGAACCAACCTGAAAAGCACTAATTCCACTTTGGACTATACTACCGTCAGCTTGCACTCATGTCATTCTATTTTTGTTTATCTTGGCGTGCAAGTCATGCATAATTTATGTTAATTTATGTAATTTATACATTGTCGTGTTTGTAATGTTCTTTGCTTCTGCTGCAAAAAGCAAGTTTTCATGGCCTTGATATTCTAGGTATTATGCCCATGACAATAAACCAGAACTTGACTTGAACACGAGCCTCACACTGAGCTCATGAGCATCTCTCAAAGGCTGCCAAGAGGTTTCTCTCTTATTTGAACTTAATAGTTTTAGCTGTTAATCAAATAATAATTGCTTTCCACACTTATGATCTTCACATCCACGGACAAACTCCTGTGTGATCTGATATTGGCGAGATTCACCCCCCACTTTGCAGATTGCTGACTCAGAATTCAAAAAGCCTGACTACAGGCTCCTCAGAGTTCCACAGTGTTTATTTCCTTCCTTCGCAGTCTGCAAACTTAAGGGCATAAAGTTTCCTGTCGGTGAACTGCACCAAGCCACATCATTATTGATTTGGATACTAAAACTCTATACGTAATCTTCCATGCACATGACCTTGATGGATAACTTCACTCATTCAATTCTGCACTGATCCTACAATCTACAGGATCCCTTTCAAGGACTCTACAACTCATGTTCTCTGTTTTTTTTTGCATACTTTGTCTTCTTTTGCACATCGGTTGTTTGTCAATCTTTGTTTATACATAGTATTTTTGAGTATTTTTGTAAATTCTATTGCATTTCTTTATTTGTCTGTAAATAAACAGAGAAGATAAAAACACAGAACACTACAGCCCATATGTTCCAACTTTTAAACCTACTCTAAAATCAATCCATATAGACCTCCACCTTTCCATCATCTGTGTGCCTAACAGGTTCTAAAAGGTACCTAAATGTATCTGCCTCTAACACCACCCTTGGCAAGGCATTCCACACACCCACCACTCACTGTGTAAAAAAAATTAATTCTGACATCCTTTATACTTCTCTCCAATCACTTTCAAATTATGCCCCCTTGTATTAGCCACTTCCACTCAGGGAAGAAGACTCTATCTATCAAGTCTAACTATGCCTGTCATCATCCTGTATATCTCTATCAAGTCACCTCTCATCCTCCTTCGCTCCAAAGAGAATATCCCTAGCTGGCTCAGCCTATCCCCATAAGACAGGCTCTTTTTTCCAGGCAGCATCCTGGTGAGTTATCTCCAAAACTTCCATATCCTACAAATCTCAAGGTAGTACAGTGGCATCCGGCTCTTTGGGACACATCCTGAACAGTATATTGTACCCCAGTTAAGCGGCTGCCCCAAACAGCCGAAGTTTAATGGAATTAGTTAAAGAGATATAAAAGAGACAAATTATCAATCAACTGTGTAACTATTTATGTACAGTATTTAAATGAAACACAGCTCAAGTTGGACCAATACCTCTACAGTACTATAAATCTGTGTAATAGTTCCTAACAGCTATTGATAGAGGAATTAAATGACCATAAATGAACAAATGAGTCTGACACATAGTGTAGATAATGGACTACCTTCATACAATACTTACGACGATTGCAACCTCCAAATCTTCTGTTTCACTCTAACATTCAAGATGACCGTCAATACCTTGAAATTCTTCATAGTTGAAGTAGTAGGACCATTTCATTTTCACTCCTGGCCAGTTCTGAACACAAGCACATGCAACTGCCACTATTTAAAAACTGTTCACTCTAAGTATGGTGCAGAGTTTAATGGCCACACAGTGTATCCAACCAACACTAGTTAGAAACTTTTCAGCAACAATCTCCTGTCCCAATTAAACAGCATTGTGTCCCAAATATGTGGAATAGTGTCCCAAATAAGCGGCATAGAGTCCCAAATAAGCAGCACCCTGATTAACTGATGGCCCAGTTAACCCGGAATCCACTGTGTATAGTAACATAGATGTACTTTGATTATAAATGTTAATTTGGCTTTGATTTCTGTATGATGTGATTCATTGACTTCAATTACTTTTTGGCCTCTTTAATCTTCTGTCTCGTATCTAGCACGTAATTCTCAGAAGCTGGTCAAGATAAGCAAACTATCTGAATTGACAGTCTCATAGGACAACATTTTGATTCCAATGCCAAGTACTACATAAATGTGTGCCAATGTTCATAACATAATGTTCAAGAATCATGTAGGCTCTTAAATAAAAGTAAATAAACCAGGCAACTACTTACTGCTCTGTAACCAGAAAATAGTCATTTAAAATAATTGGCAAATGAACTAGATTAGCCATGAGGAAAAAGCATTTACGTAGCAAGTTGTTTTGTTCTGGAATGTGCTGTCAAGAGTGTTGGGAGTAGATTCGATAATAACTTTCATAAGAAAGCTGATTAAATATTGAATTAAGGAGCACTAATGTCAGAGTGCCATGGACCCCAGGTTGGGAACCCCTGATAAGGGGACTTACTCTGTGCAGTTTAATTCTATAATTCTTCATCAACTGTGTGGGACATGTCAATCCAGTTAATGCTTGGCATTATAATTTTGAAAACCAGAACTACAAAACTGTTAAGAATGCAGTAAAACGTCAATGTGACAAAGCCAAAATATTTTCTTGCACATATTATACAGTATATTAGCTGAAAAAGCTGCAGATGTTATGTTACGTATCTGAGACATGTTTCAAAAGACCTTGGGAAAAGTGTTCACAAATAGTTATTCCTGTTTTTCTAAGTCAATAGTTGCTTTGATTTTAATGGTGTTTATGATGTTTGCTCTTCGCTTATCTGGTCAAGTAGAGTTTAAGTGGTTTGGCATGGACTAGATGGGACAAAGGGCCTGTTGCTGCTCTGTACTTCTCTATGCATATGTTTGTGATTACATCATAAAAGTAAACTGGGAAGATAATGAAATTTTACTTGATAGTTTGCAGATGAAGAACATCACCCTTCTTTAGATATATTGTCTGGGTTTACTCTCGGGTGTCTCAGAGTCCATAATACCTTTCTAAATGCACATGCCATACAAAAGACAATCTATAACTTGGAGTCTGGGGAACAAATGGCGAGAAGTTATCAGAAGGCCAGAAAGCAAAATGTTCAAGGAAATAGATATTTATTCAGCTGGAGTACACTAAGTTCCAGAGGAACTTCTTCACTCAGGGTGGTGAGAGAGTGGAACCAGCAGAAGTGATGGATGTAGGTTTGATTTCAACATTTAAGAGAAATTTGGATAGTGCATGGATGGAAGGGGCATGAAAGGCTATGGTCTGGGTGTCCATCTATAGGATTTGGCAGAACAACAGTTCAGAATGGACTAGATGGGCCAAAGGGTATGTTTCTGTGCTGTAGTGTTCTATGACTAAGTAGCAATGTTCCTCTAGAATCAGTGCTGGGACAATATGATTTCAATGGGGATGACTGGCTTCCAAATGTGCTGTAATTATTCCATGAATCATGATTGATTAAACTAATAGAATCCTACAGCATAGAAAGAGGTCATCGGGCCTCTTGTACCTATTTCAAAGACTCATTAGATGATACATAATCCATCCTTAGTGTTGTTGCACTACAATTACTTCTATGTTCAACTCCCTTCTGAAAGTTACCACTGGACGTCCTTCCATTATCCATTCAAGTATCCAAGATTAAAACACCCATAGAAATAAGCCTCATCTCCTCAAGAGTTTCTGGTAACAAAGCCTACACTAGACGAAAAAGACATTGCTTGTGTTGAAAAAATTATGACCACCTGCAAGTCTAATATTCCATCTCTACAATTACAAGGAGGTAGTGACTGAACTACCATAAATTGTGGAGAATCCAATTTAGGGACTTAATAAATCAGGATAAGAGATGAGAACTAATTTCTCTGAAGCAGTATTAGTTGACATTGATTGTAATAACATCGATAATAGTTAGTAACACAATATTTTTTCTCTGCATCCATCCAGTGTTTGAAGTATTTCTGATTAATGACCAGAGGAACTAGATTTCCTGCATAATCAAGAAGAAAAAAATTAAAAATTTTGAGCAGCTCCCTCCAGAAAGTTTGACTTAATCTTCCAAATCTAAAATCCATAGCAAATAGCTAGCATCTGATAAATTCAATTAAAAATCCCAAACAAACATCTTAACCCAGACAATGGAAATCGCTACTGCAAGGCCGAGATAAGGTAAATACCATTCTAAGGCAGATGACAAAATTTGCATCTTGCTGTCTGTTGAATGTTAAATTTAGTTTAACTCGTGTTAAGAATTATGACAGGGGATTGAGATGAGACATCAGTTTGTCCATCTGACCATGTGGTTTGGTTGAACACTACATATTCTAAGTATCTATCTAAGAATTTAACTCTTGATTGAGTTATTTCAGCACTTTGTACCACAAGATTCAGTTTGTTTCAATCTTCTCACATATTCTCTCTCTCTCTCTCACAACTTCTTCATTACCACATTGACGCAAAATGCAGCTTAAAACCTATTTCAAGTTCTTTTTAAAACTTTCTGCAATAATAAATGAAGGTTGATGGAAGAGGAACAGTACATCTTTCAGTAACTCACGTCATCATACATAATTGAAAGCATAATTTTTTCTGTAACTCAACAACCCTTTATGCTAAATAGAACCTACTCCCTAGATATCAGCTTCTGCTTAACTTGTACTTCTGCAGAGTTGCCCTATGCCAGCAAACTTCATCAATAAATCCATCTCATCTTTATTCCCTTGTATATTAGTTCTGGCTTTGTCTTCAGACTGGACAGCACAACTACTCTTTGTAGTGGTGAAGGCCATTTTTTACCAGCTATTTGGGTAAAGTTCCCCTTGAATTCCCTACTAGATTTATTAGTATCTTTGTATTGCTATTTTTCTCATTATTTTTATTAGAATGTAGTTCACCAGAATCAATAAAGACTTGCTTCCACTCCAGTTGTGCCCTTTGATGTGACCACCTTAAATATTTTATATATTGTCTTGATCACTTTCATATGTCAAGCCACCTTAGAACATCAAACTGTAAAGGCCTACTGGCCCACAATGTTATGCAAACTTCTAAACTGCTCTTAAGATCAATCTATCCCTTCCCTCCCATATAACCCTCTATTTTCTGTCCACTTTATCTATGTCCCTTATCACCTTGTACACCTTCACCAAGTCACCTCCTTTCCTCCTTCATTCCAAAGGGACAAGCCCTAGATCGCTAAACCTTTCCTCATAAAACATGCTCTCTCATGCATGCAACATTCTTCCTTAAGGTTCCCTTGTCAATTCCTTTAATAAACAAAGATCTTTATCAATTTGCCCACTTTTGTTGGAAAGAGAATGGCCAATTGTGTTTGGTATAGAATAAGCTATCAGTGCAAATGTGTAATTTGTCTCAATGTGCGCTGGCAGTGTCAACTCAGGTATGGAGGAAACACAGACTCCAACGTAGAAGCAGTGACCCTAGTTTATTCATAAGAACTCCAACAGAACATTAGTGGCTTGGCCCCTCATTCTCAAAACTAGGGCCCCATACTTAGCTCTAATCCGGCTACTCAAATAATATAAGTAACATAGAATCCTTGAGCCTATCAAAATAAACTTAACAAATTTAAGCAGAAAGCACCAGGAGACCACAATACAAAGAGCGACCTGCTCGAGAAAAAAAACACAAGGAACTCTAAACAATTAACGACTCTCATTACACAACAATTAACCAATCCAGACAACACAGAGAATGCTGGAGGAACTCAGCAGGCCAGGCAGCGTCTACGGAAAGGAGTACAGTCGATATCTCAGGCTGAAATCCTTCATCAGGAGTGGGAAAAAAGATGAGATGCCAGAGTAGGAAAGTGGGGGGGGGGGGGGAAAGAAACAACAAGCTGATAGGTGAAACCGGGGGGGGGCGGTGGGGGGGTAGGTGGGTGAAGTAAAGAGCTAGGAATTTGATTGTTGAAAGAGATGCAGGGCTGGAGAAGAGGGAATCTGAAATGAGCGGATAGAAGGCTATAAAAGAAAGAAAAGGGGGAGGAGCACCTGAGGGAGGTGACAGGCAGATAAGAAGATAAGGTGAGAGAGGGAAATGGGAATGAGGAATGACGAAGGGGGGAGGGAGCATTACCAGAAGTTCAAGAAATCGATGTTCATGCCATCTGATTGGAGGCTACCCACGTGGAATATACCCAACCTGACTGTGGCCTTATTGCAACAGTAGAGGAGGCCATGGTCTGACATGTCGGAATGGGAAAGGGGAGTAGAATTAAAATGAGTGGCCACTGAGAGATCCTGCTTTTTCTGGCGGATGGAGCGTAGAAGCTCGATGAAGCAATCGCCCAATCTGTGTTGGGTCTCACTGATTTATAGGAGGCCACACCGAGAGCACCGGATACAGGTTGGAGTAACAACACTTTATATTCTGTCTGGGTAGCCTCCAACCTGACAGCATGAACATCAATTTCTCGAACTTCTACTAATGCCCCCCCCCCCCACCACCACTTCACCATTCCCTTTTCACTCTCTTACCTTATCTCCTTATCTGACTATCATTTCTCACTGCTGCTCTTCCCCCTTCTCTTTCTTCCATGGCCTTCTGTTCTTTCCTATCAGATACACCCTGCTCCAGCCCTGTATCTCTTTCACCAAACAACTTCTCAGTTCTTTACGTCACCCCTCACAACCCTCCCAAGTTTCACCTATCACCTTGTGGTTCTTCGTCCTCTCCCCCATTTTCTTACTCTGGCTCCTCATCTTTTTTCCCCAGTCTTGATGAAGGGTCTCGGCCCAAAATGTTGACTGCACTCTTTTCCGTAGGTGCTGCCCAGCCTAGTGAGTTCATCCAGCATTCTGTGTGTGTTGTTTGGATTTCCAGCATCTGCAGGTTCTCTGTTGTTTGTAACCAATTCAGGTACTCTGAAAACCTTGGAGCCCAAAGCTCTCCAACTCCCCACACAACTCTGAAGAGCTCATTACTTTTACATCTTTCTTAATACTTTAACAACCTTATGAAACAGGGTTCACACTGTGGTACAGGGATGCCACGATGCTGACATTTCCCAACCTCGTAACTCCAGTGGTGTGCACTTGGAAGTGACCTCCTTAAATATATTACATCCTGTTTTTGTCGCCCTCAGAAGTCAAACCACTTTATTTGTTTGCCATCTCAATCTTTTTAATAATCACAAAGACCTTTTCTTTTTTTTAAGTAAATCCTTCTTTTTTGTTGGAGAGAGGATGGCCAATTGATCTGCATGGAATAACTTATCAGTGCAAGTGTGATCTTCTGCATGCATCCCTCACATAATGAGGCTCACTGTGCACTGCGACCAAGCTATCATGCAGATGTACCACAACCTCATAACTACAACGAGAACTACATGTGACTAACTGCAGTGCTTCAATAATCATTCCAATGGAGTTATTACACGCAAGCACAAAATCCAACCATATCTAGAACAGACCATTAAAATAACGTAAGAAATAGAAGGCATCCAGGACATTATACAGAAAGGTGCAGGGAAAAGGCCAAAAACATCATGAAGGATTCCACCCATCCTGCTCATGGACTGTTTATCCCACTCCCATCAGGGAGGAGGCTCTGTAGCATCCACACTAGGACCATCAGACTCAAAAATAATTATTTTTCCCCAAGCAGTGCTGATCAACACTTGAACCCATTAACCCCCAGCCCTCCACACCCCACACCAACACCACTTTATCATTTTTCATCAGAGTCATTTTATATACAAACACCCCTGTGCCTAGCATCACTTTATGGACATACAACCAATCTACATACTGAAGCTGTTTTATATATTTATTGTGATTTTTAAAATTATTATCAGGATCATAATGTTTAGTATTACCAAATTTGTTGCTTTTTTGGCAGCAGTACAATGTAAAAAAAATAAAAAAATGCCTGGAAAAGAAATATTAAAGGTTACATTGAGATTGGGGGAAGACATCAGTGAAGCAATTCATTACAAAGAGTCATATGGCACAAAAACAAGCTCTTCAGTCCACTGTCAAGTCAAAGTTGATCTATTATCAAAGTACATACATGTCACCATAGACAACCCTGAGATTCCTTTTCTCTGTGACGTGCCAACTATTGGATACTGATCTAGACAAATTCCAGTTTCAAGCAATTGACCTGTAATTTCACAGTGATTCAAGAGTTCTTCCTAAATGTTGTCTGCTCCACCTGTCAGGCAACACACACACAAAACGCTGGAGGAACTCAGCAAGCCAGGCAGCATCTATGGAAAAAAGTACAGTCGATGCTTCCGACCGAGACCCTTCAGCAGGACCTGTTATGCAGTGTGTACCTGACTTCGACTACTCTCAGAGTAAAACAAAATCTTCCACAAATGCCTTCTAAACCCCTGATGCCCCGTTTCATACTCTATCATCATCATTATGGGCCGTGTCGTATGACATGGGTGATTGTGATCCCATGACCATGATTGTTCCTGCCAAATTTTTCTACTGAAGTAGTTTGCCATTGCCTTCTTTTGGGCAGTGTCTATAGAAAACGGGTGACCCCAGCCATTATCAATACTCTTCAGAGATTGTCTGTCTGGTGTCAGTGGCCACATAACCAGGACTGGCCATATGCATCAACTGCCTATATGACCACCCACCGCTATGTGGCTTCAGGTGACCCTGGTGGGATCTGGCGGGGGAGCGAAGCAGGTGGTACACTTTGCCCATGGGTGACCTGCAAGCTAGCAGAGGGAAGAAGTGCCTTACACCTCCTTTGGTAGACCTTACACCTCCAACTCGCCACCCAATAGTTATTCTCTATACTAAAAGGAAACATTTCTCAATATCTACCCTTTCTGTGTCTCCTATATCTTTTATTCTTCCAGCACAAAGGAAAGCAAACCCAGCCTATCTTATCTCTGTTGGTAGCTCACAGTGGCACTGTGAAATCCATCAAGCTTCTTCCCTGGTATAAATGCAGAGATTTGATCTCTGACTATCCTAACAGAAGTTACTAAAAACAGAAGAATCATTTCTCCAGGGAAAAAATGTCAAATACTAGAGGGCATCCATGTACAGTTGAGAGGTTAAAAGTTTAAAGGGTTAAGTATTGTTTTTACACTGTTGGAGGTGGCAGAAACGATAGGGGCGTTGAAGAGGCTTTTAGAGAGGACCAAGATTATGCAGGGAAGGCAGAGATATGGATAATGCGCAGGTAGAAGACAATTAGTTTAATTTTACATCCTATTGGGTACAGAAAGCAGTCCGAAGGTGCCGTTCCTGTACTACTCTCACCGAGAGGCCTGTCAGCTTAGCACGTGGGGTACAATGTCCAGCAAACTCTAACTTTCCTTACAAGTATTGTATCTGGCTGTGTAAACATTTCATCGGAAAGACAGTGAAGCATCGCTTCTGGTTCCATACCTTTAGCTTCTGCACGGTTTTATTTTCCTCGGGCTGTCGGTTCCACACAGTGATGCCTCCCTTACTGTACTGAACCGTCCAGCCTTCGTGACGCTCGCACTGCTCCCTGAACGAAGTGAAATGCGCATCGTCGGGGACCTGGACGATCTCTCCCCGGGACATCCTGCAACGAGAAACCGGGGAGCAACCTTCAGTTAAGAGTGCTTGCAGTGAAATGCACGCACACACACATACACACACACACACACACACACACACACACACACATGCACCTAATCCCCACCTTCCGGCACACCAACCCTGCTAGGTAACCGGATCTCTGATTTCAAATCTTTCACCACCGTCTATCACCTTGCCCACTTTTTAGTTTTAGCGTTCCCTCTCTCGCCCGATCCTACGCCGGCAGCGCCTGTGAAGCGGCATTGGCTTTCGGTTTGGCGGGCCGGGGAGGATGAGGTCCTGGATACAGAGATGCAAAATCTCCCACTAGAAGCGGGGAGGCGGAAACTGACCAGGCGCCGGTTGAAACCGAACCGAACAGTTAAAGTCCCGTAGGATGCGAACGGAAGCTTCTAACCTCCTCGACTCTGCATCAAACAGTCCCAGCCGAGGGCAGCCTACCCTGCAACTCGAAACACAGAAGGGGCGGAGGGTTCGCACACACATACAAACCTATTAGGTTTGTCCAAACTCGCCCCGAATATTAACGCGACGCTTTCAGACCGTGCGAAGCTGAGCCAATGTCGAAGAGCTTCCCACTGTCTCAGGGAGTGAATGGCTCTCACTAGAGTTTTTTTTTTCTCTCGCTCACTCGTCCGTTTCTGCCGCTGAATTCACAGGGAAAGTCCGGAAATGCAGCTGATTTATCAAGTCTTTTTTTCCAGGGTAATTTTCTCCGTTTACAGCAGGAAGGATTTTTTTTAAACGGAGTTCTCACTACATTAGCTGACTGGCCATGGAAGTCTCATCCTTGCGTAGGGCAATATTGCAGGAACAGTCGATGGTCATATGGTATATATGTTGTCATATTGCAGAGGGTAGAATTCTTGTTCAAAAGTTCCCGCAGAAAACAGCTGACAGTGCTCAATCAGACACAGAATTAAAAAAAATACACCTGATAAACTAGAAAGCATAGAAAAACAGCAAATTTTGAAAATCTTAAACATAAATAGATAGTTTTAGAAGCTCTCAGCAGACCAGGCAGAATCTCTGGCGAGAGACACCGAGTTAATCTTTCAGGTCATTGAAAACTGGTGAATACTTCCAGCATTTTTAGAGAACCCCACAAGAAATGCTGAAGAAGGTCAGCAGGTCAGGCAATTATACTACAGTTAGTAATAAACAGCTTTGGGCTGAGACCCTTCATCACAACTCAGACATTTTTTTTTCATATATTGCAGATGACTAGTTAACCACTAAGGCATTGCGCTCTGTCAGGGTCTGTCAGCCAAGGTTCATTAATGTGTGAGGAAGTTGTGGATTCAAGCCCCAGTCAAGAGATAGAGGCACAAATTTGCAGATGTACCACTGGAGACTACACATCTCTGTCAGATGTCAACTCCATCTGCTTTCATGGAAGATTGCAAAATGCTGCCTGAACATAAATGAGGTGAATTCTCTATGCCCAGAGCTAATGTTGATTCATTAGCCAATGGGTTCGATTGTCCTCTGCCCAGTTTACAGGTGGCCTGACTTCCTTCAAAGTTCAAAGTAAATTTATTATCAAAGTACCTATACCATATACAACCCCGAGATTCCCTTTCTTGCAGGCAGCCACGGGATAATAAATAAATACAACAGAATTGCAGCACTGAACAAGTAAGGTCTTTATTCTTTGGAGCGTAGAAGGTTGATGGGGGACTTGATAAGAGGTATTTAAAATGATGAGCAGGATTGATAGAGTTGACGTGGATAGGCTTTTTCCATTGAGAGTAGGGGAGATTCAAACAAGAGGACATGAGTTGAGAGTTAAGGGGCAAAAGTTTAGGGGTAACACGAGAGGGAATGTCTTTACTCAGACAGTGGCAGCTGTGTGGAACGAGCTTCCAGTAGAAGTGGTAGAGGCAGGTTCAATATTGTCATTTAGGGTAAAATTGGACAGGTATATGGACAGGAAAGGAATGGAGGGTTATGGTCTGATTGCAGGTAGGTGGGACTAGGTGAGAGTAAGCGTTCGGCATGGACTAGAAGGGCCCAGATGGCCTGTTTCCGTGCTCTAATTGTTATATGGTTATAATTGATGAAAAGCCATATACAGTAGAACAAAACATAACATAACAGGCTCTGGAGTTCGTTCGAAGCTGAGGCAAGTGAAACCATCTGCACCCATCCAGGGGCCCGATGGTTGTAGGGCAATAACTGTTTCTGAACCTGATGGGGCTCAATGTTCCTGGATCTTCTGCTCTGTAGCAGTAGCGCGAGGAGAGAGAGAGAGAGAGAGAGACGGGTCAAATGCAGGCAGATGGGATGGGCTCAAGTAGGGGGTCTTGGCTGGAACAGAGTAATGGAGCTGAACACGGTTCACTTTCCGCCCATGGGCCTGATTGGAGCGTTGATGCCTGAGAGCGGAAAGCAAGCCACATTTGTTTCACCCAGAGAGAGTGGGATGGAGGGATTGCATTGGCAACATCTGTCATTAAGGACCCCCATCACCCAGGACATGCCCTCTTCTCATTGACACCATCAAGGTGGAGGTACAGGAACCTAGAGACACACATGATATTTTTGGAACAGCTTCTTCCCACCACCACCAGATTTCTGAATCGACAATTATCCTATGTACACTACCTCACTACTTTTTCCCTTGTTTTGTTCTCTTTTTGACTACTTATTCAAGTTATATTCAATATAACTTATTCAATATATCTTCTTGTAATTGACAGGTTTTTATTATGCATTACACTGTAGTGCTTCTCCAATACAACAAATTTCACAACATATGCTGGTGGTAATAAGCCTGAATCTGATTTTGGCAAACAAATCAGAGGCATTGCTACTCACCCAATGAAGGGTCTCAGACCAAAGTGTTGACTGTTTATTCCTCTTCATAGATGCTGCCTGACCTACTGAGTTCCTCCAGTGTTGCAATGGATATCTGCAAGAATCTTGTGTGTTTACAGCACCACCTAAAATGCTACAGTGGTCTTTGGCAGCTCCTAGTCAAAGGCCTAACTATTTAATTGACTTTAGTCAAAGATATTGAAAAATACTATTTATTTTTTTAAATCATAATGATGCACGCTGTAACACAGCATCAGTAGGTTACCAAATGTTTCAGGTCTTTCAACATCAGACACCCTCAACCAGGTGACCCAGCCAAGTTTGATCAGCCCCTGGCTTGTGTCCCAGCTGCATTGGTCCATGTGTCACACCTCTTGATCCACAGCCACCTGGAGGCTCGCTCAGCAACCTCAGTGACAGCCCTGATGGCTCTTTTCTTTGCGGCCTTCAAAATCCAAGGAGAGAGAAGATTCTGCTCAGTGAGCAACCAGCAAAACCTGTACGCCCCACTTCAATATGCTCGTATCATACCCTCCACCCCTGTCTTTGTCACTGCTCTACCAGCTCCTGGCATTTGGCTTTCCTACACTCAAACACCTCCTCAATCTGGTCTTCCCAAGAAACTAAAAAGTAAAATACATTCAATAAAAATTATTCAAATATTAACAAAGCAATGTAAATATTAAAGTAAAATAAATAATATGAATTAAGTAAAATAGTGAAAAGCCACAGCTGACATGTTCTTTGACAATAAGTGAAGGTTGAATGGTGTTTTTCCTGTGATTGTGTTGGTTTCCTTTGATAGTCCAAAGACATATTGATTAGTAGGCTAATTGGTGTGGTGTGGTGGGGTGGAAGAAAGGGAATGACTGAGAAGCTGTGAGGTAACATATGGAAGAGGCAAAGGGATGATGAAGAAGGAATCTGATAGGAGAGGACATGTATACCCTATAGGAGTCAACAAACAATGAGAAGGAGATGGGGAAACCAAAGGGAAGTAATGGACAATTCATGATGGTGAGGGGAAGAGAAGGTGGCATAGGAATGAGGGAAGACAAACAGAAACTAGAGAAATCAATGCTGCATTGATGATGGAGTATTCTGTGCAGTTTTACTCTCTAACTCAGAATGAATATATTGACATAGCGGGAGTGCAGCAAGTGGGGGGCTATCTGGGGGGCTGGGGTGGTTGCTGGTCTGTTATATGAAAGGAGATTGACTCAGATAGACTGTAGATTTTATAACAATATCTGACAGATCTCAATGGATGAGGTGTGAGAAAAATATTTCTCCCAGCTGAGGATTCTACAACAAAGAGGTAAGTCATTGAAGACTGAGATGAGGAGAATTATTTTCACTCAAACAGTTGTGAAGCCGTTGCACTTTCCATTGCAGAAGGTGGTGGACATAAGTTTAGTAAATACGGAAGTAATACAGTAAGAAAGAGGCAACTAATTTTCTAAACACAAAAGGTAGCAAGAAATATGGGTGGGACTTGGAACATGGGATCAGTCATGGTCAGACTGAAAACCGGAGGGGGTTTGAAGGACCAAATCGGCTACTCTTGTTTCTATTTTTGATATTTCTATGAAGATGTGCAGAAATATATGAAATTATGTAAGAATGGATAAGATGGAGGCAGGAAAATTGTTTCCCCTGGTAGGTAATGCTGGAACTAGGTGACATAACCTCAAGATTCAGTGGAACAGATTTTGGAATGAAATGATGAGAAACTTTTTCCCAGGCAATAGCGAATGTGTGGAATTCTCTGCCCAGGAAAGCAGAGGAGGCTGACTCATTAAATATATTAAAGGTACAGTTAAAATTTGTATACAGAAACAGTGGTAGTGGAACAGATGGAACTTTTTTGTGAAGACGGACTCAGCGTTACACTTGGTATAGTAGCATTGGTTCAGAATTCTTTTGGAATAAGAATATAAGAACATAAGAAATAGGAGTGGGAGAAGGCCATCTGGCTGGTTGTGCCTGCTCTGTCATTCAATAAGATTCATGGCCATGGACTGAGCTCCACCTACCTGCCTTTCCCCATAAACCTTATTCCCACTGCTATGCAAAAATATATCTAACTGTACCTTTAATATATTTAATGAGACAGCCTCCTCTGCTTGTCCTGGGCGGAGAATTCCACAGATTCGCTATTGTCTGGGAAAAAGTTTCTCATCATCTCTGTCCTACATCTATTCCATTGAATTTTGTTAGTTATGTTCCCGAGTTCAAACATTACCTACTAGGGGAAACAACTTTCCCCTGCCTCCATCTTATGTAGTTCTATAAAATCCCCTTGCATTATTCTGAATTCCAATGTGCATAGTCCCAGATGACACAGCACCCCTAATTAGTAACCCACTCATCTCTGGAATCAACAAGTGAACCCCCTCTGTACTGCTTCCAAAGCCAGTACGTACTTCCTTAAGTGAGACCATAAAACCATAAGGGATAGGAGAAAAATTAGGCCATTCAGCCCATCAGTTCTGTTCCACTATTTCATCACAACTGATCCATTTAAGATCTTAATCACATTCTCCAGCCTTCTTCTTCATGTGTCTTTCAATCCCTGACTTATCAAGAATTCACTCAACCTCCACTTTAAACAGCCCAGTGACTTGGCCTCTACAGTCAGCCGTGACAATGAATTCCATGGACTCACTGTGATAGTGAATCCCTCTGGCAAAAGAAATTCCTCCTCATCTCTATTTTAAATAGACATCCCTCTATTCTGAGGTTGTGCTCTCTAGTCCTAGACACCCTACTGTTGGAAACATCCTCTCCACATCTGTATCCTCTCAATCTAGGACTTACAACATTCAATAGGTTTCAATGTGATACCCCATCATTCTTCTAAATTCCATCGAGTACAGGCCCAGAGCCATCAAACACCTTCCAAATGATAACCCTTTCATTCCTGTGACCTGTCTTGTGAATCTCCTCTGAATCCTCTCCAATGTCAGAACATCTATTCTCAGATAAGGGGACCAAAATTGTTCACATTACTTCAGGTGAGGTCTCACCAGTGTCTTACATAGCCTCAGCATTACATCATGACCTTTATGTTCTAGTCATCTCAAAAAGAATGCTAACATTACATTTGCCTTCATTCCTTCTGATTCAACCCACAAGTTAACCTTCAAATCTTACAAGAGGACTTGCAAGTTCCCTGGCACCTTAAATTCATTAAATTTTCTGCCTGTTTTGAAAATAGTTTATACTTTTGTTCCCTTCTACCAAAATGTATGACCATATACTTCCTGGCATTATATTCCATCTGCCACTTCTTTCCCTATTCTCTTAATCTATCTGATGGTGCCCCCGGCTGCTACAGCTGTGGAAAGTGTGCCCAGATTCAGCTTCTGAAGGAGCAAGTTGCAGCACTGAAGAAAGAACTGGATGACCTCATTTATCCACGAAAACGAGGGTTTTCTGGACAGGACCTACAGTGGGGTCGTTACACCGAGGGTACTGGAAGAGAGAAAGAGGGTGACGATGAGAAAGGAAAGGATGCTTGAAGTACAGGAGACCCTAAGGGATGTACATCTCGTAAACAGGTTCACCTTCTTGGAAGCTGTCAGGACAGAAGATACTGCCAGTCTGAGAGGCGGACAGGTCTGCGAGCCGAAAATTGGTGCAGAAGCAGAGCCGAGGAGTCAGACATCAGGAAGAGCCGTGGTAGTAGGGGACTCCATAGTAAGAGGTTTCTGCGGCAACAGGCGAGATTTAAGGATGGTGTGTTGCCTCCCTGGTGCTAGGATCCAGGACATCATGGACCGATTGCAGGGAATCCTCAAGGGTGAAGGTGAACAGCCGGAAGTGGTAGTGCATGTCAGCACAAATGACATCGGGAAGAAGAGGAAGGACATTCTTCAGCGGGACTTCAGAGAACTCGGAAGAAGGCTGAAAAACAGGATTTCCCGGGTGGTTATCTCTGGTTTGCTTCCAGTTCCTCGTGCTAGAGAGGGCAGGAACAGGGAGATAATGGATCTGAATGAGTGGCTGAGGAACTGGTGCAGGAAGCAAGGATTTACAATTTGCTTCAGTCTTCACTATGGAAAACACTAGCAGAATGCCCAAAATGTAAGTGTCAATGTTATTACTAAGGAGAATCTGCTTGGGAAGCTGAAATGCCTGAAGGTAGGTAAGTCACCTAGACCAGATAGATGGCACCCCAGGATTCTGAAAGAGGTAGCTGAAGAGATTGTAGAGCCTCTTCTCAACCACAAAAAGAGAGCTTTTAGATCAGGAATCAGGGAGGAATTGAAACATGTGCAGAGGGAGCTAAAGGAGAAGATCGAGGTGGAATACACGAGAGAGCTGGAGAATAAACTTGGGCGGAGTAGCACATGGGAGGTATGGAGAGGCATGAAGAACATAACTGGTTTCAATCAGCCTAGCTGTAGAGCCTCGGAATGCAGCTGTGAATGGGTAATAAGTTAAACCAATTCTTCAATAGGTTTGACAATTGTCCTGTTCACTCCCCCCTTAGTACACCAGTCCAGGTGCAGAGGTGCAGAGGTGCCCAATGCTCCCTCAGCACCAATGCCTCCCCTGCTCCCTCCTCCTCCCCTCCAATTCAATGGATGAACAACACAGGCTACCACTGTTTACATCCACTCCTTGCCCTGCTCCTACCATCCACACCCCCACATACCAACTGCTATCACCCCGATTCCTCACCTCTCCCAGCTCCCAACTTCCAGCAACTCCACAGTCACCTTGGACTCACCTTCACTACTGAGAAAATGAGAATGGCTCTGGGGAAACTCAGACATGACAGAGCATTGGGATCAGATGGTGTGAACCCCGAGGTCCTGAAGGAGTGTGTTGAGTGCTGGTGTGGAGTTCTCCAGTGCATTTTCAATCTGAGTCTCGGCTGAACTGTGTGGAAAATATCACGTGTGGTCCAGGTACTAAAAAGGGCCAACTGAATGTTTTGAATCACAACTGTGCAGTGGGTCTGACCGTACATATCAGAAAAACCCTGGACAGGCTGGTCCTGGCTCATCTCCAATCCCTGGTCAGACCAGCCCTTGATCATGTTTTTGATTTCTCATGTGCCTTCAATACCTTACAGCCCTGATTGCTGGGGGACAAGCTCCGTTCAATGCAGGTTAGCAGTTCCTGGATAATGAACTACCTGAGTCATAGACCACAGTTTGTGTGGCTTCAGAGCTGTACGTCAGACATGGCTATAAGCAGCACTGGGCCCCCACAGTGGACTAGTTCAACTCCCTTACTGTTTATCCTGCATACCTTGGACTTTAGATGCAGCACTGAGTCATGCAGAAATTCTCTGATGACATGATATGAAGGGAGGAAGGAAGAATGAATACAGGGCTCTAGTGGAGGACTTTGTTGAATGGTGCAAGCTGAATCATCTGCATCTCAACATCAGCAAGACAAATGAGATGGTGATGAACTTCAGAAAAACTAAGCCTGCATTGCTCCCTGGTGCTATTAATAGTGAAGATTTGGGATGTGGTGAGGACGTACAAGTACCTGGGGGTGCACCTGAATGACAGACTTGAGTGGAGCACCAACACAGAGGCTGTGTACAAGAAGGACCAGAGTCACCTCTACTTCCTGAGGAGATTGAGGTCCTTTGGAGTATGCAGGCCTCTCCTTCACACGTTCTACCAATCTGTGCTTGCCAGTACATTATGCAGTGGTGTGCTGGGGCAATGGCATCAACATAGATGATGCCCACAGGCTCAATGAACTGATTAGAAAGACTGGCTCTGTTATAGGAGTCAAACTAGACACAACGGAAGCTGTGGTAGAACAAAGTATCATACAGAAAATCCTGACAATTCTGGACAATGTTTCTCAACCTCTGCATGTCACCTTAGCTGAACAGAGGAGCACTTTTAGTAATAGACTAAGACAACTTTGCTGCTCCAACGACCGTGATAGGAGGTTATTCTTACCCTCAGCATTAGGCTCATTAGGCATTGAGTCAACCTATAGCTGGAGAAGTGATGAGTCCCTCCTGTTAGACTGTTTCTGGTAACTTATTTTTTTTATATTTTTTCTACTCTTCTAATATTTATATCTATGCACTTGTAATACATACTACTGTGACACTGTAATTTCCTTTGGGATCAATAAAATATCTATCTGTTTATCTATTAGAAATGATCTTTCAGGAATCATTAGATTCTGGCATGGTTACAGAAGACTGGAAAATTGCAAATGTTACTCTACTTTTTAAGAAGGAAAGAAGGCAGCAGAAAGGAAATTATAGGCCAATTAGCCTGACTTCAGTGTTTGGAAATATGTTGGAGTCTATTATTAAGGATAAGGTTTCAGGGTACTTGGAGGTTCATGATAAAGTAGGCCAAAGTCAGTATAGTTTTCTCAAGGAGAAATCTTGCCTGATAAATTTGTTGGGATTTTTTGAGGAAATAACAGGCAGAATCGACAAAGGAGAGTCAATGGACACAGTTTATTTGGATTTCCAGGATGCCTTTGGCAAGGTGTTGCGCATGAGACTGGCTAACAAGGTAAGAGGGGGAATGAAAGAGCTTTTTCTGCTTGGAAGATGGTAACAAATGCTGAGCTGCAGGACTCGTTGTCAGGACTGCTTCTTCTCACCTTATATGTCAGAGATTTGGATGATGGAATTGATTGCTTAGAAACATAGAAAACCTACAGCACAATACAGGCCCTTTGGCCCACAATTCTCTGCAAATCATGTCCTTACCTTAGAAATTACCTAGGGTTATCCATAGTCCTCTATTTTTCTGAGCTCCATGTACCTGTCCAGCAGTCTATTAAAAGACCCCATCGTTACCACCTCCACTACCGTCGCTGGCAGCCCATTCCATGCACTCATCGCTCTGTGTAAAAACTTACCCCTGACATCTCCTCTGTACCTACTTCCAAGCACCTTAAAACTGTGCCCTTTCATGCTTGACATTTCAGCCCTGGGAAAAAGCCTCTGACTATCCGCATAATCAATGCCAATCATTATCTTACACAACTCTATCAGGTCACCTCTCATCTTCCGTCGCTCCAAGGAAAAAAGGCCGAGTTCACTCAACCTGTTCTCATAAGGCATGCTCCCCAATCCAGGCAACATCCTAGTAAATCTCCTCTGGACCCTTTCTATAGTTTCCACATCCTTCCTATGGTGAGGTGACCAGATCTAAGCACAGTACTCCAAGTGGGATCTGACCAGTGTCCTATATAGCTGCAACATTACCTCTCAGCTCCTAGACTCAGTCCCAGGATTGATGAAGGGCAATGCACCATATGCCTTCTTAACCACAGAGTTAACCTGTGCAGCAGTTTTGAGTGCCCTATGGACTCTGACCCCAAGATCCCTCTGATCCTCCACACTGCCAAGAGTCTTCCCATTAATACTATATCCTGTCATCATATTTGACCTAGCAAAATGAACCACCTCACATTTAACTGGGTTGAACTCCATCTGCCACTTCTCAGCCCAGTTTTGCATCCTATCAATGTTCTGCTGTAACTTCTGACAGCCCTTCACACTATCCACAACACCACCAACTTTTGTGTCATCAGTAAATCCATGGCATCATCATGTGCCAGTTTCCAAATGCCTAAAATCGAGTAAAAGCTTTGCTACAGTGGAGGAACTACCTCACGGATCACACCCCCAAACATACAGGATTGACCTCTGGCAACATACAGAAGCCAGAACCCCACTAAACAATACAGTGCAAGACCCCGCAGAAATGTTGCCAGACGGGGCACTGCTTGACGGATGGAAGCGGTGTACTCTCAACAGAGCGAGAGCAGGAATTTGCAGGACGGGAAACAATATGGCGAAGTGGGGTTTAAAGACCAGTGCATCCTGTCAGTGTGACGAAAGGGTGCAGAACATTGAACACATTCTGCGTAACTGCCCACTCTCACCTGATTTAGCTGACACTGACCTGCTCAACATCAACCAGTTACATTATATAGCTCAGAGTGTTGGACAATATCTGGTAACATGAGGAAATGAATTGAAGCAGTAAAGATGTGCTTTTTGAGGATGATGCAAAGAATATCATGGATGAAATGAATATCTAATGAGGATGTCATGAGCAGAGCAAGCACAAAAAGAGAAATAATGTCTGAGATGATGAAAAGGCAACATGACTTCACTGGACATGTGATTAGGAAAGAGGAGTTAGAATGCACGGTAATTATGGGGAAGATTGAAGGGAAGAAAGCAAGACGAAGGCAAAGACAAACTATGATAGAGACAGCAGCCAGAGGACTGGAAATGAATACCAATGAATTGATCCACTTGACCCGAAACAGGAGTGTGTGGGCCATGGCAGTCGAAGCTCAAACTGGGCATGGCACCTGATGATGATATCTAAGACCAGATGTGCTGGCATTGGAGGAAGTCCGGGGGGGGGGAGGTTCATGAAAATTATCCTAACAATGAAAGGGTTAATATATAAGGAGTGTTTGATGGCTCTGGGCCTGTTCTCACTGAAGTTTAGAACAATGAGGGAGGATCTCATTGAAACCTATCGCATATTTAAAGGCCTAGATAGTGAATGTGGAAAGGATGTTTCCTCTAGTGGGGCGTCTTGGTCCAGAAGGAACACCCTCAGAACTGAAGGATGTCTATTTAGACAAAGTTAAGTAAAATTTTCTTTCGACGGAGGATGGTAAATCTCTGGAATTTATTGTCATAGATGGCTGTGCAGGCTAGGTCATTGGGTATATTTAAGGTGGAGCTTAATTGTTTCTTTATTAATCAAGACATCAGAAGTTCGAAGGAGGAGGCAAAAGAATGTGGATGAGAGGGATAATATATCAGTCATGATGGGGGGCAGAACAGTCTTAATGGGCTGAATGGACTAATTTGTTCCTTTGGTGTGGGATATGCAGAATCATCAACACAAAAGACCATCGATGGGAGAGAAAGAACTTAAAAGAGCACCACAAACAAAATGCTGGAGGAACTCAGCTGGTCAGGAATAAAGAGTTGACATTTCAGGCTTAGAACCTACATCAAACCTGAAAGAGTTTGCATTTACACTGCAACTCACTTCCCTTTCAGAATGCCACATAACACCTTACAACGAAGAAAATACTTCTCAGGTTTGACATTGTGGGAAAAGCAGCAGCCAGCTTGCCTCCAGCAAAGTGTTATTGACAACAATGTGATCATGACAAGATCATTTCATTCAAGGATAAACACTGGGAAGTTGCTTGGGAAACAGTGCCCCAGGCTCTGTTACATCAACCTGGTAGTGTCAGTACATTGATTTACCTTCATATCTGGACAGCAGCGTGACTCTACCTCTAGGCCATGTGGAGTGAAGCCCAGTTGAAACTGCAACAAACTCTCAGCCGAGATTCAAGTGCTCAAAGCTCCTGGAGCGCTTCTTAAACTCAGACATTGTTTCGGACATGAAGGCGATGCAACAGATTGGCACCACACAGCAGAGCCAGCGTGAGACTACGAAATGCTGCAAACATTCCGCGGACAAGAAGCACTTGCAGAGAAGGAGAGAAGTAGAAATAAATGGAGTTCAAGACATCAAAGCTTGAATCTTAAGAATAAGAAAGATGTATGAAGGAAACAAAATAGCATTAAACACATTATGTGCACTTTAAATACTTTCTAAGTCAAATAAAGTAAGTTGAGTTTATTGTCACTTGCACAAGTACATGTATGTACAGCTGCAATGAAAAACCTAATTGCAGCAGCATCACAGGTACATAGCAACTCATCAGCAGCATTCACAAGAGAAACAAATTATCGATAACTTTTACAGGAAAAAAAAACACAATTACAGCAAAAAAAAGAATGTTCAAAGTTCAAAGTAAATTTATTATCAAAATGCATACATGACACCATATACAACCCTGAGATTCATTTTCTAACACACCCGCCCCCACAAACCCCAACGACCTCTATTATTTTCTGTCAGTCTCCTTCTGTACTGGCGATCCAGTGCTTAGCATCACTTCATGGACATACAGTCACTCTAAAACATGAGAAAGTCTGCAGATGCTGGAAATCCAAAGCAACACAGAGAAAATGCTGGAGGACCTCAGCAGGTCGCGTAGGATCTATGGAACAGGATAAACAGTCGACATTTCAGGCCGAGACCCTGCTTCATGACTGAAAAGGAAGCGGGGATGATGCCAGAATAAAAAAGGTGAGGAGAGGGGAAAGAAGCTGGCTGGAAGGTGATAGTTGAAGCCAGGTGGGTGGAAAAGGTCAAGGGCTGGAGAAGAAAGAATCTGATAGGAGAGGAGAGAGGACCATCGGATAAAGGAAAGGAGGATGGGACCCAGTGGGAAGTAATGGACAGGTGGGAGGAAGTAAAGTGTCAGAGTGGAGAATAGAGAAAGGCAAGGGATGGGGGAGGAAATTGTTTACTGGAAAAAGAAGTCGATATTCATGCCATCAGGTCGGAGGGTACCCAAACAATATATAAGATGTTGTGCCTCCACGCTAAGGGTGGCCTCACCTTGGCAGAAGAAGAGGCCATCGACCAGCATGTTGGAAAAGGAATGGGAATCATAATTAAAATGTTTTGCTACAGTGATGTCCCACTTGTGGTGGATGAAGAGGAAGTGCTTGACGAAGCATTCCCCCAATTTACGACGGTCCCATCAATGTAGAGGAGGCCACATAGGGAGCACCAGACTCATTAATCTATGTACATTATTTGTCTGAAATATTTATACTTATTTTGTTTTTTTTATTTATTATTTTGTTCTTTATCTTATTGTGAATTTTTTTGTGTTGCAACAGATCTGGAGTAACAATTATTTCATTCTTTATGTTTCTTGCACTGGAAATTGTATTAAATGATCCTGGATCTTGAATCTTGAAATTACCTTGTTCTGCTTCAATGCGTTGTGCAATAATCTGATCTGTACGAACAGTACACAGGATAGGCTATGCACTGTATCTCAGTACATGTGACAATTCTTCATGAACTCCTTAGTGGGAGTTGGATGTAAAGTACACTCAGGTACAAGCTATAATTCATCAGTACTCTGGTGTTGAGTTCAGTGATGAGTCGAATAATACAGTGGTAGATCCGATCCTTGAACCTATAACTAAGACAGGCTCACACATGCTCCTGATGCAGGGAATCGTCCCAAAACATCTACAATTCCTTTCCCCCTACAGTTGTCACTTGACCCACCGATAACACAGTGGCCCTGATGATACTAATCTTAAAATAAATATAACAAGTTCTGCAGATGCTAGAAATCCAGAGTTACACACACAAAATGCTGGAGAAACTCAGAAGGTCAGGCAGCATCTATGGAGAGGAATGAATGTTCGACTTTTCAGGCTGAGACCTTTCATCAGCACTGGAAAGGAAGGGGGCAGAAGCCCAAATATGAAGGTGGCAGGGGGAAGGTGTATAAGCTGGCAAGTGATAGGTAAAACCATCTAACAGGAAAGGTGGGTAGGTGGAGGAGAGGTGTGAACTGGGAAGCTGGGAGGTGATAGGTGGAAAAGGTAAACGGCTGAAGAGGAAAGAATCTGATAGGGAAGAAGAGTGGATCATGGAAAAAAAAAGGAGAAGGGGCACTGCTTTACCAATCACCTGCCAATTTGTATTCCTTCCCCTCCTCCCACCTTCTTATTCTGGTTTCTTTCCAGCCCTGATAAGGATCTTGCCCCAAAAGACTGGCTGTTCACTCCTCTCCATCGATGCTGCCTGACCTGTAGAGTTCCTCCAGTGCTTTATACGTATTACTCTGGCCTTAAAATATTTTGTGTACAAGCCTTTGCATTCAGAAGTCATTCTTTCCAACTTACACCATGTTCAACAAGATTTCATAATCAAGCTCATATTTCACCCTATTCCCCTCCCCTTTCACTCCCTTTGTAACTCCCTGACTTGTTCTTCTGTCTCTGTCTATTACAGCCTGTTGTATCCTATTTCAAAGTTCAAAGTACATTTATTATCAACAAATGTATACAATATACAACCTTGAGATTGGTCTCCTTACAGACGGCCACAAAATATAGAAACCGAAAAGAACCTATAAAAAAAGACTGACAAACACCTAATTTGCAGAGAGAGAAAAAAAAACAGACCATGCAGATAATAAGAGCAAGCAAATAGCATTTAGAAAAAAAGTGAGTCCTCAGACTTGAATTCTGGAGCAGGCCACAGGCTCAATCTCAGTTCAGCGCATAGCGGAGTAAACATTGCAGAGCCCAGAGTCTTGAAGCTCGGAGCAGCCGAAGCAGGCCACAGTGTATCTCAGAGCAGAGTAAATATCACGGAGCAGTGAGAAAAACCATCCCGACCGTCACCTCTGGTCCCAACATCCTGCCATTTCAATCCATCTGGCCCAGCATTTAATTCACCCAAATATCAGGTTGTTTCTCACTCCAGGATCCTTGCAATTACAGAGGATACAAATCCTGTTCTTTCAATTCTTCCCTTTCCACCATCCACGGACCCAAATTGCCTTTCCAAGTAAGTGCTCTCCTGTTGATGTTTTTGATGTGGTCCCCTCCACACTGGAGATAAAATAAAAGCAGATTGGGTGATGGCTTTATGCAGCAATTGCATTCAGCCCACAGAAGTGGCTCTGAGCTTCCAGCTGCCGGCTACCTCATTTCAACATTCCACTCCCACTCTGACATCTCTGTAGTTCCCTGTGTTATTACAAGACCCAATATGAGCTTGAGACACATGTCACTTGACATGTCACTGCCTGCAGGACAGAAGAACGAATTGTCCATCTTTAGACATCTCATTTTTTTGTTCTGTTTGTATCAAAACTAGATGATTTTGCCTGCCACCCTTTTCCTGCACTAACTTTTGTTTGTATATTCTTGCCACTGAGCTTGTCCAGGAAACCAGACTATTACAAAACTGTACAGACATGAGAAACAATTGCAGAATGCCAGTGTCTGTTCCTTTGAAATTTCAATTCTTGTTTCAACTTCAAAAGGCCAAAATAAGTTTTATTATCAAAGTATAATAGGATAGTCACTTTTTACTACCCTGAGATTAGTTTTCCTGTGGGCATACAAGAACTTCTGATTTCAGCGTGATAGTAATGGGTGATTTGATTAAGATGAAATCTAAGGGAAAATAAAGGCTCACAACCCTCAAATTCAAAAATAAACACAAGGGATTTTCAGATGCTGGAAATTTTGAGCAATACTTACAAAATGCTGGAGGAACCCAGAAAGTCAGGAAGTCAGGAGAAGAATAAACAGTCAATGTCTCTGGGCAAGATCCTTCATCAGGACTGTATTACTCAAATTAATATTTATTTATTTAAAGATGCGGCACAGTAATGGGTTCTTCTGGTCTAATGAGCCCGCACTGCCCAAATATATCCAGGTGACTAACCACTCTACTAACTCATACATGTTTGTAATGTGGGAGGAAACTGGAGCACCCTGAGGAAACCTACATGGTCAGGGGAGAAGGTACAAACTTCTTAGAGATAGCAATGGAAAGTGAATGCAGGTTACTAGCGCTTGTAAAAGGTTACAACAACTGCTAGGCCGTCGTGCCTCCCCCATGAGCCCCAGGAATGTTGGCCATATCTCCACTGCATCAAATCAGAAGGCAGCACCATCTATAAACTCTGAGTGATGAGAAAGCTGTTTAGTTTGCAAGCAAAAGGTAATATTAAATGTCATTAGAAGCAACAGAGGCAGATATTTGATGATGCAAATCATAAGCAAATATTTGAAAAGAAGCCACACAGTACTAGAAGTGCATCAAATAGTTATACATCAGCTGATGCAGTGCCTTACGTTAAACATCGTAGTTTCAATGTTGCATTGAGTTATGTATTTATTTAGAGATACAGCGTGTTTGGAATGTGGAAGGGAACCAGAGCATCCGGAGGAAACCCACGGGAGAATGTAAAAACTCCTTACAGACAGTGGTGGCGTTGAACCTGGGTCACAGCTGCTGTAAAGTGTTATGCTAGCCGCTATGCTACCATGCAATAGCGTTATGCTAATCACTAGACACTGAGCCGCCCTAGTTTGCTGAGTTTACTAGGCAATTCCCCTCCTTCTAGCGCATCTTGTAAGAACCCACACCACCCATTGAAATGGTTAAAAATGCTTCAAAGCCACCTTAGTGAATCAGTGAGATGGGAAAAATCTCCACTTGATATCGTCTACTATAACTTTCCCAGGCAGCTAGAACAGACCTAAATATCAGAATCAGGTTTAGTATCACCGGCATATGCAGTGAAATTTGTTCATGCATATGAAACCGCTGTGGTGAAGAACTTTGGGAAGCACAAGCCCTTCTACTCCCCAATCACCTTGCACGACATCACAAAAACTTACCTCCCTGAAGAAGGGGTGACATGGTAGTGTAGCACCAACAATCACTGATCGAGGTTTAATTCTTGTCATTGCATGTAGGAAGTTCGTACACCCTCCCCCTGACCACCTTCTCCATGTGCTCCGGTCTCCGCCCACATTCCAAAGGCATACGAGTTAGGGTTAGTAAGCTGTGCGCATGCTGTTGCTGGAAGCCTGGCAACACTTGTGGGCTGCCCAGCAGAAGCCACGTTGATTTGGTCTGACACATAAATATAGCTAACCTAATCTACTTAGCATATGAGTGAGGCCATAGGACTTAGAGTGTACCACTGTCTCTTGACAACTAGTTCCATGGATCAAGATCAAATTCAAGTTCATTGTCATTCAAACGTGTATATTGCCAAATGGAACAATGATTCTCCAGACAAGGTGAACAACACAGTTTGTGTAACTCACATACAACGCATGAAGTAATATTCCACAAATAAATTAACAAATAGTAAGGTGCATTTAGGACACAAGTTAAAAAGTAAACAGTGTAGTGCTACTGGTGCTTTATATGTGATGAGATCTTGGTGGTGGCAGGGGGTTCAGGAGTCTCACAGCCTGGGGAAAGAGGCTGTTCCCCACACTAATAGTCCTTTTCCTGATGCTATGATACCTTCTGCCTGATGGTAGGAAGCTAAAGAGATTGTTAGATAGATGGGAGGGATCACTGACAATGCTTGGGATCCTGTATAGGCAGTGCAAAAAAGACCCCAGCGATGCTGTCAGCGGTCCTTGCAATCCTTCGTAGGTTCTTGCAGTCAGATGCCTTGCAATTCCTATACCAGACAGTGATGCAGCTAGTTAGAGGTCAACCACTGGACTGGCTGAAATGTGAAGAGAATAAAGTGCTCAATTTCCTGACCAACAATTTCCCTTTTGGAACATTTCTCTCCAAAATGAGGTGCATAGATATCAGCTGGTGAAAATGTTAAGGTTTACAGAACCAAAGTGTGCAGATGGAGTTAAATATCATGAGAAGCAGAGGAAGGATTTGAAATGTACTTGCCACTTGAATGAAGTATGATATGGTGGATGGACACAAAATGGAAGCAGTTATTCACTGAATGCAGGAAACAGCCCAGAGGACCATGTTCTGGGAAACACTGGCAGAAGGTCCAAAATCCAAAGTAAGTTTATCATCAATGTTTGTATATGTCACCATACACTACCTTGAGATTCATTTTCTTGCAGTCATTCACAGTAGAACAAAGAAATACACTAGAATCAATGAAAAACTACATAAAGGCTGAGAATGGAACAAATATGCAAAAGAAGGCAAAATGCAAACACAAAAAAAATGCAATTAAAAAGTAAGTAGGGAAGTGAGTAAGTAGATAGATAAAACCAAAAACATGAGTTGTAGAGTCCTTGAAACTGAGCCAATAGGTTGTGGAAACAGTTCAGTGTTGAGGTGAGTCAAATTATCCACACTGGTTCAGGATCCTAATGGTTGAAAAGAAATTGGTACTGAACTTGGTGGTGTGGAACTTAAAGTCCCTTACTTCCTTAGGCAAAGTACTCAAAATAAAAAAAAAACTTTTGGAAATCTAGAAGACAATATAAATACACTGATTATTTATTTGAAAGAACTGGCTGATCACTTATTCATTTGGTGTTTGCATACCAATTGGAAATCACACTTGTCCCTCACAACAACACTCACTGGTATTAAACAAAAGTATCACATTGATCGTACACTAGCTTTGGAACACTCTCAGGATATGTTCTTGCTTTATATTGTTAAACACTTCATTTTAGCAGCATGCGCAGGCTGATAAGGAGGAGGCGTGTGTCAGACAAACAACCAAATAGAGATGAAGTTAAGAAAAGGAGAAAGGTTGTCAGAACAGTAAGCCAAATGTACTTGCACACAGCAGTACAGAGCAAGAGAACATTTCCACAGGGATCCCTTTTGATAGGCATCACAGAAAGACCTTCACACTTAGGTTTACCACCCAGTTATATACAGCAGTATTCACTTTTCTCTCATCCTTGCTCTCAAACAATATTTCTTCCTAACAGGTGGAACCCAGCATTCAGAGAAAGTTAAAGATGGAATGTGACAGAGTATGTTCCAGTCTTCTCCATAGGATACAGTTTGTTACGATACAAATAAATCAGACTATTTTAAAAATGTTATATTACACACACAAATCACAAATTATTTCTAGCTGATGGTTTGAAGAAACAACTTATTAACAACTGAGATTTATTGGAGTAATTTGTGTTTATATACCATGGGGCTTAAAACATCCAGGGAATTATTAATTGGAAATCCATAAGGTTTGCAAATGTGTGCATATAATTTTGCAATGATTAACAAGAATAGAAAATGCTGAAAACACACCGCAGGTGAGGTTGACCTGCTGAGTACTTCTGGTAGTTTTTCAGATTTTATGGCATCTGCAGTCTTTTTATTTTACGTTTTTCATTTACTCTTCAGTAATTTTTAAAGCATTACAAACAAACCACATCCTGACCACAAAATCCACACCCAAGCGAGATATCAATAGATAGTCTTCAAAGACTTGTGCCCGTGTGATGGGATTTCACAGTAACTGCACAGAAATGTTCACATTAGCTGGGTTTGAAGTTTGAATTTGGCACATTATTTATTGATAGGATCTTCACTTGCTCTGAGCAAGCACAGCACCAAGGCAGCTGCCTTTCAAATTAATTATTAAAGCTGAAACAAAGTCTAGGGTGATTCTGTTTTTTGTGTAATGCATTGGGTTTTTCTATAGAGGGAAGCAATACTTCATCTAATATTGTTCTTGATACTTTACGCTCCTCCCCTGGTAGACCAACCATGTCAGGTTGTCCTAGTGAAAGCACCTTGGAGCTGACAAAAGCAAACATGTCTTTATTTTTTTGCACAAGAATGGAAATGCCATCATTTATGAAACCATCATGAACTTCCCTGATCTGATGACTTGTGGAGACTCAAGATGATGGGATCTGGAGCAACACATAAGAAGCTGGAGGAAGTCAGCAGGTCAGTCAGCATCTATTGAGGAAAAAGGATCCAGCCTCTCAATCTGAAACCCTTGATTCCCTTTATAGCTGCTGCCTGAACTGCTGAGATTTTCCAATCATGTTGTGCATCTGGAGATACATATACTGTAAATGAAAGGCCCATATAGAGTAGATGTGAAAAGGATGTTTCTTTTGGAGGGGGAGTCGAAACATAGAAAACCTACAACACAATACAGGCCTTTCGGCCCACAAAGCTGTGCTGAACTTGACCTTACCCAAGAAATTACCTAGGGGTACCCATAGCCCTCTATTTTTCTGAGCTCCATATACCTGTCCAAAAGTCTGTTAAAAAACCCTATCATATCTGCTTCCACCACTGTCACTGGCAGCCCATTCCACGCACTCACCACTCTCTTTGTAAAAAACTTACCCCGACATCTCCTCTGTACCTACTCCCCAGCTCCTTAAAACTGTGCCTTCTCGTGCTAGCCATTTCAGTGCCGGGAAAAAGCCTCTGAATATAAACACAATCAATGCCTCTCATCACCTTATACACCTTTATTAGGTGACCTCTCATCCTCCGTCGCTTCAAAGAAAAAAGGCCAAGTTCACTCAACCTATTCTCATAAGGCATGCTTCCTAATCCAGGAAATATCCTTGTAAATCTCCTCTGCACCCTTTCTATGGTTTCCACATCCTTCCTGTAGTGAGGTGACCAGAACTGAGCACTCCAAGTTTTTTTTATATTAGTCACCAGCTTTTTCTCATAATTCATCTTTTCCTTTCTAATGACTTTCATAGTTTCCGTCTGGAAGTTTTTAAAAGCTTCCCAATCCTCTATCTTCCCACTAGGTCTGGCTTCTTTGTATATCCTCTCTTTTTCTGTGACTTCACTTGTCAGCCATGGTAGTGTCCTTCTTCCATTTGAAAATTTCTTCTTATATAGAATATATCTGTCTTGCACCACTCATTTTTTGCAGAAACTCCAGCCATTGCTGCTCTGCTGTCCTTCCTGCAAATGTCCCTTTCCAATCAACTTTGCCCAGTTCTCCTCTCATGCCATTGTAATTTTCTCTATTCCACTGAAATACTGACACATTGGATTTTATTTTTTTCCCTATCAAATTTCGATCATATTGTGGTCACTGTTCCCTAAGGTTCTTAAGCTCTCCTATCACTTCCAGATCATTGCACCACACCCAATCCAGCACAGCCAGTCCCTCAGTGGGCTCAACAACAAGCTGTTCTAAAAAGCCATTCCTTAGACATTCTACAAATTCTCTCTCTTGAGATCCAGTACTGACCTGGTTTTCCCAATCCACTCTCATGTTAAAATCCCAAATGATTATCATAACATTGCCTTTCTAACATGCCTTTTCTATCTTCTACTGTAATTTGTAATCCACATCCCGGCTGCTGTTTGGAGACCTGTACTCAACTGCCATTAGGGTCCTTTTACCTTGTCATTTTCTTAACTCAATCCATGGAGACTCTACATCTTCCAATCCTATGTAATTTTTCTTTTTGATATTAGTTGCCAGCTTCCTTTCATAATTCACCTTTTTCTTCCTAATGACCTTCTGGAAGTTTTTAGAAGCTTCCCAATCCTCTATCTCCCCACTAGCTCTGGCTTCCTTGCATGCTGGAGTCCAGGGCCAGAGAGCACAGTCTCAAAATAGAGGGATGTCCAATTAGAACAGAGATCAGGAGGAATTTTGTTACCCAGAAGGAGGTGAATCAATGGAATTTTCTTGCCACAGATGGATGTGGAGGCCAGGTCACTGGGTGCATTTAAGGTGGAAGTTGATAGCTTCTTGATCAGTCAGGACGTGAAAGGTTATAGGGAGAAGGCAGGAGAATGTGGTTGAGAGGGAAATGGACTAGCCATGATGAAATGGTGGAGCAGACTTGATGGGCTGAATTTCTTAACTCTGATTCTATATCTTAAGATCTTATGTTGTATAAACAAGACTGGATAAGGATCACTGTCTTCTCTCTGAATCTCTGACATGAAGTAAGTGGATTCTTACAACAACCCTGCAACTTTCTAGTTACTTTGCTTTCATTCCAGATATGCATCATTTCATCTTCCCAAATACCAGTAAACAATCCTTTGAAGGAACTCAGCACATCGAGCTTCATCTGAGGAAGGAATGGATTTGTTAATATTTTCAGCCAAAACACCGCATCAGGACTGTAGGGTTTTCATCTGATATTTCAGCAGTTCTTTTCCTCTCAAAGATGCTACTCAATCCTTTCACTTCCTCTAGCAGATTGTTTGCTGCTATAGGTTCCAGCACCTGTAGTCTCTCGTGTCTCCCAATTACCACGATGGCATTTGACCTTATGTCACGGGATTAACAGTCCCGAGCTCCTATAACTGAACATTACCCTGTTTTTGGTAGCAATCATTTCCTCAAAATATCCTTAAATGTTTATAATTAATGAAGTACCCTTACCACTGACAGAGTATTTTAGGTTCAAGATGTATTGAAGAGATTCAGAATCTGTAGTTATTGGTAAAGCTTCAGTGAAGTTCTTATTTAGGCAAAGCGCTATGAAAGCTGCTTCATCTTTGGGATGAAATCCTGGCCCTCTCAGGTGTGTTTGGAAATTCCCTGAGTAGCATTCAGAATGTAGAATGAGCTCTCCTCTCACTCCCACAAGTACTGTCAATAAAACAGATGATCTCATTGCTATTTGTGGGAACTTGCTGTGTACAAGCTGGCTACTGTTTTTCCAACGGTATAATAATGATAACATTTCAGAGTTACTTCATTGACTGCGAAGCACTTCGGGAAATCATGAGTTCATAAAAAGGGCTAAACAAATGCAGTTTTTTTGATTTAGGGATGTTTGCACCTCCATCAATTCTGGACGGAATAATTTTCTATCCCTCTGCCAAGAGATGAGTTTGAAATCCTATTCAAAAAGGTTATATTTAAACTGTATCTATGCAGCTGGGGTTAAATCATGTGTAAATGTGTGGGTTAACAAAATTAATTGCTAATTCATGCAATGTTTGTTGTAATTGCTTTGGGGAGTTTATTTTGGAGGTGCAGTTGGTAAGGAAAGGGGAGCAAGGAGAAAATGAAATCTATTTTTGAAGCAGAACAGCAGGGTGATAGCAACATAGTTGAATCATTGCACTCATTGTCCAAAGGCCTGACCTAACAGTGTCTGAGTTCAAATCCAACCTTGACAACTTCAAAATTTGAATTCGAGTTGACAATTAGTAATGAATAAGAGTTGACAAATTATTATAAAACCCTATCCAGTTCACTTTTAGGTGAGAAGATCTGTCCCCCTTACCTGCTATGAATAATATTTAGTTCCTGGTACATCTAAATGAACTTTGGTAGAGTCTTTTTACAGCACCACACAGCAGGCTACTCTGAAAGGTTGGATCACATGGAATCTATGGGTGCTGTCGAATTGGATACACATATGGCTTGATAGTAGGAAGCAGAGGGTGAGGGCAGGAGGTTGTTTCTCAGTCTGGAGACCCATTACTAGGTGTGTGCCAGGGTTTGGTGCTGGGTCCATCGTCGTTTATCTTCTGTTTATCTTCTGTGTAAATAAAAGGCCATAAGATCATGAGACATAGGAACAGAATTAGGTCAATCAGCCCATCAAGACTGCTCTGTTATTCCAGCATGGCTGAGTTATCAGTTCAACCCCGTTCTGCTGCCTTCTCCCCATAACCTTTGATGCCTTAACCAATCAAGAACCTATACACCTTTGTTTTAAATATACCCAATAACTTGATCTTCACAGTGGCTGTGGCAATGAATTTGACAGATTCACCACTCTCGGGCTGAAGGAATTCATCCTCATCTCTGTTCTAAATGGACATCCTTCTATTCTGAAGCTGTGCTCTCTTTGATTTGGGCAATAAAGTACAAGGCATGGTTACTAAGTTAGTAGATTACACTAACATAGCTGTTATAGTGGACAGTGAAAACATGATCAAAAATTACTGAGGAATCTTGACTGAGGAAGTATGTGGGCTGAGGAATGGCAAATTGAGTTGAATTCAGGTAAGTACAAGGCATTGCATTTTGCAAAGACAAATCAAGGTAGCAGACTTTCACAGTGAAATGGTAGGGCACTGCGGAGTGTTGTAGAACAAAGAATTCCACCCCAAAAATGTTCTGAAAGCTTAATTCTGATGAAATATGTGTGTCAGCTATGTCAGATATCATAGTGTGATAGGAGTTTAATGATTTTGTATGAACTCAATGTTCAGGAACATTTAAAGACTACATTTAAATAAACAATTTAGATAAATTTAATATTTTAAAAGTAAAATTATTTTAAAAATTTGTACACTAACATTGAATTAATGCTGAGTGATTAAACAATTCACAGTAACGCACATCAAATGCTGGAGGAACACACACAAAAGTCTGGTTTCGGTTAGAAATATAAATCTTTATTCATCTTTGTGGATGCTGCCTGACCTGCTGAGTTCCTACAGCACTTTCATACGTTACTCTGGATTTCCAGCATCTGCAGAAACTCTTGTGTCTTTATCGAGCTATTTTATTTAACCGAGAAAAGTAACTGTCTTGAAAATATATGTTATAATAAGACCTTATTATAAATAATTCACAGCTTTTCCTTCATTAGTTTGTCATGAACTTTGTTTGGTTTTATTAGACTTGACCTAATATATTTGCTCTCAATTTGTCACGTAACATTTAATTATTATAAATGGTGGAGAAAGAAACCTTCCCTGTGTTAATCTTCGCTCGAGATTTTGTCCTGTACATCTGCTTCAGATTATGAGGCCACCTCATTGTTCCCTTTTGCCACATGTACTGTAATTGGCCAGGTTATTCTGGTAAATCCATCCTGATCACCACAAAAATCCCCTGGTGGAATGAGTTCCACATTCTCAGCTCCCGTAGAGTAGGGAGGTCATATCTAAGTTTTCTTTGACCTGGCGACAAAAACTCCAGTCATTCAATGCATCTGGTACATTATATTTTGGACCCCTCCTTTGCCTCTATATAATTTAAAACTATTGAAAACTATTTACAGTTCTCCAAGAGTGGTAACTAAAGTTCTAATTCAAGGTTGTTTAATGTCATTTCCAGTACACAAGTGTAATGGAGAGCAAAATACACAATAGGATAAAGGACACAACAATAAAAAATGCAATTAATATAAATACATAAGATAGCTTATAAACATAGATTGATTGAATGTCCATAAAGTAACACTAGGCATAGCAGTGTCTGTACATAAGATGACTGACAGAAAATGATAAAGTGGTGGTGGTTGGGGTGTGGATGGGAGTGTTAGTTAATGGAGATGTTGATCAGCCTTACTGCTTGGAAAAGTAACTATTTTTTGATTCTGATGGTCCTGTTACTGCTTATGGATCTAAGAACTCAGATCTTCAGTTTTATTCCTCTGGAAGCTATTGCTAGTAATTTTGTTGCATATTCTTCCTCTGTAAACCTGTGTTTATTTTAAGTTTGTTTACTTGTACTATTATACATATATCTTTATTCCACTCTTTTCATCCGTACTGTCACAATTTCCCAAATTGTACGTGGTTTTTTTTTTGCTCCTCTCACAAAATTGCACCACCTCACCCTTAATTATTTTGGCCAATTTGCTAATTACGTACCCATTCTACAAACTTCTTGTGTTCTGTCTCTGTCACTCTTTCTAATAATTGCACCCACATGCATGCACCCCAGTTTTGCAATTCCATGCTATCAACAAATTTTGGAATTACTGTATGTTTTCAGTTCCAGGCTCAAATTGGGTGAGTACAGATTAATTCACCACTTTGCACCATTTGCAAAAGTGAAACTATCCGACCATTTCTGATAGAGAACAGGGATACATAGATTGGAAGTTGTCAAAATTGTATATTTTGACTATGGACCTCATGCAGGGGTTTGACCCGAAATGTCAACTTCCTTTGCTCCCATATATGCTGCTCGATCTGTTGAATTTTACCTGTAGATTGTTTGCTACTCTGGATGTCATCATCTGTAATTTTTCTGTCTCTATCTCTAACCTTTAGTTGATCTTTTTAATAAATCAGACTTCCTATATCCATTCTGCTACTCATCCCCAGATCCTCACAACCTGACTCTACATCCATACATTTTGCAAGTCTTCTTCAGAATCCAAATTTATAATTTCAATTGCAATAGTCTTGCTATAATTTCTGTAGCTTCCACAAAGAATCCAATGAAATTGGACATGCTTAACTATCAATTTTGAAATTTGTGCTGAAATTATAATATACATAATTTCTGGACTACTTTTATTCATCATCATCATTATGTGCCCTGTCATATGACATGGGCGATCATGGTTTTACATCTGTACCATGATTATTCTTGGCAAATTTTTCTGCAGAAGTAGTTTGCCGTTGCCTTCTTCTTGGAAGTGTGTTTACAAGATTGTTGACCCCAACCATTATCAATACTCTTCAGAGATTTTCAGCCAGGCATCAATGGTCGCATAACCAGGATCTGTGGTATGCAGCAGGTGTTTATATGACCAGCTACTACCTGGACCAATGGTTTCACATGACCCCGATCAGGGGGCAAAGCAGGTGCTATACTTTGCCCAAGGGTGACCTACAGGCTGGCGGTGGGAAAGAGCTCCTTACACCTCCTTTGGTAGATACATATCTTCACTCCACTCCACTTCTTTTATTTATATTTATTTAGAGATCTGCATCACCCAGCAACCCACCTATTAAATCTAACCAAATTACAGGACAATTTACAATGTTCGATTAACCTACTAACTAGTACGTCTTTGGGTTGTAGGTGGAAACTGGAGCACCTGGAGAAAATCCATGTGCTCACGGGAAGGACGTACAAACTTCTTACAGACACTGTCGGAATTGAACTTTGAACTCTGATGCCTCTGTGCGTACTAGTGTTGCACTAACCACTATGCTACTGCGGCACCCTGAATTAAGATTCAATTACATTTGTAAGCATCATGCTGAATTAATTTGTCTAGAGTTCTTTGAGTTCCTTCAGTTTCCTCTCTAATGTATCAAAATAACATTAGCTTGCTCCCTGCCCCTTGACAATAGAATTGGAATTGGAATTGGTTGATTATTGTCACCTGTACTGAGAGATTCAGTGAACAACTTGTCTTGCATACTGTTCATAGAGTTCAAATCATTACACAGTGCATTGAGGTAGGTAGGGTAAGGTAAAAGAATAACAGAATGCACTAAAAAGTGCAACAGTTCATGTCACATCTTCTCTGACTTTAAAAATATGTTTAAATCCAATCCAACTGCACTTAAGCTTTATTTCTATGTCTTGGGTGTCATGATAGTGTAATAGGTAGCATAATGATATTTATCACCGGTGACACTGGTTCATTTTCCGCCATCTATCAGAAACGAGTTTGTGCGTTCTCCCCGTGAATGTATAGGTTTCCTCTAGGTGCTCTGGTTTCCCCTCACATTCCAAGGAAGTAAAGGTTAGATAGTTAATTGGTCACATGAGCAAATATGGGTGTGTGCCATTGGCCTGGAAGGGCCTGAAACTGTGCTGTATCTCAAAATAAAATTAAAATATCAATTATTGTCAGCTTTGCCATGACAAATATATATTCTGATTTAGGTTTTCCATACCATATTAATCTTTTAATTAAACCCAGGAGAAGCCATTCATTGGTTTCTTCCATTAACCATGAAGTCTTTTAAGACTCAATTTCCTTTGACGAGTTTGTGTGTGCACAGTGAGAGACAGATGAAGCATACACAGCGCTACAGGAACTCAATGGGTCAGGCAGCATCTACGGAGGAAATGGACAATTGATGCTTTGGTCAGTCCAGATGAATGGTCTCAACCTGAAATGTTCAGTTGACTGTTACAACCTGCAACTATCCATTTTCCTCAGTGGAAATGCTCTGCAGCATCCATTCTCAAGGACCGCCTCTATCCAGGCCATTCTCTCTTCTCATTTCTGCCATTGGAAAGGAATTCCAGAAGCTATTGGTTCCACACAATCAGATTCAGAAGAAATTATTACCCTTCAACCATCAGGCTCCTGAATCAGCGCAGTTAACTTCACTCACCTCAACTCTGACCTGATTCCCAAACATATGGACTCACTTCCAAGGATTCTACAACTCACGCTGTCACTATTATTTGTTAATTTGTTGTTAATATATTTGCAAATATTGCTTTCTTTTGCATATTGATTGTTTATCAGTCATTGCGTGTTAGTTTTTCATTCATTTTTCTGCATTTCCTTGCTCTACTGTGAATGTCTGCAGGAAGATGAGCTCAGAATTATATATAGTGACTTAAGTATATTTGATAATACTTTTCACTTGAACTTTGCGTACTGCTGACCCATTCATTCTAGCAAAAGAGCAGATTGTTGTCATCAGGAAATGGGGCAAGAGACTGATTCAATGTTGCTGATGTGGAGGAGATGGCATCAAGTTCCTCAGAGTAAATATCACCCATGATTTACACTTCTCCCTGCCTGGAGAATAAGCCAACATTATCAAGGACTCCACCTACCCAGGCCATTCTCTCTACATTTTGCTCCCATCAAGCCAAAGATACAGAAGTTTGAGAACATGTAGCAGGAGACTCAAGGACAGCTTCTATCCTATTATTTAACAACCCTTGAATGGATCTCTTATGTGATAAAGATGAACTCTCAATCCCTCTCCTTGTTATGGCACTCACATTTTATTTGTCTACCTGCAGTGCACTTTCTCTGTAACTGTAACACAACATTCAACATTCTATTCTTTTCCTCCTTTGTATTATTTTAAAGTACTAATGTATGGAATGATCTGTTTGGATGGCACCCAAACAGGAACTTCTCACACTATCTTGGAGTTAAGTTCAAAGTTCAAATGCGACCTGAGATTCATAATCAATAAATCGACAGAATAATAACCGTAACCAAATCAATAAAAGACCACCCAACTAGAGTGTTCAACGAGAATGGAGAAGGGTAAGTACAAGGAAAAGAAACAATAATAATAAATAAATAAACAAATAAAGATTGAGAACATGAAATGAAGAGCCTTTGAAAGTGAGTCCATGGGTTATGGGAACATTTCAATAATGGGGCAAGTGAAGTTAAATGAAGTTATTCCCTTTGGTTCAAGAGCCTGATGGTTGAGGGGTGTTAATTGTACCTGAACCTGATGGTGTGAGTCCTGACGCTCCTGTACCTTCTTTCTAATGGCAGCAGAGAGAAGGAAGAATGTGTTGGGTGGTGGGGTTGCTGACGATGGATGCTGTTTTCCTGCAACAGCATTTCATGTGGATGGGCTCAATGTTTGGGAAGACTTTACTGGTGATAGACTGGGCCATTTCCACTATATTTGTAAGATTTTCCATTGAGGGGCCTACGCGACACAACTATAGAAGTTTGTCGAAGTTAGATGTCACGCCAAATCTCTGCAGGCTCCTAAGGAAGCAGTGGTCCTGCCGTGCTTTCTTCATAATTGCACTTCGTTGCCAGGCCCAGGACAGGCACTCTGAAGTAATAACACCTAGGAATTTAAAGTTACTAACCCTCTCCACCTCTGACCTTCTGATGTGGACTGGCTCACGGACCTCTGATTTCCTTCTTCTGAAGACTGTAATCAGCTCCTTGGTCTTGCTGACGTGGAGTGAGAGGTTGTAATGACACTACTCAGCCAGATTTTTCATTTCCCTCCTATATGCTGCTTCATCACCACCCTTTACTTGCCCTAGTGTCATCAGCAAACTTGAATATGACATTGGAGCTGTGCTTAGCCTCACTGTCATAAATGTCAAACCAGTGGAGCAGGGGGCTAAGCCACAACTTTGTGGTGCACCTGTGCTGGTGGTTATCATGGAGGACACGTTGCCAATCTGAACTGACTGGGGTCTGACTGCCAAAGTGGGAGTTTAAAGATCTCTGTGAACACACCATCCAGCTGATCAGCATAGGTCTGGGCTGGATGCTTTCATGGGTTCACCCTCCCAAAGCTTGCTCATGCTTCTCTTTCAGACACTGAAATCAAAGGATCATTCGGGAATGTGGGAGTTCCTGTTGGTTTCTCCAAGTTTTTACAGTCAAAGCCAACATGGAGAACACTCAGCTCATCTGGGAGTGAAGCCCTGCTGTCTCCTACGTCACTTGATTTAACTTCATAAGAGGTAACATTATTCAAGCCTTGCCACAACTGTTGAGTATCCTTCATTGACTCAAGTTTGATCCAAAATTGCTACTTCTCCCGTGAAATTGCTTTCCGGAGACCATACCTGGACCTCGTGTGACCTCCCTGGTTACCAGACTTGAAAGCCCCTGATGACGCTCTCAGCAGATTTTGGATCTTATGGTTCATGCAGGGCTTCTGATTGGGGAAGACTCTGAATGATTTGGTGGGACTCACTCGTCTACTGCTGCTTTAATAAAGTCCATTACAACCCAGATGAGTCCTTGAACATGAACAAGTCCAGTGACTCAAGCAGTCCCGTAGCTACTACTCTGCCTCCCGTGACCACCTCTTTGTTGTCCTAATCTCTGGGGTTTTGGCCTTTAGTCTTTGTCTATATGCACGTAGGGGAAGGACAGCCAAGTGATCTGATTTACCAAAATATGGTCCGGGCATGGAATGATAACCAATCTTTAATTTAGTATAACTCTGGTCGAGTGTTTTGGGATCTCTGGTGCTTCAGGTTATACATTGATGGTAATGGGCAGGGTTCAAGACTCTGACTAAGATTTGAAATGCGCCTTGATGGACTGTTCCTTGTTTGGAGATGACATCATGCAGTACGGCAAGTATTCCGCTTGAGTATAGTCAGCCGCTGGTGGTATGTAAACTGTGGTCAGGATCACTGAAGAGCCCCCTAGGTAAATATGAAGAACAGACAGCACTTAATGGTGTTTTGGTCTCACTGTTGCCATCAGGAAGGAGGCAAAGGAGCCTCAATTCACACAACACCAGGTTCAGAGACAGTTATTAGCCCTCAGCCATCAAGCTTTTGAACCAGAGGGGATAACTTCAATCACACCAACACTGAACTTAATTCACAACCTATGGACACACTTTTAAGGGCTGCAATTTGTATTCTTGATATTCATTGCTTATTCAGTATTTTCGCTCAGCTCTAGCTGGTAAAACCTGAGGTATGGGCATAACATGCACACACATTTCTCAATTGCTAGGAACTTTTGGATTATTCTGGTGATGTTTAAAGGACAATTTAAAAACAGCAATACACAATCTAGTTGTTCTTTACATCCTTTCATACCCTTCCGGCATCCTTCCTGCTCTTCTGTATGCAAGTATATTGGGGTTCTCTAAGTGAGTAGTTGTGAGATACATGATGTTACAATTTTAAATATAATTTGTAAAGAAGTAATAGGATGATTCTTTGATGGATCTTTTGTGATTTCCCCTTTAGGTAAAAGATATGTTTTCTCTGTTATCAAAAATTCAGGTGATATTTCAGGATTTTTCAGAAAATTGTTGATATGCTTTAACAGGTATGGATGAAGACAAATAATTTTTTTATATCAATAGTGATGAATATTATCACTACCAGTACTTTTCTAGCTGTGCATATTTTTATAACCACTTTTAACATATTCATTGTAACTTCAGGTATTTGCATTTCTTCTATCATGTGCATGTGTTCTTTTGGTTCCTTAATTCAGCTTGTTTCTTGACCGTGCGTCATCTGTTTTGACTAGATGTTAGACCAGTAATTCATTATCTCTGCATTTGTTGGTAATTTTGTGCCAGGGTTGGTGACAATTTGGCATGTCAAATTTAGTTTCATTGTTTTATATAGAACCTTGTCAATCTTTTTTTTAATTGATTTAAAAGAATAAGGATAACTACAAGTCAGAAGAGAAGTTATCTCAAATACATATTTCAATAATAGTACAAAGAAAGGAATATACACTGTCAAAATCATATATAGTATTAAACTAATATAAAGAGAAAAAAAGAACCACATCTCCTCTTAACAATTCATAGAAAAAAAAGACTCAAATTTTCTGTTATTGAGAGGAGAAAAAAAGGGGACCGGACAGATCATCTTGAGGATACAATTAAAAAAAAAGGAAAAATCTTTCTGGTCAAATCTAAAACTTGGCGGAGAAAAAAAAATTAATTGGAAAAAGTAAAAAGAATTAGATCATATAAAAATATTGAATAAAAGGTCACCAATATATAGAACTGTTCATTGCTTCTGAGCTGATAACTCTGTTTTCTTCATCTGACGTATTTCATGTATCTACTGTTTGTATTTAATCTGGCTCTGTATGCACCAAGCTTTTGTTTTAGTGTATCTGTCAATTCCACAGTGCTTTTATTAGGCTGATAATATCTTGCATGGACCTTACATCTCCTTAGCTTTTCTCTTAAATTTCTTGTTCAAGTTATCCTTTTTAAGGTGGGCTCATTCTGCTCTTAAGGTTTCAATTGTGTTTTTTGATCTCTTCAGCCATTTCGATGTTTTCATTTAAATGCTCAGTCTTGAGTTACTATTATTGAGTGCCTCTATTTTGGAGTCATTGCACTGCACTGCTGTTAATACATCACAGCACATTATTGTGTGTAGTTCTTCCAATGTTTCATGTTTTTCTAAATGTTATGGTAATATAAAATTACTGAGAGTATTAACTATTTTTGCAAATTTTGATGACGTATTTTGTTTTGGTATGCTGGATCTCTATTTTGGATCAATTCCTATATTTTCTGTTAGTGTGGTGTTAAATATTAGGATAATTTTGTCTGTAAGCTCAGCTTTGTCATCAGCATTCTGCAGAGACCTGGATCTGTGTTGTTGCTTTTAATGTCTGATTGTGAAGCAGTTGTAATAATTGTACTTTTATCAGTGACTTGGAGTGTTGCATCTTCATTATTTTCTTGCCTAGTATTGTTGTATTCTTTAGGTGGGGTTCTTTCTAGCCTTTGCGCATTTTCATGTTTTATTTGGTTTTCTTTCGGGATTAAGTTGCCTTTTACTATCACTCTATGTTGATCTGCTATTTGTTGTGGACTTACTTGCATGAAGCAATATTGTGCTATAAACTATTGATGAAGTTTGTTCCTGTATGCTGTCATGTCAGTCTCAAGTTTTATTACTTGATAATATACACACATTACGCGTGTGTTTACTTCTAATAACCAATTCATGTATGTCTTTCTTCTCTTAACTGCTTGAGTGGTTTTAGCTGTAAGTGCTATTATTATTTTTTCTCTCAGCTCAAGCTGGTAAAACCTAATATATGGGCATAGCAAATCGCACTCATTTCTGAATTGCTAAGAACTTTGAGACTATTCTAGTGGTGTTTAGTATTTTGTCTTTCTGGAGATTTACAAAAACATTGCTTGTTGGCCTGGTTGTTTCATGCTATTGTGTAGTGAATTTGGGATCATACCAATTGTAGAATTATTATTGGGACTGCTTATGTTCCATAGACTTTCAATTTCCTCTTTTAATTCAGCTTGTTTCTATTGTTTTTCACTTATTGATTTCAGTATGTTGTGTGTGTTTGGAATGGCTATATCTATTAGGTAAGTTGTTCTTGTTTGTTTATCCTGTATTATTATATCTAGACATTTATTATTGATTGTCCTATTTGTAATAGTGGTATAATTGTAGGACCTTGACTTTGAAAGGTATGGAATCTTTTATGAGTTTGCATTTTAAAGCAAGATTTTGGTGAATGATAATTGCTACTAGATTGTGCCTGTGTAGGTAATCAGATTGAGTTCAAATGCTGCAGGGTCCTGTAATGTGTTGGATTGTTTCTGGTTTATTTTGACATTTTCTGCATTTGTCATCTTGAATTTTTTGGTCTTTTATTATTATTGTTTTCTCTTCTTTTTGTATTTGCACAGTTTGTGGTCTTTTGCACACTGGTTATTTATCCGTCTCTGGTGTGTGCAGTTTTTTCATAGATTCCATTGTCTTTCTTTCTATTTGCTGCGAATGCCCATTTGAAATATGACCACACTAAAATTAAACTCAGAAATGGTGGGGCAGGTATGAATAGACAAATGGTTTACTCCTACCCATTCCACTGTGGGATCTAAGCAGGCTCAGGTCTAGTTAGTACATGGATGTTAGTCTGCCTTCAAGTACCAACAGCGGGAGGTTTATGTAATGACATATACACACCACCAAGATATGCTGCTTCTGCGTTATGTTATTTTTGATGCCAAGCTTGGTGCAGCATCTTCTGATCCATAATACTTGGAGAACTGACATGGGCATTTGAGACTACCATTTATATTAGCTGAAATCTGATTCTGGAATTAATCCGTGTTCCTAATTGATTCATTGATTGACTGTCATATTCAATGATGATAGCAAAGAAAGCGTTTCAGGAGTTTTTTTTTCAAGTGGAAAAGCCATCACACGGGGCAATTCCACTTTCTTGACCTTGGAAGTTCAAGTCCAAAAGTACGAGTGGTCATCACTAATGGGGCCTTCCTTAATTGCACTGGATGACCATGAGTTCTTCTGATGCTTGTCATACCCTTCACTCTCCACGAAGCCTTACAGAACCGCAATCCTGGCCATTAGATCTCCTGCTCATCTCATTCCCCTAGACTGCTGGAGCTGCCTTTGCCTGCTAGGACAGGCATGTCCTGTCCCACTGGCTACCTTCTCTCGCATGAAACATTACTTGGAGCCACAGGTGAGAACTGAGCGCCTAGTGGGGACCAAGGGTGATTAAGTAGCCCCAGAATGGACATGACAAGCCCCTTTACCCCTCTCTAGATATCCTGTACTCGATTCATAATTAATTCATTTCCCATTTATTTTATATTTCCTTTCAGCCTTTCCTCATATTTTGTTTTCATTGTACCATTTTCATTCTTCCAGTTCCACCTTAATTTCTTTAGTTTTCCATGATTTGCCATTATTGGCTAGTTTGTAGTTGTACTTGCACTTTATACAGGGAGATGTTTTCCTTTGACTCTATTCACTATTGACTTATACACTCAGTGGCCACTTTATTAGGTATATCTGTACATCTGCTCATTACTGCAGATACCCCATCGGCCAACCATATGGCAGCAATTCAATGCAGAAAAGCATGTGGACATGGACAAGGTGTTCACTTATTCAGACTAAATATCAGAATGGGGAATAAATGTGATCTAACTGACTTTAACCGTGGAATGATTGTTGGTGCCAGACGAGGTGGTTTAAGTATCTCAGAATGTGTTAATCTCCTGCAATTTTCATGCACAATAGGTTATAATGTTTACAGAAAATGGTGCTATAAACAAAAAAACAAAGCATCCAATAAGCAGCAGTTCTGTGGGTGAAAATGCTTTGGTAATGAGAGAGATCAGAAGAGAATGGCTAGAGTGGTACAAGCTAACAGGAATCAGAATCAGGTTTAATATCACTGGCATACGTCATGAAATTTGAAGGTGATTGTAAATCAAATAACCACATGTTACAATAGTGATAGCAGGAGGGCACTTTAATATATGTAAGGTGGAAAGTGTATTGACTGGCTGCATTACTGCCTGGTATTGGAACACCAATGCCTTTGGTCAGAAAATCCTACAAAAGGCAGTGGATTTGGCCCAGTACATCATGAATAAAGCCCTCCCAACCACTGAATACATCTACTGTACATGAAGCACTGTCGTAGGAACGCAACATCCATCTTCAAAGATTCTTGCCACTCAGACCATGCTCTTTTGTTGCTGCGGTTTTTCGGTCGAAGGGCCAAGTGCCCCAGGACTCACAACAGCAGGTTCAAGAACAGTTACTACCCTTCAGACATCAGGCTCTTGAGCAAAAGAGGATAACTACACTCACCTATTGAGACGTTCCCACAACAAATCATCTCACTTTAAGGACTCTTTACCTTGTTATTTCATGTTCTCATTATTTATTGCTATTTGCTTATTTTGTGTATGGGGCCGTGTTACACAACAAGGCTATAAATAAAAATGCTGGAGATGGGAGCTAAGTTAGCAGGGTTCTTTACTGACTGAAACCGAACTGAACACAAACGTACAGATCAATACGCGCCTAATAATGCATGCAACGACGTGTCCCTAAACATAAAGTAGTCCCATATTATACAGTAGCAATACAGTACACTCCACCCCTTCTATTTTAATAGTGTATCAACTGTTTTTTTTCACTGGGGCACTATGCTAAAAAAATATGTTTACCCTTAACATACAAATGGCTACCAATTGTTTACTTAGTAACTTAATAATCAAATTATAACAAAATAACATAATAATATTAAATTATAACAAACTTTTTTTAACTTTTGGTCTAAGACCCATTTATAACTCAAGTCTCTGGGGGTTACTCTGCCCACTGTGCTGTACTTCTCTAGATGATGATTATGTACCAGCGGTAACAGAAGAAATAAGTGAAGCTGTAGCAAAATTAGTCATACTTCACAAGAAGTGTGATGCAATTTTCGTAACTTTGGTTTCCATGGTCTGCTTCAAAGATGACATGCCACCAACAAAAGAAGTGTCGGTGATCTGCTGTCTCTGCTAGTTATTCAAAAGTCAGGGCAATCTAGTGACTTACAAGAAGATCATTACTTTACCAGTAATCTATCATGAAAGCTGAAGCAGTTGATCAAAACCATTTTGTTCATTCCGTTGTTCTTCAGCTGCTGTTAAAGTGCAGTTTTGCTGATATTAGGGATTACCTGCAGTGCTATCTGAAGTTCAGAAAACAAACCTTGGTCAAGAAAATGAGACTGAACTCTAAGCACTGTTCCTGAATTGTTTGGAGGATTCTATGCATGAAAACTTGCAATTCTGCACAGTGCAAGAAAAGATTGCTTACCTGGCTCAAGAGGGAGAATTCCTTCAGATACACAGTCAGCGCAAGTGTGAAAATACAACAATAGAAACCTCACAGGTTGTTGCTAGAACTCGCCTCTGTTTTGATGCTGTTTCCCAACTTACTTATGCAAAACAAGACAGATAGGCTGAGGATTCAAACTATATATGTGCAAAAGAAACTTCCCTGCAAAGGATTAAGTGCATGAATCTCAATGGAGGAAATGTTTGGTTCAAGATTTACCTTGTGCGAAAGCTGTTCTGTTTGAATTGAATTGATTTTGTCCAAGCGCTTTTAAGGGATGACAATCTTTCCTGGATATTTCCCAAGGAAGTTGTTCAGGAGAAGATGGAGATGCTGGTCTTTTCAGAGATTTAAGCTTATTGAGAGTTTGCAGATCTTCCGATATCTGTTCATCTGTTAACAAGTAATTTAACTGTGCAGGTGCAGGTTTTCAACTTTTGTCTGTAATTGGAACAGGGTCATTAGGTCTCTTCCTTAGTTTTCTAGTCATTATTGGCTTTACCTCCATAGAATCTCCTGTGAGTTCCATTGTTAGCCTCTCATTCTCAATCAATTTATTTTCTTCTAACTCAATCTTTTTATCTCCAAATTCCTTCACTGCTGCTTTCTTCTCTTTAATATAATTCTTTTCCACTTGCTCTGTCTGCAGTTGCAGAAAAAGCTCTGTATTTCATATTCTTCCTTTGTATTGTTGATCTAGTTTCTTCATCCTTTTCTGATACTCCTGCAAATTGCCTTCATCTAACTGCTGTAGCTGTCTTTTAAGAGATGTCAATTTCTTCTGGCACAACTGCTCTTTTACTTCCAGGTAGTCTTCATCATCCTGCTTATTGGCAATATCTGTCTCCCTTGCATCCTCTGTATCTTCATCCAAGTTGTGACCATGGATACTGCGTTCGTCCTCATCGTCAACGCTGTCTTGCTCCTCCTTGTCATTGTAATAGTCAATAATAGGTGAGAAGAGAGCTGCGGACATCTTCCCCGGCGAGCTGCCCTCCTTTGTTGACACATCTAGTGCTTTGATGGTGTGTCAATCCAACTGGATTTTCCTGAGCCATTCACGTCCTAACAACAGCGCTCCTCCATCTTCCAGTACATAGAGGCTCAGCCGTTGTGTTTTGTCTCCATAGGTCACCATCACTTTAATCTTACCTTTGGGGTGCACTTTCTGTCCTGTGTAAATCTTTAGCAGTGGTTTAGTTTGTTTCAGAGGAATGTGAGAAAACTGTCATTTGTAGTCATGTACAGAGATCACTGTTAAAGCTGAGCCTGTGTCTAACTCCATTTTCAGTCTCATGCCTGCCACTTGTGGAGTGATCCATATTACTCTTCGATCATCTGACCCTTTCATGTTGTGAAGCTGCAGACAAGACAATTCACTTCTGTCTGAGCCAATTTCATCAGAACTGCTTCCTTCCATTTTGTGCACATTGTTGTATTTTCCTTTCTGGGGTTTCTTGTTTCTCTGTATTTTGCCCTTTTCCTGCTGTTTACTAGCCTTGCATAGTCTGCCAAAGTGGCCCCGTTTGCCACAGTTTCTGCATTCTTTATCTTTGAAACAACAATCATCAGGGTCATGTGATCTGTTCCCACGAAGGTAACATTTCTTTCTTACATTTCTGTTCAGTGACGTTTTATTTGCGACATATTCCAGAAATTTTCTTTGTCTCTTGGAAGCATCCCATGCCACTGTTTCTGTTGATGTTGCGATGTTTAGCGCTTTCTCGAATGTAAGGTCTTTTTCACACAGGAGCTTCTTCTGTGTGGTTTTACAGTATATGCCACACACTAACCTGTCCTTCAATGCATACAATTGACCAGCCCCAAATTGACAATGATCTGATAATTTGCACAGTTCAGCAGAATATCCAGAAATACTTTCATTTTTGCTCTGACTCTGTTTATGAAATTTATATCTTTCAGCAATGACCAGTGGATTGGGGTTTAAATGCTGTTGGAGGGTATCTACTATTTGCTTGAATGTTTTGTCAGCTGGCCTTTCAGGGGATAACAAGCTCCATATCAGCCTGTATTTTTTTGCTCCCATAACACTGAGGCTACGTCCACACTAAACCAGATAATTTTGAAAATGCTGGCTTCATCTAAAAATGATAGGCGTCCACACCAGGCATTTTTAAAAATACCTCCATCCACATTAAACTGGTTATTTGGCCGAATCTCCTCCTACTGGGCATGCGCAGGACACATCTACAGAAAACAACTGAAGAGGAAGCGGTATACTATTTTCATTTCTGCTGTGGTGTTGTGCTATTTCTGTTGGTCAAAAACTAGAGTACCTACAATAGTGGTCGCCAACCCGTCGATCACGATTGACTAGTCAATCTTTGAGACTTTCCCAGTAGATCCTGAAAAAAAAAGAAAAATAGATACACAAATATTGTTGAGAGATTGTTTCCGGGATGCGAGGTTTTAGTTCCATTCTTTCTGGCCAGTGCGCATGCGTGTAGCTCCCCTGCCATGCACTACAGTGTACTTCAGTGGTCACCAATCACCGGGCCACAAGGAAACTATATGAGTCCGCTGCACCTTTCCTCATACCCTGTCACACCGACTGTTGAACTTGAATGCACGCGAGGTCATTACTCAAGCGCGCATTGGGTAACCGGCTGGTGGGAAGTGCCGTTGCTACTGGCCTGGAGCGTGGACAGATGGGCGTCACTTCTAAACCTGTTTACCACACCAAAAGTTTGTGGGGAACCGGGTGCTAAAGTATTCACAGATGACCTAATCCAGTCTCAGGGTTTCATAAGTAGCAGAGCAGCTACCTCGCTGCGATCTACTGAAGCAAACTTTTGTCGGCCGATAGATCCTACAAGGGGGGCGGGCGGGCACCCTGTCACACTCCTCACTCAGTCGGTCGCTCTCTGAAGACTGCGACCACCATGGCCCCGGCACAGGGACCTCCAGCCCTTACCTTGTCCTCTCACCCCACCCATGACCAGCCGCACCTGGCCAAGGCGTCTGGCGGTGGGCGGGCAGGAGGCTGGAGCTCAGGCCAGGAGACTGTCTAATGAGGCAATGAATCCCTCAAAACTCCTTCGGTACCTTGAGTCCAAGCACCCTGCACTTAAAGACAAACCCACTGAGTTTTTTCAGCAAAAAAGATGTGAGCAAGCAGGACAGCAGCTAAGTGCTGAAAGCACGTAAACTAACTTGCGGAATAGACTGGTCATAAGGAACCTGCTTCGAGTATCACTGTACTCCGATCGTGTTTAACACCCACCTCCTCCCCCCCCCCCACCGCGTCTGCAAGAATATTGTCAATATTAAACCAGCCCGTGGTGCACAAAAAAAGGGCAGTGACCCCTTGTCACCACATACATTATTTAATTCAATCACAATATTTAATTGTTTAATTATTTTATTCACATACATATAGTAGAAATATATTATTTCTACTTCTGGGTTGCGGGGTTTTACTTCCGGTCTTTTCTGCCCCCAGTGCGCATGGGTGTAACTAATCAATTTGGAGTCGATCTTGCCTTTCACTAAGGCTGAGGTAGGGGATCTTGGGCTTAAAAAGGTTGGTGACCACTAACCTACAACAACAGCAAAAGAAAGTTTTCAACAATGTCTGTGAGGAATACAAAGAAAACCTCCACTGGAAGAAGCAGGCCGGACTTCTTTGTTTGGACAGATGATGAAGTCCAGCTGCTTCTGCGAGTTACAAATGACTACAAAGTTAGCAAAGCAGTGGAGAACGTGAACTGGGAGTCATGTCAAACCAAATACAACGACATCCTTGACCACTATAAAGAACAGTACCTCACGGCAGAGCAGTTGGAATCTCTGGGTAAGGACTACCTGCACAAATTGGACGATATAACCAAACAATTATTGTAACCAAACTTAAGGTGATTCGCCACAAATACTGGCAGGCAGTGGACGCGGGATGAAAAAGAGGACACGGTAGAGTAGTTCTACTGTTCTTTGAGTTGTGTGGGCAGATTTGGGGGGGCTCACCAGCCACAATGGCAATTCAAGGCAGCATTGAAACCTGTAATGTGGATGATAGGCACAACGCACATCATAGCAACCGATGTACAGCCTCTTCACTCGCTTCGACGAGTATGCCCAACTCCGACAGTTTGGACCAAGCAACAGGTGATGGCTGCAGCATGTTTGGTGTTGAATCTTGCCATGAAAGACTTTGTGCATGTTTGTCCAGTTACAGACTAGAAAAACTTCAAAAGTAATCGCCAAATGATGGACAGCTGTTGGCTCTCGCTCAGGAGGACTTAAAACTGAAAAAGCAAATACTGGAGGGTATGGAGGCAACCGACAGGGACTTCACAGACAGTATGACCCGGCAGATGACGAACATTGAAAAACTGACTAACTCTGTTGCAGAGGGATTTGCAATGATGAGGAATATGATGCCCCCCCCCCCCGGTACTTTTCACTGCCACAATACCAGCCTCACAGCCACTACAATCACTACACATACGGACACACAGACCCCTGGGTGGCTGCACCAACATCTTCCCCACTCCCACAGAGGGGTCAACCTGGAAACAGTTCCGACAGTCTTCACCGATAAAAGGGACGACAGCTACAACTAAATGCAATAAGGCTTGTTACTGGGCAAAAATGAAATTTACTGTTTCCTCATTTGTTTGCCTTTACTTTTGCCATGTCTTTCTGTATTATTTTGCTGTATTTAATATGTGCAATAAAACGGGTTACTGGGCAAAAGTGATTTTATTTTTACCTGAGTAAAAGTGAGACTTACAATTTTCCTTTTTTGGCTTTAACATTTTCATGTCTATGCCAAACATAAGCTACTACTTAAAAATGACATTTTGGAAGTAGTGACAATTGCACCTATTGAATGTTTGCACAAGCAATACATTAATAAAGCACCTTGTTAAATGTATAAAACATGTCTGCATCAGGTTTATCTTGTATTTGCTTACAATGTTACATTAGGCTGTTACACATCTATTATCAGAAAAGTACTTGCATAAATAGGTAAATCACCTTCATACAAGCAAGGACAGAAAACAGGGCAAAGTGATTATACTTATTTATTCAGTAAGTTATGGGTCAAAGTATTTGGTGAGTACATTTCTAACTTCTGGATTCAGTTTTGTTGCCGTCTGTTCTGAAATTGTTAGGTTGTGTGGGGGATGGAAATTCTCCGTCATACTGCAAAGATGCAGTAACATTCTGCTCAGGGACATTCTCCCTGTTTGTCTCACAGAAACTGCAGCACAGAGCATGCATAAATAACAAAGGGAAGGTCCTCTGTATTTATGTCCATGGCTCTGAGCAGAGCACCAAATCTTGCCTTCAAATGTCAAAAAGAGCATTCAATTACCATTCTTGACTTGCACAAGAACATGCCAATGTACTGTTCCTGTGGGGTCACACCACCGTTAGTGTACTCTTTCATAACATAAGGCATTGGGGGTATGCAGGGTCTCGCAGCAAAAAAACAGGAATGGCATCCTCACCCTCCACCGCAACTCGTCTGTAAGAGGGGGATCCTCTCATTTTTCAAGTAGCCATTAATTTTTTAATTTGCAAATATATGAGCATCATGGACACAGCCTGTCCATTTCACAACAACGTTCATAAAGCAGTATTTGTAATCACATGTAGCCTGTATGTTCAAAGAAAATCTGTCCTTTCTGTTCAGGTAATCTGGGGAGTTTGTTGTTTGATTTTCAACTTCAATATGTGTGCAATCAACCGCCCCGAAACACTGTGGCTTGCTATGAGCATGGTGTAAGTTGGTTACAAGATACTCCACGTTAGACTCTGTGTGGGATCTTGATATATGCAGGGTCCAGATGTACAGTTATAGCCTTGCATACTTCTCTAATTATCTTGGACACCACCTGGCTTGTTAATAAAAACGCGTTAGCTGTTTTCCTGAGCCTTGCTTCGTTGCTTAAGTAGTACAAAGTGCAAGCAACCTTTTTAACCACATCCACTGGCATTCTCATTCGTGTCGTCTGGAGAGCTCCTGGACATTCTAAAGTTACCACACCATTTTTCAGGAACCACAATTTCATTTGCAAAATTGTCCCACCATGCACTGGTTCGGCAAGGTCGTCTCCAAAACCACCGGTCTTTGTATGGTTGATAACGACGTTGACACCTTTTTGTACTCAGGTATGCTGCCTGTATGTGGTAGATAGATATGTTTAACTCCAAACAAGCTATTAACGTAGACAATAAAGTAAACAACACACACACATGAAGCCGTCCACCTTTGTTGTTGTGGTGTTGGAGGTTGCATTCAAGAAAAAAATGTAATGTTGCACTGCTGCCAACATCTGTTCTGGCACGTCATGATAGTGTTTTTTAAAAAGAGCTGGTTACCCTGTACACACTATACCAGCCATTAAGCGTTTTCAGATTTATTCACTCTGGAGAGCGTTTTTGAAAAGCTCTGTTTTCAGGGGAGGAAAATGTAATTTCAGTGTGGACGGATGGTCAAAACAAAGAGAAAAAGCTTCGGTTATGCATTTATCTGATCTAGTGTGGATGTAGTCTGAGTAAGGGAACATCCATACTAGACCGGATAATTTTGAAAATGCCGGTTTCATGTAAAAACGATAGAGGTCCGCACTATGCGTTTTTAAAATATCTCTGTCCACATTGAAAGGGAGATTTTGTCGAATCTCCTCCTATTGCGCATGTGCAGGACATATCTACCAAAAACAAGTGACATGTTTGGTGTTGAATCTCGCTGTGAAAGACTGTGCAGGTTTGTTCAGTTACAGCCTAGAAAAACTTAAATGACGGGCAGCTGTTGGCTCTGGCGCAGGAGGATTTAAAAGTAAAAGAAAAACAAATATTGAAGCGTATGGAGGCAACCGATAGGGATTTCACGGACTGTATGACCCGGCTGACGATGAACATTGAAAAACTGACTAACTCTGTTGCGTTAATAAAACACCTTGTTAAATGTGTAAAACATGTCTGCATCGGTATTAGCTTGTATTTCCATACAACGTTACATTAGGCTGTTACACATCTATTGTCAGAGAAGTACTTGCATAAATAGGTAAATCACCTTCAAGCAAGGACAGAAAACAGGGCAAAGTGAGTACAGTATACTTGTTTATTCAGTAAGTTATGGGTCAAAGTATTTGGTGAGTACACTTCTAACTCTTCTGGTTTCAGTCTTGTTGCTGTATGTTTTGAAACTGTTAGGTTGTGTTCAAGAAAACAATGAAATAGCGTGCCGCCGTTCGACAGTGTTTTCAGGTTTCTCCGGTTACCCAGTCCACACTGATCTGCCTGAGCAGCATTTTCAGAAATACCCACCCTGGAAAGCGTTTCTGAAAAGCTCCGGTTCTGGGGGATGAAAACACCATTTTAGTGTGGACGGAGGGTAAAAACAAAAAGAAAAAGCTTTGGTTACGGATTTGTCCGGCGTAGTGTGGATGAATCCTGAGATGCTGGCTTTCATCGTTAACATCATAATATAATTCCACTCTTTCAATGTAAGTTACCCAGTTTACAATGTTCATGGGTCCGTGTACTATTCAGAAATCTGATGGCAGAGAGAAAGAAGCTGTTCTTAAATCACAAACACAAGAGGTTCTGCAGGTGTAGGAAATCCAGAGTGCCAGCTGAATTCAACAGGTTAGGCAGCAGTTGTGGAGGAGAATAAACAGCTGACATTTTAGGCTGAGACCCTTCATCAGGACTGGGGGAAAAGGCAGTGAGGGGAGAGTAAATACAAGCTAAAAGGTGATATGTGAAGCCAGCTGAAGGGGGAAGGGAGGCAGGGATGGGAAGAAGTGAAGACCTGGGAGGTGATAGGTGGAAGAGGTTAAAGAGCTGAAAAAGAAGGAATTTAATAGGAGACTAGAGTAGACCATGGGAGAAAGGAAAGGAGGAGTGATACCAGAGGGAGTTGATAGGCAAGTAAGGAGAAGAGAACAGGCAAGACAGGAGCCTAAATCATTGACATTTCCAATAGACCTATTATTTTCTAACTGTATATGATTCTTTGCTGTTTATGTCACATTGTGCCTTTCATCTATAATCATATTACTTATTTCCTTCATCCTCAGATTTGGATCATTTTCTGAAGACTACCACCCCTACAATCACATTGAATGGCAAAACAGTCTCAATGGTTTGAAAGACCACTTCTTGTTTCCTGTAATTTCTCAGCTTTTTGGGATTCTCTGTGGAGCAGCAACCAGTAAGCAAAACACTTGGATAGTTGAACACTCTCTGAGATTAAGCTTGACATTTAAGTTAATCATGTATTAGGAATTGCACCATTGTGGCTATATTGCTTGATATTCAGGGCACTCGAATGCAAATTCATAAGATGCACGGTCAATTATCACCACTCAAGCTGGGGAATTTAATTCTCATCACTTATTAAATTAGCTAAATGTGGAATTTTATAAATATAGCATCATTAGTAGTTGGCATCAAATTGTCAGATTGCTGTAAAATTCTATCTGGGCCACTAATATCCACGGTGTTTCTGTCCTTGTTGATTCCAGATACTCCACAATATGATTAACTTCTGACTTCCAAAATAGTTACACTCATCTCTCAGCCAATCACCACCATTTTCCAAGAGCAAGGTCTGGATGATTTAAGTACGGGGCCACATTGACAAGGACAGGGTGTCAGGGCCAGAGGTGAGGCACGGGCCAGTTCAAATCATTGTTCCGTGAGGATTACGGTAATCGTCTCTGCGCTGAGCCTCAGTTCATTACCCCGTGAAGTTTATTCAGCTCTGCACTGAACTGTGGCTGTGGCCTGCAGCTAACAGTCTGAATTCACTTTTGTAAACTTCAGTTCTGAATGCTATTTGCTTACTTTTATTGTTTGCGAGGTCTATTTTTCTTTCTTTTTTTCTCTGCACATCGGGTGCTTGACTATCTTCCTTTCTTTTAAAGGATTCAATTGTGTTTCTTTGTTTTGTAGCTGCCTGTAAGAAGATGAATCTCAAGGTTGTATAAAGTGTACCTGCTTCGATAATATATGTACTTTGACTTTTGACTTGCTCACGGGTGATTAGGGATAGGCATTAGATTCTGAGCTTAACATGTCTAGTACCATGATGCAATTAGACAAAATTCATCAATCCGTTAAATTTGGAACCATGGTTTGATTGGACTTTAATCTTTCATCTGGTTTGAAAATGTTTTTAATTAGAGGTTTTCTTGGTAAGGACAGGAGAGGTCTGGTTAGTCAGAGTTTAACATCAAAGGCCCATACTGTGATCCCAGTCCCTACATGATGCTTCGTGCTTTTGGAACAAGTACATCACAGTGGTTAGCAGGGTGGAGATACATATTTACCAAAGGACGTGTAAGGCACCTTCCCTCCACAAGCCTGCAGGTCAACCTTGAGTAAGGTGTGCCACCCCCCCACCCAGATCAGAGTCATATGAAGTGATGGGAGCAGGGTATATCACAAGTCCTGGTCATGCAACCACTGACACCAGGCAGATAACCTCTGAAGAATATTCTAGTAAAGACGCTGCCCAGAAGAAGACAATAGCAAAGCACTTCTGTAGAAAAAAATTGCCAGGAACAATGATAATCATGGAAAGACCCTGATCACCCATGTCAATACAGCACATAATGACTGAATGCATATCGGAGTATCAGGAGCAAGAGTGAGCTACCTAAACTTGACCTTGGCCTTTACTCAAAGAGATCATCGCTGATTTATTGTGGCCTTTTCCCTTCTTGCTCTCCATAATCCTTGACTCTCCGATGAACCAAATATTTCTTCTTCTCAGCCAGGAGTTTGTTCCATTATTCAGCTTCCTATGTTTCTTCACAATCTTCTAAGCAGCACCCCACGTAGAAGTTTTGACAGTGAATCATGCACTAGCATGGGTTGAGAATTGGTTATTGGACTGAAAGCAAAGGGTGGGAATAAATGGGTCCTTTTCAATGTAGCAGGATGTGACTGGTGGGAGCATCATAGGCTTCATGCCAGAGATTACACAAGACCTTGTAGAGCCCACGCCTGGAACAGTGCGTATAATTTTGATTTTCTTGACAATGAAAGGATATAAATGTTCTGCAGGGAGAGGAGCAAATATTTATTGAACTGAGATAGTTCAACAAAAGGTGTTCTTTTTCTTACATGAGAGTAAATTTCATACAGGGGAGGCAGAGTAGCACAATGCTTTGCAATACCAGCAAACGGTGTTCAGTTCCTGCTGCTGTTTGTGCATTCTTCCCATAACTGTGTGGGTTTCCTCCGGGTGCTCTGGTTTCCTGCTACAATCCAAAGATGTACTGGTTGATAGATTAATTGGTCATTGTGAATTGTCCTGTGATTAGGCTAGGATCAATTCGGGGGATTACTGGGTGGAGAGCCTCGAAAGGCTGGAAGGGCCCATTGCATGATGTTTTCTCAATCAATCAATAAATCAATAAATCTCAGTCAATCCATCAATTGTACCAAATGGAGCTGTGGAGCTGAATGCAAGGAGTAAGTTTCCCTGGCAGATGGGTATAGATGTAATTAGTGAATGGTAATTTCTTTATTACTGACACTGAGATACAGTGAAAAGCTTTGGTTTGCTTGCCATTGAGACAGATCATTTAATACTTAACTACATCAAGAAGCAAAAAGCAGAATATAGTTACATAGCACCCCTGGTGAAGGTGGTTGTCGTGTCTACTCCACAGCAGCTTGCTCACCTTTGGTTACCACTGGACACCAGCTCTCACCTGTGGCTCCTAGTAGATGTTTGCATGCGACAGCAACCACATCCAGGTACACCGCTTTAAAAGGTGGGCTAAACCATATGAGGGTAGCCGGTGGCCTCTTCTTCCGGTGAGATCGGGATATGCCTGAGCCAGCATACAAAGTCAACTCTGGCTAACTGGGAGGGTCAGATCCAATGGCCAGGAAGGCCGTCCTGCAACGCTCCATGAAGAGTGAAAGGCATGATGGGATTCCACTGTATCCAAGGGAGACCCCAGTTTGTGATACTTGTTCATACCACTGGACCCGTAAGACCATAAGATATAGGAACAGAAGTAGGCCATTCAGCCCATTGAGTCTGCTCCGCCATTCAATCATGAGCTGATCCAAGTCTTCCAGTCATCCTCACTCCCATGTCTTCACCACATACCTTTGATGCCCTGGCTAATCAAGAACCTATCTATCTCTGCCTTAAATACACCCAATGACTTAGTCTCCATGGCCACTCATGGCAACAAATTCCACAGATTTACCACCCTCTGACTAAAGTAATTTCTCCGCGTCTCAGTTCTAAAAGGATGTCTTTCAATTCTGAGGTTGTGCCCTCTTGTCCTAGAATACCCTACCGTGGGAAATAACTTTGCCACATCTAATCTGTGCCTTTTAGTCTTTTAGACCTTTTAGCATTCAGAATGTTTCTACGAGATTCCCCCTCATTCTACTAAACTCCAGGGAATAGAGCCCAAGAGCTGCCAGATGTTCCTCATATGGTTACCCTTTCATTGCTGGAATCATTCTCGTGAATCTTCTCTGAACCCTCTCCAATGTCAATGTATCCTTTCTAAAATAAGGAGCCCAAATCTTCACACAATACTCCAAGTGTGGTTTCATGAGTGCCTTATAGAGCCTCAACATAACATCCTGCTTCTATTTTCTATACCTCCAAAAATGAATGCCAACATTGCATTTGCTTTCTTCACAACCAACTCAACTTGGAGATTAGCCTTCAGGGTATCTTACACAAGGATTCCCAAGTCCCTTTGCATCTCTGCATTTTGAATTCTCTTGCCAAGTAGTCTGCCCATTTAGTTCCTCCACCAAAGTGCATGACCATGCACTTTCCCACATTGTATTTCATTTGCCACTTCTTTGCCCATTCTCCTAAACTATCTAAGTCTCTCTGCAGGCGCTCTGTTTCCTCAACACTACCCACTCCCCCACCTATCTTTGTATCATTGGCAAATTTAGCCATATATCCATTAGTACGGTAGTCCAAATCATTGACATACATCGTAAAAAGTAACAATCCCAACACTGAACCCCTGTGGAACTCCATTGGTAACCGGCAGCCGGGCAGAATAGGATCCCTTTATTCCCACTCTCTGTTTTCTACCGACCTGCTGATGCTCCACCCACCTAGTGACTTTGCTGTAATTCCATGGGTCTTTATATTGCTAAGCAGCCTCATGTGCGACACCATGTCAAAGGCCTTTTGAAAGACATTGACAAAGTGCCCAGTCATCTGAGTCATCTGCCACAGGACGGTGGCTTTTCCACTTTAAAAACTCTTCCCGCATGCGTTTACTATTATCGTTGGACACATATTGGAGTATAAAAGTTGCATTGTAGATTATAATGGTGTGTTAATAAGAGGTAGCTAAGAGATGTAGATTAGAACATGATTAAGTCAATGGTAGAAACAATAGTGGCGGATATACTTGTGATACGCAAATGTGGACCGATTGGATATGGTAATGCAACTAAACCAGGAGATTGCTATAAAAAAATGCTATGTACAATGATATGAGGGAAGGGGCAATCGGCGACTAGCTCAGTGACTGTCTCAGCTTTGATTTGCAAATTAAAGTTTAATACTTCTTGAAGAATCTTTTGCATCTCCTGGTCGTTTGTGGGGTACGAGAAACCACGACAAGGTTAAGAGAGTGGAACTGCCACAGGACAGTGGCTTTTCCACTTTAAAAACTCTCCCGCATGCATTTACCATTATCGTTGGACATAATGGACAACCACCATAGAAAGAAAGTGCAGTGGAAGTAAACAAATACTCTGTTCCTCTGTTTCAAGGATGCTACAGCTCACGCGGAATCTATTTATTTATTTATTTGCCTATCTTTCATCAATTTATTTATTTATTTGTATTTGCAGTTTGGCTTCTTTTGCACATTGGTTGTACGTCAGTCTTTATCATTGATTCTGTTGTACTTCTTTATTCTCCTGTGAATATCCATAGGAAGGTGAATCTCAGGGTAGTATACGGTGACATAGATGCACTTTATTAATAAATTTACATTGAACTTTGAAATAAGGTGTAAGGGCCATTACGAGGTAGATTTAGAAACCAAGATTTCTTTATTGTACAAGTTTGCCTTAAGCCAATTGGTTCTTGCTCTCAACCTTTGGTTTCTTCTGCTGATAGAAAGAATTGAATGACTGACTTAGGACAGGTCCTTGATTATGTTGACTGCTTTCACAAGGCAATGGGAAGTGGTCTCAGAATAAAGGGAAGTTGGCTATTTAGGACTGAGAAGGGGAAAAATTTCTTCACTCAAGTCTCTATCCAATGAGGCTCAGTCAGTGAATTTACTTAAAACACAGAACTCTAGATTTGAGAATCTGAGTCCGGATTATTACCACTCACTGGCCACTTTATTAGGTGCACCCTGAATGCGTTGTGTGTTCAGAGATGCTGTTTTGCACACCACTGTTGTAACGCATGGTTAGTTGAGTTACTGTCATCTTCCTGTCAGCTTGAACCAGTCTGTCCATACTCATCCGGCCTGATTCTGATACTGAAAGAACATGAGACAATGTTGAAAAAGACTTTAAATCTTTACTGTAAAAATGGACAGGCTAAAAAGAATTGACATACAGTCAGTGGCCACTTTATCAGATACCTCCTGATTCGCTGAGTGAATGTCCATGGTCTTCTGCTGCTGTAGCCCTTCCACTTCAAAGTTCAATGCTCTTTTGCACACTATTGTTGTAATGTATTGTTATTTGAGTTTATGTCATTTTCCTGTCAGCTTGAACCAGCCTGCCCATTCTCCTCTGACCTCTCTCATTAACAAGGCATTTTTGCCCACAGAACCTCCACTCACTGGATTTTTTTTGTTTATTTGTACCATTCCCTCTAAACTATAGAGACGCGTTATGTGTAAAAATCCCAGGAGATCAGCAGTTTCTGAGATACTCTAACCACCCCATCTAGCACCAACAATCATTCCATAGTCAAAGCCACTTGGGTCACATTTCTTTCCCATTTTGATGTTTGTTCTGAATAACAACCAAACCTCTTGATCAAGTCTGCATGCTTCTATGCATTAACTTGCTGCAACATGATTGGCTGATCAGATATTTGCATTAACGAGCAGGCATACAAGTGTAACCACTGACTCTAAAAATAAAATGACCACTGACTCTATGTCATGAAATTAGTTGTTTGGTGAAATAGACATAACAGTTACTGTAGCTTACAAAATAAACAAATAGCGCAAAAGACTCAAGTGAGGAGAACATACTAAAATGGCATTGAAATAGGTCATCCGTGATCTTATTGAAGAATGTAATAGGGGTTTCCGGTGACGTCATTGTCGAGAATAGCAGTTTAAGTCACTAGCTCTTCCGGAAAAACATGTATTAATCCCCATTAACCCGTCAATATAATATTTTTTGAAAAATATTTGAACTGAAAAGAGGGGCAAGAATAGGGAGAAGAAATGGAGATTTAAAAAAGCGATACTGTGCGGCCTGCGTCGAAGAGGAGTGCAACGAGCGGCTCTCCGACCCGACCGCGTGCTAGCGAGGCGGCTGCTGGGCCTCGTTCAGTCGAAGCTGCGAATGTCTTTAAAATCCTGAAATAAATAACGGAGGTCCAGAAAGATATAAAGCAGCAGCTCCGTGATAGTAAGACAGAGCTCGCCAGCGTCAATCAAAAAATAGTGGTGGCAGAGACTCGCATTGAGAAGGTGGAAGATTGCGTTCAAAACGTGGAACGGATACTGAGCAAGACAATAAAAATCATACATCACCAAGAAGGTAAACTGCTTGACCTGGAGGGAAGATCATGGTGGAAAAATATCAGAATCTACAACGTTCCTGAAAGAGCAGAGGGCCCATCTATGACGGAGTTTGTCGGAAAGTTATTGCGGGACGTGCTGGATCTTCCCCCGGCTATGGAGCTGGAGGTCGAAAGAGCCCACCGGGCATTAGTCCCAAAACCTACCCAGGATAGAAAGGCACGCTCTATTATAATTAAATTCCTTTGGTACAGCACCAAGGCGGAGTTTCTACGAAGGGCCTGGGGTAAGAAGAGAGTGTTTCTAGAGGATAAGTTAATATATTTCGACCAAGATTACCCCCCTGCGGTCCTCCAGAAATGCAAAGAATACTCCAAAGTAAAGTGAGTATTAAAGCAAAATAAGATTATTTCAAACTCCATACCTTGCTAAACTTCGAGTGTTTTATGACAACGGGATGCAGTTGTACCAGACAGTGGAAGAGGCGACTACAGATGTGAAGACCAGAGGGTTGCCTGTTAGCATGACCAAAACAAAAGAAAGCCTGGCTGAGGAATTGTCCCGCTCCGCTTGGGAAAAGGTGCAAGAAACGAGAAGGCAGGAGATGGGAGGAGGCCGAGAAAAGCATATCAGGAAGAGACCGGGAGTTTTCCAGACAGTCCTCAACCCCTTCAGAAGAGCCATAAGGTTTGGCTAACTTTAAAAATATTGAGAAGCTAAACAGAAGTAAAAGTACTTGGTGATATACCTATCTCGAGAAATACTTATTATAATGTGGATTTTATATTACTTAGTTGTTATTCTTTATTCACTCACTTACTCTTTTTTCCCCACCAAAATGAGAATATATATATGTGTGTGTGTGTGTGTGTGTGTGTGTGTGTGTATATAGGAGGAGTACACGGAAATCTTTTCTGTGTAATTGATTTTTTCGCTGAATTTTATGAATACTGCAATGGGGGCCCTCAACTCACCAATAGGAGGGGTTATCCCCCACAGCTAGACATTTCCTCTAGCTCAACGCAAGGTCATTAACTAGAGACCTCAGCCTTGGACTCGCACGTTTGTTGCCATTCGAGTTTCTTGGGTCTTATTTGTTCAGGGAGTAGATCGATTAAGTTTTATTCTAATTTCAATGATACATTGACAGATAAATACAGATCATTAAGGACAAGGTAAAATTCATTTCTTTTAATGTAAATTGGCCATTAAATCCAATCAAACATAAGAGAATTTTATCCAAAATGAAAAAGGAACAAGCCCATGTAGTATATTTACAGGAAACGCATTTAAGTGATAATGAGCATAAAAAAACTAAAGAGAATGGGCTTCACTGATCTGATTTTCTCCTCATATAAATCAGGACACAGGAGAGGAGTTGCTATTCTTATCTCAAGTAAGCTAAATTTTGAAAAACATTCGAAATGGGAGATAAAGAAGGCAGATATATTCTGGTAAGGGGGAATATAGACAGCAATTCAGTTACTCTATTGAATATATATGCACTTCCGGGAAGTGATATTGGTTTCTTTCAGAAAATTACTGATATTATGGTAATGGAAACAGAAGGTCTCCTGATATATGGGGGAGACTTAAATTTACAATTACAACCAAACTTAGACTCTTCCAATAGAAAAACCTATGAAACAAAATCTTTACATAAGAAAGTTAATACACTTTTTGAGCATGTTGGTTTAATTGATGTATGGAGGGACCTTTTCCCCGACAGAAGGGAATACACTCATTATTCTGCTCCACATTCTGTATATACAAGAATAGACTATTTCATAACATTTGGAAAAGACAAAGACAAAATAAACACCTGTGGAATTGGGACAATAGATGTAAGTGACCATGCACTTTATCTGTTTTTTTTTATCTGTATCTTTATCTTTATTTATCTGTTGATTTTGACCTGCAACCAAAGAATACTATTTGGAAACAAAATTCAAGTCTACTCAATGATCTGTACTTTAAGGAACAAATTAGAAAGGAAATTGGTCTCTACTTAGAATTTAATGATAATGGAGAGGTTTCACCTCCCATTTTATGGGATACTCTGAAGGCGGTCTTAAGAGGGAAAATTATAGCGATATCTTCATATAAGAAAAAAATAAGGAATAAAACATTAGAGGAATTACAAAATAGGCTGAAGGAACTAGAGAAAAAACACAAATTAAATTTGGCGCAGGATACATTAGGGGAAATCAAAAGAATTAGGAATGAAATAAATTATTTGGCTATGCAAGAAATCAGGAAAAACTTAATGTTTCTGAAACAGAGACATTATGAAAGTGGATCGAAATCTATGAAAATATTGGCATGGAAATTGAAAAAAAGATAGCAGAAAATACAACTCATAGAATTAGGGACCCAAGAATGAAAATGAAAAAAATAAGCTAAGTGAAATTCAAGAAGCTTTTGAAGTGTTTTACTAAATGCTATATTCCAAAGTTCCAGGGGGAAGCATAACCCAAATTGACACCTTCTTGAATTCTCTAGAGTTACCCACTTTAAGCAAAGAACAGAATAGAACGATGACTGCTGACATAACTGAAGTTGAATTAAAAGCTGCAATTAGTAGGCTTAAATTAAGCAAGTCACCAGGATCAGATGGGTATACGGCAGAGTGGTACAAAGAATTTAAAAATTAGTTAATTCCTGTTTTACTCCCCACACTGAACTGGGCTCTAAAAAAGGCACAAATGCCACCCAGTTGGAAGGAAGCGATAATCTCAGCTATACCGAAAGAAGGCAAGGATCAAATGGAATGCGGGTCATTTAGACCAATATCCATTCTTAATGTAGATTATAGATTATTTACCTCCATCATGGCCAAGCTATTAGAGGAGTTTCTACCCATACTGATACGTAATAATCAGACAGGTTTTATACGACAACGCCAGACTTAAGACAATATACAAAGGACACTTCACATTATGGATCATATACAAAAAAATAAAATCGAAGCAATAGTGATAAGCGTGGACACTGAAAAAGCATTTGATTCGGTTAATTGGAATTTTCTTAACATAGAATTGGTTTCCAAGACACAATTATTAAAACTATACAGACACTATATGACAATCCTACTGCTAGGATTAAAATCGATGGATATTTTATCAAATAGTCTTACCCTAGAAAGGGGCACGAGACAGTGTTGTGCATGGTCACCACTACTCTTCGCGTTATATCTGGAACCAGTAGTTCAATACATCAGACAAAATGAAGATATCAGGGGAATTACTATTAAAGGGACAGAGCATAAAATGGCTTGTTATGTGGATGACATTTTGATCTATCTCAGGCAACCAACATACTCTTTACCTAAATTGATGCAATCCTTTGAACAATATGGTCAATTATCAGGATACAAGATCAACATAGATAAAACCCAATTACTTTCATATTACTATAGCCCACCAAGAGAAATTGAAAGTCGATACCCCTGGGCATGGCACATAGAGTCTTTCAAATATTTGGGCATCATTATGCCAAAAGATTTGGCAAAATTATCAGAATATAATTATCAGCCTTTATATTAAAAAATTGAGGAAGATGTGGCAAGATGGAGCCTGATTCCTTTTTTCAGTCTCAGTTCAAGGATTGAGTCTATTAAAATGAATATACTGCCCAGACTGTTATATCTCTTTCAGACCCTACCAATAGAGATTAATCAAAATCAATTCAATGAATGGAACAAGATGCTATCAAGGTATATTTGGCAGGGTAAAAGGCCTAAAGTTTGTCTCAAAACTTTGCAATTAGCAAAAGAAAAGGGGGGATGGGGCCTACCTTCTCTTAGAGATTATTATTTTGTAGCACAGTTGAGAGCTGTGATATGTTGATGCAACCCACCACATGACGCTCAATGGAAAAACATTGAGGAGCGGGTACTTCCCATCCCCATACAAGCAATCTTGGCTGATAACAACCTGCAAAGGTACATAGATACTATTGATAACCCATGGGTGAAATTGACTGTTAAAATATGGAAAATTACTATAAAAGAATATAATCTAGAGGGAGATATTGCAATTCTTAAATGGTATGCATATGACTCTGATTTTACACCAATAAATTAGATTCTAGATTTAAGGACTGGACAGCTAAAGGAGTAACAGTTCTTTGCAACATAATGAAAGAAGGAACACTGTTCAGTTTTGAAATTCTTAAAGAGAAACACTTATTAGAAAAACAAGATTTTTATCGGTATTTACAGAAGCGACAATATGTTAATAAGATGCTTAAAATGTAAACAAGGCAGATACATGCTTGATAGAGCTCTTTAGAAAAGCATCTAATTCAGATAATGGTAGTAGAATCATTTCAAGCATGTATAAGGGGTTGTCAAATCATAAAACACTTTCCACTTCATACATTAAAACAAAATGGGAAAAGGAAGGAGGGATAATTATATCTGAGGAAGAATGTACAATATGGAGACATCAATGGAAGTGTACCAATTCACAGAAATGGAGGGAGTTTGGATTGAAAAACTTGATAAGATATTTTATTACACCCTCTCAGAAATCCCATTGTGATGGCAACCTCCCTGTTTGCTGGAGAAATTGTGGAAATCAAAATCATATTTTTTGGGACTGCCCTGTTATCAAAAACTATTGGAGGGGGATACACAATGCCCTACAAGACATCTTTAAATGTGAAATACCTTTGGAGAGTAAGACCATATATTTTGGATATATACCTCAAAAATGGTTGAAAAGAGATAAATATTTAATGAATATACTGTTGGTGGCTGGTAAAAAGACTCTTACTAGGAAATGGTTATCACAGGAGAGCCCAACTTTAAATACATGGATGGAAATTACAATGGACATTTACAAAATGGAGAAGATAACAGCAGCTGTTAATCATAAGCTGGAACAATTTGATTCATACTGGGAAAAATGGTTTAACTACATAATGCCTCATAGGCCTGATTTTATTCTCACAAATCAATGAATCTGTTGTAAAAAAAGATCACTCCCTACTTGTACATAGTTCACTCCTTTTGCTTGTTTTTTCTTTCCACTCTTTTCTATAAGTGTATACCCCAGGTAAATTTTGTGGAGATTTTGTGATATATATGATATATATGTACAATGTCTGAAATACATCTTATGGAAATGTTTGATGAACTTCAATAAACAAATAAATTACAAAAAAAAAGAAAAATGTAATAGGAAAGAAGAGCTAAGTGGGTCCCTACTGTTGTTTCTTATAAATTTCTTATAAAACAGGGTATTGGAAGCATAATGTAGATAATAAAATAATCATATGGGAATTCAATCTACATACAGTCTAGTATTTGCATGTAGTGTGTGAGATGAATTCAAGAAATCTCAGCAAGATCATTTTCTCATTACCAATCCGAGCAATCAGTGAGTGAACACAATATTTTAGATCTAGTATTGTGCAATGAAAAAATGACAATTAGTAATCTTGTTTTTAAGGAATAGTAATCATATGCATAGAATTTTATTTGAAATATTATGTAATGTTTACTGTTTAGAGGCACTAGTTAGTTTTGATCCAAAAAGTCTCAAATCTGAACAAAGCAAATTATGAAGGTGTAAAGCTTGAGTTGCCCATCAAAGACTGAAGAACTGTATTGATGAAGTACAGAAGGAAACAAGCAGCAGCAAACATGTAAAGAACCGATTAGAGAGGGACGACAGAGGACGTGGTTGAGGCAGATATATTAACAATACCAAAGAAAAACACTTGGATAGGTACATGTGTAGGAAAGGTTTAGAGAGAATATATGCCAAAGACGGGCTTGCATTGTGTTATGTCTTGTGACAAAACAACAAAATTCACAAACACAAGTGATTCTGCAGACACTGGAAATCTAAAGCAAACAGACAGACAAAATACTGGAGGAAATCAGCAAGTCAGGCAGCATCCATGCAGAAGTCGATGTTTCGGGACGAGATCATGATATATGTCAGTGACAATAAATCTGATTCTGATTCAGATGAGACAAGCTTAAATGGGTCTCTAGGTTGGCTGAGTCCAGTTGGACCAGAGGACCTGTTTCCATGCTGTACGACTTCTTGATTCTACAAATATACACTGCATGGAGGTAGCCGTGGTAAACCTATGTCATGCTGCCTGAGGTGGCATGCGCAAAAATTTTGTTGGTACACAGCATGCGGTGTTGTCCCTCGATTCTATAAACACCCATAATTAAAGATATATAATGATTATCTTTTCTGCCAAATGAAGCAGTAAAGGATTTTTTTACAACTCAAGAGCAGTGAAATGTTTTCACAGAAAACATCTCAATCTGACTTGGTGCCAGCCACGTTGTTGAGAGAACATGTGACGTTGGATGAAATCCTCACAAACCTGGTGTACACATCAGTATTTGGATAGTAAACAGTTATAACAACAATACAAATTAGAAATTGTTATTTATAATTTAATAAAAGATTAATATTAATATTTTTGAACATTTTTTTCTAAAACGCTTCATTTATTTCAATCTGTCTCTGTTTTACTATTAATAGGAAAATTAATTAATGCTTATAAATAAGCAACAGGACTCATTTTTTTCTTTTAAAAAGGTCTATAATTATTGTTACCAATTCATACATCAATGATCACCTCTGCTCAAAATTGCCAGAGTGTGCAAGAGAATTTCTTAAAGGATTATCGTCAATTTCGGCACACGCTCTCAAAATGTTTCAGAACTCCTGCCCTGGGGTATATAAACACAAAAGGAAACAGAGACAGACAGCCACTAACAAGAAGCTGAAGATAGTTATAGATCAAATGGTGTGACTTATAGTATTGTCAAAAAGAGCATTGGGATTGAAGATTAGAAATATTTCAGATATGAGCTGGATACAATAGACAGGAGCCAAGGGGTCAAAGGAATTGGATTTTTTTTTTTACTTTCCAGTAATACCAGCCACATACAGAGCAACACACACAAAATGCTGGAAGAACTCAGCAGGCCATGTCGCATCTATGGAACAGAGTACACAGTCAATGTTTCGGGCTGAGATCCTTCATCAGGACTCAAAAATGTTTACTCTTTTTCATAGATGCTGCCTGACCTGCTGAGTTCCTCCAGCTACTTGTGTGTGTTGCTTTGGACCTCCAGCATCCGCAGATTTTCTCGTGTTTGTGACATGCAGAGAAACATTCCTTGCAAATGGCTACGACAGTAGTATAACAGTTAAAGCTGATTTATACTTGTGTGTACGGGCTATGCCACAGCCTCTGCCGTAACCCTGGTTTTCAGTTCTGCGTCGCTTTACGCCATAGAAAGCATGGCAAAACGCTAGCTGGCCGTGGGGTTTCTATGCCACTGTGTTGAGTTTCTTCATGAGAGACATGGACGAGGAAACGCATTTCAAACATTTTCACATGTCGGCAGGTAGATTTGATGATTTGGTTAATCTATTTTGCATCGGTGTACGCACAACCTACAAACATGGCGGAGAAGAAGGAAAAGGAAATGCGCAGGAGGAAATGCAATGCTACCAACCGGACCAATCACAGTTGTTGCGATCTGCGTCGCTGCGACGGGTGAGTAACTTTTCTGGAGAGGTGCACGTCACCATATGGCGTATGGTACTGCGTAGGTACAACATAGGATATGCGATACCTATGGCGTAGATGCAACGCACAAGTATAAATCAGCCTTTAGTGAAACATAACTGCAGCTTGGGGCATTCCATAGTTTGGACTTCAGTTGCGGTGCCCTCTCTAAGCAGTCTGTATGTCCTCCCCATTGAACACGTGGGTTTTCCTTGGGTGTTCTGCTTTCCTCTCACAGTCCAAAGACATATCAGGTAGATTAATTGTTCATTGTAACATTGTCCCCTGATTGGGTTGGGGTGAATTGAGTTTGTCAGGGCATGCTGGGGCGGTGTGGCTCAAAGGGCTGGAGAGGCCTACTGTGTGCTGTATCGCTAAATAAAATAGGGTGCCACAGTAACGCAGTGGTTAGTGCAACGCTATTACAGCTCAGGACATTCCAGACTTCGGAGCTCAACTCCGATGCCATTCTGTAAGAAGTCTCTGTACATCCTGCCCCGTGGAATGTGTGCATTTTCCCAGAGCGCTCTGGTTTCCTCCAACAGACCAAAGATGTACTGGGTAGGTTAATTGGTCATTGTAAATTGTCCTGTGATTAGGTTAGGGTTAATCGGGGGTGTGGGGTTGCTGGGGCGGCATGGCTTGAAGGGTTGGAAGGGCCCACTCCTCGCTGTATTGCTAAACAGACATAAATAACATAGAATAGTACAGCACATTACAGGCCCTTCGGCCCACAATGTTGTGCCGACCCTCAAACCCTGCCTCCCATATAAACCCCCCCACCTTAAATTCCTCCATATACCTGTCTAGTAGTCTCTTAAACTTCACTAGTGTATCTGCCTCCACCACTGACTCAGGCAATGCATTCCATGCACCAACCATTCTCTGAGTGAAATACCTTCCTCTAATATCCCCCTTGAACTTCCCTCTCCTTTCCTTAAAGCCATGTCCTCTTGTACTGAGCAGTGGTGCCCTGGGGAAGAGGCGCTGGCTGTCCACTCTGTCTATTCCTCTTAATATCTTGTACACCTCTATCATGTCTCCTCTCATCCTCCTTCTCTCCAAAGAGTAAAGCCCTAGCTCCCTTAATCTCTGATCATTATCCATACTCTCTAAACCAGGCAGCATCCTGGTAAATCTCTTCTGTACCCTTTCCAATGCTTCCACATCCTTTCTATTCTGAAGGACAAGGTGAATAAACTGGTTCTATCAGCGTGATTCTTGGTCCCAAGGTACCTTGCATAATAAACTAGAGCTTGGCAGTTAATCAGCACCAGCAGGAACCCTCTCTTAATGAATAATCAGGCAGAATTTTTGTACAGATGTGGTTCTGTCATGTGAAAACAAGCTGACATCATCTTGTTTACCTTCCCTAAAGTAGAATTTCACCTTTGACCTGTGGAGACAGAATCACATACAGCTATTGAAATGCTTGAACTGATCAGGCCCAAACTCACAAGAGATTTATTAGTTTAATTGATACAGTATTAGTCAGCCTATTCCTTTTCTTCTAATTTATTGCCCTAATCTTCTCAGAAAAATTGCAATATGTTCAATGACTCATGCGAATCCCTTTGGACTTGGAGAGAAAACTCCAATGGAACACGTGGAGGCCAATAGAAAGAGTGGGAGAGATGGCTGAGGGCTTCAAGTTCCTAGTAGAGATAATACCAGGAACTTGTCCTTGTCCAGCCACATTGACTCCATGCCCAAGAATGCACATCAGCACCCCTACTTCCTCAAAAGGCTAAGGAAATTTGGAATCTCCCCAGTGACCCCGATTATTAGAGATGCATGTTGGAAATGGTCCAGATGCATCACTCTCTGCTGGATCCAAGACCACGAGATAACACAGAGCTGTGAACACAGCCCAGTCTATTATGAAAATCAACCTCCCCTCCATTGACTCCATCTACATCTCCTGCTGCTTTGGGAAAGCAGTCCCAGAAAGAATCTTGAAAGGAACTTGCTATATGATAAAGGTGATCTCTTGATCTCTCAGTCCACCTTGGCTCTTGCTATTTAATTCTCCACCTGCACTGAAGTTTTCATATAACTGTAACATTATATTCTGCACTCTGTTTTATTTGCCTTTTGTACTACCTCAATGCACTCATGTATAGACTGACTAATCTGTCTGGACTGGTATGCAGACCAAACCATCTCACTGTATGTCAGTACATGTGATATCAATATATCAATTACAAGCTTTATCAACTGCTTCAAAACTCACAGAACTGCAGAAGAAGAAGATCTTCTAGATGGAGGAGAAGAAGGGGAAAGGGGGGTGGGGTGGGATCTAATTCCACTTCTGTTTTAAATGGAATGAGAATACTACCCTTTCTGCTATCTGCTGCTTTCCTCTGTAAAGCCCTTGACTGCCTGTGTAGCACCTTAGTCAAGTCAAGTTTATTGTCATTTAAATGTGTACATGTATATCGTCAAATGAGGCAATGTTTCTCTGGACCAGGGTGTAAAGCACTCAATGCACATAACACAAATTTAACACACAATAACTTATGATAGTAAGGATAAAATCTACAAATGACTTATAGATATATAAACAAAGTAAAGTACATAAATTAAATGTTGTCAGCTCTAGAACAGATTGACTGGTGACATTTCAAATGGTGATGTGGCAGGGAGTTCAGAAGTCTAATGGTCTGAGGGAAGAAATGGTTTCCCATCCTAACGGTTTATGCATAGGAGTCTCCTGCCTGATGGTAAAAAGTCAAAGAGGATGGAAGATGGATGACTGGGATCCTTGATAATGCTAAAAGCCCTACATTCGCAGTGCTCCGGGTAAATGTCCCTGATGGATGATATAGACACCACTGTGATCTTCTCAGTCGCTCTCATGCTAATTTTAGGGACTTCTGGTCTGATGCTCAGCTGCTCCCATACCAGATGGAGATGCAGCATGTCAGGACACTGTTAATGGTGCTCCTATAAAGTGCAGTTATTTAACATATTTATGAGTTGGCAAGCTTCCAAGCATGCTTGGAGTCTCTGTGAATTTGAGATTAATCAGAGAAAAATTCTTTTCCAGGCTAATGAAGAAAAGATAAGCAAATAGAACTGAGGAGATTTCTTTACCAGGAACCAACATAGTTATGATGGACCACGTGGTCTCCTGGGCTGGTCATGATTCTGTCACGCATGTTGAACTTAGAATGAACACAAGGGATTCTGCAGCTGCTGGAAATTTTGAGAAACACACACACAAAATGTTAGAGAAACTGACCAAGTTAGGTAGCCTTTGCAGAGGGGAATAACGAGTCAACGTTTTGGCAAGTCCTGATGAAACTGAGATACCATCAAGTGGAAAGAAAAACCCCGCAGCACTATTTTGAGAGGGGCAAGAATGTCTTCTATCAAATACTGATGGATAATTATTTCTCCACAATATTATTCAGCTAAAATAGACAGGAATGATTGAGATGGAAATGGGCCAAACATGGGCAGATGGGATTAACTTAAATGGATATCTTAGTTGAGTTGGACTGAAGAGCTTGGCTGAATGGTGCACTGCTCTATGACTGAATAATCTGGCCATCATCTCTTTGGCTAATGCAGGGTTTTGTTGTCAGTGTATCGGGTGTTTGCTTACTCTCATCACTACAGTGGAGTTTCTATAAAATTAAAGGGATGTCATAACGTTTCTCTCTCACTCCATATGGATTCCCACATGAGAATATTGAGGAAAATATAGGAAAGCTCTCTTGAAGGTTGATTAAATGCCCAATGCGTGATTCTCACAATAAGCCTTCAATAGTTAATGACCAACGTTGAAATGATCATCTGTTTTAACAAATGAATGGCAAATAATTTATTTCCACACGATCGTGAATTATAATCAATGGTCATTGGAAAATCTGCCATTTTTGGCCAGACTGATTTAAATAAAAAGCCCCATACCAACATCACTGGTTTAACAAATATGTAAGGCCTAGATCAGGAGTTTACAGCCTAGGGTCCATGTAGCCCTCGGTTATTGGTAGGGATACATGGCATAAAAGAAGTTGGAAACTCCTGGCCTCAATAGAGTGGACATGAAGAGGATGTTTACCATAGTGGGAGAGTTTAGGACCACAGGGTACATCCTCAGAATAGAAAGACATCCCTTTAGAACAAAGATGAGAAAGAATTTCTTTAGCTCAAGGGTGCTGAACCTATAGAATCCATTAGCACAGGTGGTTGTGCAGGCCAAGTTATTAGCCATATTGAACACAGTGGTTTGATAGATTGTTGTTAGTAAATGTATCAAAGGTTATGGGAGAAAACAAGAGACTGGGGCTGAAGGGGGAAAATAAATCAGCCATGATAGAATGGTACAGCAGATTTGATGGGCCAAATAGCCTACTCCTATGTAATGTGGTCTTATAGTCTTACAAAATAGTCCTAGTCAACTGATTACATCATTGCCACCACTGTGTCAAAATGTTGGAACTTCTTCTCTAAGAGCACTGTGGAACACCCACACACCTCAAGGTCTGCAACAGTTCAAGAAGGCTGCTCACCACTACATTCTCAAGGACAAGTAGGGAAGACTAATTATATTTTGGTTCAGCTTGTAAAGGCCACATCCCTGAATGAATAAGAAAAATAAACTTGAATAACGCACACAAGATGATGGAGGAACTCAGCAGATCAGGCAGCATTTATAGAAATTAATAAATAGTCAACATTTCGAGCTGAAACCCTCCATCAAGACCAGAAAAGAAGGAAAATGCCAGAATACGAAGGTTATGGAGGGGAAAAGGGTCAAGCTAGAAGGTGATAGGTGAAGGCAAGTGGTTGGGGGTGGGAGGCTGAAGTAAAACGCTGGAAATGATAGGTGGAAAAGGTAAAGGGCTGTAGAAATAGGGATCTTATAGGAGAGGAGAATGCACCATGGGAGAAAGGGATGGAGAAGAGGCACCAGAGGAGGTGTTAGGTAGATGAGAAGAAGATTTAAGAAGGCAGAGTGTGGAATTGAAGAAGAGAGAGGAGGGAGGGGAAATACATTCCTGGAAGTTGGAGAAATTGATATTCATGCCATCAGGTTGGAGACTACCTAGACGGAATATGAGGTGTCGCTCCTCCACCCTGAGAATGAAGAACTTTAATTGCTGAGGCAGTGAAGGCTGTAGACCGACATGGAAGATAGGGTCAACGTCAATGTCGGATGCACAAATCCATGTATGAATAGGTGCAATGAAAAACTTGCAGCAGCATCACAGGTACATATTAATAGATACACAACATTCATAGGAAAATGCATAAATTATACATAAATCTTACACAAAAGAATACAATTAGAACAAAACAAAGCCCATTGTAGTGAAAAGTGGTTATAGTGGTATATTCTATGACCATATTCAAGAACATGGTTTAGTTCTGGTTGAATTTTTAGGTTAAGATCAAGTGGTGAACTCGATAGTTGATGAATTAGTAATACGTGGAAAATCAGCCTGTGAGTGTCATGTTGGATGTAAATAGCGGACAAAATAGGAACGTTTAACCTCCTCACTTAAAATATATTGTTGCTTGAAAATGGATGCAAAGGTTCATCAGTGTAGAGGGTGAGATTGTGGCAGGTAATGGCTGGAAAGGTTTTATTTATTTATGGAGATACCATGTGGAATTGGCCCTTCTGGCCCTTCGAGCCATGCTGGCCAGCAATCCCTGAAACCCTAGCCTAAATACAGGCCAACTTACAATGACCAATTAATCTACCAACTTTAGACTATGGGAGGAAGCAGGAGCATCTGGAGGAAACCCACGCGGTCATGGGGAGAACATACAAACTTCTGCCAGAATTGAACCTGGGTCGCTATAACTGTAAAGTTTTGTGCTACTACCATGCTACCATTGCTTTAGCACTGGGAACTTGGTCCAGTGGTAAAATCTCCAATTTTAATTCCAATTCTCAGACTGTTTTCCTCAGTGACTAAGATGGTCAATGATATTATTTAAAATGATATCTCTTTATGAGCAAAGATCTTATTGAAACATATAAGATTCATGTAGGAATAGATAAGGTGAAAAGTGTAAGGGGAGAATTAAGGGAACCTTCTTCACTCAGAGGGCGGTGAGAATGTGAAATGAGCTGCCAGTGCAAGTGGTTCATGTGATTTTGATTTGAACACTTTAGAGAAGTTTGGATAGGTACATGAATGGGAGAGGTATGGACGACTATGATCTGGGTGCAGATAGATGGGTCTAGGCAGTTTAAGTGGTTCAGCATGGACTAGGTGGGCTGATGGGTCTGTTTCTGTGCTGTCGTTTTCTATGACTCTACCACCCTATAAATCCAAGGCAGGAAAGTTTTTTTTCAAATGATAACTAGAGGACATAGCCTCAAGGTTTGGGGTATTGATTTAGCATAGTGATGAGCCAAAACTGCTTTTCCCAGAGACTATTGAGTCTGTGGAATTCTCTGCCCAGGCAAGCAGATGACCTACCATATTAAATATATTTAAGTATTTGCATAGTAGGGTGATGGGAAAGGCAAGTAGGTGGAGCTGAGTCCATCACCAGATCAACCATGGTCATTTTGATTGGCGGGTCAGGCTCGATGGGCAGATGGCTGACTCCTGCTCACTTCTTATCTTCTTATTTCTGTGACGCTGTTCTGCTCAGAGGCACCCAGCACCCCCACAGGACAGGCAGTGGATATGTGTGAACATTATCAGCTTCGTTCATCTCCAAGTGTCACATCGTCTTGACTTGCAAACACATCACTATCACTTCACTGCCAAAGAGGCAGAATGCTTAAATTCATCCAAATGGCAAAGTGAGATTAACCTTACCACACAGATGGAAACAGGTCAGACATCATGTGGTCTGTACATACTGGCTGTGTGGTGAAAAAGGCAAAACAGTGCCTCTTACACCTCAGACAGTTGAAGAAGTTTGGTATGGGCCCCCAAATCCTAGGAACTTTCTAAAAGGGTACTAGTGAGAGCATCCTGACTGGCTGCACCACTGCCTGGTATGGGAACTGTACCTCCATTAATTACAGGACTCTGCAGAGAGTGGTGTGAACAGCCCAGCACATCTGTAGATGTGAACTTACCACTATTCAGGACCTTTACAAAGCCAGGTGTGTAAAAAGGGCCTGTAGGATCATTGGAGACCCATGTCACCCCAACTACAAACTGTTCCAGCTACTACCATCTAGGAAACGGTACCGCAGCATAAAAGCCAGGGTCATTAGGCTCCAGGACAGCTTCTTTCACCAGACCTTCAGACTGCTTAATTCATGCTATATTTCTATGTTATATTAACTATCCTGTTGTACATAACTATTTATTATAAATTACTACAAATTGCACATTGCACTTTTAAATGGAGACATATTGTAAAGATTTTTACTCCTCAAGTATATGAAAGATGCAAGTAATGAAGTCAATTCAATTCAAATTCAATATGTTTAAGGCCATCGGAAACAGAACCAGGACCTGGTGTGCCCACTCCACCATCGGCCTACATCATGGCCATTCTTCTACTTTAACATCTTGTACTAAACAATTCCCCCATTCCTGCACTATTCCAGTGGCCCTATTACCTCCACCACCTTCTCAACAGCAGTTAGGGATACGTGAGTCTGGAGGTTGTAGTCTGACTGTCAGGTCTGTGAGCGGCGAGTGCCGGAGTGAAGTCCGATGTTGAAAGTTGATGTTTGTGAGTCTGAGAATCCAGGGACAAGGACTGAAGGCCTGGAGGTGTCCTGGTGCTGGAAGCCTGTTTGTGTGTCTGAGTGGTTTGGGGGGGGGGGGGGGGTGGTGGCGGTGGAAAGGCTATAGAACGGCTGTGCTTTTGCTTCTTGCTCCTGTTGTTTCTGTGCTATTCTGTGGAACACCATGGGTATGCTATTGTGGTGCTGGATTGTGTGGCAAAGGTTACGAGCTGCCCCAGCACATCTTTGGCTGTGTTGGTTGTTAATACGAATGTCGTATTTCATTGCATGTTTCAATGTACCTGTGGCCGATAAATTTGTGTCTGAGCCTGAGTCAATAAAAGCTGGAATGACTCGATAACTGGCTGAAATAAAGCAAGAAAATTCTGGAAACACTCAGCAAGCTGGGCATCATCTGCGGAGAGAGGAGCCGAGTTTACATTTCACGTCAAAGACCCGGCATCAGTTCTGGTCTGTAACATTAACTCATGTTTCTCTCACCACAGATGCTGCCTGATCTACTGAGTTGTTATTCTTCAAACCATCAGGCTCTTGAACCAACGTGGATAACATCCCTCACCCCAACACTGCAATGACTCCACAAACTATAGACTTACTTCTAAGGACTATACAACTCATGTTCTCGATATGTATTGCTTGCATGTTTGCTTGTTTGTTTGTTTATTTATTTATCCTATCTACTTTTTTGTGATTACTATTATTTTCTTCTCCTTTTGTGCTTGCACGATTTGTTGTCCTTCGCACATTGATTGACCTCCATCATATGAGGTTTTCATTGGATTTGTTGTGTTTCTTTCTATCTACTGTGAATCCCTGTAAGAAAATAAGAAAAGATAAGATAAAACTTTATTTATTCCTAAGGAAGCTATTGTTACAAGGTTGCTCAGTTGGAAATATATATTTTAAAATACAAAATGTAAACATTGAGGTAAGTGAAAAAAAAATGTGCTAACAGATGTGCAATGAAACCATATACTTATATACGGAAGGAGGAGGAGTTGTAGAGTCTTATAGCCACAGGGGGAGAGGATCTCCTGTGGCATTCAGTGATGCACCTCGGTGGAATCAGTCTGTTACTAAGGGTGATCCTCTGTTTGTCCAGTGTGTCATGGAGGGAGTGAGAGGGATTATCCGTAATGCTCCATAGTTTCTACAACATCCTTCTGTCAGATACAACCACCAGGGAATCCAGTTCTACCCCCAGAACAGAATCAGACTTCCTTATGAGCTTATTGATCTTCCTGGTGTCAGCTACTTTCACGCTGCTGCCCTAACAGACTCTGGGTTGCATATGGTGGTATATAGATACGTTGATAATAAATTTACTCCGACATACATTGGTTCCAGGATTCTTTGGCTTTATTAGGCTATAACCTTGCTCAGAATTCTGTGCACATCTGCTAGAGACCCTTCATAAGAGCATTCTTTCCTCAATAGTGGAAGAATACTCTTTGTTTCTGACTGGAATTGGCTCAATCATCCCTTCATTTCCAGTCCGACACAAGCAGTATTCTCCCACCATTGAGAAGGGCATGCTGAGACTTGTGAAGAGCTATTGGATTGGTGAGAGGATTTGTTTATCATGGCATCATTCGAGAGCTGCACACTGAAGCCCCACCTTCCTCAGGGTTTTGTTGTGCAGCAGCTCTGGTGATTCAAATCAGATGGACGTAAACAGCCAGATCTGGCTGCACACCTGCTTTTCTGTTGCTCCCTGCCATGTGGAACAGGCAGTGGTAAGATGATAGAGGCTGCTGGTCTCCCGGGGCTTCTTGGATTAGGTGTCCTGGAAAGAGATCAAAAGATCAAATGCAGTTCAATCGACAGAGCCTCACTGAATTTGACTCGCTGTTATCAACGAGGAACTTGATAACACCAGCTAATGAATACTGAATGAGCATTCTGGCCTGGATCGTTTTGCTGTCTGTGAAATGGAGATGAGATCGCCTGCACAGTGGTGCAGCCGGTAGAATGTCAGCCTTCGAGCTCTAGTGAACCGGGTTCAACCTTGACCTCCACTGCTGTCGGTGTGGATCGACCACCTGTTCTCTGTGATCACGTGGATTTCCTCCGAGTGTTCTGGTTTCCTCACACATCCCAAGGAAACATGAGGCACTAGGTTAATTAGCCACTGTGAGGCCCCCACAGTGTATTGAAGAGCATTAGAATCTGGGGTGGGGGGAGCTGATAGGAAGTTGGAAAGAATTTTTTTTCTGGAAAAATTACTGGTTTACTTTGAGTAAGGATATAATCAATGGGCTGAATGGTCTTCTATTTAGTAGGGAAAAATGAAAGCATTCCTGTTTAGTCTTTCCACATAAAGAAGGGTAATACACGGGAACAGAAATTTCACCTTTCATCCTGGTGGTATATTGTGTGTGAACATCCCTTCAGACCTATCTTGGGCCCAAAATAACGATGACAATATGGAGAAAGCTCACCAGCGGTTATACTTCATTGGGAGTTTGGAGAGATCTGTATGTCATGAAAGGGTTCAGCAAGTTTGAGAGCTTGAGAGCACGTCACTATTGAACATGGAGGTGCCAATGCACAGGATCGAAAAAAGTTGCAGGGGCTGTAAACTCACCCAGCTCCATCATGGGCACTAGCGTCGGAAGCACTGAGGGCAACCTCAAAAGCTGACGCCTCAAAAAGGCGGCATTCATCATTAAGGACCCCCAGCACCCTGGAAATGTCCTCTTCTCACTGATAGGACATACATGGTAAATGGTACGGCATTGAAGAATGCAGTTGAACAGGGTGATCTAGGAATAATGGTGCATAGTTCCCTGAAGGTGGAATCTCATGTGGATAGGGTGCTGAAGAAAGCTTTTGGTATGCTGGCCTTTATAAATCAGAGCATTGAATATAGGAGTTGGGATGTAATGTTAAAATTGTACAAGGCATTGGTAAGGCTGAATTTGGAGTATTGTGTACAGTTCTGATCACCGAATTATAGGAATGATGTCAACAAAATAGAGAGAGTACAGAGAAGATTTACTAGAATGTTACCTGGGTTTCAGCACCTAAGTTACGGGGAAAGGTTGAACAAGTTAGGTCTTTATTCTTTGGAGGGTAGAAGGTTGAGGGTGGACTTGATAGAGGTATTTAAAATTATGAGGGGGATAGATAGAGTTGATGTGGATAGACTTTTTCTTTTGAGAGTAGGGGAGATTCAAACAGGACATGAGTTGAGACTTAGGGGGCAAAGGTTTAAGGCTAACACGAGGGGGAATTTCTTTATTCTGAGAGTGGTAGCTGTGTGGAATGAGCTTCCAATAGAATTGGTAGAGGCAGGTTCGATATTGTCATTTAAAGTAAAATTGGATAGGTATATGGACAGGAAGGAATGGAGGGTTATGGGCTGAGTGCAGGCCAGTGGGACTAGGTGAGAGTAAACGTTCGGCACAGACTGGAAGGGCTGAGATGGCCTGTTTCCATGCTGTAATTGTTATATGGTTATATCACCAGAGTGGCAATACAGGAGTCTTAAGACACACACTCAATGTTTTTGGAACAGCTTCTTCTCCTTTGCCATCAGATTTCTGAACTGGTAATGAACCCATGAACACTACCTCAGTATTTTGCCCTTTCTTATTGCACTAATATATATATATTTTATTATTTCTTATTGCAGCCGAAAGTAATTTTTATATACTGCCCTATACTGCTGCTGCAAGACAACAAAGGTCATGACATTTATCAGTGATAATAGATTTGATTTTGACTCTGGGAATTCTGTGTCTGTCCTTGGTGGCTAGGCGTACTGGACCAGTCACAAACCACAATCAGCAAACTCACTGTTTTTAATACACAACACCTTGGATTTATATCGTGAGTTAAAATAAATGTGTGCCAGTCATGTCAGTAGTCTGAAAGCAAAGTTGTATATTGCATTTATTCACAGTTCCCAAATAGGGGGATAACAATCAGACAATCTGCTTCAATCCGAATCCAAATCAAGTTTAATGTCACCGGCATATGTCGTGAAATTTGTTAACTTTGCAGCAGCAGTGCTGTGCAGTACATAATAATAAAGGGAAAAAGAAACCAGTGAATTACTATATATACAAAAGAGTTAAATTAAATAAGTTGCAAATGATAGAAATTGAAGTAGTGAGGTCGTGTTCAGGGGTTCAAAGTCCATTCAGAAGTCTGATGGCAGAGGGGAAGAAGCTGTTCCTGAAGTGTTTGCCTTCAGGCTTCTGTACCTCCTCCCTGGTGCAAAAGTCTTAAGCAGCCTAAAATTTTTATATGTTTTCAGATGGTACAGCCTCCACAGAGCTGTCTGGGGTTAGCTGATGAGGCATAAGCAAGCGAGATAGCCCAAGTCTCCAAAAGAACTGGCAGAGTGGCAACCTCCCAGCCGATTTTCTTATAAAACTGCACAACAGTGTACCCGAGAGAACTGATGCAGTTTTGGAGGCAAAGGGTGGTCACACCGAATGTAGATTAGACTTAGTGTTTTTTCTCAGTTTACAGGTCGTTAAATTTTTTGATATTTAGAAACTTTTTATTTCTTGTGGTCACATACGGAAGATGTATTTTCCATGGTTTTGCTCCACCCCAATATGCAGACCAAATTTCCTGCTCTCCTTTCTCCCAATCTCAGACTGCACAGTACTCTGGGTGCTTGGAAAAGAAGCCGACAGTTGCCTGGATTCAGATTCCACTCGGGGAGAAAGCTGACAGTGATCGCACGGTGATGAAGCTTGCGGGAGCGAAAGGTCCCCATCTACTGGCCAACTGCACAGTTACAGGGAAGTGCTTCCATGGAATGTCACTGAATTAATATATGAAATGAAATGTGCTGAGATGCAGGTAAATGTGGTTAGGATCTGCCAGCTTTTGAACATTTAACTGGGCACCTCTAGACTCTCTCATGCAGTTGAGTGAGAGAAATTGAGATATCATTGCTGTTTGTAAGGAGGAGTGACCATATGTGGAAGATCTATTCATTTATTAATTTTTATTGTTGTTTATCGATTGATGCAGCATGACTAGCCCTTCCAGCCCTTGGAACCGCGCAGCCCAGCAATCCCTTAATTTAATTGGAGCATAATCACAGGACAATTTACAACGACCAACTAACTACCAACGAGTATGGCTTTGGACTGTGGGAGGAAACCGGAGCTCCCGGAGGAAACCCACGCGGTCACGGGGCGAATGTACAAACGCCGTACAGACAGTGGCGGGGATTGAACCTGGGACACCTGTACTGTAAATCATTGTGCTAACCACTATGCTACCGTGCCCTGGCCTGCTGAGTTCCTCCAGCTGACTGCTTTTCCTTCTCATCTTCTCAATCCCAAATGACCCATGCCTCGTTCTGAGATTGTGAGCACTGGACTGACGATCCTCAGCCAGCAGAACCATCCAGACTGCTGAGAGCTGGATACATTTTAGATAGGTGTGGTTTATCATTCTCATGTGTACCAAGATACACGGAAAAGCTTGTCTTGCACAGCGTTCATGCAGATTAAGTCATTACCTGATACACTGATTTACAATAATATAAAACAGTAACAATGCAGAATAAAGTGTAAAAACTATGGAAAAAGTTCAGTGCAGGTAAACGACCAGTGCAAGATCACAACAATGTAGGCTGTGAGGCAAAGAGTCCATCTTATTGAAGTTCAAAATTCAATGTAAATTTATTATCAAAGTATATATATATATCACAACTCTGAATTTCATTTTCTTACATGCATACTCAATATATCCAATAACCATAACTGTATCAATGAAAGACTGCTCCAACTAGGGTACTTAACCTGTGTGCAAATACAAAAGAATGAAATAATATTGAAAATAAATAAGCAATAAGTATCAAGAACATGAGATGAAGAGTCCTTGAAAGTGAGTCCATAGATTGTGGGAACAGTTCAATAATGGGGCAAGTGATGTTGAGTGAAGTTATCCCTTTTGCTTCAAGAGCTTGATGGTTGAGGGGGAATAGCTGTTTCTGAATCTGGAGGTGTGAGTTCTGAGGCTCCTGTATCTGCTTCCTGATGGCAGTAGCGAGAAGACAGCATGTCCTGGGTGGTGGTCGTCCTTGATGTTGGATGCTGCTTTCCTATGACAGCATTTCATGTAGATGTGCTCAATGTTGGGCGGGACTTTTCCCAAGATGGACCAGGCCATATCCATTACCTTCCATGCAATTTTCCATTCAAGGGCAAGGGGTCTATTCAAGAGTCTGATAACAGTGGAATAGAAGCTGCCTTTGAGCCTGGCTGTACATGTTTTCAGACTTTCAGAATTTCAGCCGGATTTGAGAGGGAAGAAGAGAGAATGTCCAAGGTGGGTGAATTCTTTGATAATGTGGCCTGCTTTACTGAGGCAGTGAGAAGAGTAGACTGAATCCATGGAATCGAGGCTGGTCCCTTTAAGGTGCTGAGCTCTTTGCACAATTCTCTGTAGTTTCTTGCAGTCGTGTGCAGAGCAGCTGCCATAATAAACCATCATGCATCCAGACAGAATTTAGTAAATTTCATCTCACAATCTTTTGAAAGTGCACAGGCCTCGTCTACTGGCCGAAGCCTGTCTATGACAGACACCAGCTCCCTGCCCCCACACTCATCTCTGGAGCATCTGGACAGTAAAGACACCTGTGTCAGAATATTCTTTATTGACTACAGCCCTGTCTTCAGTGCTGCTTTTCCAAGCAAATTCATTACCAAACTCAGCAGCCTGGAAGCCAGTTCCCCCTTCTAACCAACAGACCACAATCAGTGAGCAAAGACAACAAACACCTCTGCCATGATTGCTCTAAACAATGGTGCTATACAACATTACACCCTCAGCCTCTCCCACCCTGCACTCTGAGCTGAGGGCCTCCGTTGGTTGGAGTTGACCATGGATATTGTCCTAGCTGTCTAGATATGCAAGCCTGGGCAGTACAATATGGAGAGCAAGCTGTTGCCCATGTAGAAAGCTCCCAATCTCCATACATCCGATGAATCCAAAGTACCAGCTGTGTCGTAGGAGTTGCCAGTTAGCACTGAACTCAATGTAGGACTGCCTAAAGGACACCAGCTTGGGGTTTACTCTTGAAGCCTTTCCCATGAGTGAGTATAGTCCCAAGGCAACGGAGGTTTGTGATCAGAGTTTTCCTTCTCCTTGATGAGCTGCCAACCACAGCTGATGAGCCCCATCTGCCTGAAGCAACTGCTTTTAAGACGCCAGTGACCCACCTTCGTCCCTTCTCATGTCAGTAGAAGTGGTTCCACTGGGCTTCGTAGCAAAGCCACACGTGAAGGCCAGGAGCTAGACTTGTTTGTCAGAGGTTATTTGGGGTACACACCATTAAGAACATTTAATAGGTAGTGGGAGCTGGTCCCCATTACCACCCCTGGCTATACCAATGTTAAGGAACCACTCCACTCCCAGTGAAATTATGACTGAATGGCAAGATTCAGCTCAGACTCCATCTACAATTGTTTGCAGATGATGCCACAATAGTGGGCCTCTTCTCAAATAACAATGAGTCAAGGTACAAGAAGGAGATAAAGAATCAGCCCTTCTCTCAATGTCAACAAAACAAAGGAGCTGGTCATTTTCGTCAGAAAGCAGGGTGGTGTAAATTCTCCTGTCTGCATCAACCGATTGACATTGAGAAGGTTGAGAGCTTCACGTTACTAGATCAGAATCAGAATCAAAATCAGGCTTAGTATCACCGGCAGATGTCATGAAATTTGTTTCCTTTGAGACTAGACAGACAGACAGACATACTTACTTTATTGATCCCGAGGGAAACTGGGTTTCATTACAGTCACACCAACCACGAATAGTGAAGAAATATAGCAATATAAAACCATAAATAATTAAATAATAATAAGTAAATTATTCCAAGTGGAAATAAGTTCAGGACCAGCCTATTGGCTCAGGGTGTCTGACACTCCGAGGGAGGAGTTGTAAAGTTTGATGGCCACAGGCAGGAATGACTTCCTATGACGCTCAGTGTTATATCTTGGTGGAATGAGTCTCTGGCTGAATGTACTCCTGTGCCTAACCAGTACATTATGGAGTGGATGGGAGACATTGTCCAAGATGGCATGCAACTTGGACAGCATCCTCTTTTCAGACACCACTGTCAGAGAGTCCAGTTCCACCCCCACAACATCACTGGCCTTACAAATGAGTTTGTTGATTCTGTTGGTGTCTGCTACCCTCAGCCTGCTGCCCCAGCACACAACAGCAAACATGATAGCACTGGCCACCACAGACTCGTAGAACATCCTCAGCATCCTCGGCAATGCAATACAGAATGATGGAGAAAAATATGTAGATTACAGTAAGAAGTGTGTGTATATATATATATGTTGTTGTTTGTCCTTCGGAGTCGAAGACGACCACGACTTCTATCAGGTGGAGGGTTTATGACTGTGGGTCTGGAGATGACTGGTGAGGCCAATCCAGGCCCTGTAAGTTCGCCCACATGTGGGACACATGAGGGTAGGTGCTGCAGTGGAGGTGGAGGTAGCTCGAGCCTTGCGCACGGCGCGTTTCCTCTGAGTCTCTGCGGTCCGTCTGATTTCTGCTGCATATGCTCCTTTAGTGGTCCTGCTCCACCAGGTTGGGTGGTCCAGATCAAGCGATTCCCAGCTACTGGGATAGATATTGAGGTCTTTGAGAGACACTTTGAGGCAGTCTTTGAAACATTTCTTCTGCCCTCCAACTGAGCGCTTGCCCTGGCTCAGCTCTCCATACAGCAGTTGTTTTGGTAGTCGACTGTCAGACATCCTGACGACATGGCCAGCCCATCTGGCTTGGGCTTTCTGTAGGAGGGTGTAGACGCTGTGGGTGCTAGCCCGCTCCAGGACCTCCGTGTCTGGGATTTTGTCCTGCCATCGTACGTGGAGAAATCTGCGGAGGCAGCTCAAGTGGGTGGTTGAGCTGTTTAGCGTGTCTGCTGTAGACAGTCCAGGTCTCGCTGGCATAGAGGAGGGTGGTGAGAATCACTGCTCGGTAGACCTTCAGCTTGGTGGTAAGGCTGAGTCCTCTCCGCTCCCATACATTCTCACAGAGTCTCCCAAAGGCGGCACTGGCTTTGGCAATTCTGTTGCTGATCTCTGTATCTATGTTCACCGCTCGTGATAGAGTACTGCCCAGATAAGTAAAGCTGTCAACTGCCAGTAGCTTCTGCCCCTTTACTGTGATGTGTGGTTCCTGGTAGGGCTTTCCAGGTGCGGGCTGGTACATAACTTTGGTCTCTTTGGTGCTGATTGTAAGTCCGAAGTTGTCACAGGCTTGTGAGAAGCATTCCATTTCTCGCTGCATCTTCTGCTCTGTGCTGGCGTTGAGGGCACAATCATCAGTGAATAAGAGGTCTCTGACGACGGTCTCCTTTACCTTTGTAACAGCCTGTAGACGCCGGAGGTTGAATAGCCCATCGCCAGTCCTGTATCTGACGCGTATACCATCCTGACAATTGCAGAAGGCATCTTTCAGCATAGCAGAGAAGACCATGCTAGAGCGTAGGGGTGAGAACGCATCCTTGCTTCACACCATTCATCACTGGGGAGGCTTCTGACTCGTCACCATCATCCAAAACTTTCACCATCGTGCCATCGTGGAACTGCCAAACAATCGTGATGAACCTGCTAGGGCAGCCAAACTTCTCCATTATCTTCCATGAGCCATCTCTGCTGACTGTATCAAATGCCTTGGTCAGATCGACGAAGGTCATAAAGAGGTCACTGTGCTGCTCTTGACATTTTTCCTGAAGTTGGCGTGCAGCAAATATCATGTCGACAGTTCCAAGCTCTTCACGGAAGCCACACTGGCTTTCTGAGAGGAGACCTTGCTCAAGGTGTTGGAGAAGGCGATTAAGCAGGACGCGAGCCAAGATCTTCCCAGCTATGGACAGGAGGGAGATGCCTCGGTGATTGTCACAAGACTGGCGGTTGCCTTTCCTCTTGTAGACATGGACTATACTGGCATCTTTCAACTGTTGCGGGATCTTTCCTTCGTTCCACATAGACTGGAAGAGCTCAGCCAGCTTCTGCATCATGAATGGGCCTCCTGCTTTGTAGACTTCAGCAGGGATTGCATCTGATCCTGGTGCTTTGCTACAAGAAAGTTGCCTGATGGCTTTTCTGACTTCTTCTTCTGTGGGGAGGTTGTCAAGGTCCAGGTTGATCTCCACCTGAGGTAGGCGAGCAATGGCCTCATCATTGATTTCGGCAGGGCGGTTGAGGACCTGGTTGAAGTGTTCAGCCCATCTCTCCAAAATCTGCTTTTTCTCTGTCAGCAGCTGAGTCCCATCTGCACTGAGGAGGGGGGAGGAGCCAGAGGACGGAGGTCCATACATAGCCTTCGAAGCGTCGTAGAAACGCTTGGTGTCGTGACTGTCTACGTAGCCCTGGATCTCATCGGTCTTATTGCTGAACCAGACATCCTGCATCTCACAGAGCTTCTGCACTTTCTGTCTTGCAGTGGCGAAGGCATCTCTCTTTGCTTGTGAAGTGGGATCATTCTGGTGCATTCTGAACAGTTGGTGTTTCTCTGGCAACAGTGCCTGTATCTCCTCGTCCTTCTCATCGAACCAGTCTTGATGTCTACGGATTGCTGGTCCGAGGTGTTCGAGAGCGGTAGAGTAAACTGCATCTCTGAAAGCCGTCCACTGCTCTTCAATGCTGGTGTGGTCATCCTGGGGTGTATCAAGCAGCCTGCTATCTAGATCTTCACGAAATTCTTCTGCAACTACGCTGCTCTTCAGCTTGGAGACATCGAGCCTCTTTGCAGTCTTCTGACCTTGGGGTCTACTCACAGGCAGGATGCAAAGTTTAAACTTGGACACTATGAGTCGATGATCCGTCCAGCAGTCGGCACCTCACGTGGCCTTTGTCACTCTCACGTCTTGCCAGTTCCTCTTTCTGGTGATGACATAGTCGATCAGATGCCAGTGCCTTTAACGTGGATGTATCCCAGATGTCTTGTTACGGGTAGGGAGGCGGAATAGGGTGTCGGTGATGACAAGGTCGTGCGTAGTGCATGTCTTGCGGAGCAGCAGGCCATTGCTGTTACACTTGTCAATACCATGTCTTCCAAGAATCCCTTCCCAGGTCTGGTAATCTGTCCCCACTCTGGCGTTAAAGTCCCTGAGGACAATAAGCTTCTCTGACTGTGGGACTGCTGCTATGAGGGCGTCAAGTTCTTCGTAGAACTTAACTTTGATGTCATCTGGGTTGGTCATCGTTGGGACATATGCGCTGATCAGCGTTGCACTCCTCTTATTGCCAAGTGGGAGCCGAAGCGTCATCAGGCGATCGTTGATGCCCTCTGGAAGCTTGGCAAGATTACGAGCGAGGTGGGATCGGATGGCAAATCCAGCGCCAGCCTCTCGTCGTTCAGTGCTGCTGCGACCGCTCCAGAAGAAGGTGTACCCCCCGCCACATTCTGTAAGCTGGCCCTTGTCTGCATTGAGTGCTGCAATGTCCACGTTATAGCGGGCTAGTTCTTTGGCAACCAGTGCTGTTCTTCTTTCTGGGCTGACAGCCTTGGTGATGTCAAACAGAGTTCACACGTTCCACGTGCTAAGGTTGAGCATCTTCACTTTCATCTTCTTTGTAGTTCGACTGCTGAGTGGGATCCCCGCCAGCCGTGTTGTGCTGGCCAGGGTAAGATGAAGCAGGCTATGTTTGAGGCACCTTTTCTAGCCCCTTCCTCCATGGAGGTGAGCAGAGTGATTCCTAAAGAGGACTGCTCAGACACCCAGGGGGCTGCCGAGCTCCACTGCTGCTTCATTCCAGCGGAGAACGACCCAATGCCCTGGGCCGCCTGTGTGCAGGTTTGTGACTACAGCTTCCAGTGTATCCACACCTGCTGCTTTGCCACTCGCCCATCGCCACAGGACTTGAAGTTTTTTAGCGGAATGGGTTTGGAGTCGTGACTTGCGCTTGACTTGGATTAAAGTGAGGAAGAGTTGTGCAAATCGTCAGCCTCACTCTCTCGTCCCGACCTATCTGTATCTGGTTGCAAGACGGAGTGGAGTCAGCTGGAGATAAGTTGGGATGCAGTGGATGGCCCGCAGTGTCCTACTTGTCTCACCGTGCCCTGATTACGCTCCACAATGCTTTGCTGGGTCCAGCTTTCTACTTGTTGGACCGACAAGTGGTGGTCTCCTCCGCATAGTCCACCTAATTCAGTCTTCACATGCGTAGGTAGACAAGCCCTAACTCACCGAGGGTTTGAGACCCAACAGCTACCCTCACCAGGTTTTGCCGGCCAGTCGAAGCCGATGCCCGGGGAGTGGCCGCTGTTGCATGCAAACAGCTACGAGGAACCACTGGTGAGAGCTGAGTGTCAGGTGAGGACCAATGCGGACGAACTACTCAGAAGAGTACGACGTGTTCCCCGTCAGAGGTACTACCGCTTCCTGACACGCCATACACCGTGTGTATATATATAGTAGTTAATTTAAGTAGTGCAAGACTATAAAAATAGTGAGTTAGTGTTCATAGGTTCAATGTCCATTCAGAAATCTGATGGCAGAGGAGAATAAGCAGTTTCTGAATCTTTGAGAATGTGCATTCAGGCTTCTGTACCTCCTTACTGAAGCAGCAATGAGAACAAGGCATTACCCGGATGATGGGGGGCCTTAATGATGGATGCTGCATTGTTGAGGCATTGTTCCCTGAAGCTGTCCTGGATACAACAGAGCCTAGTGCCCATGATGGAGTTGACTATGTTTACAAGTTTTTGCAGCTTATTTTGATCCTGTGCAGCAGACACCTCCCCCCCCCCCACCATACCAGATGGTGATGCAGCCAGTTAAAATGCTCTCCATGGTACATCTGTAGAAATTTGTGAGTCTCTTTGGTGACATACCAAATTTCCTCAAACCCCCAATGAAATATGGCTGCTGTTGTGCCTTCTCTGTAACTGCATCAACATGTTGGGCTCAGGATAGATCCTCAGAGATATTGACACTCAGGAATTTAAAATTGCTAACTGTCTCCACTTCTGATTCCTATGTGAGGACTAGTGTGTGCTCCCATCACCAATAATCTGTTCTGGTACAACCACGTTGATGTCAAGAAAGCTCATCAACATCTCTACTTCCTCAGGAGGCTAAAGAAATTTGTTATCTTACCAATTTTTATCAATATACCATAGAAAGAGGAGATAACTACTCGGTATGGCAACTGCTCTGCATGTGACCACATTAAACCGCGGAGGGTTGTGGGCACAGCTCAGCACAGCACAGGAACCAGACTCCCTTCTATGGACTCCCTCTATACTTCTTGCTGTCTCAGTAAAGCAGCTAGTATAATCAAAGACCCACCCACCTGGGTCCAAAATGTTGGCTGTCTATTCGTTTCTACAGGTGCTGCCCGACCTGTTGAGTTCCATCAATTCTTTGTGTTGCTCAACATTTCCAGCACCTTCAGAAACTCTTGTATTTAGCAAGTTTCTACAGACGTGCTGTGGAACACAGAACAGTCTAGTACAGTACACCCGACGATGTTGTGCCGAACTTTCAAACTACTCCAAAGATTATTCCAACCCTTCCCAGCCACATAGCCCTGCATTTTCTTTATCTATGTGCCTATCTTAGAGACCCTTACATTTCCCTAATGAATCTGCCTCTACCATCCCTCTGGTATCACGTTTCATGTACCCACCTCTCTTTGGGTAAAATACCTACCTCTGATATTCCCTCTATAATCTCCTCCAATCACCTTAAATGTAACCCTCTCATAGTAGGTATTTCTACTTTGGGAAAAGGCACCAATAGTACCTTGCAAAAGTTTGAGGTACTTGTATATAGCTAGGGTGCCTAAGACTTTTGTATGGTACAGTGTTGGTCAATGTGGACTGGAGAGAGAGTTTGTAAATCTGGTGGGAGCAGAGGATGTTGGGAATGGCGAGTGTGGATTTCCACAGGAGGGAAGGGGACAGGCGGTGCCAGGGTCAGGGGGTGGGACAGGTGCAGAAACACCAAGCAAGGTTATTTTATACCAAACTATTGGTTTATTGATCATTGCAGTATGTCTCTCTGTTGCTTCCCGCTCTCTTCCTTCTCCCTTCCTCTTTTCCCAATCATAATTCCCCTCTCCCTGCCCTTTCCCACGTTCAGTTCACAATAAAGACTCGTATCAGAATCAGATTTATCATCACTAAGATATATCATGATTTTTTTGCACAACAGTACAGTGCAAAACATAAAATTACTACAGTTCTGTGCAAAAGCCTTAGATGCCCTAGATATATGTATGTGCCTGAGACTGTTGCACAGTACTGTGCTTTATACAAACTCAGCAAGATGAAAAAAAGAGCAAGAAAGATGGGGCAGAAAGAGTTCAAGTTTCAAACTGAATAGTTAAAGAGTTAAGAGCAGTGAATCCTGGAAAGATTCAACGTGTCAAATCAAATCTCCGGAATATTGAGACATTCGCACCCTCTTGTGGGAAAGAGTGGAAGTGCAGCTCTTCAAAACAATAATTTTGAAAACATAAAAATTAGACAGAACTATCATAGTTCAAAGTCAATTTTATTATCAAGTACACAGATATCACCGTATACAACCCTGAGATTCATTTTCTTGTGGGAGTACTCAATTCTATCGAATTACCGTAACAGAATCAATGAAATACGTACCCACATGGATGTTCAACAAGAGTGCAGAAGACAACAAACCTTGTAAATACAAAAAGAAAGAAATAATAATAAATAAAAAAAGTAATAAATTCAAGAACATGAGATGAATAATCACTGAAAGTGAACCCATTTGTTATGGGGACATTTCAATGATGTGGCAAGTGAAGTTAAGTAAAGTAATACCCTTTGATTCAAGAGACTGATGGTTGAGGGGTAATAATTGTTACTGACCCTGGTGGTGTGAGCCTTGAGGCTCCTGTGCCTTCGACCTGATGGCAGCAGCAATAAGAGAACATGTCCTGATGCTGGATGTTACTCTCCTGCTACAGTGTTTCCTGTAGATGTGCTCAATGGTTAGGAGGGCTTTACCTGTGATGGACTGGGCCATATCCACTGTATTTGTAAGAATTTCCTTTTAAGGGCTTTGGACTGGAGAGGTATGATTTTCCCCATTGCCCACCGTATACATGGACGTTTCTGTACAGCTGCCTGCTTTCATGAAGGAGGGTCTGCTGATATGTTCAGTCCATAAAGGTTGTTGTGTAGCTCTGTCACGGTTTTTGCATGCTGGAACCACAGCAAAAAGGTTAAATTAAGCTACCCATGCAGTTTAACTTTCAATACTTGATTATTGCTTTTATTCTGAAATATTCCTCTATTTGTCAAATACTGGAGGACATAGATTTAATGTGAGGGGGGAAAATTTGCAGGAGATTTATGAGCAAGAGAAAATCTGCAGGTGCTAGAAATCCAAGCAACACACCCAAGATGCTGGAGGAACTCAGCAGGCCAGACAGCACCTATGGAAAGGAGTAAACAGTTGAAGTTTTAGGCTGGTCCCAATGAAGGGTCTCAGCCCAAAATGTTGATTGTTCACTCTATTTCATTGATGCTGCCTGGCTTGCTGAGCTGCTCCAGCATTTTGTGTGTGTTGTCGGGAGATTTATGAGGCAAGTTTTCTCCAGAAAGCTTGGTAGGCACTTAAAGTATGCTGTCAGGGAGGTGGTGGAAAGAGATTTAATAGTGCATTCTCAGTATATTTATTTTTTATTTGTACAATTTGTCTTCCTTGGCTGTTTGTCAGTCTTCGTTTATGTGTGTTTTTTCATAAATTTCTTTATGTTTCTGTAAGTGCCTGAAAGGAAATAAATCTCAATGGTTTCCTCACTTCCACCTTGTTTACAATCAAATTCTAGTCCTTACATAGAACAAGATCTTGGTCTTTGTTAAAATTCTTTTACTAGATGTATTTCAATGGCTTCCTTAACCAGGTGGTCCCAAAGGCCACTGGCATGGCACAGTAGTCTTGTGCCATCGAAGTCAATCTATGGCCATTGCAAATGCAGTGTTCTGCTACTGCCAATGTCTCTGGCCAACCCAGACAGAGACACCTCCTGTGCTCCTGTTACACTGAACAGATCATCCACATTACCATCTCCCACCCTCCTCCTCCTACAAACACATGGCATGGGTAGTGTCACGGTTAGAGTGACGCTACTACAGCCTGGGGCATTCTGGAGTTTGGAGTTCAATTCTGGCATCATCTGTAAGGTGCTTGTAATCATTTGGGCTTTTTCCAGGTGCTCCAGTTTTCTCCAATAGCCCAAAGACATACTGGTTAGAAAGCCAATCGGACATTGTATTTTGTCCAATGATTGGACTAGTTTACATAAGTGGGTTGCTGGGCAGTATAGAGGGGTACAGATCCAAACCCTTCATGCCAAGAGATACACACACAAAATGCTGGAGGAACTCAGCAGGTCCCCGATGGCTACATCTGCAGGAAGTGCAACCAGCCTCAGCTCCTGACTGACCAGGTCAAGTAGCTGGAGATGTAGCTCGATGCACTCGGGAGGATGAAATCCTAATAATGAGATTTAATAGTCACACCCAGAGTGCAGGCTTCAGTTGGCAGATGGGTGACCACCAGGAGAACTAAAGGGAGTAAGCAGTCAGTACAGGGTTTCCCTGTAGCCATTCCTCTCAGCAACAAGCCCTGTGCATACTGCTGGGGGCAGGGCATGCCCTATCAGGGCACAGCAGCAGTGGCACTGTGGCTCAGCAGGGAAGGGCAAAGTCAGGCAGCCGATGGTGAGAGGAAACTCAATAGTTAGGGACATGGTCAGTTGATTTTGTGCCCTAGAAATAAATGCCAGGATGTTGTGTTGCTCCCAGGTGCTAGGGTCCAGACTGACTGCAGAATATTAAGAAGGGGGAGACTGAGCAGCCAGAGACCATGGTGCACATTGGGAAGAGGTCCTACTTAAGGATATAGGGATTTAGGAAAGAGGTTGAGGAGCAGGATCTCCAAGGTAGTCATCTCTGGATTACTCCCATGTGCTCATCAGGGCAGGAATCTGATGAAAGTGCAGAAGACTGAGAGGCTGAGGAACAGGGTTTCAGGTTCTTAGGTCATTGGAACCTTTTCTGGGTCAGGGGTGACCTGTACAAGAAGGGTGGGTTGCACCTAACCTGGAGCAGAGCCAATATCCTAGCTGAGAGGTTTGCTAATGCTACTCAGGGGGATTTCAATGTGTTTGACAGGGGAATGGGAAACAGAGCACCAGGTCAGAAAGTGGAGGGATGGACATGAAGGAAGATATCAGGGCCAGTAAAAACAGCAGGAGCAAAGTAATGGATAGTCTGAAGTGAGTGTGTTTTAATTCTGGGAGTATCATGGGTAAAGGTGATGAATTAGAGCTTCATATCCAGGGGTTTCGATGTTTGAGGAAAGAGAGAGAGGGAGCTAAAAGAGGTGGGGGGGGGGGTGAGTTACATGTCTAATCAGGGACACTATCACAGCGGCACTCAAAGGGAATAAAATAGGAAGGGGGCACTCTGATGGGACAGTGCTACATACACACAAGTAGCCACCTGAACTTGAGGAACAAATTAAAGAAAGGTGTAAAATAATGGGGTCATTTTTATGGGGGCTTCAACCTCCCCTAATATAAACTGGGACCTTCTTAGAGCAAGTGGTTTAGATGGGGCAGAATTTGTTAGGTGCATCCAGGAGTGCTTCTGAAATTAATATGTAGATAGTTCAGCAGGGGGTGGGGGGCTGCACTGGATCTGGTGTGGGGTACTCAGCTTGACCAAGTGGGTGACCAGCTGGGGAAGAGTGCCCACAATTCCTGAAGACTTATGATAGCAATAGTTAAGGATAAGTATGGACAAAAGGACTATAAGGCAAAGGAAAAGGATTAGACCAGACAGCCAGTGGAGTTTATTTTGCCATTCCACCATGGCTGATTTATTATTACTCTCAAACCCATTCACCTGGCTTCTCCTTGTAGTCTTTGATGCATTGACTAATCAAGAACCTATCAACCTCTGCTTTAAATATATTCAGTGACGTAGACTTAACCTCCAATGCCACCTGTGACAATGAATTCCACAAACTCACCACCCTCTGGGTAAAGAAATTCCTCCTCATCTCTGTTCTAAGTTATGTTCCCCCCATTCTGTGGCTCTTGTCCTCTGGTCCTAGATGCCCCACGAAAAGAAAACATCCTCTCCACATCCACTCTATCTAGGCCCTCATTCTTCTAAACTCCACTAAGCACAGGCCCAGAGCCATCAAATGCTTCTCATACATTAACCCTTTCATTTCTGGAATAATTCTGGTGAATCTCCTCTGGACCTTCTCCAATGCTAGCTCATTTCCTCTTAGATAAGAGGCTCAATATTGCTCATAATACTCCAAGTGAGGCCTCACCAGTGTCTTATAAAGCCTTAGCTTAACATCCCTGCTTTTCTATTCCAGTCCTCTTGAAATGAATGCTGACATTGCATTTGCCTTTCCTCACCACAGACTCAACCTGCAGGGTAACATTGAACGGACTCCGCATGAGGACACCAAGTACCTTAGCAACTCTGATTTTTGAATTTTCTCCCTGCTGAGAAAACAGTCTACACTTTTATTCCTTCTACCAAAGTGCATGACCATGCACCTTCCTACACTATGTTCCATCTACCACTTCTTTGCCCGGTCTCCCAACTTGTCTAAGTCTGCCTGCAGCTATGAAGGCCTTCATAGATCAAAGTATTGAGTACAGGAGATGGGATGTTACGTTGCAGTTGTATAAGATATTGGAGTATTGTGAGCTGTTTTGGTCACCTATGCACAGGAAAGTTGCAAATAAGGTTAAAAGAATATAGAGAAAATTTACAAGGATATGTTGCCAGGGCCAGAGATCCTGGGTTAAGAGTGAAAGGTGAAAACTTTAACAGGAACATGAGGGAAAACTTATTCACTCAGAGGGTGGTGAGTGTGCAGTGCAAGTGGTGTATGAGATTCTGATTTTAACGTTTAAGAGAAGTTTGAATAGGTACATGGATGGGAGGGGTATAGTGGGCCCTAGTCCAGGTGTAGGTTGAGGGACTAGGCAGTTTAAATGGTTCAGTATGGACTAGATGGGCCAACAGGCCTGTTTCTGTGTTGTCTTTTTCTATAACCTCCTGCTTTCTGAAAACTACCTAGATTTATAACATCTGCAAACTTGGCCACAAAGCCAACAATTCTGTCAACCAAATTATTGGTTATAACATAAAAGACAGTCCCAACATGGACCCCTACACAACACCACTGGTCACTGGCAGCAAGACAGAAAAGGCCCCCCCTTCAATCCCACCCATTGCCTCCTGTCAGTCAGCCTATCTTCTAAGTATGCTCGTATCTATTGTGTAATACCATGGACTTTAATCTTGTTAAGCAGTTTCACGTATAACACTTTCTCAAAAGCCTTCTGAAAATCTAAGTAAACAATATCCTCTGTCTCTCCTTTGCCTATCCTGGTTGTGATTTCATTAAAGAATTCCAACAAATTGTCAGGCAAGATCCCCCCGTAAGAAAAACATGCTGACTACGGCCTATTTTATCATGGTTAACCTTGGATGTTGACACATTTGCCTTCATAAATCAAAGTATTGCATATAAGAGATGGGATGCTATGTTGCAGATATATAAGACATTGGTGAGGACAATTTGGAGTATTGTGTGTAGTTTTGGTTACTTATGTACAGGAAAGATGTAAATAAGGTTGAAGGAGTACAGAGAGCATTTACAAGGATGTTGCCAAAACTGGAGGACCTGAGTTATAAGGAAAGATTGAATAGGATAAGAGTTTATTCCTTGGAAACTAAAAGATTGAGAGGAGATTTGATGGAGGTATACAACATTTTGAGGGCTATAGATAGGATAAATGCAAGCAGGTTTTTTTTCCCACTGAGATTAGGTGGGACTACAACCAGAGGTCATGGGTTAAGGATGAAAGGCGAAAAGTTTAATGGGAACATGGGGGGAAAACTTCTTCAGTCAGTGGGTCATGAGAGTGTGAAATGAGGTGCCAGCACAAGATGGTACACGGGAGCTAGATTTCAAAGTTTAAGAGAGGTTTGGATATGTACATGGATGGTAGGGGTGATGGAGGGCTATGGTCCCAGTGCAGGTCAATGGGAGTAGACAGTTTAAATGGTTTGGCTTGGACTAGGTGGGCCAAAAGGCCTGTTCCTTTGCTGTACTTTTCTATGACCATGACTCATACGATTCCTTGTAGACCACCTGTTTCACTAATATTCTTCAGCAGAGGAATTTGCCATCCTTCCTTGCTTCGGTCTCAATGTTATTCCAAAACTATCCCGAAAGACTGAAAACAAATTAGCTTTATTTGTCACATGTACACTGAAGCATAAAAATGTACAGTGTAATTCATCGTTTCTCCCAATGACCAACACTGTCCAAAAATATGTCACCATGCTTCGGGTGCCAACACAGCATGCCCACATCTCACTTTGGAATGTGGGAGGAAACCAGAGCACCTGGAAGAAACCCATTCAGTCACACTAGAATATATAAGCTCCTTACAGACAGCGGTTGGAATCAAGCTCCAATCGTTTATCATCAGTCCTGTAAGGAGGTGTGCTAACAATTATGCTACTGTCCCTCCCCCCATGTGGTTAAATCTGACACGTCCTCTGAAATAACTGAGCTGCCTCATCAGTACAAGGACAATTATGGACAGACAACAAATGTCTACTGTATCCAGATCCCCAAGAATGAACAATAAACAGCTGGTTCATTCAGGTATCCCAGCTGCTGATAATATCTCCTCCTCACTGACAATCAACACTGGTGCACCTCAGGGGTGTGTGCTAAACCCGCTGCTCTACTCTCTCTCTACCCATGACTGTGTGGCTAGTAAAGCTCAGATATCATCTGTAAATTTGCTGGTAATACAACTATTGTTGATAGAATCTCAGATGGAGACAAGAGGGTGTATAAGAGCGAGATATACCAACTAGTGGAGTGGTGTCACAGCAACAACATTGCATTCAACAGCGGTAAGACGAAAGAGCTGATTGTGGACTTCAGGAAGGGTAAGACGAAGGAACACATACCAATCCTCATAGATGGATCAGAAGTGGAGAGTGAGCAGTTTCAAGTTCCTGGGTGTCAATCTCTGAGGATCTAACCTGGTCCCAATATATCGATGCTGCTACAAAGAAGGCAAGGCAGCAGCTATGCTTCATTAGGAGTTTGAAGTGATTTAGTATGTCAACAAAAACACTCAAAAACTTCTATAGTTGTACTGTGGAGAGCATTCTGACAGGTTGCATCACCGTCTGGTATGGTGGGGAGGCTACTGCACAGGACCAAAAGAAGCTACAGAAGGTTGTAAATTTAGTCGGCTCCATCTTGGGTACTAGCCTACAAAATACTCAGGACATCTTCAAGAAGCGGTGTCTCAGAAAGGCAGCATCCATTGTTAAGAACCCCCAGTGCCCCTTTCTCACTGTTACCATCAGGTAGGAGGTACAGAAGCCTGAAGGCACACACTCAGCGATTCAGGAACAGCTTCTTCCCCTCTGCCATCTGGTTCCTAAATGGACATTGAACCTGTGAAAACTACCTCACTTTTTTTAAATAGATATATTACTTCTCTTTTTGCATGATTTTTAAACTATTTTGCTGCTAAGTTAACAAATTTTACAACACCCACCGGTGAAAATAAACCTGATTCTGATTGCATCACTGTCTGATGAAGTAGTCCCAATGAAGAGGAAGACTGAAGGCTACAGGGAGTAATGGACAAAGCCCGGTCCATCAGGGCATCTATAGGAGACACTGCCTCAGGAAGACAGCTTCTACAATCAAGGGTCCTCACCATCTGAGGGTGCTCTTTTCTCACTGCCACTATCATCAGGCTGGAGGTACTGATGCTTGAAGTCCCACACCACCAGGATCAGGACCTGCTCCTTTCCTATGATCATCAGGTTCCTGGGCCAACTGGCACAATCCTACTCCTACCTTATTAATGGAACATGGTCAACCATCTCTTGCACATAATTAAGTTTTGCACTAATTTGTTGGCAGTCCTTTCATTCACTGTCGTGTCTTTATGTTGTGTGCATTGCCTAAGTGTATAGGATTTTGATATGGCCGCAAGCACGTTTTTGACTGTAGTTGTATCTCACTGTACTTGTGTATATGACAATAAATTTGACTTGTCAAATGGATCTCTGTTTACCATTACAACATTTTAATGCAAATATCGAATCAGCTAATCATGTGGCATAAAAGCAAAAAAGGCATGGTCAAGAAGTTCAGTTTTCAGAGCAAAATCAGAATGGGGAAGAATTGTGATCAAAGTGACTTTGACCATGGAGTGATTGTTGGTGCAGGATAGAGTGGTTTGAGTTGATCAGAAATTGCTGGTCTCCTGGGATTCTCATGCACAACAATCTTTCAAGTTTACACAGAAAAGTACAAAAACAAAAACATCCAGTGAGCAGCAGTTCTGTGGGCAAAAAAATACCTTGTTAATGAGAGAGGTCAGAGAAGAATGGCTAGACTGGTTCAAGCTGACAGGAAGGCAACAGTAACTCAAATAGCTAAGTGTTACAACAAGGGTGTGCAGAAACACAACTCTGAATACATAACATGTTGAATCTTGAAGTGGATGAACTACAGCAGCAGAAAACCACACCGGGCTCAACTCCTGTACTCCAAAAAGTGGCTACTGGGTGTACGCTTATCTACATGTTACATGTATTAATTTAATCAGGCAAACCCCAGGTAAGTGAGAATTTAATGTAATAACATTTACATTTTACAGTTCATTTAGAGAAAAAAAAGGAGCTACGTCTCAGTATTCACACCAACTGCTGTTGTAAGTGTTTCTGGACCACTCCATCACTTAAAGGTTCAATGAAGTGGAAGAATTCCAATAAACTGAGCTTCACATCGTGGTGGAAAGGGTTGTAGGTACTGCCGCAATTTCTCGGCAGGTAATTAAGTTCTCGGCAGTGTCGTACCTCATAGGCTGTCAGGTTAATCATTGCCAGCGTCATCTAGAACAAAAGGAAGGGAGATATCACCTTGATTACTGCAATTTGTGATCTAAACAGGGGAATGATGTTACTTCAGATATTATTAAAACTTGTACACAACATAAAACCAAAATCATGAGCTGTGTTTAGACAGACTCGAATTCAGCTTTATTCACCACATGTACATTGAAACGTACATGAAATGTGTTGCAAGCGTCAGCAACTAACACAACCCAAGGTAATGTAAAACACCAGAGGTTCTGCGGATGCTGAAAATCAGAGCAACATGCACAAAATGATGCAGGAGCTCAGCAGGTCCGGCACATCTATGCAGGGAAAGAAATAATTTTTGACCCTTTCCAGTCCTGATGAAAAGTCTCAGCCCAAAATGTCAACTGTTCCTTTCCCTCTATAGATGCTGCCTGAGTTCCTCCAGCATTTTGTGTGTATAAATTTTGTTAGAATGGGGTGAAAGAGAAAGGAAGTTTGTGTTCAGTTGCTGAAGAAAATGAAGGGAGAGATGGAGGAAATGGGATATCTCTGACAACGTGATGATAAGGTTGCTGTGGGGTTCTTGGGTTAGGTAAGTTCATGGGCAGCTGGAGGGTGATAATTCAGACAAAGATGAGGGGGAGAGGGGGAGAGGGGGAGAGGGGGAGAGGGGGAGAGGGTATCATAGATGGATGTGTGACCGCCAAAATGGCAGCTCTGAGACAAAAGAGAAGGTGAGTTACCCGACTCCATGGAGAGATGCATGGAGAGACGCATGGAGAGACTGAAATGTGCCCAGATGGAAGATGAGGGTCTGTCCATGTAGCTTGGTTTAGACAAAGATTAGGATTTTACTGAATGCTAAAGGGTAGCAAGGATCTCTATGGTCTAGTCTTGTTTCAGCTTCTTTGAATATAAGTATCACTACAGATTACTCACCGTGAAGCACGCTCGCAGAGACGTGGCAACTGCACTGGCTAGTAGAACAAGAAAGACAAGCACCATTGGTAGGTGGAATCCAAATCTTTGAAGCCATGCGGCCCCAATAAATGTTGCCATCCAACAATTAAGTGTGAGGAAGACCAGAAAGATGAAGAACAAAGCTCTAGAGAGGGGGAACAATCAAAGACATTATGTTTTCTTAAAATAGCCAAAATTTCATCAAAGTGAACTATCTTGGAAATTTAATGTTAATTTTAGGTTAGATACACTACAGATAATGACAAAGAGAATGCCCCTCCCACTCCCTTTCTTAGTTTCAGAGACACCTTTGGTAAAGCACTAAAGGAGGTTGGGACATCTACTGAGGAACTCCCAGAGTTGGGTATTCAAACATTGTGACTAAATTCAGAAGCTGAATGGAAGATACCAGAAAAATCTATTCCAAATATCCAATGAAAAGTTATTTTTGGGAAACATGATCTCTCCTTCTCCATATGAATTGTCTGATTAGCTGCTTTATTTCAGATTTCCATTCTTCAGCATTATTTCACTTGAAATTATTGCTTAATTTGCTGCTGTGTTCCTCCTGGCAGGATCAAAGGGGGTCTGTTTTCACTGGCTGCCTTGTAGTGTTGGGGCCTCTTCTTTTCACAATATATGTCAATGATTTGGATGTTGGAATTGATGGCTTTGTGACGAGGTTGCAGATGATACGAAGATAGGTGGAGAGACAGGTAGTATTATGGAAGCAGGGAGAATGCAGAAGGATTTAGATAGTTTGGGAAAATGGGCAAAGGACTAGCCAATGGAATATAGTGAACGGAAATGTGAGAAAGAGTAAAGAGAAAATTCAAAAATCCGAGGTGTAAAGTGAATTGGAAGTCCTCGTGCAGAATTCCCCAAAGGTTAACCTGCAGGTTGAGTTGGTGGTAAGGAAGGCAAATGCAATGATAACGTTAATATCTAGAGGACCAGAAAATAGGAGAAAGGCAGTGATGCTCAGGCTATGTTGGTCACACTGCACTTGGAGTATTGTGAGAAGTATCTAAGAAAAGATGTGCTGGCATTGGGGAGGGTCCAGAGGAGGTTCATGAGAATGATTCTGGGAACGAAAAGGGTTAATACACTAGGAGCATTTGATAGAGCTGTGTCTGTACTCAGTGGGGTTTAGCAGGAAAAGGGGGCATCTCAACAAAATATATCAGATATTTAATAACCTATATATAGTAGATGCAGAGAGGATGCTTCCTATGTATAGTGAATGAGTCTAGGACCAGAGGGCACAGCCTCAGGATAGAGGGATGTTCATTTAGAACAGAAGAGGAAGAATTTCTTTAGCCAGAGGATAGTGAATACGGAATTCATTGCCAAGGATGCATGTGGAGGTTAAGTCATTGAGTGAGGAACTTGTATGTTCTTCCTGTGACCATGTGGGTTTCCTCCGGGGGCTCCTTTTTTCTCCCACTGTCCAAAGAGGCACCAGTTGGTGGGCTAATTGGTCATTGTAAATTGTCCTGTGATTTGGCTAGGATTAAACTGGGAGGAACGCTGGGCAGCATGGCTTGAAGGGCCAGAAGTTGCTTGGTTAGTCAGTACATCAATGGTTACAGGGAGAAAGCAGAGAGAATAAATCATCCATGATTGATTAACAGAGCCGACTTGAAGGGTCGATGACCTAATCTTCTAGGTCTTCCTGGGCATGTAAGAATGCCCTGACAGTTTATTTTGCCTTTTTAACATTTCACATTGTATATTCTATGATTAGATCATAATATTGACACAACACAGAAGGCCCTGAAGTCTGTGTCGGGCCTCTGCAGGAGCAGTGTAGCTAGCTTCATGCCCCCTGCCTGTTTTCAGTCCCGCTGCGTCTTCTCTGCACTTCCTTTTCTTTCAAGAATTCAAGTGATTACATTTTGAGAGATTAATCTCCCTTTATTACAATGCAGCTCAGAAGATAATTGCTTGCTGGTTAAAGACTATCTTTCTTATGTTGATTTAGGCTAATCAAATTAAATTTGCATTTCTCCAATGGGGAAGTTTCACCCAATCTTCTCTGTCAGGAGGCATTAATAATATAGAAACCTCTATCAGATCTTGCTATTTTGTCTGCTACAAGGAACATTATTCCAATGTGTTCCACCTTTCATCTGCATGAAAAAAAGCAGAGAGGGTCTCAATTCCCAGAAATGTTTAAGACTAAATTTTTTTGGACTGAAATATCCTGAACCTCAGTGTCCAGACATCACACACAGCATGAGCTGAACCACATACAGCATGTCAGAGCATTGACAATATTTCAAGAGCTGTTTATTTGTTAGGGTTCATTTAGAGCAGGGTTTCCCAACCTAGGGGCAACAAACCCCTGGGCAAATATTAAGGCTCCATGGCATAACAAAGGCTGGGAAGCCCTGGATTAGAGTTAAGGTTAGAGCATGCACATGTCTAATTTACAGCAGTTTGTTGGCACTTTGATTGATTACCGAGAAAAATTTAAAACATGATTTTCTTTGGAATTACTAATTAATTGTAGGTAGCTGGGTAGAGATACATCTCTACCAAAGGAGGTATAAGGTGCTCCTTCCCTCCGCTAGCCTGCAGGTCACCCTTGAGCAAGGTGTAGCAGCTGCTTGGCCCCCGATCAGGGCCAATTGAAGCCATGGGAGCAGCTGGTCACAAGACATGCTTATGTGACCACTTACATCAGGCAGACAAACTTTGAAGAGTATTGATAATGGCTGGGATCACCCATCTTGTAAATACACAGACTGAAAAAAGGCAATGGCAAATCACTTCTGTAGAAAAATTTGCCAAGAACAATTATGGTCAAGGAAAGACAATGCTCGTCCACATGATATGACACAACACATAATGATGATGGATTCATAGGGTTTACAATATTTACCGGTGATAGGGTTTAGCTTCACCTAGTTATATGTAAACAAAACAAATAAATGTGCAAAAATATTTTGTTCAGAAGCAACATTCTTGAAGAAGTATAACTGGTGATGATAGGAATGCTATATTACTGGAAGGAGCAGACACAGGGAATGTTTACCGTGGAGGAGGTGGGGACACCGGGAATGTTCACCGTGGAGATGGTGGGGACACCGGAATGTTTACCGCTGAGGAGGTGGGGACACCGGGAATGTTCACCGTGGAGGAGGTGGGGACACCGGGAATGTTCACCGTGGAGGAGGTGGGGACACCGGGAATGTTTACCGTGGAGATGGTGGGGACACTGGGAATGTTCACCGTGGAGATGGTGGGGTTACCGGGAATGTTCACCGTGGAGGTGGTGGGGACACTGGGAATGTTCACCGCGGAGATGGTGGGGACACCGGGAATGTTCACCGTGGAGGAGGTGGGGACACCGGGAATGTTCACCGTGGAGGAGGTGGGGACACCGGGAATGTTCACCGCGGAGGAGGTGGGGACACCGGGAATGTTCACCGCGGAGGAGGTGGGGACACCGGGAATGTTCACCGCGGAGGAGGTGGGGACACCGGGAATGTTTACCGCGGAGGAGGTGGGGACACCGGAATGTTTACCGTGGAGGAGGTGTGGACACTGGAATGTTCACCGTGGAGGAGGTGGGGACACCGGAATGTTCACCGTGGAGGAGGTGGGGACACCGGGAATGTTCACCGTGGAGGAGGTGGGGACACCGGGAATGTTCACCGCGGAGGAGGTGGGGACACCGGGAATGTTCACCGCGGAGGAGGTGGGGACACCAAAATGTTCACCGCGGAGGAGGTGGGGACACCGGAATGTTCACCGCGGAGGAGGTGGGGACACCAAAATGTTCACCGTGGAGGAGGTGGGGACACTGGGAATGTTCACCGTGGAGATGGTGGGGACACCAGGAATGTTCACCGTGGAGGAGGTGGGGACACCAAAATGTTCACCGTGGAGGAGGTGGGGACACCGGGATTGTTCACCGTGGAGGAGGTGGGGACACTGGGAATGTTCACCGTGGAGGAGGTGGGGACACCGGGAATGTTCACCGTGGAGGAGGTGGGGACACCGGGATTGTTCACCGTGGAGGAGGTGGGGACACCGGGATTGTTCACCGTGGAGGAGGTGGGGACACCGGGAATGTTTACCGTGGAGGAGGTGGGGATACAGGGAATGTTTACCGTGGAGGAGGTGGGGATACAGGGAATGTTCACCGTGGAGGAGGTGGGGATACAGGGAATAATACGGTGGAGAAGGTGAGGACACAGAGAATGTTTATCGTGGCGAAGGTGGCAACACAGGAAGAGGTTAAAGCTTCTATTGTATTAAATGGGTGGGAAAGTTTCAGGGTTTGAGAGACCTCCTCTTCTAATCTTTGTTTGTCTGTGCATAAACGGAGTAAGTAAGTTTCTTGCACTGTTTCTGACCTGTTTTTATATCCTACCGCATTGTAAATAAAAGGACAGTAGTGATCGAAGTGTGCCACACAGCGTTTCGTTACTGAGCAGTGTTTTGATCGCAGAGGCCGGACCAGCTGACAGGTGTGACATAGACTCTTTTCCAAAAGTCTGTCTGAACCTCGTGGTTTCTTCATGATCTGAAACAAGAGCAGTATTGGGGCTTTAAATAACATACTGTACTGGCAGTATTAGAACCTCATACACTGTTCCCTGCTATCTGGAAGGACAGAGTCAAATTGCACTTCATTTCTATTGTCTCTCATAATGTTACTCCAAGCCTTTTCCATTACATCAACCAAATGAGTGTTAGAAAACATTGATAAATCCTCCTCAGGACTGGGGCCTCGATTGGATGCCCAAAGCGATGCAAGCGACACAGGACAGTGACAGCTCAAGTCACGAGCTCTGATGGACCAGTTCCTGCGTGTGTGACCAAACACACACCGCGCCGCGCCACAAAATGGATTCAATTATGTAAATTCTTTAGTACTTTGAAAACGGCAGCAATTTCTTAGAGTTATCGACAATTGCTGAGAAATTGGATCCACTAACAATTGCAATCGGGTGCAGTCATATCAAAACTAATAGCACTCAGGGCAGAATGCACAGGGAACTATTTGCATGCAATATCAGAGGGCTTGTGAAATTGGACTGAAACATTTTGGTCACTACCCCTTGCATCTTTGTAGCTTCAGATGCATAGCTAAAGATAACAACATTCACAATCCCTGCAGCTGATCACTGATTGGGGGATTGGGGTGTTGGTGGGGTGGGGGAAGGGGTAGACAGATAGAAAGTGGCAGTAAGTAAGTTCTGGTATTTTCGTTAGGATGGCATTGTGCTCAGACACAGCAGCTTCTGCAGTGTCAATCAAAGGTGTTACTGTCTTTTAAAAAAATTTTTTTTAAATGATTGGAAGACCCTGCTGGAGATCAAGAACTTACAGTACAGCAGGTCTACCCCAACAGCGAGTAGCTCATTGTCGGAGAAACTGAAGGAGGAGGTGTGCAGTCTAGCAGTGACTGATCATCATGGTCATTTCTCTCGTGATTGCAAAACCCTGTTGGACATTGTTGGTATAGAATGCTGAAAGTCCAATTCATTGGACTATTAGTGATATGCATGGGAGGAAGGCAGCAGAGCAGCTTGGCTTCAGTTGTAGCAAGAACTTAGCCTCAAACCACAGTGCCGCCTGTCTGCAACCATCCAGGAAGAGGTGTTGGAGTCGGGCCCTCCACTGGGGTGATGGTGTCGATGTGAAGCAGTGTCCATGCTGGAGTTGGTGGTGGCCTCTCAGTGTTTGCTTGCCAAAGACCCAACTGTGTTGCGTTTAACTGCTGATTGCTGAAACATCCATGGATTAAGGGGCTTGGACTATATATTTTTTGTGTGACTGTACTTTACTGCTCTCTAACATGCGTAAAATGTGCCTTGTGCTGTGTGTGACTATTGGTACTACATTTTGCATCTTGGTCCTAGAGTAACACTGTTTCATTTGACTGCATTCAAGGGTATTCATATATGGTTGAATGACAATTAAACTTGAACTTGAACTTAAATTATTTGTCTTGTTCAGTGCTGGTTGTGTGTTGCTCTGCTGAATATGGAGGGTATGCCATATTGGCACTGGAAACTGCCCCCAGCACATTGTCAGAATGTGTTGGTCATTAACACAAATTATACATTTCATTGTATGTTTTGGTGCACATGACTAATAAATCTAGTTTTCACATAAATCAAATCAAATCTAATCCAGTCTAATGCCCTTTTCCCACATATTGACACAAATTAAGAGTTAAAGTTGCAATCTGTGTCTGTTATAGAATAGTGATGGACGTAGGCAGGCATGCAGTAATTTGTTGCTTTTCCAGTATTTAAAGGGACAGTGTGAGGGGGACTGACTTCTCATTTTCTAAACTGATCATAAGGCTTAGGTGCAAAGTTACACTACTCGCCCCCAACGGGTCTGCTCCGCCATTCCATCATGGCTGAATTATTATCCCTGTCAGTCCCATTCTCCTGCCTTCTCCCTGTAACTTTTGGCACTCTGACCAATTAAGAAAATATTAACCTCCGCTTTCAATATGACTTGGCCTTCACAGCCGCCTATGGCAATGGATTCCACAGATTCACTACTCTCTGGCTAAAGAAATTCCTCCTCATCTCTGTTCTGAATGGATGTCCCTCTATTCTAAGGCTGTACCTTCTGGTCCGAGACTATAGGAAACATCCTTTCCACGTTCACTCTATCTGGGCCTTTCAGTATTTGACAGGTTTCAATGAGATTCCCCCCTCATTCTTCTAAACTTCAGTGAGTACAGGCCCAGAGCTATCGAACACTCCTCATAAGTTAACCGTTTCATTCCGGGAATCATTCTCATGAACCTCCCCGAACCTTCTCCAATGCCAGCACATCTTTCCCAAAATAAGGGGATCAAAACTGCTCACAATACTCCAAGTGTGGTCTGACTAATGTCTCATAGGATCTCAGCATCCTTGTTCTTATATTCTAGTCCTCTGTAAATGAATGCTTGCGTTACATTTGCCTTCCTTACCACAGACACAACCTGCAAGTAAACCTTTAGGGAATCCTGCACAAGGACTCTCAAGTCCCTTTGTACCTCTGAAATTTGAGCTGATATTCCTCTTAGGTTGATCTTAGCATAGGTTAAAAGGCCAACATAACATTGTGGGCTGAAAGACCTGTACTGTGCTGTAATGTTCAATGTTCTATGTTTCATAGAAATAGAAGAAACATAGAAAACCTACAGCACAATATAAGCCTTTCCGCCTACAATGCTGTGCCAAAGATGTAGTTACTTCAGAAATTACCTAGGGTTACCCATAGCCCTCTATTTTTGTAAGCTCCATGTACCTATCCAAGAGTCTCTTAAAAGATGGTGGTGCCTCCATCACCATCGCTGGCAGCCCATTCCATACACTCACCACTCTCTGCATAAAAAAAACACTTTCCCCTGACATCTCCCTTGCACCTACTTCCAAGCACCTTAAAACTGTCCCCTCTTGTGCTAGCCATTTCAGCCCTGGGAAAAAGCCTCTGAATATTCCCATGATCAATGCCTCTCATCATCTTATACACCTCTATCAGGTCACTTCTCATCCTCCATCATTCCAAGGAGAAAAGGCCAAGTTCACTCAACCTATTCTCATAAGGTATGCTCCCCAATCCAGGCAACGTCCTTGTAAATCTCGACTGCACCCTTTCTATAGTTTCCACATCCTTCCTATAGTGAGGTGAGCAAAACTGAGCACAGTAGTCCAAGTGGGGTCTGAGCAGAGTCCTTTCTAGCTGTAACATTACCTCTCGGCTCTTGAACTCAACCCCACGGAGGGTGAAGGCCACTGTATGTCTTCTTAACCACACAGTCATCCTGCGCTGTGTCATAAGAAATGTGAGCAATTGGCCATAACATTTGAATCTTTTTTATAAGAGATGGTTTGGAAATAACTACCGCACCATCTCCACACTCATTGAATCACATGGTATAGGACAGGTGGAAGGCAAATTCAGTTCTTTTCCCACCAATAAATTCCTAATTTCCAACGTCAATACAAAGCCTCCAAAATTCTACACAAATTCAGCCATGTTTGTGGCAGGTACGTAGTCATAGAGAAGTACTGCACAGACATAGGCCCTTTGGCCCATCTAGTCCATGCCAAAACAACTTAATCTTCCTACTCCCATTGACCTGAATGGGGACCAAAGCCTTTCATACTTCTATCATCCAATCACCTGTCCAAACATTGTGAACCTGTGACATTGAGTTCGCATCCACCATGTGGGTTGGCAGATCATTCCACACTCTCACAAATCTCCATGTGAAGAAGTTTCCCTCCTCATTTGCTTTTAGCTCATGGTCTCTGGTTGTAGTCCCACCCAATTTCAGTGGAAAAAGCCTATTTACATTTACCATATCTATACCTCTCATAATTTTGTCTACTTCAATCAAATCTCCTCTCAATCTTGTACATTCTAAAGAATGTAGTGCTAACCTATTCAATCTCTCCTTACACTCATGTCCTCTTGACCTAGAAACATCCTTGTTATTTTTCTCTGTACTCTTACAACCTTGTTTACATCTTTCCTGTAGGTAGTCGATCAAAACTGTACACAATTCTCCAAGATAGATGTTACCAACGTATAATACAACTTTAACATAACATCCCATCTCTTGTACTCAATACATTGATTTATGATGGTCAATGTGCCAAAAGCTTTCTTTATGACCCTATCTACCTGTGCTACCATTTTCAATGAATTATGGACCTGTATTCCCAGATCCCTTTTATCTGCCTCATGCATCAGGGCCCTACTGTTGACACTGTGAGAGCTACTCTGGTTGATCCTACTGAAGTGCAAAACCTCACACGTGTCTCCATTAAATTCCACTTGCCATTTTTCACCCCATTTTTCCCAGTTGATGTAAATCCCTCTATCAGCCAGGATAGCCTTCTTGGCACCATCTTCAAATTTGCTGATCCACTAACTACACTTTCATCCAGATTATTGACAAAGGACCGAGCACCGATCCCTGCAGCATACCACTAGTCACAGGCCTCCAGTCAGAGAGACAATCATCTATTACCATTTTCTGGCATCTCCCACAAAGCCAGTTGTAATCCAACTTACTATCTCATTCTGAGTGCCGGGTGCCTGAACCTTCTTGACCAGCTTCCCATGCGGGTCCTTGTCAAATGTCTTACCAAAGTCCATATAGACAACATCAATTTTCCTGGTAACTTCCTCAAAAACATCCATAAGTTTGGTTAGACTTAACCTACCATGCACGAAGCCATGACGACTATTCTTAGCCAGTCCATAGCTGTCCAAATGCTTATACGGTCCCTTAGAATACCTTTCAATAACTTTCCCACAACTGATGTCAGACTCACCGGCCTGTAATTTCCTGGTTTATGTTTACAGCCTTTTTGAAACAGTGGAACAAAATTGGCTGTCCTCCAATCTTCTGGTACATCTTCTGTTACTAAGGATGTTTTAAATATCTCTGCTGGGGTCCCTGCCATTTCTGCACTTGCCTCCCATAGGATCCAAGGAACATCTTGTCAGGCCCTGGGGATTTATCTGCCCTGATTAGCCTCAGGGTAGCAAATATCACCTCCTCTGTAATCTGTACAGGGTCCATGAAGTTGATGTAGTTTTGCCTTATATATATATATATATATATATATATATATATACACACACATACATACATATCCTGAGTAAATAAAAATACAAATAGTTCATTTTAGATCTCCCCCATCTGTTTTGGCTCCAATACAGATTATCACCATTCTGGTCATCCAGAGGACCAATTTTGTCCCTTGTAATCCTTTTGTTCTTAACCTATCTGTAGAATCCCTAATGATTCTTCTTCTCACCTTGTCTGCTAAAGCAACTTAATGCCTTCTTTTAGCCTTCCTGACTTCTTTTGCATTTCTTGTACTCTATAAGCACCTCCTTTGTTCCTATTTGCCTATAGCTGCTATGCATCTCCTTTTTTCTCTTAACCAGGGCCTCAATATCTCTTGGAAAACAAGGTTCCCAGCACTTGTTATCTTTACCTTTTATTCTGACAGGCTCATACAATCTTTGTACTTTCAAAATTTCAATTTTGAAGGCCTCCCACTTCCCACCTTTGCCAGAAAACAGCCTATCCAAATCCATACTTGTCAGATCATTTCTGTTACCATCAAAATTGGTCTTTCTCCAATTTAGACTCTCAACCTGCAGACCAAATCTATCTTTTTTGCACATTTACTTGAAACTAACGTCATTGTGGTCACTGGACGCAAAGTGTGCCCCTACACAAAACTTCCATCATCTGCCCTCTCTCATTACCTGATAGAAGATCCAGTATCACTTACTCTCTCATTTGGAATACTACTTACTGATGAAGGGAACTTTCCTGAACACATTTGACTAACTCTATCCCATCTAGTCCTTTTACAGTATGGAATTCCCAGTCAATATGTGGAAAGTTAAAATCACCTACAATAACAACTGAATGTTTCTTGCAACAGTCTGCAATCTCTTTACAAATTTGTTCTTCTAAATCCCTAGGACAGTTGGGTGGTCTCTAATATAGCCCCATTAACATGGTCATAACTTTCTTATTTCTCAGTTCTGCCCATAATACCTCACTAGTTGAGTTCTCCAGTCTGTTATGACGGAGCAATGCTGTGACATTCTCCCTGACTAATAACACCACATCTCCTCTAAACACTCCCAGTCTGTGATGTCTAAAACAACAGAATCCTGTAATACTGTCCAGTGGGACTACCAGTCCAGTGCCTCCTGCAATCAAGTCTCACTAATGGTTACAATGTCATACTTCTGGCTGTTGATCTCTGCCCTGAGCTCATCAGCCATTCTTACAATACTTCTTGCATAGAATTATATGCAGTTCAGGCCATCAGTTGCACTATGATCAATATTTTGATTCTTGAGTTTGTCTGAGGTCTTGCCAACATCTGCCTTCACAACCTCTTCACTAACTCTCCTGGCACTCTGATTCCCATCCCTCTGTAACTCTAGCTTAAACCCTACTGTGCAACATTAACAACCCTTCCCACTAGGGTATTAGTCCCCCTCCAGTTCGGGTACAACCTGTTCCTTCTGTACAGGTCCCACCTTCCCTGGAAGAGAGCCCAATGATCCAAAAACCTTATGCCCTCTCTCCTACACCAATTCCTTAGCCAAGTAAAAACTGTATAATCTTTTTAGTTTTGGCCTCACTAGTACCTGGCATGGGTAGCAATCCTGAAATCAGAACCCTGGAGATCCTACCCTTCAACTTGGCACCTAACTCTCTGAACTCCTTATGCAGAACTTCTTCACTTATTCTACCCATGTCATTGGTACCTACATGGACCATGAGCTCTGGCTGTTCACCACTGCCCCCCCCCCACCTCAGAATTGTAAGGACTCAATCTGAGATGTCCCAGATACTGGCACCTGGGAAGCAACATGCATATGGGAATCTCATTCTTGCCCTCAGAACATTCTGCATCCTATATGTTCAGGGAAGTCATTCAGGGACTTGTGAATATTTTGATGGATTAGCTTAAGACTGATGCCTGGGAAGTCACCTTTGGACTACAATTTGCTATCAAGGTAATAATGAGGCTAATGGAACACATTATTTATGGATAAACAATGCAGGAACTTCATTAAGAATTTACAATTGGTGAAATCTGAGTTCTTCTGGATCATTGTTAACTTTGTTGAAGAGAAATCTCATTCTCAGATTTGGGGACTCAAGGAGTATAGGGCACAGGTTTAAAGTGAGAGGGGGTAGATTTCATTGGAACCCAAGGAACCATTTTTTGTCAAAATCTCCCGTTTTTAGAAATATCTTGCATTTTCCAAGCTCCTGCTTGTTTAAACTCACCGCATGAAGTTTTGATATTATTGCAATGCATGGTAAACATTAATAAGTACTAATTTCTTTTCTGTTATCAAATATTAAATACTTCACGTGAAATCTCAATCATTCAGATTGAGGCACTAACACTTGTTTTTTGCTGCGAGCTCCTCACTTTTTGAACCAACTTTTCCTTCTTCCTCCACATCCTGTATCAGATTTGACATCAAATTCATCCTCACTTAAAAGCACCCTGTGCCAATCCCATTGGCTAAAGAGACAACCAATGGTTGGTAACATTCACCTTGGTCTTAGTTTCCCTCCTTCCCTCACATCTTCCTCCAATGAACACATTTTTGTTCAGTTGCGTTCAGTTTTGGCCACCCTGTTATATGAAAGATGATATTATGCTGGAAAGAGTGCTGAGGAGATTTAGAAAGATTTTGTCAGGATTCAAGGGAATGAACAATAGAGAGAGGTTGGTCAGGTTGAGGCTTTATTCATTGGAATTTAGGAGAATTTGAGGAGAACTTACAGAGGTACATTATATACAGTTATGTGGGACACAGATAGGGTCAATGCAAACAGTCTTTATTCCAGATTTAGGGATTCAAGCTTAAGGTGAGGGGGAGAGATTTTGTAGAACCTGAGGAGATTTTTTAAATATTTTAAATAAACAGAATGAGCTGCCAGAGAAAGTGGATAAGGCAGGTACTTTAACAACTTTTGGAATATATTTGGTATATGGTGAGAAAGGGTTTGAAGGTTATGAGCCAAATGTGGACAAAGTGGATTAGCTTAGGAATCTTGGTCGATGTAGATTACTTGGGTCCAAACGCTATCTGCTGGCAATTGTATAATGAGGTTTCATTCTGCAGAAATTGCGGCTCACTTAATTAAAATATTGTTTCCAATTTTATCTCCTTCAGTGATAAACCTCTGCCTGAATACCTCCTTGTCCCAGTCATTCACTGCTGTTTTTACTAGTGTTAGGTAGGAACACATTCTCACCTTTCTCATGGCTTGGTTGTACTGCTCTGTATATCGTGCCAGATTGCCTGGATCTGATAGTGAGGCATTCAGGTAGTAAAACCACATGGCGAGGTTGCTGAGGATGAAGAGTAGGTGGTAACCCAAGTGTTCCCTCCAGCCCATTGACATAACCTGCCAAAGCAATCGATATAAACTAGAAATTCATCTAAACATCTGCAGGAGGATTCAGCAGACCATAAGATATAGGACCAGAATGAGGCCATATGGTCCACCAAATCTCCTCCATCCTTTCACTATGGCTGATCTATTTCCCTCTCAGTCCCAATCTTATTGCCTTCCCCCTGTAATCCTTCATGCCCCGACTAATCAAGAATTGGTCAACCTTCTGCCTTAACTTACCTAGTGACTTGGTCTCCACAGCTGTCAGTGGCAATGAATTCGTGAAATTCACCACTCTCTGGCTAAAGAGATTCCTCCTACAGTCATCGTTTTGTCCATAGTAGAGCAAACCCATCAGTCTCATTTCCCCACTTCTTTCCAAAAACCTTGAAAACTGTTGTTACTGAAGCATCTCAATAATTTCCTTTTGATTGGTTTAGTTTCCTGTGCCTGACATATTCCAGATCATAACTACTCAGAATCAGAATCAGGTTTATTATCACTGGCATGTGACATGAAATTTGTTAACTTAGTAGCAGCAGTTCATTGCAAAACATAAACTAGAGGAGAGAAAAAAAATAATAAAAAAATAAACAAACAAGTAAATCAATTATGTATATTGAATAGATTAAAAACACGCAAAAACACAAATACTGCATGTTAAAAAAAGTGAGGTAGTGTCCAAAGATTCAATGTCCATTTAGGAATTGGATGGCGGAGGGGAAGAAGCTGTTCCTGAATTGCTGAGGCTTCTGTCCTGTTCAGGCTTCTGTACCTCCTACCTGATGGTACAGTGAGAAAAGGGCATGTCCTGGGTGATCGAGGTCCTTAATAATGGACTCTGCCTTTCTGAGACACCACTCCATAGAGACGTCCGGGGTACTTTGTAGGCTAGTACCCAAGATGGAGTTGACTAGATGTACAACCTTCTGCAGCTTCTTTAGGTCCTGTGCAGTAGCTCACTGCACTGCGCCCCCCCCCCCCCCCCCAACCCCCATACCAGACAGTGATGCAGCCTGTCACAATATTTTCCACGGTAAACTATAGGAGTTTTTGAGTGTATTTGTTGACATGCCGAATCTCCTCAAATGCCTAATACAGTATAGCTGCTGCCTTGCCTTCTTTATAGTGACATCGATATGTTGGGACGAGGTTAGATCCTCAGCGATCTTGGCACTCAGAAACTTGAAGCTGCTCATTTTCTCCATTTCTGATCTCTCTGAGGATTGGTATGTGTTCCTTTGTCTTACCCTTCCTGAAGTCCACAATCAGCTCTTTCGTCTTACTGATATCGAGTGCCAGATTGTTGCAGCAGCACCATTTCATTAGTTGGCATATCTCACTCCCGTGTGCCCTCTCGTCACCACCTGAGTTTTTACCAAGAATGGCTGTATCATCAGCAAATTTATAGATGGTATTTGAGCTATGCCTAGCCACACTGTCATGTGTATATAGAGAGTAGAGCAGTAGGCTAAGTACGTACTGCTGAGATGCATCAGTGTTGATCATTAGCGAGGAGGATATGTTATCAACAATCTGCACAGACTGTGGTCTTCCGGTTAGGAAGTCAAAGATCCAATTGCAGAGGGCAGTACAGAGGCCCAGGTTCTGCAACTTCTCAATCAGGATTGGGGGAATGATGGTATTAAATGCTGAGCTAAAATACTCTGAGTTAAAATGTTTGTCTCATATGCACCTAAAATTTTCAATCTTGTTTTTCTGATCCAGTGGTACAATGAATGACAGATGCTGCTCTCCGAATGCCAATGTATTACATAGTTTAGAACAGGCATGGGCAAACTACGGCCCGCGGGCCATATGCGGCCCATTAAGCTTTTTAATCCGGCCCGCAGAACTTGATGAAATTATATTAATAAACCTTGTTAATGTTTTTTCCCCGCAATTCCGGTGTTTTCCCAATAGATGACGCACTCTATATACATTGACCTTTGTTGAGGTGCAGCGTATTACTCCACAATTGCGCTTTACTCTTTGTTCGGCTCGACCTATTTGTGTGAACAGGCGTTCAGCGTCATGAACATCAACAAAGCCAGCCACAGATCCAAGTTAACTGACCAACACCTCAGGTCCATCCTGAGAATCGCCACAACAAAACTAAATCCAGACTTTGATGCTCTGGCTAAAAAGGGAGACCAACAATACTGTTCCCACTGAAATTAAAAATAAGTTTCTTCATTGTGTTATGTAAAAAATGCATTTGAAAATATTTTTTTCAATAAGCCTTACATGTTACATGTCATTTCTGTTAAGTGATGGACATGAGTAGTGCGCAGGTGCACGTACGTTCTCAAAATAAAAAATGCACTCCAGATCAAATAACGCGCTCCGCATACTGGCGCGCTGTCCCTGTTCTGTCTTTGTGCTGATTGTTGAGTTTTGGCACAGGGGACAATTGAATAAGAAGGAGCAGGACAAGTAGACCTGCATCTCCTACCGTTTTTGAAATAAAGACAGTCAGGAGGAAAGTGATGATGATAATATCTTGAAGGATAACAGAATTTTCAGTGCTTTAAAATAATAACTGTTACTATTAAAAAAAGCTGTATTTTATTCATTTAATTTTCAGTGTTTTAAAAGTCATTTCAATAAATAGCTAAATACCATGGGACTTCAAAGACAGATATTTTGTTGTAATGCATTTGTTCATTTACAATTGAAATTAAAGCACATGTTTTCTACATATCCCATGATATTTTATTTTCTCTTATGAGGTGTATTACCAAAACACTCCGTTCATCTGCTCCTGGTCCGGCCCCCCTTCAAATTGTAGAACCCTTTGTGGCCCACAAGTCAAAAAGTTTGCCCGCCCCTGGTTTAGAATCTGCACCACTGACTGAACCACTTTTCAGTTAATAGCAACAATCCTCTTATCAGATTCAAAATAACAACCCATTCCTTTCTATTTTCTCTTCATTGAGCTGATATCAAACACGGTGAACCATAGAAATAATCAGCAGAGTGGGAGGCTCTTTAGCCCATTGTATTTGTGACAGAAACTAAGATGTGATTTCGAAAAGTGGACAATTCACTCCCCACCCCCTCCACGGAATCGAACTTGGCAAAATAATTTACAAAATGCCAGTTCAAGTGACATGGCAAATACATTGCTGAGGATTTGGCCAATGAAATCAGGCTTTTGAATGTTATCAGCTTTTCAAAGGATAAACTAAAGGAAATGCGGTCATAGACCAGAAATGGTTTGGAATGATGAGGAATGGTAATTAAATTCAAAGGACATTAATTATCAAAGTAGGTATACATTGTAACATTATACAAGCTTGAGATTCAGTTCCTTACAGGCAGCCACAAAACAAAGAAACCCAAAACAACCCATAAAAAGAACTGACAAGCACCCGATCTGCAGAGAGAATAAAAATATCATATAAACAGTAAAAGCAAATAGCATGTAGAACGAAAGCAAGTCCTCAGACGTGAAGCCTGGAACAGGCATAAACTCAGCCCCAGTACAGCTCAGAGCAGTGAGCAGAACCAATATGACCCTCAACACTGGTCCCGACACCCTGCCTTTTCAATCAATCTGGCCTAACATTTAAATCATCCAAACATTCATTCCTCAATCTAATACCCATGCCCTGTCATATCAATGTGCTCTGGACCTGCATCCTGCCACCACTTTTAGGCCAGTATCTGACCTGTTCAAATCGGCCTGGCACTTAAACTAATCAAACCTCGCTTTTGGTTCAGGTGGACGGGCCTCAACTCTGCCTCTCCTCCGCTCCGACTTTGGTCTGCTCCACTCGCCCTGACTTTCTCTTGAATATAACTCGTTGTTAATAAAGAAAAGTGTTATAAATGAAGTATTTAGTTGTATTCTTTGTTTCATTAACCATTGGTGAGTAGCAGCTCACCTTCCGCAAAACCATCTTGAGGTCCAGACGTGACCTCAACAGTTACTGAGCTGATAAAGGGGAGTGAAAATGTGGTTTCTTAGTGATTGACCTGATAGGCATTCAGACCCCAGAGTAAATATGTCACTAGCATTCAGTGAAATCTCTTTCAATCACTGCACTTTCTCAGTCAGTTACTGAACAGTAGCTCAGTATTCTGTTTTACTTTGCTCTTCCTCAATGCAGTGTGCAATCTGATGTCTGAACAGTATGCAGGAAAAGATTTTTATTGCATCTCAGTATATGTGACAATAATAGACAATAGACAATATACAGTAGGTGCAGGAATAGGCCATTCGGCCTTTCTAGCCAGCACCGCCATTCACTGTGATCATGGCTGATCATACACAATCAGTACCCCGTTCCTGCCCTCTCCCCATATCCCTTGACCCCTCTATCTATAAGAGCTCTATCTAACTCTCTCTTGAATGCATCCAGAGACTTGGCCTCCACTGCCTTCTGGGGCAGAGCATTCCACATATCCACCACTCTCTGGGTGAAAAAGTTTTTCCGCATCTCTGTTCTAAATGGCCTACCCCTTATTCTTAAACTGTGGCCTCTAGTTCTGGACTCACCCATCAGCGGGAACATGATTCCTGCCTCCAGCGTGTCCAATCCCTTAATAATCTTATATGTTGCAATCAGATCCCCTCTCATCCTTCTAAATTCCAGTGTATACAAGCCCAGTCACTCCAATCTTTCAACAAAGTTGAAATAAACCAAATCCAATAGAATCCACTTCATTAATTCCTCAGTGGTGGTTGGATGTAAAGTACACTCAGATGCAGGCTGCAGTTCATCATTATTCGGATGTTGTGTTCAATGTGAGCCAAAACCTGTAGTGGTCAGTGAGATCCTCAAATTGGTAACATTCGTCACCCCTTTCGATCTAGCCCCTGTTACATTTGACCTCATCCCACAGACTGTAATTTTTCTGATCAGCTGCCTGTCCTTCCTGATAGTTCCACTGTACACTGCATCTAGTTGTATACCAATTGCCCCATCCTCAGCCCTGTCACTCCTGGTTGCTAGTCCCCTGGTAATGGGAAAGACGCAATATGGAGCACCGTGCAAGTCTTAGGCATCTTAGCTACACTATATATATGCCTAAGACTTTAAACAGCACTGTAAGTTGTTGATACCAATATGTAGCATGACTTTTGGCTGTTCAGCGAATGTCGTGGACCCAATCTGACCCTGGCACCTCTGAGGCAACATAACATCCAGATGTCTCTCTCACACTCACAAAATCTGTTTTCTGCTCATCAAGTTATGGAATCCCCTATCACTACAGCACAGAGCCAGACCCAGTGCCAGAGACTCAGTTGCTGTGGCTTTCCCCTGGTAGGTCATTCCCCACAACAATATCCAAAGTGGTATACTTATTGAGAGGAATAGCCACATGGGTACTCTGCATTGGTTGTCTATTCCTTTTCCCTCTCCTGAAAGTCACCCAGGGATCTGGTTCTGCATCTTAGGGGTGACTACCTCCCTGTAGCTCCTGTCTATCACCTCCTTATTCTCCCATGTGAGCCAGAGGTCAATGAACTGCAACTTCATTCCCTTAATACACCCTTCAAGGAGCTGAAGCTCGATGCATTTCATGTAGTTATCAGGGAGACTGGAGGCCACCCAATTTCCACCCTATCTCACACAAGGAGCATACCATTACCTCGAGGTTCATTCTTGGCGTACTAGCTATATATTAACGGAAAAACTAAACTTCTAGAAACTTTCTTACTTACTTGGAACCTCCACCTGTGTTTGCCCAAGCCTGTTCCTGCCTAAGCCTGTTGATCCAAAGCCAGACCACTCTAAACAATGCCCCACTCACACAAAAGCCACTTTACTTACACTTTCAAAATGCTGGTGGAACGCAGCAGGCCAGGCAGCATCTATAGGGAGAAGCATTGCCGACATTTCCGGCCAAACCCCTTCATCAGGACTGGGTCTCAGCCCAAAATATCGACAGTGCTTCTCCTTATAGATGCTGCCTGGCCTGTTGCGTTCCACCAGCATTTTGTGTGTGTTGTTTGAATTTGCAGCATCTGCAGATTTTCTTGTGTTCGCTTACACTTTCTTTCTTTTTATTGGCCCTGCACTGATTGCTGCCCACTGAGAGAAAAGCAGGACAGAATCAGATTTAGTATCACCAGCATAAGTCATGAAATTTGTTAAATATACCCAAAGAGCTGGCCTCCATAGCTGCCTGTAGCAACAAATTCCACTGATTCACCATCCTTCAGCTAAAGGGAATAAAAGGATCCTTTTCTGGTTGGCTGCCAGTGACTGGAGGTTTTCCACAGGGGTCGGTGTTGGGACCACTTCATTATTCAGATTCAGATTATTGTCATTTAGAAACCACAAATGCAATGCAGTTAAAAAATAAGACAACGTTCCCCCAGAATGATATCACAAAAGCATATGACAAAACAGACTACACCAGAAAATCCACATAACGTTTGGCAATCCCCATTCCAGAGACCGGAGAGGCTGCTGCGTATTAATATCGCGCTACCGTCTAGCGCAGGGGTGGGCAAACTTTTTGACTTGAGGGCCACAAAGGGTTCTAAAATTTGACAGGGGGGCCGGACCAGGAGCAGATGGACGGAGTGTTTTGGTAATACACCTCATAAGAGAAAATAAAATATCATGGGATATGTAGAAAACATGTGCTTTAATTTCAATTGAAAATGAACAAATGCATTACAACAAAATATCTGTCTTTGAAGTCCCATGGTATTTAGCTATTTATTGAAATGTCTTTTAAAACACTGAAAATTAAATGAATAAAATACAGCTTTTTTTAATAGTAACAGTTATTATTTTAAAGCACTGAAAATTCTGCTATCCTTCAAGATATTATCATCATCACTCTCCTCCTGACTGTCTTTATTTCAAAAACGGTAGGAGATGCAGGTCTACTTGTCCTGCTCCTTCTTATTCAATTGTCCCCTGTGCCAAAACTCAACAACGACCCGCACAATGACAGAACAGTGAGAGCATGCCAATATGCGGAGCTCTGTGCTTGCAAATCCCCGCAGGCTATCTCCCTTAGCCGGAACGCTGGCTAATTGTGAGCCGGTTCGGATGTGCCAGGAAATGGGTCGCCACAAGGTCACAAAGTAAAGCCCAAATGTGGAGTAATACGCTACACCTCAACAAAGGTCAATGTATATAGAGTGCGTCATCTATTGGGAAGACGCCAGAATTGCGGGAAAAAAACGTTAACAAGGTTTATTAATATAATTTCATCAAGTTCTGTGGGCCGGATTAAAAAGCTTAACGGGCCGCATATGGCCTCCGGGCCGTAGTTTGCCCATGCCTGGTCTAGCGTGTTCCCTGGAAAGGAGCTCCAAATCCACCAGACAAAAACAAGACCAAAAACTAAAGCAGCAAGATCTGCACAAAGCCACATAATTACAACATATAGTTACAACAGTGCAAACAATAGCATATTCGATTAAAAAATCAGACTATGGGCACAGTAAAAATAGTCCAAGATGTTAAAGGACTGTAAGTTCAAAAGAAATCACTACAGTTTCCACAAGTTCCCAGGGTCCTGACAGACTCACCATCCCACGCTGGCGGCAGAAGGGAATACCCCCACTATGGACTTCCAAGGCGCTGCCTGACTCAGCCTCGCAGACACAGCACACAATGGAAGCTCCGTTGAAACCAGCCTCACAGACGCAGCACAAACCGAAAGCGACCTGAGTCCGTCGAAAGGACCCCGAGTCCGTCGAACCTCCGGGCCGATGACCATCCCCTCCAGCACAGCTTCTCTGAGCACCATCTTCTGCTGAGCGTATTAAGACGGCCCCGCCCACGGCCATCGGCAACGCGACCCCAAGGACTGGGGGCCTGTTCTTCCCAGCAGAGTCCCGGACCTCACAGCAGCAGCAGCAATGAAGAAGGTCTTCCTGGAATTTTCCGACGTTCCTCCGTGCTCCTACGTCCGTTTTCAATAGATTATGATTGTGCACGGCACCCCACTTCACAAATAACAGATAATCAGCTCCGGAGTGGCCGCTGCAAGCTGCGTCGCGTCACCATCTTTGATCATTATATGCTGTATATCAATAATTTAGATAATGGAATAGATAGCTTTGTTGCCAAGTTTGCAGATGATATGAAGATAGATGGAGGGGCAGGTAGTGCTGAAGAAACAGATAGGCTGCAGTAGGACTTGGACAGATAAGGAGACTCGGCAAGTAAGTAGCAAATGAAATTGAAGATTGAAAAATGCATGGTCATGCTCTTTGGCAGTAGAAATAAATGTGCAGACTATTTTCTAAACTGGGAGAAAATCCAAAAATCTGACATGCCAGGGGGCTTAGGAGTCCTTGTACAGAACAGAAAAAGTTTAATCATCAGGTAGAGTTGGTGGTGAGGAAGGCAAATGCCATGTTAGCATTCATTTCAAGAGGTCTAGAATACAAGAGCAGGGATGTGATGCTAGGGCGTTATAAGGCACTGGTGAGGCCTCACCTTGAGAACTGCAAACAGTTTTGGGCTCCTCATCTAAAAGATGTCCTGGCATTGGAGAGGGTTCAGAGGAGGTTCACAAGGATGATTTTGGGAATTAAAGGGTTATCATAGGAGGAATGTTTGATAGCTTTGTATCTATGTGGATTGGTGATAACATCTCCTCCTCGCTAACTATCAACAGGGCTGTGTGCTTAGCCCACTGCTCTACTCTCTATAGACCCATGACTGTGCGGCTAGGCATAGCTCAAATACTATCTATAAATTTGCTGACTTAACAACCATTGTTGGTGGAATCTCAGGTGGTGACGAGAGGGTGTACAGGACTGAGATATACCAACTAGTGGAATGGTGCCACAGCAACAACCTAGCACTCAACATCAGTAATACGAAAGAGCTGATTGTGAACTTCAGGAAGGGTAAGATGAAGGAATATGTACCAATCCTCATAGAGGGATCAGATGTGGAGAGAGAGTGAGCAGTTTTAAGCTACTGGGTATTAAGATCTCTGAGGATCTAACCTGGTCCCAACATATTGATGTTGCTAAAAAGAAGGCAAGACAGTGGCTATCCTTCATTAGGAGTTTGAAGAGATTTGGTATGTCAACAAATACACTCAACACTTCTACAGATGTACTGTGGAGAGCATTCTGATTCTTCTTCCTCTCAAATGGCAGGGTGATGGCTATCATATTCTGATTGTTGACTTCTAAGGGTTACTTTACCTTTAGCTGCCTAAGTAAACCCAGTTCATTACATAACACCGAATCCAGAATAGCTGAACCCCTAGTGGCTCAACCACAATATGCCCTAAAAATCCACCTTGTGGGCATCCTACAAGTTCTGTCTTAGGATCCAGCACTAACCTGATTTTCCCAACCTGACTTTCACATCTGATTTCAATGTGATTTATAACATTGCCCTTTTGATATGTGTTTTCTATCTCCTGTTGCAATTTGTAGCCCACATCCTGGCTACAGTTTGGAAACCTGCATATAACTCCAGCAGGATTTTTTATCCTTACAGTTTCTTAATTCTACCTGCAAAGATTCTACATCTTCTCATCTCATGTCATCTCTTCTCAGGATCTTATTTAATTTTTAACCAACAAAGTCAGCATATCCTTTCTGTCTACCTGCCGGTCTTTTAGGAAGAAGGTGTAACCTTAGATGTTAAGCTTCCTACTATAATCTTCTTTCAGTCATGATTCAGTGATGCCCACAGTGTCAGATCTACTAATCTTTAACAGCAATACAAGATTATCTACCGTATTCCATATATTGTGTGCATTCAAACATAATGCATTCAGTCCTGTACTCTTCACCCTTTTTGATTTTGTCTTATACAACACTGCAGCTCATTCCACTCACTGTAGTTTCCCCCCCCCCCCAATAATTTTCCTGACAGTCTCACTACACAATGCATCTGGTTGTATGCTAACGGTCCCATCCTCATCCCTATCACTTTAGTTCCTAACACCTATCAATTTATTTTACCCCCTCCCCTCTCCAATAGCTCTAGTAAACCTGCCTGCATTGATATTGGTCCCTCAAGTTCTTGCACAACCTGCTCATATCGCACAGGTCATACCTTTCCCAGAAGGCATAACTCTCGCGTTGTTGCCCACCGATAAGAAAACCAAAAGCACCTGAGCTCTTTTTAAACTTTGCACTGCATCACCAATGAACAAACTCTCACACTGATTGTCACCTGCTGAGAAAAAAGCCGGAAACTCCAGCCTGTTTTAAACCTTGTGCTGCGCCACCAACGAACGACCACTCATGCAGATTGCTGCCCACTGAGAAACCCATCCATGCCATTACTCTTTCGACTCATTAAGACAACATTCACATTGATTGTGCCCTGGACGTTGAGGAAAACAGGAGAGAAGTCAGTTGAAGTGATGCTGTGGTAAATTTGGGTGTCATTGGCATACAAGGGAGAACAGACAATGCGACCACGGGTTTCCTTCCAGTGACTGGTTTCTTCACACATTCCAAAGATGTAAAAGTTAGAAGGTTATTGGTCATATGAGTTTAATTGGGAGGGACAGACTTATTAGGCTGAAAGGGCCTGATATTGTGTTGTCTCTCTAAATAAATAAAAATAACAATAGATGGGAGGAACAATGATAATTCCTTTTGGACATGTGATAACATACAGAAAGAGAAAAAATTGCAGGTGAATCTCTGCGTGTAACTGGATAAATCCAAATGAAACTAACACCATAAGAAATAGGAACAGAATTAGTTAGAGTTAGTCTGCTCCGCCATTCCATCACAACCAATTTATTATCCATCTCGCCTTCTCCCTGTAACCTTTGACACCCTTACTACTCAAGAACCTGTCAAACTATGCTTTAAATATGCCAACGACTTGTGTTCCTCCACTGCTGTGGCAATGAATTCAATAGATGCACCACTCTCTGGCTAAATAAATCCCTCCTCTTCGCTGTTCTGAAGGGATGTCCCTGTACTCTGAGGCCTCATGATTATGATCCTGTGTTATTACATCATGTTGAAGGATGTCATCATCACCTACAAAGTTGAAGACAGTTCAAGAAGAATGATCAATTCCACCATGATTAACCAGGATAATCATATTTCCATTTATGTACAAAATAGAAGATGTCTGCTCACTGAGTTCAGGCTTTTTCATGGAATAATTCCATTTCCTCACTAATTTTCCCTATAACCTATTGTCCCTGCATTCCCACCCATGTACTCAGATTCTCCCACTTGCCTACACATTGGGTGCAAATCTGAGTGATCAGTTAGCTTCCCAGCCCACACATTGCAATCTCGCAGAAACCAGAGCACCTAGAGAAGACTATGCAATCAGAGTGAAAGCCGGCAAACTCCAGAGGTCAAGACTGAAGAGTAATTGCTGGGACTGTAAGGTTATGGCTCTATGATCTGCACAAATTGATGTCTTGGATGACTTTGATGGGGATCTTTAGGAAAAACAGATTTTTACATTCAACAATCATGAACAATCTATGGATAAAATTCTATTAAACGTCTGTGGAATCTGATGAGATTCCAAACACTCAATCTGCTGTTGATTTACAATAATATTACTAAGGTGAATACTTCAACAAGTATTCAGTCAAGGTCAATTAAATATTGTGATCAGAAATTAACAATGAGAATGCCATTAGCTCCTTCCAAAAGAGGAAAACACCTGTTATTTACATTGATCTGGGCATTAACAATTTAAATAAGTGACCAAGTTGATTCAGGTTCAAAAAATGCCATCTGTTTCTTTAATATAGCAAATCAAATTAGGTGTTATTCCAAAATGGTTATATTGAACTGGAGCTGCTTGCTTTCCATCCATTTCCAAGCTGTGAATAGAATAAAATGAAAAATGAAAAAGGCATCATGGTAGTGTATTGGTTAGCACAACACTGTTACAGCTTGGCCAAGTTCATATGCTCTCCCTGGGATCATGAGTGCTTCCTCTGGGTGTACTGGTTTCCTCCCACAGTCCAAGGATATATCAGTTAGTTGGTTAATTAGACATTGTAATTGTTGCAGTTGAGTGCAATCCAGTTGCCATTAACTCAGAGCGACCCTGTGGATAGTGTAGTTGTTTTCCTGGCAAGATACGGAAGGAGATTGCCAGACCTTTCTTCCTAAAATTGTGATTAGCCTAGTGTGAAATAGGTGGGGGGCTGAGCAATGCAGCTGAAAGGACCTGTTCTGTGCTGTATGTATCTCTAAATAAATAAATAAATACGATTGCTATGACTAATATGATTAAGTATATTTTTTGTATTTCACGCTGCTGGTTCTGACCCTATCAGGACTCGTACCGCTAGGTTCAAGAACAGTTACTATCCCTCAATCACCAGGCTCTGGGACAAAAGAGGATAATTACACTCATCTATTGAGGTGTTCCCACAACCAATAATCTCACTGTAAGGACGCTCTATCTTGTTATTTCATGTTTTTGTTATTTATTTATAGTTACATTTCAACAGGTCGTTGTCTTCTAGTTCTTTCATTGATCCTGTTTACAGTTACTATTCTATAGATTTTTTGAGCATGTCCACAGGAGAAAGAATGTCAGGGTTATGTGCAGTGACATATGTACTCTGATAATAAATTTTACTTTGATCTTCATCTCACCAGGCATGGTTGTTAAAAATTCTTTTGTTGCAAGTTCTCTTCTGTCTGGTACTAGCATTGGCTCAGTGCTATCCCTCCTGAGTTCCCTTCACTGTGTGCAGTAGCTGATTTCCGAGCAGTAACCCAGGCCAATACTGAGAGAGTTGCATTTTGTCAAAGATGCTGTGCCCAGAATGAGATGTTTACCTCTCACAGATATGTGTAAAAGAACCATAGCACTATATGCAACAAATTTCTCCTTTGGTATTCAGTCAAAGCCAGATGCTGTTGGTTGTTGAGCACTTTGTAGTCTGTAGATGTAACTGAGTGAGTCTTAGCATATAGGAGTGAGACTGAATATCTGTCTGAATAATATCACTTCAACCTTTCACTCAAAGTTAGCAAATTCAAAGAGCTGTTTATTGAGTAGAGGAGGAAGAAATCGAAGGTACAGCCAGTCCTCATGGGGAGATTGGAGATAGAGAGGGCCAGTAACTTTAAATTCCTTGGCATAATAATTTCAGAGGACCTGTCATGGGACCAGCATGCAAGTGTCATCACAAAGAAGGCAAGAAAGCAGCTTCCATCATCAAGGGCCACCATAATCCAGGCCTTGCTCTCTTCTCAATCCTGCCATTATGAAGGAGGCACAGAAGACACCACAAGGTTTGGGACCCTTCAGCCATCAGCCTCCTGAATCAGTGAGGATAACTTCACTGATCTTAACACTTAACTGATTCCACAACCTATGGACTCAGTTTCAAGAACTCTACAACTCATGATCTCAGTATTATTTATTTACTCAATTATTATTATTTGCACATTTCGACATCCTTTGAACATTGGCTGTTTGTCAGTTTTGTTTGTGTGTAGTTTTTCACTGACTCTATTGTATTTATTTGCGTCACTGTGTATGCCCACAAGAAAATGAATCCCTGGTGACATGCTGTAAATATGTAATTTGAAAATAAATTTACTTTGAACAGTACTGAAAGATTTTATTGTCTATAATGCAGTTCCATGCTGCTAGGATTATGCTGAAGGATGCTATACAGTACTATGGCCAAGGCTTTTGCACAGTACTGTAGAAATTTTATGTATTGCACAGTACTGGTGCTACAAAATAATACTAATGTCATGACATATGTGAATGATGATAAATCTGATTCTGATATGGGTCTCTATTGTGGACTGAAAGTGGGAAAGGGGGCAGGGAGAGGAGAACCACGGTTAGGAAAAAGTGGAAGGGAGAGGGAAGCCTGAGAGATAAATTGTAATGATTAATAAACTAATTGCTTGGAATCAAATACCTTTGGCTGGTGTCTCAGGTCTGGGTGTGTCTACACCTGCACCACCCAGGCCCCTTGTTCTCCTTTTCTGCCACGGCCCTGCCACAGCACTCCACCCTCACTATTCCCAATATCCTTTGCTCTCACCAGATTTACTAACTCACTCTCTGCCATGTAGGCAAACACAGTACTGTGCAAAAGCCTTAGGCACCTGAGCAATATATACTGTATGTGCCTAAGATTTTTGCATGGTTCTGTATAAATGCACTTTGTTTCTTTTGTAAGTTCTTTCTCAAACGTTTTAGACATTTTTCCATACAAACTACAGTTCAACTGGTAACTATATCCTGGTTTGCTTTGATCTATCTTTTAACTTTGCTACTCTTCTGTACAGTATATCAGTAGCTCTACACACTGACTCTTCAAGCACTCAGCTGTAGTACTTACCATTAGGATGTACGTTGGATAGCCCCATCCCACAATCAGCAAGTTGTAGGCGAATACCATAACTCTACTCTGATTCTGTGAACCATACATAAAATCCCTTAAGAAAGAGAGCAAAAAATGTAATTTGTGATGAAAACCTTTACACACAACAACATTACTATAATCATGATTAAGACAGCCTATCTAACTGCAGGGTAGGAGCATGTTTACTATACTGGGCCAAAAAGAATTCTACTTTCCCAAAGATAACTATGGATAGACCACAAATCCCAGTTTTGCTGGCAATATACACACTCAGTGGCCACTTTTTTTTTTGGTACTCCTGTACACCTGCTCATTAATGTAAATATGTCAAGAGCCAACAATGCGGCAGCAACTCAATACATAGAAGCATGCAGACATGGCCAAGAGGTACAGTTGTTGTTCAACCCAAACATCAGAATGGGGAAGAAATATGATCTAAATGACTTTGAACATAGAATGATTGTTGGTTCCAGACAGGGAGGCTTGAGTATTTCAGAATCTGCTGACTTCCTGGAATTCTCACATGCAGCAGTCTCTAGTCTAGAGTTCACAGAGAATGGTCTGAAAAACAAAATATAACATCGAACAAGTGACATTTCTTTGACAAAAAAGTCTTGACAATGAGAGAGGTCAGAGGAGAATGGTCAGACTGGTTCAAGCTGACACGAAGGTGACAGTAACTTAAATAACCACACATTACAACAGTGGTGGGCAGAAGAGTATCTCTGAATGCACAACAAGTCAAACTTTGAAATTAATGGGCTGCAGCAGCAGAAGGTCACAAACATACACTCAACAACCACTTTATTAGCTACAGGAGAGGTACTGCCTTTGGCTGCCATGATAAATGCAAACAAGAGCATAAGCTCTGATCATTTTCACCTCTGCATGGTTAACTTCCACTGGGAGATTAAGCAAAGATGATTAATACAATTAAAGACAACTTTCCAACTTCCTGCTTTCCTTTCTCTGGAAATTCATCACTATGGGCACATAAGACTTCCTTCAGTCTGTTACAAGGTGTGGGACTTGCTGGCAATGTCTGTACTTATTGCCTATCCCTCATTGCTCATTATAAAGGACAGTGCAATACACCAAGTAGATGTGTGCATAAACTCAGCTAAACATTGGTGTATCCATATACTTTGGAAATATAATGCAGACCCCACTTAATTATTCTTATGTGAACTATCAGGCCAATTATGCAATGGTCTCCTCTTATTTAGAGCATAGAACAGTACAGCACAGGAACAGACCCCTCAGTCCACAATGTTGTGTCAAACCAATTAACAGAAATCAAATAAATTAATCTCTCTTGCCTACACTATGTCCATATTCTGCTATTTTCTTCACATTTATGTGCCTACCTAAACATCTCTTAAAAATTCCTTCTGTTTTCTGCCTCTACCACCACCCCAGACAGTGCATTCTAGGCATCCACCAATTTCTGTGTAAAAAACTTGCTCTTCATATCCCCCTCTCATGTTAAATGCATACCCTCTGGTGTTAGACATTTCAACACTGGGGAAAAAAATGCTGTCTGTCTATTTGTACGTCTCATAACTTATCAACCTCTATCAGATCTCCCCTCAGCCTCCGTTGCTCCAGAGCGAATAACTCAGGTTTGTCCAACGTCACATTATAGCACATGCCCTCTAATCCAGTAAGCATCCTGGTAAAATTTGGTGCACCATCTCCAAAGCTTGATATGCTTCCTATAATGGGGTGGCCAGACTGGATGCAATACTCCAGACACAGCCTAACTAGAGTTTTAAAACACTGCAGCATAGCTTCCTGACTTTTGAATTTAATGCTTTGACTAATAAAGACAAGCATGCCATATGCCTTCTTAACCATTCTTTCAATCAGTGTAGTCACCTTCAGGGAGTTGTGAATTTGGACTCCAAGATCCCTCTGCCTATCAACAATTTTATTCTAGTCCTTAACAGTGTACTGTCTCTGCATTTGAACTACTAAGGTGCAACACTTCATACTTGGCAAGATTAACTCCATCTGCCATTTCTCCACCTGCTAATGATCTATATCTCATTTTCGAGGGGTGATTGATATGTTCGTGGACTAGGGTAGAAGGAGTTAGTTTTAGAAAACATAGCACATTTATTTTTCAACATAGTCCCCTTCTACAATTACACACTTTGTCCAGCGGTCGTGGAGCATATGGATCTTAAACCTCCAGGAAGTGTTCGCAGCAGGGGTGATTGATAAGTTCGTGGTCTAAGGTAGAAGGAGATGAGTTATACAGCTCTCTTTACATGTGCATACAGGTCAACTCTTTGAGTGATTATGCAGAAAATTTGAATTTAATAACTCATCTTCTACATTAGGCCACAAATTTATCAATCACCCCTGCTGTGGACACTTCCTTGAGGTCCAAGATCCATATGCTCCATGACTGTTGGACTAAGCGTGTAAATGTAGGAGGGGACTATGTTGAAAAATAAATATGCTAAGTTTTCTAAAATTGACTCCTTCTACCTTAGGCCACAAACATATCAATCACCCCTGATATATTCTGTACAGTCTTGTGTGCAATCCACAACTCCACCAATTTTGTATCACCTGCAAATTTACTATCTCACCCATTTACAATACTGTGCAAATGTCTTCAGCCCATAGTTATATCCAGGCTGCCTAAAACTTTTGCATTGCAGTGTATTTGTCAACGTGAAGCGGAGAGCGAGTTTGTAGATCTGGTGGGAGCAAAGGGTGTTGGGAATGGCGAGGGTGGAGCACTGCAGGAGGGATGTGGGATAGGTGGCAGTAAAGGAGTGCTCGGGCTAGGTTGGCAAGGGTGCAGACACATCCAGCCCTAGACACCAGGCAAGATAATTTGATTCCAAACAACTGATCATTAAAATATGGCTCTGGTGTTTCCTGCTTCCTCCCATCTCCCTGTCCTTTTCCCCTTCTCAGTCCACAATAAAGACCCATTTCAGAATCTGGTTTATCATCATTCACATATATCAACAGTACAACTCAATGCATAAAGTTCCTAAAGTACAGTGCAAATGTCTCAGGCACCCTAGCTATATATAAAGACTTTTGTGCAATACTGTACATTTTCATCCAAGTTATTTATCTATATCACAAATAGCTGGGGTCCCAGTATAGATCCCTGTGGAACACCACTATTTACAAACCTCCATCGAGAATAAGTTTCTTCAACAACTTCCCTCTATCTTTTATGGACAAGCCAATTCTGAATCTGAACAGACAATTCACATGGATCCCATGCATCTGAATTTTTTTGGATGAGCCTCTTATGACGGACATTGTCAAAAGCCTTATTAAAATCCATTTAACCTCCACAGTTCTACGTTCATCAATCACTCTTGTCATCTCAACAAAAAACTCAATCAACTTAGTAAGACAAGACTTGCCCCACCCAAACCATACTGGCTCTCCCCAAATTAGACCCCGGTTTTCCAAATGCTTATGAATCCTATCCCCAAGAATTCTCTCCAGTAGCTTCCCTACCACTGACATGAGACGCCCCAGTCAATTGTTTCCAGGGCCATCCCTGGTTACCTTCTGGAATAATGAAATAACGGTAGGGGCTTGCCAGTTTTCCAGCAATTCCCCTGTCGCTAGAGAGGACATGAAGATAATGATCAAGGCCCCAGCAATCTCTCGCTGCCCTTTATAAACCAGGGTAAGTTCCATCAAACCCTGGTAACCTAGCCACCTTAAAGAGACCCAACACTACCTCCTCTTTTACCCTGAAATGCTTTAGCTTATCAATACAATTGGTCCTGATCTCCCTATCCTCTATGTCCTTTTCATTGGTAAATACTGATGTAAAGTACTCATTAAGTACCTCACCTATATTCCCCACAAATATACAAATGCTATCTCCTTTAGCCTTGAGTGGCCCTACCCTCTTCCTAGTTATCCTTCTGCTCTTGATGTATGTATAGAGTGCCTTGGGATTCTCTTTAATCCTACTTTCATGGGCCCTCTTTGCTTTATTATTTCCTTTCTTGAGTTTTTCTGGATTTTTTTATAATCCTCAAGAGCTCTGTTTGATTTTAGCTTCCTAAACTTTATAAACTTTTCCTTTTTCTTCTTGACTAAATTCATCACTTCTCTCAACATCCAGGTTTTCTTACCTTGCCAACATTGTCCTTCCTAATGACTGAAATATACCTGGCCTGCACTCAGTGCAGTTAATATTAATACACCCTCCACGTCAGGTGTAGACTTGTCCAAAAACAGCTCTTCCCAATTAACTCTCCCTATTTCCAACCAGTGCTCAAGTAATTTGCACAGCTCTATTTTAATACTCTCCTGCAAGGTCCGTAATTATCCTTATCTCTAGTTATCTGTACACTTAAGAGTTCTGTTCACTGTTCCCTAACTGCTCACCCACTGAAAGGTCAATCAATTAGCCAGGCTCATTACCCAACACCAAATCTAATATAGCCCCTCCTCTTGTTGAACTAGTTACATAGTGATTTAAAAACCCCTACCAAGATGCACATAACAATTTCAGCACCATCTAAACCTCTTGAACTAAGATTAGGAAAGTTGAAGTTCCTCTGTGACAACAACCCTATTTTTACATCTTTCCTTAATCTGCCTGTATATCTGTTCCTCAATGTTCTGGTGGCAATTGGGGTGGTGGGGGGGGGGGAGGTGTGGTTGGTTCTGTCATACAATCCCATCGGAGTGACTCTTCCTATTTTTGAATTCTACCCATATAGTGGATAAACCTTCCATTATCTCTTCTCTGAGTGCAGCTATGATATTGTCCCTGATTGATAGTGCAATTCTCCCCCACCCCCGAGTAGCATTAGCAAAGCTCCTGGCCAGCATATTGTTCCCCTCCAGTTTAGATGCAACCCATCCCTCTTGTACTGGTCACCTCTGACCCAGAAGAGGTTCCGAAGACCCAAGAATCTAAAACCCTGCCCCTTGCACCAATCTCTCAGCCACTCCTTCATCTGTACTAATCATCTTATTCCTGCTTTGATGGGCACTGGGAGTAATCCGGAGATGACTTCCTTGGAAGTCCTGCTCTTCCACCTCTTTCCCAACTGTGCAAGACATCTTTCCCTTTTATACCATGTCATTGGTGCCAATCTACACCATGACCTCACCCCCCCCCCCCCCACCCCTGAGAAAATTCTGCAGTCGCTCTGAGTTATCCTGGACCCTAGCAGCTGGGAGGCAACAAACCATCCTGGCTTCACTTTCACTGCCACAGAATCATGGATTATTAAACTTCTGTGGTGGTCAGTAAATAATGCAAAGGTTCTTGATCAAAACAGATACAGCACTTACAATGCAACTGGAAATATCTGAAAACATCTGGAAGCTGGACAATTAACTAGGCTGTGGAATCAATACCTGCATAACAAGAAGCACGTGGGTGCATATTGTGGTGAACTACATATACCTGTCTGGACATGCCCTCTGCTGACTGCTCCAGTGGCCCCTCCCACTGACCGTGGCTCCTCCCACAGACCCCGGTATGTGGGCCTGAGCCCATCCCTCAGTCTCCAGGATGTAGTATGGTGGTCAACTACTGCTTGTTCTTTCTTCCAGTCAATAAAAGCCGACATCTCGACCACGTCTCAGAGAGAGTTATTGATAGTGCATCACATATGCAGATATTTTCTGAAGTAAGTCAAGAAGAGGCCATTATCAAGTTTCTGTTGGGAATACTGTACTTTCTCTGCCTGTGAGGAGATCTGCATTTGATAATCTGTTCAGCCCTGACACAGACAGATCAAGGCGATAAGATAAACAAAATTCTCCAGAGCCACTTTAATTTGTTGGTCAGGTTATATAGAAGTGCTTGTTTTGGGCTAAATATGTGGCCTGATTTGGGATGTCATTCCATGCTCAAATTTGATTGATTATGTTTGAGGGAACTAGCACAATGTAACAGACAGGTCCCAGATATGATATAGTTTATTTATTTAGAAAAACAGGGCCATTCTGTCGCAATGATACAAGATTCAGTATATTGTTGTTTAGAAACCACAAATGCAATGCAGTTCAAAAATGAGACAACGTTCCTCCAGAGTGATATCACAAAAGCACACGATAAAGCAGACTACACCAGAAAATCCACATAATGAGCCTCACTGGCCAGCAATCCACCTATTTATCTTTAGCCTAATCACATGACAAATTACAATGAGCAATTAACCTACTAACCGGTATGTCTTGGAATGGGGGAGGAAGCCCACATGGTCAAGGGAGGGACATGCAAACAGACAGCACCAGAGTTGAACTCTGAACTCTGATAGTGTTGAGCTAATTTCTACACTACCATAGCACTCTAAAAGAGTTACTCAAAGACAACACACAAAATAGTTACGTGACTCTTGGGAGAGCGATTGTGTGTTTTTTTAATTATCAAGTCACCGGTAAACTCTGTAAAGAAATTAACTTAATTGCTTCAGTAATGATACCAGTTGAAAGGATTTAGGAAGCATTGTAATGAAAGGAAACACTACTGGGAGCTAAGAGAACTGTTGATAATTACTCATGGGATGGATAATATTGAAATGAAGTACCCAAGGATTTTATCTTTACAATTGTGATTGATTAGTAAACAGTTGATTTGTACATTGAAATACTAAAATTTATGTGTTTCAAACACATTGGAACTTCTGAAGCAGCATCTAAACTCTTGAAGCTTTGGCCACATTACAATCAGTCAGAAAGGCATTGGACATAAATGAAAAAGGTGAATTGATGCTGATTTTATTAATCCGATTAAAAGAAACACAAAGTCATGGTAGTGTAGCAGCTAACATGACACTATGACACCTTAGGTTATTCTGGAGTTCTGAGCTTACAGACATTCCACCCTGCAAAAACTTATTTCAGGGAGGTAGCACCCTCTTCCCTCACTCCCCCCCCCCCCCCCCCACCATCGACCTTCAAGGGTGCATGTAATACTTTGTTTAGTGATTTTTGTCTAATCTGTAAACCAAGTTGCGTATATGCATAAAATGTGACATTAAAATATGTACTTATATTATCATGAAGTCATTTTTTATTCTATTACAACTTTAAGCAAGTCTACAGGGAGTTTGGCCTCATCACATAGGACATCAATAGCAGCTAGCCAGCTAGTTTAAATAACATTAGCTATGCTAAAGAACGAATGACACCTGTAAAACTCACCTCAACATGTCTTTTACATTTTAACCCACCATGGGCAATAGAAAAGTCACTGTTGCAACCAGTGCAGTGAGCAACACTGTCATTACTTTTGAGGTCGACTGTAAAGCCCGCCCACAGAGAAAACTGATAGGTCTACTTAGGATGAAGAGAGACCAATCAGGATGCTCTCTCTCTCTCTTTCGCTCTCGCTCTTCCTCTCCCTCTCCCTCTAAAAAAAATCGACTTCTGGGATATTGTATATAATTTGTGGGCCTCAGGGAGCCGCTATCAATATGCAGGAGACTCCCGGAACTTCCGGGAGAGGTGGGATGGCTGAGTTTAATTCCGCTGCTGTCTGTAAGGGGTTTGCACGTTCTTTCCGTGGTATGCATGGGTCTTTCCTGGGCACTCCGGTTTCCTCTCACAGTCCAAAGATGTACCATGTAGATAGACTAGGTTCACTGGTCATTGTAAATTGTCCCATGATTAGTTTATTGGTGTTTGCAGGAGCAATGAGGCTTAAAGAGTCAGAGAGCCTACTCCACACCGTATCATAAAATAAAATAAAATAAATGAAATAAGAACCACAGATAACCTGGACTGATTGGCCAAGGAAGGTTATGTAAAGCCAAGTGAGGGTACAGCTATTGTCACCTTTTGGTGCATTTATTGACACCTTTTACGCCCTAGCCATGTTATGTATTTATCAAGTTCAAGTTTAATTGTCAGTCAACCATGCACATATCTACAGCCAAAGGAAACAGCATTCCTCTGGGCCCAGGGTGCAAAACACAGTACATGTAATCACACTCAGCACATAGAGTTACGGTCCAGCACATGCAGTCACAAAATAATATTTTCACAAGTCCTTGAGTGGCATGGCCTCAGGATGGACAGGATGGTTGAAAATGTTTATGTGAGGCAGTATAATGTTACTGGCACTATTCTGATAAAACAAATAGTTGTATAAGTATGTGAAGCAACAGCAATAGAAGATAAAAATGACCAGTGCAGGATGAGGGCATATCCATGAATTAGGAAGCTGGGGTTAAATGGAAGTGTCAGCAGGGCATTCAGATAGGGAGTAAAGAGGGTGTTTCAGGTCATTCAGAAAGGGATATTGTCATGTTTGCAAAATAGTTGGTAAAATTGTTGCTATTTTCATTACCATTTTTTTCTTTTTACAACAATTACATCTTTACAATTAACATAATCAATTAATATTAAGAGTTGGATTCAAAGTTCAAAGTACACTTATTCTATATATAACCTTGGAATCCATTTCCTTACAGGCTGCCACAAAATAACAAGACCCTATAAAACCCATTAACAAAGAAGACTGCCAAACACCCCATGTGCAGGAAAAAAAAACAAAACATGCATACAGTAAAAGTAAAAAAATAACATTTGGAACTGAAGTTTACGAAAGTGAGTCCAAGAAACTGCATTCCTCTGGCCACAAAGCCAGTCAACACTACAGTTGGCCCAGGAGCCTGTTAGTTGCAGGGACAAGTAAACCTCGCTAAACAGCAATCTGAACACTGGCCCATCCCTCTCCACCGACATCCAGGCCTTTCTGGCCTAGCACTTAAACTGGCCAAACAAGCATGTTTTTCCTCACAGTCAGGATCGAACCCTGCTGCCTTGACTCTGCCTGATCTCAGATCTGCCACTTCGAATTGCCTCCAAGACCAACCCAGCATGGCCAAACACTAGTTCATTCCCCTCCAGCCCTGGGCCCTGCTGCCTCGATTAGGCCTGTACCTATCACCCTGCCGAGACTTCAGTTCACACCACAAAAATGCCAGTTTGTACAGGCAGTCCAAAGCTCAGCTTGGAAAGGGAAGATACTGGCTCCATTTGACTCTCCCTTTGAATTCTCTCTTTAACTAAATCATTAACTTCACGATTCTCTGGATTGAGTTAAAGGAGACAAAGATTGGTTTCACACCATGAGTTGAGTCCTCCACATTGCTAAGGCAATAGCCTAGAAAAGGATGGACGGTTCCTTCTGCTGAATGTTAGTGAATCAGTGGGTCTTTGCAACAATCCGGTAGTTTTCTGACTATGATTATTGAATCTAGTCTTATATAGCCTTATTAATGCTTACTTTATTAAAAATTCTCAATTTATTACTTAAATTCTTCAATTACTGAAGTGGGATTTGAGCTAATGTCTCTATACCCATAGTTCTGATTTTCCAATTTTAACCTATTTCTTAACTACAATGCAAGTAGGCTTTTTCCGCTGAGGTTGGGTAAGACCAGACCAAGGGTCATGAGTTAAGTTTGAAAGGTGAAATATTTAAGGGGAAGATGAGGGGAAACTTCTTCACATAGAGGGTGGTGAGAGTTTGGAACAAGCTGCCAGTGGAAGTGGTGGATGTGGGTTTGATTTCAACATTTAAGGGAAATTTGGATAGGTACATGGATGGGAAGAGTAATGATCAGGTGCTAGTTGATGGGACAAGGAAGAATAATAGATTGGCATGAACTAGATGCGCTGAAGGGCCTGTTTCTGTGGTTTTGTGCTCAATGACTTTATAATGCTATGGCAATTAACAATGCTACCCTTTGGGCTACTAGTGCTCCTTTTAGAAAAGGCAACAAGTGAGGAAAAGTCATACCACAGAGATAAGCAGGGTTTCTTCATGGGTTGTAAAGAGTGTTATCACTTTGGTGCTAAACTGAAAAAACTAAATGCAATTAGCATAATTCAGTAATACTAAGACAGGCTGAACATAAACAGGTCAACCAACCATATCATCAGAAGCAGCTCATTGCATTTATCTGAAGTTGGATCTGCTTGAAGGAACACTCCATTATCTCTCTTGGTACTTAGAATCTGAGGGTCATCCTTTTCTCTTGGCTGTTGTACATCCAAATCACAAAATTCCTGAGAAACAAAAGGGAAAAAAGTTTCAGTTTAATTATAAACAGCTTTATTATCTTTGCAACAATCCAGTGGTTTCCTGACTTACAGTCCTGTGCAAAAGTCTTAGGCATATGTATATATAGCTAGATGCCTGAGACTTTTGCACAATACTGACTTATCAACGTAAAGCGGAGAGAGAGTTTATAACTCTTGCCGGAGCAAAGGATGTTGGCAAAGGCAAGAGTGGAGTGCCACGGGAAGGGTGTGGAGCAGGTGGCAGAGATGGAGTGCCGGGGTTCAAACACGCCCAGTCATGAGACATCAGGCAAGGTCATTTGATTGCAAGTAATTGGTTTATTGATCATTACAGAATGTCTTTCTGTTGCTTCCCACTCCCTTCCCTCTCCCTGCCCCTTCCCACTCTCAGTCCCACAGAGACCCATATTGGAACCAGGTTTATCATCACTCACATATGTCATGAAATTTGTTTTTTTTTGCAGCTGTACAGTACAGTACTGTGCAAAACTCTTAGGACCCTGGCTATAGATATGTACCTAATATGTTTGCACAGTACTATATATGTTGTTTTGTGGCAATAATACAGTGTAAAGACACAGTAATTTTACTATAAACTGCAAAAATAAACAAACAAACAAATAAATAAATAAATAAATAAATAAATAACTAAATAAATCGTGCACAACAAAAGCACAATGAGGTAATGGTCAATGGTGGACCATTCTGAATTGTGACATCAAATCTCAGTAAAATGATTTCCCCAAAATGCTGAACCTATTTCGCAAGATGAAGCATTCTTGTGTTAAACTGTCAGTACCAAAGAGACGCAGAGAACAAAAAGCCTCCAGCAGTGATCAGATTCACGAGGCAGTCAGCTTCCACTAACGTGGGGAAACCACGCAAAGGAGCATTTTTCAAACAATCATGGTAACCAATTCAAAAAATTTTTTTGGATAAGGTTCCTTATAAAGGAATGATCTATAATCCCTGAAAGACAGAGTGGAAGGTGAATAGGATTTTCAGAAGTGTTCACTTATGAAGGGCAGTAATGCACACTCATGTTGTCATGAGGTTGTCATGCCCATTGTGCCTTTTCCTTTTCGATGCCTGATCAGAACTCTCCAGATGTCTTCGCATGCAATTCCAATGAAGAAACACGGGCTGGTTACTTTGTTGTCTTATAGGCAGATAATCACCATATGCGCATCCACATCAGTAGTAATATGAATGTGATGGGCTTAAGAGCCTGATTCTATACTGTGGAATTGTATCTATTTATCTATCCATCCATCTTTCTACCTATTTATCTATCTCTCTATCTGTCTTCCTCTCTATAAACTCAATCTATTGGAAGGTCTTTCTATCTGTCTCTCTAACAATCTGGCTCTGTTGGTTTGCCTGTCAAAAGTTCTATCTATCTGACTAGCTGTCAGTCTGTCTATATATTTACCTAACTGACTACCTGTCTATTTATCTGTTGGGACCCTTGGAACTGCTCTGACTGATACCAATTTGATTACTTCACAATTCATTAAGTATATGGGTAGTTTTCCCCCTGATAAACAAAAGTTCTTGAACTCACACATTATTACCATCCCAGTAATCTGGATTTCATATCAAAACTATATTTTAGATTACCTTCCAATTCCTTCTTTGAGGGAAGAAGTGATAAAGGTGGAAGGAACTCAGGAATGATGAGCATTATCCTTAGCATAACCTTTTATGCCCTGTGAAGTAATATTTATCATATGTGATTTTTTTCCTTACAATATGGAAGATCGTTTGGCTTATCTAGTGTATACTGACTCTCTGATTGATCCAATTCCATCACTAATTTTCTTATAACTTATTCTCTCCCAGATTTCCCACCCTGATTCTCCTACTACTCACCCACAGTTGCCGTAATTTACAGTGGACAATTAACCAAACCAACACCATGCCATTGAGGAACGGGAGAAAAACCACATTAGCCAGGATAAATACCCAATACCCCAGAGAGAATGAGCAAACTCTATCCCGAGAGCACCAGAGGCCAGGATCAAACACTGGTCGGTAGATCCATGATGCAGCAGCATGAATTAGTATTAATAGTCTTAATGCTTGTTGTGTTTCCACATCTTCAATGTGTAGCAATGCTGTTATTCAGTGTGTGCATTATCTGTTCATTAGTCAGATGTTTACTACACTGCCACATTGTGTATAATTATTGCCATCTGTTATCTATCTAGTCTCATCCCATTTTCCAGTTCTTGGTCTGATGCCTTCTATGATATGATTTTCCAGAGACTTATCTCAGTAATTCATGCAGCTTATGAGGTCTCTGCCTCCACATAACCTTGGCAATGCATTCCAGGTTTCCAATGCCCTCTGGATAATTAAAAAAAAGCTTCATCAAACCTACCAACATCTTAAAAACCTTGATCCCTGTGTTGTGTATTTAATATTTCAGTAGTATTTGAGTAATATTGTAAATATATTGTTTGAGTAAGAATTCTTGTCCTTTAAATAATTATGAATTATATGTTTAAAAAGGTGAATTCCATACATCATTACACAGGTATGTGCATGCTTTGTTTAAAGGAAACACAAAGTTAGACCTGCATTCCCAGACTCCGGTGTCTTAGTAGAACAGGCCCTTTGGCCCACAATGTTGTGCTGACCCTCAAACCCTGCCTCCCATATAACCCGCCACCTTAAATTCCTCCATATACCTGTCTAGTAGTCTCTTAAACTCCACTAGTGTATCTGCCTCCACCACTGACTCAGGCAGTGTTTTCCATGCACCAACCACTCTCTGAGTGAAGAACCTTCCTCTAATATCCCTCCCCTTACCTTAAAGCCATGTCCTCTTGTACTGAGCAGTGGTGCCCTGGGGAAGAGGCGCTGGCTGTCCACTCTGTCTATTCCACTTAATATCTTGTACACCTCTATCGTGTCTCCTCTCATCCTCCTTTTCTCCAAAGAGTAAATCCCTAGCTCCCTTAATCGCTAATCATAATTCATACTCTCTAAACCAGGCAGCATCCTGGTAAACCTCCTCTGTACCCTTTCCAATGCTTCCACATCCTTCCTATAGTGAGGCAACCAGAACTGGACACAGTTTCCTTGGGATTAGTTTACTGTTTTAAAGTTACAAAACAAAACACCTTGATTATAGACATTTCTGTTAAGGGCTATGTTTCTTATGGGGTAGACTATTACTGGATCTCACTTATATATCTCCTTGACCTTTTCTGTCTGAAAGAAAACAAACCCTATCTGGGACTCTGCTCTCAGATGAAATGCTTCATCCCAGGTACATCTTGAAGAACTTTCTTTGAACCGCTCTCCAGCACAATCACATTATTCTTCTTCAGTGACGCACAGGGATGCAAACACTAATCCAGTTGTGGCCTACAAACATTTTGCAAAGTTGTTCCATAACCTCCCGGTTCAATATGTTTCACTCTGGCAAACAGACACTAATATCCTGCATGTCTTTTCATCCACTTTATCTACCTGTGCCACTGACTTGAGGGATACTTCTGCATGAATGTCAGAGTTTAGAGTCACAGAGCCATAGAACAATACAAGCAAAGAAACAGTCCCTTTGGCTCATCTGGTCAAGTCAACTATTAATCTGCCTGGTCTCATTGACCTGCACCTGGCCTATCACCCTCCACACAATTCCAATCCATGTACCTATACAAAATTTCTCTTACATGTTGAAATTAAGCCAGCTTCCACCACTTCTACTCTACACTCTCACCACTCTCTGAGTAACGAAGTTCCCCGTCATGTTTTCCTTCAACATTTCATCCTTAACCCCTGACCTCTAGTTCTTGTCTCACCTATTCTCAGTGGAAAGGCCTGCATATATTTACTCTACCTATACCCCTCATAATTTTGTATACCTCTATCAAATCTCCCCTCATTCTTCAGTGCTCTAGGGAATAATGCCCTCAGCTACAGTATTCAACCTTTCCCTTTATTAATCTAACCCACTCAGAGCCCCAAGTCATTGTAAATTTTCTCCTTGTAATTTAATCTGTTTTTGTTTTTGGTAATTTAATCTGTTAGTGCGCATGCGTCGGTCGTGCATGCAGCCTGCTACAGCCGCTCTGACTAGTTTCCTTAATGTCTGTCTGTCTGTCTGTTTAAGACTCTCTCCAACAATAAAGCAAATTGGATTTATTAGATTTTGTCATGTGCAGGCCTCTACAGACTGTGCACCACTCTCCATGAAAATGCCAATTTAGGACGAAGTGCTGCTAAATGATGAGCAGTTTTCTGGTGAGTAAGTGTATCCAACATCTCTTTGGCTCACTACAGTGATCATTCTGTTAGAAGCATATTCAATCCCAGATCAGGATATTGAATAAGGGTGTTTTCACCTTTATAAAACTCATCTTGGTTTGTCTTATTACATTTCGACTTAAAGTTCTTGTGCCACACAGCTACCATTACAACACCAGCCTTACGTGGTCATGGCCAAGCTCCCACACATAACAGAGTGACAGAAAGAATAACTTTTGTGTATCAACTGAAACTGATAATGACAACTAAAGCCATGTTTTTCTCTTTCTTTGAACTCCTACTGCCTTGGCTGTGCCTAGTTTGTTCCAGCACATAATAAACCTGATGAATGCAGGTTGAGTATTGAAAAACCAGAAGAATTTGTAATCTATATGTAGCAGTGGTAGGTCTACATCACGGTCAATATATCTCCACAGAATTATTGACCTGATTTTCCTGGCTTTAGAGATAATGTACAATTTTTCTCTCTGTAGTTCAATTCTGTCGATACCTGACTGCTATGATTCTGTCTCTACTTGTCTTTTAGGTGAAGAATTAAACACTCTCGGTGTCATCATACACCCACTGGCCTGCTGATGAGCACTGGAAACAAAGTAGTGCCAATCATGTCTCACCATGTTACTGTTCTGATAATTAGATGAAGTTCCATTTATCACGAGCAGTAACTTGTTTCATCTGAGGCAGCTGCACATTTAATTTGTCAGCTCACTGGGCAACCTATAAATTTACCATAAGCTTAGCTAGAGGTGACTGACAACACGTCTGACAAGCAATCAGTGCATTTTAAAAATAATTCATTCTCAGGCTAGGAGCAAGCAATAATGCCTGACCTTAACCACTCTTAGCAAGATGAGAATCACTCGTGTGGTAAAAGAACTCCCATTATGCTGTGTAAAGTATGGGGTATGAGCCGTCTGACCCAGTAATGATTGAGGGACAACCATGCATCTCCAGCATGTCTTGGAGTGAAACTTAGAATTGAAGATGCCAGCATTCCAATGCATCAGCTGCCCTGTTGGCCTTACTTCTACGCAGTCATTGCCCACCTCATCAACAATCAATTTTAAATTCATTGTCCATTAACCTTTGTGTAAACCAATGATCCTGGACCACTTGTCTTTCAGCTGATCCACTGGGGAGTTAGAGGAGACAGTGTTGTGTATATAGATGCTTAAGAGCGCTGAATTGTTGCTGGTTAATTTTCCGGGACTGACCTGGGAAATGAAAGGCCCTTGCAGCTGGCCAAACATCTAATTTATGTGCAATGAGGAAGAACGATACCTTTGCTCATAGTGTGCACTGGCATTGTAAATTCACAAAGGACTTTACAGATGCATCTTCCAGATTTGGGCTTATCAATGACACAGAGATTGTGTTAGAACAAATTGAAGCCATGCTCAGTACTGTGCAGAAGGTTTAGGCACTTATATATAACTAGGGTGCCGAAGATTTTTGCACAGTGCTGTATTTGTCAATGTGGAGGGGTAAATTTTCTAAATCAGGTGGGATCAAAGGATGTTGGGAATGGTGAGGGTGGAGTGCCGTGGGAGGGGTGGGACAGGTGGTATATGGAGTGCCGGGACTGGGGTGGCATGGGTGCAGACACCAGGCAATGTCATTTGACACCCTGCCCTGAGATATTCGGCAATGTCATTTAATTCCAAACAAATGGTTTAGTGATCATTACAGAATGTCTCTCTGGTGCTTTCCGCTGCCTCCCCTTTCCCTTCCAGTTTTCCTAACCATGATTCCCCACTTCCTGCCCCCTTTCCCACTCTCAATTCACAATAGAGACCTACATCAGAATCAGGTAGATCATCATTCACAAATGTCAATGAAATTTGTTTTTTTTTGTGACAGGAGTGCAGTGCAATACTACTGCACTGTGCAAAAGTCTTAGGCACCCTAGCTGTATATATATCGGAGACTTTTGCACAGTACTGTAAGATTTAGAACTTATAGTTCTGTACCAGCTGAGGTAGAAACAGGAAAGAATAAATATGACAAGTTTCCCTTCCTCGTCCGTTGATGCTGCCCTCACCCACATCTCCCCCATTTCCTGGAGATCAAGGCCCACCACCACCGTAACAGGGGTAGAGTTCCTCTTGTCCTCACCTACCAACCCATGAATCTTCACATCCAACACATCATTCTCTGCAGCTTCCGCCAATTTCAAAAGGACCTTACTACCTCCCCCCCACTCTTCACTTCCCACAGAGATCACTCCTTCCATTATTAACTCTTTGAAGAATAAATGTGAGATGTTCAGATGAAATACTAAGCCCTTGGACCAGTAGCTAATTTATTAGGTACATCTGTACCTTCTCTTTAATGCAAATATCTAATCAGCCAATCATGTGACAGCATTCAATGCATAAAAAGCATATAGGCATGGTCAAAAATTGTCATTCAGACCAAACGTCATAATGAGGGAAGAAATGTGATTTTAGTGATCTTGAATGTGGAATATTTGTTGGTGCCAGATGGGGTTGTTTGAGTATCTCAGAAACTGCTGATCTCCCGGTATTTTCATACATGACAGTCTCTAAAGTTTACAGAGGATGGTTCAAAAACCAAAAACAAACACCTAGTGTGTAGCAGTTCTGTGCACAAAAGTAAGAGAGGTCAGAGGAGAATGTCAGTATATTACAACAGTGGTGTGCAGGAGCATCTCTAAATGCACATGTTGAACCTTGAAATGAATGGGCTGCAGCAGCAGATGACCATGAACATAAACTCTATGGCCATTTTATTAGGTACAGGAGATAATGTGGTTACTGAGTATAGATGACAATGTCCAGTTTACTGGTTGGGGAACTCTTCCGTAGCATACATGTTTCACTTTATCAAAAGCAACCTATGTTAAAAAAAAATCAGGAACAGGGAATCTGATTCAGCTGGAGATGTGGAGCCAACTATGAAGAAAGCTACTACTTTAATAGCAATGATCAAAATGGGGTGGTTAGCAAAACATTACTGATAAAAATTTAAGCAATGAAATGAGGAATTACTTTTACTAAAGGGATAGAAATTACACTTTAGTTTAGAAATAAGAGCTCTGAATTAATGTGAGAACTCGCCTGAATGTTCACCAAAGAGATATCCCAGAATTATCATGATGCTGTCTAGATTAGAGAGTGTGTCTTATGAAGTAAGGTTGAGCAAGCAAGAGCTTTTTTTTTGGAGCGAAAGAGAATGTGAGATGATGTGATAGAGGTGTACAAGATGATAAACAACATAAAGTGTGCAACCAACACCTTTAACCCGGGGCAGAAATGACTAATGCAAGCAGGCATCATTTTAAAGTGATTGGAGGAAAATATAGAGGAGATGTTAGAGTTGTGTTTTTAATAGAGAGAGTGGTGGGTGTATGCCAGGGTTGGTGGTAGAGGCAGATACACTTAGGACATTTAATCTAGGCACATGGGTGATGAAAAAACGGAGGCTGTGTGGCAAATGGTAAATTGATCTTGGAGTAGGTTAAGAAAATATAATTACATTGTGGGATGGAGGGCCTGCACTGTGTTGTAATGTTCTATGTTCTGTATCTCATAAAATTTATTTTCTTGTGAGAAAGTTTGAAGTAGTCATTGAATCAAACAGCACGCAAGCAAGTCCTTTTGACTTGGCATTTGATTCTGCCAACCGACAAAACTATTTATGCCAACTCCATTTACAAAGAACTTTGAACTTTGTCAAGTGCACATCTTATTTATGAGGTGGGCATCATAGGCAGTACCAGCATTTATTACTGCATGCTAACTGTACCAGAGAAAGTAATGGTGGAGCACCTTCTAAAACTACTGCAGTTTGTTTGGATGTTGCTTACATAGAACAATGCAGCACAGTACAGGTCTTTTAGCTCATGATGTTGTGCTAGCCCTTTAACCTACTCCAAGATCAATCTCACCCTTCCCTCTTACATAGCCTTCAATTTTTCCTTCATCTATATGCATATCTAGGAATCCCTTAAATCTCCCTAATATATCTGCCTCTGTCACTACCCCGGCAGCACATTGCCTGCACCTGCCACTCTTTGTGTATGAAACATACTTCTGACATCTCCTCTAAACTTTCCTCCAAACATCTTAAAGTTTTGCAGCCTCATATTGGCCATTTACACTAAGCAAAAAGGGTATGGTTTTTATCATCGTTTACATCTCTATCAGGTCATCTCTCATACTCCTTTGCTACAAAGAGAATAGCCCTAGCTTACTCAACAAACAACTATAAGACATGTTCTTCTAATCCAGGATGGATCCCAGCAAATTTAATGCTTCCACAACCTTCCCATCTCAGGTGCTAACTTGTTGGTTTTTGTGCATTCATCTGTAACTATGTGCATTTCCTCAGTGTACTTCTGCTTCCCCTCTCTTTCTGTAGATGTGCTGGTTGGTAGGCTAATTTGATAAGTCCGTCTTAGAGTAGGTGAGTGGCAGGACAATCAGTGTATTGGGGGCCAGGGCATATAGATGGGATGTATGAGGAAGAAATGGGATTGGTACAGGTGGGTACTGAATAGTTGCCTTGAACATGGTAGGCTGAAGTGCCTCCTTCAGTGCTGTATATCGTACTTCATTCCCTCTTGCACTCCAGCACAATTACCCACGAAGAACACCCTCTGGGGGGTGAATATGTCCAGACAATGAGCTTGCAGAAGTCTTCAGAAGGGATGCAATTAGAACTGTCTGTTGAAGAAGCAATAATTAATTCCTTAAAAAGTGGGATATCTTACTTACTTAAAATTTATATTTGAGATGTAAAAGTCAAAACCAACACTTAGCAAAATTCATAGCTGATCCCACAGTTCACAAGGAATCAAAAAGATAAAAACCAGTGAGCTCTGATGAAAATACATTGATTTCAATCATTAACTTTGTTCCTCTCCACAGATGCCTGATCTCCAGAAAAATATCCAGCATTGTCTACTTTGATGAGAGCTAAGAACAGCAAATATTCTCTGTTTTATTTCATGGTCATCATTAACAATTCTATCAGTTCTATTTTGGATCATACAATAATTTGAAATTTGTTCACATGTCATATTACAGAGGTGATCATGGACTCATGACCATGATTGTTCTTGGCAAATTTTTTCTACAAAAGTAGTTTGCTATTGTCTTTTTCTGGGTGGTGTCATTACAAGATAGGTGACCCCAGCCATTATTAACATGCTTCAGAGATTATCTGCCTGGTGTCAGTGGTTGCATTACCAGGACTTGTGATATGCACCAGCTGCTCATACGACCATCCACCACCTGATCCCACGGCTTCACGTGTCCCTGATCAGGGAGCTAATCAGGTGCTGCACCTTGTCCAAGGGTAATGTGCAGGCTAGTGGAGGGAAGGAGTGCCTTATACCTCCTTTAGTAGAGACATATAGCCACCCCGCCACCCTCATTTGAAACCAAGTTTTCCAGGTTTAAAATGCATGTCCCTACAATCCCCTAATTAACAGTCTAATGTTAGGGTCATGAACATTTTTAAGAGCATGTACTCAAATTGTCACAAATTCAAATCCTCGTTATTTGGCTTGATAATTTTGAGCAGAGGTTATAGTTGATTAATGAATCAGTAGCAATAATTATGGATATTTTTAAGGAAAGAGGCTGATTCCTATTCCTTATATTTGTGTTTTTATTGTTTTATTATTAATAAAAGTATAATATGTAGAATCAGACAGAAAAAAATGATGCATTTTAGAAAACCTGCTCAAAAATTATTAATATTAATAATTTAAAAATACAGTGAAAAGTAATATTATTTCCAAATTTTTCTGCTATTCTATCTGTTTAATATCCAAATACTGATTCATGCATTAGTTCTATGAGGATTTCAAAAAATGTATCATTGAATGTCACATCTTCTCACAACCATCTAGCCGGTGTGAGACGCTTACTGTGAAAATATCTCACTGCTCATGAGTTGAAAAGAATAATTTTCTGCTTCATTTGGCATTAAATGTTGTCATTATGTATCTTTTTATTATGTGTGGGATTTAAAGAATTGGGGAAGGTGGTACGGCATACTACATGCTAACAAAACTTTTGTACATGCTATTATAGGTTCAATACCCCTGGTCTCATGCATTAACTACTATGTTCACCTGGTTATTATGTCAATGAGCTAACGAAGGGAACGTGGGCCATGGGAAGAAAGTGAATTCTAACACAAATATTGCAAAAAATTTGCACTCCTAACTTGCAATAGCTTTATGTGAACTTTCAGCAGACAAGTCTGTGAGCTGAAAAAAAACAAAAAAAGGTGGGAATGTAAAAGCAAAAAAAAATCAGAGATTATGCAGTCAAAGGTTTTGAAGTGTTAAACATAATGTTAAAGATAAACAGTTCTGAATAACTTTTAATCTTAGCGAAGACCGCAACATAAGAGAAGGGCTTAGAGAAGATCTCTGTCTTCGGCCAGCACACTCTTCTTACACATATGAAACAGAACATGCTCCAGAATTGTTGATGGTGATTCAAATACGTAGCCGGGTGGAGATACGTTTTTACCAAAGGAGATGTAAGGCAATCCTTCCTTCCGCTGGTCTACAGGTTGCCCTTGGGCAAGGCATAGCTCATGCTTAGCCCTTCCCACCAACACCAACCCCCCCCCCCCCCCACCCCGATCAGGGTCAGGTGAAGCCATGGGAGCAGGTAGTGGATGGTCGTGTAAGCAGCTGGTGCATATCACAAATCCTGTTTATGTTACCACTGCTGCCAGGCAGACAATCTCTGAAGAGTATTGATAATTGCCGGGGGGGGGGGGGGGGGTCACCTGTCTTGTAAAGACAATGCCCAGAACAAGGCAATTGCAAAGCAATTCTGTAGAAAAAATTGCCAAGAACAATCATGGTCATGAAAAGACCCTGATCACCCACATCATGTGACACAGCTCATAATGATGGTGATGATGCCATATAAAATGGAGTTTACTTACTAAACCGCTCCTTGTCTTTCTCCTACTTTAATGGACAATTTAATATCTATCCTTTTGATGATATATAGGAGTTCTTTAAAAAAGGAGAAATTACTTCATTAGGACACAAGAGGTACTGCAGATTCTGGAAATCTAGAGCAATATACACAAAGTGCTGGAGAAGCTCAGCAGGTCAGGCAGCATCTATAGATAGGAATAAATAGTCAACATTTCAGGCTGAGACCCTATATCAGGACACTTCATTTGGAGTTTGAGATTAGTCACCACAGAGTCCAGCAAATAGCAAAAGATGTGTCACGTAAAACACATCATCATCTGGTATGGAGGCTACAATACACAGGATCATAACAAACTGCAGAGGGTTGTAACCTCAGCCAACATGCTTCCCCATCGAGGACATTTTGTGCTGCCTCAAAAAGGCAGCATCCATCATTAAGGACGCTCAGCATCCAAGCCATGCCTTCTTCTGATTGTTACCATCAGGGAGTAGTTACAGGAGTCTGAAAAATCACAATAAAATTTTTGAGAGCAATTTCTTCCTCTCTGTCATCAAGACTTCTGCAAGTCTACGAATGTATAAACACTATCTCACTATTTTGCCCTGTTTTTGCACTACATATTTATTTGTTTTTTAAAAAATTGTTATTGTAACCTATAGTAATTTTTATGCATTGCACTGTACAGAAATTGTCAGTGATAATAAACCTGATTCAGTCAATTGGTCACCTGCTTACTTTCTGATTGGAACATGGAACACAGAAAGTAGAACAGTACAGTACAGGCTCTTCTGCCAATAATACTGTGTCAACCTTGTAACCTACTCTAAGATCAGTCTAATCCTTCTGTCGTACATAGCCCTCCATTTTTATTTCATCTGAATCTCTTAAATATTGCCACTATCACCACCCCTGGTAGCCTGTTCCATGCACTCATCAATCTCTGTGTTAAAAAAAGACTACCTCTGATATCCCTCTTATATCTTCCATCAATCACCTTAACATTATGTTCCCCTGTGGCGACCCACTTTCTGCGCAGGCAAACCGGCTGACAAATAGCCAGCGCGCGGGGAGAGACTTTGGTAATGCATCTCTGACATTATTTCCACCCAGAGAGGGCGGGCGCTAGGGATTAAATGCCAGCGCCGCGAAGTTTGAATAAATTACTCTCGAAATGACTTGCCGACTACGTGTCGTTATTTCAGCGTTGTGTGTAGCAGATTGCTACATTGGTGACCCCGGTGGTCCAAATGGGATTTGGACCAAAGATGACCGACTCTTCATCTGTTCACGCAGTTTCGCTGAAACTGCCGACTTTCTGGACACTGTGACCACGCGTGTGGTTTAGCCAAGCAGAAGCCCAGTTCCAGATTCAGCAGATATCTTCTGATTCCACGTGTTACTACCACGTGGTGAGTGCCCTTGACCAGGAGGCAGCCGCCCAGGTTGTGGATTTCATACAGTCGCCCCTGGAAGAAGGCAAATATGAAGCATTCAAAGCGCTGCTCATTGGGAGCTTTGGCCCCTCATGGCATGAGCGGGGTGCCCGCCTGCTTCACCTGAACGGTTTGGGAGACAGGTTGCCATCAGCATTGATGAACGAGATGCTAGCCCTGGCTGACGGACACGAGCCCTGCCTCATGTTCGAGCAAGCGTTCCTAGAACAACTGCCTAAGGACATACATCTGCTGCTGGCCGATGCAGATTTCAGTGACCTCTGGAAGTTGGTGGCCTGGGTAGACGTGCTGTGGAAAGCCAAGAGGGAGAGCATGGTGTCTGTCGGTCAGATTGCCAGGCCATGCGCCCAACAGCGGACCAGACTAGGCCCAGCAGGGGGGCACACACAACACAGAGGCAGGAGTGAGGAGGCCAGTGAACAGTGGTGTTTCTACCACCAGCGGTGGGGCACAAAAGCCCGCTGTTGCCTCCCACCCTGCAAGGGCCAGGGCCAGCTGCCATTAATGACTATGGCAGCAGGCCACCAGGACAGCCTATTGTACGTCTGGGACAAACAGTCGTGACGCTGCTTCTTGGTCGACACCAGAGCGGAAATCAACGTCTTGCCCCGACTGGGTACGACACCTGCAACAGGAAGACAGGACCGACCCTGAGGGCCGCAAACGGCAGCACGATACGGACCTACGGCACCCGCTCAGTGCAGCTCAATTTCGGCGCCAGCCGGTTCACGTGGGACTTCACACTGGCCGCCGTGGACCAAGCACTCCTGGGGGCGGACTTCTTGCGATCACACAGCCTGCTGGTCGACTTGCAAGAGAAAAGACTGGTACATGCCGAGACTTTCCAGACGTTCTCCCTGGGTCAAGGTAAGATGCCGGCCCCACACCTGGACTCCATCATGCTGTCGGACAACAAATTCACCAGAATCCTGGTGGACTTTCCATCGATTCTGGCACCGCAGTTCACGGCAGCCGTGCCCAGACACGGGGTACAGCACCACATTCCAACTAAGAGACCACCCCTCCACGCCTGCGCATGAAGGCTCCCCCCGGAAAAGCTCCGCCTGGCAAAGGAGGGGTTCAAGAGGATGGAGGAATTGGGGATCGTGCAGAGGTCCGACAGCCCATGGGCCTCCCCCCGCCCATGGTGCCCAAAGCAGCCGGGGGTTGGAGACCATGTGGCGACTACCGCAGACTGAACGAGTTTACAACTCCAGACCGCTACCCCGTGCCGCACATACAGGACTTTGCAGCAAACCTGCATGGGGCATGAACCTTTTCCAAAGTAGACCTCGTCCGGGGATACCATCAAATCCCGGTGCACCCTGAAGACATCCCCAAAACAGCACTCATCACCCCGTTCGGCCTGTTCGAGTTCCTCCGAATGCTGTTCGGCCTGAAGAATTTCACACAGACGTTCCAGTGGCTAATGGATGCAGTGGGACGTGACCTGGACTTTGCGTTTATCTACTTGGACGACATCCTTATAGCCAGCAGTAGTCGCCACGAGCATCTGTCCCACCTCCGCCAGCTCTATTCCCGCCTGAATGATTTCGGCCTCACGATCAACCCGGCCAAATGCCAGTTCGGTTTCGATACCATCGACTTCCTGGGCCACAGGATTACCAAAGACAGGGCAACACCTCTGCCCACCAAGGTAGACGCGATCCACCACTTTGCCCGGCCCAACACGGTCAAAGGCCTGCAGGAGTTCGTTGGTATGGTGAACTTCTACCACCGTTTCCTCCCCTCAGCAGCCCGTATCATGCGCCCTTTGTACACCCTAATGTCAGGTAAAGGCAAGGACATTACTTGGGACGAGGAGGCTTCAGCCGCTTTCGTTAAAGCCAAGGAAGCCTTGGCAGATGCCGCGATGCTGGTGCACCCCAGAACGGACATTCTGACCACCCTCACGGTGGACGCATCCGACACAGCAGTTGGTGGGGTGCTGGAGCAGCTCATCGAGGGGCGCTGGCAACCATTGGCATTCTTCAGCAAGCACCTACGACCACCCGAACTCAAGTACAGTGCTTTTGACCGGGAGCTGTTGGCACTGTATCTGGCAATCTGGCATTTCAGGTACTTCTTAGAAGGCAGGCAGTTCACCGCGTTCACGGAACACAAACCGTTGACCTTCGCGTTCCTGAAGGTGTCCGATCCCTGGTTGGCTCGCCAGCAGCGACATCTGTCCTACATCTCCGAGTACACGACGGACATCCAACATGTCTCGGGAAAGGACAATGTTGTGGCGGATGCACTCTCCAGACCAGCTGTCCAGGCCCTGTCCCTGGGGGTGGACTATGCAGCACTGGCGGAGGCGCAGCAGGCAGACGACGAGATGCTCAGCTACAGGACCACAGTCTTGGGTTTGCAGCTGCAAGGCTTTCTCGTAGGCCCAGGTGAGAGGACCCTCCTGTGCGACGTGGCTACCAGCCAACCTCGCCCCATCGTCCCGGCAGCCTGGAGGCGGCGAGTTTTTGACTCCATACATGGTTTGGCACACCCATCTATCAGGACAACCGTCAGCTGGTCTCCAGCAAGTTCGTGTGGCATGTTCTTCACAAGCAAGTCAGTGAATGGGCCAGAACATGCACGCAGTGCCAAACAGCCGATGTGCAGCGGCACACTAAAGCCCTGCCGCAGCAGTTCAAACCCACCCACTGGAGGTTCGACCACATTCATGTGGATATCATTGGCCCCCTACCAGTGTCCCGAGGATCGCGGTACCTCCTAACTATGGTAGACCGGTTCACGAGGTGGCCAGAGGCGGTCCTGCTCACCGACACATCTGCCGATTCCTGCGCCCGAGCACTGATTGCAACCTGGGTGGCACGCTTTGGGCTACCGGCCCTCATTACCTCCGACAGAGGCGCCCAGTTCACCTCCAGCCTGTGGTTGGCTGTGGCCAGCCTGTTGGGAATGCAGCTACACCACACTACTGCCTACCACCCACAGTCGAACGGACTAGTGGAACGCTTCCACCGTCACTTGAAGTCGGCTCTCATGGCCTGCCTGAGAGGACCTAATTGGGTGGACGTGCTTCCCTGGGTCTTGCTTGGAATTCGCACAGTGTCCAAAGAGGATCTGCACGCCTCGTAGACAGTGCGCGGGGAGAGACTTTGGTAATGCACCTCTGATGTCATTTCCTCCTGGAGAGGGCCAGTGCTAGGGATTAAATGCCAGTGCCGCGAAGTTGGAATAAACTAGTCTCAAAACGACTTACCGACTGCGTGTCGTTATTTCAGCGCTGTATGTAGCACATCGCTACACCCTTGCATTGACCAGTTCTGCCCTGGGAAAAGTCTCTGTCTACTCATCCATGCCATATATAATCTGTATACCTTTATCAAGTTACCTCTCATGTGCATTCACTCCAAAGAGAAAACCCCTATCTTGTTCAACCGGTCTTCATAAGACATGCTCTCCAATCCAGGCATCATCCTGGTAAACCTCCTTTAGAACCTCTCTAAAGCTTGCACGTTCTTCCTGCTATAAGGCAAACAGAACTGAACACAGAATTCCACGTGTGGTCTAACTACAGTTCTCTAGAACTGTAACAGTAACTCGCAGCTCTTAAAGTCAATCTCCTGACTAATGAAGGTCAACACACCATACGCCCTCTTAACCATTCCATCAACTTGAGCAGCAACCTTTAGGAATCCATGGAATAGAATAGAATTTATTTAAATCCTATCTCCATCCCACAATGTGAGAGACTAAAAATCTTTGCAATGTACAGACATATGAATTTATAAGTCTAATGGCTTGTAGAAAGAAGTTGTCCTGTAGTCTGTTGGCCCTGGCTTTAATGCAGCGATAACGTTTGCCAGACGGAAGCAGCTGAAACTGTTTATGGTTGGGGTGACTGGTGTCCCCGATGATCTTCCAGGTCTTCTTTCTGTACCTGCTGCTATAAATGTCCTTCCTCAATGGAGGGAAGTTCACATCCACAGATGTGCTGGGCTGTCCATACCACTCTCTACATTGCCCAGCGATCAAGGTCAGTACAGTTCATGTACCAGGTGGTGATACAGCCAGTCAATATGCTCTCAATGGTGCTCCTGTAGAAGGTCTTGAGGATTTGGGAGCCCAGTCCGAACTTCTTCAGTGGCCTGAGAAGAAGAGAAGCTATTGTGTTTTTTTTTGCCACACAACCGGCGTGTACAGTTCTGGTGAGGTCATCGGTGATGTGTACACCGAGGAACTTGAAACTACTCACCCTCTCAACTGCAGACACATTGATGTTGATCTGGCCAAGCCTGTCTCTGTTCCTCCTGTAATCCACAATCAGCTCTTTTGTTTTTTGGACATTGGGGTAGAAATTGTTCTCCTGGCACCACTGTGTCAACCTATCCTCTGTAGGCTGTTGCATTACCACTAGAAATAAAGCCGATCAAAGTTGTGTCATCTCTGAATTTGATCGTCAGATTGGAGCTGTGTGTGTCAGTACAGTCATGGGTGTAAAAGGAGTAGAGAAGGGGACTCAGAACACAACCCTGGGGGGGCGCCTTTGTTGAGGGTCAGAGGGGCAGAGGTGAGGGAGCCCATCCTTACCGCTTTTCGGCGATCTGATGGGAAGACTAGGATCCAGCTGCACAAGGTAGAGTTCAGGCTGAGCTCTCTGAGCTTTCTGTCAAGTCTGGAGGGAATTCCGGTGTCGAATGCTGAACTGTAGTCCAGGAACAGCATTCTAATGTATGCATCCCTCTTCTCCAGGTGAGTGAGTATGGTGTGTAGTGCTGTGGCTATGTTGTCATCGGTAGATCATTTCTATTGGTAGGCAAATTGTTGGGGGTCCAGTGTGGGTGGTAGCATGCAACAGATGTAGTCTTTAACCAGTCTCTCAAAGCGTTTTCTTATAATTGAGGTAAGTGTGTCAGGGCACCAATCATTCAGGCATAATACCTTGTTTTTTTAGATACAGAGATGATGATGGGTGATTTGAAACAGGAGGGCATTACGCACCATCAAGCTGTTCAGCACACACATTAAGGTTGAACCCTGGGACACTGTCTTGCCCCACTACCTTGTGGCTGTTGACACGTTGGAATGTTCTACATACCTCAACCTCGGAGATGACCAAGAAGCAGGTCTCATCGGCGGCTCTCCTCAAGAGTTCAGTCTTATCAACCTCGAATCGAGCATAAAATACACTTAGCTTGTCTAGGAGCGAGGCGCAAATGTTTGCTGTACCGCTGTGTTTCCTCATGAAGTCCACGATGGTGTGCAGTCCTTGCCATAGGTTGCGGGTGTCATTGTCACAGAGTTGTAATTGGATTTAGTCATTGCATTGTCGTATTGCCACCTTGATGGCCCTACATAAGTCATAGTGGCATCTGTTGAGCTCCTGTTGGTCTCCGGAGGCAATGGTTTTATCCCTTGTGCTGAGTGCTACACGCATTGAACTATCCAAGGCTTCTGGTTTAGGTAGACCAGGGCCGATTTTTGGGGAACAATATCTACAATGAACTTCCGCATGAAGCTTGTGACCACCTCCGTGTATTCAGAGATGTTCTCAGCTCAAAATACCTCCCAGGTAACACTATCAAAGCAGTTTTGTAACATGAGTCTGACTGGTTGGATAGCTTACACAATGGCTGCTTTCTGCTTCAATTTCTGCCTGTAGGCAGGCAGGAGCAAGATGGAGGAATGGTCAGACTTTCCAAATGGGGGTGGAGAAGTGATTAGTAGACATTTCAGAAGGGAGAGTAGCAGTGGTTCAGTATCCTTGTTCCCTATTTGCTCACCTTGATGTGTTGGCAGAACTTTGGATGAGTTTTGGTCAGCAGCACTTGGTTAAAGTCTCCAGTGATGATGAAAGCTGCCTCCAAGTGTGTGGTTTCATGAATGTTGATGATTTTGCAAAGCTCATTGAGCTAGGTTGCTATCGGCCTGTTGTGGGATGTACACAGCTGTAACAATAACAGACGTGAATTCCCTAGGCAGCCAGAAAGGTCGACATAGCAGCTGAAGGTTCTCCAGATCTAGGGAGCAAAAGGATCTGAGGGTGTGCATGCTACCTGGGTTGCAAAAAGCTTTATTCACCATGAAACATACTCCTCCACCTTTACTTTTCCTAGAGAGGTCTTTTGACCTGTCTACTTGGAAAACAAAGAACCCAGTGAGCTCAATGGCTTGGTCTTGTATCTCTTCCAGCAACCAGGTTTTGGGAAAGCATAAGGTGTTACACTGATTTGTTTCTCATTGGTAGGAGATTCTGGCTTTCAGCTCACACAGCTTATTGACCAAAGGCTGTACATTGGCCAGGAGCATGCCAGGGAGCGACAGCCAATTTGTGCACCATCTTAATGTAACCAAGACGCCAGCTCTTCCTCCTCGGTAATGCTGGTGTGGTGAATGAACCTGCCGTGATTCGTGGAAGTAGGGGATCCCAGTGTTAGAAAGACGGCAAGTTGTGATTGAATGCCATCTTTATGATGTCCAAAAGAGTCAATCAATCATACCTGATGTGACTTTCAGCTTCTTGTAAAAGAAGTGCAGAAGGAAGTAGAGAGATAAGCAATTACAATGAAAATTACAATACCATTTGGAGTACACAACATGGCTGCCGTACACGGCACCACCTTGGAAATCTTGGATGTCGGCCTAAGCTGAAGTTCAATATTGTTTGATGATGCTCTACAAATGGCCTTGGAATATGTTACCACTTCAGAATTAGAATCAGAATCAGGTTTAATATCAGCAGCAAACACAATGAAATCTGCAGATGCTGGAAATCCAAGCAACACACACAAAATGCTGATGGAATGCAGCAGATCAGGCAGCATCTACAGGGAGAAGCGCTGTCGATTTTTTGGGCCAAGGCCCTTCGTCAGGACTAACTGAAAGGAAAGATAGTAAGAAATTTGAAAGCAGGAGGGAGAGGGGAAAATGTGAAATGATAGGAGGAGACTGGAGGGGGTGGGATGAAGCTGAGAGCTGGAAAGGTGACTGGCAAAAGTGTTACAGAGCTAGAGAAGGGAAAGGATCATGGGACGGCAGGCCTAAGGCGAAAGAAAGGGGGAGGGGAGCACCAGAGAGAGATGGAGAACAGGCAGAGTGATGGGCAGAAAGAGAGAAAAAAAAGGAGGGGGAAAAAAGCTAAATATATCAGGGACGGGGTAAGAAGGGGAGGAGAGGCATTAACGGAAGTTAGAGAAGTCAATGTTCATGCCGTCAGGTTGGAGGCTACCCAGCCGGTATATAAGGTGTTGTTCCTCCAACCTGAGTGTGGCTTCATCTTGACAGTAGAAACTGTCAAGATCAGTGGCATATGTAGTGAAATTTGTTGTCTTTGCAGCTGCAGTACAATGCAATGCATGATAAATATTTTAAAAAACTGTGAAATACAGTAAGTATATATAAATTCATTAACTGGCAAGAAACATTCTAGGCACACAAGTGCCAGGCAAAGACCATCTCCAACAAGAGAGGCTCTAACTATCGTCCCTTGACATTCAGTGGCATCACATTCACTGAATCCCCTATAAACATCTTGGGGGTGACCATTGACAGGAAACTGAACTGATCTAAACATATAAACACCGTGGCTACCAGAGAAGGTCAAAGACTAGGAATCCTGCGGCATATAACTCACCTCCTGACTCCCCAAAACCTGTCCACCATCTATAAGGCTCAACTCAGGAATGTAATGGAATACTCACCACTGGCCTGGATGAGTGCAGTTCCATCAACACTCAAGAAGTTTGATGCCATCCAGCACAAGGCAGCCCACTTGATTGGTACCTCTTCCACAAGCATCCAATTCCTTCACCGTCGATGAATAGTTGTACTGCAAGATGCAGGATGCACTACAACACCACACCATTGTTCCTAAGGCAGCTCCTTCCAGGCCCACGACCACTACCATTTAGAAGGATGAGAATTGCAGATACCTGGGAACACCACCACTTGGAAATCCCCTTCCAAGTCACTCACCATCCTGACTTGAAAACATATCACCATAACCTCGTTGTCCTTGGTCAAAATCATGGAATTTCCTACCTAACTGCACTGTGGGCGTACCTACTCCTCAGGGACTACAGCGGTTCAAGAAGTCAGCTCATCACCACCTTCTCAAGGGCAATTAGGGATGGGAAATAGATGCTGGCTTAGCTGGCAACACCCACATCCCATAAATGAATACATTAAAAAAGGTTAAATTAAATAAGTATGCAAAAATGGATAATAAAAAGTAGACTAGTGTTTATGGGTTCAATGTTCCATTCAGAAAGCGAATGGCAGAGGGGAAGAACCTATTCCTGAATCGTTGAGTGTGTGCCTTCAGGCTTTTGTATCATCTTCCTGATGGCAGCAATGAGAACAAGGATGGGGCTGATGGGGGTCCTTAATGATGGATGAAGCCTTTTTGAGGCATCTCTCCTTGAAGGTGTCCATGACGGATAGGTTTACAATTCTCTGAAGCTTATTTTGATCTTGGCAGTAGCTCCTGCACCCCACCCCCCAACCCATACCAGGTGGTGAAGCAGCCTGTTAGAATACTCTCCTCGGTACATCTGCAGAAATCTGTACATCCACAGAAAAGTTAAATCAAAGTGTTAGATTCTAAGATGAAATTCAAATGTTTGAAGAGCAATCTTCATTTGTTATTTTATCAACTATTTTGTCCTCTGAGGAATCATTTTATTGCTCCGAGTTACTGGTACACATTTAAAATGCAGAGCTGCTGTGTCCATGAGTTTTGAACCATTTTATCCCTTCCAGTATCTTTATTTTATTCATTAACTTCAAGCGTCTCTTACATTACTGATCATTTATATTACCAATTGCCCATGCCCGTAACACATAGTAAGTCATTCGCTCAATATGTACTAATATTTAGCATAATATGTGAGCTGATGCAGGTAAAATTTGCTCGTCGTTAAACCTCTTCCAATTAAATACCCTTGCACTCATTTGCAAGTTTAAAAAGAAAATCAATCTAGACTAATTTACTATCTCTCCAGTGTACTTGACAACTTCACAGTCCAAGTGTGACTCCTCACACATATTTTCTGTCATTAATCAAGCTGTCTTTCCTTAATTTGTTTGTTTCTCGGCAGAACACATGATAGCTGATTGCCTTTGAAACCCCCTCAGTGAAGCTGACAGGATATGGACAGCTATTGGCTACAATCTATTCGTGACAAGTTCACTGGTGCTGCTGCTGAAGCACTGAGGGGCCATTTGGAACGATGCATCATTTGTTTTGAGGCTTGGTGTTTATCTAGCCTGCTGTTTCCCTGTCTTTCCACACTATTAGCTCCCCTTCTCCCACCAGTAATGATTTTGTAGCTGCCAGCAATTTTCTCATTCCATGTCAATATTGCAGTTTCCCATGTGCAAGCAAAGGTAGCCAACAAACGAAGAGATGTTGTGACCGAGCTTCATCCTGTGTTTCTCTGGCATTCGCCTAAAAACAGGGACCAGCTTGCTGAGATAGCACAGAATGAGTAGTGGACCCAATCTTGTTGAATCTCAGCCTGGTATGGTAACAACAATGCCAAGGAATGGAAAAGTCTTCAGAAGTTGGTAGATAATGCCCTTCCCCAACACTGAGGACATTTAGAAGGAGTGCTGTCACAAGAAAGCAGCATCTGTAATTAAAGATCCTCATCATCCAGGCCATGCTCTCTTCTCACTATTAAACCCGGGCAGGAGTTATAGGAGCCTTTTGTGCTGCACCAACAGGTTCAGGAACAGTTATTACCCAATAATCATCAGGCTTCTGAACAATGCATGGATAACTTCACTCACTACAACACTGTACTGATTCTACTAGCTACAGACTCACTTTCAATGACTCTAAAATTGAAGCTCTCAATTTACGTATTTGTTTATTTAAGTATTTATCTGTCTATCTATACATCTATCTTTTTATGTGCACTATTTATCTTCTTTTGCATATTGGTTGTGTATCAATCTTTATTTATGTATAGTTCATAAATTCTATTGTATTTCATTATTTTCCTGTAAATGCCTGCAAGAAATGAATTACAAGGTAGTATATGTAATTTGATAATAAATTTGCTTTGACTTCCTAGCTTTTATTCTTCAGGCTTTTTCCCAGAATTCCAGAGGCCCAGTCAGCAGCGGGAGCAGAACACAGCGTCAAAGTTTCTCACAGGTTTGCGACCCTTTCTTAAAAGGAGAGCTTCGCGGGCATTTGGACATTCTGGAGACCTAATCAGCAGCGGAAGCAAAGCGCAGTGTTGAGGTTTCTCGCAGGTCAGGGATGCTTGTTTAAAAGGGGAGCTATGTGGGCGTTCAGCATTCCAGAGCCCCTAACAGTGGTGGGAGCAGAATACAGTGAATTAAATAAAAGTACAGAAGGGACAAGCAGGGCGGCCATTGTTAGGAGTAGGCTAAAGGTGGGAGTAGGAGTGTCTGGCTTTGTAAGGCATTGTTGAAGCCGCACCTTGAGTATTGTGAACACTTTCAGGCTCCTTATCTGAGAAAAGAAGTGCTGGCATTGGAAAAGGTCCAGAGTTGTTTCACAAAGACTATTCTGGGAATGAAGGGGTTAGCATATGAGGAATGTTTTATAGCTCTGTGTCTGCACTCGCTGGAATTTAGAAGGATGTGAGGGGATCTTATTGAAACCCTTTGAATATTCAAATGCCTAGACAGAACAAATGTGGAAAGGATATTTCCCATGTGTGGAGTCTTGGACATGAGGGCATAGCCTCAGGATAGAGGGGTGTACATTTAAAGCACAGGTGTGGAAAATCTCTTTTGCCAGATGGTGATGAATTTGTGGAATTTTTTATCACAGGCAGCTGTGGTTGCCAGGTTGTTGGGTGTATTTAAAGCAGCGATTGATAAGTTCTTGATAGAACATGGCATCAAAGGTTACGAGAGAAAGCCAGGAAATGGGGTTGAAGAGGGAAAAAAGGATCAGCCGTGATTGAATGGCAGAGTAGACATGATGGGCCAAATGGCCTAATTCTGCTCCTATGTCTTATGGTCTTACGGACATTACTGTTGAGTTCAGTACTTATTACCCATAACATCACTTCAATTGGAAAATTCTGCAACAAGTAATGGCTTTGGCCCAGTACATCATCGGTAAAGCCCTTCAAACCATTGAGCACATCTACATGAAACGCTATTGTAGGAAAGCAGCATCCACCATCAGGGATCTCCACCACCCAGATCATGCTCTCTTCTCCTTGCTCCCATCAGACAGAAGATACAAAAGCCTCAGGACTCACACTACAGGTTCAAGAACAATTACTACCCCTCAACCATCAGGCTCTTGAACAAAAGGGGATATCTACACTCACACCCTATTATTGAAATGTTCCCACAACCAATGAACTTGCTTTCAAGGACGCTTCATCTCATGTTTTTGTTATTTATTGCTATTCACTTACATTTGCATTTGCACAGTTTGTTGTCTTCTGCACTCTGGTTGATCTTTCATTGATCCTGGCATGGTTACGATTCTACAGATTTGTTGAGTATGCCCACAGGAAAATGAATTTCAGGGTTGTATATAGTAACATATATGTACTTTGATAATGAAATTTACTTTGACCTTTGGAACCATTGCTGTCCTACAGCTGTATGTCCTCTCACAGTGCTGCTGGGTGGGAGATCCAGTCAGTGACACTGTAAGATTAACAAAATGCCAAAACCAGTAGCTGGCCATGTTCCTCTGTACCTGTTTCCCTTGTCCTTTTGCATGGTAGACATCATGGATTTGGGAGAGGGGGATTCATTATAGTAGTAGAGTAGACATCTTAGGACCCGGCTGGTGGCACAGTGACACCAGCACCAGACTCCAGAGCGAAGGTTCCTGAGTTCGAATCCAGTCAGGCCGCTCCCAGACATGCTTTCCATCCGTGCCGGGTTGAGTGTTGAGCTTGCAACTTGGCCTCGTAAAAAAAACCAGACACTGTGCTGTGAGAAGGACATGGGGGACCACTCACAGAATCTTTCCTCCAAGCCAACCACTTGGGAAAAAAAGTAAACATGAAGAAATCTGCAGATGCTGGAAATTCAAACAACACACACAAAATGCTGGTGGAACACAGCAGGCCAGGCAGCATCTATAGGGAGAAGCACTGTCGGTGTTTCAGGCCGAGACCCTTCATCAGGAACAAAGGGTTGTGACGAAGGGTTTCGGCCCGAAACGTCGACAGTGCTTCTTCCTGTAGATGTTGCCTGGCCTGCTGTGCTCCACCAGCATTCTGTCTGTGTTGTTTGGGAAAAAAAGTGGTAGCTGAGGCTCTGGCAGAGTCTGGCACACAAACAATAAAAAAGACTTCTTAAGTTAACATACACTGTTGAACGTATCCTGAGTGGTTGTATCATGGCTTGGTATGGCAGTCCCAAAGCACAAGAATGCAAGGGGCTGAAGAAGTAATGGACTATCATGGGCAAATCTCTCCCCACCATTGCCTGCACCGGCAGGAGACACTGCATTGTGAATGTGACATCTATCATCAAAGGTTTCCACTATTCTGGTCATGTTCTCTTCTCACTGTCACTGTCAAGCAGGAACTACAGAGACCTGAAATTCCACATGACTGGGTTCAGTAACAGCTCTTTCATACGACCATCAGGTTCTGAGCTTACCTGCACAAAACTCACCCTACCTCAGCCAAAGGACACTGTGACACGGTGTATGACCTCTTGCAATACCATTGACTGGTCTCTTCTGATTGTGTATAGTCTTGCAGTGTTTTGTTTTTGCATACTCTGTCTGTCTGTCTGTCTCTCTCTCCCCCCCCCCCCCACCACTATAGCTCTTGCTCTCTTGCTCCCTTACTGTCTCTTCTCACAATCTTGTGCACTTCATATATGATTTATATTTGTGCCTATGTGTCATGAAAGCTACTGCAAGCAAATTCCTCATTGTATCTCTACCTCACCATGTATGTGCGCATGAAAATAAATTTAACTTGCACTTCAACTCCTCCGTGAGTTTTTATTTCCCCCTACTGCATTACTCAATTACTTAAATTCCCTTTATTACATGATATTAGTTGCCAGCTTCCTTTCATGATTCATCTTTTCCTTCTGAATGACCTTCTTAGTTTCCTCCTGCAAGTTTTTAAAAGCTCCCCAATCCTCTATCTTTCCACTAGTTCTGGCTTCTTTGTATGCCCTCTCTTCTGCTGTTACTCTGGCTCTGACCACTTGTCAGCCACGTTAGTGTCCTTCTTCCCTTTGAAAATTTCTTCTTATTTGAAATATATCTGTCTTGCACTTTCCTCATTTTTTGCAGAATCTCCAGCCATTCCTGCTCTGTCATTCTTCCTGCAAATGTCCCTTTCTAGTCAGCTTTGGCCAGTTCCCTTCTCATGCCTTTGTAATTTCCTTTCTTCCACTGAAATACCGACATGTTGGATTTTATTTTTTCCCTTTCGAATTTCAATGTGAACTTGATCATATTGTGATGACTGTTCCCTAAGGGTTCCTTAACATTACGCTCTCTTATCATCTCCAGATCATTGCACAACACCCAATCCAGCACAGCCAGTCCCTCAGTGGGCCCAACAACAAGCTGTTCTAAAAAGCCATTCCTTAGACATTCTACAAATTCTCTCTCTTGAGTGGAGTGACATTTACAGTTTTCCAGACTTCTAGAACCATTCCAGAACATAGAGAATCTTGAAAGATCATTAACGATGGCTCCACAATCTCCTGACTCACCTTTTTCAGAACCCTGGGGTGGACACCATCTGATGCAGGTGACTTATTTACCTTCAGACCTTTTCGTTTCCCAACAACCTTCTCTCTAGTTATGGTAACTGCACACACTTTAGGACCCCTGACACCTGGAACATACACAATACTGCTAGTGTCTTCCAAAATGAAGCAAGATGCTTATTGGATTTGTCTACCATTTCCTTGTACACCATTACTACCTCTCCAACACTGTTTTCCAGCCTCTCTTTTACTCTTTATGTACAGTAACTGAAGAAACTTATGGTATCCTCTTTAATATTTCTATCTCCTCTTGTAATTTGTAGGCCATATTCTTACTATTGTTTGGGGGTCTGTATACAACTCTCATCAGGGTCTTTTTTCTTTGCAGCTCTATAGCTCAATCTACAATGAATCAACACTTTCTGACCCTATGTCACTTCTTTCTAATGATTTGATTTCATTTTTTACCAATATAGCAACACTGCCCCCTTTACTTTCCTGCCTGTCCTTTCAATATCCTTGGACATTAAGCTCCCAGCCATAATCTTCTTTCGGCCATGATTCAATGATGTCAACAACATCATACCTACCAGCTTACAAGTGTGCTGCAAGGTGATCTACATTATTCTGTATAGTTAACACATTCAAATATAACACCTTCAGTTGTGTATTCACCCTTTACACTTTTGTCTTTTACATTGTATCTCATCCTATTGACTACAATTTTGCCCTATCAGCAGCCTCTCCACACTACATATTGCCTCTGGTTGTAAACTAGCTACCTCACCTTTGGCACTATTATCTGCCTCTCCTATGATATTTGTTGCATTAAAATACATGCAGCTTGGGACACTAGTCGAGGCATGTTCAACAATTTGTTCCTAACTTTGTTTGTGGTCTTACAAACATCTGCCTCCACAACTTCTCCACTGAGTGTCTGGCACTGTGGTTCCCATTCCCCTGCAACTCTAGTTTAAATCCTTCTGTGCAGCATTAACAAAACTTCCTGCTAGGCTATTAGACCCCTTCAGGTGCAAACAATCCCTCCTGGTCAGGTCCCACCTTCCCTGGAAGAAAGTGCAATGATCCAAAAATCTTTTGCTCTCCCTCCCAGTTCCTGTGTCCTGCACCTTGGGTGTAAGTACCTCTCTATATGTCATGTCTATCACTCCATCAACCTCGCAGATGATCCGGAGTTCATCCAGTTCCAGCTCCAGCTCCTTAATGTGGATTGGTAGAAGCTGCAGCTGGAAGCACTTCTCACAGTTGTAGTAGCTGCCTTCCCACATCCCACAAGAAATGCTGATCATGAAATAAGCAAAGATCTGTCAGAAGGAACTGAAAATTGAAGGTAATTGTGAATAATTTTCAGTCTGGATACAGAAATTTAAGAAAAAGCACAACATTAAATTTTTAAAGTATCTGCTAATCGTGAACATCTAGCAGTAGAACATGTCTTGCATACATGCATTACATTTTTAAAGCATTGCTGATGATAATCTAACACCAGAGTAAGTCTGTAATGCTGATTGTTTGCAAATTCAGTGTACTGTAGCCTTTCAATTAAAACATGGCATCGTAGGTGGAGACTGAAATCCTGCTGTTGTTTTTGTTGTTCATGGCCGATTCAAGTGTTCTCCTGATGCTGCTGTGTGGCTTCTGTTACCCTGCAAATATTATACTTTCATTATATTAATGGTACGTCATAATTTTTACTGTTAAGTACATTTGTGTGATGAACAAGTGTAAGACAAAGACTGCTTACCAGTAGCACATAAATTCAGAGTCGGAAATGATGGTGATCCTAAGCTATCTCATTATGTATTTCATAATCTGAAAAAGACATGAAATACAAAACACTTCCAACCCCAAGAATTTAGGCTAATGGGTACTAAGTCTACTGTACTTGCCCCATGCAAACATAACAGTAACATTACGAATAGGGTCATTAATGAGGATGTTCTGAAGATCTTGAAGCATTTCTAAAGTTAACTGTTCAGCTAACTAGATTTGTATCATCCAGCACACCTACAAATATAATATTTAGTCCTGTTAGCCAAATTGTTCATATAGATCATGAGTACATAATGGCCAAGCACAAATCCCCGAGTACCATTGAGGTTATAGATTAGATAAATAATTACCCATTAAGGGGCTGTGCATTTGCAAGTGTGTTATTATGAGTTGCACATAATAAAGAAATTCAGTTCCCAGTGTGCAATGTGGATGGTTCACAAGGAACCAGCTGTGATGTTGGTAAGCTGGTTGCACACACTCGTGTCAAACTGAAGCCATTATTGGTGAGTCCTATAAGTAAATATGTGCTACTTTTAACCATGCTGCTTGTCTTTATTAACAACAAACATAACAGAAGTCAACATGAGAGAAGCTGCTGGCTAGAGAATATGTTGTTGCTGAAGCTGCTGCTGTTCACTGAAAGCCTGCTCTTTGAAAAGTAGTTGACACTGGAAAAAGCTGCAGATATGTGTAGGGCAGCAGAGACCACATGAGCACAAGCTAAGGAGCTGCACAGGGCAGAAACAACTGTGCATGCTGTGAGAACAGAGGGGCAGAGAACAAGAAGTTTCCCAAAACAACAGCAAAGCAAAGAGGTAAACTTACACAGCAAATCTCGGAGCAGGCACATTCCAAAGATGTGTCCTGCTTATGGAAAGTCATGTGACAATTGTGGGAAGAAGAATCTACAATCTTGGGTCTACCAAGAGAAAGGTGCACATGGTTGCTGAGGAAATGGAGGAAGCCTCTGTAGATTTTCTACAGACTGCTGGTGGCAGTAAAACTGAATAGATTGTTCCAGTGATTCTGTAATTCCATTCAAAATTGACACCATAGTCCAGGTGAATCTGTTGTCAATAGATGATTACAAGACTCTAAAAGAAAAGAGCAAGAATTACCCAGTAAAGTTAAAAGTGACAGGCTATATGGGAGAGAACCTTCCAATAAAAGGGGGCTGTATAGTGACCTTTAAGCACAAGGAACAGCATTGATGGGCACAGCTACTGATATGTCAAAAGTTAGTACAGACAATATTAGATCTGAGTGTATGTCAAAAGCTCAACCTGGTGAAAAGAGTTATCATAATGGCTTCACAGACCAAAGATGACTACATAACACTCATGGAAGAGTACGTAGATGTCTTTGTGGGACTCAGTTACTTACCTGGTTTAAGTATCTGCATGCAGGAAAGTTCCATTTGCACTTAGAGACAAACTTGAACAAGAATTGCATGCATGTAATGGAGAAATGTCATACAGAAAATTGAAGAGCCAGCAGCTTGTGTGAGCTCCCTGGTCATTGTGCAAAAGAAAAATGGAGTATTGCGGATATGTCTAGACCCAAGAGATTTCAATAAAGCCATCAAGAGAGAGCATTTTAAATTGCCAGCGCAGAAGGAGATCATATCCCAGTTTGTAGGTGCCAAATGGTTTAGCAAACTTGATGCATCTTCTGGGTATTGGTAGATGAAACTTGATGGGGCAAGTTCAGGACAGTGCAACTTTAACACACCAGTGGCAAGATATTATTTTCTTTGGTTACTGTATAGGATTCTCTCTGCACCAGAAGTCTACTTAAAACCATCCACTGATTTTTGAGGGCATATTTGGTGTTGAGACCATGATGGATGACATCATTGTTGTGGGTCCACAAAGGATGAACATTATGCATGACTAAGATAGGTGCCGGACATGACATGGGATGTCAATTTAAAATTAAATAAAAAGAAATGTGAGTTTGGTGTTAAGTTACTGACTTTCTTAGGAGATGCCATTTCTCCTAAAAGGGACTGTAGCCTGACCCAAGAAAGATGCCAGCCATTGAGAACATGGAGAGGCACCAAATGAAAGAGGAGGTGAGACATTTGTTGGGAATGGTGACTTACCTGGCTAAGTTCATCCTTTGACTATCTACTGTGTCAGCATCACTTAGGTCACTCCTCGAGCAGCAAAATGAAGGGATTTAGAATCAGGAGCAAGAAGAGTGTTTCCAAAGGCTGCAAAGAATCCTAACTGAAGAATCCATGCTGAAATGTTATGATCTGGAAAGGTGTACGAGGATCTTGGCTGATGAGTCCTGGTATGGCCTTGGAGCAGTACTAATGCAGCAGCATAAAGACACATGGCACCCTCTGACCTATGCATAAGAGCTTTAACAAGTGTGGAAGCCAACTATGCACAGATAGAGAAAGAGCTTCTTGCCAGCACATATGCATGCAAAATGTTCCATCAATTTATCTAAGGACAAGCTTTTGAAGTGGAGACAGACCTTAAACAACTGGTCTCAATTATGTCCGAACCACAGAATGACTATCCCTTGAGGATACAGTGCATGTTAATAAGGCTGCAAAGATATGATGTGAAGATGATCTACACACAGGAACATCATATATTTGCTGCAACACATTGTCTCAGGCAACCAACATGAAAGCGAAGGGCTACCAATAAATTAACACTGATACACATGTCAATGTTGACATAGTTGTCACCCCCATTCCAGAATCTCCTAGTAGAACAGAGAAGATTAGGACAGCTGCAGGGATGGATGAATCAATGAAAGTACTCAAAGGGACAACACAGAAGGATGGCCAGCAACTAAGAATGATTGTTCAATATGTATTTGAAATTATTGCGCATGCAGATCTGAACTGTTAGTAGTGGAAGATATGGTCTTCAAAGGGAACAGGTTTGTGATTCCTGTGTTGTTATGCAAAAAAAATGCTTCAGAAAATACAGGAAGGGCATCTTGATGAGTAAAAATGCAAATTAAGAGCTCGTGAAGTGATGTACTGGCCAAGAATCAAGAATAAACCAAGACATCAGCTAGACCACGGCTTAATGTGAAATATGCCTTACCTACAGACCAAAGCAGCAAGCAGAACCACTTACACCACATCCTGTACCAGACAGGGCATACTTCAAAGCTGGAATGGATTTGTTTGAATGTAATGGGAAAAGTCATATTGTAACAGATTACATTTCCAATTACCCAGAGCCTGCAACATCCAGCAAAGCGGCCATCACTTTCCTGAACGCTGTGTTTGTGAGGTATGGAGTTCCATGTGAAGTAGTATCAGACAATCTTCTACAATTTTTATCTGTAATTTGAGTCCCTTGCCAATTATTGGGGGCTTTGACATGCAACTTCAAGCCCACATCACCCAAAATCTAATGGCCTAGCAGAAAGTTCAGTCAAGGTATTGAAGGCCCTCATGATGGTGCAAGATGGATGAGACTTTCTACAAAAGTCTGATGATTTACAAAATTATGTCACTGCAGAGTGGCCTTTCACCAACCCAAATGTTAATGGGTTGACGCATATGCACTAAACTTCCAGTGCATGAAAACCTGCTGACACCTAAAGTAGCACAGAAAATCAAATTGGCTAAGGAGAAGGAAAAAGAAAAGTAGTATCATAACAAGACTGTGAAATGCCTATCAGTCCTGAAGCCCGAGATCAAGTGCAAATCTGAGATCACAATTCCGGTACATAGTCAATGCAAGGATATGTGCAAGACAAAGATGCTCCACATTCCCACCAATTCAGACAAAGTGAGGACCATCTCTGAGAAAGAACTATGTGGATCTGGGACCATCTATCAGTACACCAATGCAGCCAGAAGATGTGAAAAATAAACTTGTTGTTTGGAGTTCTCAGAAATACACTAATATTAACACATCAAATGAAAGCAATACATCTGTGGAGACAAATAGCAGATCAAAAAGGATCATCAAACCACAGAGACTGCTTGACAGTTCTTGAGTGAATTAGGGACTGTACGCTCATTACAAATGAAAGTAATGTAAATATCTTTGCCAGAAAGTATTATTGTTTATGAGGATGGAGTATTGTGTTTGTTTTTCTTTAAAGGGGAAGATGTGTTATTATATGTGTACATGTACATATTTGAGAATATTTTGTTTGTCATCTTAGACACTTGAAAACCTCTACAGATGTACTGTGGAAAGCATTTTGATAAGCTGTATCACTGTCTGGATTGCACAGGATCAAAAGAATCTACAGAAAGTTGTAAAATTAGTCAGCTCCATCTTGGGTACTAGCTTCCATTGTATCAAAGGCACATTCAAGGAGTGGTGCCTCAGAAAGGCATCATACAACATTAAGGATGCCCATCACCCAGGCCATGCCCTCTTCTCATTGTTACTATCAGCAGGGTGGTACAGAAGCCTAAAGGCACACACTCAACTATTCAGGAACAGCTTCTTTCCCTCTGCCATTTGATTCCTTAATGGACGTTAAACCCATGAACACTACCTCACTTTTGTTATATCTGTTTTTGCACTGTTTTTAATTTAACTATTTAATATACATATACATTCTTAAGGTAATTGATTTGCCTATTTTTTGTTTGCTATTATCATGTATTGCATCGTATGGCTGCTGGTAAGTTAACAAATTTCACAACAACAAATGCTGGTGACATTAAACCTGATTCTGATTTTGATTCATAATAAAGAATCTCTGTTCCCAGTATGTAATGTGGATAGTTCACCTGGAACCAGAAATGAGGCTGGATGCACTTGTGTCAAGCTGAAGCCATTACTGATGTGCCGGTTTTAACCACACTGTTTGTCTTTATGAAGAACGTACACAACAGAAAGAGATATTGTTTTGTTCAAAGAATCCAGGAGTCTCCTTCCATTAGCCAGATGGCCTTGAGAGTACCAAGATATCCAGAGCTCATTGCCACTGGTAAAGCAGACTGGCAGGCTGTAGGCCCAATTAAATCATAGAAAATGAGACAAAAATTTGCCGCACCACCATCCACTGAGGGAAAGTATAAACTACGATGAGGCGGACTAAAGCTAGCCAGCTCCTTCCACAAGGATTGTGGTGCAGAGTGACACATCATCACCATTGCAAATGGAATTTGACAATTAAACAGTTAAAGAGGCACTATTATGATCAGAATCAGGTTTAGTAATACCGGCATACATTGTGAAATTTGTTAACTTTTCAGCAGCAATACAATGCAACATATGATAGTAGAGAAAAAACTGTGAGTTACAGCAAGTACAGTATATATAAAAATAAACACACACACATACACACACACACATACTTACATGCATACATATAAATAAACAAAACAAACAAACAAACAAATAAATAAACACACACACACACAATCGGATGGCAGAGAGGAAGAACCTATTCCTGAATCATTGAATATATGCCTTCAGGCTCCTGAAAAAATCTTGCTGACAGTAGCACTGAGAAGAGGGCATGTCCCGGGTGATGGGTGCCCTTCACGATGGATGCCACCTTTTTCAGGCATTGCTGCTTGAAAATGTCATAGATAGTATGCAGACTAATGCCCATGATGGGGTGAAATGATCAAGGGAAAACCCTTTGGACATGCCCTTTCGGAATGGTGGAGTGGTTTTGGGGCACCATTTTGTATACATCTGCTCCGGCACTTAAATACTGATGATCTCATGCTCTGACATTTTCTCTGAAAATTTGAGGAATATGTTTCTTAGAGAACTAATATGATAATATGGAGCCAAGAGTATTTCAAAGCAATTCAGGGTTTGCATATATTGTTTCCCAAAAACAACAAAAAAAGGCATCGAGTTCCAAATCTGCAGATGCTGGAAATCCAAGCAGCGCACAGAAAATGCTGAAGGAACTCAGCAGGCCAGGCAGCATCTGTGGAAAAAAGTACAGTCAATGTTTCAGGCCAAAACCCTTCGGCAAGCCACAAGCAAGAGAAAATCTGCAGTTGCCGGAAATCCAAGCAACACACACAAAATGCTGGAGGAACCCTTTGCAGGACTGAAACATTGACTGTACTTTTTCCTGTAGATGCTGCCTGGCCTGCAGAATTCCTCCAGAGCTTTGTGTGTGTTGCTCGGATTTCCAGCATTTGCAGATTTTCTCTTGCTGGAACTCAGCAGGCCGGATACCATTTATGGAAAAGAGTAAATAGTCGACTTTTCAAGCTGAGACCCTCTATCAAGACTGGAAATAAAGATAAGAAATCTGTGTAAGAAGATGGGTGGAAGGGGATGAACAAGTACAAGGTGGTAGATGATAGCTCAAACCCGGAGGAGGGGAGGGGATGAAGTAAAGATCTGGGAAGTTAATTGATGACAGAGGAGAAGGGTGAATCAGGTAGGACAAGACAGAAGATCATAGAAGAATGGGAAGGGGGAGGAGCACCAGAGGGAGGTGAAGGGCAGGTAAGGAGATAAGTTGAGAGAGGGAAACAAGAAAGGGACTGTTGAAGGAGAGGAAGGTGGCAATTACCATGAGATCAAGAAATAGATGCCATCAGGTTGGAGGTTACCAAGATGGAATATAATTTGTTGTTCCTCCAACCTAAGTGTGGCCGCATTGCAGCAGTACAGGAGACCTTAGAATGACATGTCGGAATGGGAATTGAGAGTAGGATTGAGATGGGTGGGCACCAGGAGATCCTGTTTTTACTGACAGACGGAGTGTAGGTGCTTGGTGAAGCAGTCTCTCAGTCTGTGTCAGGTCTCACTGATATATAGGAGCCATACCAGGAGCACAATACAGTAAAAGATCCCAACAGACTGTCAGGTGAAGTGTCGCTTCAACTAGAAGGACTGTTTGGGGTCCTGAGTGGTAGTGAGGGAGGAGGTGTAGGGGCAGGTGTGGCACTTGTTGTGCTTGCAAGAGTAAGTATTAGGATGCAGATCAGTGGGGAGGGATGAGTGGACAAAGGCGTTGCTTAGGGAGCAATCCCTTCAGAAAGTGGATAGTTGGGGGGTGTGGGGGAGAAGATGAGCTTGGTGGTGGGGTCCCTGTTGCAGATAGTGAAAGTTACAGAGAATTGTGTGCTAGATGTAGAGGTTCGTGGGGTGGTAGGTAAGGACAAGAGGAACCCTATCCCTGGTGGGGTGCAGCAGGATGGGGTGAGGGCAGACGTGCATGAAATGGAATAGATATGGGTGAAGGCAGCATCAATGGTGGAGGAAGGAATGTCCCTTTTCTGAATAAGGAGGACATCTCACTAGTTCTGGAATGAAAAGCCTCATTCTGAGAGCACATCTGGTGGAGACAGAGGAATTGAGAGAAGGTGATACCATTTTTAGTAGGGACAGTGTGGGAAGAAGTATAGTCCATGTAGCTGTGAGAATCAGTGGGTTTATAAAAGATACCAGTGGACAGACTGTCTCCAGAGATAGAGACAGAGAGATTGAGAAAGAGGAGGAAGGTGACGGAAATAGACCAAGTAAAGTTGAGGGCAGGGTGGAAGTTAGAGGAAAAGTTGATGAACTCAGTATGCTCAGCCTCATGCAGTGATTGATGTAGCGTAGGAGGTGTTGTGGAGTGATACCGGTGTAGGCATCAGATTACTCATTATGGAACAGGTTGTTCATTACTGCTGCAGTTATTTGGCACTATGCGAAGGCATGATCTCACACCAGACATTCAGTATTCTTACTAGTTTTGACATCAGTTTCATAGTACAGAGAAAATGTCAGTATAACTGAGTCCCAGTTCATAAGGACTGCAGCATATCTTACACAACAGCTCTCCCCTATAGAATAATCACCCTAACCTTGTTATCACTAGCCACCCTTTCCATTTTCTCCATGTTTTGAGAAATATCCAAGTCCTTTAATTCTCTTAGATCAGTTCTCTGACTCCAGAATTCAGCAACAACAAAATGAGAACAGCTGAGTGATAATTATCAACTATAACTCATACATGTGTGAACAGAATTCCTCTGTGCTGTGGAACTGCCTATGGGGGAATTAATGTAGCCTAAGCACCATTGCATTGAAGAAGTTCACAGCATCAGGTCTTATTATATCACTGCCTACTTAATCTTATTTTATACTGTGCCTTACAAAGTAGTCTTCCATCTTCACTCAGGATGCGCGTAAATTCTGTTCCTTTCACAGAATAAAGGTGTTTTATATTCAACCTTGTGTAACATGGTTCAGTTTATGTGGAGGACTGAAGGTTGATGATGTCATTCAGATTCGTTCAGAAATGATTGTGAGGTCAACTGCATCACAATATCATGGCAGTTTCAGAAGTAACATTTAGAATTTTTATTTACTTTACTTTATTGTCACCAAACAATTGATACTAGAGCGTACAATCATCACTGCGATATTTGATTCTGCGCTTCGCACTCCCTGAAGTACAAATCAAAGTAAATATAATAAAAATTTTAATTATAAATCATAATTAGAAAATAGAAAAGGGAATGTAAGGTAGCGTAAGTCAGGTCCGGATATTTTGAAGGTACGGCCCAGATCCAGGTCAGGATCTGTTCAGCAGTCTTATCACAGTTGGAAAGAAGCTGTTCCCAAATCTGGCCGTACAAATCTTTATGCTCCTGAACCTTCTCCTGGAGAGAAGAGGGACAAAAAGTGTGTTGGCTGGGTGGGTCGTGTCCTTGATTATCCTGGCAGCACTGCTCCAACAACGTGCGGTGTAAAGTCAGATTCAGATTCAGAGTCAGGTTCAGTTTATTGTCATTTATAAACCAAAAATACAATGCAGTTAAAAATGAGTCAACGTTCCCGGAATGATATCACGAAAAAGCACAAAACAGACCACACAAGAAAAACCACATAACGCTTGGTAATCCCAAATCTAGAGTCTAGAGAGGCTGCTGCGTATCGATACCGCGCTACCGTCTTAGCACGTTCCCCGGAAAGGAACTACAAACCCATCAAGTCCAAGGATGAAAGATTTGTTTGTGTGATGTGCTGGGCTATATTCATAATCTCTGCAGCTTCTTCCGGTCTTGGACAGGACAACTTCCATACCAGGTTGTGATGCACCCTAGAGGAATGCTTTCTTCAGTGCACCTATAAAAATTAGTGAGGGTTTTAGGAGACAGGCCAAATTTCTTCAGCTTTCCCAGGAAGTAAAGCCGCTGGTGGGCCTTCTTGGTAGTGGACTCTGCTTGGTTAGACCAAGTCAGGTCGTTTGTGATATTCACCCTGAGGAGCTTAAAGATTTTGACCTGTTCCACCTGCGGACCACCGATGTAGATGGGGTCTTACAGTCCGCTACTCCTTCTGAAGTCAACAACCAATTCCTTTGTCTTGCTGACGTTGAGAGATAGGTTATTGTCTTCGCACCATGCCACCAGGTTCTTAACTTCCTCTCTGTACTGAGACTCATCATTACCCAAGATACAGCCTACAATTGTGGTGTCATTAGCAAACTTAAATATTGAGTTCAATGGAAACTTGGCTACACAATCATGGGTGTACAGTGAGTACAGCAGGGGGCTGAGTACACAGCCTTGTGGGGCACCGGTGCTCAGAGTGATTGTAGAGGAGAGCTTGTCCCCTATCTTTACAGCCTGGGTCATGTCTGTGAGGAAGTTGAAGATCCAGCTGCAGATCTGAATGCTAAGACCCAGGTTCCAGAGCTTAGGGATCAGTTTATTTGGAATGATGGTTTTAAAGGCAGAGCTGTGGTCAATGAAAAGGAGCCTTATATATGCATCTTTATTCTCCAGGTGTTCTAAGGAGGAATGTAGTGCCAGAGAGATGGCATCTGCTGTTGACCTGTTGCTCCGGTAGGCAAATTGCAAAGCGTTGAGGTTGACCTGTAGGTTATGGTTGATGTGTGCCACAACCAATCGCTTGAAGCACGTCATAGCAATTGATGTTAGAGCCACATGTCGGTAGTCATTCAGGCATGCCACCTTGCTTTTCTTCGGCACTGGGATTATCAGTGCCTTCTTAAAACACGAGGGGATCTTAGGCTGAAGCAGGGAGCAGTTGAAGATGTCAGCAAACACTCCAGCTAGCACACTTGCACAGGCCCGGAGAACTCATCCCGGGACGCCATCTGGGCCCATCGCCTTCCTTGGATTTATCCTTGAATTTGTACCAAAGACCTCATCTGAGTCAACAGAGTGGACATTCCATAAGCTCCACTCAACCTCTTCCCATCAGAAATCCTCTAATCCCATCACACACTCAACATTTTAGGACAGTTCTTTCTCCTCCACCATCAGATTTTTAAATGGACAATGATCCAACCCATGAACACTATTTCATTATTTTTGCTCTCTTTTGTACTACCTATTTAATTTAGATTTATATATTTGTATGTACTGCTGCTACAAAAAATTAATGATATATGTGAATGATGATAAACCTGATTCTGATATGAGTCTCTATTGTGGAGTGAGAGTGGGAAGTGGCCAGGGAGAGGAGAATCATGGTTGGAAAAAGGAGAAGTGAGGGGAGAGCACCAAAGAGACATCTTTTAATGATCAATAAACCAGTTGTTTGGAATCAACTTAACTTGCCTGGTGTCTTAGAGCTGGGTATTTCTGTACCCGTACCACCCACTACCCTTCTGCACACAACTGCTGTAATGCACGGTTATTTGAGTTACTGTCACTTTCCAGTCAACTTGAACCAGTTTGGCCATTCTCTGCTGACCTCTTTCATTAACAAGGCATTTTCACCCACAGAACTACTGCACACTGGGCTTTTTTTTGTATTTCTAAACAGTTTCTGTAAACTCTAGATATTGTTGTGCCTAAAGACTTTAGATCAGCAGTTTATTGAGGCACTTAAACTACCCCATCTGGCATCAGCAATCATTCCACAGTCAAAGCCACTTGGATCACGTTACTTCTCCATTCTGTTATTTGGTCTGAACAACAACTGAACCTCTTGACCATGTCTGCATGTGTTTACGCATTAAATTGCTGCCACATGATTGGCTAATTAGATATTTTCATTAACAAACAGGTGTAGCTAATAAAGTGGGCACTGAGTATATTTTGATGGCTCTCAATTTTACCTTCAGTCACTTTTCCAAAAGGAATCCTCTTCTCCACATTTGGTCTTCAGTAAGATTCCAAAAGATTAAAAAAAACAAAACTGACAAATTGATGCAAAGTAACTGCTTAGAACAGTACTACAAATTGTTAACTTTCCTTCCACTTCAGATGGTGGCTGTGACCTACTGAGAAAACTTTTCATTCCCTCCAGCATGATTTCCTTTCCCTTTCTTGATTGGCATCCAGCAGTTTATCCAGTTCAGTAATAAGCAGATGAAATATCATACTGGAGCATACTTACAGAAGAGTTAATGGCTTAGCGGGCACTATAATCGATAATCAATTTGTGATCTAATTTGTTATAAAGCAAAATTCCAAGTCTTCACCTGATAAAATTGAATTTTATTTTTTGATAAGTTTCCAAGTCACTAATAAATGTCAACCGTGCAAAATTTTTATTTCCATTCATTTTTGTATGTATAAAGTCACATGTGCCCATTAAAAATGTGTCTATGGATCGATTACTGACTAATCCTATTTATTTACTGCTGTCACAAAACGACAGACTTCACATCATATAAAAATTGACTATAAACCTGATTCAGATTCTGATTGTGGAATACATTGGTCAGCTGCGTGACTTGTAGTAGGTAGACAATTATAATGTGTTCTTGCATGTAGAAAGAATGTTCTAAGCTGACCCCCAAATTGACCTTTTAATAAATGAAAATATCCAATTTTGCAAAACATAAAAAGAAACCGTTTAAAAGTTGATTTGTCTAACTTCTGCTTACTTCTACCCCTTCCTCATTTTCCATTACCCATTCTGGCTCCCCTCTTACATATTCTCCTTTCCTCACTTGCTCATCATCTCCTTTTAGTGTTCTTCATCCTTGCTTTACTTCTATGGTCCACTCTCCTCTCCAATCAGACTCCTTCTTCCTCAGCCCCTTTACCTCATCTATCTGTCACCTCTCACCATCCTACTTCTTGCCCCTCTGCCATTTACCCACCTTCCCCCTTGCCTGGTTTCTCATATCATCAGCCAGTTTTTACTCCTTCTCTCCTTGCCTTCTTATTCTGGCTTCCTTCTCCTTTCCATTCCAGTCCTGATAAGGGTCTTGACCCAAAACATTGGCTGTTTATTCCCCTCCATAGATACTGTCTGAGTTCTTGAATTCCTTCAGCATTTTGTGCGTGTTGCTGTGGATTTCCAGCATCTGCAGAATCTCTTGTGTTTAACAAATTAAAATGTTTGAACTTAATTTAGCATAAGTTGTCCTCACTGAAGTATGTCATGATGAATTTGAAGAGATTTGGTATGCCACCAAAATCTCTAGCAAACTTCTACAGGTTTACTATGGAGAACATTTTGTCTGGAATGCAAACTCCAATTCACAAGTTTGAAGAGTATTGTAGAATCATCTGACTCCACATGGGAACCATCGAGAATATCTTCAGTAGGTGGAGCCTCAAGAAGGTGGCATCCACATTAAGGACCCTCACTATCTAGGAATTACTATCATCAGTTTGGAGGTACAGGTGCTTAAGGATGCCCACTCAGTGTCTTAGGAACAGCTTCTTTCCGCCACTATCAGATTACTGACTCATCCATGAACCCATGAACATAGCCTCACTATTTTGCCCTTTGTTTGCACTCACCATCATCATCATTATTATTATGTGCCATGTCATATGATGTAGGGGATTATAGTCAGTGACTATAATTACTCTTGGCACAAAACGAGAGAGAGAGAGAGAGAGAGAGAGAGAGAGAGAGAGAGAGAGAGGTGCATTTACTGACTGCTCTCTGTCAAACTCATTAATCTATAATCAGTGAGCTAAGAAGTTGTCACCAGGATTGAATGATGAACTCTTATGCATTTTTTCTTAGGAATACATGAAGGTGAAGGTGCATACCATGGAATGAATGATTGAAACAATGTATTTTTGGAAGTTCAACTAGCTCAGAGGACAGGGCCATGGGGAGTATTAGAGAAATTGGGTTACAATCAGCTTCTTGAAAATGATGACACAGGCTGACAGAGTGGTGAAAATGACATATTGGTATATACAGTGTGGAACAGGCCCTTCTGCTCCCACAAGCTGCACCACCCTTCATCCCACTTAATGAACATCAGTCTATTCGCAGGGAATTTAACCTAACATCTTTGGACTGTGGGTGGAAACTGGAGCAGCTGGAGGCTCATCAAGACTGCTCTGCCATTCAATCATGCCTGATCCTTTATTTCACCTCCTCAAGCCCAGTTCCCATCCTTCTCCCCGTAGCCATTGCTGCTATGTCCAATCAAGAACCTATTAATTATCTTAAGTACACCCAGTGACCCGGCCTCCACAGCAGCATGTGGCAACAAATTCCACAAGTTCACCATCTGTTGGCTAAAGAAATTACTGCATCTCTGTTTTGAAAGGGCGCCTCTCTATCCTGAGGCTGTACCTTCTTGTCCTAGACTCTCTCACCATGAGAAACATCCTTTCCACATCTAGTCTGTCTAGGCCTTTCAACATTCAAATGGTTTCAATGACATCTCCCCTCATTCTTCATGAATTCCAGTGAGTACAGATCCAGAGCCATCAAACATTCCTCATATGATAACCCTCTCATTCCTGGAATCATCCTTGTGAACCTCCTCCTGACCTTTTGCAATGCCAGCACATCTTTTCTTATGGTAATTACCCCTCTCCTCTTCTTCAGCATTATCCATTTCTGTTTCCCTCTCACATCTTCTTTCCTTGCCTGCTTATCATCTCCCTCTGGTGCTCCTCCCCCTTCCTTTTCTTCCATGGCCTGCTGTCCTCTCCTATCAGATTCCCACTTCTCCAGTCCTTTATCTCTTTCACCAATCAACTTCCCAGCTCTTTACTTCATCTCTTCCCCTCTCCCAGTTTCACCTATCACCTTCCAACTCGTATTTCTCCCTCACCTTCTCCCTACCTTCTTACACCAACTCCCTCGCCCTTCTTTTTTCAGTCCAGATGAAGAGTATCAGCCCAAAATGTTGACTGTTTCCTTTTTTCCATAGTTGTTGCCTGGCCTGCTGAGATCCTCCAACATTTTGTGTGTGTTGTATATGGAGCAGAAGGAGGTGGTAGAGCCAGGTACAATTACAACATTTAAAAGTCATTTGGACGGGCATATGGTAGAACTGGTTAAGAGGGATTTGGGCCAAAGGCAGGCAACTGGGATTAATGAAAGTAGGCATCTTGGTTGGCAAGGATAAGTTTTACTGAAGGGCCGGTTTCCTTCCTGTACACCTCCATGAATCTATGACAGGAGTAAAATATAGCAAAAACTGACAATTTCTGGATCATTAAAAATGTAGATAAAAAAGTAATCCATTATATAAACAATGGTAAAACAACTTCACATAGTTACCAATCACGTACTTGATCTCTTCACTTTAATAGAATGTTTTCCTCTTGACCTTTAGAAGAACTCATCAATTAATGATTCCAATTTTCATTCAAATTTCACCGAGTGAGAATAATTTAGAGCCCTATGGTTTCAAAGAAACTGCTTAATGTCCTATTTTTAAAAAAAAATGTACATGGATTGATGGGAGTTGTAATGTGCATTATGCAAATTAGGCTGGAATCGGTCCGATAGCCATAAACACAAAAGATTCTTCAGATGCTGGAAATATTGAAACGACACACAACATGCTGGAAGAACTCAGGTTCAAATTGCACCTCTGGAGGACTATAAATAGTCAATGTTTCAGGCTGAGAAACTTCATTTTTCTCTATAGACTTTTTTTTGAACACCATTATTCCACACACTTGACTCCATCCTTCAGTATGCCATCTGTACATTTTTAGACCACAAGACCTTAAGACATAGGAGCAGAATTAGGTCATTCAGCCCATTGAGTCTGCCCTGCCATTCCATCATGGCTGATCCCAGATCCCACTCAACCCCATACACCTGTCTTCTTGCCATATCCTTTGATGCCCTGACCAATTAGGAAATTATCAACTTATGCCTTAAATATATGCACAGACTTAGACTCCACTGTAGTCTGTGGCAGAGCATTTCACAGATTTACTACACTCTGACTAAAAAAAAACCCTCCTTACTTCTGTTCTAAAGTGTCGACCCTCAATTTTGAGGATGTTCCCTCTAGTTCTGGATACCCCACCAGAGGTCTTCTCTACATCTAGTCCCTTCAACATTTGGTAGGTTTCAATGAGATCCCCCCCCCCCCCAACCCCCCAACTGTATTCTTCTAAATTCCAATGAGTACGGGCCCAAACGCTCTTCATATGTTAACCCCTTAATCTCCAAAACCATCCTTGTGAATCTCCTCTGGACTCTCTCCAATGACAACACACCCTTTCTAAAATATGGGGCCCAAAACTATGGCTTGATTAGTGTCTAAAAAAAGGCTGAGCATTGTCTCCTCCTTTTACCAAAATGCTTTATCCTACATTTCTCAACACTGAATTCCAACTGCCACTTTTTTGCCCATTCTTCCAATTTGTCAAAGTCTTGCTTGCTTCCTCAGCACTACCTACCCCTCCACCTATCTTAATATCATCCTCAAACTTTGCCACAAAGCCATCAATTCCATTATCCAAATCAATGATGATCAATGTGAAAAGCAGCAGTCCGAATTCTGACTCCTGATGAACACTACTAGTCACTGGCAGCCAACCAGAAAAGACCCTGTTTATTCCCACTTGCGCCTCCTGCCTGTCAGCCATTCCTCTATCCGTGCCAGTAATCTCCAAGTACTTCGAAACCTCATTTTAATAATAGAATTCAACATATTCCCAACCACTGAGGTTAGACTAACTGGCCTATAATTCCCTTTCTTTTGCCTTCTTCCCTTCTTAAAGAGTGGAATGGCATTTGCAATTTCCCAGCCCTCTGGGACCATGCCAGAATCAAGTAATTCTTGAAAGATCATGACTAATACATCCATTATCTCTTCAGCAAACTTTTTCAGGACTCTGGGATGTAGTCCGCCTGGCCCAAGTGACCTATGCACATTAAGACTTTTCAGTTTGCTTAGCACTTTTTTCGTTATAATAGCAATGGTGCTCACTCCTGCTCCCTGACATTCATGAACCTCTGGCGCATTGCTAGTGTCTTCCACAGTGAAGACAGATGCAATGTACCCATCAAGTTCATTTGCCATTTCTTTGACTCTATTACTACCTCACCAGCATCATTTTTCAGTGGTTCAATCTCAACTCTCAACTCCTTTTTACTCTTTATATGACTGAAAAAACTTCTGGTAGCCCGCTTTACATTATTGACTAGTCTGCCCTCATATTTCATTTATTTCCTTCTTAAAGCTTTTTTAGTTGCCTTTTGTTGGATTTTAAAAGCTTCCCATTCACATTTGCTACTTTATATGCCCTTTCCTTGACTTTTATGCAATCCTTAACTTCTTTTGTCAACCATGGTTGCCTAGCCTTGCCATTTGAGAACTCCTTCTTCTCTAGGACATAACTATCCTGTACCATGTGAACGATTTCCAGAAACTTCAGCCATTTCTGCTCTCCCTTCATCCCTGCCAGTATCCTCCTCCAATTCACCTGGGTAAGCTCCTGTCTCATGCCACTGTAATTCATTTTATTCCATTGTGATACTGATACAACTGATTTATGCTTTTCCTTCTCAAATTGCAGTATGAATTCAATCATCCTATGATCACTGTCTCCTAAGGCTTCCTTTATGTTAAGCTCCCTAATAAGATCTGAGTTATTACACAATTTAAGATAGCCTTTCCCTGAGTGGGTTCAAGCACAAGCTACTGTATAAAGCCATCTCATAGGCATTTAACAAATTCCCTCTCTTATTGTCTGACACCAACCTGATTTTCCCTATCCTCCTGATATTGAAATCCCCCATTAGAGTTAAGTCATTACACTTATTACATGCCTTTTCCAGCTCCCTTTGCAATCTCAATCCCACAGATATCTGCTACTTGGAGGCTAATATATGATTCCCATAATGTTTTACTTACCTTTGCAGTTTCTTAACTCCTCCCTCAAAATTTCATCAGTCTCTGACTCTATGTCACCTCCTTCTAAAGATGTAATTCCATCTCTTACCAACAAGCTACACCACACCCTCTGCCTTCCTGCTTGTCCTTTCAATGCAAATTATATCCTTTGGTGCTAAGCTCCCAACTATAACCTTCTTTCAGCCACGACTCAATGATGCCTACAATGTCATACCAATCAATTTCTAATTGTGTCACAAATTTGTCTACCTTATTCCAAATGCCATGCACATTTAAATACAACACCTTCAGTCCAGCATTCTTTGCTCTTCTGAATTTTGCCTCTGTGGTACAATTTAACTCTTTGCTCTGTCTGCATATACACCCAATTGTTGGATTGTCCTTTTTCAGGTTCATGTTACACCCATCATCTTCTTGTAAACTTGCTGGCTCATCCTCAGCTCTATCATACTGGTTCCTATCCACCTGCTGTATTAGTTTACACCACTTCCAACAGCTCTGGTAAACTTACCTGCAAAAATATTGGTCCCCCTTGGATTCAAGTGCAACCTGTCCCTTTTGTACAGGGCTCACCTGCCTCAGAAGAGGTCCCAATGATCTGGAAATCTGGATCCCTGCCCCAGCTCCAATTCTTCAGCCACACATTTATTTGCCTCCTCATTCTATTCCTATCCTCAATGTCATCTGGCATTGGCAGTTTTCCTGAGATTACTACCCGAGGTCCTGATCCTTTCTTCCTAAATCCCTAAATTCTGTTTTCAGAGCCTCCTTCACTTGTTGTTGGTTCCACATCTTCTGGCTGATCATACTCCCTTTTCAAGATATTGTGGACATGTCCAGAAACAACTCGAACCCTTGCACTTGGGAGACGAGCTACCATCCATGTTTCCTTTTTGTGTCCACAGAATCACCTGTCTGTTCCCCTGACTACAAAGTCCCTTGTTACTGCTGTAATCCTCCTCAGTTCCCCATGCTTCTGAGTTGCTGGGCCAGACTCAGGGACAGAGGCTCAGCCACTGTTGCTTCCCCCAGGTAGGTTATCCACCCCAACAGTACTCAAACAAGAGTACATATTGTTGACGGGATGGCCACTGGGATGCTCTCCACTGTCTGTCATTCCTCCTACCCTCTACTGACGGTTCACCCATTTATCTGTCTCCTGTAGCTTGAGGTTACTACCTCCCTGTAGTTCCTGTTTATCACTGCTTAACTTCCCTAACAAACCGAAGATAATTGATTTACTCAAGTCAATAACTTGGTGAGGTCTCTGTTGTTAGGGTTGACCATGGATGTTGTGTCCTAGCTGTCTAGATATGCAGGATAAGGCAGAATGATATAGAGAGCAAGCTCCCCCACTCCATGCAACTGTTGAACACGAAAGAACGGCAAAATCTGATACAGGTCCATACCTTAACCTGCTAAAAACCCATAGTTAGCACAGGTTGCCTAACTTTCTCATTATTTACCCTTCTGCTTACCCCTTCCAAACTTTTACTTTAAATAAACCCAATGACATGGCTTCTTCAATGAATTCCACAGATTCACCACCCTCTGGCTAAAGGAGCGCCTCCTCATCTTTGCTTTAAAGGGACATCCTTCTATTCTGAGGCTGCACCTTCTGGTCCTGGACTCTCTCACTGTCGGAAACATACTACAATATTTAGGCCTTTCAACATTTGATAGGTTTCAATGAGATCCCCCCACATCTTATTCTTCTAAACCCCAGCAAGTACAGGCCAAAGCCATATAGAACTCCTCATTCATTAACCCTTTCATTTCCAGGATCAGTCACGTACACCTCCTCTGAACCCTCTCATTGCTAGCAGTTATTTTAAGCCTATCAGAATCAGAATATCACCAGCATAGGTCATGAAATTTGTAGTTATGTGACAGCAATGCAATTCCACACATAATAATACAAAAATGTAAATTAAAGTAGGTATATATACTTGGACCTGGACTTCCAGTCAACATGGTCCAAGTGAATGATTTCTCAGGCAACATCTTCCAAATAGCAAATTTCTCCAACTATTTCACTTTTTCTATGCCTTCTGTTTGTTCTTTTTGTCTTGTTTGTGTTATGGACAATATTGGAGACAGTGACATACAGTTTGGAACTCAGTTGAAGGATCCAGCGCTTGGCAATGTCCGGAGAGCTGCTTTGTGGAGATGAGAGACGGGGGCCGAATAGGACCTGGAACATGAGCTGACTCACGGAGAAAACCAAACATGGGACGCGGGGTCATGAATGACTGCATCTCAAAGTGGCGAGGAAGTTTGAAGAACTGAGGTGAATGCGGAGGGGGTGAGTGCTGGCTCCCAATGGAGCCGGATTGGTGTGTTCAGCCCCAGATCAGTGGCACTTGATCAGTAGCAGTCACTCTTATGGAAGGAATGAGTTTGTGCGGCTGCTCTCCTTGTATGCAGATGAAAAAATGTTTCCCATGCTCTGAGATTTCTGTGATTATTGGACTGGTTTTTGTCAGTTTTTCAGTGTTTTCTTTCTTGTGGCCAGTTGGTGAGTGTGTAATGTGTTCATTTTTTTTGTATGTAAAAGGGGGAGTTGGTGCTACTGTCGCTGTTCTTTTCTGTTATTGTCATAGTTCTTTCCTGCAAGTGAGGGGGTCAAGATTGCTAATGTCTTTGTTTTTTGCTGCGGGACGGGAGGATTTGGGGTCTACAAGTTTTGTTTATTTTTTTCATGCTGTAGGGAGGGTGGCAGTTCATGTCTTTTACTTCATCAAATCCCATGGTCTTTCAGTATTTAATGGCTATCTAGAGTAGACAAATAGCAGAGTTGTATTGTACGTGAATATTCTGACAATAAAATGCACCTTTGAACCATATATATATATATATAAATTAAATAATTAGTGCAAAAAGAGAAAAATGTAGTGAGGTCATATTCATGGAGTTCAGTGACCATTCAGAAATCTGATGACGGAGGGGAAGAAACTATTGAGTGTGTGCCTACAGATTTCTGGACCTCTTCCCTGATGGTAGCAAAGGAAAGAGGGCTTGTTCTTGGCGATAAGGGCTCTTAATGATGGATGCTGTCTTTTTGAGGCATCTCTCCTTGAAGGTGTCCTGGATGCTGGGGAAGCTAGTGCCCATGATGGAGCTGACTGAGTTTACAACTTTCTACAGCTTATTTTAATCCTGTGCAGTGCCACCCTACCACTCCCACCTCAATACCCACAAGGTAATGCAGCCAGTTAGAATATATCTGTAGAAATCTGTATCTTTGGTGATCATGCATGTGTAACTGTTTAGAAAAGGAATAATTCCAATCCAGTATCTAGACCAATAAATATTGTTTCATTATATCTCATTTCTTTTGACAGTTTAGAATATGCTTCCATTGTCATTTAAACTGTAGGTACAGAACTGCAGACTTAATAGAAGATGGAGGAGACCTTTCAGTCTGTTGAACTTATGCTATGTTCCAGTGGAGTGACAACATCACCCCCATTCCAATCACCTTTCCACATTTTTCTACCAATTGTTCTCTTACATTGCCATCCATCATTCTTCTAAATGCACTGATTTCCACCAAACTTCAAGCCGGTGAACTACACATTGTTATTTTATATCTTACAATTTGTACCAGTCATTTCTTTTGAGATAATTATACATACAGGTCTTTTGGAACCATACAAAAGTAAAGTCTATAGTACTGTGCAAAAGTCTTAGGTGCATATACAGCATACAGCAAGGGTACCCAAGACTTTTGCATAACACTGTATATTACATCTTTCTAGTTACTAAATTTCTTCTAATACAAAGCTAAGAACTCTTAATTTCTGTTTCCAAATCACCTTCATATTTTAACCAACATACACATACAATACTGTGGAAACGTCCTAGAAGAACTAGCTATATATATACCTAATACTTTTGCACAGTACGGTAAGTGTCTCTGGTCACCTGCCTTTAAGAAGGTGCTGGTGATTCCTTTTCTTGAATCTCTGCTGAAGTCCTCCTGAAACTGTATAAGATCATCATGGGCATATACAGTATGAATACACACCATCTTTTGCCCAGTGCTGGGGAACCAGGAACCAGAGGTCATAGATTTAAGGTTGGGGATAGAGATCTAATAGGAATCTACTAGGAAATGTTGCCAGTCAAAAGGTGATGGGTATATGAAATGAGCTGCTAGAGAAAGTGGCTGAGGCAGGTACATTGAAAACATTTAAAAGTCACTTGGACAGGCAAATGGATAGACATGGAGACTACCCAGATAGAATATGAAATGCTGTTCCTCCAAACAGAGATTGACCTGGACTTGTTCAGCTCCTCCAGCGTTTTGTGTGTGCTGCTCAAGATTTCCACCATCTGCAGAATCTCTTGTACTCAGGGCTGCTATGGGGTTAAGTTAGAGAACCAATTGGTTGATAGATCAGCAGCTGACAATACTGTGCGGTGAGGCTGAATTTGGAGTATTGTGAGCAGTTTTGGTCACCTAATTACAGGAAAGATATTAATAAGGTTGAAGTGTGCAGAGAAGGTTTACAAGGATGTTACCGGGACTTGAGTAATTGAGTTACAGAGAAAGGTTGAATAGGTTAGGACTTTACTCCCTGGAGCGTAGAAGAATGAGGGTAGATTTGATAGAAGTACATAAAATTATGATGGGTATAGATAGAATGGATACAAGCAGGCTTTTTCCACTGAGGCTAGGGGAGAAACAAAACAGAGGACATTGGTTAAGGGTGAAGGGGGAAAGTTTAAAGGGAACATTAGGGGGTCTTCTTCACACAGAGAGTGTTGGCAGTGTGGAATGAGCTGCCAGATGAAGTAGTAAATGCGGGCTCACTTTTAACATTTAAGAAAAACTTGGACAGGTACATGGATGAGAGGTGTATGGAGGGATATGGTCCAGGTGCAGGTCAGTGGGCCAAATGGCCTGTTTCTGTGCTGTAATGTTCTATGGTTCTATAAATTGACAGGTGAATTTGCGACATTTCAGTGCTGTACTTTAAAATGCATATAACTACCCTGAACTGTGATAAGCATAACCATCGACATTTTCTGGTAAATGATTCAAGATTTCTTTAGTGAAGAAGACTGTGAAGTTTGCTGACTCCCTTGCTTGTTACCAGAGAGCCATCCATAAAGTGAATGTCCAGGGTTGGGAATCATGAACCAGAGGCCATAGATTTAATGTTAGAAGATAGAGATTTAATAAAAAAATGAGGGGCAACTTTTTCACCCAGAGGTTAGTCAGTGCAATGCTCTGCAAAAGTATTTGGCACATATTTATAGCTAGGATGCCTGAGACTTTTGCACAGTACTATACATGAAATGAGATGCCAAAGGAAAGGTAGAGAAAGGTACATTAGCAACATTAAGAATATTTGCATAATACTACATCTAACAATTGATAAAACTGGAGGAAAGCTGTTCAAGAGGGAGCCATGCTACATCAAAGTGACCTTTGCTATGCTGTGTCAGACAAGTGGCAGCTGCAAAAGGAGAGATTCAACAACCAGAAGACCCAACCACTAACCACAGCCACCATTTACTCTTGTCTACACTGCATCAGAAAATGTGGATCCCCGATCAGCCTGTAAGTCCAACAATAGACAACCCCTGAGGAACACATTGAGATATATGCTAAATACAGGCAAGTGAGATTAATTTAGATAGAAATCTTGACCAGCGTAGACCAATTCTGTTAAATAACCCATTTCTGTCCTGTAGGACTCTATGGCTTTGGGACTCTGTAAAGGTACTCATTCAGTTATGTCCCTATCGGGAATATTAGGATTTATCACCATCAGCAAGTGGAGCTATTATTAGAATTTTCCAGAACTAAATGAAACAGTTGGTTCAAATCTAGAGTGTCACACCATTCTACAAAACCACATTATTCTTCATAAATAATTCATTGAACGTTTAACTGTGCAAACCAGTTCTGATAAACAAGCTATCTCAAGCTGAGAGACAGAGCAAAAATGAAAAGGGGTTTGATTAAGGCAAGTGTTTCTATTCTCTGACCATAAGCACTCATTTATTCTTGTCCTTGGGAGAATGTTGAAGCCAGGCTTCAGTTCTCTTGCTCTTTGTTTCTCATTTGCAGTGTCTCTTTTAACTTAGCAAAGGTACTGAAATTTGGAGCCAGGCAGTGTGGTTTGTAAAAGCACTGATTTTAGACTTTTTTGGCACTGTATAATTTCAGTAAAAAACCACAGTCTATATTGGAAGTTTCTCATTAACACTGAAAAAGATATTAATAAGGAAGAGCAATTTATTAACACAAAATGCATAGAGAATGGTTACAAGAAGGAGTAAGAAAGACAGATTTGTATCAAAATTCTGTCTTTAGTACTCTCTGAATATCTCAAGGCATTTAATCATTATGTGCAGTGCTATAGCGCAGTAATTTTACAGTGCTAGTAATCGCTAATCAGGGTTTGATTCCCACTGTTGTCTGTAAGGAGTTTGTACATTCTCCCCATGACTGTGTAGCTTTCCCTTGTGTGCTCCGGTTTCCTTGCATATTCCAAAGATGTACGGTTAAGGTTAGGGAGCGGGTTCACCAAAACGATTGAAAGTCTTTTCCTATTAGGAGCATTTGATGGCACTGAGCCTCTACTCACTGGAATTCAGAAAAATGGGGGGTGACCTCATTGAAATTTATTGAATCTTGAGAGATCTTGATAAAGATGGTGCTAAGCAACGACTCCTTTGATTGCATCTTCAGAAACAGCTCTATTTCCATCTTAACTATCTTTAATTTTCTCTTTCAGGGTTCTTTTGGAGGCCCTGATGTTAAATGCTGACATTGGTTCTTTGTGGGAATGGGACCTGTTCTTGGGGTTTCAGGACTGGACGTTATACGGCATGTCAAGGGTTCGGCCTGAGAGTCTGGCTCATATTTGGAAGCCTAAGATCTTGGGGCTCAGGAGACGGGTGAATCGAGGGTCAGTGTCATGGCAGGAGCCCCGTGTGTTGTCGGGGGAGTTGAAAAATCTTCAGCTGTGTGCCCGAAGACCCAAGATCTTTGTGATCTTCAGACACAGAGCTCGAAAAAAAAAACCCAACAGTATAACGGACTTTTAACTTCATAAACCAGCAAGCTGTTTGTTATTTCTCCCCACTCGCTGGGAAAATGGAGACACCTCCTTCTTCCTTATAAGGGAGAGAGAGACAACCAGTGGCATCTCGAATGCTGGTGTAAAAAGCAAAGTCTTCGAAGTAACTGCAAATCTGTGTTTTTGCTATTGCTTTGCTTGAGTGCGATGCTTGCTTGTTTGGCGATGGGGGAGGGTGGATTGTTGCTTGCTGCCGCTTACACGCGGGAGGGGGGAGCTGGGGGTACTTTGGGGTTCTCATGTTTAATTATCGTTCATTCTTTGGGGCACTTCTCTGTTTTAATGGATGTTTGCAAAGTAAAAGCATTTCAGGATGTATATCTTGTACATTTCTCTGACATTATATTGGACCTTTGAGAGGATATAGAAAGGATGTTTTTTAGGAAGGGAGAGTCCAAGACCAAAGGACACAGCCTCAAATTAAAGGGGCATTCCTTTCAAATGGAGATGAGGAGGAATTTCTTTAACCAGAGAATGATGAATCTGTGAAATTTGTTGCCCCATGCGGCTGTGGAAGCCAAGTTATTGAGTATATTTAAGGCAGAAACAGGGCATGAAGGGATATGGGGAAAAGGCAGGAGATTGGGGCTAAGAGGGAAAATGGATCAGCCACATTGAAATGGTGGAGCAGACTTGAAGGGTCAAATATCCTAATTCTGCTCCTATATCTCATGGTCCTTGGGTCTTAGGAAGTTGTGGTCTTGCTATGTTGGTGCCAGAAACCTGGCAATACTTGCAGGCTGCCCCCAGCAAAGTCACACTGATTTGATTTGACACAAATGACATATTCCACTGTATCTTTCGATGCTTTGATGTATGTATGACAAATGAAGCTTATCTTTAATCTTAAATCTTTAACCAAATACATTCTTCTTTGAAGTGTGGTCGCTGTTGCAATCAAGGAAACACAGCAACTTCCACATAGCAAACTCCAAACAACAACTTTATAATGATCATATATTGATATTAGAAATTTATTCTCTGTTACCATATTGAACACACAATAAAGTTCAAAGTGAACCTTATTACCAAAGTACATATATGTCACCATATACAACACTGAGAATCATTTTCTTGTGGGCATACTCAATGAATGAATAGAAAGATCAACTAGAGTGCAGAAGAAAACAAACTGTGTAAATGTAAATATAAATAAATAGCAATAAATAATGAGAACATGAGATAAAGAGTCTTTGAAAGTGAGTCCATAGATTTCAATGATGGGACAAGAGATGATTAGTATAGCAACATATCTGCATTGAATTCTACATCTGAAATCATGTTCTGTCAAAGTACATTTCAAAGTAGAGTCCAATTTGCAAACATTATTACATTACAGTGTCAGCACACAACTACATTTGCTTTGAGGCTGTGAACACTTGCCCATGAGTCCCAGCATTAAAATCCAATCTTTGCTTCTTGCTCTTCTATCAGTTGTTGAAAGGCATTGGGAACAGAAGGCTGGCATTAACATAATTCAACAGTGGATTTATAGTGTAAAAACTTTGTAAGTTGATGGCATATCCCCTCGACATATTGCAATTTCAAACAAGAAACAAGATCTGTGCAGAAATCAAAATGTTTAGTACATTTTAACATTGTTTTTTTAATTCCCAGACATATGTTTAATTATTCATACCAAGTTTGAGTTGACTACTGCATCTTGGTTTCCCAGAGAATATCTCTTTCATGAATTTCTCTTATCATTACCTTTTTTATTTGGTCTCCTGCATGTCAGCTTACTTACAGGTCCACAGGCACTTTGAACCTCCAGAATCCAACTGAAGTACTTATTAAACACCAAACTTATTATTAATCACTTTTCTCTTTCTAATACATTTAACGTAGTAAACTAAAAACACATGAACTGATTTGTGGAACACCCACAAGATGCTGGAGGATCTCAGTAGGCCAGGCAGCATCTAGGAAAAAGAGTAAACAGTTGATTGATGATGGGTCTCTGTCTGAAATATCGACTGTAATCTTTTCCATAGATGCTGCCTGGCCTGCTGAGTTCCCCCAGTACTTTTTGTGTGTTGCTAGGGGTTTTCAACATCTGCAGATGTTCTCTTGTTTGTGATTAGCTAACTCACAGAACATTTTGAATAGAATTTGATGCAACTACGGATAATTTAGTATTGAGATGGTGAACGGAAGTTTAATCAATGAAGTACAGTACTGTGCAAAAATCTTAGGCGTATATGTATAGGGCCAGGGTGCCTAAGCCATTCTGTGTTTGTCAACGTGGAGTGGAGAGCAATTTATTAAATCTGGTAGGAACAAACATTGGGAATGCCAAGGAAAGAGTGGTAGAGAAGGAATGCCAGGGGCAAAGGAGTGAAGACATACTCAGCCCTGAGAGCCCAAGCAAAGTCATTTGATTCCAAACTATTTGTTTATTGATCATTACAGACTGTTTCTCCGGTGTTCCCTGCTCTCTCCCTTTTCCTTGCCCCCTTTCCCACCATGAATCCTCTCTCCCTCCCCTCTTCCCACTCTCAGTCCACAATAGAGACAAATGTCAGAATAAGGTTTATATTCACTCACATGTCATGAAATCTGTTTTTAATTTTTTTTGTGGCAACAGTATGGTGCAGAAGTCTAAGGCACCCTAGCTATATGTATGTGCCTTAGACTTTTGCACAATATTGTAGGCTTTAAAGAGCATATCAGTAAATGACAGGTAGAAAGACAAAGGAGATTTTGGGATGAAATTCCAGAATTTTCAATCTTTCCTGAGCACTGAAGATGGAGTGAATGAAAGCAGGAACGCATCAGAAACCACGGCTCGATGAGATGATGTAGCAGTTGTTGCTGTTGTCTCACAGTTCAGGACCTAGGTGCTATCTGTATGGAGCTGCAAACTCTCTTCTGGCTTGTGTGGTGTTTAAAACAGTCATAGGGAAATACATCACAGAAACAGGCCCTTCAGCCCATTTAGTCCATGCCAAACCATGCCTACTCCCATCAACCTGTACTGGGAACATAGCCCTTGATATCCATGTACCTATCCCCAAACTTCTCTTAAACACTGGAATTGGGCTCTCATGCACAACTTGTGCTGCCAGCTCATTCCACGCTCTCATGACCCTCTGAGTGAAGAAGACTGATGAAGTGTCTTGGGCCGAACTGTCGACTGTTTATTAATTTCTATAGATGCCGTCTGACCTGCTGACTTCCTCCAGCATTTTGTGTGATTTCCAGCATCTGCAGATTTTCTTGTGTTTGTGACTCAATGCTTTAGGAACGGCTTCTTCCCCTCTTGCCATCAGATTTTAAAATGGTCCATGAACACTACCTTATAATTTTGCTCTCATTTTGCACAACTTATCTATTTTATACATATACTGTACTGTGCAAAACTCTTTGGCACAAATGTATAGCTAGGGTGGTTATGACTTTTGCACAGTACTGTAGTGATTTTATGTTTACCACTTTACCGATGCTGCAAAAAATCAAATTTCATGACATGTGAGTGATGATAAACACAATTTTGATATGGGTCTCTATTGTAGATTGAGAGTGGGAAGGGGGCAGGGAGAGGAAATCGTAGTTGAGAAAAGAGGAAGGGAGAGGGGAGGGAGCAGGAGATACCAGAGAGACATTCTGTAATGATCAATAAACCAACTGTTTGGAATCAAGTGATCTTGCCTGATGTCTCAGGGCTGAGTACGCCTGTGCCCACCCCACCCCTTACCCCAGCACTTGTTCCCTCTACACTCCATCCTCACCATTCCCAACATCCTTTGCTCCTGCCAGATTGACAAACCAGCTCTCTGCTCCACGTTGCCAAATATACTTTGTAAAAGTCTTAAGCACCCTTACCATATGTATATGTGCCCAAGACTCTTGCACAGTACTGTATTTTTTATTGTATCTTATAATATATTTGTAAAAATGTACTGCATTGTACTGCTACCATAAGACAACAAATTTCATGACATATGTCAGTGAGAATAAACCTGATTCTGATTCTAAGAACCACATCATGGTTGATCATTGCCTCTCAGTTAATTTTCTCACTTACCTTCTTTCCCGGGGTTTAAACTAAGATCTTCTTGCTCCCTTTTTCTTCTCAAGTGAGCATACATTTTGGGGTGTTTTGCCCCAATTCAATTCTGTTTCCATTTATTTGTCAGCTTATAGCACTCTCTACCAGGGATTGTTGGATCAGATGTAGTTCATCAACCCCAACATTTATATTTTTTTCCCTCTGTCCTCTTTGCATGCTGCCGTCAATAGTAATACCCAAGGTATTTCTTGGCTCGGATTAGTTCACAGCATGGACTGACGGTTTGAGACCAAAGGTTTCATCTCTGCAGTTTATGAACAGAAAAGCAGTTACCTCAGGCAAGAACACCCAGACTCTTGCTCGATGGTGTGTATTGCTGTGAGCAAACCGACTGCTTTGAGCACATCAAAAAGCAAATCTTCAGCTATGAAGATGTTATCATCTGGACTGTCTCAAGGGCAATTAAGCAGAGGTATAATATAGCAAGCTTTACTATCAATATCCACAACTCATGGTAGAATATTAACATATAAAGTGTATTGGAACATACTGAGAGTGTGAAAAACTACCATATAAATGCAATTTCTCTCTCGTATTGCTCATAATCCTTCTCAATGGCTTGCTCCTCACCATCTTCCAAAGCCCTATGCCGATCTACTGAACATATCTGTTATTTTTCTAGACTCATGCATGTTCATTATTTCCACTGCCCTATCATTCTCACTCTTACCCTTAGTGCTACAATATAACTTCTACACTCAGTGCCCACTTCATTAAATACCTCCTGCACCCAATAAAGCAGCCACTTGGTGTATATTCATGGTCTTCTGCTGCTGTAGCCCATTCACTTCAAGGCTGGACGAGTTGTGTACTTCAAGACGCTTTTCTGCCCATTGTGTTGTAACATGTGTTATTTGTGTTACTGTCGCCTTCCTGACACCTTGAACTAGTCTGGCCACTAACCTCTAACCTCTCTTATTAACAAGATGTTTTCACCCTCAAAATTGTCACTCACTAGAATTTTTTTTTTTGTTTTTTTGCACCATTCTCTGTAAACTCGAGGGACTGTTGTGCATAAAAATCCCAGGAGATGAGCAATTTCTGAGATACTCAAACCGCTTCATCATTTTACAATCAAATTCACTTGGATCATATATCTTCCCCATTCTGTCATTTGGTCTGACTCACAACTGAGTTGCTGCCACATGATTGGCTGATTATTTGAATTAGAGTATTAATATATTAGCAGTACCTAATAAAGTGGCCACTAAGTGCATAGTTACCTCCCTTTCCTTATCTGCTTTCAGAAGTTAGTTAGAAGTTACAGTTTTCACCAAGGTTTTTGTGTCAAATTTATTGTCATTTGTACAAGCATAGAGAGGTGCAGGTACAATTGAAAGTTTTCTTGCAGCAGCATCATAGACACATAGATTCAGACAACAACCTGCAGACACCAAGACTGGCATAAATTACATATGACAACAAAGGCAGAGAGAGAAAAAAAGCAACACAAGGGATTGGCTTTTGTTATTTGTTCTGAAATGTGGTCTGGTTCAAAAGTTTTGTTTTTTAACACTCTTATGAGAATTCTTGCAAAGTGTTGCCTCACTAGAGGTGTAAGACACCTCCTCCATTACGACCGCCCAGTCCTTCCAGGTGAGACAGTCCTTCATATGTGAATCTATTTATTGTATTCTGCTCCTGATGTAGCCTCCTCTGTATCAGTGAGACCAGCTGTACATTGGGAATCCACCTTGTCAAGCACCTCCATTCCACTGTATCTGTCAGGGTCTTCTGGTAGCCAGCCATTTCAATTCCAACGTGTCTGCCCAAAAACTCCTCCACTGTCAGATCACAGTCAAATGAAAGCAATATTCTCCCTGGGCAGACACCAAAACTGTGGCATGAATGTTGAATTCTCAAACTCCTAATAAGGTATTAATGGGAATCTGTGGTGGATCTTCTTCACTCAGAGAGTGCTGTGAATATGGAATGAGCTGCTTGCAGAAGTCGTAGAGTCAGGTTCAATTGTAATGCCTGAGAGAAGTTTAGATCAGTACATGGATGAGAGAGGTGTGAGTGTCCATGATCAGGATGGAGCTAGATGAGACTCAGCAGAAAACCAGGCTGGTGTGGACTAGATGGGCTGTAGGGCCTATTCCTTTGCTGTAGTGTCCTGTGACTCTATGACTTTATGCTTCCCCTCTGCTGCTTTTTCTTACTTTTTCTTTCTTCTTTCTCCTCCTGATTCAATTGGTCCCCATCTTTCTCCTCACCCACCCTCTCTCTATTCCCCTTCACCTGCCTGCAAATCACATAACCCTGCCACCAATTACCCACCACACCCTCCCTTTACTCCTAGCTCGACTGTCCATCTACAGCCCTCAGTTGTTTCCACCTGTCACCTCCCAGCTTCTGAAATCAGTCCAACCCTCATTTGCCTGTTATTCTCCTCACCTCATCCACTTTCATCTGCTCAACCCTTTTTATACCGGCTATCTCCTGCTGTTTTCCAATCCTGCTGAAGATTCTTGACACCAAATGCCATTTTCCATCTATAGATGCTGTTCAAGGTCCTCCAACACCTTGTGTGCCGTTGCAAACTGCAAATTATTGCATTGTACCTCTGTAAGAAACACTTTCCCTTTCACCAACATTTTTGTATACAAAGTTATGAGGAGTATAGATAGGCCAAATGCAAGCAAACCATTTCCACTGAGGCTAGAATTTGGGCTATGGGTTAAAGGTGATGTTTAAGGAGAACATGAGGGGGAAATTTTTCATTGAGAGGTGGTGAGAGTGTGAACAAGCAGCCAGCAGAAGTGATGGATGCATGTTTAATTTCAACATTTTAAAAAGAAATTTGGATAGATACATGGATGGGAAGGGTATGGAGGGCTATGGAGCAGGTTGATGGCACTAGGTGGATTAGTATTTCGCCATGGTCGAGATGGACTGAAAGGCCTGTTCCTGTGTTGCGGTGGTCTTTGACTGTAATAACAGCAATCTATGAAAGTTCCAGTAGATGGCAGTGTCAGTCAAGGATTGCAGCAAATTCTGAGCAATTACTCAGAAGTGCAGATTTTCACTAAATGCAGAATGGTCATAGCAATCGAAATCCATCCTGACTCTCTGTAACGGCTATACAGTATCCTGTTCTCTCTCCTTAACCCCGAAAATTCCATCCTTTCAAAGATGGTAATTATTTAAGTGGGTCTGAAGTATAAAATACATCCATAGGAAGTAAATTGGTTTTATTATCACTGACATATGTCATGAATTTGTTGTTTCAACACTTAGGCAGTAGATAATACACTCAGTGTCACCTACCTTTCTATTTCGGTCACAATGTTTTGCATGGCTTTTGTAGGTATCTGCCAATTTTAATAGGATTTGCCTTGTATCATTCTTAAAACAAGGATTTATGTTAGCTATTCACATGGTCTTAAAGAAAGGGAGCACTTTTCCAACCTGTAAACAAACACAGTGGAGACAATGTTTTTAATGTGATATTGTAGCGGTGTGCTACACGCAGCGCTAAAATAATGACACGGAGTCGGTAAACTGCAATCAAAGATAATTTTATTCGAACTTCACAGCCTTGCTTTTAAAGCCTCCCTCATCCCGCCCTCCCCGGGCGTGGATGCTCCAAGAGACACGTACTCACAGACCGCCCCCCCCCCCTCCCCCCAGGCTTTTCACTCTTTGTTGCGGACCTGGCCTTTGTGCCCGCACGCTGGCTAATTATGAGCCGGTTCGTGTGTGCTAGGAAGTGGGTCGCCACTATATATTGATATTAACTGAAAATTGAACAAATTTCATAGCACAACACACTGTGAGGATCCAAGATCTTTCAAATGAACACTTTGAAAGATTTGTGAACTGGAAGAACTAAACTGCTTGCTTTCTTCTCTTAACCATTGTGTTCTGGGTCTCCACAAGAATTTCAAATCGACAGGGCAACTGTGATTCCAACCAACTTCAAATGCTCAAAGTGTTTGGAAACCTCAATGTTCAGATCATTGCTGAAGATTATTTTCAGAGCTAGGCCTGTCCAGCCCTACAAGACCCTGCTTTGAATTGCACCCATGTGACCAATTAACCTATTAACTTGCAGATCTTTGCAATGTGGGGACACACAGAGAAAGCCCACATAGTCACGTGGAGCACGTACATACTCCTTACAGACATTAGTGGAATTGAACCTGGGTTGCTGACACTTTGTTGGCGTTATGGGAACCGCTATACTACCGTGCCGCACCTAAGGTTAAATCTAGTCATCAGGTTTCTTTTCAAAATAGTGACCACCACAGAAATTGCATTTAAAAAAATATTTTATTGAGAATATTTTATATTGAGCCAAGCTACCCAGCAATCCTCCAATGTAATCTGACAATATACAATTACCAGTTAAACTTCCAATCGGTAGGTCTTTGGACTGAGAGAGGAAACCGGAGCACCTGGAGGAAACCCACGCAGTCACAGGGAGAACCATCCTATAAAGAAAACTATAGGTTACTTTACTAACATGAGAGAGAGTGAAAACAATTTTGCAAATTTATGGCATGAGGTGAAGATTAAAATAAAGATGCTGTAATAAAGGGTGAAGATTTCTGTCATTCAAATTGCATTATATGATAAGAATCCTGAGTTCAGGGAAACCTTTGGCAAGTTTCAAGATTGGTCCCCTGTACACATGGGAAAGGGGTCCTCTGACCGATGATTGGAAAAAATTATGCTTGAAACAGTCTGGAGATAAAGAAGATCATATATTAAAGTAATATATAAAAGAAAGATCAGCACACATCAGCACGTTGGTCTCCTCTACTGATGATCTACTTTGATTAATTACTGGAATGAGCTATGTTCAGATTCAGTCACAGAGGAGCTGAGGTTACAGTTATATGTTAACAAAAGTATACAGAGATCATGTAATTGTGTGGTATTTAGTAATAATGCATAATCATATAATCTTCAGTAATTGTATCTAATCTTATTCTATTTGCTTTTCTTAAGCCCATCTCTCCTGCTGGTGCATAAGCTTCTGACTGCAGCTTACCAGAGTCCTCTGTCTTGGGCCAGTTGTTCAAGTTGTCCCCAAGTGTAGCTCAGCTTCGAAAATCCTTCCTCTGCTAGGGCTGAGAGCTTTGGGGGTTCTGTTGGTGTTTCTGTAGCTCTGGGTTTTTACAGGATAAGATTACTAGCCCAATGTCAAACACTCCTACTTTCACAACTGTGCTTGGGACTGTCAATGGTGGAATTTATACTATTTGTGGCTTTCATTTAATTTTATTTCTACCTAACATTCACTCAGATTGGAAGAGCACTGGGCTGTGCTGTTCAACTTCTTAACCTAAGTTGGGTTAAGATTGAAGTCACAGACTAGATTTACAAACGTTTGAACATACCCCACTGTATCCGCACCATAGTAGTTTCTAAAGATCATGGATCAGGACAACACATATCATCAATGGAGTGGGTAACTTATGAATTGTTTTCATTGAGTTTCCAAAACTTTGCCAGCAGCAGCCTATATTTCACTGGTCAGCAATGCAGTCAGCAGGACTCGAAGTGAATCATTCTTGTCCGCTACCAATGCATTCATGCATTCCTTATTTCTCCTGCCAAACTTTCCAGCAAATTTAGTACAGACATCTATACTTCAATGTACAGGTGTGTACATTGTAGTAAAATATATTAAAAATAATGTTTAAACTATCTGGATAGATCAGTGGCTAGTGAAGTTTTTTGACACTAGGAAATACAGAAATATGCTTTAATGAGAAGGAGGAAAGGAGGTAGAGTTATATATATATATATAGAAAAAGAAAGAGAAAGAGAGGAAGAGAGAGAGGCTTAGCAAAGAAAAGAGTAAGGCTAGTAGAGCATTGGCTGTAAATGAATCAGTCCTTCATTTAATTTCAGGCAATAATGAATGATTCCTCCATTAAATGACTCCAATATTCAAGTAACTACATAGATTAGCACAAGAGTTAAATTTCTTTCAATAGATCCCAAACCTGAAGTCTGAATATTCCAAGCAAACTGTGTGAAGTTTTGCTTTTACGGCATCTTGTTCCACTTACTCCACCATCAAGATCAGTGGTGGCCCGTGGGATGGATTCACCATCTGGAAAGGTTTTTGGCCAATTTTGTGTTCCTATGTCCAGTGCACTCCAGGAACTTGTCAGTAGCTGTCCAAGCCTCATTTTGCCTTGTAACCAGAAAAAAAATAGTTTTTCTCCTTGTCAGAATTGGATTTGTTTCAAATCCCAATCCCAGAATTGAATAGACAACCTTCCCTTGGAATGGTATTACCAGTCATCTCTGAAGAAAAAAGCTAATTAAAAATATATGTGTAACTTGATTACCAAGGGCTTGTAATTGGAACTGTTGGTAATGGAAAATATAAGGATTAAGCAGCACTTTTATAAATGGAATGGCAAATGCAATGGTAGTACTTGGTACCAAATGCACATTTCTGGAGAATATGGCTTCAATGGATAGTTTTGTTGGCTAGGGTGCATTCAGTAAAAAGTAATAATTTAGTCTATTTACAATGGTTTTAAAGATAATTTGAAAAAAGAAATTGTCAGAAGGATAATCAGGTTTATTATCACTGATGAATATTGTGAAATTAGCTGTTTTGTGGCAGAGGTGCTGTACAATACCTAAAAAATTACCAAGTTGCAGAATAAATAAATGGTACAAAAGAGGAATAGCGGGCTGGTGTTCGTGCACACATGAACTGCTCAGAAATCTGATGGTGGAGCAAAGTAGTAATTCCTAAAACATGGCGAAGGGAGTCTAAGACTAGAGGACACAGCATCAGAATAGGAGCACTTCTATTTAGAATGGAGATAAGGAGGAGTTCCTTTAGCCAGAGAGAGGTAGATCTGTGGAATTTATTACCACAGGTGGCTGTGAAGGCTAAGTCATTGGATATTTTTAAGGCGAGGGTTGATAGATTCTTGATTAGACAGCACATGAAGGGATATGGGAAGAAAGCAGGAGATTGAGGTTGAGGCGGAAATGGATCAGTCATGATGAAATAGCAAAGCAAACTCAATGGGCCAAATGGCCTAATTCTGCTCCTACATCTTACGGTCTTATAGTCTTACCTTGGTTCAAAATAACTTCAATAACCCTACATTCTCATTTTTCTTAATCGTCAATGTAGGAAGCCATGCAGTTTGTCAGTTTATGCCAACTCTGAAGCACACCCTGAGGCGCATTCATTTACTTAACTCACCGCAAGTTGTTCTCTCTCAGATGGCCATCAACCGTCCAGCTGTGGCTTGTTTCAAAGGTGGTACATTCATGTAAGTTTCCACTTTCCAAACAGTTGATGCAAAGGAGACTGAGACTGCAGATGTAGGATGTCTTGAGAAACACGTACATATTGCTGGAGGACCTTAGCAGGTCACGCAGCATCCATGGAGGAAAATAAACATTTCAAGTTTCAAGCTGAGACCCTTTACTTCCTGTCATATTGACAGAGACTGAAAAAGCATCTTGAGTGCAGCTTGAAAATAGTTGCAAGGTAATGAAAAAGAGAAAGCTTTTTTTTCCCCCTTTGCTAAACTGAAGCTTGGGCTGGAAGTTGGAACCAAATTCTCTGAAGTGCTCTCATCTTCAAAGGCTTTTGGCTTTTCCAGATGTCTTTATGTAGAAATAGGGAAACTTATCAATGTTGCTACAAAGAAAGCACAACAGTGGCTACATTTCATCAGGAGTTTGAGGAGATCTGGTACATCACCAAAGAAACTCGCAAATTTCGACAGATGTACCGTGGAGAGCATTCTATCTGGCTCTTTCACCATCTGTTATCAGGTGGGGTAGGGGGAAGGTCATGGCCCACTGCACAGGATCAAAACAAGCTGCAGAGAGTGGTAAATTAGCTCCATCATGGGCACTAGCTGCCTTAGTATCAAGGACATCTTCAAGGAGCGATGCCTCTAAAAGGTGACATTCATCATTAAGGACCCCAATCACCCAATTCATGCCTGGTTCTCATTGCTGCCATCAAGGACAAGGTACAGAGACCTTAAGGCCACACTCAATGATTCACGAGCAGCTTCCTACCCTCCCATCTGATTTCCAAATGGCCATTGAACCCATGGACACTACCTCTCTACTTTTTTATTTCTATTCTTGTACTACTTGTTTAAATATTGTTATGTGTGCTGAACAAACCAGATGGAAATGGGGTGCAGCTACCCTCCCCCCCCATCCCGGGAACTATGCTGCTAATGAGAGAGAGAGAGATGAAGAACAAAGGTAGAGGCATCTGCTACAGATAAGAGAGAGAGAGAGATGGGTAATTTATGTATTATGGCTTCTTCACTGATGAAAAGGTAAACAATCTTTTGCTGCAAGGACACTTCTTTGCTCGTTAACATTCTTGCTGAGACAGCAGGGAGTGGCCTAGTTTGATGGACATGGACATGTTGTGTTGATGGATAGCTGATACCCCGTCAGTTGGGATAAAAGACAGGTCTGGGAAGACACCCTCAGACACACCGGTGGACACTGAAAGAGTGTTGTGCACCCACAGGAAGGTGGGGTCCTGGAGGATCGGTTCAGGAGAATCAGTCCGGAGCACGGTGGATGAAGGCAGACCGGTGGGGACTTGTGTGTGTGTCTGCCCTTGCCTGCGTGACGAGTCCATCACTGAAGGGCAGTCTAGCCTGAAATGGAAGGGTCATAACTGGTGACCCCAACGGGTATAACAGAACAAGAAGACAACGGAAGGTTTGCCTGCTGCAGCTGCTCACCTCCTGCTCTCTCTCTCTCTCTCTCTCTCTCTCTCTCTCTCTCTCTCTCCAACATTGCAACACAACAACAACTACCTCAACACGAACTGAACTGAACTCTATATTCTCTTATGACAATTCATTTACCCCTAGACTTTGATAGAGCTTGGTTTTGATTCTTATTCCTACACTTCTGTTTTTATTATTGCTAACCTGATTTATATGTATATTGACATTTTTGATACTGTATTATTTAGTTTACTAATAAACACCTTTAGTTACAGTATCACCAGACTCCAATGTATCATTCCATTTCTGCTGGTCTGTTAACCCAGTTACGGGGTACGTAACACTATTTAATATATCTATCTTTGCTGTAATTCACATTTTTTTCTATTATTATGTATTGTGTTGTACTGCTGTCTCAAAGACACCAAATTTCACGACGCATGCTGGTGATATTAAACTTGATGCTGATTCTAATGAAGATGCTGTGCTCCATTCAAATTGTTTATCACTCTGACTCTGCAGGTCTTCCACACAAAAAAGGGGCAAGTTCTTATCAGCCAGGCCTATAGTGACTGAAGTATATATATTTTTATCTTAATTCCAACTCATCATATTTGTCACTGTCTAAAGTTTTATATTTACTGCCATTCAGTAGATTGTTTGACTTATTTACTGTGAACTAGAAAATGTCATCATTAACAGCAGTAAAAGTCAAACTGTAAATTGAAATGCAAGAAATTCTACAGAAGCTGGACAGCCTGAAAACCACAACGAAAATGCTGGAGTGACTCAGCAAGTCAGGCAGCATCTATGAAGGTGTTTCTTGTTGGGACCATTCAATCCTAATGATAAGTAAGGGTGTTAAAAGTTAGGGGAAAAGGCAGGAGAGTGGTGTTGATGAATCGGCCACAATGGAATGACAGAGCAAACTCAAAGGGCCAAATGACATAAATCTGTTCCTCTGTCTTATTGTCTTATGATTATTAATGCTCATATTCTTCTAATTTTCAAACAGGAAAAGTAAACAAAAACAATAATCCTTCTGGCAAAAGTTACCACCTACAGTCTGGATTACAATATATCCAGAGTGCTTTAGAGGCACAGAAGTATATTTAAAGAGTACACATGACTGCAGTGTAGTCAATTTATACCACACGTAATTCCACTGTGTCATAATGTTGATAGTTAAGTGATAATTATTAGCATGGGTACCAGGGAGCATTCTCCTGCTTCACTGTGGAGCCACAATAGTTTTTACATTTATCTAATAGAAAGGCATAGCTTGTAGTTTAACCCTTCAGCTGAAAATGTACTAAAGCATTGCATTGTGAGGTTAAGTCTCTGGTAGGGGACCTGAACACCCCACCCAAATGACCCTTATACTTTCACTCAAAGCTGCTAGTTTGGATTCAAGTGTGGAGCCAAATTGCTCAATATCTTTCACTTTGATTATATGAAAGAGTTTTGTGACTATTATCCTGCAAGCATCCGACTGCAGCTTGGGACATGATAAATTTACAATTGAGAGCCCTTTTTCTTAGAAGACCAATGTGTATTAAAATGCTGACCACGGTTACGTAACTGAAAAATACAATTTCATGCATCAACAAATCTCAGTCCTTGTCTCTGGACTTTGAATATGCCATATAATTTTAGCAATGTGCTGTTGACTCACTGAAATTGAACCTTCATTGTGATAATGAAATGTTTACTGAAAACATTTGAAAAGAATGAAAATGTACTCACTGAAAAGAGAGTTTTTGATTGAAATATTGATTGGGAAAACGATGGAGGGAGGTACTTTTACACCATTTAAAATGCATTTGGACAAGTACATGGATAGCACTTTAGAGAGAGAGAGTCACAGAATCTTACAGTATGCCTACAGGCCCTTCAGCTGAATTCCATGCCAATTGTGCTGCCCAGAGACCTAGTGCTCTCTTCATAGCCCTCAAAAGCACTCCTATCCATGTTCTATCTAAACAGGAAATGGATCAAATGCAGGCAAAAGCAACCAGCTCACTAAGGCACCTTTGCTGGCATGGATGAGTTGGGCTGAATGGTCTGCTTCCATGCTGTATGATAGCACTTTTTAGCCTGTACTCAATGGAGGTTAGAAGAATGAGGGAGGATCACAGTGAAACCTATTGAATATAGAAAGGCCCAGATAGAGTGGATATGGTGTGAATGTTTCTTACAGTGGAGAGTCTAGGACCAGAGAGCAGAGCTTCAGAATAGAGGGATGTTCCATTAGAACTGAGATTAAGAGGAATTTCTTTAGCCAGAGGGTGATGAATCTGTGAAATTCATTGCCTCGGATAGCTGTGGAGTCCAAGTCATTGGGCATATTTAAAGTGGAGATTGATAGGTTCATGGGCAGCAAAGGTTACGGGGTGAAGGTATGAGAATCGGTTTGCGAGTGATAGTACATCAGCCATGATGGAATAGCAGAGAAGACTCACTGTGCTGAACGGCCTAATTCTGTTCCTATGTCTTATGGTCTTACAATTCTATGACTTCATGACTCTAAATGTTTGGACAGTCCTACTAGACTGAGAACTGTGACTTTTTTACTTAATCTTGGCTATATCAGTTTTCATTGGCTCTTGAAAACCTAGTGGAAAAACACAATATTAGAGTCTCGCAAACATTTATTATCAGAGTTGATGCAGGGTTTCAATCCAGAATGTCAACATTTCCTTTCCTCCTACAGATGCTGCCCAACCTGCTGAGTTCCTCCAGCAGTTGATTTGTTGGCCCAGATTCTAGCACCGGCAGATTCTTAGATAAAGATAAAAGATCAAGATTAGCTTTATTTGTCATAGGTCAGGTTAGGTCTTTATAGCCTTTCGTATATTGCCCAGAACTGAGGAGATGCTTAACACCGAACCACATTGGTGGGCCTGAATTAGTCTACTGGCCAAATTGGGTAAGGCTTCCCCAAATTTGGGAAGATGTTAATTGCTCAAATCAGCAAAAGCCAAATTTTGGATTCAAAATGTATAAAGTTAACTGTGGTTTATTTCCCCTGCTCCCATCATGGATTCAAACTTACAGAGACAGAGAAGTACAGAATGGAAGCAGGTTCTTTGTTCTTCCCTTCATTTAGCCCACCTGCCAATCAAGTTCTCTTCACCTAGATACACCTATCATTTGGCAGCTCTTGCCTCATCTCACCCCTTCACCTCTCCATACTGGCTATCTCCCCTCTACTCTTTCAGTCTGGATGATGGGGCTCAATCTGAAACATTGACTGTCTATTTCCCTCTTGTTGATAAAGTGATCACAGTTTTGCCCACATAACAAGTAAGAGAACACCTGGACAGTGATTTCATGGTTATTTAAAAATACCAAGCGGGTAAGAAGCATTTCATCAATACACTTTCTTTCCTCAATAATAATGTGGTCTGTCGTGGGTAAGGTAAACTAGTCTCACCTGAGTCAAGTCTTCAACGATCTGGAGCAGATTCAGAACCCAGGTTCTAAGTTTAAATCTTCACTGGGAATTCTTTTCTGCCTTCATCTGCTGCTACATTTTCTCTTCACCCGTGACCCTCACATTCAAAACTCACCATGATTTTATACCTCACTGCAGCCCATACTTCCAAGCTCTCAACTTGGGGCTGTTGTGGATAGCGTGGAGGGCTGTCAAAGGTTACAGCAGGACATCAATAGGATGCAAAACTGGGCTGAGAAGTGGCAGATGGAGTTCAACCCAGATAAGTGTGAAGTGGTTCTTTTTAGTAGGTCAAATATGATGGCACAATATAGCATCAATGGTAAGACTCTTGGCAGTGTGGCGGATCAGAGGGATCTTGGGGTCCAAGTCCATAAGACGCTCAAAGCTGATTAGCAGGTTGACTGTATGGTTAAGAAGGCATATGGTACATTGGCCTTCATCAACTGTGGGATTGAGTTCAAGAGCCAAGAGGAAATGTTACAGATGTATAGAACCCATGTCAGACCCCACTTTGAGAACTGTACTCAGTTCTGGTCACCTCACTACAGGTAGGATGTGGAAACAATAGAAAGGGTGCAGAGGATATTTATTAGGATGTTGCCTGGATTGGGGAGCATGCCTTAATGAGAATAGGTTGTGTGAACTTGGCCTTTTGTCTTCGGAGTGATGCAGGATGAGAGGTAACCTGACAGAGGTGTATAAGATGATGAGAGGCATTGATCACGTGGATAATCAGAGATTTTTTCCCAGGGCTGAAATGGCTAACACGAGATGACACAGTTTTAAGGTGTTTGCAAGTAAGTATAGAGAGGACGTCAGGAGTAAGTTTTTTATGCAGAGTGTGGTGAATGCATGGAATGGGCATGGATGGTGGTGGAGGTGGATACGATAGGGTCTTTTAAGACGCTCCTGGATAGGCATATGGAGCTTAGAAAAATAGAGGGCTATAGGTAACCCGAGGTAATTTCCAAAGTAAGTACATGTTCGACACAGCATTGTGGGCCAAAGAGCCTGTATTGTGCTGTAGGTTTTCAATGTTTCTCCACCTTTTTTTCTTCTTAAATTACCTTGCTGATCACAATTCATTGCCTTACTCTACAGCCCGGTGTCAAATATTGCTTGAAAGTGATGTTCACCTTAATGCTGAACTAAGTCCATTGCCCATAGACTCATTTCAAAGGACTCTACAACTCAGTATTACTTATTTACTTTTCAAGAATTATTTGTACAATTTGTCTTCTTTCACACATTGGTTGTTTGTCATTCTTTGTTATTTACAGTTTTTTAAAAATAAATTCTAGTATATTTCTTTATGTTATTGTTATTGCACTTCGCTCCTTGTGGTGCATCAGATGCCAGCCTTGACATTCCTTTAGCAATCTGTCTGTTTTTATGAGATTGAATTGCCAGCTCGTTGCTCAATCCAGCACGGATGGAAAGTGTGCAAGGAACCAGTCGGATTCGAACCTGGGAGTACTCGCCTCGAAGTCTGGTGCTGATGCCACCACACCACTGGCCAACTATGGTATTTCTTTATTTACCTATAAATGCTGGCAAGAAAATGAATCTCTGCTGACATATACAAACATTGATAATAAATTTACTTTGAACTTTGAACTATAGAGTTGTATTGGGTATTTTTCCACAATAAAGATCAATATTAATACACTGCTGTGACTCATTGGCCCCTCTGTTGGTTGTGGTCAATCATGGACGTTGGGTCCTAGCTATCAAAGTTGATATACAAGCTAGGGCAGTACAATATGGAGAACAAGGTGATGCTCCGCCCCTCCTCATTGCTGATGAATCCACAGGGGGCAGTGTTCAATACAAATTTGGCACCAGGGGTGTTGCAGGAGTTGCCAGTAGGCACTGAACTGCCTTAGGATCAGTTGATATAAGACATGACTTATATGCTCCATCAACGTACAGACAACCATGACGGGACAGTAATGCCACTCCATCCCTTTGCAAATACACAATGTGTCATCTAAGCCTGTCTTCATCCTCACCACCATTTCAGATGAATTCAGTTAATTTATCATAGACACCAGCTCTGGATTCTTAACTGGTCTTCAGCCACAGATGTAGATACAGCTATCAATAGAACTGCATGTCAGTAGGTTGCTTCCTGAGAGTTTCAAGTAAGAAATCGCAGCACTGATACCAGAAGAATCAATAAGAGTACTGCTTAACAGTTTGCATTATGCATGAGTAAACTGGAGCAATTTAAGACCCATGGAATAAAGAATATTCAGTGCTTACAAGTTATAAAACAAATGTGGCCTATTCTTTACTTGCTTACTTCAATCAATTTTCAGTTTTAATTACTGAAGATCTTCAATCATTACTGCAATTGGTGTACCTAATAAAGTGGTCACTGAATTGGTTAGTTAGTTAGGAAGGTTCAATCGTTAGGTATTAATATTGAAGTAGTAAAATGGATTCAACAGTGGCTGGAAGGGAGATGCCAGAGAGTAGTGGTGGATAACTGTTTGTCAGGTTGGAGGCCAGTGACTAGTAGTATGCCTCAGGGATTTGTACTAGGTCAAATGTTGTTTGTTATATGCATTAATGATCTGGATGATGGGGTGGTAAGTTGGATTAGTAAGTATGCAGATGATACTAAGTTAGGTGGCGTTGTGGATAATGAAGTAGGTTTTCAAAACTTGCAGAGATTTAGGCCAGTTAGAAGAATGGGCTGAAAGATGGCAGATGGAGTTTAATGCTGATAAGTGTGAGGTGCTACATTTTGGTAGGAATAATCCAAATAGGACATACATGGTAAATGGTACGGCATTGAAGAATGCAGTAGAACAGAGTGATCTAGGAAAAATGGTGCATAGTTCCCTGAAGGTGGAATCTCATGTGGATAGGGTGGTGAAGAAAGCTTTTGGTATGTTGGCCTTTATAAATCAGAGCATTGAGTATAGGAGTTGGGATGTAATGTTAAAATCGTACAAGGCATTGGTAAGGCCGAATTTGGAGTATTGTGTACAGTTCTGGTCATCGAATTATAGGAAAGATGTCAACAAAATAGAGAGAGTACAGAGAAGATTTACTAGAACGTTACCTGGGTTTCAGCACCTAAGTTACAGAGAAAGATTGAACAAGTTAGGTCTTTATTCTTTGGAGTGTAGAAGGTTGAGGGGGGGACTTGACAGAGGTATTTAAAATTATGAGGGGGATAGAGAGAATTGATGTGGATAGGTTTTTTTCCATTGAGAGTAGGGGAGATTCAAACAAGAGGACATGAGTTGAGAATTAGGGGGCAAAAGTTTAAGCGTAACATGAGGGGGAATTTCTTTACTCAGAAAGTAGTAGCTGTGTGGAATGAGCCAGTAGAAGTGGTAGAGGCAGGTTCGGTATTGTCATTTAAAGCAAAATTGGATAGGTATATGGACAGGAAGGAACGGAGGGTTATGGACTGATTGCGGGTCCCTGGGACTAGGTGAGAGTAAGCATTCAGCATGGACTAGAAGGGCCGAGATGGCCTGTTTCTGTGCTGTAATTACTATATGGTTATATGATTATATGAATGCATTTCCAAGTTAGAACATTGTAGGACTTGGAAGGGGAATTGCTTGAGGGTTGTGTTCATGTTCATTGCATTGATTATAGATTTGGGAGATACTTTCAGAGTTGCCACAACAGATGCAATAGATGGCTTCAACCTCAGCCAGTGTATGCCAGTGGTGGAGAGCGTGGACTTTAAGGGTGATGGATAGGAAACCAATCTGGCCGTGCTTTGTCCTAGATGCTGTCAAGCCTCTTGAGAGTTCCTGCAGCTCCGCAGAGTATTCCTCACCGTCTGATCAATGCCCTGTAGACTGTATAAAATCTTCCATGCTTCCAAACATAAATAATGTAACACAGTATATCTAACCCCTGACCTGCTCTTGTAGCCAGAGTATTCAGTGTCTGGTCAATGGTGTCTCTCTTGGGATATTAAAGGTGAGGGGTGGGGTGGGTGTGACGGTAATGGCCAATAAAATGCCAGTGTCAATAATGGCGACGATAAAATGTCAAGACTGTCATAAAAGTTCAGCTCGATCAATAACATTTGAAAGAAGTTTACTGAGGCAATCTGCTGCTTTAACCTGGTTTGGCCTGTATGTGGCAGCAGATCTATAGAGATGTGTTGCACATTATAATACCAATTGAAACTCAGGTTCCAAATCCTTGAATTCCAAATCCTATGGAGAAATTTTTAAAAAGCACATGAAATTTCTTGGTTTTGGAGGCAGATCACACTGGATCCTCAATTCTGCTCCTTGTTCCTCAATGTTACCTGTTTATAGAACCATAGAACACTACAGCACAGTACAGGCCCTTCAGCCCTCCGTGTTGTGCCAACCCATATAATCCTTAAAAAAAAGTACTGAACACACAACACCTCATAACCCTCCATTTTTCTTTCATCCATGTGCCTGTCCAAGAGGCTCTTAAATACCCTTAATGTTTTAGCCTCCACCACCATCCTCGGCAAGACATTCCAGGCACTCACAACCCTCTGTGTAAAAAATTTACCCCTGATGTCTCCCCTAAACTTCCCTCCCTTAATTTTGTTCATATGCCCTCTGGTGTTTGCTATTGGTGCCCTGGGAACCAGGTACTGACTATCCACCCTATCTATGCCTCTCATAATCTTGTAGACCTCTATCAAGTCCCCTCTCATTCTTCTACGCTCCAAAGAGAAACGTCCCAGCTCTGCTAACCTTGCTTCATATGACTTGTTCTCCAATCCAGGCAACAGCCTGGTAAATCTTCTCTGCACCCTCTCCATAGCTTCCACATCCTTCCTATAATGAGTTGACCAGAATTGAACACAACACTCTAAGTGTGGTCTCACCAGAGATTTGTAGAGTTGCAACATGACCTTTCTACTCTTGAACTCAATCCCCCTGTTAATGAAGCCTAGCAACTCATAGGCCTTCTTAACTACCCTATCAACCTGTGCAGCAACCTTGAGGGACATATGGATTTGAACCTCAAGGTCCCTTTGTGCATCCACACTCTTAAGTAACTGACCATTAATCCTGTACTCAGTCTTCTGGTTTGTCCTTCCAAAATGCATCACCTCACACTTGTCTGGATTGAACTCAATCTGTCATCTTTCTGCCCAACGCTGTAGCCTGTCTATATCCTCTTGTAACCTTCGACCACCTACAGCACCATCCAAGGACGCTCTTCTTCATAAGTGGAAGCCACTATGCCTGTTGAGTGTAAATGAACAAGAACCAGATTCTGCTCCAAATCAGACACATCTCTAGCTGTCATTTCCAATGAGGACCACTGAGCACATCCCCAAGAACTGTGTTTCACTTATAGACCAGCACAGGGATATCTGGGCTTCAGATATTCTGCTTGACAATTGGACTCATCACTAAATTGAATGACAGAGCTGAGTATCCTGCTGCATTTCATTTCTAGCTCTTATTTTCAATTGTATGGTCCCAGTGATCTGAATGGTGATGTCAACCTGGATTAATATTGGAGGAGCATTTAAGTAGATTTAAAATCAAAACTGATAGACGCTGGAAATGGGAAACTTAAAAAAGCAGCAAATGCTGAAAATCCTCGGCAGATCAGGTAATATCTGTGGGGTTAAGATTTCACATCAAAGCCCCATCATCAGAGAGAAAGCTGGTTAGTTTTCAGATTTAGGAAAGACTGGGAAATAACAGAAAGGACAAAGGGAATCTTTGGTACAAGTGAGACCAGGATTGGCAGGGGGATAAGATGTGGAGGATATATGGTCAATAGCATAATGGGGGAAGATGGAGAGAGAAAAAATGGAGCAATGACTTGGAGAGAGGACTGATAGAGAGAGTGTAAAGGAGAAACAGAACCAGGACAAGGAGTTACATAGAACATAACCTTTGCCTCAAAACATTGTGCCAATTTTTTAATATTAGTGATTAAATATCTAACTAACCTAATTCCTTTTGCCTACTCAAATGTATACCTCAGTGTTAGTGTTGTGCCATGGGATTTGCTCAGAGCAAAGCTGAGCTAATATCACAGAAGGAAGACCTACAGCAGAAGTAGCTAGTTCTGTACAGATGGAGAAAGTGAATTACCTGAGGTTGAAGATAAGCAGTTCAGAATAAAGTCAGTCTTAGAGTAACACAGCAATGAAACAAGCTCTTCATCCTGATCTGTCCATGCTAACCATGTTGGCTACTTGAGCTAGTTCCATTTTCCTGTTTGGCCAAATCCTTCTGAACATTTCCTGTCCATGTACCAGTCATAAATTATTTTAAACATTACTAGTATACCCACTTCCACAATTTCCTTTGGCAGCTCGCTACATATATCTCAACTCTGCTGTGTGAAGAACTTACCCCTCATTTCCCTCTTGATTTTTTTCCTTCTGACCTCAAAACTGTGCCCTCTGCCTAGACTGTGCTACTCTGAAGAGATGACAGTTCCATTTTCACCTTACACTTAGTGGCCGCTTTATTAGGTACACCTGTACATCGGCTTGTTCCTGCAAATATCTTATCAGCTAGTCACGTGGCAGCAACTCAATGCATAAAAGCATGTAGACATGGTCCAGAGGTTTAGTCGTTGTTCAGACCAAACATCAGAATGGGGAAGAATGTGGCTTAAGTGACTTTGAGTGTGGAGCAATTGTTGGTGCCAGATGGATTGGTTTGAGAATCGCAGAAGCTGCTGATATCCTGGCATTTTCATGCATAATGGTCTCTAGAGTTTACAAAGAATAGTGTGAGAAACAAAAAGCACCCAGTGGGTGGCAGTTATGTGGGAAAGAACACATCGTTAATGAGACAGGTCAGAGGATAATAGTCAGACGGGTTCAGGCTGACAGGAAAGTGACAGTAACTCAAATAACCATGTGTTGCAACAGTAGCGTGCAGAAGTGCATCTCTGAATGCACACACTTTGAACTTCGTAGTGGATAGGCTACAACAGCAGAAAGCCATGGATATTCAGAAATATGCTCAGTTATCACTTTATTATAGAAAACATTGAGCAAATGCGAAGAAATCTGCTGATGCTGGAAATTCACACACAACACACACACAAAATGCTGGTGGAACACAGCAGGCCAGGCAGCATCTATAAGGAGAAGCACTGTCGACGTTTCGGGCCGAGACCCTTCGTCAGGACTTCTCTAACTTCCGTTAATGCCCCTCCTCCCCTTCTTACTCCATCCCTGACATATTTAGTTGTTTTCTTCTCTCTCTCTGCCCATCACTCTACCTGTTCTCCATCTCCCTCTGGTGCTCCCCCCTCCCCCTTTCTTTCTCCCGAGGCCTCCCGTCCCATGAACCTTTCCCTTCTCCAGCTCTGTATCACTTTCGCCAATCACCTTTCCAGCTCTTAGCTTCATCCCACCCCCTCCGGTCTTCTCGTATCATTTCGCATTTCCCCCCTCCCCACTACTATCAAATCTCTTAGTATCTTTCAGTTAGTCCTGATGAAGGGTCTCGGCCTGAAACGTCGACAGTGCTTCTCCTTATAGATGCTGCCTGGCCTGCTGCATTCCAACAGCACTTTGTGTGTGTTATCCTAAGACATTGAGTTCATATCTTCAGGCTCCTGTACATAATCTCTGATGGTAGTAATAAGGAAAGAGCATATCCTGAGTGGTGGGGGCGCTAATTCATGGATGTTGTCTTTTTAATGCTTCAGCTGTTGAAGATGTCTTCAATGATCAGTGCCCCTGACAGAGCTGGCTGAGTTTGCAACCCTCTGCAGCTTTTTCCACGCCTGTGCAATGGCCCCTGCATACCAGGTGTGATACAACCTGTTAGAATGTTCTCTGTGATACGTCTGCAGAAATAAAAAAACAATCTTTGAATTCCTGTAACAAACAAAAATGACTCACAGGAGGTGGAGTCTCAGTATCTACCTCCTATGGTCCAAACACTAAGCCTGGTCCATCCTCTTCATGGGATCACCATGGAAACCAGGCTCAACAGCTGATTCCTAAATGGACATTGAACCCACAAACACTACCTCACAGTTTTTTTATATTATTTCTGTTTTTACACTATTTTTTATTTACTTAATATGCATACATATTCTTACTGCAATAGATTTACTTTTCTATTTTTTTTCTATATTATCATATATTGCATTGTGCTGCTGCGGGTAACAAATTTCACCACGTATGCCAGTGATATTAAACCTGATTCTGATTCTGATTCTGATTGTCACCATGGAAGCAGCAACACGCTAAGTCAACCTGTGGGCAAAGTGCTGGGAAGGAGTGGTTTGGCAGGTGGGCAGGCCAAATTGAGCACAAGCTAAACTGTTGTCTTAGCCATTCGAATTATGGACAAAAGTAATGCAGAACATAGCAACATCATCATTCTGCACCCAGTTAATTACTTAGCAGAGCGAATAATTTTAATGTTTAAGTGCCCATTAGGCTTCCTGCATTATTTGCTTAGTGTAAATTACAAATTTAGAAAAAAAATTAAATGAAATTTTGATAATCCTTTTACAATATTAAGGCCAGGAGGAAACATCATTTCCCCATTAAACAAATTATTGCAGACAATCTGCAAGAAATTACCATCCTTAATTAATCCTGTCTCTTTTCTGTTGAATTTTCTTTAGTGAGTCAGGCTTATCCTATGCAGTAAATATTTAACTTCCCTTTTAAATTATTATATACTGATGGATAGATATAATTAAAATTTGTTTGGTCATGCATAATACCTTGAGGTATTGTGGCCCTGATTTCTGATGTTTTTTATTTATTTAAAGATACAGTGCTGAGCTGGCCCTTTTGGGCCTTTGATCCGTGTTAGCAACCTACCTATTTAACACTAGCCTTATCACTGGGAAATTTACCATGACCAATTAACCTAGTCACCTGTACATCTTTGAACTGTTGGAGGAAAGTCACATGTACACAGGAAGGAGTGCACAAATTTGCTTAAGAATGCCAGAATTGAACTCTGAAATCTGACTCCCGAGCTGCAATAGGTCTTGTGTCATACACTGTTCTCTTGATTTTTCTATCTCTTTTCAATGCTGTTTGTTCTTTTTTTGTTGATGTGAATGAGCCAGTCTAGACTGAATTTGAATTTCCAATCATCCTTTCATTGCTTTAAGCTTTATTCATGTTTTTGCAGTGGTATCTCTTTGGTCCATTCTAAGTGTGGTCCCCATCCTAAATGACAGAGATGTATCTTCATCACAGGCTCAAAGAACGTACACCTTATGCTAAAGCAAACCCGACCCGATCTGTATTTGGGGAAACCAATTGACAACACTCATCTTTTTTACACAGCTAGTGAACTGGAGGCTGTAAATGGCTTTGTAATTTGTAATTCAGTCCTAGTCAGTTCTGAACATGGATTAGTATGTACTGATTTATAAGATGCAGATATCCATGTGTCAGAGATTAGGTGCAGAAAAATAGGGTGGGCTCTGTCAGTTCCAGTTATTAATGGTGTATCAGCACTTTTGTCAGGGTTGAACAAGTAGTGTTCATGCTTTTGGTATCTCTGAAGAGAGAGATTAAAGAAAGATTAGCTTTATTTGCCACAAGTACATCAGAACATACAGTGAAATGCGTCATTTTGCATCAAATTAAATCAGCAAGTATTGTTCTGGGCAGCCTGCAAGTAGCGCTATGTGATAGGTGCCCACAATTCACTAACTCTAACCGTAATTCTTTGGCAGGAAACCCACACGATCACAGGGAGAACATACAATCTCCTTACAGACAGCGGCCAGAATCGAACCCCATCTTTCCAGTTGGTTGCTGTAACATGTTGGATTACATTACACTACTGCAGGGGTGTCAAACTCATTTCAGGTCACGGGCCGGATTGGGCAAAATGCAGCTTCATGCGGGCCGGATTAGTTGGCCTTGAGTTTGACACCTATGCACTACTGTGTTGCTCCAACAAATTCTTGGCCAGCTTCGGTATCCTTGCTGTATGTGTCCAATTCACGTCGGATTCCATTCACATTCAAAGTTCAAAGTACATATATATATTACCATATACAACTCTGAGATTCATTTTCTTGTGAGCATACTCAAAAATCCATTATGGAATAATAACCACAACAGAATCAATGAAAGATCGTGTCAACTTGGGTGTTCAACCAGTGTGCAAGAGACAACAAACGGTGCAAATACAAAAAGAAAGAAGCAATAATAATAATAAATAAATAAGCAATAAATATTGAGAGCATGAGATGAAGAGTTCTTGAAAGTGAGTTTATGGGTTATGGGAACAGTTCAAACACAGGGCAAGTTGAATGAAGTTATGCCCTTTGTTTCAAGAGCCTGATGGCTGAGGGGAAATAACTGTTCTTGAGCCTGGTGGTGTGAGTCCTGAGGCTCCAGTACTTTCTTCCTGATGGTAGCAGTGGAAAGGGAGCACGTCTTGGGTGGTGGTGGCTGCTTTCCTACAAAAACGATTTATGCAGACTTGCTCAATGTTAGGGAGGGCATACCTGTGATAGACTGAGCCATATCCATTACCTTTTGTAGAGTTTTCCACTCAAAAGCATTAGTGTTTCCATACTAGGCTGTGATGCAGTCAGTCAATATATTCTCCACTATACATCTATAGAAGTTTGTCTAAAGTATTAGACGTTATGCAGAATCTTCACAAACTCTAAAGAAGCAGAGGCACTGCCATGCTTTCTTCATAATTGCACTTATGCGCTGGGTCCAGGACAGTTCCCCCAAAATAATAACATTGAGGAATTTAAAGTTGCTGAACCTCTCCAGCTCTGATCCTCTGATGTGGACTGGCTTGTGGACCTTTGGTTTCTTCCTGCTAAAGTCAATAATCAGCTCCTTTCTCTTGCTGACATTGAGTAAGAAGTTGTCGTCATGGCACCACTCAGCCAGGTTTTACACCATACCTGATAATTTTATTGTTCCTCAAGTAGAGCATTGATTTTAAAATCCTCTCCCTTAATTTCAGATCCCTCTGTGCCCTCTGCCTTTGTTATCTGTAAAACCTTCTCCAGATCTGGACAATTCCAAGATTATTTTTATTTACAGTGACAGGCCCTTCTGGCTCATGTTCCCACTCTGCTCAATTGCACTAACTCATATGACTTAGGAATGTGGGAGGAAACTGGAGCACCAAGAGGAAACCCATAAGGTGTTAGGGTAGAACATAAAAAAACCATACAGACAGTGGTGGGATTGAACCGAGGCCACCAGTGCTGTAATATGCTGTGGCGCATTATGCTAACTGGTATACTGTCATGGCGTCCTAGATATCTGCATGCTTCCTTACTTATGTACTGCTCATTATGCTGCTGGAATTTAGAGCAGCAGTGAAGGCCCTCCACCTCAGTCTGCATCGAAGGATTCTTCATTACTGTTTCCATAACAATTATTTTTTTGGACAAGTCAGGGTTGTTAGCACTGAGCTGAACCCCCAAACCTGGAGGATCGGTGGACCACTTTCAGTCTGAGCTCTACCCTTTGACCTTTTTGGTATGGGTGACCCTACCAGGAGCCAAAGCACAAGGCCCTGACTCCAGTCATCATAGCTCTCCAGATCATTGGGGCACGCAGCCTCCAAACCTTAGGATAATGTTGTGATCCTTTTGGAAGATGCTTTCTGATCAAACTGAATTTTATTCCTTCATCTCCAGAAGTCACGCTCTCATCTATCAAGTCCTTAGAATTCCATCACTGACTGCTTTGCTTTGCCATCTTTATGACCAACCTCCCTGCCCAAGTGCCTCATTTTAAATCTAGTTTGGCAAGGGTCCTTGGAATATCTTTGGCATGATCTGTTACAATGGCCATCAAAGTTAAACACAAGATGTTGTTTGTAACATTGTTAAACTCAACGTCATTCATTTCAGAGCTTGATGTAATTGTTATAAAGAAACATTTTCTCTTTTCTATACAAATATACAACAAATCAGAACTGGACTTGTTAAAAATGGTTTGAAAAACACTTTGCTTCGTGGCAGTGTAATAAATTAGGAAGCAGGGGATTGCTGGGAAAACATTGTATTGATAAGTTAAAATAGATGATGGTTATAGATTATACAGCAGTATCTGAATTTGGGTGAGAGTTTCAACCCCTGAAGCCAACAGACATAATTCATTTTATTAATTGGTTGCAGAACTAATGCTTGTGGGAAACAAGCTGTGTGATGAGGTAAAGGAAGCTTGCAGTTTATGCTTTAAACTCAGTTCTGTCAATGGTAAATGAAACTAATTGACGATGTTCACTCTTTTTTGCAAGCAATGAATTTTAGTCTGTAAATGGAGATTTATGTGAAATGGTTAATCAGAACCACCCATAGGAATATCTCAGCTGGAAATATGCTGATTCATCAGGTGCAGGAAGTTCACATGTTGGCACAGAGGACAAGTAGAAAGGCTAGCAATTTTATATTCTCTACTATAAAAGGACAGTGGTGCAAAAATAAGTAATTATAGTTGATATTCAAAGGTTCATTTAAAATCAGAGAAAGTATACAGAATACAACAGGAAAATCCATAAAACAGGAAACACCATCGGATGAATGATAGAAACATCGAAATCCCAAAGCGCCTCCCCCATCCCTTAAACAAACAGCAGCAAAAGCATCAAGCACACCCCCCCCCCATCTCTTTACCAGCACCAACAACCCCTCCCCATCCTCCACCATGCAAGCAACAGCAAAAGCTCCCCAAAGAGACCTTGATCCAGGGTTTATCAAAACTACAGATTCTACAAGGGATTGGTAAATTCATGTATACCTTCAAATCCCTACCACAATAGGGTCTTGGTGCATTGTAGTCAGTAATGATTTACTGGATGGGTTTTTGGGATGTATGGAAAATCTTATGAGGAGAACAACATTCAAATGGTTTGTAAAGAAAGACGGTCTCATTAAAGCTCATGAGACTCAAGCTAGATTGACAAAGATAGACTTACTTTTTATCTGATTAAGGAGTCTAGAATTGGCCATCACAGTTTCAGGACATAGTTCTGTCTTTATTGAACTGAAGAAAACAGAGGGCAATGAATATTTTATCCAAAATGCCTGTTGGCTTTCAGTGATTGAGCATATGAAAGACTGAGATAATTAGGTTATTGGACACAAAATGAATTAGAGGACACAAGAATTAGCTGGAAATATGGATACGTGAGGTATAGGAACAGATTTGAGGGGCCAAATGGCTTATGTTTATGCTTATCTTCTAACTTTGCATCAATTGCCTACTTATCATGACACAGAAAGAAACTGTAAGGCCCACTGAATTCATATCTACCTCAGTTCACTGCTCCTTATTCCCCTGCAGCCTTGTATTTTATTCTCTCCACATGCTCCTTAACTACTTCTGATTATTTCTGCCACTTACCTAAATGAAGGAATCAATCTCAGGAGCTACTTGACCTATGAGAACATCTTATAACAGGGAATCCCAACCTCTTCATACCATGGACAAATATCATTAAGCTAGAGGTCCATGGACTCCCTTTTTTATAAGGAAGTATGTTTTGGCATTGGAGAGGATCTGGAGGAGGGTCACGAGAATGATTCTGGGAATGAAAGGGTTAATGTATTGGAGCATTTGATAGCCTTGAGCTTGTACTCATCGTAGTTTGGAAGAATGAGAGAGGAACTCATTGAAAGCTATCGGATATTGAAAGACCTAGATAGAGTAGGTTATGGAGGGGATATTTATAGAAGTTATGGAGGAGAATCTCAGTCCAGAGGGCACAATCTTAGAATAGAAGGGCATCCCTTTGGCATGAATATAAGAAGGAATCTCTTTCGTCAGATGGTGATGAATCTGTGGAATTCATTGCCATTGACAGGTATATCTAAAGCTGAGGTTGATAGGTTTTTATTAGTAAGGGAATCAAAAGTTTGTGGAAAAGGCAGGAGAATGGGGTTGAGAGGGATAATAAATCAGCCAGGATGGAATAGCAGAACAGACTCAATGCGGCAAATGGGCTAAGTCTGCCCCTATGTCCTTTGGTCTTATGGTCTTATTAAGGCTGAGGGAAATCTATATAATCACAGTGAGAAGGTGAAAATTCACAGAGATAGTGCCCAATGAGAAGACTGAATTCAAATTCCTCATTAGGTGAGACAATAGTACTAACCCTGCACTACCGTTGTGAAGGAGGCTGATTAAACCGGATACCTTTACATATTTATCCCAAGATCATTTAATCCCAAGATTTATCCTGAGATCATGGGGCTTTACAGATATTTTCCAGTAGTCTTCTCCTTAACAGCAACTAAGAACTAATCTCTTCTCTTAATCATTTTTGACTTTAATAGTTAATTTAATAACTATATTTTCACACCATAAAACCATAAAATCTCATTGGTTAGGCAGAGGTCAATCAGGTAAATGGATTCTGCAGACAGACTTTGAATATCTAATCCAATTAGTTCTTGCTCTTTGACCATAATCATCCCTCATTTTCCACCTTGTTTGTATCCTCCCAGTGTGCACATCCACTTCAGTCTACCCCTCTCTCCTTTAAGCACTGTCTTCTAGTATTTGTCATTTCTATGCTGAGTAAAAAAAATCTGGCCATCTACCCTGTCTATGCAGTTCCTAATCTTTTTAGGCTGTCCCTCAAGCCTCGGATGTTCCAGAAAAAAACAATTTAAGTTCATCCAACATCTCTAATGCCCTCTAGTCCAAGCAACATCTCGTTAAACTCTTCTGAACCCTCTCAAAAACCTTCACATCTTTCCTGTAACACAAGAGGTTCTGCAGATCCTGTAAATCCAGGGTAACACATCTACGGAACATCATGGTCATATAGCGGTTAACAAGACGCTGTTACAGCTTGGGCGTCCGGAGTTCAGAGTTCAACTCCAGTGCCATCTGTCAGGAGTTTGTATTCCTCCTGGTGACAGCATGCATTTCCGCTGGGTGCTCTGGTTTCCTCCCGCAAGCCAATCATCTTTTGGCTAGTAGGTGAGTTGGTTATTTGAAATTGTCATGTCATTAACTTAATGTTAACTAGGTGGTTGCTAGGCAACACCGTTCATTGAGTTGGAAGAACTCAGAAGTCGGGCAGCATCTATGGAGAGGAAAAGAAAACTAATGTTTCTTGCTAATACCCTTCCTCAAATCCTGATGAAGGTTTTATACCTGAAGCTTCAACTGTTTATTCCTCTCCATAGATACTGCTTGACCTGCTGAGTTCTTCCAGCATTTTTTGTGTGGTAGCTCCATCTTGTAATGGGCCAAGCAACATTTCTCTATGGAAATGAGTATTTATTGTATCTATCATGAAACGTCAGAAGTAGCAACAGAAGAGGATCACTTGATCCTTGAGATCATGTCTGACTTTTTATTTTCTCTTTTCATTCCCATTTTTCCTTCAGACTTATGCCGTCTAATATTATGGAATTCCATTCCATTGTCAGAATTTTAAGGGGATGACTCATCCCATTATTTTCTCAAAGGGAGTGAATAAACAGTTGACATTTCAGGCTGAGACCCTTCTTCAAGATTGGAAAGGAAGGGGGAAATGCCAGAATAAAGGGATGAGGGGAGGTGAAGGAGGATAGCTAGAAGGTGAAAAGTGAAGTCAGGTGGGTAGGAAAGGTGAAGGGCTAGTGAGGAAGGAAGGTGATAGGAGAGTAGACCATAGGAGAAAGTGAAGGAGGAGCGGACACAGGGAAGGCAATAGGTAGGTAAGAAGAAGTAAAAGGCCAGTGTGGGGATCAGAAGAAGAAGGGAGGAGGAAGGAAAAAAAATTAACTGAAGGAGAAATTGATACTCGTGCCGTCAGCTTGGAGGCTACCCAGATGGAATATAAGGTGTTGCTTTTTCATCCTGTTGGTTGCCTCATCTTGTTACAAGAGGCCATGGACCAACATATTAGAACAAGAATGAAGGAACAACACCTTATATTCCGACTGGGTAGCCTTGAACTTGATAGCATGAACATTGATCTCTCATTGCAGTAAAAAAAACTTCCCTCTCCCTCCCCTCTTCTTCTATTCCCCACTCTGGCCTCTTTTTCTTACCTGCCTATCACCTACCCCTGGGTTCTCTCTGCCTTCCCTTTCTCCTATGGCCCACTCTCCTATCCAATTTCTTCCTCTCCAGCCCTTTATCTTTTCCTCCAACCTGAATTCACTTATCAGTTTCTATCTATCCACTTTCCTCTACCCCACCTTTTTATCCTTACATTTTCCCCCTTCGTTTCCAGTCTTGAAGAAAGTTCTCAGCCTGAATCTTTGACTGTTTACTCTTTTCCATAAATGCTGCCTGACCTGTTGACTTCCTCCAGCGTGTTGAATGTGTTGCTCTGGATCTCCGGCATCTGCAGAAGTTTGCGTGCTTGTTATTTTTTTTTCTAACCTGTGATACTAACAGACCATTTTGATTGGAAAGGAAGCAATTGACTGAGTAACTCCTAACAGGATAAAACAGAAAAACATTCTGATCTTCAATTGTTTAACACATTGTCTTTGTAACGAAATTCATTAAGCCTACAGTCAGGTAGTTTCATCACCAGGGCAACTCGGGCCGCGGCCAATCCTGGATATTCCTGTCTTCTGTTCATCCATGCCCCACCTTGTGTGCAAATTAAAATTCTCTTCTTTTCTCCTTTTTCTGAGTTCTGTTAAGCAGTCTTTGACTAAAGTGTTATCGCTGTTTCTCTTCGTGACCTGCTGAGCACCCTTTATATTTTTTCTGTTTCTCGTGGTTTCTAGCAGTTTTTTGAGAATTTCTTAGATCTGTTCCCTTCAGTTGTCTCACTCTGTGCCCATTCCAAACACCTTTTTCAGTGTCAGGTAATATACTGGCGAAGTGGAAAAAAGTTGGGGGTAGTATCATTTCAATATAGTTCCAGCAGAGACTTGATTCTCTCAGTGCTGGCAGTCTCATTGAGTCTCGAGTCTCATTGCTGGCATCACACATAGGCCAGCATTTTCACACACACATAAGTTTTTACCCTGGATTTCCAACCACTCTGCACCCCCCCCCCCCCCAATATGAATGAGTGGGAGAAACAGATCTTTGTATTTTTCTAACATTTTGATAATTTCCCAGTATTTGTTCTGTTTGAAGTGTGAGGATTTTGTCTTTGAGAATTCCCACCAGGTGTGAATCAACGGCTCAGAGTTAAGACTCAGTAAAAAAAATCACAAGAAGGGTTGTGATTTATTGGGCATTTTTATCAGAGTAACCTCCACGAGGATCACAGCTTGTCATGGTTTGGAGGCTTGCATGCCTCAATAATCTGGAGAGCTATGCTGGCTGGTATCAGAGCCTTACACTTGGCTCTTGGAGCCACCCATTTCAGACAGCTCGAAGGGTAAGGCTGACTAAGAGTGACCCACCGGCCTTCCAGATTCAGCGTTCAGCTTAGGGCTATCATCCCTGACCAGAAAAACAAAACTGCTACAGAAATAGCAACAAAGAATCCTTCTACATCTGTGTGCGACGGTATTCCTGAGTCTCCGCCCGGGACTTGAGTGATGACTGTAGTGAAAACCAAGAGGAAAGTACTAGCATGATGAAGGAAACTGAACATCACAAAGATCAGGACAAAGGTTGGATTCGACCAAGGACAGGCAGAGATGGAGGGCCTTCACTGTTGCCCTAAACACCAGCAGTGTGATAGGCAGTAAGTAAATACGTTTATCGGAGTACCGTATTGTGGCACTCTGGGGCATGGTTGACAGCTTGCCACAACATTCCTAGTGGCCAGTCTTACTTATTGTTCTTGTTTCAGAATGCATTCAGGCAATTACGGTGAGATATTCAAGATTATTTATTTGTTACATTTCAGCCTGGGTTATACGGTTGTTCGCTTGTGTGTTTGTGGGTCACCCTGACTGTAACTGGGGTGTGTAATAATCCCCTCCTCCATCTGTGTGTGACTGAGTTGGTTCCCGTTTGTGTGTGACTGAGTTGGTTCTCACTGAGAGATGGCATTCTGTCTGTTATTGTGCTAGTCGCATTAAAACCAGCAGCTAAGCTAAACGAGCTATTCTTGTCTGTCACCATGGACTGAATGCTCAGCACATTGGTGTCAGGAGTGGGATTAGAAATTGGCAGTGAAATTGACGAACTGCAACATGGTATCCAGCACGTTAAAGCCTGGGCAATAAATTGGGGGGCCGAGTGGTATGCTTTCCCTGGACACCCGGCCTGGGTTCCCGAAGACAAGATACAGATCCAGAGGGAGAGCCTGGGATCTGAGTATCCTGCCTTCCCAGGGAACCCCGATGAGGTGAGGGTACCCGGGATATGCTGCAGAGTGCCTTACCCTCCTCACACACAGCCCGTGCTGGGGAGCCCAAGCCGCAGCCTTGGGGGGACAGGCAACACAGCAGGCATCACTGATGCCACCCGTAAAAGAGGTGGACCAACAGGCCCCAGCAATTACCACAAGGTCCACCCTGAAGCTCCCCAAATAAAATGGTACTGGCCGCCTGCAGCCTCATCTGCCACAAGTCAAACTTGCTGCTTGGCACAACAGGTGGAGCCCCACCGAGACAGCAGACAACCTTGCCTTTGTGCTGGAGGGGGATACCCTGGCCTAACACCGGCAGAACAGCCTACCACAGGGCCCTTGTAGTGGTATAGGAGCAGTGTTCGGGCTGAAGCCTTTGGAGGAAGCAGTGAAGGAAGAACTGGGCAGCAGGTGGGTGAATGCCTGGGAATGTTTGCAGTTTAGGAGGAGACCATGGCTTCCAATGATGACTCCTTTGCTTGCATCTTCACAAACAGCTCTATTTTCATCTTTATTATCTCTACTTTTCCCTTTTAGGGTTCTTTTGAAGACCCTGACCTGGAGTTACATGCTGACTTTAGTTCTTTGCGGAAATGGGACCTGCTGTTAGGGTTTCATGACAGGCCGTTATTCGATATGCCAAGGATGTGGCCTAAGAGATTAGTTCGCCTTCGGAGTTCTGGAATCTCGTGGCTCTGAAGATGGACGGATCAAAGGTCGGTGTCTCTGTTGGACTCCGGTGTGTCATAGGAGTACAGGGAAGCACGAAAACAAGCGAGCTGCCTGCTGGCAGTGAGCCCAGAAACCCAAGTTCTTTGGGCGCAGAGCGTAGAAAAAGTGATGCAACGGACTTTTAACATCATAGGTCAGCGAGTTGTTTGTTATGTCTCCCCTCTTGCTGTGAAATGGAGACACCCCTTTCTCCCTTACTAGGGAGAAAGAGAGCCTGTGGTATGTCAAATACTGGGTGAACGAGTAGTCTTTGGGGTGTCTGTGTCTTTGCTGCACGCTTGAGTGCTCAGTGGGGGGGTGCCGATGCTTTTTTTTTGCTGGTGGGGGAGGGGGATCATTGCTTTGCTGTTGCTTATGCATGGGAGAGGGGCTGGGGGGGCTTTGGGGTTCTAACATTTAACTGTCATTCATTCTTTGGGGCATTCCTCTGATTTTGTGAATGTTCGCAAAGAAAAAGTATTTCAGGATGTATATTGTATACATTTCTCTGACATTAAATGTATGTTTGAAACCTTTGAAATCTTCTCCACTGTGCTTGGCCTGGCTACCCCTGTTCCTTCCTGCAGCCCAGGAACAGCTTGCCCTCCACACCTTTGTAACGACACTGATGTGGGAGTGCCTTTGGCAGCACGTTCACCTGACATCAGCATCATCGCTGGCCAAGGTGATGGTAGAGACAGAGAGGGCAGAGGCAGTTTTAGCCCCCAAGGTGTTCCAGCATCACCCTGCATAACGCGAGACTGGACTTGTGTCACAGGCGCGGAGGAGGAGCCCATGAGACAGGTTCGACCAGTAGCACACTGACCCCGCTGTGGTCCACAAGATTATCTCCGCTACCGGTGTGGTGAGGCAGGGCACTTCGGCCGGAATTGTCCCACACCAGCCCCATGCCACAGCCCAGCGCAGCCCTCCAGCAGAATCCCTCCTTTGTCACCTCTCTGGGTGGGCCATTTGGGTGAAGAGAAAGGCTTATACATGAACTGTGTGGCGGAGGGCACCTGATGCCCTGCGTTGGGTAAACCAACACCATCATCCGACTGAGTGTCCTCCCCAACACGGACCAGTCAACCCCACTTGGGTGGACAGTGACGGTGGTTCCGCTGGCTTCGGTCACTGGTGACTGTGTGGCGGTGAGAGGGAAGAGGTGGCTGCACTCCGCACTGGGGAGAAACACAGTGGAGCATGAGGTGTGACTCGTTGACATCTGGGAGCCCTGCACCGTTGGGCTGGAGCTGCTGTCCCACTGTGGCTGCTGGGGGCAACACTTTGCCTCGGTGCTGAAGGCATCACTCTCTGCCAGGGCAGCTCCTGAAAGCAGACCCGGTGTGCAATACAGTGGAACCAGGGGTAGAAATCTCTGCTTTGGATTCGGAGACCAAAGCCCTGTACACTCAGTGAGGAATACTGGGGGTGCGTGACGGGTGCTTTTCTGGTGGTGGCAGCTTTCCAACAGAGACAGAATCTCCTGCAGCTGGTGGTCCCCTGGGGCTCCTTGCCATGGTGCTGCAGTCGGTGCACGGGCTGGCTGGTGGGGGTCAGCCATTTCAGGGTCGCAAAGACATTGGCCAAGCTGCACAACCACTCCCATTGGCCTGGGCGCAGGCAGGACGTGAAGCTATTTGTGTTCTGCTGCAATGCATGCATGACCCAGACAGTGCTGGGTCTAGGGCGACAATGCTACATGGTAGGGGCCCCTGTATGGGTCTACTGCCTGCAAAAAGACACTATCCCCCAAGCTAGCATGCCACTAGAAGCAGCCGGGAGAGGTGCTCGACTGCTTCTCCAATGTGGTTTATCGGGTGCAGTTGTCTGAGTGGCAGAAGGTAGTTGTGCTGCACTGGGACTGGCTGTCACCATATTGGCCCTTGGCCACCACCAATCCAATAACATGACTTAAAGCATGATTATTGAGATAGCTTATAAGCACAAGGCAGGTTGAATACCAACAAGTTAAAAGTGAAGGCTTTTGAACCACAGTTGGGCAACTTGAAAAGAACTTAACTCTGCAAGACATTGTTTACTAGATGATTCAGGAATTTTCAAAACTGTTACTCCTAAAAGCTCCAAAATGACACCAACTTTGCAGAACAGAAATATTATCTTCAGATATCTAGCATTGTCTACGCCCCTCACTTTTTAGAGTCTTTTTTTAAGACGTATTTCTGTATAATAAATTAATTGCATTTAAAAACATAAAACAAGTGAAAAATTGGAGAAAGGTGTTAACGTTTTTATGTGGAAAAAAATTGGAAAGGGTAGCCAGTAAACCAATTACAGCCTGATGACAGGGAACCTGGCAATGTGCCATCAGCCAGGCGGTAGGGGATCCTAAATAAAACATTATAAGGAAAACAGATTTTAATTATTTATTGCAGGTAGACCGCAATATTCGCTCAACTTTAATGTGGCTTATTTTGATGAAGGTGTACCAGAGATGAGAAAAATGCTAATGAAGCTAAATTGATTGGAGTCAAACAAATAAAGAATATTTCCACAGTGCAGTAGGAAGAGGGAAGAAAACTTTACAGAGAGAAGAGAGACAGTAGATAGACTGGAATTAACTTCCCAAACTCTGCAAGGAAACAGGTTATCCGAATGCTGATATCTGCTAGCTGGTACCTCTTGGCTCCCTAACCAAGAGACCTCCACACCAAGGAGCATGTTAAGACGATAATACTATAACATGGAGCAGAATTAAGCCATTTGGCCCATTGAGCCTGCTCCACCCTTCCATCATGGCTGATTTATTATCTCTCTTAAATCCATTCTCCTGCTTTCTCCCTGCAACCTTTGACTCCCTGACTAATCAAGAATCTATCAACCTCTGCTTTAAATATATCCAATGACTTGGCCTCCACAGCTGTCTGTGGCATTGAATTCCACTGACTCACCTTTCTCTGGCTAAATAAATTTCTCCTCATCTCTGTTCTAAAGGGATTCCCTTTTATTCTGAGGCTGTAACCTTTGGTCCTAGACTCCCCTACTAATGAAATCATCCTCTCAATATCCAGTCTATGAAAGCTATTCAATATTCAATGTTTCAATGAGATCTCCCATTACTTTTCTAAATTCCAATTAGCACAGACCCAGAACAATCAAAGACTCCTCATATGTTAACTCTTTCATTCCTGGAATCATTGTTGTGTTCTGCATGTGCTGACAAAAATATTTTTCATGACAATTTTCTGTAGTTAGACAACTAATGGAGGCCAGCAGTGGAGCTGTGGCCATACCTGAGCACCTATGGTAAAGAAACTGAACAAACAACACCAGGCTGGAGTCAACATGGGAACTATTGCCAAGAGATTCAAAGTTCAAATTAAATTTATTATCAAAGTCCATACAGTACTGTGCAAAAGTCTTAGGCACATACAGTATATATAGCTAGGGCTCCTAAGACTTTTGCACAGTGCCATATATTATGTCTGTCCAGTTACCAAATACACTTAATACTATTGAACTAATACAAAGCTAAGTGCTCTTATTTCCATTTCTCAACCGCTTTCCTATTTAACCAATATACAACACTGTGCAAAAGTCCTGGGAACTCTTACTGTAAATATAGACTGAAGACTTTTCAATGATGCAATATATGTCACCATACACAACCCTGAGATTTATTTCCTTGAGGGTATACTCAGTAAATCTAAGGAAGATAATTGAAACAGCAAAATACCTATTTCCAGATATCTTCTTTATGCGTATATAGGCATAAAAGACATTTTGTGGATGTTAGCTTGGGGAATTGACCTATTTCTCTGTAGTGTGGCCGTTATTTTCATAGGACCAAGCAACTAATGAGGCATGTGATGTGCTTTGAGAGGACTAATGAATGGTAAGGCCAGTGAAAATATTGAGAAGCAGAGGAACATTGTTTTACAATATAGTGCTGGATGTAGGAGCCATGTGTCTATTTATTGTCGGTCTGCATTGTATTGGTGTTGAGCATCCTCACTCTTGGTTAACATAATTTATCACATGGCTTTGGGCGGTGGTTATATGGCAGTTAAAATAAATGAATATAGTCACCTGTTTGTCTATTCAGCAGCATAGAGGGTGAGCATAGACAGCACATATTCTTCGTTGACCGCACATCTTTGTTTGAATTTGATCCAATTACTTTTAGATAAATTATGGAAGAGTGGAATGGTTTTATTGTTGGTTTGTAATAAAGGATTAGAATGTACCTTTTCGACTTAGAATTCAACTAGTTGGAAGCTCATCATTCAGTGCGATTCTCCCTTGCTAAGCCTCTCAGTGACTTTTGGTTTGTTTTCAAGTAGTCACTACACAGGACGTATACAATAAATGGCAAGGTCCTAGGAAGTGTTATAGAACAGAAAGGCCAGGGGTACAAGTTTGCAGCTTTCTGAAAGTGGAGATACCAGAAGACAGGGTATTGAAGAAAGTGTCGATTTTCGCAAATAAAACGACAGAGACATTTCATGCTTCAGAAAAGCCTTAGCAACTCATTTTTTGAATACCAAAAACTGATCATAATAGTGTGCTAAAAATAGTTATGTAACAATGTTATCTTGTTAGCCCAGCTTCTTAAAGTAAAATCCCAACTCAATGTTGGTGGTTGTGAATTATGTACATTTCTCCCAACTCCCTTCCTTCTCCTACAAAGGCATTTAGCTTGCTTGCCTTAACTGAGCAGGACAATGAGTTCAAGAAATGGGATGCCATGAATCATACAACTGTACAGGATTCTGTTGGGATGAATGTTTTGAATGCAGTTCTGCTTGCCTCATAATAGGAAGAATGCCATTCTGCTTTGAAGGGTGTAGAAAGGATTCAGGAGGAGATTATCAGCTCTGGAGGGCTTGAGTCACAGAAAGAAACCAAATAAGCTGGGACTTTGAAGGCTTACTGTTGGCCTTATAGAGATATATAAAACCGATAGGAGCATAGATAAAGTAAATGAGCAGTTTCTTCCCCAGTCTAGGAAAGTCTGTAACTAGAGGGAATGGATTTTCAATAACTGGGAAGATCTATAGTTCTCCTGAGGGACAGGCGTCTCACAGAGTTAATGGCGGATATATGAAACACATTGCCACTGGAAGTGATAGAGGTTGGGTATAATTACAACATTTAAAAGACATTTTGGATTGGTACACTGGATAAGAAAGTTTTTGGGGCATATTGTCCAAATGCAAATAGATGAGTAGATGTGAAGAGGGTGTTTCCAATGGTCAGAGAGTCAAAGACCGGAAGTCACAGAATAGAGGAGTGTCCTATTTGAATTGAAATGAGGAGGAATTCCTTTAGCCAGAGAGTAATGCATCTGTGGAATTCTTTGCCCCAGCCAGCTGTAGAGGCCAAGTCATTGGGTATATTTAAGGTAATGGTTGATATATTCTTGGCTGGTCAGTGCGTGAAGGGATATGGGGAGGAGCCAGGAGATTGTGGCTGAGGGAAAAGACGGATTGCCATGATGAAATGGCATAGCAGACTTGATGGGCCAAATGGCCAAAGTCTGCTCCTATATCTTATGGTTTTATGGTCTTTAGATCACTAAAGATGCCAACAGAGGATCCAATCCTTTAAATACAAAGTAATTCAACAAACTCCTATGTTAGTTTTCACATCTATTTTGCACCATTTGATGGAGATGCTACATGGAAGTTGGAGTTTGCTCTCTTTTAGTGCATTAATCAGATTCAGAATCAGGTTTATTATCACCACCATGTGTTGTGAAATTTGTTAACTTGGCAGCAGCAGTTCAATGCAATGCATAATATAGAAGAAAAAAATAATAAATAAGTAAATCAATTACAGTATACATATAATGAATAGATTAAAAATTGTGCAAAAACAGAAATAGTACATGTTCAAAAAGAGAGGTAGTGTTCCCGGGTTCAATGCCCACTTAGGAATTGGATAGCAGAGGGGAAGAAGCTGTCCCTGAATTGCTGAGCGTGTGCCTTCAGGCTTCTGCACCTCCTACTTGATGGTCATGTGAGAAAACTGCATGTGCTGGGTGCTGGGAGTCCTCAATAGTGGTCTTTCTGCAACACCGCCCCTTGATTTGTCCTGGATACTTTGTAGGCTAGTACCCAAGATGGAGGTGACTAAACTCATGACCCTCTGCAGCTTCTTTCAGTTCTGTGCAGTAGCTTCTCCATACCAGACAGTGATGCAGCCTGTCAGAATGCTCTCCACGGTACATCTATAGAAGTTTTTGAGTGATTTTGTTGTCATACCAAATCTCTTCAATCTCCTAATGAAGTAGAGATGTTGTACTGCCTTCTTTATAGCCCCACTCCACGAGTTGGCACATTTTGCTCCTGTACGCTCGCTCGTCTCCATCTGAGACTCTACCAACAGTGGTTGTATCATCAGCAAATTTATAGATGGTGTCCTAGCCACACAGTCATGGGTATTGATAGAGTAGAACAGTGAGCTAAGCACACACTCCTGAGGTGCACCAGAGTTGATCGTTAGTGAGAAGGAGATATTATCAACAATCCACACAGATTGTGGTCTTCCGGTTAGGAAGTCGAAGATCCAATTGCAGAGGGAGGTACAGAGGCCCAGATTCTGTAACTTCTTGATCAAGATTGTGTGAATGATGGTGTTACTGGTGAGCTATAGTTGAGGAACAGCATCCTGATGTCGGTGTTTGTATTGCCCAGCTGATCTAAGGCTGTGCAAAGAGCCATTGAGATTGTGTCTGTTGTTGACCTATTGTGGTGATAGGAAAATAGAAATGGGTCCAGTTCCTTGTTGAAGCAAGAGTTCAGTCTAGTCATGACCAACCTCTCAAAGCATTTCATCACTTTCGATGTGAGTGCTACCAGGCAATAGTCATTAAGGTAGCTCACATTATTCTTCTTAGGTACTGGTATAATTGTTGCTTTTTGAAGTAAATGAAACTTCTGCCTGTAACAGTGAGAAGTTGAAAATGTCCTTGAATACTCTGGCCAGTTGGTTGGCACAAGTTTTCAGAGCCTTATCAGGTACTCTGTCAGGGCCTCCTGGCTTGCGAGAGTTCACCCTCTTTAAAGACAGCCTAATATCAGCCTCCGAGACAGAGATCACAGGGTCACCAGGTGCAGCAGGGATCTTCACAGCTGTAGTTATATTCTCCCTTTTAAAGTTGACATAGGATCTGTTGAGCTCATCTGGTGGTGAAGCATTGCTGCCATTCATACTACTGGGTTTCGCTTTGTAGGAAGTAATGCTATATATGTGCTACTGTATATATGGAACAAGTGCCTGTTCTGTTTACCCAGAACATCTCTATTCTTATATTGTATGCCCAAATTATTGAAGATAACCAAACACCCTTAAGCTATCCTCTAGCTATTCTGGCCTGTTCCCTCTTCTTTTCCAATCCTGAAGAAGGGTCTCAGCCCAAATCGGTGACTGTTAATTCATTTCCATGGATGCTGCCTGACCCGCTGAGTTCCTCCAGCATTTTGCATGTGCTGCTTAAGATTCAGATATGCCTCCTTAATCAATATGAGGTGCCTACTGTACATGCCACCATATACAGATTCATTTTCCTGCAGCTTTCACAGTAGGACAATAAATTCAGTGAAAATCTACACACAACGACTGACAATAAACAACCAAAACAACAAGAAATTGGTGGCCTGATGCGTGGAAATGAGATATTGACATTATTTTTCTTAGATCATGAGCTACTATAATTGGTTTTAACAGGGAAAAGCAAAGAGTACAGATTTAAGTTGATTAACAAATAAACAAGATGAGAGGAATTATCTTTAGGTTAATTGTTTTGATCAGTAATCAGTCTGAACACAAAGTTGATGCGGATTTAGTTGCAACTTTCAAGTTAGAAATGAAAACAGAATTAGGGAAAAAAAAGACTGCAACACAATAGGAAACTGGAGAACTTGCTAGCCAGTTTGGATTTCCAGCAGAGATATGGAGGAATGATTGCCCTCAATCTGTAGTATATGATCTTGTAATGCTAACCAACCATTTCAAAAGTCATGAGGGACAAAATATTTTCAATATAAATATTACTTGCTATTTGCTCGTGGTCATAGAATCTGTACAAATCTCAGAAAATGCTGGAAATATTAATCAGTTCAGGGTGCATCTCTGGGAAGAGAAAGAGAATCAGAATCAGGTTTATTATCAATGACATATGATGTGAAATTTGTTTTTCTGCGGCAGCAGTGCGGTGCAATACATAAATTATACTTTAATATTAATTGTAATGATAAATATCTAAAAATATAAGTAAGTCCATATAAATATAAATAAGTTCATTGTCCATTCAGAATTCTGATGGTGGAGTGAAGAAGCTGTTCCTAAAATGTTGAGTGTGTGTCTTCAGGCTCCTGCACCTTCTCCCTAATGGAACAAGAAGAGGAAATGGCCTGGATGGTGGGAGACCTTACTGATGGATGCCATCTTTTTGATGCATTGCCTTTTGAAGAGCCCTCGATGGAAAGTTAATGTTTCATTCCATCCATCTCCTCTGCAGCTTCTTTGCTCTTCTCCCCATTTCCGACAAAGTGTCTTTGAGCTTACATTTTAACTCTGCTCCCTTTCCCACAGAAGTGCCCTGGCCTGCTGAGAATTTCCATTTTTTTCTGTTTTATTTTAGATTTCCAGCATCTGCAGTTATTTTTTTTTTTGATTTCCATTATAAATCTCCCCTTAATCTTCTCTGCAAGTTTGGCTTCATTCACTTTGCAATGAGATAAATGCCAGCGCTTCTGATGATGGAGTTTACCAGCATGCATTTCCCTTAGATTGGCAATGGGTAGTCAGAAATCCAGCCAGGAGGCAGTAAACTGTGACCATGTGTTATGAATAATTTAGCAAATTGAGCTCCATGTGAGTTCTAGTGAGCTCTAATATATTGTGGCGACTGTGCATGCCGCATATTGGCACGGAGACTACATGCAAGTTAGTCAGAGCCTTTAAACCATACAGGAAGAGTGCAGGACAAAAATGATGTTTGCCTGGATATACCTGCTCTGAAATGAGGGACCTCCGCAACAGTGTCCTCATTTCTTCGCACGAGCCAACCCTGTGACTGGAAGAAAGCCACCTAGATATATGTACTCCCCTGAAATTTAGGGGACAAATTAGTCACGAGAAGAAAAGTGCCTTCGAGCAAAAAATATGCCACACATCAGATCCTGGCACACAGTGCAAAACATATGAGAAAACTTTTCACTTTGAATTCAGCACATGCAGCATTAAGGTAACTTCTAGCTCAGCTCAATCGAATGATGCTTCATAAATACTAGCCGTTGAGTCTGTGCTCAACTACATGTATATTAAACAAAAGCACAGATATGGGACATGCTTTAACATTTAAAGCTCACTAGTGTATTCACGTTGCAGTAAGAGTGAAAGAAAACAATGCACATGCATAGACAACAGATCAATACATAGTGCTAAGGGGAGGGAGTGTCATTGCTCTAAAATAAATAGATCCATACATTACACTTCCTCCCCCTTTAGATAAATGCAACATAAAACTGTTTATGCACAAAACATTCAATTTCCCTTTCATAAAGCCATATTCCAAATAAACATGCTTTCACAATAACACTCCATAACTAAGTTCACCATTTTAAAGGTGCATTCTTTTGGGTGGCTCGCTATTTTTTTTTCATGTTAGCACCTCTGGACCTGTGGAGTGGCATCAGGTTTTGTGGGTGTCTTGTCTAAGAAAACGTTCTCAGTTTCCGGTGTCACGTTGTTGTCAGTGACAACATCATCACTGAGAGGTAAGTCCAATGACTGTAAAAGTCTGTCTTGTCAGATGCATTTGACTCAGGTGTGTTTTTCAGGTGAACATCCTGTATCTGGTCCACATGATGTCTCCATGTCTGATCTCCAACATCCACTGTGTACATCAGTTTTCCATTTCCTGTAGCTATCCTACCAGATGTCCACTTGTCTTCTCAATAATCATGCGCTAGGAGTTCCTGTCCAATCTCGATGCTCCTTGCTGCTTCACTTGGCAATGGGCTGAACTATTTATTCTGCACTTCCTTCCATAGATCTGGTTTCAGGAGGTTTATGCAAGATCTCAGATTACTATTCATGAACAGCATTGTTGGTGTAATGGTGCCTGTGTGGGGGTACATTTTGAACTTTTTGGCATCCTGACCAGCTTTTGGCCAAGTCTTCAATCTGTTTATCTATCTCCAGCTACCACAAGAAACTCTAGCTGAGGCTCTTCATCTTGACTGTATCCAAGTGTCCTTCATGCTGATTCTCCAACACTCTGGTGTGCAGTTTAGAGGGAACCACAGCACAAGATCCATCATCAGAGTTCTTTGGACATGCCCACAGTTGGTCTCATCTCATTGAGAACTCTGGAAACTGAGCTGGCCATCCTTACATGGTAATTTCATAGACTTTTGACACTGTATCCAGCTCCATTTTCAGCTTGACACCAGATACATCTATCATGATCCATATTAAATTGTTATCTCCTTCAGTAATACTGTACAACCAGTTCTAGGCATGACCACTTAGCTTTGTCAGATGCTATGTTGTCTGATTCTGTTTTACATTTGATAACTTTATGCATTTCTCAGTTTTACATTTTATAACTTTATACATTTCTCAGTTTTACATTTGAAACTTTTCATTCAGCTGCGCTTTTCGTCTGCCTTGCAATCTCTCTGTAAGTGACCTTGTCTGTGTCACTTTCTGCACACTTTTTCATTGAACCAAGTCACTTGCATCAAGGAAGGATTTGCCACATCAATAACATTTTTGTCTTTTTGCACCATTGAAGGGAATTTTGTGCATTTCACATTCTACCCTCCTTTTCTGTAGTTCTGTTGCATCCTTCACTGCAGACTCGAATGATATTGCAATGGTCAATGCCTATTCTAAGTTCAGTTCTCTTTCTGCCAGTAGCTTTGCTTGAGTGTTTCAAATATGCATGCCACATACAAGCCTGTCCCTTAATGCATTATAAATTCCATTTCTCAAGTCACAGCACTGGAAAAGTTTGTACGGTACGGCAAGGTATTCTGAAAGGCTTTCATCTTTTGACTAGTTCTTTTTGTATAATCTAATTCTCTCAGCTATTACCAGTGGTTTAGAACACAAGTGATTTTGTAAAGTTGTAACAATTTCTTCAAACGTCTACCTTACTAGGGTGCGTAAGACACTGTGCAGTCTTGGGCCCACTGAGCTGAGAAGTGTTAGGAGCATTCCTTTGCTCCTCCACTTTCTTACAATACAATTCAACCCTCTTGAAATACAAATCCCTGTCTTCATTAGTGGTATCAACTTCATCAACTTTCCTGAATGAAGCCCTCGTCACATTCTTTTCACTTTAAATTCAGTGCTTCTTTCACTGTTACTCACTTTGTTAGTATCAGTGATGGCTTTCTCATGCTGTTTAAGTCTTGCTGTTTCATCCAAGTAACTGCTGGTGCAGCTTGTGATATTTTCTGACATTCAGGTTCATACTCATCGCCAATTTGTTGTGTCTGTGCACAACTACATGGATATTAAATAAAAGCACACACATGCAAGGTGGCTTGAACTGGTGTATTCACATTACAGTGAGAGTGAGAGAGTGAGAACAATGCACATGTGCACACAACAGATCAATATGAGGTTGTAAGGGGGAGGGTCATTGCTCTAAAAGAAATAGATCCTTACATGACACAAATTGCCATTTATTTTTAAGGTCTTATATGCAGGAAGTGCTTCAGGAGTTTATAAATGGCCTGAATATTTATCCCTACCATTGCTTTCCATAAAACAAGTCATCATGCTTTATTTCACGAAGTGGAACAAGTATGAAGATGGAAATGAAGCCAATCCTGGCTCACTTCTGAACTATTCATCGTTTTTGCCTTTTATTTGCCATATTTGCGTTCCCTAGTTGTTCTTTGCAAAGTTTTCTAGGAGTCTATGGGTGGGAATTGGAGAAATTTTATTCCCATTTTTGTTGTACAGAGTGAAGAGAAGATTGTCACGTTTTAGCCATTGCAACACAGCATTATGCATATGACCAGTTGCTAACTGAGAGGGGCATACTTTTGGGAACATGCATCAATCAGTCAATGATTACCTCAAAAAGTTTAATGAGGGAATCAGAATCAGGTTTATGATCACTGACTTACAGTACTGTGCAAAAGTCTTAGGCACATATATATATAATGAGGATGCCTCATTACAAAGTCTATATAGTAAGCTTTTGCACAGTACAGTGTTTATCAATGTGGAGTGGACAGTGGTGGCAGCAAAAGATGTTGGGAAAGATGAGAGTGGAGCATCAAAGGAAGTTTGTGGGACAAGTTGCCTATAAGATGGGCGGGTAGCGTCAGTGCAGACACAGCTGGCCCTGAGACACCAGGCAAGGTAATTTGATTCCAAACAACTGGTTTATTGATCATTACAGACAATCTTTCTGGTGCTTCCCGCTCCCTCCCCTCTCCCTTCCCCTTTTCCCAGCCACGATTCCTCTCTCCCTGCTCCAATCCCACTCTCAGTCCACAATAGAGACCCATATCAGAATCAGGTTTATCATCAGTCACATATGTCATGAAATTTGTTGCTTTTTGTGGCAACAGTACAGCACAATACATAGAATTACTACAGTACTGTGCAAAAGTCTTAGGTGCCCTAGCTATATATGTGCCTAAGACTTTTGTACAGTACTGTATTTCATGAGATTTGTTGTTTTATGGAAGCAGTGCAGTGCAAGGTGTAAAAATTACACTGTTAACAAAAAATTAAATAAATAGTATAAAAGAGGGATAGCAAGGTAACGTTCATGGGTTCATGGACCATTCAAAACTCGGATGGCAGAGTAGCAGAAGCCACTCCTAAAACATCGAGTGTGGGTCTTCAGGCTCCTGTACTCCCTCCCTGAAGTTATTAATGTGAAAAGGGCATGTCCTGGGTGGACAGGGTCCTTATGATGGACATAGCCTTCTTGAGGCACTACGTTTTGAAGATGTCATCGATGGTAGGGAGATTTGTGCCTGTCATGGAGCAGGCTGAATTCATGATCTTCTGGAGCGTCTTTTGATCCTGTGCATTGGAGTTTCCTTACCAGGCACTGAAGCAACCAGTCAGAATGTGCCCCACAGTACCTCTGCAGAAATGTGCTCGAGCCATTGGTAATGTACAGAATTTCCACATACTTCAAATGAAATGTAGCCTCTGGTGTGCCTTCTTCATGATTCATCAATATCTTGGGCCCAGGAGAGATGCTCAGAGATGTTGATGGGCAAAAACTTAAAGTTGCTCCTCCTTTCCTTTGCTGACCTCCCAATGAAGATGGTGGATATTCTCCCAACTTCCTTTTCCTGAAAACCACAGTCAGTTCCTTGGTCTTGCTATTGCCCAGAGAAGAACCCCTTTCTGAAATTAGCCCACCACTATCAGACCTATGAATTCTGGTTGAGTTCTCCTAAATTCAGGCTAGCAAGTGACCCCTATCAGGACTGTTATGTATTTCCCCTAAAGGGGATCAATTAGCTTACCATTAAATAGTAAACTGAAGCACTGGTAAAGATGAATCTAGTATTGATAAACAGGAGAACACTTACAGAAGCTGGAAATTCAAAGCAACACATTCAAAATGCTGGAGAAAACCAGCAGTTCAGGCAGAATCTATGGAAAAGAGGAGTAAACAGTTGATGTTTCTGGCCGGATCAGTCCAGAAGAAGGGCTTGGCCTGAAACATCGACTGCTTACTCATTTCCATAGCTGCTGCCTGACCTGCTGATTTCCTCAAGCATTTTGTGTGTATGTCTCTAGTATTGGCAGCTCTCTGAGTCATTAAAGATTTCTATGGTTCAAGTGCTTCTTGGATACCAGTACTAATTAAGAGCTGCCATCTCATTGGTCCTAACTAATTTATCATGATTGCAAAGTTGACAGGAATTTGGAACAGTAACATTATGTCTTGTTCATTGCTCTCACAGAATGATGAAGCATAAATAAGTAATTATACTCTGTAGTTAGCTACCCTATTGTTATAGGTATTAAAAATCTAAAATTAAGATCTGATCTAATCTCATTTGATTAAGATTTTCTTTATTTCTCTTTGAGTATACTTTTTCTTGCAGACTTTGAGCTGAAACAAGAAACAAGTTACTGACTCATTTGTTTCATTTCAGAACTGTGCAGGAAAAGCATAGACTTGAGGAAGAAAAGGCATTGTCAGTGAGGAACTCTGAATATAGTGTCAGAAGACAAGAATACAGGAGGGGCACAAGTATTCCACTTGGTCCCTCATGTCTGCCTGCAATTCAGTTGGAACGTTTTTATTCAACCAAAAATCACTGAGAATTGGGTTGTTTTCCAGTGTTCTGCTATAATTAACCCAAAGGTTCTATAGCAAGAAATATACTCAAAATGGTGGAGGAACTCAGCAAGTCAGACAGCAACAATGCAGGGGAAGAAACAGTTGGTGTTACCGTTTTGGAACACAATATAGAAACATACAGTTGCCACATTATTGGGTACCTCCAGCACCTAATAAAGAGGCCATCGAGTGTATGTTTGTGGTTTTTTTCTGCTGTAGCCCATCCACTTCAAGTTTTGATGTGTTCTGCATTCCCAGATACTCTTTTGCACATCACTGCTGTAAAACGTGACTAATTCGTCGCATTCCTGTCAGTTTGAACCAGTCTGGCCATTCTCTACTGACCTCTCTAATAAGCGAGGTGGTTTCACCCACAGAATTACTGCTCATAGATTTTTTGTTTTGTTTGTTTTCTACCATTCTTTGTAAACTCTGGAGACTGTTGTGTCTGAAAATACCAGGAGATCAGCAGTTTCTGAGATACTCAAAACACCCTGTTTGGGACCAGCAATCATTCCACAATCAAAGTCACTAAGATCACATTTCTTCCTCATTCAGAATACACACACACTATATATATATTCCTTTCCTTGGAATAACAATTCTGGAGTAGAAGGAGGCTGAGATATAAGTATCATGCACTCAAGTTCCATGAAATCTGAAAATGAAAGAGAAGGCAGCTCATTAAGAATGGATATGTTGGGCAAATAATGGAACAAATTTGAATAGAGGACAATTAGAAGGGAGAGATCATCTGACAAAACCAATAGGGTATATCCAGTCACCATTTCCATTGGCAGCTTGTTCCATGCTCTCACCACCCTCTGAATGAAGAAGTTCTTTCTCATGTTCCCTTTAAACATTTTGTCTTTAACTCATGACTCTAGTTCTAGTCTCACCAAACTTCAGTGGGAAATATAGCCTCCTTACATTTACCCTATGTATACCCCTTATAAATTTGTATACATATCACTCATAATTTTCTGTATTATAATGTTATATCTTAGAATTTTGTATAACCCCTATCTCTTTCTCCTGAAAAGAAAAGTCTCCTAAAATATATCCAAGAGAGTAGAATGGCTGGAGGGCAATGTTTTCTATGTAAGACTTTTAATGAAAACATCATCAGCTCTCAGAAAGGACGAAAAGATCATGTGGCATGTTTTCAATGAAGAGCAGGGGAGTTATCCCCAGGATCCTAAGCAATATTTATGCCTCAGTCAACATTCCAGTCTGTGGGAGTTAGCTGTCCAAAAGTCAATGTCATCTTCCCAACGTAGCAACTGCATTTACATTTCTTAAAGAAAAGTCTTTTTACCTGCAAGCTGCTTGAGTATCTTTGATGTTGCTCTTTTGTACCCTCCTGACCTTATTGTTGCCTTTTCTTACATCATCCTGAGCAAAATTGATGTTGTGGGAGTAAGCAGAAAGGCCACAAGGAGTTGGTGTTCAAAGAAACAGGCAATTTACTAAAACTGGTTTGCACCAGACCATCAAAGCTTATCTACCTGAGCGCAAATGTGGTACTGATTTTATATGCACAGTTGACAAAATTACACAGAAACTTGAGTGACAGGAAGGCTAGACTTTGATAACAGAATGGTGATTTTAGGTTTCTCAATAGTTATCCTTAAGGTATTGATAGTGGGGAATCAATATTGACCGTGCCTTTGAATATAAAGGATACCTGCTTTGATTCTCTCTTGCTACAAATACTCTTTGCCGGCCACTGAGGGGGTATGAATATACTTAACACCTTTTGATGTCTTTCTGTCCGCAGGCATGTGTTGCTTCAGTCAATGTCAAGTTTATTGAAATACGCACAAGCCCATTCTTCCTCTCAGTCCCCAATCTCCTGCCTCCCCCCCACCCCGTATACATTCATGCCCTAACCAATCACAAACCTATCAACCTCTGCCTTAAATATACATAAAAACTTGGCCTCCACAGCTGCCTGTGGCAAAGAATTCCACAGATTCACCACTCTCTAGCTAAAAAAAATTCCTTTTTTTCCATTCTAAAAGGATGCTCCTCTATTCTGAGACTTTGTCCTCTGGCCTTAGACTCTCACCCCATAAGAAACATCCTCCCAACATCCACTCTTTCAAGGCCTTTCACAATTTGATAGATTTCAATAATAATGTAATAGTGGAGGTAGATTTAGCTATAGTCTTCAAAGCAGAACTGGATAAGCATGCAGAAGAAAGAAAATGCATAGCTAAGGAGACTGGCAATGCTTTATAAGGCATTGTTTAGACAATGAAACATTGTGAGCAGTTTGGGCCCCTAATCTAAGAAAGAATATGCTGGCATTGGAAAAAATAATTCTGGGAATGGAAGGAATGTGGAGAGTTTGGTGGCTCTGGAGGGGTAAGGCTGATGGATCTCATTAAAACCTGTCAAATATTGAAAGGCTGAGATAGAGTGGACATGGAGAGGATGTTTCCCACAGTAGGTGCATCTAGGAGAAGAGGTTGATAGGTTCTTGATTAGTAAAGGAATCAAAGGTTACAAAGGGATAATAAATCTGCCATGATGGAATGACCAAACAGATTAGTTGGGCTATGTGGCCTAATTCTGCTTTTATGTTTTATAGTCTTCTGGTTGGTTGGTTACAATGTAGATAACCAAACTCTGTGTAGCAAGCTGTCACAAACCACTGTCACGTGTGATAACAGCCAGTTATAAAACAATAAAATCAAAATTGGAAGATACATTTTTCCAACTCTTTCTTTAAAATAGTTCTAATAGATTTACACATTCATTGGAGATAGTAGACAGAGTTTAAAGTAATACCCAAAAGGAAACACTGCTGACTGCATGGCTATCCTTCATTACTGGAGAGGAATGTCCACCTAGAATTTTGATAGCAGGACTCTGGAGCAGGAACATATTGAAAAATAGAAACCAGAGGGCTCTTCAATGAGCCATTGTTGAAAGTCCCTGAAAAGTATGGTTATGAAGCTGGACAAAAAGGGAACAGGTCTCATTCCTCAATTACCATTGCTATAATTCCACCTGTTGGAGTCCAGTCAGTTCAGGTTTTGCTTAGTGGCACTGCTTATGTACTCAAATCGTCCATCTTTCATCTGGAAGAATCCCAGCTTTTATGCGGTCACATACAAGAACAGAAAATGTTTAGAAGCATGTTCCTACTACAAGGGAAACAGGAGGCTGTGTGGGATTCCTTCAAAGAAACAGATGCTTTGTCAAAAATGATTCTGACTCAAAGTTTATAGCTGTTGTCAACAGCTGGTGCTCTGATCAGTTCACCAACTACTGCTGGGATGTCCCAGAAGATGAGAAAACAAGTTGGGGAAATGCTCACATTTGAATGTTGGGATTTCTCAATGAGCTTCACTCATTCAAATCTCATTGAGCCATCTGATGAGAACAAAAAACTCGTGCTCTAGTTGTTTCAATTTTCCTGAATAATTATTATATACACCAATCAAGTGCTGCATACACCTCAGCATTAACAGCTGTCTTAAATAAAGGCAATGAGATAATTACAGGAACGCTGTAATTATCTTATTGTCTTGTCCAAATGGGAATGTGAATCTCCCAGTTGCCACCCACTTCAACTCTGCTTCACATTCCCATTTGTATACATCCGTACATGGCCTCCTCTACTGTCATGATGAGGCCAAACTCAGGTTGGAGGAGCAACACCTCATATACCATTTGGCCATCACCTCTCTCATGGTTCCACTCCCTTCTACTACCCATAGTGCTTTCCCCTTACACTCCTTCTTCACATTTCCTGCCTATCCCCCCCACTTCTTCCCCTCCCCCACCCCTTGATCTTTCCCCTCACTGGTTTTTCACCTGGAACCTACCAACCATCTCCTTCCCACCCTCCCCCACCTTCTTTATAGGGCCCCTGCCCCCTCCCTCTTCAACCCTGATGGAGGGTCTTGGCCTGAAATGTTGACTGTTTGTTTCCATGGATGCTGCCTGACCTGCTGAGTTCCTCCAGCGTGTTGTGCGTGTTGCTTTGACCCCAGCATCTGCAGAGTATTTTGTGTTTAAGATAATTACAGGAATATTTTTGTTGACATAATAAAACAAATGACAGGATCCAACACACACCCCACACACACACACACACACACACACACACACACACACACACACACATACACACACACACACACACACACACACACACACACACACACACACACACACACACACACACATCAAACATATTTTATTTTACTTGTACACAAGGAAAACACCGTGGCCCCTGTCAGCATGTTGTTCTGAGTTTTGAATACAGAAATATTATCTTTATACAGAATTGGCTAGCACTCCAGGATTTTGACCACTTGGTAAACTATGTATGTTTTGAATTCCTCACTTGCAAGTGCAATCACCATCTAGCTGTTCAAAGTCAATAGAAACTACAAGCTAACACCAAAGACACTTTGTAGTTAGTGTATTCTTTAGATTGCTTATCTTGTCTCCAGATCCCTACTGTGCAAACTGAAGTTATGCTCTTCAAAGTCCTTTCTTGCTTGGGCTGTCTGCACTCTACTCTTGCCTGGATATTACTCTCGCCTGATTTCCACAATTTAGTTCCTTTTTATATTTAGCTGATTTTTATTTATTGAGAAACTGAATTCAACAATAACGTTTGATCATGAGAATGTCTCCCATACAACCCTGATCCATTGCAATTTGCCTTCCTTTGAAATAGGTCTATGATAGATGCCATCTCCCTGTCCCTACTCACATCTCAGAAGCATCTGGTTTGAAAAGACTCCTATGTTAGACTATGTTTATTGACTACAACTCTGCCTTTAATACTCTAATTCCAAGAAACTCATGGCTAAACTCCAAGGTTGCACAGGGCCAGGGCAATTGCATCCATTGTACACCTATTGGCAGTCAACGCCTCTCATGCTGTAACTGGACCTTTGACTTCCTGACAACAGACTGGATAGGGCTGCACTGGTCCAATCACATAGCCTTTACACCTAGCCCTGAGTCGAGAATTCCTAAAATTTGCCACCCCCTGGGTAAAAAGTTACTTCCTATGTCTGAAGTAAATGGCAAACTGTTTATTTTGGGATTGAGACCCTTGATTCCAACCCCTCCCCAACCAGGAACTCTGCATCTCCACATCCAATCTGGATAAGAGTTTTATTATCGTCCAATGACCTTAACATACATTCTGAAGAAGTAATTGTCCAAGCCTACACAATGCATGCTATGCTGACACCAGAATGTGTGGTAAACCTTGTGAAATGCCCCCAGCATATTCTTTGGTGTGTTGGTTATTATCCCAAATGAACATGGAGAGCATATTTCTTATGGCAGGAAAGCCTCGGAATAGACAGGTGCCATTTTAGAATGCAGATGATGAGGAATTACTTTAGCCAGAGAGTGGTGAGTCTGTGGAATTCATTGCCACAGACAGCTGTGAAGGCCAAGCCTTCATGTATATTTAAGGCTGAAAGATTCTTGATTGGTCAGGATATGAAGGGATATGGGAGGAAGGCAGGAGACCGGGCTGAGAGGAAAATGGATCAGCCATGATGAAATGGCAGAGCTGACTCAATGAGCCAAATGGCCTAATTCTGCCCTGATATCTTATTGTCTTATGGATGTAGTTCACTGTATGTTTTTGATATACATCTGATAAATAAATCTGAATTCTAAGGCCAATTCACATAACAATCTGACCATTCCAGGAAACAATCTGGTGAATCTATGACACTTAGTGGTCTATGATGCCAGTGTAGAGAAATTGAATTCAGCAGAAGTCTTTGATTGTGAGAGCAGAACTACAGTGTTCTATGATTCTATGACTGAAAGAAAGATTAGCTTTATCTGCCACATGTACATTGAAACATATTGTTACGGTACCGACTCAACCGTGCCAACCTCTGGGGTTTATCTGCTGCACAAGGCTGTATGGATAGCTGCTGCAGTCCCTTTAAAGATTCTGACCCACTCTGCTAATTGATGGCCATGTTTTGGATATTAAAGAGCACTTGAGCTTAGGTTCTGTGCTTAATCATCAGTTGAACTTTGGTTTGGTCTGTACTTGCGTTATGCATTTCTGTCTCATTTGAATTCTTGTCTAGTTTTGTTAGGTTCTTATCTGGCATCTAGTCAAGAACCCTGTTTTCATCTCCGTCTTATACTAGCTCTAACTGTACAGCTTTGGAACGTTGGAGGAAACTGAAGCACCAGGAGGGGAACCCATACAGTCATGGGGTGAATATACAAACCTCTTAGACACAGCAAATCAAAACCCCAATCTTACAGCCGGCCCTGTAAAGTGTTTTACTAACTGCAGCCTCTTCAGGTAGGGAGTCAGACATGACCACAACATTCTACACATGGTCTCACCAGGGCCCTATATAATTGGAACAAGATATCACTATTCTTGTACTCTGTCAGCAGTAGAGGCCAACTTACTATTTGCTTTCCTAATTGCTGATAAGACACTAAATCAAAGCCTTGTCTGCTTTCTCAGTTGGTTATATAGTAAAACCCATGACACTATTTTACAAAGAAAAGAAGATCTTCCACATTTCCTGGTCTATTCCTCAATCATTAAAGCAGAAATCTAGTCATTATCACATTGCTATTTTGGAACTGTGCTGTGTGCAAAGTGACTGCTATGTTTCCCCATATTAACTGCTCTTTGAAAACAAGTAAATGGTTGTAAGTGAGTGAGGACGATGCTATGTGCTCATCATGAAAGAAACCATAGAAATGATAATATATTTTCCTTTATCATTTACAGATAGAATCACACTGAGTTGACTTTCTCCCACACTTCTGCTGTTTTCCTGGTGCTTTCTTTTAATCTGCTCTTGAAGTTTCAGGAGAGTTCTTTTGAAATTTTACCAGACTGCCAGTTCTTGAATGCAGAATTCTTTCTAGGCTAGCACCAAGGGTGCATTACTGAGGGAATCTTTCTTTGCAAGAGGTGCTGTACTTTGAATGTTAAGTTAAGACCCTGTGTGCACGAGGAATCCTGTGGTAACTTTTAACCAAAAGAACTTCTCTTCTCGATAGACTTGTGATCCTTTCCTATGTCAGAACACAGCATTGGTTTCTGGAGTCTTGTGCCAATATGCGGATGATGCTGTTTGCCCAAGATGGCTAACTGAGCCCAAACATGATCTTACTCTTGGGGATGATCATAACATCATAAGATAAGGTCTTAAGATATAAGAGCAGAAATAGTCCACCAAGGCCACACCACCATTCAATCATGGCTTAATTTTTTAAAATCCCATTCTCCCGGCTTTTCCCTCCAACCATTATCCCTTCTTACCAAGCAAAACCTTATTACTCTCTGCCTTAAATTCACCCAATGACTTGGCCTGCATTGGCCACTATGACAATGAATTCCACCGATACACCACCTTCTAGTTGAAGTAATTCTTCCTCACCTCAGATTTAAAGATACATTACTCTGAGGCCATATCTTTGGTCCTGGGACTCTTCTGTTAAATATTCTCTCCCTTCTCCATTCTATCCAGACCTTTCGGTCTCCAGCAAGTTTCAGTAACATTACCTTTTTTCCTTCTGAACTCCAATGAATATGGGCTCCAAACCATCTAAAGCTCCTCATATGTTAAGCCTTTTATTCTTGAGATCAAACATTGCACATCTTCAAAAACACACCATCCCTACCATGAAGCATGGTGGTGGCTGCATCATGCTCTGAGGATGCTTCAATGCAACAAGCCCTGGAAGGTTTGTGAAGGTGTTTCCATTCACAGAGCTGTCACAGAGCTTCAAAGTCTTGTGAATGCATTCATTGTAAAACGAACACAGCACATTACAGGGACATTGTGGAGGAAAACCTGATGTAGTCTGCAGGAGAACTGCGACCTGACAAAACAAATTGTTTTCCAGCAAGACAATGACCCAAGCATAAAGCCAAAGCTCATCAGAATGGCTTAAAACAACAAGTTGATCCTGGAGTGGTCAAGTCAGAGTCCAGATCTCAATTCAATTAAGAATCTGTGGCTAGACTTGAAAAGGGCTGTTCACTCACCATCAAAAAGAATGGGGGAAAATTGTAGTCTCCAGATGTGCGAAGCTGATAGAACCCTATCCTTAGAGATTCAAGGCTGTAATTGCTGCCTAAGGTGCACCTACTAAATACTGACTTGAAGGGGGTGAATTCCTATGCAATGAATTATTTTGTGTCTTATATTTGTAATTATTTTAGATTACTTTGTAGAGATTTGTTTTCACTTTGACACGAAAGCGTCTTTTTCTGTTGATCAGTGTCAAAAAAGCCAAATTAAATCCACTGCGATTCAATGTTGTAAAAGAATAAAACATGAAAACTTCCAAGGGGTGTGAATACTTATTATAGGCACTGTAGATGGACATAACATTATCTCCTGAGACTTGGTGTGGGACATTATTCCTTGTATTCTCATCAATCTGTGTCACAACATTATCGTTGTTTGTGGAAACTTTTTCTGTACATAGTGGCTGCACATTGGAATTCTACATCCTGTTATGTTGTTGGTGTTTAGGGCAGCAATGAAGGTCCTCCATCTCTGGTGGTGTTGGAGCTTCCTTCACTGTGCCAGTAGCTTGGTTTTCACTACTGTCAGTCATGTAGGTCCCAATGGAGACTCAGGAATACTGTTGCACTCAGATGTTGAAGGGTTCTTCATTGCTGTTTCTGTAACTGTTTTATTTTACCAGTCAGGATTGTTAGCCCTGAGCTGAACCCTTGAACCTGGAGGATTGGTGAACCACTCTTTGTCTGGCCTCTACCCTTTGACCTGTTTGGCATGGGTGACCCTAGCAAGTGTCAAAGTATAAAGCTCTGTCTCCATCCAACGTAGGTCTCTGAATCTCTGAGGAATGCAAGCCTCCAAACCCTATGACAAGCTTGTAGTCCTCTTGGGAGCACGGATTGGAATAACAACCACATTTTTATAACATATCAGTGACCCGGAAGAACTTTGGGAGGCTGTGAAAGAGATGTGAACAACATGAGTCACAGAATGCACAGAAACAGACCATTCAGCCCATCCATTCTATGTTCTGCCTAGTCCCATGTACAGTACCTGCACAAAAACGATATCCCTCCAAATCCCTCCAATCCTTGTACTTAACTAAACATCACAAATTGTTTTACATTATTTATTTATTCATGTACAAGGTGAAATATTCTGATCAAGATGAGACCAGCATACAATGTTTCCTCAGTCGAGATCTTCCAGATAGCCCATATAAATGTCTGCTTTACATCTTTTACATCAGTTTTTCATCTTAAATGTGTTTCTGGGACTGTTAGAGCCTGTGATTTACAGCTTGAAGATCAATTGAGTAATCCTGCACTTTTCCGTCTCCAAGCAGATTCCGGGAAGCAAGTGCATACTTGGATGGCGACGGTGTGAAGAAACCTGGAGACAGGTTGCGAGCCAATGTTCAACTCCATTTCACTGATTAAAGCACACATCAATTACTGATTAAAGCGTTGGGGAAGATTGAGACATCAAAGAGAATGCGGAAGGTGAGTGAGAGTTCATCGCTGACTGCCTGCCTTGTCTGTAAATGGCCTATTGTTATGTGGCTCACTGTGGCAGGCAGGTAGGCCTCCACCTCGTATGGCGTTCCTCACTTTTGATGAATGTAGGTGATGTTGGAGGATGGTATCGTGGTTTTGCGTTTATGGATTGGACTATTGGTTTATGACATGTTCAGACTTTTGGTTTCTATATTCTGTGTTCTTTCACCCATTCCTTTTCCATTTGGGAGGGGTTTAAGGGTTGGTGTTCTTATTATGTTCCGTTAGCTTTTTTTGTTCGGGAAAGGGGGGGGGGGGTTTGAGGTCAATGTTCTTCTTTCATCTTGTGTAGGGGGAGGGAGGTTTGGGGCTTGATGATTGGGGTGTTGTTTTTTATTGTGCGGGGGTAGGTTTGATGTTTCTTTCTGAATAACTATCATGTTCTTTCTTTGTTTAACGGCTATGTGCAGAAGATGAATCTCAGAGAAGTATATGGATACATACTATGATAATAAGTAAACCTTCCAGCCCTTCGAGCCACACTGCCCAGCAATCCCCCAATTTAATCCTAGCTTAATTACAAGGCAATTTACAATGACCAATTACCCTACCAACTGGCATGCCTTTGGACAGTGGGGGGAAACAGGAGCACCCGGAGAGAACCCACACAGTCTTGTGAAGAATGGACAAACTACTTATGTATAGCGGCGAAATTTAAAAGCCACTATTAACTCCCCATGTTGAGTATAAAAGTGGAGATTTTTATAAAGAAACAGACAGAAATTCAGGACTACTCAGGACCAAATTCAGCACAATTTTGTACATATGTCACTGAAAGTAAATCTTATTCCAAGAGCATGAAGCAATCGCTTTGCAACTGATGAATTATAAAATCTGTTGTGAATATTCTTCAGTGAAACTTTCATTTGCTGTTTTGTGCTAATGTGACTATAAATGCTGAGAAGGGCTGAATGGCGATGATTTACATTTACATAATATTCACGTTAAGTCGTCAGAATCAATTGTTTTAATAGGATGGGCTCCAACCCTCCCGACATAGGAATATTTTAGTTTGCATTTGTAAAATTAAAAGCTAATTACAGAATTCTTTAGTCCACCTGAACAGAAAGTAAGATGAAGCTAAAAGTAAATCACAGGTATTTGATTAACTCTCTTTCCAGAAAGACAGTCTTGTTTGTATTTATAGTGAACTTTGTCACTTCCCTCTAAATTATCCCAGTCCACTTCACATAGCATGAATCAGTTTGCAAAGCTCAGTCACTAATATTTCATGGAAGCTTTCACAAAGTAAACTAACTGATCTGCATTCCACTACACTGCTCTATTCTTGTTTAATATATTCTTTCTAACCTCACATTTTGATTAAGTAATTGGACAGTTGTCTTCATAGTTTGAAGTCAGTTGTGGAGGCACAGTTCAAAATTGATCCTTTCCCCACTTCCTAATTAGAGATAGGGGGATATTACACTAAGCTAGGAGATTTGGAGTCAAGAACCAAGTCCTTAAATGGCAAACACGAGGAGATCTGCAGATGCTGGAAATTCAAACAACACACACAAAGTGCTGGTGGAACACAGCAGGCCAGCCGGCATCCATAGGGAGAAGCACATAAGTCGATGTTTCAGGCCGAGACCCTTCGTCAGGACTAACTGAAATAAAAGATACTAAGAGATTTGAAAATAGGAGGGGGAGGGAGAAATGTGAAATGATAGGAGAAGACCGGAGGGGGTGGGGTGAAGCTAAGAGCTGGAAAGGTGATTGGCGAAAGTGATACAGAGCTGGAGAAGAGAAAGGATCATGGGATGGGAGGCCTAGGGAGAAGGAAAGGGGGAGGGGAGCACCAGAGGGAGATGGAGAACAGGTAGTGTGATGGGCAGAGAGCGAGAGAAAAAACAACTAAATATGTCAGGTATGGAGTAAGAACAGGAGGAGGGGCATTAACGGAGGTTAGAGAAGTCAATGTTCATGCCATCAGGTTGAAGGCTACCCAGCCAGTACAGGTTAGAAGGTTATTTGGTCATATGGGTGTAACTGAGTGGCATAGTCTGATAGGGCCGGGGGTTGGGGGGGGGGTTGTAACTATGCTGCTTGTCTAAATAAAAGAATAAATAAATCTGGTTTACATGCTATTTACAGGGTAATAGCAACCTGAAGGTGGCTTCATCTTGACAGTAGAGGAGGCCATGGAGCCTACAAATGTAGGTCCTTTCCAGTCAGAAACAGGTGAATTGATCATAGGGAACACGGACATGGCAGACCAATTGAGTAACTACTTTGGTTCTGTGCCTTCACTAAGGAGGACATAAATAATCTTCCAGAAATAGTAAGGGACCGAGGGTCTAGTGAGGTGGAGGAACTGAGGGAAATATATGTTAGTAGGGAAGTGGTGTTAGGTAAATTGAAGGGATTAAAGGCAGATAAATCCCCAAGGCCAGATGGTCTGCATCCCAGAGTGCTTAAGGAAGTACCCAAGAAATAGTGGATGCATTAGTGATAATTTTTCAAAACTCCTTAGATTCTGGATTAGTTCCTGAGGATTGGAGGGTGGCTAATGTAGCCCCACTTTTTAAAAAAGGAGGGAGAGAGAAACTGGGGAATTATAGACTGGTTAGTCTGACATTGGTGGTGGGGAAAATGCTAAAGTTGGTTATCAAAGATGTGATAACAGCACATTCGGAAAGAGGTGAAATCATCGGACAAAGTCAGCATGGATTTGTGAAAGGAAAATCATGTCTGTCGAATCATATAGGATTTTTTGAAGATGTAACTAGTAGAGTGGAAAGGGGAGAGCCAGTGGATGTGGCATATTTAGATTTTCAAAAGGCTTTTGACAAGGTCCCACACAGGAGATTAGTGTGCAAACTTAAAGCACACGGTATTGGGGGTATGGTATTGATGTGGATAGAGAATTGGTTGGCAGACAGGAAGCAAAGAGTGGGAGTAAACCGGACCTTTTCAGAATGGCAGGCAGTGACTAGTGGGGTACTGCAAGGCTCAGTGCTGGGACCCCAGTTGTTTAGAATATATATTAATGATTTAGACGAGGGAATTAAATGCAGCATCTCCAAGTTTGCGGATGACACGAAGCTGGGTGGCAGTGTTAGCTGTGAGGAGGATGCTAAGAGGATGCAGGGTGACTTCGATAGGTTAGGTGAATGGGCAAGTTCATGGCAGATGCAATTTAATGTGTATAAATGTGAGGTTATCCACTTTGGTTGCAAGAACAGGAAAACAGATTATTTTCTGAACGGTGGCCGATTAGGAAAAGGGGAGATGCAACGAGACCTGGGTGTCATTGTACACCAGTCATTGAAGGTGGGCATGCAGGTACAGCAGGCGGTGAAAAAGGCAAATGGCAGTGCTTCTCCTTATAGATGCTGCCTGGCCTGCTGTATTCCACCAGCATTTTGTGTGTGTTCCTTAAATGGCAACAGGGCTTTGGGAAGTATATTGATGTACATTAAGCAAGCCAAAACAAGTTGAACTCATGAAACCCTTAATATTTTTCTGTGTTCAGTCTAAGACTTATCTACCTGTGTTATCAACAATTACGGTATCTGCTTCCTGTTTAAATTGATTCAGTTAAAATGAATCAGAGTCAGATCAGGCTTGTTATCATTGACTTAGAATTTTGTCAGTGAAATTTGTTGTTTTGCGGCAGTGCAATACATCCAAAAACCATGATAAGTTACAATAAGAGATATGAAAACAACAAGTAGTTCAAAAGAAGAGCAAAATAGATGGACCATTCAGAAATCTAATGGTAGATGAGAAGCTATTCTTAAAACATTGAGTGTGTGTCTTCAGGCCCCTGTATCTACACTCTGATGGTAGTAATGAGAAGAGGGCATGCCCTTGGTGTTGGGAGACTTTAATGACGGGTTGCCTCTCCTTAAGTCATCCCACTTTGAGGATATCCTTGATTTTGGAGAGGCTAGTGCCCACGATGGGGCTGGCTAACTTTGCAAATCTGTGCAGTTTTTCCTGATTCTGTGCAGTGGCCCCTCCATTCCAGATTGTGCTGCAACCAAATCTAAGTGTTTTCCATGGTGCATCAGTAGAAATTTGCTCAAGTCTCTGGTGACAAACTGAATCTCCTCAGAACTCCTAATGAAATACATGCTCTGTGTTTTTTTTGTAATTGCATTGAGCCCAGGATAGATCTTCATTGATGTTGACACCCAGGAACTTGAAGTTGCTCACCCTTTCCACTGTTGATCTCACAATGAAGAATGGTGCATTTTCTCCCAACTTTCCCTTCCTAAAGCCCACAATCAATTCCTTGATCTTATTGATGTTGAGTGCAAGGTTGTTATGACACCACTCAACCAGTCAATTTACCTTCCTTCTATAGCCTTCTCGTAAACATTTAATACACTTCCAGCAATTGAGTTGTCAGTGAACTTATATCTGACAATAGACCTGTATCTCAGTAAAACAACCAGCACAATCAAAGTCTTCACCCATCCAGGAATGCTCTTCTCCCTGTCCCACCAGAAACAAGGTACAAAATCTTCGAAGCATCTGGCTCATGGGCAACTTCTGTCCCACTGTTTTCAGACTCCTGACTGGACTTCTTGTATGATTAGATGGACTTTCGCCCTCACATTCTACCCTACTGTGATCAGTAGTGCTCTTTCTTGGTTGTTTTTACTCTTTATTCTGCATTGTTTTGGTTTTACCTTAGTTTGTTAAGCTTGTTATAGCTGAGGTTGGTAATGGGTAACAAGCTCCCACTACTCACAATGCTCTAAATGGTGTGCACCTCAAATAGCCTTGGACAACCAAGTCCAGGTCCTAGTCTCAATGTGTGGTTTAGCTACTAAGCCTAACACAACCACTTCTCCTGACAGGGCAAGGTGCAAAGGCGGATTATTGGTGTCTTAAAACCAGTTTCTTTAGGTAGATGGGACTTGTCAGCTGTGATTGGCAGCTCATCTATGAGAAGGAAAACTCTGATCTCAAATCTTCTCTGCCTTGAAGCTATACCTACTCATGAGGAGGCTGTGGTAGTAAGCACCAAGGGAAAAAAATACCCACAGCAGAGATCCGTAAGGCAGTCTGACATCGAGTTAATATTGAATGGCAACTCCTGTGACACTGTTAATGCCAAAGTGAATAAGTCTCTGCCATTCCTTTCTGTTCATCAGATGCATGGCAAGGGGGAGCTTGCTGCATGGGTGGCAGCTTGCTTTCCATATTGTACTGCCCTGGCCTATACACAGCTAGGACACAACATACATGATTGACGCTGACTGATGGAGGCCTCACTATTGTTTTACCTTATTCAAGTTCAATGCACCCTGGAATGAATTGATCTGTATAAGCATTATGCAAGATGATTCTAGACTGCAGTGTGAAACAACAGAAATAGTAATAAGTACATTTTCCCTGCAACTTCACACAGCTTTGCTAGTTGCCAAAGTTGTCAATGTTTTATACATAATTAAGCTCTGAATGTCCCTGATATTCAGTAATATTTAAAAACTGTTGGAAATGAAATAAGTAATTAAAAATTAAAAAGATCTAAAATTATTTTTCAATAATTAAGAAGATATTAAACAGACCAGAATATATCTATAAAACTATGACTTTTTTATATGTTTCCACCATGCACTGACACAGTGTCACCGCAAAAATGCATGCTTAGCCCACTGCTCTACTCTCTACACTCATGACTGTGTGTTAGGCACAGAGAAGATACCGTCTATAAATTAGCCACACACACATCTATCTTTGATAGAATCTTAGCTGGAAACAAGGAGATATACAGGAGTGAGAAAGATCGACTGCATCACTGAACATAATTAAAACCAGGTAACTGATTGTAGACTTCAGGAAGGGGAAGTTGGGAGTATGTAACCTCACTGGGGGTACAATCGGATGCGGATTATTGATAATATCTCCTCCTCGTTGATGATCAGCTCAAGAGCGTGTGCTAAGCCCATTGCTCTACTCTCTTTATACCCAAGACTGTGTGCCTAGGTATAGTTCAAACATATCTCAACCACATTGTTGGTAGAATCTCAGATGGAGATAAAAGGGTGTACAGGAGCGAAATATACCAGCTAGTTGAGTGGTGTTACTGCAGCAACCTTGCACTCAATGTCAGTAAAACAAAAGAGTTAATTGTGGAGTTTAGGAAGGATAAGACAAGGGAACTTGAAACAATCCTCAAAGGGGGATCAGAAGTGGTGAAGGTGAGCCACTTCAAGCTCCTGGTGTCAAGATCTTTGAGGATCTAACTTGATCCCAATATATCGATGCAGCTATAAAGAACGCAAGGCAGTAGCTATATTTCGACTAAAACACTCGAAAACTTCTATAGATGTACCGAGGAGAGCATTCTGACAGGCTGCATCACTGTCTGGTATTGGAGTGGGGTGGAGCTTCTCACTGCACAGCACCCGAAAGAAGCAGCAGAAAGTTGTAAAATTTGTCTGCTCCATCTTGGGTACAAGCCTCCGTGGTACCCAAGATATTTTCAAGGAGTGGTGCCTCAAAAAGGCAACGTCCATTATTATGGATCCCCATCGCCCAGGGCATGCACTGTTAATGCTGTTCCTGTCAGGAAGGAGGTACAGAAGCCTGAAGGCACACACTCAGCGATTCAGGAACAGCTGCTTCCCCTTTGTTACATGATTCTTAAATTGACATTGAACCCATGAGCACTACCTCATTTTAAAAAATATATTATTTCTGTTTTTGGATTATTTTTATATATACTTACTGTAGTTTATTTACTTATTTTTTTCTTCTTCTATATTATGTATTGCATTGAACTGCTGCTGCTGAGATAAAAAATTTCACGACACATGTCGATGATAATAAACCCGATACTGATTCTGATTCTGAGCGATTTGACTCCCTCCATCAGATTTTTTCGGACAGCATTCGAAGTGGATGCATCACTGCCAGGTATGGAGGCTCCAGTGCCTCAGGATTAAAAAAATCTGCAGGGGATTGTAGACTCAGCCAGCTCCATCATGGATATTATTCACCCCACCCTATAGTATATCTTTGAAAGGCAGTGCCTCAGGAAGGCGGAATCCATCACTGCCCGGGACATGCCTTCTTCTCATTGCAACCATCAGTGAGGAGGTTCAGGAATCTGAAGACATACAACCAAACATAAAATCAACAATTTAAGAGCAGCTTCTTTCTGTCCACCATCAGATTCACCATAGAATAGTCTATGAACCCAATAATGCTACTTCATGAATTTGTTCTTTTTTGCGCTATTTATTCATTATATATTTCTGATTGTAATGTACAGTAATTTTTTTAAGTACAGCACTGTGCTGTTGCTGCAAAGCAACAAATTTCAGGTCTCATGTCCGTGATGATAAACTTGATTCTGATTCTGATGCACCATTTAACTCTTAATGAAATCTGTGTGGTTGTGGCTCACTTACCATGATCAGAGGGAGTGACTTTGAGAGCTGGTTCACTTTTACACGCACTGGGATATCTCAGCAAGATCCAGTGTTGTTCTTCAATGCCATGGTGTGTCCTGGGGCAGAGCGCATTGGTAGAACAGTCATCAGTAGAAAGAGACGGTGCTTTGAAAACTGCACTGAATTGCTTGAACATTTCAGGCTAACTAACATCTACCTGCAAAGCTTGTTTATCTCCTTGGTGTCATGATCTAATTCCCAATGTCCCTGGACATAAGTCTTTAACTATAAGTCTTTGGTGTTGTTGAACAGATTCAGCTTGTACAACAGCATCTTAGATTGAAAGGCCCTAGAAATGGAAGAATTGACGTCCATGGCTTTGCAATAAAAAACTAGTAAGTGCCACTGGGACAAAGGTTGGGCATCAGCACAGTAGACAATATTTGATTCGTTAGCAACCCAAGTTAGGTACAGTCTAATGGGAGGTACTTCCACTACAGGCTTCCTTGGGAAAGCAAGCCTTACTGAGTGAAGTGCTCTTATATCATAAATAGAGACTATGACATTAGGTCACTTCTACTGAATTAGTTTCACAGAGGAAACAAATAACATTAGTTGAAATATCTGTTGGTAGGACATGAATGGTTTCTCTTGATTTGTACACTCAAGCCCTTAAGCCTTTTATTGGCGATTTAGCCACTGGAAAGCATATGAAAGATACAATTAATATTCTCAATACAGCCTACCAATTTATTCATTGTGGAACTTAGGTTTCAAATTTTCTTGGAAACTAAACACAAGTAGGAGCAAAGATGATTGATAGTAGCTTTTAAATAAAGCAAGTTAGTCTCTTGGCTTCTTAACACGAGTCAATACTCCCAAAGGCAACTCCAATTATCTGGTAGACTCTTCAATCTCTTTATAACTGTCTTTAACTAACTCCTTACAGAGATCCATCACCTGTTCAAGCATAAGGTTAACAGATTTAACAGGATTAGAATTTGGACATTGCAAAAGACAAATTAATTGGGAAATGCTAAATTTAATCTCATTTCACTCCAGGATAATACATGGAGGCTGTGACCTATCAAATTTACAGTGGAAATTTTATGGATGATATCTAATCCCAAATCCCTCACATGCCTAGGAATATAGTTCAATTACCTGCAAAACAAAGAAAATAAAATAGATTTATCCCAAATCAACCAACCACGATTATTTGGGAGGACCTTGATTTAACTGAAGTAAAACATGCCAAATTAAACATATTAGATCTTATTATAATGGGGAGCCATTAATGATTTATTGTTGTTATATTCATGCTATTATATACGTCCTGACATGGTAACATTGAATATGAAAGACGAACAAGGATGGATTGACTAATGTACGCTCTGGAACGCATCGTCCCACAGCTTCTCATAAAAGCTATTAAATGAAATTTAAATTAGACTAACGTTTCAGGCAAATTGAACCAAGTACTGAACCTAATAAGCACATATATAGGAGCCAAGAGAAATTATGTTTTATTACAGTAATATTTATTGTAGTTCTTGGCCCACACCTACACTTAACATCACATTTGGAAGTTGTACAATCACCAATAATATGAAGATATTATGCATCTCTATATATTTCTAATAGAGATTTTAGGTACTGGTTCATTGGAGTTTAATTACTTTGTGCACTGCTTTCATTAGGCAATCAGAATAAGATCTGTCATGCACTCAGTGGCCATTTTATTAGCTACAGGAGGTACCTAATAAAATTGACACTGAGTGCATGTTCATGGTCTTCTGCTGGCTTTGCTCCATTTCAAGGTTTCACATGTGTGTTCGGAGATGCTCTTTGCACACCGTTGTTATAACAAATAATTATTTGAATTACTGCTACCTTCTTGTCAGCTTGAACAAGTCCGAGCATTCTCCTATGACCTCTCTCATTAAGAAGGCATTTTCATCCACCAAACTGCCATTCACTGGTGTTTTTTTTTAGTTGTATTTTTCTCACCTTTCTCTGTAAACTCTGAAGTCTATTATGCGTGAGAATCCCAGGAGATCGACAGTTTCTGAGATACTCAAACCACTCCATGTGGCACTAACAATCACTTGGTCAAAATCACTTTGATCACATTTCTCCTCCATTCTGATGCTTGGTTTGAACACCAACTAAACCCATTGACCATGTCTCCATGCTTTTATGCATTGAGATGCCGCCACATGATTGGCTGATAAGATTAACATGCAAGTACACCGGTGTATAAAGGTAATAAAAATGCCACAATTTAAAATATTATTGGGTTTTGTTGGTGAACAATGACAGCCCATTAGTCTTTGTCTGTGATAACGTTAACATGTTTCACCTCAGATGTTTGAGGAAGTTCGGCATGAGTCCCCAAATCCTAAAGACAAGCTATATTGACTGTTCTGTTGCACATCTTACCATACATGCTATTTATTAGAAATTACAATAATTTGCACATTTAGACAGAGATGTAACGTAAAGATTTTTACTGCTCATGTATGTGAAGGATGTAAGAAATAAAAGTCAATTCAATTCAAGATCAAGACTTTAGCTTGCCTGCATTCAAATGCAAGGGAACGTGAATGTTCCACTGTATTCCTGAAAATCTATCATTACTACACCCACTATGGAGTTGAGTGACAGGGTATGAATGAACTGATCATCTTTGGTCCAGGTGCTGGGGAATCTATGCATTAGTTATACATTTATGGATTTGTGAGCCCATTCATTTGAATGGAGAATTTACAGGTACAAGGCAAGTTACATACTTCTATAAATTATGTGTTTACAGCTATAGTTTCAATGATTTAAAACAATAATTTTATTTGTTTTATCTTTATGAATATTCAATAGTTTTTCTCAATGTAATTTGTCATGGAGTTTGATTGTGTCTGAGGGATATTCTAAAGCATTAATAAAATTTAGATACAAGAGACTGTAGATTTTGAAACCTGGAGGAACAAAACAATCTGATGGAGGAGAAAATCATAAACCTGTAAGATTCTGGAGGTCTTGAGCAACACACACAAAATGTTGGAGGAACTCAGCAAGTCAGACAGCATCTTTGTGGGGGGAGGAATAAACAGTTGACGTTTCGGGCTAAGACCATTCATCAGGATTGAAGAAGGATCCTGATGAGGGGTCTTGATATGAAACATTGACTGTACATTACTCCCCCCCCCCCACCACCACTTAGATGATGCTTAACTTGGTAAGTTCCTCCAGCATTTTATGTGTGTTTCTCAAACTGAAGAGGTTGAATAGAAACAGCTGGGGGAAGGGAACTGTGAGTATTTTGGGCTAAGAGACTGCATCATGTTGGTAAAACTTGTCAGCTTTGGTGAATAAAAAGATTGGAGGAAAGGCCTTGTCATGGTTAAGTTTTCCTTTTCGAAGTTCAGAAGTCGTCCCTCAGCAAATTGAAACATGACGTGTAGGACCATGGGGGCTTTGTCATTGGGGTCCTTGTTGCTGGAATACTTCAGTGTGGTGCAGTATATCCCAGTATCTCAGCAGTCAGTATGGAAATTCACATGTGGTGCAAATTGAGCTACAATTTTAGATTTTACTAATGCTCGGATCTTCTAGATTATGAAAGGAGAACTGCTAAACAGCAGCATTTTCTTGCATTTGTGTTGTATTTTTAAATAACAAAGTCTCCCACTCAGTGGCTTAGCATTATTCTCAAACAATATTACACACTAAGGTACATAAACAGACAAGAGGGAAGGTGATCACAGAAGTAGGTGTCAATCTCTAAAAGGATGAATGAAGTCAAAAGGGAGGAGATTTACTGAGAGCACTATGAAGTTTTGTGTTTGTCATCTGTTAGAATGGCTACCAAGAACATATGGATTTACATGTAGTCTGTAATTTCTTCTGATGTTGGTGCTGTTTTGAATCAGGATCAGAATCAAAATCAGATTTATTATCACTAACTTAATGTAGGTGTCATGAAATTTATGAATCCATGACAGCAGTTCAGAGCAAAGATATAAAATTAATATAAATGACAAAAATGACCCTTCAGCCATCAGGCTCCTGAACCGGCATGGACATCTTCACTCAACACAACACAGAACTAACCATTAAACACAACCAATGAACTCACTTTCAATGACTCTACAACACATGTTCTCAGTATTTTTTATTTATCTATTTATCCATTTATCTATCTATCTATCTATTTATCTATTATTTATTTATTACTTGATTATTTTTGTACTTCCACAGCTTGTCAGTCTTTGTGTGTAGTTTTTCATTGATTCTATTGTTTTTTTTGTTTTGCGTAAAAGCCTGCAAGAAAATAAATCTTAAGCTGTATTTAGTGACAATACATACTTTGACAATAAGTTTGCATGAAACTTGGAGAACTAAATAAATTATGCAAAAATTGAATCATGAGGTATTGTTCAGGGGTTCATATATTTTTCAGAATTTTGACGGCAGAGGGGAAGAAGCTGTTCCTGAATCTTTAATCCTTTTTTTTTTGCTTTGAAGGATGGTGGGAAGCAGTATAAAATTCCTAGACTAACAGTCAGAGGAAAATAACAGCCTGACAGAGAGAAAAAAAAAATCAGTCAATAACCCTGACTGTGGGGTTTCAGAAACTGGTAACACTATTTCTCCAGCCCTGACTAAACTTTAGGTCCTTCTTGACTTCAGCTAGAATTAGGTTTAATTTGGCTCCAATGTTTACAAAGGGAGGTTGAAATTGAATAATTCCCAAAGATAACCAACTTGGTCTATTCTTTCTTTGAGTATTGATATCTTACACAAGTCAAGAAGAATGGCTTATGACAACAGTGTATAGCAATATCTTGAAGTTAGTCTTAAGTGATTTCTCCTGTCTCTGCTTATAACTCTAGATACAGAACAGATGGTTCACGGGGTTGTTTGACATTTAGTTTACTGAATGATTTTTGACATATGGAGTATTGAAAGAAAAATATCTATGCTCAATAGCAAGTTTTATGCCTCGCCTTTGTGTTAGAAGTCTGTTAATTGAAATATTTCAAAATCTGGAGATCAAAAATATAAACAGGAATAACGTGATGCATAAGAATTCCATAAGAACTTCTCTCATTCACATCCCAATACATTCTCTCCATTGATTCTGCTATGCTTCCTGCTACTTTGGAAATGCAGCCAATATAATCAAGAGCCTCTCCTGCCCCACTTATTCTTGCTCTGTTTTTTGTTGGCCAGAAACAACTACAGTCCATAAATCAGTGAATTTGAATGAATTAAGTTAGTGGAAGCAGACAGACCAATTGGGTTTGTGCTTGCCATGAGGTCAAAGGAATGGAGGCTGCCATTTTATGAAGTTGCTCTGAAGCCTCCATCTTGTGAACTGTTTGAGAACTGATTCTTTAGTCTGGGATAATCTAATTAGAACAATTGAATGTGGACAGAAGACATTTCTGCAATTGATCTGCTAATCATAATCAAGATCATTATCAGTAAGTTGTGTATCATATACATTGGTAGGTTTGTAGAAGTTACCATTATCTTGGTCCAGTGTCTGTGTAATCTGGTTTGACTGGTCTGAACCAGTGTTCTTTCTTTCTTTTTCAATTTTTTTATTGATTTTCATATATACATATAAAAAACATAACATAATAATGAGTAAATTATGAATACAATAGACTTGAAGTCACATTGATAATAAGATAACAATATCCTATTAAACATCAGCAGAAAAAAAATACCTTAATCAATCAAGTCCATATGATTATATATGAAAAAAAACAAAAATAACCATTAAAAGAAGAAAAAATTTGAAAATATGTGAAAAAAGTATATATTAAGAAAAATAAAACACTAAACTAAACTAACATGGGCAATAATAATAGTTTACAAGTATATGATAGTGTCAAAAAACTCTGGAATTCCATACCTGAACATGAATAAGCAGAAAGAAGGTCTGGAAAAGGCCAAATTAATTCATATGAAAATGTCGAATAAATGGTCTCCAAGTTTCTTCAAATTTAATTGATGAGTCAAAAATAGTGCTTCTAATTTTTTCCAGGCTCAGATAAGAAATAGTTTGAGAAAGCCACTGAAACGTGTTAGGAGGATTTACTTCTTTCCAATTTTGTAATATAGACCTTCTGGCCATTAATGTTACAAAAGCAATCATTCGTCTGATTGAAGGGGAAAACTGATTACCATCTTCATTTGGTATGCCAAAAATTGCAGTAATAAAATGAGGTTGTAAATCTATATTCCAAATTGAGGAAATAGTAGTAAATATGTCCTTCCAGTAATTATGTAAAGTGGGACATGACCAAAACATATGGGTCAATGAGGCCACTTCTGAATGACATCTGTCACATTGAGGGTTAATATGAGAATAGAATCGAGCAAGTTTATCTTTAGACATATGAGCTCTGTGTACAATTTTAAATTGTATTAAAACATGTTTAGCACATATAGAAAAAGAATTAACCATTTGCAAAATTTTTTCCCATTTATCTGTTGATATATTATATCGAAGTTCTTTTTCTCATTCTTGTTTAATTCTAACTGATATTTCTGGTTGTATCTTCATAATCATATTATAAATAAAAGCTACTAATCCCTTCTGACAAGGGTTTAAGGTAAAAATCAAATCTGTAAAGTCCACCAAAGTTGAATTAGGAAAAGATGGTAAAACTTTATGTAAGAAATTTCTAATTTGTAAATATCTGAAAAAAATAGATTTAGGTAATTCAAATTTGTTGGAAAGTTGGTCAAATGACATCAAAGTATCTTCAAAAAAGAGATCACGAAAACATTTTATACCTTTCCTTTTCCATATGTTAAAAGCTTGATCTGTCCAAGAGGGTTTGAAAAAGAAATTAAGTAAGATAGGGCTATCAAGAACAAAGTTTTTCAAAGTAAAAAACTTACGAAATTGAAACCAAATTCGTAATGTATGTTTAATAACAGGATTAGATATTTGTTTATTAAATTTAACTAAATCAGCAGGAAGACAAGAACCAAGAACAGAGAATAGAGAATATCCCTTTACCTCATTACATTCCAAATTTACCCACTGTGGGCACAATGGTGAATCCAAATCTAGTTTCCAATACATTAAATTATGAATATTATTTGCCCAATAATAAAATCTAAAATTAGGTAAAGCTAAACCACCATCTTTTTTAGATTTTTGTAATTGCTTTTTACTTAACCTAGGGTTTTTATTTTGCCACACAAATGAGGAAATTTTTGAATCAATGTTATCAAAAAAAGATTTAGAAATAAAAACTGGTAAGGCTTGAAATAAGTATAAAAATTTCGGTAAAATCATCATTTTAATAGCATTAATCCGACCAATTAATGATAAAAACAATGGAGACCTGAACCAGTGTTGAAAAGAACAAAGGAAGTCACCTAAGGCATGAGGTTGAATAGCCTTTGGACCAGAGCCAATAGGAAGTTGTGAGAGCTCAGAAGATGACCCATAACCAATTACACTAAAGTACAACATTTGAACTGGTAAGGAATGGATATAAATGCAGAGTATTGAATGCAAAGCAGCAACAACTCTGCAGATTAACCATCGCAGATAGAAGTGTGAGCGACCCGATGTAGGACACATGGAACATGTGGAGAGTGGATCGGGACAACGAGGAACACCTTGGCCAGTGTAGACCCTTTTGCTCAGTTATTACCTTTTCTATTCTTTGATTATTGAGGAGAGTCATGGAAACGTAATGCATGTGCACACAGCTGCTTTGTGTATGAATTCATGTGCTTGTGAACTTTGACAATAAAGGTACTTGCCGATAATCACACATTCTCTCTGTCCCCCTTTGATCATTATCAGCAAGCAGTAAGCCTTGTAACAAGATATACTTTAAAGTTTTGAAGGTGTGTGTCACCAGACTCAAGGATAGTTTCTGTTCTGTTGTTATCAGACATTTGAACTGATTGTTCACATACTAAAGATAGAGCTCTTCATCTGCTAATCTACCTCCTTGCAGCCCTTGCACTCCATCTATTTACCTGTACTCCACTTTCTCTGTGGTTCCAGCCCTTTATTCGGCACCACTTTACTTTGTTTTACTACTGTGATGCGCTCTTGTGTGCCAAGGTCTGTCTGGATGGCACGTAAGCAGAAGATTTTCATTGTATCTCAGTACATGTTTCAATAATAAACCAATACAATTACTTCAATGTAAACTCAAGGGATTCTACAGATGCTGGAAATATTCAGCAACATACAAAACTCAGCAATTCAGGCAGCGCCTATGGAGGGGAATAAACAGTCATCATTTCAGATCCACACCCATCATCAGGCATGCAAAGGAAGGAAAAAGGCAGGATAAGAAGATTGGTGGGGGTGGGGTAGGAAAGGAGTATGAGCTAGCAGATGATAGGTGTCACCACTAGTCAGAGCTTCAAACTGTCCATTTGGGTGAGGCAACACTTCACCTGTGAGTCTGTTGGCGTCATCTGTTGTAACTGGGGCTCCCAGTGCATCATTCTTTACATTGGGGCACATTCACTCTGTCCAGCACCAAAGACAGAATCTCTTGGTAGCTATCCATTTTAATTTGACAGGGAGTGACAGGGGAAACCAGATAAGGGAGAGTTGGGTGTGTGGGGGAGAGGGGAAGAAGTAAGAAGATGGGAGGTCATGGGTGGAAGAGGTAACGGGTTGATAGGATTGGAGAATGAACCATGGGAAAAAACACTGTGTTACACTAGATTTAGAGCCTCTGCAGAATCTCTTTTTCTTGCGATAAACAGAGGGATTGGCTTGGTTGATGCTGAGAAGCCGTTTCATTGGATGGAGGCTCCATTACATGCAGGTAGTAAAAGGGATAAAAATCAGCGATGGAGTAGTTTTTTGTCTGAGATCATTGAGAACCATTACAATCCTCCATGTCTGAGAGTTAGAATGATTGAGTTGCTGAAAGCTGGAATGAACAGATGGTTAGATTGTAAGTGAGGTAAATGTTACGGGAAGCAGGCAAGAAAGTGAAGTTGAAGCAAAGATCGATCAGCCGTGAAGTTCTTGAACGGTGAAGCAGACACATTGAGCTGTATGATCAACGGATGCTCACACCTCTTAGGTTCCTTTATAGGGACAGAGCAAAAATGTCAATGACTTCAGATTCCAGATTCAAGTTAATATTTCAGATAAAAACACACTGTGAAATGTGTCAGTTGTGTTAACAACCAGCACACCCAAGGATGAAGTAAAGGATTAGCCATAATCTTATTGAATCTTGGAACAATTGAGGGATCAGGTAGCACACAATTGTCTTACTTGTATTTACAGTTATAAAACAATTTGTGTGGTTAATATTTTAACATCATTCATGCATAGTACATAAGTATCATGTTGTTAGCGGAGAATAAACATTCTTGCTTAAAGCTACTTTACCCTGTAAATAGCATGTAAACCAGATTTATTTATTCTTTTATTTAGACAAGCAGCATGGTTACAACCCCCCCCCCTCGCAACCCCCGGCCCTATCAGACTATGCCACTCAGTTACACCCATATGACCAACTAACCTTCTAATCTGTACATCTTTGGTATGTGGGAGGTAACCAGAGCACCCAGAGGAAACCCTTGCAGAGAGCAGTGGAATTGAACCTAGGTCACTGGTGCTGCAATAGACATTACAATGCCACATTAATTTACCCGTACATCAGTAATATAGAAGGTTCAGCTTATGAGGGACAGCAGCAATACAATATACACTCAGTGGCCATTTTATTAGGTACACCAGAACATCTGCTCGATAATGGAAATATCTGATCAGTCAATCAGGCGGCAGCAACTCAATGCATAAATGCAAGTAGACATGGTCAAGAGGTTCAGTTGTTGTTCAGACCAAACATCAGAATGGGTAAGAAATATGATCTAGGTGGCATGATAGTTGGCACCTGACAGGGTGGTTTGAGTATCTCAGAAACTGTAGATTTTCTGGGATTTTCACGAACAACAGTCTCAGCAGTTTACAGAGATTTCTGCAAAAAACAAGAACATCCTGTGAGTAGCAGTCCTGTTGGTGAAAATCCCTTGTTAGCAAGGGAGGTCAGAGGAAAATGGCTAGACTGCTTCCAGCTGACAGTTGACAGAAACTCAAATAAGCACACATTACAACAGTGGTGAGCAGAAGAGCATCTCTGAATGCACAATGCATCAATCTTTGAAGTGGCTGGGCTACAGCAGCAGAACACCACAATCATGCCATCAGTGGCCACTTTATTAGGTAAAAGAGGTACCTAATAAAGTACTATGATGATCTTTTTGCCGCAAAAGAAAAAAAATGGCATCTCAAACACAAGCAGGGTTCTTTAACATCCTAAAAGTTTCAACAAGATGTATGTGAGAAAAATGTGCTGAAACCAAATAGGCATTGGATTTAAAATGTTAGAAAATTATAAACTCAAATCCTGGAACAGACCATAACTGATTATATTGTTATACTCTAAGACAACATCTTTCATTAAGTGTGGACTTCTATTGATACTATTATGTTTATTATGCTATTATGGATTTATTGAGTATGCCTACAAGTCACTGAACCTTAGTGCTGTATATGGTGACATGAATGTACTTTAATAATAAATTTACTTTAAATATGAACTTTGAATATCTCAAGGCATTGTAACTTAGAAGAGTTTTTGGATTATGCATTCAAAGAATGTTTGTGGTCTAAAAGATGAAAGAAAGCAGTCAAATCAATTAGATGCTAGAACCCTTAAGGTAGTATGGCTTGTAAGAACTATATTTCCATGGAGATGGCAACAAAGGATCCTCAGGAATTCAATGCATAGATGTACCAGAAGTTGCAGTACAGCTCCCAAGGCCCCAGTCCAGAAACTAGGATCGCATCGTACGTATGCATATGGGGTGAATCACTTTTATGTATTTATTGGCAGGAACTCTCCATGTTAGCTGTTTTTTTGAAATATCTAAGGGCTACTCATGTCAGAAGAAAGGACTTGTACAGGTATCTTGCATAAGACAATAACAATGGAATCTTAAATGCCACATCAGCACAAAAAGAATGTGAACCCTACTGGCTCGATTACAAGAATGGGGCAAGTGTGCAAGCAAGTAATCTTGATCCATGCAGTTATTCAACTGGGTCTCCTTCGTGCAGAGGGCTCTCTCTTTCCTTGCAGACTTCAAATATGCGCGCTTTTATCTTGGTGGGGACAGTTCATTGCCCCCAAACTGCAAGTTTCCCAGCATGGAATGTGACAAGAGTGTTTAATCCTACTGCTCTTTTGTTGTTTTTGGTCCATGCACACTTAACAGAATAGATTTCTCATGAAAAGCCACAAAAAGAGAATTTATACAGTATTATATATGCAACAGTGAATGCAGAATCTACTCCACTGGAACATCTATAATTGAAGTAACCTTTGTGAGAGACAACAGTATTTGATTGATTGAGAGTTGGTTGAGATGCAGATTAACTTGCTGAAGGACACACAGGGCAAACATTTCAGCAGTGAATCATAACACAGTAGATCTCACAAACCAAGAATATGTTTTAAAAAATTTGGGATGTACACCATATTGTGTAAACTATGGTGGTGAAAAACTTCAGTTGCATCCAATTGTATCAGAATATTCAAGTTGCTGGGTAAAGGTTAGCTTGCAGAATTTAAACTCAAAAGGCATAATTCAGTATTTGTGTGGATAAACCAGCATTACATTTAAAAAACAATTGTCCAAGTATGAGTGTATCTTCAAAATGCCTTCACAGTGATTATTGGGGATGAGCTGTCTGAATGGATTGGAAAATGTTTCAGATTTGTCCAATATAATGGATTAAACAGCATAATCGTTATTTTTTGTAGTTTAACTTTTTCATTCCTTCTTGTAGTTTATATAATTACCTATATACATGCAATTGTTCAGTTTATCCACTAATGGTTACAGTTCTTTGTATTATTCTAGAAGCTTCTTGGGTATCACATAACTTGAACAGGAGTTATTTGATTAGTTAACTCTTACCTACAAATTATGGTCTTAGAAGAGCTGAGCATGTTGGCTCGCCACTCTTCCTTCCCTTTGTTCTCCCTGACATTGCTACTAGACTCATGATACACCCTGTTTCCAATTCCTTTGCTGTCTTACCACTTAATAAAATAATCATGAAGCAAAAATTTTAATGTCTCATTCTTGACTTCTGAAAGGCCCTTGGATCAAAGATATTGAAATCCAACAAATATTAACCAAGACCTGATCTTTATTCTGGATTATCCAAGTGAAAGTAAAACTTGAAACATTGAGAAAATGGTATTTTTGTCAAGGGAGCAACAATAATAATTGTTTACAGATGGACGAAAGGATTCTTTGAACAAATAATTGTTATGACATTGAGTTATGTCGTGCAAACAGGCCTTTTTGTACCATTGGTCCATGCCAACCACAGCATCCTCTCTGCTAGTCTCAGTTGCCCATATTGGGATCATAAGCCTCCAAGTACTTATTTGTTCAGAAGGGTGATGGTGAAAGGCCGTTATTCTATCTAGAGACAAGTATTGTGACCAATGGTATTGTACAAGGATTGGTGCTAGGACTTCTATTGTTTCTGATGCATATCTGGATAAAAATATAGGTGAGCTCTGTAGTATTTTTGAGATGACACAATAATCAGTACAGTTTTGGATATTGAGAAAGTTTATCAAAATATTCAGCAGTTTACAGACCAGTTAGAAACATGACCAGGGATATTGCAGATGGAATTTAATCTGGGCATTGAAATCCATCTGTCATTTGTATGTTACAGTGTATTGGAGAGCAAATGGAAGAGGATGGTATAATTAAGTGGCAGGACTCTTCAGAGCATTGACAAACAGAGGGATGGCTACAGCTCTCTGAAAGTGGAAACGCAAGTGGATAGGATGATTAGGCAGGCATGCAGATTAGCTATCACCGATCAGGTACTGAGTATAAAAGTTGGTAAGTTATGTTGTAGTGATATAAAACTTTGATTAGACCATTGTTGGAGTATTGTGGGAATTTCTGCTCACCACATTACAGAAGTGACGTGGGAGATTTGGAGAGGGTGTAAAAGAAGTTCACCAGGACATTGTTGGTTTAGAGAGTATTAACTATAAGGAGAGGATGGATAAACTTGAACTGTTTTCTCAGAGCATAAGGGGTGATCTGATAAATTATATGTAAAGTTATGGGAGGTAGAGGCAGGTAGAGCCCTTTGGTCAAATACTAGGGGATATAGCTTTAAGGTACGAAGAACATTTAAGAGATTTATGTGGCAAGTATTTTTTCCACATGCTTGGAACATGCTACAGGGGTAGTGGTGGAAGCAGATATGAAACCAATGTTCAAGAGCTATTTAAATGGACACATTTATAAATGGGGAACTGATGTATACAGTAATGTACAGCAATGTGATATATACAGTAAAATCTTAGGCACATCTATATAGCTAGGGAGCCTAAGATGTTTGCACAGTACTGTAGTAATTTTATATAATGCACTGTACAGTTGCCACAAAAATAACAGATTTCATGACGTTTGTGAGTGATGATAAACCCGATTCTGATAAGGATCTCTATTGTGGACTGAAGGTGGGAAGGGGCAGAAAGAGGGAAGTCATGGTTGAGAAAATGGAAAGGGAGAAGGAAGCACCAGAGAGACATTCTGTGATGGTCAATATCTAATTGTTTGGAATCAAATTACCTTGCTTGTGTCTCAGGTCTGGGTGTGTCTACACCTGTGCCACTCCCATGCCTGGCACTGTCCCACAACGTCCTCCTGTGGCAGTCTGCCCTCGCCATTCCCAACGGCCTATGCTCCTGCCAGGTTTACAACCACACTCTCTGCTCCACATCGACAAATACAGTTCTGTGCAAAAGCATTAGGCACCCTAGCTATATTTATGTGCCCGAGACTTTTGCATAGTACTATATAGGTACCTCGATAACTTTCAGTTTTGTACTTTAAATACAACCATAAGACATTGGGACAGAATTAGGCTATTTGGCCCATTGAGTCTACTTTGCCATTCAATCATGGCTAATCTTTATTTCCCTTCCTCAGCCTCACTCCCCAGCCTTCTCCCCATAAACTTTGATGCTGTGTCCAATCAAGAACCTATGAAGCCCTGCCTTAAATACACCCTATGTCCTGGCCTTCACAGCTGCCTGTGGTAACACATTCCATAAATTCATCACTCTCTGGCTAAAGAAATTTCTCCATGTCTCTGTTTTGAATGGACGCCCTTTAATATTAAAGCTGTGCCCTCTTGTCTTAGACTCACCAACAATGGGAAACATCCTTTCCACATACTTTCTCTAGGCCTTCGAAAGGTTTCAATGAGATCCCCCCTCATCATATTAAATTTCAGTGAGCACAGATACAGAGTTATCAAACATCCCTCGTATGATAACCCTTTCATTCTTGAACCTCCTCTGAACCCTTTTCAATGCCAGCCCATCCTATTCTTATGTAACACCCTGGTAAAGGGTTTACTGCTAATGTTGTAGGGTACTTCATGTAATGATCTTTCTGTAGAAGCAGTGTTTGGATTACTGTGGGAGAGAAGGGATGCTTAGGAATATGGGGCATCCAATCAGGAGAGTGGAATGGGGAGAAGGTTCTAGAGAAGTCTGGGGAACTGACATCAGTGGGGGGTCTTTGTTCGGTGGAAGATGAAGAGAGAAGAAGCTGGAGAGAACCGGTTGTAGGATTCCATCTGGTGAGGAAATGTGATTCGATGGAGCCTGGGCATGGAGGTCTGCTGAGGAATGGTGAATATGGCTTTTGGAGTATTTGAACTCCAACCTGTGCATATTTGATGGTTTAATTATGATAGGCTCTTTTGTATTTTATTTTCTTTACTAACTCTTTGGTTAAGTTAATGTTCACGAATATACCTAATTATAATTAATTAGGATTATTATAATTAATTATTGTCAGGATGGAGCTCCCAGGACTGGACACCATCTATTCCAGCAGATTTAGGAGGAAAGCAATCAGCATAGCCAGAGACACCACACACCCCGGCCACTCCCTGTTTGACCCATTGCCATCCAGCAAAAGGTTCAAGACACTAAAAGCCAGAGCAAATAGACTGAGGTACAGTTTCCACCCCAGAGCTGTGACCTCCATCACACCACTCCCACAGAACAATGACTGGAATTGTGAGCGCACACATGCACACACAAGGACTCAAATACTTGCACTATCTGCACTTTGTGCATCACTGTGATATTCTGGTGCTGCTGCAACTTATTTTCTGCTACTTATCTATTTAATACTGTTTTTCTATTACTCTCTTGTTTTTATCTACCACTTTATTTAACTACCTGAGAAGAAGCCAAACAGAGTTTCATTGTATCTATGTACAATGACAATAAAGATCATTCATTCAAAATTGTATGCAGCGTGCGATCTGCTTTTTCTTATGCTGACAGGCTATTGCAGGGCAGTAAATCACACAGCATTCATACAAACCATGGTCTGGGGTAAGTGAGTCATCCCAATCTCACAGATTTGGCGGGACCAAAGTACAAAGTGGAGAAAAGTGGATTTATTGCTGAGGAATCTAGTGGCTGTTAGCAAGGGCTAATGAGCTGCAGTTCCAGAGATGACCAGAGAAAGGGGCTTCCACTTAGATGAGGAGCCCAAAACTGTTCACAATACTCAAGGTGAGGCCTCTCCAGTGCCTTATAAAGCCTCAGCATCACATCCTTGCTCTGGTATTCTAGACCTTTTGAAAAGAATGCTAGCATTGCATTTACCTTCCTCACCACCAACTCAAACTGCAAATTAACCTTTAGGGTGCACTGCAAAAGGATTCCCAAGTCCCTCTGCATCTCAGATTTTTGGATTTTCTCACCATTTAGAAAATAGTCTGTACATTTATTTCTACTAACGACGTGCATGACCATTAATTTTCAAACATTGTATTTCATTTGACACTTTCTTGCCCATTCTCCTAATCTGTCTAAGTCCTTCTGCACTAGCTGCCCCAAAATGAAAGATATATAGTAGTTGTTGGGAAAGATGAACGAGGCCCCATTCTTTACACCCAGGGGAGGGAGGTTGATGGGTAAAATGATGGAGACTAAAAAAAAACATTGCAGTACTGTATGGAGTGTGCAGGAAAATGACTAGTTTGAATTTGTATCATGATTGCCAAGAACATTGGTCAAGGAGCCTGTTCCTTGTCTATATTGTTCTATGCTCTATATCTTATGAGCATACTATATATAAATTATTACACATAATTCTTAGAACTGCTACAGCTGTAATGTATCTGAACTCACAAAACACAATTCAAATATATATTTAAAAATTTGAAGAAGAAAATGCAGGAATTGTGTGCTTTTCTGAATCTGTAAACAATTTTCATTTGATCTAAAGATAAGTTCATTAGCATGTAGACAATGTGACCTTTTCATGAGGCAGGTCACATTAAACATAGTTGTACATTCACAGCTGGAATTAGTATAAGGGGGTTTCTTCTTTGTGTAAGGGGGTTTCTTCTTTATGTTACTGCGTGTGTTAATCAAAATGGCTTCTTTGTTTGTTAAAAGTAAAAATGCTTCTGTGTTATGCTAACTGGTGAGAGAGTGCTTTCTCTCGCAGCTTGTTTGGGTTATACTTACTGATAATGAGAATTGTATTCGTTTATTAATCAATTAGGATAGAGGTTATTCTTTCTTGTGAGGTTGTAAGCTAGTGTTAGGTGAACTTTGGGGGAGACGGCGCGAGGGGGTTAGAAGGAGAAGACGTGATGTTGTAAGCTGGGTGATGGAATGGACCCCTAGTGGGGTCCCAGGCCCAGGGTTTTCGGCGAGAAGAGTCGATGAGGACAGATTCATGTGGAACGTCTGGTCGATCACAGTTGTTGGTCCCAGGCAGCGGGTTGAGGAAGTCGGAGGGGATTGAATGGTGGCAAAAAGACTTTGTTAACTGAGCTCCAACAGTTGTGCATGTAGTGGTTAGATTTTGATAAATTTGACATCTTTTCTTTTCCTTTTATATTGTATCTCTATTAATTACATAGTTCCAGTAAGATCTATAAAGTGTAATCATTTAATTGCATATGGTGCACTGCCTGTTATTTAGCATGGTGGGGACATCACACAGCATCCACACAAGCTGATTACCCAGTTTGGTGGGGCCAAAGGCTGCTCCTCCTAGATGGAAACGAGCCGAGTGAGCCTGAGGCTTACCAAGGGGCTACATTGTGGGGGCTCATCTGGGATTGAATTTTAGTGGAAGCTGAGTGATCGCCCTCATTAAACTATGCATGCTGCAGGGATGGAAATCTGGTGTGTTTCTGTGTGATTGGTTATCACTGCATGTGTGTTGGGTAAGGTGGCGGTTGGTACCCCGGAGGTCGTTGTTCGAGTTCAGACTAGCGCTGATGAAATGGTGGTGAACCATGGGCTGTCCATACTGTTAGGAACGACTGGTCAGAATGTTCCAGCTATGGTGGCTCCACCCGGTCGTTGATATAATGTCCAGCCCTAAAGGGGCTGAGGTGTGGGCGGAGTGGACCTCTCAGTTGTTAGGTGAGTGGCAGTGCTTGGCTGAGGGAACGCGATAGGGATTGTTTGGAAGTTTGAGTAGGCGGGCTGTGATGTTGCTAGAACTGTCTGGTCCACTTACCTTGAAGTGACAGCTGCCGGTTATCGGAAAGTGGGAGGAAAATGTGTTTGGTTCGACTGGAAGTCAAATGCCACAGTTGGGGGCTTACCATATCTGTGGTAGGAGATTGGTGGAAAGTTTACAGGGTATCTTCTTTGGCTGGGGGGGGGGGGCAGATAAATTGTTTGCAGTGCCAGGGGGATCAGTCCCTACATCAGTTGTTCAGCTGACCAGAGAGGTGTCGGGAAATTTAGAGGAGGGCCAGTGGCAGAATGGATTGGGGTCTCTGGGGGAGCACATTCCCAGCAATGTACCAAGGAACTCCCAAAAGGAACAGACCCTATTCCTGAAGGCTAGAGGGACCACCAACTCGGGATTCGTTATGGATAGATGGAAGCCACACTAAAGCCATCCTTGACACTGGGGCACAGGTCAAGTTGCTGTACAGTTCGTTTTATGACTGGTATTGGATGCATTTACCCTTGACAACATTAAGGGCACTGGAGATTTGGGGTACCAGTGTCAGTGATTATACAGACAAAGGTTATTGGTCAGTGAAATTGGAGTTCTTGGAGGCCAATGTGGGGGTGACAGAGGTTCATGAATCATTAATGATGATATGTCTGGACACTGTTGAGATGGGCAGTGTTTCAATTCTGAAGGGGACCAACACCCTGCTAGTGAGGAGGCACCTAGGGGCCTGCCAGGAGGAGGTGGGTGAGAGCTGTTTGGAGTCATTGTTGGTGCACCCAGTGTTTCAAGCTGCTTGTGAGGATGTGTATAGCAACATTGGGCCGGTACCGAATTCAAGTGAGAGCCGGTGGTGGTACAGCCTGGGGGGAAGTATCTGCGGGTGAGACCCTCTTAGTGGATGATCCGAAATACCACGAGGGATGGGAGTTGACTGCTGAAGACACCTCAGTGAGAGAGAGGTTGTGGTGACTGGCCCCTGCAGCTGTGGAAGATGTAGGCAGCGTGTGTGTGGATTATAAAACTCTGAAGAGGTGCATTGTCATTGACCAGAATATGCCCCTGGGGGCCGAAGAGGCGATGGCCTGTCTGAGTGGTGCGAAGTGGTTTAAGGTGCTGGATCTGAGGAGTGGATGTTGCCAGATCCCGATGAGTGAGGCTGACATGGAGAAGGCAGCCGTTATAGGTCCCCTAGGACTCTTCCGGTCCGAAAAGATGCCACAGGGCATATCCGGAGCCCTTGCAAGCTTCCCGTGGGGTGTGGAGAAGACATTGGGGGATGTGGAAGTGTTTGGAGTTTTGGCATATGTGGATGATCTCCTGGCATTTGGATCTGCCTTGGAAGCGAGACTGTTGCAGGAGCGGCTGAGAACTAAAGAGTTAAAGCTTTCTCTGGACACGTGCCAGGTCTGGCGAAGGTCACAGCTCGTAAGTGACTGTCTCTACGGGATCAAGTTTGAAGTGAAGACAGAGAGACCGAATTCTCCACGGAGACTGGAGAAAGTGATCCGGAACCAGTAGAAAGATTTGCAAGTTGGGAGGACAAAGAAAGTTCTCTGACTAAGGACAACAGAAAACCGAGAGCCCAGAGAGGGGAGTTTGAGGAGGTGAAGCAATTGCAGACTGATCTCGGAAGAGGGAAGCGGAAGCTTGAAGGGAATCTGAAGATGACCATCAACAGTCTAAATGAAGTGGAGAACCTGAAAGTTGACCTGGAAGAAGTCATTAGGAAGAATAAGCTGGAGATAAGTTCAGTGAACACTGAACTGGAGGCTGACCAATCTTTAACTGCTGCTTTTCAGGTCGGGGTGGAAGAAACTGGTGGAGTAACTGCATCCCAGATTGAGATGAACATGAAGTGTGAGTCAGAACTGCTGAGAAGGCTGCTGAAAAGGCTGTAGGAGCAGTCCAGGCCAAGTGCTCCAACATGGAGAGAACCAAACAGCAGTTACTGATCGCAGAAATGAGGAAGAATATGGGTTCGAAGGATGATGTGCTGGATATGTGGTACATGCTGCCTTTTTGCTAACCTCCCCTTGATTGAGAAAGAGACCTTTGGCCCTTCTCCCACTGAGTCAGGTGTAGTGGGGAGGGCTAGCTGTGGGCAGCCTGGGTTACAGCGGGGCCTGGGACAGGGGGTTCTGAGTTGCAGTGGGGGCATGAGTGAGAGATTGAGAGAGGAGTTGGCAAGCGGGCCCGAGGTATCCCCAGTTGTGTCCAAGCCTGGAGGGTTTAGGTGAGGGGGTACAGAGGTCTCGCAGGGTTAGGAAACCCCCTGATGGGTTGACCTATGTAGCGTCTGAGGAACAGGGCGTGAGGTCTACTGTTTGGGGAGCAAATGTCACCGTTTGTGCCTGGATTAGGTTTTGTGTTTGCAGGAAGGGTTGACAAGTTATTTAGCAGTCATGAGGACATGACTAAATTTGTTGAGGGGAGAGTGTAAGGGGGTTTCTTCTTTCTTTATGTTACTGCATGTGCTAATCAAAATGGCTTCTTTGTTTGTTAAAAGTAAAAATGCTTCTGTGTTATGTTAACTGGTGAGAGAGTGCTTTCCCTCGTAGCTTGTTATAATTACTGATAACGAGAATTGTATTCATTTGTTAACCAATTGGGATAGAGGTTATTCTTTCTTGTGGATCTGTAAGCTAGTTTTGGGCGGGCTTTGGGGGAGACAGCGCGAGGGGGTTGGAGGAAGAAGACGAGATGTTGTAAGCTGGGTGACGGAACTGATGTACTATCAATAACTCTCTCTGAGACGTAAAGGCGAGATATCGGCTTTTATTGACTGGAAGAAGGAACAAGCAGTGGTTGACCACCATACTACATCCTGGAGACTGAGAGCCTGGGCTCAGGCCTCAATCGCCTTTATACCGGGGTCTGTGGGAGGAGCCACAGGAGTAGTCAGCAGGGGGGGGCATGTCTAGACAGGTATATGTAGTTCACCACAGGAACGGACCCCGAACGGGGGTCACAGGCTCAGGGTTTTTGGTGAGGAGAGGAGACAAGGACAGATTCATGTGGAGCGTCTTGTCAACCACTGTTGTTGTTCCCAGGCGGTGGGTCGAGGGGGTCGGCGGGGATCGAATGGTGGCCAGAAGACTTCGTTAACTGAGCTCCAACGGTTGTGCACAAAGCGGTTGGACTTTGATAAGTTTGGTGCCTTTTCTTTTCCTTTTATATTGTATCTCTATTAAGTACATAGTTCCTGTAAGATCTATAAAGTGTAATCATTTAATCGCATATGGTGTACTGTCTGTTATTTGATGTTGTGGGGACATCACACAGCGTCTACACAAGCTGATTACCCATTTTGGCGGGGCCAAAGTCTGCTCCCCCTAGATCGGGGGTCGGCAACCCGCGGCTCCGGAGCCGCATGTGGCTCTTTTACGTCTGTGCTGCGGCTCCCTGTTGCTTTGGGAAATAATTGGTTGTGGCGACCCTTTTCCTGGCACATCCGAACCGACTCACAATTAGATAGCCTACGGGGGTTTGCGAGCACAGAGCTTTGGAGCCTCTGCGCCATGGGGGGCAGGTTGAGGGAGGCTTAAAAGTGAGGCTGAAGATTTCGAATAAAGTTTTTTCCTTCGACTGCAGTTACCGACTCCGTGTCGTAATTTTAGCGCTGCGTGTAGCACACCGCTACATGGTCAGTATTTAATTAAAATGTATTTTATGTTAGTTTGTTAGTTTTTGAAATGTAAATCTAAATTTGAAGATTATGGTGATCTTGTACAATCTAAATAAGACTTTGTGGCGACCCATTTCCTGACACATCCGAACCGGCTCACAATTAGCCAGCGTTCAGGCTAAGGGAGATAGCCTACGGGGGTTTGTGAGTACGTGTCTTTTGCAGCATCCGCGCCCATGGGGGGGGCGGGTTGAGGGAGGCTTAAAAGCAAGGCTGTTTAGTTCAAATAAAGCTATCTTTGACTGCAGTTTACTGACTGCGTGTAGCACACCGCTACAACGTGTTTTTATCGCTGGCTGTCCAGAGGGGAGGTGCTGAAACGCTTTGTCGCGTGTCTGGAAGAAGTGAAAACTTTCCTGGGCAGCAAAGGGCTCACCTTTCCTGAGCTGGAACAGCCAGAGTGGCTGGAAAAGCTACACTTCATGGTAGACATGACAGCGCACCTGAACACGCTGAACACAGCTCTTCAGGGGTAAGGACGTACAGCCCTGCACATGTTGGAGGATGTTTTGGCATTCAAGCGCAAGTTGACAATGCTTGCCAGAGATTTACAGAAAGGCACATTGTCTCACTTCCCCAATTTGAGAGAGTTCAAAAAAGGTCACGACATGATAAATTCGGAGTATTTACATTCTGCAATTATCGCAATGCAAACATCGTTTGGGAAACGCTTCTGCGAGTTCAGAGAGGAAAAAAAACACATTATCCTTCCCCGTCACTCCCCTAAGCATCGATCCATCCCTACTGAATACGACTGCATTGTCAGGTGTGAGTCAACCTGACCAAGTATGATAAATATTTTAATTGCCTATTATTTTACGTATATTCATATGTTTTCATTGTTCAGTGAAATAGTCCTTTTATTTTTCAGGTTGACAGCTGGCTGACGTTATTTTTGGTTTGCTGCTGGCGGCAAATTTAAGTTTGGCGTTTTTCATAAATACAAGAAGGACTCAAATAGACGTTGAGTATTTTACTTAAAAGTAACCTTCAACCCAACGTCTTTTTTTTCGGAGGTCAAAATGTTTTTGTTGCATGCAGAAATGTAATTTCGTTTTCTCTGCAGGAGTTCATCAATTTCATAAATGCAACACATTATAGTTTGTTTATACATAGCATAAAGGCAAAACAAAACGTTGTATGCAGTGTTATTTCATTTTAAATGTCAAACGGGTTTTGCGGCTCCCAGTGTTTTCTTTTCTGTGGGAAACGGGTCCAAGTGGCTCTTTCAGTGGTAAAGGTTGCTGACCCCTGCCCTAGATAGAAGTGAGCTGAGCGAGCCTGAGGGTTACCGAGGGCTACATTAGCAAACAGAATGGCAATGATTGTTGCATTGCATGTATGCAGACTGGCTAAATGGAATGTACCCAGTGCAGTTGCTGCCTGCCATACATAATTTATGCAATAATTATAAAAAATACAAAATTTTGTATTTTACGTATAAAGTACAGAAATAAAGGACAATAAAAAAAATGATCAGATAGCAAGCAGTGCCCCAGGAGAGATATTGGATGTTCCAAAAAGCCCTTCATATGACATCTTCTTTTTGATAACATTAATTTTTTTTCCAAAGCAATTTTTCTTCAAAAAAATCTTATTTAGTAATCCAGCCTTATTACCGATTCACAATAACATTTGAAACAAGCCTTTCTCTGCAGCAGTTTCCCCTCATTTCTGAGAAAAAGTGGTAAGTGTGCAGCAAATATTTCCCTCCCCCATCATTGCCAACACCAAGCAAATAAAATCTCCCACATGATCTAATTTGGACAACCTACAGCAAAGCTGCACTTTGCAATCATGTAATATTGGATTTGCTGTGAAAGTGCTCGCAGTCCCAGCAATTCACATGAGTAGCTTGGAGCCAAATGGTCAAATATAGCACCCCTAAGAGGATGGCTGACCAATTATATTTTCCATCTGCTTTATAAAGCCTGACAATTCTTAACCTCTCTGTTCCACTTGTATGGGAAGGTGGGACCCGTGGGATAGAGGGGTTTAGCCAACTCACTGAGCGAATCGGTAACATTTTTTGGCTCTGTTGTTCCTGTTTGTCCCCGAGTGATGTGTTCATGTTCACCTCAGAGAAATCTAAAAGTCCACCAGTACCACAGGAAAGAAAAATGAAATCAGAAGGTAAAGTAATCTTTGAAAACAAAGCTGGCATCTTTTCTGCAGTGATTGTTAGTCACAGAGTGAGCAAGCAGCTCATCTGGACTGGGAAGGGAAAAGTTAACACGGAATCTTGTTATGAACCTAATCAGTTTATATGCTTTTAACAAGAAGCTATGAAATTCTAAAAGCAGAGCAGCCAAGAGCGAAGAAAGCAATATTCACTGACAATTTCACTTGAAGACTTATGTGCCTTCATCTGTTACACTGGAAAGTAAGTATAATCAGGTGGAGGTTGACTTTGTGGGCCAATAAAATCACTCCATATGGATGGTTCTGGGAGATAATTTGTTATCAATGCTGTGTCCAGGGCTTTGTTTCTTACTACTAATTGTCTTTTTTTTGACTGATGACCCTCCTGAAGGCATCAGTTATTCTGCACTCCCACATCAACAGCTTAGAACAAAAGAGCAATTACAGGCATTCATCACCGCCCCTTTTCCTAAGAGGCAGCAGCTTCCAGTTACCAAATAACCTCTCATTTTGCAAAGTGCTGCTGTTTAGTTAATCTTAATGACAACAGAATACAGATGCAATTGTCACACAGTTGTAATAAAGGAGGGTAAGGAGGGTGGAGGAAAAAACATGGGATAAACAAAGCTGGTTTGTTATGAACAATAATCTTTCAAACGATCATTGATATTAACTGCCATTCCTGAAGGAACTTTTGGGTCTGAATCTCAAAAAATATATCTTTACCCTTAATGTAGATATGAATCCCAGTGAATAATTTATGTTTAATTTACATCTAATGTATGGTTCTCTTATGAATTCTGCTTCTCTGATGCTATGTGCCTGCTTGCTGATGCAAGAAAGTCTTTCATTTTATCTGTGCACGCATATATTTGTGCATATGACAATAAACTCGGCTTTGAATCTGAATCTCAATGACTGAAATTGTGGCTTCTCGTTCATTTGGATGCTGTCTCCCCTCCAGTTACCACAGATTTTGCTCCAGGCAGGATTGGGTGAGAAATCACGAGCCTGGCTGGCAAAACACTGAAGTCTTCAAAACATTAGTGCGGTGATTACAGCAACAGTGATCACTGATTGGGGTTCGGTTTCCACTGCTTTCAGTAAGGAGCTTGTACATCCTCCCCGTGATAACGTGGGTTTCCTCCTGGAGCTCCGGATTCTTCCTGCATTCCAAAGACTTCATGTCAAGTTTATTGTCATTTCGACCATAGACTGCTGGTACAGTACACAGTAAGAACGAAACAACGTTCCTCCAGGAACAACACAAAACTACACTAGACTATGTGAGACAGCACAAGGCTACACCAGACTATGTAAAACAACATAAAAACTGCACTAGACTACAGACCTGCACAGGACTACGTAAAGTACACAAAACAGTACAGGACAGTACAATAATTAATAAACAAGTCAATAGGCACAGTAGAGGACAAATTACAATGTCAGTCTAGACTCTGAGTATTGAGGAGTCTGATGACTTGGGGGAAGAAACTGTTGCACAGTCTGCTCGTGGGAGCCCAAATGCTTCAGTACCTTTTGCCAGATGGCAGGAGGGAGAAGAGTTTGTGTGAGGGGTGCGTGGGGTCCTTCACAATGCTGTTAGCTTTACGGGTGCAGCGTGTGGTGTAAATGTCTGTAATAGTGGGAAGAGAGACTCCGATGATCTTCTCAGTGACTTCATTATCTGTTGCAGGGTCTTGCGATCTGAGCCAGTGCAATTCCCGAACCAGGCAGTGATGCAGCTGCTCAGGATGCTCTCGATACATCTCTGTAGAATGTGATGAGGATGGGGGGGTGGGGGGGGGGCTGGAGATGGACTTTTCTCAGCCTTCGCTGAAAGTAGAGACATTGCTGTTAGTAGAAACTTATAGTTAGAGCTAATGAGTTATTGGCATGCTATGTACGTTGGGACCTGAAGCATGGTAATTCTTGCAGGCTGTCCCAGCACACTGCAAATGTCATGTTTAATACATTTCACTGTATCTTTTGATGTTTCAAAGCATATGTGACAAATAAAGCTAATTTTTAAAGCTAATCTCTTTTTTATCGTACAAAAATCTAAACAGGTTTCCAACTCAGTATCGGTAAGACCAGAGCAGGATGAAAGGAAGGCTTGGAAAATTGTTATTACCTGGACATACAGGACTACTGGATATTTTTTGCTGCAAGTGATTATTGAGGCAGAAAAGAGAGGAGAATAGAAGATGGTAGGAGCATCTGATGAAGCAGAAAATGAAGAGCATTTTATGGCTCTGGACCTGTAAGAGTGAGGGCTGACCTCATTGAAACCTATTGAATAGTGAAAGGTCTTGATAGAGTGGATGTGGAGAGGATGTTTCCTTTGGTGAGAGTGTCTAAGACCAGAGGACACAGCCTAAGAATAGTGGGGTGTCCTTTTAGAACAGAAATGAGGAGGAATTTCTTTAGCCAGACAATGATGAATCTGTGGAATTTTTGCCACAGGCAGCTGTGGAGGCCAAGTCTTTATGTATATTTAAGGCAGAGGTTGACAGAATCTTGATTGGTCAGGTCATGAAAGGATATGGGGAGAAGAGGAAAATTGGATCAGCCATGAAAGTCAATATATTGCAGATACTGGAAATTCGAAATAAAAGCAGGAAATACCAGAAGCACTCAGCATACCACCAGACCCATGGACAGCATCAAACTCACTGCCATTAGACTCTTGAATGGATATCTCATATATGTCTTGATCTCCCAAACTACTTTGTCATGAACCTTATATTTTTTTTGTCTAACTGCACTGCACTTTCTCTGAAACAGCAACACCACATTCTGTTTTTCTGTTTACTGTCTTGGATGTGTCTGGATGGTGCACAAAGCAAAAACTGTTCGCTGAACTTCAATGCATAGCATTGTGAATGCATAGCAATGCATAGTGCCAGTGACCAGGGTATGATTTTCACCTCTGTCTGTGAGGAGTTGGTACATTCTCCCCATGAACACGTGGGTTTCCTCCCACATTCCAAGGAATCGCAGTTGGTAGGTTAATTGGTCATTGTGAATTGTATTGTGATTAGATTAAGATTAAATCTGGTGATTGCTGGGTGGCACAGTTCAGCGGGCTGGAACTAATATAGTATAATGTTCAGAGTAATACTATTACAGTGCCAGCAACCTGATACGATTCCCACCACCGTCTGAATGCAGGAGATGGTACAATCCCCCCATGACCACGTGGGTTTCCTCCAAGTGTTTCGGACTCTTCCCACATTTTAGATGTGTACGGATTAGTAGTGAATTGGTCACATGGCTGTAATTGGGTAGAGCGGATTCCTTGGGTCAGAAGGGCTTGTTACTGTGCTGAATCTCTAAATAAAACAAATGCATGTGACAATAATAAACCACTCCAGTGATGGAAATGGGGTGCAGACTGTCATTTCAGGTCAGGATTGGTTGGAGGCTGTGCTGCAGTCGGTCCCAGATCGCAGAGAACAATGGAAGTGAGGAGCCCTGAATGTAAAATGGCATCAAATTGTTTCAAAGATCCCAAGATGAATATGAGTAAGCAGACTTAATTGGTTTGTTTTAACAACACTTTGGTTTTAGTGATAGATGCCTGAGCACAAACACTTTCAGCAGATGTTGGCATTCTAGTTCTTCTCCCCTGACATCTGCAGACTGATTAAAGGCTCTGCCAAGGTACCAGAAGGCTTCTTGATTGCTTACAGAATGAAGATCAATTGTGGTTAAGACAGGAAAAGGCATCCAAAACTAGGCCATCCAAAATAAATCCAGTCAAAATAACAACAGGCAAAGAGGAAGAAAGTGGATGAATCCAACGAATCATAAACCAGTGTACAATTTTGATTTTCTTTTAATTATTCAGGTGATTTAGGTCTATCCAGCCTTATCACGGCTTATTGGAGACATAAGAAGTGCAGATGCTGGAACATGGAACGATAAACAATAGGCTGGAGGAACTCAGTGGGTTGAGCATTTATAGGAGGAAAGGAACAGCTGATGTTTCATAGAACATAGAAATCTACAACACATTACCGGCCCTTCAGTCCACAATGTTGTGCCGACCATGCAACCTACTCTAGAAACTGCTTAGAATTTCCCTACCACATAGTCCTCTGGTTTTCTAAGCTCCATGTACCTATAGAACATAGAACATAGAATAGTACAGCACTTTACAGGCCCATCGGCCCACAATGATGTGCCGACCCTCAAACCCTGCCTCCCATATAACCCCCCACCTTAAATTCCTCCATATACCTGTCTAGTAGTCTCTTAAACTTCACTAGTGTATCTGCCTCTACCACTGACTCAGGCAGTGCATTCCACGCACCAACCACTCTCTGAGTGAAAAACTTTCCTCTAATATCCCCCTTGAACTTCCCTCCCCTTACCTTAAAGCCATGTCCTCTTGTACTGAGCAGTGGTGCCCTAGGGAAGAGGCGCTGGCTGTCCACTCTGTCTATTCCTCTTAATATCTTGTACACCTCTATCATGTCTCCTCTCATCCTCCTTTTCTCCAAAGAGTAAATCCCTAGCTCCCTTAATCTCTAATCATAATTCATACTCTCTAAACCAGGCAGCATCCTGGTAAACCTCCTCTGTACCCTTTCCAATGCTTCCACATCCTTCCTATACTGAGGCGACCAGAACTGGAACCAGAACTACCTGAGAGTTTTTAAAAAAAACCTTGTTGTATCCACCACTACCACTGTTGCTGGCTGTGCATTTCACCAACACTCTGTGTGAAAAATTTACCTCTGACATCCCCCTTGTACCATCTTCCAAGTGCCTTAAAACTATGCACCCTCGTGTTAGCCAATTCAATTCAGCCCTGGGTAAAAAAGCCTCTGGCTATCCATACAATCAATGCCTCTCATCATCTGATACACCTCGATCAGGTCACCTCTCAATCTCCAACACTCCATGGAGAAAAGGTTAAGTTCACTCAACCTATTCTCATAAGGCATGCTCCCCAATCCAGGCAAGATCTCCTCTGCACTCTCTCTATAGTATCCACGTCCTTGCTGTAGTGAGGTGACCAGAACTGAACACGGTACTCCAAGTGGGGTCTGACCAAGGTCTTATATAGCTGTAACATTATCTCATGGCGTTTGAACTGAATCCCATGGTTAATGAAGGCCAACACACCATAAGCCTTTTTGTGTTAATCAACCCTGTCAACCTTGCATCAGATCCTGAATTCTCAGCAATTCCCAAACACAAGGAATTCTGCACATGATGCAAATCCAGAGTAAAACATACAAAATGATGGAGTTGCCACGACAGCACAGCGGATAGCGTGATGCTATTACAGCTCAGGGTGTCGGAGTTCAGAGTTCAATTCCAGCACCCTTTGGTGAGGAATCTGTACATCCTTCCCGTGGAATGTGTGGGGTTTCTCTGTGTACTTGGGTTTCCTCCCACCCTGCAAAGAGGGTAGGTTAATTACTCATTGTCAGGTATCCTGTGGTTAGGTTAAGGTGTATTGGATTTGTCGAGGGTCACTGGGGCGTGTGGCTGAAAGAGCTGGGAGCCCTGAGTCTGCACTGTATTTCTAGCTAAATAAACAGCAGGTCAGGCAGCATCGATGAAGAGGAATAAACAGTTGATGATTCAGGTTGTGACCCTTCATCAGGACTGGAAAGGAAGGGGGAAGTAGTCAGAATAAGAAGATGGGGAGAGTGGAATGAATACAAGATAGAAGATGATGGGTGAAGCCTGGTGGGTGGGGAGGGGTGAACTGAGAACTTAGGAGGTGATAGGTGAAAAAGTACAGGGCTGAAGAAGACGGAATTTGATGAGAGTAGACCATGGGGTGAAAGAAAGGAGGAGGAGTACCAATGGGAGGTGCTAGAACACCTGACGAAGGATCTCAGTGCAAAACATTGACAGTTTATTCCTCTTCATATGCAGTAGGTTGCCTGACCTGCTGAGTTTCTCCCAGAGCTGCTGCTCAAACTGCTGAGTTCCTTCAGCTGGTTGTTTGTTGGTTATGGTTTATTGTCTATTATTGGTTGTCCTTTGATCAGGATATTACTGAACTATTTCAGAGGATGGTTGAGTTAGTGACTTTGCTGGATCCTTATGTAGGAAAACAATGGCAGATTTTCTTCCCAAATGGATAGCAGGTCCGAAACTTTCAAGATTCAAGATTGTTTAATGTCATTTCCAGTACAGAGGTCAAAGAGGAATGAAATAGTTCAAAGTTCAAAGTACAATTATTATCAAATAATGCATACTATATACATCCTTGAGATTTGTCTCTTTACAAGCAGCCACAAAACAAAGAAACTTGATAAAACCCATTAAAATAAAGAGCGTCAAACAATGAACATGCAGAAAAAATGTACAAACAATAAAAGTAAACAAATAACGTTCAGAACTGAAAACACAAAAGCAAGTCCACAGCAACAAAGCCAGTCACAGCTGATCCGGGAGTCTGTTAGAGGCAGGTCACAGCCTCAGTTCACGTAAACCTCATGAGTAGCAATCTGGACACAGGCCCAGCATTTAAATTGGCCAAACCTTGAGTCATTACTTGCTTTCATCTCGGACCCTGCTACTTCAATATGGTCTCGGTTACTCCAGATCTTCTCCAGCACAAAAAAAAGCACAGGGAGATAAAGAACAGAATAATTTTAAAAAAGCACGGTAAAAATGAAGTGCGGGGAACTCACAACAGACCATGCAGCATCCATAGAGACAAAAACTATTACTGACTTGAAACAGCAACATTTTTAACATTTTCTGCTTTTATATCACAGAAACAAATGTCGTTTTAAAATCGCTAATTATTTATGTTCTATATTTTATTTTAAAATATTTTGAATTATTTTTCCCTAAAGGACCGCACTCAGAAAGAAAAACATAAATGATCATGTAACATCAGTGGAGAGAGAAACAATTTATGACCTGAAACAGTAACATCTTTTTTTTAACATTTTCTGATTTTATGTCAGACAAATATGATGATGAGTAGTTTAATGTTCCTCAGTATTAGCATCAGGATTTTGTTCCAAATCTAAGAATTAATGGACATTGAACTTACCAGCTGGCATAATGGAACTTCACTTCATAACTCAGGATAAGCAGTCCAAGCCTTTGGCTTACTCATACTACACACAAAAAAAACCTAAACTACTCGGCCCATAGATTGCTCTATACCTTAAGAAACAGACCTGTTTGCATGGTATTAAAAATTTCTGCCTGTGGCATTTGCTAGGCACCTACTACTTCTACCATTTACAGTTGTTCTAATTCTCACAATATCAGAAAATTATTCTGCATCTACTACTTACATCTTCTCCAGACCAAGATTATGATATTTATAATGTCTTTAGCACCCTCTTTCACTTTGAAAGTGTATTCCTTTTATATCATTTAAAACTTCTGCCTTCTAGATTTTTCCTGGCCTATTGTGTCCTCTCTTCCCTTACTTCGTTTCATCAGCACCATTCTGTTCATTGCATCTTTAACTTTTCCCACTTCTAAGGAATACTTGTCAGCCTTAAAAATTAACTTTTTTTGGCAGATGAAGTTACTTCTCTGAAATTCTAATGTTTTTGTTATTAAAGCCTTTCTTATATTTATGAATATTAATTTGGATTGCCAACCTGAAATTTGCCTTCTCAAATCTGTTTTTTTTTTAAATTTAGCCTCTATCATTTTACCCTTCTCTTCACTGGGAGTAAAAATGTGCTCTCATTCATCTTTGCATTTATTGTGAATGCACGCAAGAGAATTAACCGCAGTGCAGAATTTAAAGACATGCAGTACTGAGCAAAGATCTTAGTCATATACAGTTCCTATAAAAAGTATTCTCTCCCCTTGGAAGTTTTCATGCTTTGTTTTACAATATTAAATCACAGTGGATTTAATTTGTTTTTTTTATGCTGATCAACAGAAAAAGACACATACATGTCAAAAAAAACCAAAATTCTACAAATTGGTCTAAATTTATTGCAATTATTAAACACAAAATAATTGATTTCATTATTACTCACCTTGTCAATTCTGCATTTAGTAGATGCACCTTTGGCCCCAATTACAGCCTTGAATCAGTGTGGATAGTTCTCCATCAGCTTTGGACATCTGGACAATACAGATTTTCCCCATTCTTCTTTACAAAACTGCTCAATCTGTCAGATTTCATGGCGTTTGTGAGTGAACAGCCCTTTTCAGGTCCAGCCACAAATTCATTATTGAATTGAGGTCTGGACTCTGACTTGGCAACTCCAGGTGATTAACTTTGCAGTTTTTAAGCTATTCCTGTGTGGTTTTGGCTTTATGTTTGGGGTCATTATCCTGCCGGAAAGCAACGCTTCTCCCAAGTTGCAGTTCTCTTGCAGACTGCATCAGGTTTTCCTCCAAGGTTTCCCTGTATTTTATTGCATTCATTTTACCCCCTACCTTCACAAGCCTTCCCGGGCCTACTGCTGTCAAGCATCCCCATAGCATGATGCACTCACTACCACACTTCATGATAGGGATGGTGTGTTTATGATGTGTGGTGTTTGGCTTACACCGATGGCCAAAAAGCTCAATTCTGGTTTCATCAGACCATAGATCCTTCTTCCAGCTGACCTCAGAGTCTTTCATATGTCTTCTGGCAAACTCTAGCCCAGATTTCATGTGAGTTTTGTTTTCAACAGTGGCTTTCTGTTTGCAACTCTCCCATAATGCTGTGATTGGTGAAGCAGCTGAGCAACAGTTGTTTTGTGCACAATCTCTCCCATTTCAGTCACTGAAGCTTCTAACTCCTCCAGAGTTGTCTTTGGTCTCTTGGTGCCTCCCTTTCTAGACTCCATCTTGATTGGTCACTCAGTTTTGAGAATGGCCTGCTCTAGGCTGATTTACAGCTGTGCCATATTTTTTCCATTTCTTGATGATTACTTAAATGTTCTCCAAAAGATATTCAGTTATTCACTGACAGCAATTTTCTTGTATTCATCTCCTGACTTTTATTTTTCAATAACCTTATCACAGACTTGCTTGGAGTATTCTTTAGTCTTCATAGCGTTGGACCTTCCAGATACAAGTGTATTTTTACTGAATTCCATTGAACCTCCTTGATTGCATACAGGTTTATATATAGCTAGGACACCTTAACTAATTATGTGACTTCTAAAACCAATTGGCTGCACCAGTGATGATTTGGTGTGTCATTTTAAAGGGGCTGAATACTTACACAATCAATTATTTTATATTTTCTGTTTGTAATTAATTTTGATCAATTTACAGAGATTTGTTTTCACTTTGATACAAAAGTCTTTTTACGTTAATCAATGTCAAAATAATCAACTTGAATCCATTGGGATTAACTGTTGTAAAACAATATAACATGAAATTTTCCAAAGGGTTGGGGGTGGGGAATACTTTTTAAAGGCACTGTATATATAATTAGGGTGTCTGGCACTTTTGCACAGTACTGTATTGTCAATGTAGAGTGGAAAGTGAGTTTGTAAATCTGGTGGAGTAGAGCGTTATGGGAGGGGTGTGTGTGACAGGTGGCAAGGAAGGACTGCCAGGGACGGATGTTGGCCAGTGTGCAGACACACCTAGCCCTAAAACACCAGGCAAGATAATTTGATTTCAAACAATTGGTTTATTTATCTTTACAGAATATCTATCTAGTGGTTTCTGCTCTCTCCCCTCTCCCTTCCCCTTTTCCCATCCATGATTCCCCTCTCCCTGCCTTCTTCCTGCTCTCAGTCCACAATAGAGACCCATATTAGAATCAGCTTTATCATCACTCACATATGTCATGAACTTAGTTTTTTTTTTGAAGAAGTACAGTGCAAAATATAAAATTACTACAGTACTTTGCAGAAGTCTTAAGCAACCTTGCTATATATATGTGACTAAACTCTTTGCTCAGTACAGTATGACACCATATACTAAACTGAGGTTAATTTTCTTGTGGGCATTCACAGTAAATGCAAAGAAACATTAGAATCAATGAAAAAACACATGCAAACCGATGGACTAAAAACCAACATGCAAAAAGACAACAAACTGTGCAAATGGAAAAAGAGAGAAAAAAGAAACAAAATAATACTAATAAATAATTAACCAATAAATATTGAGAACATGATATGAAGTGTCCTTGAAAGTGAGTCCAAAGATTGTGGGAACTGAGCAGAGAGAGGGTGAGTGAAGTTATCGCCTCTAGCTCAAGAGCCTAAGGGGAAGTAACTATTCCTGAACCTTGTTGTGTGGGTCCTGAGGCTCCCGTATCTCCTTTCTGATGACAGAAACGAGAAGAGAGTATGACCTGGGAGGTGATGATGGATGCTGCTTTCCTGAGAAGGTGCTGCTTGTGGATGTGCTCGATGTTGGTGGGGAGGGCTTTACCAACGATGGACTGTGATGTATCCACTACTTTTTGTAGGTTTTTACATTCAACAGCACTGGTGTTTCCATACCAGGTTGTGATACAACCAGTCAATGTTCTCTTCACTGGCATCCATAGAAAAATATTGAAATCTTCACAAACTTCTAAGAAAGTAGAGGTGCTGTTGGACCTTCTTTGATTCTGTTCTCATTCTGTTGTCATCACCAGAAATCATTCTTTGCACCTTCCCAATGACTCGATCACTGTACAACACAGAAATTAGAACAATGTATGTCACTCCATTTTTACCTTTGCAGAGACAACCAATGCATAATTTACTCTTTAGTAGAATCGTCATAATTACACATGTCACTACTTTCAGTGATTGATGTATCTGCATGCACATATTGTTCAACATCAATCAGACTGATTAGCTGAGGAGAATTCAGTCCCTTTATTGTATTTGCTTGATGTAGATCAATACTGAAATTCATTGGCAAATTCCCACTCTGAACTTATGTTAATTTATTCATGTTATTCCATTAGCTGCACCTTATAATTTTGTCCTATGCTTTTTTTTTTTTTTTAATAATTTTTTATTGCATTTTTAAATGATTACAAAGTATGAAAAAACAATGTATATAACCCATACCCCCTCCCCTTAACCCCTCCCCCCTAACTGCCCCTTAGAAAAAAAAAGAAAGAAAGAAAGAAAGAAAGAAAGAAAGAAAGAAAGAAAGAATGCCTGGTGGTTGGAAGATCTCCACATGCTCCATGGAGTTCGTAATAATTTTAATATGTATATTTATTTCTTTCCCCTAATAACCAATGCTTATTTATGCTTATTTATACCTATGCTTATTTAGATTCTCCAGAGAAATTAATTCATCTGTTTACTTTTCTTCCTATTGTCGCTGTAGTTCTGTGTTAAAATTTATTTCTAATGATATATCCAGTGAACATCCAAAATTGAAGCAGGATAATTCCAAAACAGCTCTTCATGAGATTATCCAAATAGGAAGGAGGCTGCAGAAGTTTAACCAGGATACTTCTTGGATTGAAGGAATATGCCAAAAGGAGAGATTGGAGAGGTCGGTCCTGATAAAGGGTCGTGGCCTGAAACGTTGACTGTTTGTTTCCAGAGATGCTGCCCAACCTGTTGAGTTCCTCCAGCGTGTTGTGCATGTTGCTTTGACTCCAGCATCTGCAGAGCATTTTGTGCTAACGAGAGTTTGGACAAATTAGGGACTGGAGATTAGAGGCTCGATTTCTGTGTGTCAAGCTTTGGAGAGGGTGCAGAAGAGGGTTACCAGGATGCTGCCTGAATTAGTGGCCATGAGCTAGAATGAGCAGTTGGACACACTTGGGTTGTTTTCTCTGGAGTGGCAGAGGTTGAGCTGAGATCTAATAGAGGTCCATGTGATCATAGATAGAGTAGACAGACAGTACCTTTTTCCTAGGTTGGAAATGTCAAATACCAGAGGGAATGAGTTGAAGGTGAGAGGCAGAAATTTCAAAAGATACTTGGGTGTTTAGAAAGAAGTGTTAGGAACTTTTAAGAGATGTTTAGGTAGGCATATGAATGTGAGGAAAATGGAATATTATGGCCATTGCTCTTTTAGTTATAGAGCTTCCGCATTTAATAGGCCTTTCCAGACCCCCAGCAACCTACCGATTTAACCTAATCACAGGAGAATTTACAATGACCAGTTAACCTACTTTGAACCTACCCTATCTTTGTCTTTGAACTTTGGGAGGAAACTGGAGCACCCTGAGGAAACCCATGCGTCCAAGGGGAAGATGTGCAGACTCCTTACATTTGCCATCAGAATTGATCTCCGAACTCTGACACCATGAGCTGTATTTGTGTTGTGATAACCGCAATGCTGCTGTGGCATCCACAACATTGCGTAGGCATAAGGGATTAGTTTAGGTGGCAATGTGATGTTTGACATATTTGGTATGGGACCACATTGTAGGCCGAAGGGCTTATTCCTGTCCTGTACTGTTCTATGTTCTATGTCTGAGAGTCCAGGACAAAGGAGTGGAAACCTGTAATGGGCTTAGATGCCAGTTTCTTTGTGCAAATGTGGATGTGGGTGGGAAGGTGAGAAAGGGATGCGTTTTGCTGCTGTTGTTTTATATTGTTGTTGTCATGTTGTTGCTTGCCCTGTGCTGCCAAACATTCTGGGCACGCCATGTTGGCATCAGAATCTGTGGCAACATTTGCAGGGCTCCCCTCAGCACAACCTCAAGTTGTTTTGGTTGTTAATGCAACAATGCATTCTATTGTATGTTTTGATGTCCGAGTAATAAATAAATGAATCTAAGTCTGAACTTGGGCTGTTTTCTCTGGAGCTGAGGAGGTTGAGAGGACACCTGATAAAAGTTTATAAAATTGTGAAATTCATAGATAGGGTAGACAGCTAAGATCTTTATCCTGTGGTCAATATTTCTCAATATAGCTGCCATCTGATTTCTGAATGGACATCGAACTGATGAACACAACTTCTCTATGCTGTTATTTTTATTTTTGAACTAATTCTTTATTTTATCTATTTTCTCTCTCTATATATATATACTTCATGTAGTTCATGTTTTTCTCTCATTTAATATGCAAGTTCAAAGTAAAACTTATCAGAGTACATGCATGTCACCACATACAACCCTGAGATTCTTTTTCCTGCCGGCATACGCAGCAAATCTATAGAACAGTAACTGTAAACAAGATTAATGAACAACAACCCGTGCAATACAAGTACAAATAAATAGCAATAAATAACGAGAGCATGAAATTACAAGATAAAAAAGTCCTTAATGTGAGACCATCGGTTGTGGAAATACCAGAAATAGAATGAGTGTAGCTATCGCGTTTTGTTCAAGAGCCTGATGGTTGAACCTGGTGGTATGAGTCCGAAGGCACCAGTTCCTTCTATCTGATAGCTGAGAGAAGAGCTTGGTCTTGGTGCTGAGGATCTTTGATGCTGGAGGCTGTTTTCCTACAGCAGCGGTACATATAGATGTGCTCAATGGTTGGGAGGGCTGCTGAAAAGACAACAAATTTCACAACATATGCTGGTGACAATAAACCTGATTCTGATTCTGATTCTGATTCTAAAGGACATGTACTTAAGATCACCGAATTATAAGAAAGATGTCAACAAAATAGAGAGAGTACAGAGAAGATTTACTAGAATGTTACCTGGGTTTCAGCACCTAAGTTACAGAGAAAGGTTGAACAAGTTAGGTGTTTATTCTATGGAGCGTAGAAGTTTGATGGGGGACTTGGTAGAGGTATTTAAAATTATGAGAGGGATAGATAGAGTTGACATGGATAGGCATTTTCCATTGAGAGTAGGGGAGATTCAAACAAGAGGACATGAGTAGAGAGTTAGGGGGCAAAAGTTTAGGGGTAACATGAGGGGAAATTTCTTTACTCAGAGAGTGGTAGCTGTGTGGAACAAGCTTCCAATAGAAGTGGTAGAGGCAGGTTCGATATTGTCATTTAAAGTAAAATTGTATAGGTATATGGATAGGAAAGGAATGGAGGGTTATGGGCTGAGTGCAGGTCAGTGGGAGTAGGTGAGAGTAAGAATTCGGCATGGATTAGAAGGGCCGAGATGCCCTGTTTATGTGCTGTAGTTGTAATATGGTTATATGGTTGTTAAGATGAGAGAGAGATGTTCAGAGAGGTGCAGGGGAGAAATGTTTTTGCCCAGAATACTATGGGTGTTATTGTCAGATACAACAGAGGTGTTTAAGAAGCACTTAGACAGACACATGAAGGAAATGAAGGGATCCGATCCATGTGCAAGCTGAAGGGGTTTAGTTTAGTTATGTGTCATTAGCTTAATCAGTCTAGCATGTCATAGGTCAAAAGGCCTGTTCTTGTGCTGTACTGTTTTATGTTCTATCCATGTTGGACCAGAAAAAATGGATAGGTGCAAGTGTTCATTAAATGATGAAAGGCAAGAAATAGGCACTTTCAGGTTCAGTTATGCAGATCTCTGAAATGTAATAGTCAGATATAAAAGATTAACTAAGAAAAGGTAATAAGAAGGTAGCCTGTGTAATGAGAATCTAAAAGGCATTAAATTGTGCTGCAGCTGTTCTTAGCTTTGAACATATTTTCAGCATTTTAATCCATTCAGCCTAAAAATTACATTTTAGACTAAAGACAGGTCCTATGAAGATATACCAGGGCTCTCTGTGTTAAATTTTCAGGAAAGATTATATAAATTAAGGGATGTATCCTTGCAACAAGGGAAAAGTGTGATTTGAATGTGGACTATGCCACATTTGTGGTTAATAATAGTGAAGGTAAAGAAAAGCTACATCTTTCTCCAGAGGCACAAAGGTGGGATACAGAACGGAAGAGCCTTTCTTGTTCAAGAGATAATTCAGAATACCAAGGCACCGCTGCAGAGGTTGTAGGAATCAAGGGGTTCTCTCCTTCAAATGCAGTAGATGCTAGTTCAATCAATAATTTAAAATCTGAGATTGAAAGGTTTTTGCTAGCCAAGAGGTAATAGGAGAAGTGAAACCAAGAAAAGTAATTGGAGTTGGGTTACAAATCAGCTAGGATTTCATTCAATGGCAGAACAGGCTTGAGGGCAGAGTATCATAGTCCTGTTCTTATCACTTATTTATAACTTTTATGCAAGAATTTATGTTATCTAATCCACATTATCTGTACCTTACTTTATTTTCTTTCATTCCTTCCTCCCTTCCTTGTTTCTTTCCTTTTATCCCTCTCTTCCTTTCTCTCTTCCTTCTCCTGGCTGTCTTATCCATCTATTCTTTTCACTGACTTTCTCTTCCTTCCTTCATTTCTCTCTTTTTCCCTCATTTTCTCTATCTCCTTTGCACTTCCTATACCTCCATCTCTGCCTTACCTATCAACCCGTGCACTTACACACTTTCACTATTGCTTTTGGAATTAGTTTATTGTCACATGTATTGAGATGCAGTGAAAAGACAGTGGAGGTTTGAGAGTAGAGTTTTCCTTCTCCTAGATGAGTTGCCAATCACAGCTGATGAGGCCCATCTGCCTGAAGTGACTGGCTTTAAGGCATCGGTAACCCGCTTTTCCCCGTTCTTCTGTCAGAAACAGTACCGCCAGGCTTAGTAGCTAAGCCACACATGAAGGCCAGGAGCTGGAATGGGTTGTCAGAGGCTATTTAAGGTGAACATCACTGGAAGCACATGACAGGCAGTGGGAGCTTGTCTTCATTGCCACTCCCCAGCTAGAACAACCTTAAGGAACCTCCAGAGAAAGTACAGTGCAGGTAAACAGTAAGATGCAAAATCATAAGGACTTGCATTGTGGATTGGAAAGTCGAGTCCAACTTATTGTTCCAGTGAACTATCTAATAGCATAGTAGTGTATGCTGCTTTTCTTGCATTTATTTGATCACAAGATGTGGAAGTTGTTGTTAACACCAGAACATATTGCCCATCCCTCAGTGCCCAAGCACTGATGAAACAATATTGAGCAAAGTGGATTGTTGCCTCTCAAAGTCCAACCCTATGTTCCTGTCATGAGAAGTAGATACAAGTAAGGCTGGCCTACGTGGTTCTGGTGAAGCTGTATAGGCCAATCCCCTGCACAGAGGATACAATGGGTTTGAGAAACATTGATGATCTCCAACTATACCATCGACTTTGGACGATGGAGATGGGAGGTCATCAATGGCCTGTGCTCCACTGGGAGCCAGGGTCCCAAGAAAAAGGACTAACCAGATTGTTGGGTTTAATGTCACATTTATGCCAAACTAGGTAATGATGGGAAATTCCTTCTATTGAGAGTATAAAAATTGTTGGCAAGGTATGCAGGTAGTGGCAGCAAATCAGTGAAAATTTTCATTATCATATATTAATTTGCTTAGTTTACGATGCTGCATCTATTTGCTTAAACTTGGTAGGATTTATTGAGTGGGTAGGTTGGGAACGCTGGAAAAGAGAAAATGACAATGAAGAATCCAACTGTGTTCTGACCTCATTAAAAAAGACATCTGTTTCAATTACGCTGACTGTGGCACATCACTGGATAGAAGTATGGAGAATGTATAATGTGCAGATGATTCAAGCAATTCTTCTGCCTGATGGTGCAAGCATGATTTTTTATTCCCTTACAGATCATGACAACATTGTAATTTCCTTTTAGAATATTATTGAGTTATCTTATATAATCATCTTACTACTGAGCATGATCTGACTGTGTCTTATATCTGGGAAAAAAGTCTGCTGGACCAATATAAAAATAATTGAATTGTCTATTGGAATGTTGGCTTATGCCTTGAGTGGAGTTGGTATATAAAGGGGGAGATTAAGTTACACTGGTTAGTCACCATTTGTGTTAGTTCTTTGGCTCAAGATTCAGCAGAAAAAAAATAATGGGAAGTAAAATAATTAGATTAGTGGGACAGGTTGCAGTAACCAAATTTCTCTTCAAATGACTTTTGAATATTGAGGGGAGGGAATGATTAATTTAATTAAAAGGGTTTATTTGGTGGAAACAGAGGAGCTATTTCTCTCATCGTGTTGTCCAGAAAAATGGGACATAAAATTAATTATAGAGCAAGGACATATGTTGGTATGGAAAGAAGCATTTTTTTCACAAGAAGAGATAATAGAGGTTTATTCTTTACTTGGAAGTTCTTCTGTGACTGCGTGGAGTTCACCTAATGGAATGAGGCAGAAGCACTCCCCTCACCTTCTTACCATGGCTTCTTTCTTCTTCCTTTCTAGTGTTAATGAAGGGTCTAGGCCCAAAACTCTGTCTGTTCATTCTCCTCCCATAGATGCTGCCTAACTTGCTGAGGTCTTCCAGCACTTGGTGTCTATTGGAATGAAATAACATCCATATGATTTGCTAATACCTTTCATGGAAAGAAATCACCCCCACTCCCAATAGGCAAAAACTGGACTGACTCTTAACAGCCCTCTGAAATGGCCTCATGGGCACAAGATTCAGATACAGTGAAACGTGTCATTTGCATTTACAACCCATACAACCTAAGTATCATGCAGGGAGCAGCCTATAATTGTTGCCACATCTCGGTGCCAATACAGCATGCCCATCATGTTAGACCAAAAGACCAACAGATATAGAAGTGGAATTAGGACATTTGGCCCATTGAGTCTTCTCTGTCATTTCATCATGGCTGGTTCATTTTTCCTTTCAGCCCCAATCTCCTGCCTTCCCACCGTATCCCTTCATGCCCTGACCAATCAAGAATCTATCAACCCCTACCTTGAATATACCAACGACTTGGCCTCCATGGCTGCCTGTGAAAACATATTTTTAAAACTTTCATTGAAGGGATGTGGGCATTGCTGGATAAGCCAGCATTTATTGCCCATCCCTAGTTTCCTTGAGAAAGTGGTGATGAGCTGCCTTCCCAAAACGATTCCACAGATTTGCCACTCTCTGGATAAAGAAATTTCTCCTCATCTCCATTCCAAAAGGACATCCCACTATTCTGAGGTTGTGTCCTCTGAACTTAGACACTCACACCACAGGGAACATCCTCTCCACATCCACTCTATCAAGACCTTTCATTATTCAATACGTATGAATTAGATCACCCCTCATTCTTCTGAATTCCAGTGAATACAGGCCCAGAGCCATCAAACTCTCTTCATATGATAGCCATTTAATCCTGGAATCATTTTCCTGAGCTTCCTTTGAACTCTGTCCAGTTTCAACACATCCTTTTTAAGATAAGGGCCCAAGACTGGTCACAATACTCCAAGTGAGGACTCACCTGTTCTTATAATGTTTTAACATTACATCCTTGGCATGTTCAGCAGAACAACACAAACAACAACAACAACAACAACAGAATAATGACAACTGAACAGCTGTGGTAGAATGAACCCTTTTCCACACTCCCACCCACTCACACATGGAGAAAGTGCCCCAGCTGCAAGAAAGGCCACCTGTGGGTAAGCAGCCTTCAGTGGACTTGCCAAATCACAGACGTCGGACCTCTCACTTCCCTACTGGATTCAGAGACCCAGAACTTCAAATTAATTGGTAAAAAAACAGGCAGAATCTAATTCAATGATGGAAGAGTTGCATGAGAATGAATGGACTAGTCCTACTGATCGATGGTTTGTATATACTGGAATTATTCCTATCTCAGTGAGCATCCTATTGTGTGTGCATTGTCACAGCTATCAAGGAAAATATTGGCAGCTCTAATCCATCCCTGCATGCTACCTATTCCTTTCACAGCTTGGTTCTCCAGTATTTATCTCTCTGTGTGTCTATCAGCTGTGAATATTTTCATGAACAGAATGCTCATTCCACCCTTAAGGAGCACTAATTATCGTAACAGAAGATAACACAGTGGATGTCCTTGTGTGGTCCTGCTGTGTGCTGATGGTGATCTATCAGAATACTTTTCCAAATTTATATTTCTGCTACTTTTAAATATGTGGAAAGTTGCTGTTTAACTAGGAAATGTATGTACACAATGAACAAATCAACCTATGACTTCAAAGCAATTTACACCACTTCTAAATCAACACCTTGATCTGCTCAGTGCAAAGAAATGAGAATAACTTAGTTATCCTTAAGGTTGTTACTGTTTCAAAGTTCAAAGTAAATGTTTTAGTAATGGACAAAGCACTGTGAGGTGGTTTTCCAAAAGGAAATGGTGATGTCAAACACTATATTCTAAAAATTAAAGTTCAAAGTAAATCAATTCTCAAAGTACTTATATGTCACCATATACAATGCAGAGATTCATTTTCTTGTGGGCATGCTCAAGAAATCCACAGAATAATAGAACCGTACAGAATCAATGAATGACTGCATCAACTTGGGTGTTGCATTGGTGTTCAAAAGACAACAAGTTGTGCAAATACAAAACGAAAGAAACAAAGGTAATAAAAAATTAAGCAATAAATATCGAGAACAAAAGATGAAGAGTCCTTAAAAGTGAGGCCAGATGTTGTGGGAACACTTCAATGATGGGTCAAGTGAAGTTAAATGGAGTTATCCTCTTTGGCTGAAGAGCCTGATGGTTGAGGGGTAGTGACTGTTCCTGAATCTGGTCATGTTAGTCCTGAGACTCCTGTGCCTTCTTCCTGATGGCAGCAGTGAGAAGAGAGTAGCATATCCTGGGTGGTGGGGGTTGTAAGGGGGTGTCTTTCCCTGTTGTTTAATTGCTGATAAAGACATATGCTCGATTTTTAGTTTCATCACAAGAATCATAATCCAACAGCGTGGATTTCTTGGCAGAAAATAGAGTACTTGCACTTGTTTCACAATTTTCATAACTGCATTGTCAAGGATTCCTCACATCTTTCCCACATTCTCTTTGAACCCCTACCATCAGGTAGGAGGTATAGTTGTATTAGGATAAGGACTGTTAGAAGATAAACCAGTTGCTTCCCCCAGACCATGAGACTACTGAATTCATTACCACCACCCTGAACTCATTACTGCCAACAATGCCAGTACTGTTATATTTGTTACTTTTTAACTTGCATCGTAAACGTACCTTATGCTAAATGTCAATCTTCTGGAATATATTTTATTAATTGCTAATTTATATGTGGTAATATTATCTAATATGTTGTTTGTGAGTTATATATACTGTGCTGCACACATATAAACAGTTGAATGAAAATATACTTGAACTTGAATTTGAAGAATGTTTTAGAGACAATGATGTAATTTTATCTGTTTGTCAGTTTGTTTGTTTATTTATTTATTTATTTATTGAGATTCAGCTTGGACTAGTCCCTTCTGGCCCTTTGAGCCGTGCTGTCCAGCAAGCCCAGATTTAACCCTAGCCCCTATTCACAGGACAATTTCCAGTGATCAATTAACCAACTGGTACACCTTTGGATTGTGGGAGGAAGCCAGAGTATCTGGAGGATACCCATGCGGTCATGGAGAGAACGTACAAACTCTTTACAGATAGCTTTGAGTGTAGATAATGTAAGAAACCAATGTACCACATGGAAAATAATGGAGGAACTTAGCAAGTCAGGCAGCAGCTGTGGAAATGGATAAACAGTCGACATCTTGGCCAAGACTCTTCATCAAGACTGGAAAGGAAGAAGGAAAAATCCAGAATAAGTTGATGGGGGAGGGGAAGGAGTACAAACCAGAAGGCAATGGGTGAAGCCAGGTGGGTGGGGGAGGGGAAATTAACTAAAAAACTGGGAGGTGACAGGCAGAGGTGAACAAATCCAAGCAATTTTTGCACAACAAGCTGCTCTGAGTGGTGGGTGTGACAATGACCAGCTAATCAGCTTTAGTAGAGTAAAAAATAGTTGGCATACTAGAGAGGGCCTGCCTACCCTACTTACATCAGCTCATTGTGGATTTTGCATCTGATCCAAAAGAACAGCAAACACAATGGAACGCAGCAGGTCAGGCAGCATCTATGGAAGGGGATAAACAGCCAATGTTTTGGGCCAAGACCCTTCATCGGGGCTCATGAGTAGTTTCCATGGAAATCAACTTTAAGATCACAGGTGAGGAAAAAGGATTTCAAGGAACTTTCCCTTCTTCAATTTTTTATTGGCAAATTAGTAAATTGATTTGTTTTTCTTGTCACATATACCAAAGTATGGTGAAAAATTTCACTTTGTTTGCCATTGTAAAGATAATTTCATTACAACAATGCACCGAGGTAGTGCAAGGGAAAACAATAAGAGATTGCAGAATAAAGTGTAACAGTTACAAGGAAAGGGCAGTGCAGACAGGCAATAAGGTGCAAGGCCATAATAAGGGAGCTTGTGAGATCAATAGTCCATCTTTTCATACTAGGGAGACAGTTTAATTGTCTTAAATAACAGCAGGATAGAAGCTGTCCTTCAGCCTGATGATGAATGCTTTCAAGCTTTTGTATCTTCTGCCTGATGGGAGAGGAGAGAATGGAAAATGTCTAAGTTACATGGCTTTGTTGATTGCTGCTGTAGTTAGTTAGTGAGAAGTGTAGTTACTTAAGCGGTATTGATACAAATGAACATTAAAAAAAACTATGATCTGGACCACACAAACACTCAAGCCTACTCAACAATTCAATAATTTTAGCCTCAACCATGCATGCCCGTCTATTCATTTTCTTGTTTTATCAAGGATCTATCCAGCTCTCCCTGAAAAATATTTAAAGGCTCTGTTTCCTTTGAGGAAGAGTTCCAAAGGTGCAACTCACTGAATGGGAAAAATAAATCACCTTTTTCTTTCTTAAATGAGACATCCATTATTTTCTAACAGTGACCCCTGATACCAGATTCATCCTCGAGGGAAATATTCTGTTTTTATCCATTCTGTTCCCCCTCGGGGTTCTTATATACGTCAATAAAATCCCTTCTTATTCTTTCAAATTCCAATAGAAGCATGCCTGCCTGTCCAGCCTTCCCTCAGGAGACTACAAAGCCATGCACAAGATATCAGTTGTGACAACCTTCCAAAACATTAATATTCTTTTTTAAGTAGGGTGATCAATCTCATACACAAGACTTCTGAATGCTTTATGCATTAGAAGTAAAACCTCCCTGATTTTGTGTTGAATTCCCAAAGCAATAAATGGTCATTTTTTTTTAGCTTCACAAAGATTTGCTGCAACTGTCTTTCTCAAAGCATGTACTGGGACACCCAAATCCCTTTGCATCCCAGAGCTCTGTAATTCTTGGCATTTGCATAGCATACGTTTTATAGTTTCTGTACCAGAACAGACAATTTATTTTTCTTTCTCCATACTAATATGCATTTGTCAGATCTTTGTCAACTTACATAACCTATCCGTATACCTTTCCAGTCACCATAACCCCTCTTTACAATTTTCTTTCCTGTCTATTTTTGTGTTTTCAACAAACTTAGCAACCCCATGTTTGGTGTCTTCACACGAGTCATTTACACTCAGTGGCCACATGATTAAGTACAGAGTGAAACCTGATGTGGTCTTCTGCTCTTGTAGCCCATCCACTATCCACTTCAAGCTTAGACGTGTTGTGTATTCAGAGATGCTCTTTTGCACACCACTCTGGAATACATAGTTATTTGAGTTATTGTCACCTTCTTGTCAGCCTGAACCAGTCGTTCCATTCTCCTCTGACCTCTCTCATCATAAGGCATTTTTCACCCACAGAACTGCCACTCACTGGATGTGTGTTTTATTTCTCGCACTCTTCTCTGTAAACTCCAGAGATAATCGTGTGTGAAAATCCCAGAAGGCCAGCAGTGTCTGAGAAATTCAAACCACCCAGTCTGACACCAACAGTTAATCCACAGTCAAAATCACTTAGATCACATTTCTTCCTCATTCATATTTGCTCTGAACAACAAATGAACCTCTTGACCATGTCTGCATTTTTCATGTGTACCGCGCTGTAATGTTTCACTGCTAATGTAATGGTTTCTCTGTAAGGTTTCACTGCTAATGTAATGGTTTCTCTACAGGTATACCTAATAAAGTGACCATTGAGCATATACAAATTGTAAAAAATAGATGATACCAATAGCTCATCACACATATACATCTTACCAACCAAAATAAGATCCATTATTATTTATTTACTCTCTGTTTCCTGTTTAACAGCTCAAAGTTCAAAGTAAATTTGTCAGTACATACTACCTTGAGATTAATTTTCTCACAGGCATTCACAATAAATACAAAGGAATACAATAGAAACAATGAAATAACACACAGAACAAAGACAACAAACTGTGCAAATATGAAAAGAAATAAGAATAAATAAACAATAAATATTGAGAAAATGAGATGTCGAGTCCTGAAAAGTGAATCTGTATGTTGTGGAATCAATTCAGTTTTGGTGTGAGTGAAGTTATTTTCACTGGATCAAGAGTCTGATGATTGCAGGGTAATAACTGTTCCTGAACCTGAAGGTGTGGTAACTGAGGCTCCTGCACCTCCTTGCTAATGGCATCAGTGGGAAGAGAGCATGTCCTAATATGTTCTTTAATGATGGATGCTGCATTCCTGTGATTGCATTCCTTGCAAATACACTCTGTGGTGGTGAGGGATTTACCTGTGAGGGCTGTACTGTATTCATTACTTTTGAAGGCTCTCTTCATTCAAGGGCATTGAGGCTTCCAAACCAGGCTATCATGCAACCAATCAGCATACTTTCCACCGTGGATCTATAGAATGTTTTCAAAGTTTTAGGTTGACATATTAAATTTGTGCAAACTTCTAAGAAAGGAGCCTTTTTTTTTGTAATGGCACTTCAAATTCAAAGTACATTTTTTATCACAGGAGGTATAATTTATACACCTTCAGATTTGTTTGCTTACAGGCAGCCGCAAAGCAAGAAACCCAAAAACCCAATTTAAAAAAGAAAACCATAACCACTGAGCAAAGAAAGAGGAAAAGATAAAATACACATCATACCAACAACAGAGGTAAACAACAGCATTCCGAACCAGATTGAATCCTTAAATCCGTTCCCCACTGCAGCTGGAGTAGGCCCGAGCCTCGATCTCAGTTCTTAGCAGGGCAAAAATACTGCAAAACAAACATGCTGGACCAAGGACTGACCTTCTGAAATGACACTGACAAAGAATCTAAAGTTGCTGACCCTCTCCACCTCTGATTCCCTGACAAGGACTGGCACATGGACCTCTGGTTTCCTCTTCCTGTAGTCAATAATCAGCTCTTTGGTTTTGCTGACATTGACTGAGGGGTTGTTGTTATTGTGGCACCATTCAGCTAATCTACAATGCACACCACTCTGCAACATTCCATATCTGAGCTTTCCACAAAACATTTGAGGCAACAATTTTTCAAATGCCTTCCACATATTATTGGACAACCATCAATTTTCTTTTATCCAGAGCATACATTATTTCTTCAGAGAATTCTATTAAATATTAAATTGTTATTTAAACTTTTTGCTTAACATTCTTCTCAGGATGGTTAACAAAATAGGATCAAGGACATAATCTTTCTAATTCTTTTCAAGACAGATTAACAAGTGGTCACAGGATTTTCTTTATGTGATATTTTAACCTTGTTATGGATACAGAAATAAAATTCTTATTACAGGACTAGAATTTGGAAGTCAGAAACATTGATTCCCTTTTCAGAAAATCATGTTAACCTACCAGCTTAACCTTGAGTTTTACTCTCTATTTATACTACTTATATACAATATATACACCTTATTGCACCTTATAGTACATTTTATGCATTGCTCTGTACCTCAGCCACAAAACAAAATTCACGACACAGTGTGTCTGTAATAATAAACATGATCCTAATTCAGATTCTGCATTTTATCTCATTTCTCTTTTGACTAAATAAATTGAATTTACTATTTTCCAAACTAATGGAACTGTGTCCTAATTTTGGATCATGATAGCCAGTTGTAGAATAGGCAGAAACATTAAGGAGCAAGGAGTTTTCACTAAGAGAACTTCATGCCATCACAAACCTTCAGTGAAAGAAGCCAATATATTCAAGGTCATCTTTAGTGGGTCAAAATTCCTGAAATGGCAAAAAGGATAAGCCAATCTTGTAAAATGTCTTGATACGTTCCATTTATGTTATGTTTAACCTGTTATACCTCATATATTTAAAGGATGTGAATCTTACTGGAAAATACTGACATTTGTTCTCCATACCTAATCAAAGATCAGGGAACAAGGATCAAATCTATTCATCAGATGCATTTACATGTATTAGAAATTTGTTGTAATGGTGTTGGCACAAGATGCAACAAAAACAAACTTCAACAATTATAAAGAATAAAGTATTATATAATATAATTACATTATATTTTTGGAATTATATAAGGTTCTTACATCTTTTTTTCTGTCATTCATTCTTTGGGGGTTTCCTTCTGTTCTGTGGATGTCTGTGGAAATTAAGAATTTAATGTTGTACATTGTATTCATTCTCTGATATTAAATGGAACTGTTGAAATAACGTTTTATATTGCAGTATAGGTATAGAGCAAAATGTGCATAAATCCATAAATACCAGTATATGGCTACAATGTAAACAGTTTTAAAAAAGTGGTTTAAAGTGTTTATGGTGCAGTACAGTGACTGAGATAATAGATAGAGGAGGGTAGAGGGGTTCACTGGAATAGTTGATCAGATTGACTGCCTGGGGGAAGGAAGTTCTAGTTTTAATAGTCCTAAAGCACTTTCCAGAAGGGAGCTTTTGGAAAAGGCAGTTTGTGGGGTGTTTAGTTCTACAATAAGTTTTTCTGCCCACTTCTTTGTTCTGAACACATACAAGTCCTGCAGTAATGGTAAGCTGTAGCTGAGGACTTTTTCTGCTGATCTCAAATTCATTGTGGCTTTCGTTATATTGTGAGAGGATGCTGCACTAACCAGACAGTAATCCAAAATTCAGGATTCAAAATTGCTTAATGCCATTTCCTGCACACAAGTGTAAAGGAGAATGAAATAATTATTACTCCAGGCAACACACAGAAAATGCTGGAGGAACTCAGCAGGTCAGGCAGCATCTATTAAAAAAAAGTACAGTCGACATTTTGGGCTGAAATCCTTCGGCAGGACTGTGGAATTGACTGGGATAGGGGTACCAGATACCTCCTCATGACTGAAAGTGTCTCACGTAGAATGCAATGGGAGAAGCAACGGAAAAAAATAGTCAATTGAACGTCAGTACCTGGGGTCCTCGGAGGGGCTAAATCAAGAAGCTTGAAAATGAATCTGGACACCATGTGGGGTTTCAGACTGAATCCTCGACTGTATTTTTTTCATAGATGCTATCTGGTCTGCTGAGTTCCTCCAGCATTTCGTGTGCATTGCTCGGACTTCCAGCATCTGCAGATTTTCTCTTGCTTGTAATTATTACTCCAGATCTGATGCAGCACAAAAAAAAGATAAAGAACACAACAATAATGTTAAAAACACAACAAATATATATGATAGTTCATATACATAGATTGATTGTGTGTCCATAAAGTGACACTAGGCTGTACACAATGTGGCTGACAAGAATGATAAAGCAGTGGTGGAGTTAGTGGATTGAGGCGTTGATCAGCTTTTCTGCATGGGGAATAGTTTTGAGTCTGTTGGTCCTGCTGTGGATGATACATAGCCTCCTCCCTCATGGGAGTGGCATGAAGAGTCCATGAACAGGGTGGGTAGGGATCATTCACGATGTTACTGGTCCTTTTCCACCACCTTTCTGTATATATGTCCTTGATTACAAGTAGACTGGTGCCAGTGATGCATTGGGAGGCTTTGACTACCTGTGATAGAGCTTCCCTCTCTGCTGCAGTGCAGTTTTTGCACCAAGCAGTGATGCAGCTTGTCAGGATACTCTCTACTGTGCTTCTGCAGAACGATGTGAGCATGGAAGTACAAGGTGCAGCTCTATTCAGCTGCCTCGGAACAGAGAGGCATCAATGTGCTTTCTTGACTGTGTAGGATGTATTCTGGTGCCATATAATATTGTGTGTGATGTGCACTCACAAGAGTTTGAAATTCCTTGTAGTTTTCACTGCTGTGCCACCAATGTAAAGGGGTGTGTGAGTTCTCTTAAAGTCAATACTAACTCCTTTGTCTTGTTGATATTAAGCAGGGGATTGTGTGACCCCCCCCCCACCAAGCTCTTCTACTTTTTCTCTGTAGGCCTATTCATCACTGATGGCAATAAGCCCCACCACTGTCGTGACATTGGCAAATGTGATGATGTCATTGTTCAGATGTTTGTCAGTGTAGTCATGTGTGAGCAGAGTGTATAGCAATAGGCTCATCACATAATCCTGTTCGGGATGATAGGAAGGGAGGAGCATTTATGCATCCTGTTCATTAAGAAGTCTACACATGAAGATGCTTTCTACAATGGCAATGTAGAATTACACCAGTATATTCTAGGGAAGGTAGAACATTACGATCTGTCACAAGAAGTATATTCTCTGCTGAGCCTTTTTGTTAATGAAGGATATATGGTCCTCCCACATGATGTCCTGTGAAATAATGTCCAGGAACCTGAATATTCAAATAGTGTGAACTGTAGAGTTATTGCTGATGAGTGGGTGAAAAGGAGACACAATTCTCTGGAAGTTTATGTACGTATCCGCAGTTTAAAAGGCATTCATCTTAAGTTATGATTGGATCAGGATACTAGCTTGTTTACTTCCCACTGGTACTTGGATTCATTAGCACTAGTGACTGGTTCAATATCAGTGATGTTATCACATCTCTAGATCAACATTCCTGACTTCTAATAACTAGGTTAAAATAACACACCAATAAAATTTTGCAACTCTGTGTTAACTTCAGGGCCATTAACCTACACTCAGTGGCCACTTTATTAGTTACTTTATTATTAATACTCCTGCTCACTAATGCAAATATCTAACCAAGCAATCACATGGCAACACCTCGGTGCATAAAAGCATGCAGACATGGTCAAGAGGTTCATCGGTTATTCACCAAACATCAGACTGGGGAAGTAGTCAGCTCTCAGTGACTTTGACATGGAATGATTGTTGGAACCAGATGGGGTGGTTGAAGTATCTCAAAAACTGCTGATCTCCTGGGAATTTCATGCACAATTCTAGAGTTGCCAGAGAACGGTGCAGAAACAGTAAAATATCCAGTGAGTGGCAGTTTTGTGGGTGAAAACATTTCATTAAGGAGAGAGGTCAGAGGAGAGTGGCCAGAATGGTTTAGGCTGACAGGAAGGCGATAGTAAATCAAATAACTATGCATTGCAAAGGTGGAATGCAGAAAAGCATCTATGAATGCACAACTCATTGCACCTTGAAATGGATGGAAGACCATGAACATACACTCAACGGCCACTTTGGTACCTAATAAAGTGGCCACAGAGTTTATATTCGTGGTGTTCTGCTAGACTTCCACTTCAAATTTCGAAGTATTGTACGTTCGTAGATGCTCTTCTGCACATCACTGTTTTAACACATGGTTATGTAAGTAACTGTCATCTTCCTGACAGCTTGAAGCTGTCTGGCCATTCTCCTCTGACCTCCCTTGTTGACATGGTTATGCCCTTGATCCCTTTTTGCCATTTAAACTGACAAGACATTTTAAGCTAAAGTATATGAAATAGTTAATATTTGAAACAGCTCTCTTACTTTGATATTATATTTTTGCAATGAACATTTTCTTTTAAGTGATGAGATTGTATTCAACAGACATTTATCTGCTCAGCATGTTAACAATATGATCACTCAGTAGGGAGCCTAACACACTCTCTGATGTGCTGAAGGATGTCGGAAATGTCTGTTGATCTGATGTAGAACTGGATCATTAACCCTTCAAACACTGTGAGGCCATTATTATGAAATACATAAGTTACTAATGTTAAAACAGTGAGATAAATGAAGATTGATGAATTCAGTAGGACATGGTTCCACGCACCAAGGCTCCATTTTATATCGTAAACAGTTGTGAAATATGGCAGGCCCGGTTTATGAATCTTAAATGACAATGCAAATGATATTCAGCCTTCTGAAGATTTATCCTTGAACATTTGAAATTTGATATATTTAGATACTTTTCTTCTTTTATTGGTCAAAGCAGAAGCAGTCGGAGCAAGAGAAGACGAGTCTGGGCTTAAGGCACATGGCTTGCCAGTGCTCTGTATTTTATGCAAGTCAATGGAAAGTAAATGATATCCAGGTCTTCCAGCATCAACACAGAGATTTTTTTCCATGTTACAGAATGGGGAAGGTGTGCGATGTGAGGATAAATTAAGCAGTGTGGAATTTCAGAACAATCGGTATCAGAATCAGGTTTATTATTGCCAACATATGCTGTGAAATTTGTTGTTTTGAGCAGCAGTGTGGTGCAAGACATAAAAATTACTATAAATCACATAAATAAATAAATAGTGAACAAGAGGAATAATGAGGTAGTGTTCATGATTTCATGGACCATTCAGTAATCAGATGACGGAGGGGAAGGAACTGTTCCTAAAATGTGGAATTGGCTCTTCCAGCTCCTGTACCTCCTCCCCAAAAGTAGTATAGTGAGAAGTGTCTAAAAATACAACAGATCAAGCCAGAAGTCAAGTATTCACACAATAGGGAATCAAACTGATAACTACATTTCACTGCATGTCCAATGAATTGATGTAAACATGTCAGGAATTTGTCACATTTTAATTTCCTAATAGTTTCCTCAGTATATTACATTCACTCATTGGGTTAGTTTGCATCAAGTTCTACAAGGCTCTTATGTTGTTACTTGGAGATGTTGATACTGATGACTGACACAATTTTTTTGGATCAATGGTAAAGGTAGAGTTGTGAGTTTGGGGGATTGTGGGTGATAGGACAAGACAGGCTGAGTGCCTGGACTTCTAAATTGTATAAAGAAACATATGTGCATTAAATTAAAAAAAAACAGAAATGAAGCAATCTAATATCAAGAAGGAAATTGTTTACCATTGCTGGTGAGTACACCGATGGAATGAAATTCTGAGGTGAATCGTAATGCAGTTAGTAGAATGGCTCCATCACAGCTCGGAAGGTTTAGCTTCAGTCCTGAGCAATTTGCGTCCTGTGAGAATGAGCTTATGCAGGCTGCTCTGGGTTCCTTTCACATCCCAGAATGTGCAGGTTGGCAAGTGAGTTGGCCCATGGCAAATTGTCCCAACTGGCAAGACAGTGGTTGAATCTGGGTAGAGGGGAATGTGGGATTCACATAGAATTAGTGTTCATGGTTAGCACAGATGAAAGCCTTTTTCACTGCTGCTTGATTCAATGTCTGAATGTAACAAGTTATACAAGCAATTTATACATCACAGCTAAACCTCATCCTCCCTTCAGAAAAAATTCAATCAGACTCAGCCTCCAGTACTATACAATGGATGTAATTATTCACAGTAACCCTGGTTGATAAATGTAGGACTGTGTTCAGATCTATAACAGTTATTAAAAGAAATGGGGAAATGTTTTGGTACAGAGATGAAATGATTGCTGTTGCAGTGGGAGCCTATGTAGTTCTATAGTTCTATGTAGCTCCCGTGCTGTCTGCACAAGTTTATATGTTCTCCCACAATCACCTGGGTTTCCCCCATGTGCTCTGGATTCCTCCCACAGTCCAAAGCTGTGTCAGTTGGCAGGTTAATTTGTTACTGTAAATTGTTCTGTGATAAGGCTAGTTAAATTGGGTATTGCTTGAAGGGCCAGAAATGCCTATTCTGCGCTGTATCTCCATAAATAAATAAAGAACTAGGAACACATTTACTGTAACCATCACCATTTGGGGTTCAATCCCCAATGCCGTCTGCAAGGAGATTGCATGTTTTCCCCATGACCACATGGATTTCCTCCTGGTGCTCCAGTTTCCTCCCACATTCCAAAGGTGTACAAGCTGGGGTTTAGTGAACTGTGGGCAAGCTGGAAACATGGTGACTCTTGCTGACCGCCCAGCACAATCCTCACTGATTTGATTTGAAATTAACAATGCATTTCACTGTATGCTTCCATGTTTCAAAGTGCAAGTGACAAATAATTTTATTTTATTTGTGAACCCATGCTAATGTCCCACAGGGAAGGAAGTCTTTACCCGTACTAGATCTTGGCTCTGTGTGGCTAAAGTCACACCAATAAATTGATTTTAACTGCCTCTAAGGCAAGAAATGGACAATAGATAGTAGCATTGATATACCATCCACGTACTGAAAATAAATTAAATGTACAACATTTGATGTAGTGATTTTGGAATATTGTGAATAAGATGTGAGATATACAATCCTGTGCAAAAGTCTATACATATGATGCCTATACTTCTAATTATTGTTGGCTACATGTATGATCTTCTTAAAAACACAATTGGTATTTTAATCCAATTTACATGCAAATCTTCTGGGTTATTGCCCTGCTTTTGGAATGCAAACTGAAAGCCATAAATAGAGGGAAAATTTTAAGCAAGTCAGTTTTGTCATTTGTCAAGGAGATCAATTAGATTATAACAAGGCAAGACAATATCATTTAACACACACTAAATGTTCGAGGAACTCCTCCAGAATTTTGTGTGTGTTGATCCAGATCTGCAGTCTCTTTGGTGTCTCTGTTTTGCTATTCCACCACTGTACAAGATACTTACATCTTTTAATGTTTAAATAAATGAGCAAATCAGGGATCAAGGATTGAGGATCAACTTTATCTGCCATACACATTTGCATGTATTAGGAATTTGCTGTGGTGTGTCGGCATGACAGGCAACAAAAAAGAAAAATGTTCAACAATTTTAAACAATAAATAATTCAATAAAAGTAAATTAGAGATTAAAGGATAGATTTGTAATAAAATATGCATAAATACATAAAGACCAGCATGTATTTACAATGTAAACAACATTATAAAAAGTGGTTTAAAGTGTTTACAGTGTAATGACTGAGGTAATATAATACTGTGCAAATGTCTTTGGTACATACAGTGTCTATAAAAAGTATTCACCCCACCACCGGAAGTTTTCATGTTTTATTGTTTTATGACATTGAATCACTGTGGATTTAATTTGGCTTTTTTTTCTCTCTGATCGACAGAGAATAAGGCTTTTGTGTCAAAGTGAAGACAGATCTCTACAAAGTGATCTAAATTAATTACAAATATAAAACACAAAATAATTGATTGCATAAGTATTTACCCCTTCAAGTCAGTATTCAGTAGATGCACCTTCAGCAGCAATTACAGCCTTGAGTTTCTGTGGATAGGCCTCTATCAGCTTTGCACATCTGAACACTGCAATTTTCCTCTATTCTTCTTTACAAAATTGTTCAAGCTCTGTCAAATTGCATGGTGATCGTGAATGAATAGCCCTTTTCAAATCCACCCACAAATTCTCAATTGGATTGAGATCTGAACTCTGATGTGGCCACTTTAGGACATTAACTGTGTTGTTTTTAAGCCATTCCTGTGGAGCTTTGGCTTTATGCATGGATTCATTGTGACACTGGAAAACAATTTTTCTCCCAAGTTGCAGTTCTCTTGTAGACTGCATCAGGTTTTCCTCCAAAATTTCTCTGTACTTTGCTACATTCATTTTACCTCTACCTTCATAAGCCTTCCAGGGTCTACTGCAGTGAAGCACCCCCTCAGCATGATGCAGCCACCATCATTCTACATGGTAGGAATGGTGTGTTTTTGATGATGTGCAGTGTTTGACTTACGCCAAATATAGCGTTTAGTCTAATGGTCAAAAAGAATTTTGGTTTCATCAGACCATAGAACCTTCTTCCAGGTAACCTGTACCTTAACACCACCCACTTGCCTTGGTTGGCTATCTTTTACAGGTTGGTCATAAAATATATATATATTGATTTAAAATTACAGATTTAAGGGACATCTAATGCTTTTTAAAGGAGGTAACTTTTTAAAAAATCTCTCTGTTAAGTGTCTCAGTTCTGACTTTACATACCCTTGACTATGACTCATTCAGCACAGATCAGGCTTTTGTCTATTTGCATGTTTACATTTCCTGAAAACTACAGAAGAAATAAGAATCAGAATCAAAATAAGGTTTAATATCACTGGCACATGTCGTGAAATTTGTTAACTTGATGGCAACAGTACAATTAAATGCAGTACATGATAAATAAATACAGAGAAAAAAACTGAGTTACATTAAGTATATATACCTATTAAATAGTTAAGCTAAAATAACTAGTCAAGATATCAGAAACTGTGGTGAATGCGTGGAATGGGCTGCTGGCAACGGTGGTGGAGGCAGATATGATGGGGTCTCTTAAGAGGCTTTTAGATAGGTACATGCTTAGTAAAATAGAGGGCTATAGCTAAGCCTAGTAATTTGCAAGGTAGGGACATGTTCAGCACAACTTTGTGGGCCGAAGGGCCTGTATTGTGCTGTAGGTTTTCTATGTTTCTAAATAAAAAGGTAGTGAGGTAGTGTTCAATGTCCATTTAGCAATCGAATGGCAGAAGCGAAGAAGCTGTTCCTGAATCACTGAGAGTGTGCCTTTAGGCTTCTGTACATCTTTCCCGAAGTAACAGTGTGAAGAGAGCATGTCCTGGGTGGCGGGGGCTCTTAATGATGGACGCTGCTTTCCCATGGAACTGCTCCTTTAAGATGTCTTGGATTCTATGGAGGCTGGTACCCATAATAGAGCTGACCAATTTTACAAATTTCGGCAACTTATTTCACTCTCGTGTAGTAGCCACCTCCCCCCCACCACCAGAAGGGAATGCAACCAATCAGAATACTGTCCATGGTACATTTGTAATTTGTAGAAGTTTTTGAGCGTTTTAGTTGACAAACCAAATCTCCTCAGACACCTAATGAATGTATCCATTGTCCTGCCTGCTTTATAGTTGCATCAATATGTTGCATTCAGGTTAGGTCCGCAGAGATATTGACACCCAGGAACATGAAATTGCTCACTCTCTCCACTTCCGATCCCTCTGTGAAGATTGGTTGGTGTTCCTTTGTCTTGCCCTTCCTGAGGTCTCAATCGACTCTTTGAACTTGCTGATGCTGAATGAAAGGCAGTTGGTGCAACACCACTCAACTAGCTGGTATATCTCATCCCTGTACACCCTTTTGTTACCAGCTGAAATTCTGCCAATAATGGTTGTAGTAACAGTAAATTTATAGGTGGTATTTCAGCTATGCCTAGCCACACAGTTATTGGTATCTAGAGAGATTAGAGTGGTGGGCTAAGCACACATCCCTGTGGTCTTCCAGTTGGGAGATCGAGAATCCATTTGGAGGTACAGACACCTAGGTTCTGTATCCTTTTGATCAGGACTGAATAATGGCGTCAAATGCTAGTTAATAAACAGTATTCTGTCATGGGTGTTTGCATTATCCAGGTAATCCAAGGTTGTGTGGAGAGCCACTGAGATTGCTCAGACCTGTTGTGGAGATAGGCAAATCGCAGTGGGTCCAGGTCCTTCCTGCAACAGGTGTTGATTCTAGCCATAACCATCCTCTCAAAGCATTTCAGCACTGTAGATGTGAGTGCCACTGGACAATACTCATTGAGGCAGCTCCAGCTACTCTTCTTGGGCACTGGTATAATTGTTGCTCATTTGAAGCAGTTGGGAACTTCCTTCTGTAGCAGTGAGAGATTGATAGTATCTTTGAATACTCCTGCCAGTTGGTTGGCACAGGTTTTCAGAGCCTTACCAGGTACTCCATCAGGCCCTGCTGCCTTGCAAGAGATCACCTCACAGAGATCAGAGATCACAGGGTCATTGGGATGCTGCAGGGATTCTCATAGCTGTGGTTTTATTATCCATTTTGAAGCAAACATAAAAAGCATTGAGCTCATCTGATAGTGAAGCATCACTGCCATTCACAATATTGGGTTTTGCTTTATAGGAAGTAATGGTCTGCAAACCCTGCCAGTGTTGACGTGTATCAGATGTTGTCTCTATCCTCTCCCAGAATTGCTTCTTAGATTTTGAAATTGTCCTCCACATCAAAATATATTAAATAGTTAAATTAAGTAAGAAGTGCAAAAAAATAGAAATTAAAAATTAGTGAGAGTATCCATGGGTTCAATGTCCATTCAAAAATCAGAAGGCAGAGGGGAAAAAGCTGTTTTTGAATCATTCAGTGTGTACCTTCCTTCCTGATAGTAGCAGTGAGAAGATGGCATGTTCTGGGTGACGAGCGTCTGTAATGATTGATGCCGCCCTTTCAGGCATCATTCCTTGAAAATGTCCTGGATACTATGGAGGCTATTGCCCATGATGGAGCTGACTAATTTTATAAGTCTCTGCAGCTTTCTTCAGTCCTGTGCAGTAACTCTCCTCCCTCCTGATCCCATATCAGACAGAGATACAGCCAGTTAGAATGCTTTCCACGATACATCTGTAGAAAGTTCTGACTGTTTTTGGTGACATACCAAATCTCATCAAACTCCAAATGAAACATAGCCATTGCCTTGCCTTCTTTATGGCTGCATTGATATGTTGGGTCCAGGTTAGGATGGTAAGAGTGTGGAATGAGATGCCAGCAGAAGCGGCAAATGCAGGTTCAGTTTCAAAATTTAAGAGAAATTTGGATAGGTACATGGATGTCTTAATTACAGTAGGTTAAACATGGAGTAGTGTGGCTATGGTCTGGTTTGTTGGGACTAAGCAGAATAATAGTACTGCATGGACTAGATGGACCAAAGGGCCTTTTTCTGTGCTGCAGCATTCTATGACCCTATTGCTATAAATTAGAATAAGTTTCTTTCATTATTTAAGCTGTAGGTCCTGTTATCATCTCAGTGATCTGACTGGAATTCTTCAGAAGGAATCTCTTTCCAAATGGTTTGCCTAGTAATGTATGCGATACATCATCTATAGATGAATCAGTATTTCATATTGCTGAGGCAAAACATAACCCTATTTATATGCTTGCCTTCCAGTTAGAAAGATAAACATTTCATTAGTCTCATTGATTTATCTTTCTGTACCTGACTGCTATGTTTTGGTGAACTCTATGCATAGATTAATATCCCTGCATGACTGTATCTAGAGGAAGCATTAGTCTGAGCAAAACTTTATCTAATCACTTGTTAATATGCAAACAGGAAAGTATTTACATATTTGGGTGTAAGTGCTTCTATTTTCCGAGGAGGCTGAAGAGAGCATGTCTATGCACATCGGTGTTCACTACCTTCTATAGATGCTCAGTTGGAACATGCCACATCACAGTACTGTGTCAGACAAGAAGGCACTCCAATGCCCAACTCATCACTGGCACCAGTCTATCCACCATCATACTAGTTGGTCCATATTTCCTCACAGCCCCAATCTCCTTCCTTCCTCCCCTATCACTTCATGCCCTGAACAATCAAGAATTTATCAACCTCTGCCTTCAATATACGTAAAGACTTGTCCTCCACAGCTGACTGTAGCAACGGATTCCACAGATTCACAAGCCCTCTAGCTAAAGAAATTCCTCTTCATCTCCATTCTAAAAGAACGCCCCTCTATTCTGGCACTGTGTCCTCTGGTGTCAGACACTCTTAGCACAAGAAATATCCTCTCCATATCTGCTCGATAAAAGCTTTTCACCACTCAATAGGTTTCAATTAGATCACCCTCATTCTTCTGAATTCCAGTGAGTAGAGGCCCAGAGACATCAAACACTCTTCATATGACAAGCCATTCAAACCTGGAATCATTTTCGTGAGCCTCCTTTGAACTCTCCCCATTTTTTCTTAGATAGGGAGTCCAAAACTGCTCAGAATACTCCAAGTGAGGGCTCACCAGTGCTTTACAAAGCCTCAACATTACATCCTTGCTTTTATATTCAAGTCCTCTTGAAATGAATGCTAACATCATGTTTGCCTTCTTCACCACAGACCTGATAATTAACCTCAGGGAATTCTATACAAGGACTCTTAAGTCCCTTCGCACCTCAGATTTTTGTATTTTCTTTCCATTTAGAAAGTAGTTAATTGTTTCATTTATTCTACCTAAGTGCATGACCATACATTTCTTGATCCTATATTCCATCTGCCATTTCTTGCACATTCTCCTAATCTGACTCAGTCTTTCTGTGGCCATTCTATTTTCTCAAAGCTACCTTCCCCTTCACCTAACTTCATATCGTCTGCAAACTTTTCAACAAGCCATCCATTCCAACATCCAAATTGTTGACATATAACCTAAAATGAATTGGTCCCAACAGACCCCTCTGAAACACCTCAACTCACCTGCAGCCAACCAGAAAAGGCTTCCTGTAATCCCACTCTTTGCCTCCTGCCAATTACCCAATGCTTTATCCATGCTAGAATCTTTCCTGTAATATCATAGGTTTGTAGTTTGTTAACCAGCCGCAAGTATGTCACCTTGTCAAAGACCACCTGAAAATCCAGTATATCAACTGATTCCATTTACCTATCCTGCTTGTTATTTCATCAAAGAATTCTAACAGATTTTTCAAGCAAGACTTTCAGAAAAGCACGCTGACTACAGATCATTTTATCATGTGCCTCCAAGTCCTCAAAATCTTATCCTTAACAATTGACTCCAACATCTTCCCAACCATTGATGTCAGACTACCTGGCCTATAATTTCCTTTCTTCTGCCTTTCTCCCTTCTTGAAGAGTGGAATGTTATTTGCAATTTTCCAGTCTTCCAGACACCACAATCTCTTCAGCCACTTCTTTCAGAACCATGAGGTGTACACCATCTGGTCTAGGTGACTTATCTACCTTCAGACCCGTCAGTTTCCCAAAAAGCTTCTCTCTGGTTATGGTAACTTCACACACTCCATGACCTCTGACACCTGGAACTTCCACCATACTGCTAGTGCCTTCCGCAGTGAAGACTGATGCAAAATACGTATTCAGTTCATCTGCTATTTCGCTGTCCCTATTTCTACCTCTCCAGCATTGTTTTCCAGAAGTCTGATATCCACTCTAGTCTCTCTTTTACACTCTATGTATCTGAAGTAGCTTTTGGTATCCACTTTAACATCATTGGCTAGTTTGCTTTCGTATTCCATCTTTTCCTTCTTAATGACTTTTTAGTTGACTTCTGCTGGTATTTAAAACTCTCCCAATCCTCTAACTTCCTACTAACCTTTGCTGTAATATGTACCCTCTCTTTGGCTTTAAGGTTTGCTTTGACTTCTCTTGTTAGCCATGGGTGTGTCATCAAGCCTTTAGAATACTTTTTCCTCTTTAGGATGCATATATCCTGTACCTTCCAAACTACTTCCAGAAATTCCAGCCATTGCTGCTTTGCCATCATCCCTGCTAGTGGTCTTTTCCTTCATATTGAAATCTCCCGTGACTATTGTAGCATTGCCCTTTTCTATCTTCCATTGTAATTTGTAGACCACATCCTTACTACTGTTTGGGCATGTATTTATAACTCTTATCAGGGTCTTATTGTCCTTGCAGTTCCTTAATTCTATCCGCAATAATTCAACACCGTCTAACCCAAAGTTACCTCTTTCTAATGATTTGATTTCCTTTTTTACCAACAGAGCAGCACCATCCCCTCTGCCTTCCTGCCTGTCCTTGCAATGCAGTGTATATCCTTGGCCATTAATCTCTCAGTTACAGTATTTTCAGCCATGATTCAGTGATGCCTACAATACCAATCTGTAACTGCTACAAGTTAGTCAACCTTATTCTGTATATCGTGCCCAATCAAATACAATACCTTCAGTCCTGTATTCACCCTTTTCAATTTTTGTTCACCATTTACATTGCAACTCATCCTGTTGATCACAATTTTACCTCATCGTCAGCCTCTCCTTGCTAGAAGTCTCACTACACATTGCTTCTGTTTGTAAACCAACTAGCTCATCTTCAGCATTACCACTCCAGTTTAGTTTCAACCCACCTGAATAACTTTAGTCAACCTGCCTGCAAGGATATTGAACTCCCTTTTGTTCAGGTGTAACTGTCTCTTTTGAACAGGTCATACTTTCCCAAGAAGAGATTCCAATGATCCATATGTCTGAATGCCTCCACCCTGCACCAGTTCCTCAGCCTCGCATTCATCTGCCAAATCATCTTATTTTTACCGTCACTGGCATGTAGCACAGGCAACAATCCAAAGATTACTACTCTGGAGATCCTGTTTCTCATCTTTCTACCCAGCTCCCTAAAATCTCTCTGCAGGACTTCCTCACCTTCTCTACCTCTGTCATTGGTGCCTATAGGTACCAAGACTTTTGGCTACTCACCCTTGCACTTGGGATTGCCATCAACGTGATCTAAAACATCCCTGATCCAGCACCAGGGAGGCAACATCCCAACTGGATATCCTTTTCGTGCCCACAGAACCACACCCCTGTTCCTCTGACTATGGAATCTCCTATCAACACTGCGGCCTTTTTCACCTTTCTGTTCTTCTGAGCCACAGCACCAGATTCTGTGCCAGAGACCCGGGTACTGTGACTCACCCTGGTAGGTTTCCCATCTCAAAAGTATTGGATGTTTTATGCTTATTATTGATGTGTACTCCACATTTTCTGGGCATTTCATCTTCTCCTGAGAGAAGTCATCTGGGGTGACTATCTCCCTGTAGCTTCGGAATATCACCTCCTCATTCTCCCGTATGAGTCAACGGTCATTGAGCTGCAGCTCCAGTTCCTTAATGTGTTCCCTCGGGAGCTGCAACTCAGTGCACTTGGTGCAAATGTGTTTATTTATTTGGGGGCTGGATGTCTCCCAGATTTCCCACCTGCCTACACTGTCCCTGGAGTCATTCTCACTAATCTACTATGTCCCAATAGATGATGAATGAAGAAATAAGAATAAAGAGAGAGTTAATTACAAGATTATTTACCTTACCCAGACTTGGTGAGCCAAAGTCATTCCAAAGATGGGTGTACTGAAAAGGATGGTCACCCCTTCTTGCACTTGCGTTGCTTGTACACCCCCTTTCTAATCAATCCTTCTTGCTGATTGCTTGTTCCTCAACTCAAAGAAACTGCTGTGAAACTCTCCCTTTAAAATCAATCACTGTCCTGATTAAAACGTAACTCTTTTTGCTCAGCCCGGACTTGAACTTTTGGAAATGTGTTGTGCAATTTGCACAGTTAGCTCCCATTCAACAAAGTGATAATAACAAAATTAACTTGGCTTGGTGATGGTGAGGGGGGTTATTGCTGATTAAATAATGGCCAAGACACAGAGCTATACCCTTCTTCAAATGGACTAAGTGTGCAGAAGGCTCTACTTTAGCATCTCATCCAAAAGATTATAATGGGGTTGTGCCACTGGAGGAAGAGTCCCAGACAGGAAATCAAGAATGAGCTTCTTTTTTATTTTTTGTGGTGTAATATATAATTGATGTAGAAAATTATACTGCACTAATCTTAACCGAACATTTATTGTATTTGTCATACTATCAAGACATAGTCTTGACCAATTTGTTTCTTCAATTTTAATATTCAAATCACTTTCCCATTTTTGTCTTGACTTATGGACTCCTTGTTTAATTGCCTGTCTTTGAATCAAATCATACATACAAGATATAAATTTTTTAATATTTCCTTTTTGAATTAAAATTTCTATTTCATTAGATTTTGGCAATAACATTGTTTGACCTAATTTTTCTCTTAAATAAGGCCTTAATTGAAAGTAACAAAATAAAGTGTTATTTGATATTTTATATTTATTCTTTAATTGATCAAATCCAAATTTAATTAAAAATTAATAAAAAATTAATAAAATTTAATTAAAAAAATAAATCCAAATTTATCGGATCAGTGTTTCCGATGTAACCAGGAAACTTGTACTTTTTTACATTCGACATGGTCTTGCTCTAAAATTCAACCTTTTTGGACAAATTTAAGACTTTTACTGGAACAAATTACAGGAACACAATTTCCTCATAATCCAATATTATTTTTACTAGGTGATAGTGAAGGGATAAAACCAAAACTCAAAGTAAATAAATATCAGAAAGAATTTATAAAAATTGCACTGGCAGTAGCCAAAAAAGCTATTGCAGTTACTTGGAAATCGGATACATATTTAAGTATAGACTCTTGGAAGAAAGAAATCTATGGCTGTATTCCATTAGAAAAAATTACTTATAATTTAAGAGATAAATATGAAACATTTCTGAAAATTTGGAGCCCTTATTTACAAAAGACAGGATTAAATATATAGATGCTCTGAAGATGAAACAATTGGTTATTAGGGGAAAGAAATAAATATATATACTAAATTTATTATGAATTCCATGGAGCATGTGGAGATCTTCCAACAACCAGACATTCTTTCTTTCTTTTTTTTTCTTTCTTTCTCTTTTTTTTTCTATAGGGCAGTTAGGGGGGAGGGGTTAAGGGGAGGGGTAAGGGTTATATACATTTTTTTTCATACTTTACTTTGTAACTATTTAAAAATGCAATAAAAATGTTTTCAAAAAAAAAGAATGAGCTTCTCAGATTCACCGCAGAACTTATTCCTCTTGGACTCTTTTCTCTCTTCTCCTGATCCACATGGTCCCCATCACCATGTCTTTTTGCCCTCCCCCACCCTCTCCATCTCACATCACCGACACACACCCCTCCCACACTACCCTCTGCCCTTCCCACCTCTGTCAATCCATGCTTCACCTTCCACTCCTTTCAGACTCCAGCATCTTCAGCCTCTCATCATTTCCACCTATCTCTTCCAAGTTCCTGATGCTATTTCCACTCTCTTCTCCTCCACTTATTGTAACTATCACTCACTGCCCCTTCATTTGGATCCACTTATCTCTTGCCGGGTCTTACTCCACACTATATACTGGTTTGCTCCCTTCCAGCTTTCAGTCCAAATGAAGGGTCTTCACCTGAAATGTCAGCTGCCCACTTCCCTCCATAGATGCTGCCTGAACTATTGAGTTCCTCCAACCTTTTGTGTGTGGCTCCAGTTTCTAGCATCTGCAATCTTTTGAGTCTTAATCCTTTCTTGCTGGTCAGTCAGAGCAGAACATGAGTTAAATTCTTGCTTCTGAGGGGTAAGATCTAAATACCTTTTCAAACTTACACTCACAAAGTGCTTGAGGAATTCAGCAATTTGGGCAGCATATATGGAGGGGAATGAAGTTGATGTTTTGGGCCAAGCCCCTTCATCAGGACTGGAAAGGAAAGGTCTCAGCCCATAATAAGCACAGAGATGGCACAGTGAGAAAGAGTAGGCATACCCCAAAGAGTCTTCTGGCTTTTGCCCCTTTCCCTTCCAGTCCTGATGAGGATCTTAGCTGAAATGTCAATAGTTTATTCCCCTCCATAGATGCTACCAGACTTGTTGAGTTCTGGCAGCATTTTGTGTGTATTGCTCAAAATTTCTAGCAGTTGCAGAACTTTGTGTGTTTATGACAGCAGTTCAAGGTACAAGGTTTCAGTCTGATTAGCTGATTTTACTGAATATTCTAACATTAGACTACACTAGAATTGAATTTACAATTTCAGTCATATCTTTTAACTTGTAGACCAGTCCCAATACCCTTGGAGGTTAAAATATTCTGGCCTCCTTAATTTGATCGTCATCACCCAGAACATACCCTCTTATTACCACCATCAGAGAAGATGTACAAGAGCCTAAAGACACACACTCACTATTTTAGGAACAGCTACTTCCCCTCAGACATCAGATTTCTGAATGGACGGTGAAGCCATGAACACTATCTCACTATGTTGCACTTTATATTTCAATATATTTTTAATAATAATTTACAGTACATTTTATCTATTACAATGTACTCTTGTTGTCAAACAACAAATTTCATGACATGTGTTAGTGATGTTCTGATTATGTCTCCAACGTTATTCTGAATCTGACAGAGAGAATCAGTTAAGTACTTCTTGGAGATTCTTCCCTTTCTGTGTTTTCAAATATCTGGAGAAGAATTCAAGAAAAAATAGGAGAGATCAAAACAAGCCTTTTTTCAAAGTTTTTTGAATTAAGTTCCAAGTGGGGCACCACTTTAGTGTTGTTAGTTTAGCATGACGCTATTACAAGTCAGGACATTCCAGAATTCAGTTTATTACTTGTAACATAGAAGAATGAGTGGAGATTTGATAGAGGTATACAAAATTACGACAGGTATAGACAGGGTAAATGCAAGCAGGCTTTCTTTCCACTGAGGTTAAGTGGGACTACAACTGGAGGTCATGGGTGAAAAGTGAAATGTTTAAGGGAAACATGAGAGGAAACTTCTTCACTCAGACGGTCATGAGAGTGTGGAATGAGCTTCCAGTGTAAGTGGTGCATGCAAGTTTGATTTCAACATTTAAGGGAAGTATTGGATAGATACATGGATGGTAGGATTAAGGTGGGATATGGATCTAGTGCAGGCTGATAGGAGTAGACAGCTTAAATGATTTGGCATGGGTTAGGTAGGCCAAACGGCCGACTTCTGTGCTGTACTGTTCTATAACTCTAATTCCAGCACTGTCGATAAGAAACTTGAACGTTGATAGCATGGATTTCCTCTGGGTGCTCCAGTTTCTTCCCACTGTCAAAAAATATACTGGTTAGTAGGTTAATTTGTCATTGTAAATTGTCCTGCGATTAGGCTAGTGTTAAATAGATGGGTTGCTCGACTGTGTGACTTGTTGGGATTGAAGGTCCTGTTCTGCACTATTATCTCTAAATAAATAAAAATAAAAATAACTAATATGTTGAATATATGAACATCTAAAAATTGCAAGCAGAAATTAAAGCATATTTTTGAATGCTTTAAACATGGCATTGATTGAAAAATATTATGACGTTTCATTCATTCCGAAGTGAATTCTCAACCAGTTGTAAGGAGCACAGTTACTCCTGGAGCCAAGTGAATTATCTTGTGACATCTGTACTGATCACTTGGGTGTCGTGTCTACTTATAAAGGAAAACACATTCATCAAGGCCATAGCAAGTTGCCAAGCTGGCAAGTGGAAACATCAGTCCCTAGAACTGAATCAGAATCAAATCTGTTTTGCCCACAGGTTATGAAGGTTTGGGAATATGATTCACAGAATGATGTTGCACGTATGTCCTGAAGACAGGAATTTTTTATTTAATTTTGCTGAGAACACAGATGCTATGTAAAATAATTTGTTTCAAACTAAAAGATGCTACCTATGAGGCTACTAAGTTAACAAACATTCAATAATTTGTAATAATGCAATTATGTAATATATTAATCTAACTGTTGAAATCTGGAAAAAGCTTTATGAAAGCATCACCAGCAGAAATAGTCAATTGCATTGGCTGTAAAGGGCTATGTTGCAGAGCAATAGATGATGATTACAATCAAGTTCAAATTTATTGTCATTCAGCTGAACACATGTATAACTGAATCAGAAAACCAAGGTGCAAAACAGAATTAAAAATACTGCCAACACTCAGTTGGTCAGGTATCATCTGTAAGAAGAGTTTAGAGAAGCAAATGAGTCTCAGCTACAGACAAGGTGAGGAAGGATGGTAATTTCTTCTACCCATCAGCATCCCCACCATCAGACATGCCTGCGTTAGAGTGCAGGCTTTATGAGGATAGAGTGAGTGAAGGAGCGAAGAAGGATGAGAGGTGACTAGATAGAAGTCTACAAGATGATAAGAGGCATGGATCCAATCACAAATAAGAGAGAACCTGCAGATGCTGCAAATCCAATCAACACAAACAAAATGCTGGAGGACCTCAGCAGGCTAGGCAGCATTTGTGGAAAAGAGTACTGTCGACGTTTCATGCCGAGACCCTTTATCAAGCATAGATAATGTGGTAATGTGGATAGCCAGCGACTTTTTCAAGGGTAGAAATGGCGAAGCAAAGTTGCATAATTTTAGGGTGACTGGAGGAAAATATAGGACTGTGTTAGGAGTATAGGAGTATAAGTCAGTGATAGGATTTTTACACAGAGACTGTTGGGTGCATGGAACATGCTTCTAGGAATAGTGATAGAGGCATATACATTAGGGGCATTTAAGAAACACTTGGATAGGCATCTGGTTGATAGAGAAATAGAGAGCTATGTCTGAAGGAATGGTTAGATATATCTGAAACTACCATTAAAAGGCTGGATAACATTGTGAACTGAATTGTGTTGTGCTCTTTAATATACTATGTCCTATGTTCTTTACTAAGTGATAACTTGGTTCTCTTTTTCTTGATCCTGCTGAAGGGTTGTAGATTGAAAATGTTTACTATCTCATTTTCCAGAGCTGTTGCATGATCTGCTGAGTGTTTTTAAGAAATTGTGGCTGTCATTTCAAAGTTCAATGTGCAGTTATTACCAAAGTACTGTATGTATACTTTATACAACTTTGATATTAATCTCCTCACATACAGCCATGAAACAAAGAAACCTAATAAAACAAATTTTTTAAAAAAAGACCATCAAACACCTAATATGCAGAGGAGGCAATAGCAATCTATTTCTGTAGAAAAATTTACGGAGAGAAAAACACAAATCATGCAAACAATAAAAGTCAGCAAATACCATTCAGAACTGAAGCTTTATGGAAGTGAATTCACAGGTATGAAGCCAGGCATCACTGCAGCAGTTTAGCGCAGAGTTGAGTAAACATTGCAGTGCAGGGAGTAAAGCCAACTCTCCCTTGTCTCCAGTCCTGACACCTGACCTTTTCAATTTGGCCCAGTGCTTAAATTGTCCAAATCTACTTTCGTTCCTCGCTCTTGGACCAGGATCTTGCCGCTTCAGTGTGCTGTCAGTCCAATGCCCTGGTGCCTCGATTCAGTCTGCAATTGACCTTTCCAATTTGGCCCAGTGCTTAAATTGATCTCAGGCTTGGTATCCGCCATGACTCTGCCTCACCTCTGCCCGACTCGCCTCGGTTCTTCTGCAACAAGTCGCCTCCGAGTCCGGTTCAGCAGTGGCCGGACAGTGGCTTGTTCCCCACTCTCTGGCCCGTACCCTGCCATTGCGACTTGGCCCATATATGCCACGCTACAACTATCCTGCTCCTTTGAGACTTCAGTTCACATTGCAAAAATGGTAGGTTGTACAGGTGGTACAGAAGGTCAACTTTGAAAGTGAAGTTATCGGCTATTGTTTGCAGTGATCATTCCAGTGTGTACTGTTTATTTTTGAAATTCACTGTTTTAAATCAGATGAGTGCTGAGTTAACCACCTTGTTCACTTTCATGCTATTTCATAAAGCTCCTGCATTGCTGCTGGAATACACAAGCAGTACTCCAGCTAAAACCCCAGTAACTTCTTTAATGGTGAAATCCTCATATGAGGGTACAAGAATATTTTGTATAGAAATAAAAGCTGCAATGAGCCACAAAGGTACAACAAAAAGAACTGCTCCCTCACCCAGTGACCCATGTTCAACCTGAAAGTCTGGTTCTGCATAGTTTACATGTTTGATTAAATTACATGTACAGACACCCGCGTTTCCTTCCACATGGCAAAGCAGGTTAATTACTACCTTCAAATTGCCCCAGGGTTGGAGATGAGCAGCTGAATATATGTGTTGGGTAAGTTAATGGGAGTGTGCGGACAATAAATTGGGAATGGTGTAGGATTAGTGTAAATTACTCCTTGATGATCAGTCTGTGTCTCCGTTGACTCCATGTGTGAAGATGTGGTTCCTTTGGTATCCAATGTTATTGAGCAAAGAAGAGAATTTATTCAGAAGTTGCATGAAGCAAATTCAGGTATGGGTACCCTCAAACCAGATTCTAGAACATTTTAGTCTGATGGCTGGGAATAAATTCTTAGTTGTAAGAGTCTATAAAGAAGTCCATGCAAAGTCAAAATCATGGCAGGAATCCACTAGAAGCTCCTCTCAAGCCATAGCCCTGCCCAAACTTTGGTCAAGGATGTATATGGAATTACAGATCTATCTATGGGAAAAATAATCATGATTATCATGGTATCATATTCCAGGAGGACTGATATGCTACCCATGGATACTTCTATTGCTCAAAATTGAGGTGATCATAGTTCAGTATAGCCATTGAGAGTTACTTTTGACCAATGAGTACAATCTTGTCGGTGATAAATTTACCAAGTTCCTCTGGAAGAACAGAGTTGCCTAGTCTTGGTTTTGTAAGTAAAAATAACTCATTGTGAAAGAAGGACAGAAACAGACAAAAGACTTAAGTTGTAGGTTCAAGAGATTCTGTGAATGCTGGAAATCCAGAGCAACACACATTAAGTATTAAAGGAATTCAGCAGGTCAGAAAGCATTGATGGAAGGAAATGAACAGCAGGAGTACAGGAAAGATAAAAGTTGAACTTCTTTTATTGCACCACAATTAAATATAAAGTTTGTCCTCTGTTTCCACAGGGAAGAGATGTGGGATTTCATTTAGATGATGGTCCATCTAGCTGTGCTGCCCTCTTTCAATAAAGCACTGGAGTATTGGGCTGAAGTATTGTGTTATAGTCTTGAAGATGGAATCTTGTTGGGTTGCCAATTGGCTGAAGGGTGTTGTACTTGTAATGACTTAGAAGAAAGCCATTTGGACATTGGGTCCATGCTGGACTGCAGATGATCAATTAATCCCATAAATTCTAAGATATCATGGTTAGAGACACATTTGAAGAGAGCTTTTTAGCACATTGGCCTTCATAAATCTAGGTATTGAGCATAGGAGTTGAGATGTAACATTAAGGTTGTACAAGACATTGGCGAGGCTCAGTTTGGAGTATTACATGCAGTTCTGGTCATCTGCCTACAGGAAAGATACCAATAAGCTTGAAGGAGTGCAGAGAAAATTTACAAGGATGTTTTAAAAAAAAATTAATAGATTATTTTATTGAATTTTCAAATAGGTTACAGAAAGAAAAAAAAATTATCAGCCCTTCCCCCCTCCCCTTAACCCCTCCCCCCTAACATATCCCTATAGAAAAAAAAGAAGAAAAAACAAAGAAAGAAAGAAAGAAAGAATGCCTGGATATCGGAAGATTCCCACATGCTCCATGGAGTTCATAATAGCTTTAATATGTATATTTATTTCCTTCCCCAGATAACCAATAATTTTATCTTCAGAGCACCTATATATTTAATCCTATCTTTTGTAAATAAGGGCACCAAATTTTCAGAAATATTTCATATTTATCTCTTAAATTATAAGTATTTTTTTCAAGTGGAATGCAGCTAAAAATTTCATTCTTCCAATGATCTATACTTAAGTATGAATCTGATTTCCAAGTAACTGCAATAGCCTTTTTGGCTATTGCCAATGCAATTTTTATGAATTCTTTCTGATATTTATTCCATTTGGATTTCAATTTTATCTCTTCAACATTGCCTAGTAAAAATAATGTTGGATTATGTAGAAGTTGTATTCCAATAATTTGTTCCAGTAAGACTCTTAAATTTGTCCAAAAAGGTTGAATTTTAAAAGAAGACCAAGTAGAGTTTAAAAAAGTACCAATTTCTTGATTACATCGGAAGCATTGATTAGATAAATTTGAGTTTAATTTATTTATTTTTTGTGATGTAATATACAATTGACGTAAAAATTATATTGCACTAGTCTTAGCCGGACATTTGTTGTATTTGTCATACTGTCGAGATATAGTCTTGACCAATTTGTTTCTTCAATTTTAATATTCAAATCAGTTTCTCATTTTTGTCTTGACTTATGAATTCCTTGTTTAATTGCCTGCTTTTGAATCAAACTATACATACAAGAAATAAATTTTTTAATGTTTCCTTTTTGAATTAACATTTCTATTTCATTAGGTTTTGGCAATAACATTGTTTGACCAAATTTATCTCTTAAATAAGCCCTTAATTGGAAATAACAAAAAAGAGTGTTGTTTGATATTTTATATTTATTCCTTAATTGATCAAATGACATTAATATACCTCCTTCAAAACAATCTCCTATATATCTAATCCCTTTTTGAATCCAGTTGTATAAAAGTTGGTTATCCATTGTAAAAGGAATAAGTTGATTTTGAATTAAAGGTCTCTTTGATAATAAAGATTTCTTTATCTCATCATCAACATTTATCTTATTCTATAAATCAATCAAATGTTTTAATATAGGAGATTCTTTCTTTTCCTGTATCCGTTTAGATTCCCCTTTATATATAAAATCTTCTGGTATATTTTCTCCTATTTTATCTAGTTCTATTCTAATCCATGTCAGTTTATTGTATCAAAAAAGATGCAATAAATCTAAGTTGATTTGCTTTATAATAATTTTTAAAGTTTGGAAGTTGTAACCCTCCTAAGTCAAATTTCCATGTCAATTTTTCCAATGATATTCTTGACATTTTACCTTTCCAAAGGAACTTCCTCACACATTTATTTAACTCTTGAAAAAACTTCTGCGGTAATTGTATTGGTAGTGTTTGGAATAAATATTGTAATCTAGGGAATACATTCATTTTTACAGCATTTACTCTGCCTACTAATGTTATTGGTAACATCATCCATTTATCAAGATTTTCTTGAATTTTTTCAATAATGGTAAATAATTTAATTTATATAAGTTCTTTATATCATTATCAACTCTTATACCTAAATATTTTATACCATTTATCGGCCATCTAAATTGAGGTATTAATTGACATTGACTGTAATCTCCTTTAGTAAGGGGTAGAATTTCACTTTTATCCCAATTTATTTTGTAGCCCGATATTTTCCCTTATTCTTCCAATCTAGAAGATAATTTACGCAGCGAATACAATGGGTTTGTTAAATAAAGCAAAACATCGTCAGCAAATAAATTAATCTTATATTTCTCCTGGTTAACTCTGAAACCCATAATATCTGGGTCTGTTCTAATTAATTCAGCTAATGGTTCTATCGCCAATACAAATAAAACAGGTGATAATGGACAACCTTGTCTAGATGATCTTGTTAACTGAAATGATGTTGAAATTTGACCATTTGTCATTACTTTAGCTTTGGGATTAGTATTTAAGGTTTTAATCCATTTTATAAAAGATTTTCCTAACCCATACTTTTCCAATACCTTAAATAAAAAGTCCTATTCCAATCTATCAAATGCCTTTTCTGCATCTAAAGCAACTGCCACACTCATTTCCTCCCTCTTTTGTGCCAGACGCATTATACTAAGTAACCGAGTTACATTATTTGCCGATTGTCTATTTTTGATAAATCCTGTTTGATCCATATGTATTAATTTTGGTAAGTATTTAGGTAATCTATTAGATAAAATTTTTGCTATTATTTTATAGTCGGTGTTCAACAAAGAAATAGGTCTATATGATGTTGGCTTTAAAAGATCTCTATCTTTTTTAGGCAATACAATTAAAATAGCTATCGAAAAAGATTCTGGAAGTTTATGTGTTCTTTTCGCTTGGTGTATTAACTCCATAAAAGGAGGAATTAGTAAATCTTTAAACTTTTTGTAAAATTCAGGCGGAAAACCATCTTCCCCTGGGGATTTATTACTCTGAAGTGATCCTAGAGCTTCTTCGACCTCTTTTAATGTAAAAGGCATATCTACTCCCTTCTGTTCTTCCAAATTCAATTTTGGAAGTTATTTGTGATAAAAACCTTTCTATCTCAACATTATCATTTTGTGATTCTGATTGATACAGTTTGGAATAAAAATTCTTAAAAATCTCATTAATTTCTAAAGGTTTATAAGTAATTTTATTTACACTTGTTCTAATTGCATTTATTGTTTTGGAAGTCTGGTCTGTTTTTAACTGCCAAGCAAGAATCTTGTGTGATCTTTCACCTAGTTAGTAATATCTCTGTTTTGTTCTCATAATTGCTTTTTCTGTTTGGTACGTCTGAAGTGTATTATATTGTAACTTCTTGTTAACAAGTTGTCTTCGTTTTTCTTCTGTCATATATCTTTGAGATTCTTTTTCTAATTTTGTAATCTCTTTCTCCAATTGATCTGTTTCTACCATATATTCCTTCTTAATTTTAGAAGTAAAACTTATTATCTGACCTCTCAAATATGCCTTCATTGCTTCCCATACTATACGTTTATCATCAACTGAATGTAAATTTGTATCTAAAAAAACTGAATCTGCTTCTTCATGAAATCACAAAAATCTTGACGTTTTAATAATATCGAATTAAATCTCCATCTGTAAATCGATTCCTCTTTATCCATCATTATCATTGTCAATATCAAGGGGGAATGATCTGACAATATTCTTGCTTTATATTCCATATTTTTCACTCTGTCTTGAATGTTCATTGATAATAAAAAAAACTATCCTTGAATAAGTTTTATGTCTATTTGAATAAAATGAATAATCTCTTTCTTTTGGATTAATTCTTCTCCATACATCAATCAAATTTAAATCTTTCATCAATGATAAAGTTAATTTTGCTACTTTTGATTTTGTAACAACCTTTGTTGATCTATCTAAAACTGAGTCTAAACAAAAGTTAAAATTTCCACCTATTAATATTTTGTCATGTGCGTCAGCCAAATTCAAAAAGGCCTCTTGTATAAATTTTACATCATTTTCATTAGGTGCATAAATATTCATAAAAGTCCATAGTTCTGAAAAAATTTGACAATGTATAATTACATATCTTCCTGCAGAATCAATTAATGCTCTTTGTATTTTAATTGGTAAAGTTTTATTAACCAAAATTGCAACTCCCCTTGCCTTTGAGTTAAATGAAGCTGCAATAACATTTCCAACCCAATCTCTCTTTAATTTCTGATGTTCTATCTCTGTTAAGTGTGTTTCTTGTAAAAAAGCTACATCTATTTTCATTTTCTTAATATATGTTAAAATTCTTTTTCTTTTCACTGGTCTATTAAGCCTATTAACATTAAAACTTTAAAAATTCAGTAAATTAGTCATTATTTTTAACAGGTTACTCCAATCTATAATAATACCTAATCTTTCAACTTTTGTAGTACCTTGGGGAATCTTTTTAAAATTCTTCATGTTGCTATGTGTCTCCCCCTCCCCCCCGATTGTCCAGGCAAAGAAAGATAAAAGAAAAATAGATTATAAAGAAAAAAAATAACAAAATACCCCCTACTAATGTTGTGAATGAAAAAAAAACACAACATTACCCCCCTCCGTTGTGCAGGTCATGGCAATTGCCATGATTACACATGTGAATCCCATAGCAATAGATCCAAAGTTCTCCCAGCTACTCCGTAACATAAAAAGTATATATAAGAGAAGAAAAGAAATATCACTACTCTCGATTAATATTTCTCAAATTTTAACCTTTCTCCCCCTGTATCATATAATTAAGAATATATTTAAATATTCTTCTGTCCTTAAACAGCTGTCAGTTCCATTCACTGTCCCTATCTTCATCTTTAATCCGTTTCGCTTTTAACTCTTTGACTGTAATTAGCGAATATTTGGGAGTTCTTGTGCGAATTCTTCTGCATCCCGATAATAAGTAAAAAATCTTCTTTTTCCGTCATCCAAAAAAATTATCAGGGTTGCCGGGTGGCTCAATATAAATTTATAGCCTTTTTCACATAAAACTTTTTTCGCTGGGTTAAATTCCTTCTTTCTCTTCAAAAGGTCATAACTTATATCAGGATAGAAAAGAACTGTTTTCCCTTCTATCATCAATGGCCCGTTTCTCTTTCTGGCACGTTGGGCAACCACTTTCAGGATCTTTTCTTTATCTTAAGCATTTTATCAAGATCGATCGTGGGTTTTGATCAACTTAAGGTCTTGGTCTTAGGGGTCTGTGAGCCCTTTCAATTTCAATTAACTGGGTTCCTTCTTCCATTTCCAAAATTTACGGGATCCATTTTTGAAAAAAAATTATTGGATTCTCTCCCTCTATACTTTCTTTAAGTCCAACAATCTTAATATTGTTTCTTCTGCTAAAATTATCAAGCACATCCACTTTTTCCAACAACTGTTTTCTTTCTGATGTCCAGGCAGAAATATTATCTTCCATTTTATTCACTCTATCAATGGTGTCTCCCATTTTTTCTTCCAAGTTTTAAATTTTCTTGTCCATTTTGTCCTGTCTTTTCATCATTTTATCAAACATAATCTTCCTATTTTTAAAATATTTTTATATTACTTTTAATGCTTTTAATTCATGCATTATTTGCACCAAAGTTTTTCTTACGTCTCCATCACCTCCAACCTCTTCCTATTGCTCTTCTTTGTTTGTCTCTTCATCTTCATCTGATTTATCCAGAGAATCTGATTCCACCTCACCTTCACTTTCACTTTCAGTTCCTATCGTAGCTGGGATTTGTAGTTTGGGTTGCTTGTGTTTGTGCATGCCCTTTCCTTCACGCATGCGCAATTCCTGTTGCTCTTTTTTTTGGAAATGATTGATGTTGCCGCAGTTTCCTGTTCCATATCGCCAGAGGTAAAATGCAGTTGAGCCTGAGGCTCTTTCATAGCGACCGGACTTGATTCTTTTCCAACTTGTGTTGTCATCAAAGTAGTAGTTTTCTTCTGCTTCTGTTTAGGAGGCATATCTTAAGACAATCCTGAATAGTTTATAAGTAGTTTTTAAAAAGTATTTACTAACTTTTCTTCACTTAAACGTTATTTTACTGGTTTTTTAATGGGAGAGCTGGATTTTCACGTCTCGATCCTACGTCATCACGTGACGTCCCCCAATTTACAAGGATGTTGACAAAACTTGAGTATCTAAGTTATTGGGAAAGGCTTAAAAGGTGAATACTTTATTCCCTGGAGCACAGGAGAACGAGGAGAGATTTGATAGAGATATTAAAAATTATGAGGGGTATAGATAGCGTGAATGCATGCAGGCTTTTTCCCCACTTGTTGCCTGAGACTAGTACTAGAAGTCACAAGTTTAGGATGAAAGGTCAGGTATTTAAGTGGAAACTTGGTCACTCAGAGGGTGGTGTATGTGTGGAACAAGCAGCCACTGGAAATGGTGGCTGCTGGTTCAATGGTAATATTAAAGAGAAGTTTGGATAGGTATGTGGATAGGATGGCTTCGATGGAAGTGGTCTAGATGCAAGTAGATGGGGCTAGGCAGAAGATCAGGTCAGCATGGACTGAATGGACAGAAGGGCTGTTTCTGTATTGTAGTACTCTATAACTCATTTCCATTCCTTATTTCCCTGTAGCCTACTAATTAATTCTCCTATACTTGCCCATTAGCTCCCATTTAATGTCCTTTTGCCATTATTGAGGGGTAATTTATAGTGGTCTATTATCCTACCACCATGTAAGAAGAAATTGGAGTCCTCAAAAGAAATCCTTCTACATCTGAGTGTGTTTGTATTGCTGAGTCTCCACCCCGCACCTGCATGGCTGACAGTAATGAAAACTGAGAGGATGCAGCTGACACATTGAAAGAAGCCCTGGACACCACCAGAGAAGAAGGAACTTCATTGCTGCCTTAAGCACCAGTGGCATAATGGGCAAAAGGAGAGATGAATAAATAAATAGATAGATGAATAATAGATAGGTTAGACAGAAGGATAGATCTTCATCATCATTATTATGTGCTGTGTCATCAGATGTGGGAGATCATGGTCTTGACCATGATTGTTCTTGGCAATTTTTTCTACAGAAGTGGTTTGCCATTGCCTTCTCCTAGGCAGTGTCCTTACAACTTGGATGGCCCCAGGTATTTTCAATACTCTTCAGGGATTGTCTGTCTGGTGTCAGTACTCACATAATCAGGACATGTGCTATGCACCAGCTGCTCGTACCGCCATCTGCCTTCAGTTCCAATGGCTTCACGTGACCCTGATCGGGGGGGGGGGGGTGCTAAACAGGTGCTACACCTTGCTCAAGGGTGACCTGCAGGCTAGCGGAGGGAAGGAGCACCTCACACCCCCTTTGGTAGAGATGTATTTCCACTCCGCTACCCTAGAATGATAGATAGATAGTGCAAAAGAATAGTAAAGACGAGTTTGTATACTGTTCAGAAATTTGATATTGTAGGAGAAGAAGCTGTTCCTAAAATGCTGTGTGCCTACAGGCTCCTGTACTTCCTCCTTGATGATAGTAATGGAGAAAGGGTATATCCTGGATGGTACAGGTCCTTTGTGATGGATGCTGTTTTCTTGAAGCACCTCCTTATGAACAGATAAATAACACAACAATAACTGGGATAAAAAAAATTCTCACTTGGGAAATAATGGAATGAAGGAGATCAAACCTCAACACAAAATTTTACCTTCTAATAAGGCTGGTTCAACAGAAACTGAGCTGCCTCATTTTCAATGACCAAGGCACCCATCACATAGGTGTTCGTTCATATGGAAATGGCAGTTATATGTTTCATTATAACATTTATTTCCTTGACAATATTTCATGTGGAAGTAAACTATACAGTGACTACTTCCCAACTCTTTCATGATGTGGGCTAATGGACAGCATAATTTTGCATAGAGAAAGTTCATGGCGCTAAACATTTAGACTGTGAGCTTTGTCACTTGATGCATTGAATGGAATTGTTCTCATAAGAACCTAATGTTTAATATTATTTTTTTTTGTCAAGAGGAGCTAATATTGTTTTCTCTGCCAGAGTTAGTGTGCTTTTGATGAATGTGATGTGGAGCAGGAGCTCTGCATAGAAAGCCCAAGTACTTTAGTAAGCATTTCAATTTTATAAACTACCTAAGGCTTTCAAATACACAGACATCACAGAAATAGGAGAAAACAGGATATTTTCCCAAAGGATTCACAAGCAGCAGATTAATTTTACAGAGCAGCTTAGTGCTCACTGTTATTGCAGGTTTGAAACTAATAAACGATAACTTCAGGACCTGCGTGGAGCATTAAGAGAGGATTTGGAGTTCAGTGTGCTCTCTAATTACAGTCTGTCAGTCCTGTTAAAGCTGGAGCAGTATTAATTTCCTACGGATGGGGGAAATTTAGAACCTGGGAAGAGACTTTATTCCCCAAATGCCTGAAATTCTTTTGATATCCAGTGAAGTAAGGGTAATTTTTTCACTTTGGATAACGCTCTCAGGAAGAGAGTTGCATTTCACAGCCTGTGATTTTGCACCTGTTAATGCAAACAGGCAGAATATCACATTGTGCAAACTTAAAACAGCCTGTGTGCTGTGCATTCTGTGCTGTTGGACCTTAAGTATCTCAATCCATTTGTACTGCCTGACTGCAAACAAATTCCTCTCAAAAATAGCCATTCTATTGACTTCAGCAGTTTTCTGTAATATCTAATTCCACCAAAAAACTGAATGGATAATGTCCATTTGACATGGAATAATTATATTACTTAGAGTCATAGAAAACTTATAGCATAGAAACAGGCTTTTGGCCCATCTAATTTAAAGCAAGTAATTATTTTGCCTAGTCCCATCAGCCGCACTTGGACTATAGCCCTCCATACCACCCCCCCATCCATGTCCCTATCCAAACTTATCCTAAGTGTTGAAATTGAACGTGCATGCACCACTTCAACAAGCATCTCATTCCACATTCAACACCTTCTGAATGAAAAAGCTCCCCTTCATGTTCTTCTTAAACATTTTACCTCTCACCTTTAACCCATGACCTCTAAAGGACTTTCTTGAGTACATAAGAAAGGACATTTGGCCCTGAATCGCTCTGATAGTATTTTTAAGTGCAATTGAGCTGGTCTGACCTCCCATAACTTCCTGCAACCTTGTTCCATTTGAATGCTAATCTAATTTTTTTTGGAAAACACATTTAATTCCATTTCCATAGCTATGTCAGATAGTGAATTTATAGAATGTGGATCATAGAACAATACAGCGCAGTACAGTACAGGGTCTTTGGCCATGATGCTGTGCCAAGCATTTAACCTATTCCAAGATCAATCCTTTCTTTTCCGGCCATATGACCCTTTCTTTGTCTTTCTGTGTGCCAATCTAACAGTCTCTTAAATGTCTCTAATGTATCTGCCTCCCACCCCCAGCAGTGACATCCATGCACAAATCCTACCTCTGACATATCCCAATACGTTCCTCCAATCACCTTAAAACAATGCCCTCTTGTATGAGCCATTCCCACCCTTGGGAAGAAGGTGCTGGCTGTCCACTCTATCTATGTCTCTTATTAACTTATAGGCCTCTATCAAGTCACCTGTCATCCTTTTTTACTCCAAGGAGCTAAACCTTCATTCAGACTGCAAACATTTACTGAGTGAAGATACTTTACTTTTGGTTCCCTGGTCAACAAAGCAAAGATTTCTATTTTGTTCAGTTTGGTCAGATTCTTCCTGATTGTTGAAACTGACTCATCGACCATACCCTTGCCTTCTCAGAGGCTGCTTGAACCTTTGTAATCTTACAGCAATTTATTTCTTGTTCCAGGTTCCAGCATTTGCAAACCTATATATTTCAAGAACTGAAGGACACAGCTTCAGCATAAAGGTCAGCAACATAGGAGTGGGGTGATGAGGAGTTTCTTTCAGTACATAGAGCTTCTACTGCTCTCCCAGAAGGCAAAAGATGATCAATTGTTTGTGTTGGTTTGTGAGAATAAGCATGCAGACAACTTCAGATGACAGTTGGTAAACTGGCCTTCATTGCAAGAGGGTTGGATTACAAAGAAATAAGTAACTTGCCGAGACAATACAAGGTTTTGGTGGACTTTATTTGGAGAACCATGAGGAATTTTGGTCGTCTCAAGGAAAATATGTCTTACTGCTGCCATAAAAAAAACAAATTTCATGACATACTTTATGACTGGGCAGAGTGGAGGTATATCTTTATCAAAGAAGGTGTAAGGTACTCCTTCCCTCTGTTGGCCTGCAGGTCACCCTTGGACAAGTTGGCAAGTTGTAGCACCTGCTTAGCCCTCCAGATCAGGGTCATGTGAAACCATGGGTGGTGGAAGGTAATATGAACAGCTGCTGTATCACAATTCCTGGTTATGCGACCACTGATGTCAGGCAGACAACCTCTGAACAGTGTTAATAATGGCTGAGGTCACCCGCTTGTAAGGACACTGTCCAGAAGAAGGGAATGGCAAACCACTTCTGTGGAAAAATTTACCAAGAACAATCGTGATCACCATGATCGCCCATACGACATGGCACATAATGATGATGCTGACTGTACGTCAGTGATCATAAACCTGATTCTGATTCTGATTAGTGCTTTCTAGATTTCCAAGATTAATTCCTGGATTCTTTTAGCTTAGAAAAATAGAAGGCTATAGGTAACCCAAGGTAATTTCTGTGGTAAGGACATGTTCAGCACAGTTTTGTGGGCCAAAGGGCCTGTATTGTGCTGCAGGTTTTCTATGTTCTTTATGTTCTATTAAGGATTTCTCTTTTGTCCTGTGATTAACAGGAATTCACTGAGCTTCAAAGGAGTGTTAGTTGTGGTAATTAATACAAGACACAGTGAAAGACATATATCAGTGGTTCGGAGGAGTGAAGTAAATATAATTCATGTTGATACTATTTCAAAGGTGGAGGACAGTGTGTGTATAGGAGGCTAAAGAGAAGCTTCATGGGGATAGAGCCAGGAGGTGCATGGGTGAGAACAGTGGGTGAGAATGGCATAATGTGGAAAAGTAGAAAGTCATCCAATTTGGTCAAATATTCTTTAAATGGTGAAAGGATGCAAGGTGTTCAAGGACCAGAGTGAACTTGTATATGAATGACTGAAAGTTAACATACAAGTACAACAAACAATTAGAAAGACAGATGGTACATTCCAAGTGATTTTGAGTACAAGGGCAATACTGTCTTGCTAAAGTTACATAATGGCCTAATGGGACTCAGCCTGGAGTGTTATATGCTGGTCTGGTCTTTCTACCTGAGAAAGTACATGCTATTAATAGTGAAACTGCAATTAAGGTTTACCAGATTGATTACTGGGATGAGGACTGCATAATGAGTAGAGATTAAATAGTCAGAATCTACACTATCTCTAGGAATGACAAGAAAACTTTATCTTGAGAGAGAGAGAGAGAGAGAGAGAGACACACACACTCACTCACTCTGCTGGAGGAACTCGGCCGACCAGGCAGCAATGGAGAGCAATGGAAGGTCAACTGTTTATTCCACTCATTTATGCTGCTTGACACACTGAGTTCCTCCAGCATTTTCTGTGTATTGTTCCAAATGCTGTCTGGGCTTGAGAGGGCTGAGATGATGCTGACTCACCCAGCCATCATTATAGTCTCAAAATAAGGGATCTGGCATTCAAAACTGAGTTGAGATGATAGAGTATCTTTTCAATTCTCCTCCAACAAAGTCTGTGGAAGCTCAGTTACAGAATGCATTCAGTACAGAGATCAAAGCATTTTGGAATATTCATGGATCAAGGGATATAGCTGAATAAAGAGAAGTGATGTTGAAGTAACAGAACAGCTATGACTCAAGAGGAAGACCGGTTTTAATATAATGGGTTTCACAACTCTGGATAGCTCAAAACTGTGTAGGAGCATAGGTGAATGCGTGGGGATTTGTCCGAGGTATACAAAATTGTTAGGAGTATGGACATGGGAAATACAAGCAGGCTCTTTCCACTGGGATGGGGTGAAACTATTTCTGGATGTTATAGGTTAAGGGTGAAAGTTGAAATATTTAAGGGGAGCCTCAGGGGAAATATCTTCCCTCAAAGAGTGGTGTAAGTGTGGAATGAACTGCCAGCAGAGGTGTTGAATGCACATTTCATTACAACATTTACGAGATGTTTTGATGCATATATGGATGGGAAGGCTTTGGTCCAGGTGTGGGTCAATGGGAAGAGGCAGAATAGCAGCTTGGCATGTACTAGATGGGCTGAAGAACCAGATTCTGGGTGGTTGTGCTCTATGACTTCAAATAGGTAAAAGCCTGCTGCTGCTATGTTGGCAACAAAAGTGCAAACAGTAACAGTAATGATCATTTGATGAGTTTTTAATAAAGTTTGTTGAAGGATAAATGTGATTCAGAATCAGAATCAGGTTTAATATCACTGGTATGTGTGATGAAATTTGTTTTTTTTGTGGCAGCAGTACATTCCAATACATAAAAATAAAAAATTACAATAAGAAATCTATATAAAAAAGAAAACTACATTAAACAAGTCGAGCAAAAAGAGAGGGAAAAGTGCTGAATTAGCGTTCATGGGTTCAATGTCCGTTTTGAAATCTGATGGTGGAGGGAAAGAAGCTGTTCCTGAAACATTGAGTATGTGCCTTCAGGCTCCTGTACCTCCTCCTTGATGGTAGCAATGAGCAGAGGGCATGACATAGGTGATGGAGTCTTTAATCCATTTTGAGGCATCATCTTTTGAAGATGTCCTGGATACTGGGGAGGCAAATGATAGAGCAGGCTGAGTTTATAACAGTCTCCAGATTTTTCCAATCCTGTGCAGTGGCCCCTCCATACCAGACGGTGATGAGACCAGTTAGAATGCTCTCCACGGTACATCTTTAGAAACCTGCGAGTGTCTTTGGTGATATACCCATTCTCCTCAAAATTCATGGCATTCTCCTCATCAGGGAACTGTGGCAATGGGATCTTTAAAACGGGGGAAGAACTGTGGATAGTAAATACAAAGATGAAGGATTTAAAGCTGGATGGCATGGGGAAAGGGGAGGGGAGGGTAATGACTGCTGGTAATGGCGAGGCGTTATTGAGTAAGTTCTTTGAACCAGCACTCCCAGCACGACACTGTACTCGAAGGAATCACGGGTGAGAAAATCAGCCGCGTTGCATTGTCATCTTATTTTCAATTCACACTTCTTAACAGTGAGGCTTCCAACAGGGATGGTTAATTTATCTGTGTAAACACTGCTGAGGCCTGAAGCATGCCTCTCTGTACCTCAGCACTGCAGCTAATAAACAGAAGAGCCAGAACTGTGTTAATACATAAAGCTGGGATTTCAGGACGAACAGACTGAGTGATAAAACAGAAAGAGAAAATAATCAGATGATGTGCAAAGGGATTGAACTCGCATACCGGCTTGTAAGTTAACACAGCACTGTCATAGTATTTCCATGAACCAAGTTTCCTCAGAAGTCACTTGCAAGAGCCACTATATATTTTTTTCAGTTGTTAGATTATATATCGGTTTATCAGACACGGATATCTTCCCTTCGGATACAGAGTGCACACTCACAAATAATCTATATAGCTATGTTCCAATATCCTTGAAGGAACATAAGACTGTTCAAATTCAGTAACAATTGGACAGTGAAAATACCATTGGGTGGGCAGATGTTGGGCTGGAATGAGTCACAGTGGTGTTAGAAATGAGGGAACACATAGATTCATTTAGTTGTTGGGTTAGCATGATTATCTATCGCAGAAGACCTGATTCTGCAGTTCGCCTTAATATATGGTTTAGTCTAAGTGACAAAACCAAAAGAAAAATGTTTGACTCAATGATAACAATAGCCAGTAGTAAAATTGCTGCTTTAACAATGCTATATCCATCAGAGGTCTCCTCAATCTGGGTCATGCCATCTTTTTGCAGCTGCCATCAGGCAGGTGGTCACGATAAGCAACACACACAAGGCTCTGGAGGAACTCAGCACGAGAGGCAGCATCTATGGAAAAGAGCAAACAGTTGATGCTTTGGGCTGACAGGACCGGGAGAGAGCAGATTAGGTGATAATCAAGTCTGAAGTCCCACCCTGTTATATTTGTAGTTTTGGAAAACTGGATGGCCATGAATGAGACACACGAGAGATGGCGAGGTGAGTTCCAGAAGTGCTGCTCTTTACTCTACTTGTAGGTCATCTACCTAGAATGGCCTCTCACATGACATTCAGTATGTAACAGCCAAGCTTGACTGCACCCGTAAGGGTCAAAATATACATGAGCACACAACATGCCCCACCCTGTTCAAACACGGCATTGGAATCTGATAGAGAGATGATGGGCAGATGAAGCCATTGGGAGAGGGAATCCATGGGTGAAGTGTGTGGGTAATAGCTGGATGGAACTAGGAAGGTGTAGGGGACAAAATATGTGATGGGGAAATTGGAATAGTGGTATGGGAAGGGAAATAGAAATAGGACCTTAGATGATTCAGAAAGTGGGGGTAGGGGTTGAATTTGATATACAAAAGGTAAAGATGATCTGAAAATGGAAAATCCATTGTCCAAACCAGTGATCTGATCTGCTTAAATGGTATGCAAGACGAACTATTCCACTGTAGATGTGACAATAATAAACCAATTGCAATACCAATGTAGTCTCCTCTACATCTGGGAGAGCCAGCGCAGGCCAGGTGACCGACTGTAAACAACCTGTATTCTGTCCAGAAGGGCCATCCCGAGCTCTTGGTAGGAAACCACTTCAACTCCCATTCCTGCACCTGCCTGTCCATCCTCAGCCTAATTCACATCCAGTCTGAGGTCTAATGCAAACCAGGACAACACCTCATGTTCCATTTTTGTAGTCTCCAAGGAAAATGTGTGTTCTTAGGTTATTTGGACCAAGATGGGAGAGAGATTGGTGGTGGAGGACTGCAGTGGTTCTTAAGGAAGGAAAAGGTTGTGATCAGTTGGGAAACCATTTGAAAACTACAATGTGACCATGATCAGATAATGTGAATTTCAATTGTTGTTTGAATAGTATGTTTTAGAAACATAGAAAACCTACAGCACAATGCAGGCTCATCAGCTCACAATGCTGTGCCAAGCATATCCTTACTTTAGAAATTACTTAGGGTTACACAGAGCCCTCTATTTTTCTAAGCTCCATATACCTATCCAGGAGCCTCTTGAAAGACCCCACTGTTTCTGCCTCCACCACCATTGTGGCAGCCCATTCCATGCACGCACCACTCTGCGTAAAAAACTTACCCCTGACGTCACTCTGTCCCAACTTCCAAGCACCTTAAAACTGTATCCTCGTGAGTTAGCCTTTTCAAAAAAGCCTCTGACTATCCACATGATCAATGGCTCTCATCATCTTATACACCGCTATCAAGTCGCCTCTTATTCTCTGTCGCTCCAAGGGGAAAAGGCCAAGTTCACTCAACCTATTCTCATAAGGCATGGTCCCCAATACAGGCAACATCCTTGTAATTCTCCTCTCCACCCTTTCTATGTTTTCCACATCCTTCCTGTATTGAGGCAACAAGAATTGAGCTCCTAAACTCAATCCCATGGTTGATGAAGACCAATGAACCATATGCCTTCTTAACCACAGAGTCAACCTGCGTAGCAGCTTTGTGTGTCCTATGGACTCGGACCCCAAGATCCCTCTGATCCTCCACATTGCCAAGATTCTTACCATTAATATTATATTCTGCCATCATATTTGATCTACAACAATGAACTACCTCACACTTATCTAGATTGAACTCCATCTGCCACTTTGCAGACCAGTTTTGCATCCTATTGATGCCCCACTGTAACCTCTGATAACCTTCCACATTATCCACAGCATCCCCAACATTTGGATCACCATCAAATTTACTACCCCATCCCTCCCCTTCCTCATTCAAGTCCTTTACAAAAATCACGAGAAAAGGAGTCCCAGAACAGATCCCTGAGGCACACCACTGGTCACCGACCTCCATGCAGAATATGAACCATCTACAACCACTCTTTGCCTTCTGTGGGCAAGCCAGCTCTGGATCCACAAAGCAATGTCCCCTTGGGTCCCATGCCTCCTTACTTCCTCAACAAGCCTTGCATGGGGTACCTTATCAAATTCTTGACACTACATCTACTGTTGTACTTTCATCAACGTGTTTAGTCATATCTTCAAAAAATTCAATCAGGCTTGTAAGGCACGACCTGCCTCTCACAAAGCCATGCTGACTATTCCTAATCATATTATGCCTCTCCAACTGTTCACAAATCCTGCCTCTCAGCAGCTTCTTCTTCAACTTACCAACCACACTGAAGTAAGACTGACTGGTTTATAATTTCCTAAGCTGACTCTACTCTCTTTCTTGAATAAGGGAACAACATCCACAACCCTCAAATCCTCTGGAACCTCTCCCTTCCACATTGATGATGCAAGCATCATCACCAGAGGCTCTGCAATCTCCGCTCTCACCTCCCACAGCAGCCTAGGGTACTTCCCTTCCAGTCCCGGTGACTTATCCAACTTGATGCTTTCCAAAAGGTCCAGCACATCCTCTTTCTTAAAATCTACATGTTCAAGTTTTTCAGTCCACTGTGACACCCCTACTATCGCCAAGCTAATTTTCCGTAGTGAATACTGAAGCAAAGTATTCATTATGTACCTCTGCTATCTTCTCCGGTTCCTTACACACTTTTCCACTGTCACACTTGATTAGTTCTATTCTCTCATGTGTTATCCTCTTATTCTTCACAAACTTGTAGAATACCTTGGGGTTTTCCTTAATCCTGTACACCAAGGCCTTCTCATGGCCCCTTCTGGCTCTCCTAATTTCATTCTTAAGCTTCTTCCTACTAGTTCTCTAGTTATCTCTCATTACCTAGCTTTTTGAACCTTTCATAAGCTTTTCTTTTCTTCTTGATTAGATTTTCAACTGCCTTTGTACACTACAGTTCCTGTACTCTACCATCCTTTCCCTGTCTCATTAGAACGTAACTATGCAGAAATCCGCACAAATATCCCCTGAACATTTGCCACATTTCTGCTGTACATTTCGCTGAGAACATCTTTTTCCAATTTATGCTTCCAAGTTCCTGCCTGATAACCTCGTATTTCCCCTTACTGCAATTAAGCACTTTCCTAACTTGTGTGTTCCTATCCCCCTCTAGTGCTATGGTAAAGGAGATAGAATTGTAATCACTGTCTCCAAAATGTTCTCCCACTGAGAGATCTGACACCTTACCAGGTTCATTTCCCAATACCAGATCATGTACAGCCTCTTCCCTTGTAGACTTATCCACATATTATGTCAAGAAACCTTCCTGAAGACACCTAACAACCTCCACCCTATCTAAACCCCTTGCTCTAGGGAGATACCAATCAATATTTGGGAAATTAAAATCTCCCACCACAACAATGCTGTTATTATTACACTTTTCCAGAATCAATCTCCCTATCTGCTCCTTGATGTCCTGTTACTATTGGGTGGTCTATAAAAAACACCCAGTAAAGTTATTGACCCTTTCCTGTTCCTAACTTCCACCCACAGGGACTACCAGGCTGTTCATCGACTGTAGCTCAGCATTTAACACCAATATTCCCACAATCCTGACTGAGAATTTGCGGAGCCTGTACCTCCTTCTGCAATCGGATCCTCGACTTCCTAACCGGAAGACCACAGTCTGTGCAGATTGGTGATAGCCTATCCTCCTTGCTGATGATCAACACTGGCACACTTCAGAGGTGTATGCTGAGCCCACTGCTCTACTCTCTATACAGTATATATATGACAGTGTGGCTAGGCATAGCTCAAATGCCATCTATAGATTTGCTGACGATACAACCATTGTTGGTAGTACGAGAGGTGATTGATAAGCTCATGGACTCAGGTAGAAGGAGTCAATTTTAGAAAACCTAGCACATTTATTTTTCCTACATTTACACACTTAGTCCAGTGGTCATGCAGCAATGGATCCCTTCTTTGTAGAAGTCGGTGTCTTGGATCTCCAGAAGTGGTCCACAGCATGGGATGATTGATAAGCTTGTGGCCTAAGATAGAAGGAGATGCATGATTAACTTCAAATTTTCTACTCAAATTTTCACTCAAAGATTTGAACTGCATGTGCATGTAACAAGAGCTGTATAACTCATCTCCTTCTACCTTAGGCCACAAACTTATCAATCACCCCTGCTGTGGACCACCTGGAGATCCAAGACGCTCTCGTTAGATGTACGTGCAGTTCAACTCTTTGAGTGATAATGCAGAAAGTATGTTAATAACTCATCTCCTACCTTAGGCCACAGACTTATCAATCACCCCTCATATCTAAGGTGGTGACGAGAGGGCATACAGGAGTGAGGTATGCCAACTAGTGGAATGGTGCCATTGCAACAATCTGGCACTCAACATCAGAAAGACGAAAGAGCTAATTGTGGGCATCAGGAAGGGTAAGACATAGGAACATATACCATTCCTCATTGAGGGATCAGAAGTGGAGAGAGTGAGCAGTTTCAAGTTTCTGGGTATCAATATATCTGAGGATCTAACCTGGTCCCAACATATCGACGTAGTTATAAAGAAGGGAAGACAGTGGCTATACTTTAATAGGAGTTTGAAGAGATTTGGCATGTCAACAAATACACTCAAATACTTCTATAGTTGGACCGTGGAGAGCATTCTGGCAGGCTGCATCACTGTCTGGTATGGGAGAGCTACTGCACAGGTCCAAAAGAAGCTGCAGAGGGTTATAAATCTAGTCAGCTCCATCTTGGGTACAGGCCTACAAAGTACCCAGGACATCTTTTGGGAGTGGTGTCTCAGAAAGGCAGCATCTATGGGCATGCCGTTTTTTTCTTCACTGTTACCTTCAGGTAAGAGGTAGAGAAGCCTGAGGGCACACACTCAGCAATTCGGGAACAACTTCTTTCCCTCTGCCATCCGATTCCTAAATGGGCGTTGAATCTTTGGACACTATCTCACTTTTTTTTAAACAGACAATATTTCTGTTTTTGCATATTTTCTAAAATCTATTCAATATACATAATTGATTTATTTGTTTATCTATTATTATTTCTTTATTATTTTAGATATTATCATTATTTTTTCTCCTCTAGATTATGTATTGCATTGAACTGCTGCTACTAAGTTAACAAATTTCACGTCACATACTGGTGCTAATAAACCTGATTCTGATTCTGAAATCGTAAAAATCACCTTACTTTTTCCTCTCTTTCTGCATTACTTATATAATTTTTTAATATTTCTTGTTGTAACTTGAAGCACGTTTTGAGCATTGCATTATACTGCTGCTGCAAAACAACAAGCTTCATAACATATGTCAGTCATAAAAAACCTGATTCTGATTAGGATTTTGATTCTGACAGAGCAGCACTCTATGAATAGCACACTGAAGTCTAGATATTTCTGAGTCTTCTAAAACATCAGGCTGCAAATTTCTGACTTAAAATTATGACTGACAATTTAAAAAAGCCCAGGAAAGAAGTAATAATGATCATGAAACTAACAAGTTAGGGTATTTCTGTTGGATCGTCAGGTACAAATCTTCTCATCTGGGAACAACTCAATATTTATTTCTGATGGATCTTTTCTGCTGACGGTCAACATGGGTGCACTTCAAGAATGTGTGCTTAGCCCATTGCTCCACTTGGTCTATGATAGTGTGGCTAACTACAGCTCAAACACTATCTGTAAACAACACAACTATTTTTGGCCGAATTTCAGATGGTGACGAGGAGATGTACAAGAGCAAGATAGATCAGCTGGTTGAGTGGTGTTGCAACAACCTTGCACTCAACATTAATTAGCCAAGAAATTGATTGAGGACTTCTGGAAGGGGTAGTCAATTGAAAACCCAACAGTTCTCATCAAGGAATCAGCAGTGGAAAGGATGAGCAGTTTCAAGTTCCTGGGTGTCAACATCTCTGAAGATCTTTCCTGGTCCCAACATATTGATGCAATTAAATAGCGAAGAATGCCCAGCAGTCTCTACTTTCTGCAAAGGCTGAGGAAAGTCCATCTCCCACCCCCCATCCTCATCACATTCTACATGGGTTGTATTGAGAGCATCCTGAGCAGCTGCATCACTACCTGGTTCAGAAATTGCACCATTTCGGACCACAAGACCCTGCAACGGATAGTGAGGTCAGCTGCAAAGATCATCAGGGTCTCTCTTCCCGCCATTACAGACATTTACACTACACACTGCATCTGCAAAGCAAACAGCATTATGAAGGACCCCATGCACCCCTCACACAAATTCTTCTCCCCCCTGCTATCTGGGAAAAGGCACCGAAGCAGTCGGGCTCTCACGACCAGACTATGTAACAGTTTCTTCCCCCAAGCCATCAGACTCCTCAATACCCAGAGCCTGGGCTGACACCAACTTACTTCCCTCTACTGTGCCTATTGTCTTGTTTATTGTTAATTGTAATACCTGCACTGTTTTGTGCACTTTATGCAGTCCTGGGTAGATCTGTAGTCTAATGTAGTTGGTTTCTTTTTCATGTTGTTGTCTTTTACATAGTTCAGTGCAGTTTTTGTACTGTTTCATGTAGCACCATGGTCCTGAAAAATGTTGCCTTGTTTTTACTGTGTACTGTACCAGCAGCTATTGTCGAAATGACAATAAAAAGTGACTTGACTTGACTTGACAAAGAAGGTACAACAGTGGCTATCTTTCATTAAGAGTTTGAGGAGATTAGGTATGTCACCAATGACACTAACTAATTTCTTCAGATGTATTGTGGAAAGTATTCTAACTGACTGCATCACCACCTGGTATTGAAGGGCATGGCACAGGATCAGAAAAAGCTGCAGAAATTTGCAACCTCAGCCAGATCTATCATGTGCAGTAGCCTCCCCAGCATTGAGGACATCTTCAAAAGGTGATGCCTCAAAAAGGTGGCATCCTTCATTCAGTACCCCCATCAGCCAGGACATGCCCTCTTCTCATTGCTACCATTAAGGAGGAGGTACACAAGCCTGAAGACACTGAAGTAACATTTCAGGAATAGCTTCCTCCCCTCAGCCATCAGATTTCTGAATGGACAATGAACCCATAAACACTACCTCACTATTTTTTCACTCTTATTGCACTATTTGTTTAATTTAAAACTTTGTGGCAGCAGTACAATGCAATATGTGATAAATATCAGAAAATAAACTGAATTACAGTAGATATATATACATATTGTATATGTGTACATGCATATTAGGTAGTTAAATTATAATAAGTTGTGAAAAAATATATACATACTTACTGTAATGTATGGTTATATTTTGTTATTATGTATTACACCAAAGGGCCCATTCCTGTTCTGTACTCTTCTATGTTCTCTATTCTACCTCCAGCCTCCTGCCAGCTCAGATTCACTGACACTGAGCCTTTGACTTCCCCATTGAACACGCAGAGATTTGCAGACTTGTGACTTCAGCCACTGGACCTCCAATCAGTCCTCAGGCCTCAGTGCTTTGTATTGACCAGACAACACTTCTGGGGCTACTAGGTTCAATGACAGTCATTTCAGACCTCCAGTGCACTCCATGACAGTCAAAGAATTCTGGAGATGCTAGAAATCTCAGGCAAACACAAACAAAATGCTGGAGGAACTCAGCAGGACTACGGAGGGAAATAATTAGTTGATGTTTCATCTGGATGAACTGTCCAAAATGTTGTCTGTTTATTTCCCTCTATAGATGCTGCCTGACCTGCTAAGTTCCTCCAGCATTTTGTGTGTGCTGCCAACAAAATTCTGATCCAGGTCTTTAAACGATAAAGCAACAAAACAATCTGAGGAGGAATACAACATGTCGAGCAGCATGAGCAGGACAAGGAATTGTTGACACTCAGGGCTGAAACCATGCATCAGATTCTTTGTTGCTGCAAAATCCAGCATTTGCAGTCCTGTGTGTCTCCTTGAAGTGATAGATGAGGATGATTATAAATTAAATCAGCATGCATTGAGAAATCTTTAATAGTTAACATTCATGCTGCAGCAAGCTGCAGAGTCAGATATTTTGTTTCTTGGTCTAAACCAAGGTGTGGTTGAATCTATATTTTATGGTTCCTGTAAAAAAAATTGTTAACTTTAGTAGCTTTGGTGGAATTTAAATTTCCAGTGATCTCAGTTATGTGTGAGGCCTAAAGTTATGTGTGTGAATGTAGCAAGAATGTTTCTTGTAGTGGGTAATTCAGGAACCAGAAGGCACAACCTCAGATTAGAGGGATGTTCCTTCAGAACAGAGTTGAAGAGGAATTTATTTTGCCGGATGGTGGTGAATCTGTGGAATTCATTGGCATGCCCAAGTCACTGGGTACATTTACAGTGGAGGTTGAAAGGTTCTTGATCAGTGAGGGCATCACATGTTATGGGGAGAAAGCAAAAGAATGGGGTTCAGAGGGGTAAAATAATCAACCATGATGGAATGGCAGAACAGATGCAATGGGCTGAATGGCCTAATTCTGCTCCTAGATCTTATGATTTTATTTTCTGTTGGGAAGAATTACAATAAAGATATACTTACAGTGACACAGCATATAGAGATGCTACCTCACAGATTCAGAGTTCAGGGTTCAACCCTGGCCTCCAGTGAAATCTTTCTGGAGCTTCTCCATGTTTCCTCCAGTGCTCCCGTATTCTCTCACATTCGAAAAGATTTGCAGTTTGTGAGGTTAATCCCTGCTGTAAAATACTGTTAGTGTGTGATGAGTTATAGACTCGAGGGGGGAGTGGAGGAGGGTGGGAATTACAGAGTATGGGAGAGATGGACTTATTCTATGAGCTAACATAGACTCAGTGGACTGAAATGGCCCTCTTCAATCAGAATTTGGTTTAGTGTCACTGATCTTTGTTGTGAAATTGGTTGTTTTGCTGCAGGAGTGTTGTGCAATACAAAATTAATTACTGTATTTACAATAAGAAATGCATAAAAAACTAAATAAGTGGTACAACCAGTCAAAATGTTCTCCACACTTCTGTAGAAATCCGATGGGTTCTTTGGGGACAAATGTCATTCATAAATTCAGTATATGACCAATAGATAAGTCCTGATGTCAAAATTCCAGCAGGACTGTCCATGCAGCCCACTGTAGTAATGTCATGGAAGCATTTTATGATATAACACCAATTTATGTTTCTAGCCCTCTGGCTCCCAGTTTCTGGCAGAAATTAGTTATTCCGTTCTATTGAACTTGTTTTAATGGCACATGGACTGCAAAGATAATGCATCAATGTGCTCTGGGCACCTTGTGCTATTGCAAAATGTTTCCATAAGTTTACCTCGATTACATCAATAATTAACTAGATTAAACTTCAGTTTTGTTTCTCTTTCTGGTTCCTGTACTTTTAACACTTGGTTTCAAGCCTCAGTGTACTTGATGGTAATTCATTTTGATCTGATCGAAACTCAGTACTGCAGCCTTTATTTTATCAACCTTACATTTAAAACAAAACTTTTGTCCTACCATACGTTTTATTTTATATTATAGAGATTCTGCACTGAACAGGCCCTTCCAGCCCACCGAACTGAGCTGTCCAGCAACCCCCAAATTAATTCAAGCCTAATCACAAGACAATTTACAACGACTAACTATCTTACCGACCGGTACATCTTTGGACCTTGGAAGGACACTGGAGCACCTGGAGGATGCCCATATGCACCCGGGGAGAAAGTACAATCTTTCTTACAGAGAAAGCCGGAATTGAACTCTGAACTCCAATGCCCCAAGCTAGAACAGCATTGTACTAATTGCCACACTACTGTGGCACCCACACAGTGCAAATCTGCTTGTTTTTATTTTATTGGAAGTCATGGAGCACAAATAATTCTGATCACGGACAATCGAGCTGAGACGTCAACTTTGACCAAACTTTGATTAAAGTTTGGCTTGGTAAAGCTAGGCAGAATACCAGTTCAGAGTTATTAGAACTGATAAATGTCATGACATTTGTTGTTTGCAGCAGCAAGACATAAAAATTACTATAAGTAACTTCATTCCTGCCACCTGGACACTCACCAATATGGTTCCTGACAGGCAACACACACAAAATGCTGAAGGAACTCAGCAGGCCAGCATCTATGGAGAAGAGTACACAGTCAAACTATCCAGATGAGACCCTTCATCAGGACTGGAGAAAAAGAGTTGAGAAGTCAGAGTAAGAACACGGGGAGAGGGGAGGAAGAAACACAAGGTAATAAGTGATAGATGAAACCGGGAGTGGTGAAGTAAACAGTTGGGAAGTTGATTGGTGAAAGAGATAAAGGACTGGAGAAGGGGGAAGCTGTTAGGAGAGGACAGCAGGCTGTGGAAGAAAGGGAAGGGGGGAGGAGCACCAGAGGGATGGGCAGGTAAGAAGATATTGTGAGAGAGGAAAATGGGAATGGTGATTGGTGAGGGAAATGGAGGGGGGAGCATTACCAGAAGTAATGGCCCCTGGAAAATCCCACTTCTTCTGACAGACTGAGCACAGGTGCTCAGCAAAGTGGTCTCCCTATCTACATCGGGTCTCACCAATATACAGGAGGCTACACCAGGATCACCAGATACATTAGATGACCAGAGAAGACTCACACGTGAAGTGTCATCCCACCTGGAAGGACTGTTTGGGGCTCTGAATGGTGGTGAAGGAGGAGGTGTAGCACTTGTAGGGCTTGCAAGGATAGGTGCCGGAAGGGAGATCAGTAGGGAGGGATGAATGGACAAGGGAGTCGCATAGATGTGCTTGGTGGTAGGGTTAACAAGTTCCATATGGAGCAGCATCAAGCAGTCGCTGAAGTAGGTTTGGAAAATTTGGGGTGAAATATGTGGAACAGTCTATATTCTAAACATTGACGGGTATCACTCTCCAGCTCCCATTTTAATTCTACTTCCCATTCTCATTTCAACATGTCAGTCCATGGCCTCCTCTTCTGCCATAATGAGGCCATACTCAAGTTGGAGAAGTAACACCTGATGACATGAATATTCTTAAAAATCCAGTAATTGCCACCCCCCTTCACCATTCCCCATTTCACTCTCTCTCTCCTTACCTCCCCTTGGTGCTCCTCCTCCTCTCCTGGTTTCACCAGTCACCTACTACCTTGAATTTCTTCCTCCCCTCACCTCACTTTCTTACTCTGACTTCTGATCTTTCTTTCTCCAGTCCTGATGAAGGGTCTTATCCCAAAACATCCACTGTTTATTCTTTTCCATAGATGCCGCCTGGCCTGCTGAGTTCCTTCAGCATTTTACGTGTGTTGATTGAATTTTCAGAATCTTCAGATTTTCTCTTGTTTGCGGTTCCCCTTGGTGAACAAGCTCCTGCTTCTCGGTCTAAGTACACCACTGTGCAACTGAGTGTTGGACTTCCGAACCAACAGACCTCAAATAGTCAGGATGCACAACCACTTCTCCCTCCCTATCATCTTTCCCCAGGGCTGTGTGCTGAGCCCACATACACTCAGAGGCCACTTTATTAGGTACACTATACACCTACTTGTTAATGCAAAATCTAATCATCCAATCACGTAACAGCAACCTAATGCATAAAAAGCATGCAGGCATGGTCAAAATAGGTTCAGTTGTTGTTCAGGCCAAACATTAGACCGGGGAAGAAATTTGATTTAAGTGACTTTGACCACATAATGATTGTTGGTGCTGGATGTGGTGGTTCAAGTATCCCAGAAACTGCTGATCTCCTGAGATTTTTATGCTCAACATTCTCTAATGTTTAAAAGAATGGAGCAATAAACAAAAAAAAAATACTCCAGTGAGTGGAAAATCTGCAGGTGAAAGTGCCTTGTTAATGAGTAAGGTCAGGGAAGAATTGTCAGACTGGTTCAAGTTAACAGTAACTCACGTAACCATGCATTACATCAGTGGAGTGCAGAAGAGCATCTCTGAATGCACAGCACATTGAACCTTGAAGTGGATGGGCTACAGCAACAGAAGACCATGAATGTACACTCAATGGCCACTTTATTAGATATAGGAGGTACATAATAATGTGGACACTGAACATGTACTCCATACTGACAGCAGCTGAAGCCAGAATTGAACCTTGGTCATCTGAAATCTGAGGCAGCAGCTCTACCAGCTCTGTTCTTTGGCAGAAATATGGTGATGCTCTGGGGGGGGGGGGGTGCACAGCTTGCCCCCCCCCGCAATTCTAATGACCAGCACTGTTTATTGTTCTTGTGTTAAAATGCTTTTGTGGGATTATGGTAGGAATTCCCAGCTCATTTATTGTTACATTTTAGCTTGGGTTATAAAGTTATAAGGTTATTTGTTTGTGTATTTGTGGGTCACTCTGACTGTAACCAGGGTGTGTGATGGACACCTCCCCTGTCTGTGTGAGACTGGTTGAGTTCACTCTCAGGGTCAAGGTGCCCAGTCTGTTTTGTGTTTATCACAATAAAACTGTTGTTGATTTAACAAGCTTACTTGTCTGTCATTGTGGACCAAATGTTTGCAATAATATATGTATATATACACACACACACTTACTGTAAGTCACTGCTTTATTATTATTATGTATTGTATCAGGATTAATATCACTGGCAAATGTACAATATTATATGCATATAACTATATAACAATTACAGCAAGGAAACATGCCATCTCAGCCCTTCTGATCCATGCCGAATGCTTACCCTCACCTAGTCCCACTGATCCACACTCAGCCCATAACCCTCCATTCCTTTCCAGTCCATATACCTATCCAATTTTACTTTAAATGACAATACCGAACCTGCCTCTACCACTTCTACTGGAAGCTTGTTCCACACAGATACCACTCTCTGAGTAAAGAAATTCCCCCTCATGTTACGCTTAAACTTTTGCTCCCTAACTTTCAAATCATGTCCTCTTGTTTGAATCTCCCCTACTCTCAATGGAAAAAGCCTATCCATGTCAACTCTATCTAACCCCCTCATAATTTTAAATACCTCTATCAAGTCCCCCCTCAACCTTCTACACTCCAAAGAATAAAGACCTAACTTGTTCAATCTTTCCCTGTAACTTAGGTGCTGAAACCCAGGTAATGTTCTAGTAAATCTTCTCTGTACTCTTTCTATTTTGTTATAATATAATATATTATATTATATATTACATTCTATGAATGGCTGGAAATGACAGGGCTGAGGAACAGCACAGAGGCGTGGCTCATGGCCACACAAGAGCAGTGCTGAGCACAAGAACTATAGAAGCAGGGGTCTATCACACCAGACAAGACCCAAGATTCAGACTGTGCTAGGAATCCACTGAAACCATCCAGCACATTACAGCAGGGTGCAAGATGCAGGCAGGGACAGCATACACTGAACAGCGCAGTCAGGTTGCAGGAATTGTGTACCAGAACGTCTGCACTGAGCATGGACTGGATACTTCAAGCCCAAATGGAGAACACCTGGGAAGGTAGAGGATAACAATAGAGCTGAGATCATTAGACCATACAACAATAAGACATAGGAACAGCATTAGGCCACTTGGCCCATCGAATTTGCTGCATCATTTCATCATGGCTGATCCTATTTTCCAATCTCCTGCCTTCTCCCAGTATCACTTAATCCTATGACCAATCAAGAATCTATCAACCTCTGCTTTAAATATACATTTAAACTTGGCCTCCACAGCTGCTTGTGGCAAATAATTCCACAGATTCACCACTCTCTGGCTAACAAGTTTCTTCCTTATCTCCATTCCGATAGATGTGGCAATCCTGAATGACAGTAACATCAGGAAGAAAGAATATAAGAAGCTGGAGGTATACCAGGGACTAAAAGAGAAGACAGAAAGGAGGAGGACAGCTGAAGATAGAGTAATTCTAGTAGTGATAGGAGCACTTGAAGCTGTGACACCTGGAATAGGAAAGTGGTTCTAACAAATCCCGGAAGCAACATCTGAGCTCTCGGTCCAGATGAACACACTACTAGGAACAGCAAGTACACTGGGCAAACCCTCATGCTCTCAAGGCTGTTGTAGAGGACTTGAAATTGAGGGAAAAATATGCATACACAACACCCATAAGGTGAGAAAAGAATATAAACATATATAATAGTTAAATTAAATAAATAGTGAGGTAGTGTTTATGGGTTCAATGTCCATTCAGAAATCAGATGTTCCTGAATCATTGAAATACCTAAGCATGTTTGTCTGCAGTTTGCTGACACAGTGCCCTTTAACTTTCAACTTTATTTACATTGCTGTTCTATTTACCCGCCCGGGTCATTTCAAAGACATCTCGGGAATCTCTTGGAATCTTATTAATCTGATTCAAATATACTTTGAAGGTAGTTAACATTTTCCGTAAATCCTCTGCACTTTATATTGCAGTGATAACAGCAATGACAATGTGATTGACACCTCCTTGTCACCACTACTCCACCATTGACTGTACTCACTCTATCATTATTCTACCTTCTCTAAACCATGAAATAGCTCTTTCTCACTCCTTCGAAAATGAGTTAGTCTGTTATCCACTCAAAGGAAAATCAACCTGTTTGATGTCAACTACTGTTGTAACAGGATGCTTGGATGAGAAACTTCTTGATTTGTCACTTGGCTTTCTATTGAGCAATGTACAGAGTTTTAACATTTCCAAATACTTTGGGGGATAACTTCAGAAACAGGTTTATTATCACTACCATATGTTGTGAAAGTTGCCTTTGTGGTAGTAGTACAATTCAATACATAATAATGGAGTAAAAACTGTGAATTACAATATATATATATTAAATAGCTAAATTAAATAAGTAGAGAAAAACAAGTAGTGAGATAGTGTTCATAGGTTCAATGTCCATTCAGATATTGGATGGCATAGGAGAAGAAATGGTTCCTAAATTATTGAGTGTGTGGCTTCAGGCTCCTGTACCCACTTATTGATGGAAGCAATGAAAACAAGGCATATCCTGAGTGATGGAGGTCCTTAATGATAAAGGCCACCTTTTTGTGTCATCGCTCCTTGAAGATGTCCTGGATACTACAGAGTCTGGTGCCCATGATTGAGCTAAGTTTACAAAACTTGGTGGAACCAATGTTATCACTTCTCTATGGATTTGCTGATAATTCATTCATTTGTTCATTCATTCATTCATTATGTGCTTTGTTGTATGACCTGGACAATCATAGTCTTGACCCTGATTGTTCTTGGTAAATTTTTCTACAGAAGTTGATAAATAATAGGAATTCAAATTAGATTGATGTATAATTCTCACCACCAATAAGTTACTTCAAATGTTCTTTTCAAAAATTCTTTTTTCTTGATGACATGATAGAATATGAATCACTGTCAATTTTTAATACAGTTTTATTTTGAGTAAGATGAATTTTTGCTATAGGCTTGACTATGGTAAAGTGCAATAGAATATCCCAATGGATTGAAAAGCAAAACTGAAATAAACACAAAACTTTCTTACGATTGTTGGGCCAATGGGCCATTCTTACTTGCTTGGATAATTCTCTCATAATTTCTTCACAAGGCAAAATTATCTGCTGATAATGTGCCCCTTCTACTGTGCGAGCAAGTTCTCACTACAGAAGAACCCATTCGCTTTTGCTTTCCATTCCCATTAAAAAGGATCGAAAACAGAGAAGCAAACAGACATGTTACTTAGCTGTGAATGTCATGGGACTTTTGCTTGCAGGGATCGTATACTTCCAACACTAGTTATCCTCTGCCTTCGAGGGATCTCTGAGTTAATGGGCTAAAACTTGGCTCATAAAACGAGCTACAAATCAGTAACAAGGTCTCATAAGAAGCTCTCACATGCGCCTTAACATAATGCACATTTTTCTTCACAATACCTGAAGGCAAACTAAAAATGAAGCATGTTCTGTGGGAGTTCATGTGGTGTGCTGTGTACAAAGAAACATCTTCCTTAGATTATTAGCTCTCCCACAGAACAAACCAAGAGGTGACAAGCACATCACCTCCTAGAAAGCCAGATCACAAATGGGCACATCAATACATTGTTTTGTTTTAGCTGCAACACTAAATGGATTATTCATTGGGTCCTCTCGGCGAAAATAACAATGGGCTCTTCACCACGTTTGTCTATGTGAGATTTTTTTGCTACATGCTCCTCTGTGTCATCAGCTGACTCATTTCATTAGCATCAGGTAGTTATTTTTAATACTGCAATAAACTTAGTCAAATAGTGTTCTCTCTAAACCAATTAATCCTTTGAGGTCAGCAATGGCCTTTGAGTACAATGCAGAAAGTGCTGGGTAATTTTATAGCTGAAGTTCTGGGCATCCACATTATCAAAGTGAGCTGGGAATGAAGATTGTTTCATCGAGCAGACACATCTAAGAAAGGTATCATCTTCATGAGCTGTCCTCCAGCAGTGCACTTCAAATACACATCAATATAGATGCCACGTGAACCAGATTGCTGGCAGAACTGTTGGATAATAACTTTCTTTTCAAAATGAGGCAGCTTTTTATATTAGGATTTCTGTGTTGCTGGGAAAAACAAAAATACTTTATTTTCAGTTCATTCACCAGATGTGGACATTTCAGGCACGACCAGTATCTGATAACTCCACCATTGACAGTCCTGGCTGCAGAAGGAGGTTTTGGGCACAGGGCTAGCAAACCCACCCTGTAAAATCCTAGAGCTACAGAAATGCCAACAGAAGCTCCAAAGCCCTCATCCCTGGGAGGGAAAAGATCTTTGCCTGGACGCCATGTGAAGTCATATGGAAACTTCATTACCCTTTCATTGATCCTGTTTGCAGTTACTAGTCTGTAGATCTGCTGAGTGTCCGCAAGAAAAATAATCTCAGGGATATATGTGTTGCCATATATGTACTCTGAAAATAAATTTTACTTTGAATTTTGAAAGCTATGAGTCCATTGAATCCACAGGGCTGATCAAATTTATATCATCCAACACACACACTGCATAAGCCAAGTACCAACAACACCAGGCAAGCACTAATGTAGAATCCTCAAATAAAGTGGAAGATAAGCCAGCAAAAGAACACCAAAAGATGGGCTACACTTGGGGACAACCTGAAAGCCTGGCCCAGGACAGAGGATTGAGTTGAGTTGCTGTCAGCAGCCTAGGCTCCAGTGGGGGTGATAGGTTTAACCAACAAAACAAGCAACTATTTGATACCGATCCCCAAATTATTTCTAAACCGAGTTCCCGGTTAGTAGATGTAGACATGTCTTAACCATGATGTGGAACTGCAATTGAGTGTGTCTAAAGTCACAGGTAGATTGACCAGTTGTGAATAGGTTATTTTCTTCCATATTCTCATCAACACTCATCTACTCATGCCAAGAGAATGAGAACACCACCTTTTCTACTTATCATAAACAAAATGTTCTGCAGATGCCTGAAATCTTGAGCAGCACACATAAAGTGCTGGTACAATTTAAAAAGTCAATGAACACTTATGGAGGGGAATAAACAGTCAAAGTTTTGAACTGAGACCCTTTGTCATAACTGGAAAGGAAGCAGGAAGAGACCAGAAAAAGTGGGAGAATGGAGGGACCATAAAATATAGGGACAGAGTTAGGCCATTTGGTTCAGTCAGTTTGTTCCCTCATTTCTTCATGGCTGATCCATTTCCCTTTCATTCACAGTCTCCTGCCTCCTCCATGCTTCCCTTCATGCCCCGACGAGCAGAGAATCTATCAATCTCTGCCTTCAATATACCCAATGACTTGGCCTCCATAGCCACCTGTGGCAAGGAAGTCCACAGATTCATCACTCTTTGCTAAAGAAATTCCTCATCTCCTTTATAAATGGTTGTTCTGATATTCTGAGGCTGCATTCCCTGGTACTAGACTCCCTCACCATAGGAAACATCCTCTCCATATCCATTCTATCGAGGCCTTTCAATATTTGATAGATTTCAATGAGGTCCCTCCGCATTCTTCTGAGTTCCAGTGAGTAGAGACCCAGAACCAACAAATACTCCTCATATGCCTAGCCTTTCAATCCTGGAATCATTTTTGTGAAACTCTTTTGAATGTTCTCCAATGTCAGCACATCCTTCTCAGATAGAGGGCTCAAAGTACTCTCAATACTCCAAGTGAGGTCTCACTAATGTTTTATAAAGCCTCAACATTATATCCTTGCCTTTATATTCTAGTCTTCTTGAAATGAAGGGTACATCACGTTTGACTTCCTCATCACAGACTCCATCCAGCAAGTAACCTTCGGGGGATCCTGAACAAGGACTCCCAAGTCCTTTTGCACCTCAGATTTTTGTATTTCATCTCCATTTAGAAAATAGTCAACCCTTTCATTTCTTCTACCAAAGAGCATGATCTTGCACTTCCTGACACTGTATTCCATTTGGCACTTCTTTGTCCATTCCTTTAATCTGTCTAAGTCATTCTGTAGCCTCTCTGCTTCCTCAAATCTGCCTTCTCTTCCATCTACCTTTGTATCATATGCAAACTTGGCAACAAAGCCATCAATTCGATCATTGACCTGTAATGTAAAAAGAAGCAATCCCAACACAGACCCCTGTGAACACCACTAGTCACCGAGTCTTCCACTCCCCCCACTTTCTTTTTTTAGCTTCTACCTACTTCCTTTCTAATCCTGATGAAAAGTCTTAGCCTGACACTTCAACTGTTTATTCCCCTCCATAGATACTGCCTTTACCCAGCTCTTTGTATATTTTTAAAACTTTTTTTGGAACATGGGCATCTCCAGTGAGGCCATTGCTTAATGCCCACCTCTTACTGCCTTATAGAAGGTAGCAATGAGCAACCACCATGAAGTGTCACGTCCATCTGATCACAACAAAGAAATGACAATATCTTTACACTTGACGATGGATTATATTTCTGCTACAATGTCACTCAGCTTCACTCACCCCAACACTAAACTGTTCCAACAACCTATGAATTCACTTTCAAGGACATTTCATCTCATGTTCTTGATATTTATTGTTTATTTATTTATTATTATTAATAGTATTATTTTATATTTGCACAGTTTGTTTGTCCTCTGTGCAGTTTTTCATTGATTTGTTGGTGGTTCTTTGCATCTATTGTAAATGCCTGCAAAAAATAAATCTCAGGATTTTATATGGTGACATATATGTACTTTGATAATAAATTTACTTCAAACTGTGAACTTTAACTCTGGAGAAAATAAATCAGCCATGATTTATAGCAGAGCAGAATTGATGGGCAGAATGGTCTGATTCTGCCTCTATTGTATGTCTTACGGTCTTATTGGCTCTGCTGCTGCACTGAGGGATCCTTTACACTGAAGGTCTCCAATCCATGTTCATCTGTGAGGGCAGCAGCTGAATTTGGTGATCAGATGTCAGACTGGTAAGTGGTACTGCAGATAGTGTAACCACCACTAAACCTTTCAACTAAATAGTGTAACCAAACGTCTGGCCAATAAATGCTGGTCTAGTCACTCACACCCAGAATCTGGAAAATGTGGAAATAATGGAAAATGAACAGGAGACACACACAAGTTTTATCACTAAGCTGACACACAAAATTGAACACTTAAGAGATTCTGCAGATGCTGGGCCTCCAAGACAATAAACATACACAAGATGCTAGAGGAGCCCTGCAGGTGAGGGAACATCTCTGGAGGTAAATAAACAACTTAACTCCAGCATTCTCACAGGACAAGTTACAATAACCAATTAACCAGTACATCTTTGGGCTGTGGGAGGAAGTGGAGCCCTAGGAGCAAACCCACACACATATCGAGGTGCGTGCAGAGGTGACTGACAGCTGCCTGTCTTTTGATTATGCTGCTACTTGAGAGGGGAGAGCATGCCACTGTGCCTGGAGAGTGTTACCTAGGCTTTCTACATTTTGGATATGGGCTTGGACTATAGACTTTTTCTCTGTCTTATAGTTTTTTTATGTTCTGTGTTTTTTGCCTGATCTTTCTTTTTGTGTGAGAATGAAGATTTGGGGGTTGCTGTGCTTGTCTATCTTCATTTTTGTGTGTGGGAGGGGGAGATTTGGGAGGGGGGTTGATGATCGTGTTGCCCTTCTTTTCTTTCTTGGTTTCATGGCTACCTGGGGAAGAAGAATTTCAGAGTTGCTTGCTTTGATAATAAATTAACCTTTGAACCTTTGAAAAACATACAAACTTTCATAAAGAGGACACCAAAATTGAACTCTAAACTCCGACACCCTGAAATATAATAGCATTATGATAACCATAACACTACCCTGGCACCCAATTTCTTTCCTGTTTGGAGTTCAAGCCAAAAGTGTGACCACAAAGCTGGCAGAATCTTAAAAGATATTGTCATATTAATCACAGTGATCCATAAATAAGATGCTTGCACAGTTATCATGATTTTAAAGCTTGAGACTGGAAAAATAATAAAATCATCTATTGTTTGACAATGATATCAATTTTTATTAACAGCCTCAATGTGAAATTTGGGAGAAACTTGAGCTATAACCATTTTGGAAGTATTAAATTTACATCTGAAAGCATATGCAGTGAATATTGAAATCAGTTGCAAATATCAAGGACACATCTTTGTGATCTAATTCTTCCATTTCGCTTAGGGCATCAAAGTAAGTCATCGTTCAAGATTGAATGTCTGTAGGGGAAGAAATGCAAATTCTGAATATATTCTAAAGAGATATTGAATTGCCTGTTCCATCATACACTTAAACAGAATTGATGGTTTCCCTGGGGAAACACAGAAAAGATCTTAAATAAAAGAAAATATTCTAGAAATATTCAACAGTTACGGGCAGCATCCTTGGAAAGAACAAAACATCAGGAATGTTTTGTACTGGTTCAGCTCCTGATAGAGATAATTTTAGCCATGAAATCTCTCTGACTACAAATTATTTAATTGCTTTGTTTACTTTGCTGAAAGTGACAGGCGTTATAGAATAATAGTGTGTTGCTGAGGTGAGAAAAGATCCTTTTAACCCAACGTATTCATAAGAAACTTTTGGGTGTCCAAAACTAATCTGATCTGTCTGCATTAGGTTTATACCCCTCTATTTTTTCCTATCTAAACATTTATCCAAATGCATTTTGAATATTGTAATTGTATCTGTCTCTACCATCACCTTGTGTCTGAAAATCCTGCTGTTCTGATCTTGTTTTTCTCTTAGATCAGAGATGAGTATTGAACAGAATCAGGCCCCTCAGCCCATAATGTTGTGCCAAACTCATTAAAACAGCAAATAAACATCTGACTAAATGAATCCCTTTTGCCTTTACAATGTCAGTGCCCTTCCATCCTCTGCACATTCATATGCCTTTTTAACAGCCTTTTAAATGTCTCTATTGTAGTTTCTGTTCTATCACCCCCAGCAGAGAATTCCATTCTCCAATCAGAGCAAGGAACTGATTGTGAACTGAGTTTACAATCAGAGGTAAAGATTACAATCAAAGGGAAAGCAGAGGTCCATGAGTCAGTCACCATTGGACGATCAGACTAGGAGGAGGTTAGCAACTTTAAGTTCCTAGGTGTTACTATTTCAAGGACCTGCCCTGGACCCAGCATGTAAATGCAATTGCGAAGAAAACATGGCAGTGACTCTACTTCCTTTGGTGTTTGTGGAGCTTCGACGTGACATCAAAAACTTTGACAGACTTCAATAGATGAGTTGTGGAGAGTATATTGACTGGCTATATCGCAGCCTGGTATGGAAATAGCAACACCTTTGAGTAGAAAATCCTATAATGGTTTCGCTGGGGAGACACAGAAATGATCTAGTGGATTCAGCCCAGTACATCGGGAGTAAAGCCCTCCCAACCATTGAGAGGGCTATGTGGAAAGTTGTTGTAGGAATGCAGCATCCATCATTAGATATGCTCACCACCTAGGCCATGCTTTTTTCACACTGTTCACACTGCTGCCATATGGTAGAAGGTACAAGAACCTCAGGACTAACACCACCAGGTTCAAGAAGAGTTACCAGCCCTCAACCATCAGACTCTTGAACAAAAGGGGATAACTACACTCACTTGCCCTTCCATTGATATATTCGCACAACCGATTAACTCACTTTAAGGACATTATCTTGTTATTTCATATTGTCATTATTTATTGCTATTTATTTATGTTTGCATTTGCACCGTTTGTTGTCTTCTGTGCTGTAGTTGATATTCCATTGATCTCGTTATTGTTACTATTCTATAGATTTGCTGAGTTGGCTCACAGAAATCTCAGGGTTGTACATGGTGTCATATATGTATTTTGATAATAAAATTTGCTTTGAACTTTAAATTTTGAACTCTGTGGAGAAAACTTGCTCTACACCTCTCCTTTAAACCTAATAGTAATAGGCATCTGTTAGTCTTGTGACCATGGATTTGCACCTTGGAAGGTTTCCAGGGCACAGGCCTGGGCAGGGTTGCAGTTGCCCAAGCTGCAAGCCTTCCCCTCTCCACGCCACTGATGTTGTCCAAGGGAAGGGCACTAGGACCCAATCAGCTTGGCACCTGTGTCGTCGCAGAGCAATGTGTTGTTAAGTGCCTTGCTCGAGGACACAAACACGCTGCCTCAGCTGAGGCTCGAACCAGTGACCTCAAGTCCGATACTAGTCTGATGCCTTATCCACTAGGCCACGTGCTAACACCCTTTAAACCTAGCCTCTCGCTTTAAATTCATGTGCTCTAGCCTTGACCTTGGGATAAAGATACCAGAATTGATAGAGATGTATCAGATGATAAGAGGCATGGATAGAGTGAACAACTATCACTGATTCCCATTGTGGAAATTACAAATATGAGGGGGCATAATTTTAAGGAGTTTAGTGGGAAATAGAGTGGCGATGTCAGAGGCCTATTTTTTTTTACACAAAGAATAGTAGGTACATGAAAATGCTGCCAGCGTTGTTGGTAGAGGCAGATACATTAGAGACAATTGAGAGACTCTTAGGTAGGCAAATAGAGGAAATAAAAATGGAGGGATATGTAGGAGGGAAGGGTTAGATTGATCTTGGAGTAGATTAAAATCATGTGCTGTAATGTTCTATGTTCTGGTGTGAATGGGCTGTTAATGATCTGTGCAGATTTGGATGGAAAGCTTTGTTTCCATGTTAGACCTCTGCATGACTCAGTTCTAGAGTTACCTTATTCAGGCACCCAATGTATGTTGCATTCAAACGATGATTGGTTAAACCATGTCCCTCTTTTTGATTAAATTAAAGAAAAGCATACATTTCAGAGTAATTTTATTGCTCTAAATTCTGAATCATTAATTTACAGTAATTCATGGGGAATATGCTGCTTCATTTTAAAAGCAGAAGTACATTTTGTACTGCAGGGTAATATTGTCTGTTAATTGGAATTAGCTTTATTTATGCTGGTACCTAATAGCTCTCAGGCAAACTCCAAAATACATTGTACATTGGGCTCTGCTATTAACAAGGATTCTAAACTAAATTACTGTGTTTGTCAATAAGCCATTAAGAGATAATACATTAACAGATTACTGGGAAAAGGAGATAAACTATTTTCTGTTGGATTTTAGAGGAAAGCAGGTATTAAATTGCATTGGTATATGTTTTTGATTGGATTAGTCAGGACAAATGTGGCATCAATTAGACCAAATTCTGCAGACCTCAAGGTCTGCACTTCAGATGATAACAAAAGGCCGATTTATAAATGCTGGAACTGTTAAGAGCTTCCAAAACTCAATACTCCTTCAGTGAGTAAAGCTAGTCTCAAAATATGACTGATCCATCTTTTCAGTGAAAATTTTTTACTGATAAATAGATCCTGGATTTTCCTTCCTTGTTATAATCTTGGTGGGAAGGAGTGTAGAATATGATCCTTGAAACAATTCCCAGTCACTCCTTGGCTTCAGATTGCATTGCAGTTATCATTCCTAATTACTTCTATAAGACATTACTGATTTCAAATGCTATTAGTAGGAAGCACAGGATCAATGTGAATGAGTTTATGACTTACCCCTATTAGGTAGCATTCACTAAATGTTATTTAACAGAACGAATATTGACGATATACACATTTGTACATTATGTAGGGAATGCAAATACAACGCTCCAGTCTGTCAGTATCAAAGAATTCATCCTTTCATTAATGCAAGAATTGATTTCCAGTCTTACAGATATAAATATAATATAAGATGTTCATAACCTCATCGTTGCTTATTTACAGTATTCTGACAGAGGGAGGATATTTGGCCCTTTGACTCCATGCTAGCTAGGTAATCGCAAGAGCTCCATCCACCGCTTTCCTTATATCCTTGACACCCTGCAATTTAGTCTCGCAGATGGTTGTATTAATAATAATATTAATATCCCCACAGCTTTGAGGGCAGCCTCAGGAGAGACAAAGGCTATAGGAGTAAACCCAGATAGAATATCTGGAATGGAGCCGATAAGGTGGCTGGACATCACTGAACATTCTTTGCAGCTCCTGCAGCCAAGCTGGTGCCAAATGTTTTGCTTCATAAGTTTTCTTTTGGTCTATGCTATTGAGGCATAGAGGGGAATCTTGACTACTGGGAGTCCCAGGATCTCCATACCTTCTTCCCAGGCTTAAAAAATTGTCCTTTAAGACAGACGGATGCTATCATCATCATCATTATTATTACTATACCCAGTGGCCACTTTATTAGCTACTATGATCTAAGTGACATAACTGAGGAATGATTGTTGGTGCCTGAAACTTCTGATTTCCTGGGATTTTCACACACAACCATCCCTAGAGCTTACGGAGAATGGTGTGGAAAACAAATAAAAATCACCCAGTGAGTGGTAGTCCTGTGGGTGAAATGTCTTGTTTTTGAAAGAATGTCGGAGGGGAATGGTCAGTACAAACTGGCAACCAACAACTGAAAACACAGGACTCAAATACACTGAGTAGTAAACAGAGAGGCAGATGATAGGTGGAGCACAATGAGATGGAAGTGGCAGCAAAACTGGTAATAATGAGAAACGGGTGAGAGGACTGTCAGGAGGCTGGAGCAGGGATCCAATCGCAAACCCAGTACAGTGCACGCAGTGATATTAATTGAGTAATGAATCCTGAGATGCAAACAAATTTAGCATCAAAGTTTAGGCAGAGATCAAAACATCCAGAGAAATCCAAAACCAGAATCGGGAAACAGGTCAATATTTAGACAGACAGAGTGCAGATACACCTGCTGGAAAGACTGAGGAAAATTCACTGGCACAATTCTGGCAACAAGCAGGTGAAAACACAGGACTGAAGTACACTGAGCAATAAACAAAAAGGCAGATGATAGGTGGAGCACAATGAGACACAGGTGGCAGCAATACAGGTAGTAATGAGAAACAGGTGAGAGACGGAGTACTCAGTGATACATAGGCCAGAGTAGAGCAGAGTAGAAGTTTAGACAAGAGCACATGGAAATACAAACCCATGGACTGATGGTTGGGGGGGGGGGGAGGAGGAGACACACACAAAAAGACAAAGTTCAACTGGGGGCACTGACAAAGGGCACTTTGTTTGAATGCCTGTAGTATTTGAAACCAGATTAGTGAACTTGTGGCTCAAATCAGTACAAAAAGTATGATTTAGTGGCCATTACAGAGACGTGGTTGCAGGGTGGAAAGTACTGAGAATTAAATGTCCAAGGATATCATGTAATATGGAGAGATAAGTAGGAAGGTAAGGGAGGTGGTTAGAAATCTTAATTAAAAATGAAATCAGGGTGCTAGTAAAAGATGAAATAAAATCTAAGTGGCAGAATGTTGAATCAATCTGGGTAGAGATTAGGAATAGTAAAGGCAAATAAATCACTGGTGGGAGTTGTCTATCGGCCACTGAATAATAACATTACAGTGACACAGGCAATAAACCGAGAAATATCTGAGATATGGAAGAATGGAACAGCAGTTATTATGGGGGACTTTAACTTGTAAATAGATTGGGTGAATCAAGTTGGTTGAGGCAGTCCTGAGGAGGACTTCAGAGAATGTGTCCATGATGGCTTTCTTGAACAGCATGTTACTGAACCTACAGGGGAATGTGCTATCTTAGATCTGGTCCTGTGCAATGAGACAGGGAAAATTAGTCATTTTGTAGTTAGGGCTCCTCTTGGAAAGAATGATCAGATTCAGAATCAAGATCAGGTTTATTATCACTGGCATGTGATGTGAAATTTGTTAACTTAGCAGTAGCAGTTTAATGCAATTCATAATCTAGCAGAGAGAAAAAATAATGATAAATAAAATAAAACATAATAAACAAAAAAATCAATTACATATATTGAATAGATTATTAAAAATGTTCAAAAACAGAAACACTGTATATTAAAAAAAAAGTGAGGTAGTTTCCAAAGCTTCAAAGTCCATTTAGGAATCAGATGGCAGAGGGGAAGAAGCTGTATGATTCTATTTCTCATACAAATGGAGGGAGCAATAGTTCAATCTAAAACCATGTTTTATGCCTAAATAATGGAGACTACAATGGGATGAGGGAGGATTTGGCTAGACTGGGAACACAGGCTATGTGGTGGAACAGTGGAAGACTTTCAAAGAGATTTTTCATGGTGCTCAACAAAAGTATATTCCAGTTAAAAGCAAGGACAGTAAGGGTGGGGAGAGCCAGCCTTGGATGACTAAGGAAATAAAAGGCATTAAACTAAAAGGTCATTCATACAGTTTTCAAGAGTATTGGGAAACTAGAAGATTAAGAAAACTTTAAAATACAACCAAGTACCACTAAGCGAGCAATAAATGAAAGGAAGCTAACTTATGAAAATAAACTAGCACAAAATATAAAAAATGGATAGTAAAAGGTTTTATAATGATAGAATGTGGTAAAGGGTGGCTAAAGTGAATGTAGGTCCCTTGGAGGATGACAAGGGGGAATTGATATTGGCTAATGAGGAAATGGCCGAGGCTTTGAATGACTATTTTGTGTCAGTCTTCATGGTGAAGGACATGTCTAACATGCCAGAGAGAGATGTGTGGATACAATGAGAGGTACGGACCTTGATAGCTCTCACTAAAGAGGTAGTGCTGAGCAAACTTGTGAGCCTGATGATAGATAAGTCCCCTGGTCCTGATGGAATGCTTCCCAGGGTACTGAAAGAAGTGACAGAAGTTATATAAAGGTGATGATTTACCAACAATCTTTAGACTCTAGGCAGGTCCCAGCAGATTGGAAGACAGCAAATGTCACACTATACTGTTCAAAAAAGGATGTGGGCAAAAGGTAGGTAACTATAGGCCAGTAAGATTAACATCCATGGTTGGAAAAATGTTTGAAGCAATCAATTAAAGAAGAAATAGTGAGGCATCTGGAAAGAAATGGATCCATCAGGTAGACGCAGCATGGGTTCAGCAAAAGCAAGTCCTGTTTGACATAATTAATGGAGTTCTTTGAGCATATAATTAATGCAGTGAGTAGAGATGGACTTTATTTATTGGATATCCTGAAGGCATTTAATAAGGTGTCACATTAAAAAACTGATCCATAAGATAAAAATGCATAAAGTGATGTATTAGGCACCCTCTTCCACTTTATATAATTATAAAAACTTTTACTGTCTTTCTATTTTGTGCTAGTTTACTTTCATAATTTAGCTTCCCTTTCTTTATTGCTCACTTAGTGGTACTCTGTTAATTTTTTAAGTTGTGGACAGAGGATTGGTTAATTAATAGAAAACAGAGAGTTGGGATATATGGGTGTAACTCTGGTTGGCAATCAATGGTGAGTGGTATACCGCAGCGGTCGGTGCTGGGCCAACAACTGTTTATGAGATACATTAACAATACGGAAGAGGGTACTGAGTGTAGTATATCTAAGTTTGTTGATAATACTAAATTGAGTGGAAAAGCAAATTGTTCAGAAGGTTCAGAGAGTCTTCTGAGAAATATAGATAGGTTAAGTGAGTGGGCAGATGGAGTACAATAATGGTAAATGCAAGGCCATCCACTTTGGAAGGAAAAATGAAAGAGCATATTATTATTTAAATAGTAAAAAATTGCAGCATGCTGCTGTGCAGAGGGACTTGGGATTGCTTGGTATGAATCACAAAAGGTTGGTTTTCAGATGCAGCAGGCTATCAAGAAGGCAAAAGGAATGTTGGCCATTATTGCTAGAGGGATTGAAGTTAAGAGCTGGGAGGTTATGCTGCAGCTGTACAGGGTGCTGGTGTGGCTCCACCTGGAGTACCGCGTGCAGCTCTGGTCTCCTTGGTTGTTCGTCCATCGTCGTCGATGAAGACCTTGACACCAATATGCTGATGATGATGGTGTCGAGGCTAGCGCTTGATTTGGATTTAAGTGAGGGAGAGTTGTGCAGTGTCAGCCTCACTCTCTCTTGCCAATTCCCATCTGGATCTAGTGGCAAGACAAGAGTCGAGACGGCTGGAGATGGGACTAGGCACAGTGGATGAGCAGGACATCTGCTGTGTTTTGTCGTGCTCTATGCATTCCAAGATGCTTGAAAAGTCCGCATTCTTGGCTATTGGACCTTCCATTGGTCTTGTCTGCTCAATCCGCCAGAGTCTTTCTTCACATGCTGGGACAGAGAACTCCCTATCTCACTAAGGGTTTGAGACCTGTCGGCTACCTCACCTGGTTTACCCGGCTTGTCGAAGCTGTTGCCCAGGTTGGCCGTTGTCGCATGTAAACAGCTACGGGGAGACAGAGGTGAGAGCTGAGAGCCAGGTGGGGACCAAAGGTGGAAAAACCACCTGAAAATGACGCAATATGCTCCCGCACCAGAGGTGCTACCCCTCCTTGACACTCCATACACCCCTGGTCTTCTTACTTGAAGAAACATATACTGGCTTTGGAGGCGGTGCAGAGGAGGTTGATTCCAGAGATGGTGGGAGGGGGGTTACACTGTGAGGAGATATTGAGTTGTCTGGGACTGTACTTGCTGGAATTCAGGAGAATGAGAGAAGATCTTATAGGAACATATAAAATTACAAAAGGGATAGATAAGATAGAGGTAGGAAAGTTGTTTCCACTAGTAGGTGAGACTAGAACTAGGGGACATAAACTCAAGATTTGGGGGAGTAGATTTAGGATGGAGATGAGGAGGAATTGCTTTTCCCAGAGAATGGTGGATCTGTGGAATTCACTGCCCAATGAAGCAGTGGAGGCTACCTCGGTAAATATATTTAAGACAAGGTTGGATAGAATTTTGCATAGTAGGGGAATTAAGGGTATGGGGGAAAGGCAGGATGGAGATGAGTCTATGGCCAGATCAGCCATGACCTTATTGAACGGTGGAGCAGGTTTGACAAGTCAGATGGCCTGTTCCTGCTCCTATTTCTTATGTTATGTAAGTATTCTGAGGTAGTTAAGGATGGGTAATAAATGACAGAGTTGCCACATCTGAGAATGCACAGGCAAACCCTTATCATGCAGTGTATTATCCATGTGTCTCCCCAAGCTCCAATTGCTCAATGACAAGCAGAGATCACAGCTCAGAGTTCATTGTTTGGGGAATTGTGAATTGTGTGTTCATCCCATTATCTGCTGCAATCCTGAAAGGGAAGACATCAAACCTCAACTCCTGCCCCCATTATGATCTGCCTGTTCACAAAGGGTTGTAGAACTGGCATTATTACTAGGCTGTATTAGTACCAGCTTCAATAGGACACCCTATTGAAAACCTCTGCTTTAATTTGAATTGTACTTTTCCAAGAACACACTGAGATAATCTTGCAAAAACTGTCTCCAACCTGGGAATACATCAATGGGCAAAACTGCATGAATTCTACTTGTGTACTTTAATTTGGTAAATACAAAGTATTAAGTACCAGCAAAGATGCATGTTATTTTCATCTTGAGTTAATTGCATTGTACCTTTTTATTAATGACCTAAAAAACAAAGAGTATGAGGTGTGCATGTGAAAAGAGGAAAGGGAATTGGGAATAAATATGTCTTGATGGATAGTAGAATATCTATTAACACATTCAGCATTATTGGAGATGAAACATAATGCAATATTGAAAGGAAAAATTAGAAGCAGAAGGCTTTACAGGAGATGTAGAAAGGGAAGTTTCCAAGCTGAAGCTTGTGAGACTGTCTCCCCTGCTCCTCCGGATACTGTGCTTCATCATTGCCAACTCTGTGGTGATTTGCCCTGCTAATATCATGAACTAGTACAGAGGTTTCGGGCCTTCCCTGTGAATTTGGACCTAAGGACTCAATTTGGTTCAGAATTCTGCTGCTCGCTTCAATTGTTTGCATGATTTGTGTTTTTCTCTCTCTTTCTCTGCTCATTGGGGGTTGGTATTTATGTTTCTTAAATTGGGTTCTTTCAGGTTTGTTACTTTGCCACTGCCTGTAAGCAGACAAATCTCAAGGTTCTATAATTTATTGATTCTTTGATAATAAATGTACTTTGAATCTTTGAGAAATTTTAACCAGTTGGTGCTCAGTCTTTCTCTCTGCTCTGCTGTCTTTCAGAGTTAGTGACGTATTTATTACAAATGGTGTGGGAATGCTGAAACCCCAAGATGCATGACAAGCTTAGGACTTGAGAATGGCAATTCCTGTTTCCATGGTTAGCCTTCTGTGACAGCTATATTACTCTCAAAGTCAATCATGGAGGCCAGTTCTCCTCTACATGGATCTGTGAGCATATAAACCTGCATCCAAAGTTCAAAGTGAATTTCAAGGTAAACTTATTATCAAAGTATGTATGTCATCATATACTACCTTGAGAATCATTTTCTTGCCAGCATTCATAGCAGTAACTAAGAAACACAACAGAATCATTGGAAAATTACACACAAACAGAAGACGGACAGACAACCAATGTGCAAAAGACAAACTGCAAATTCTAAAGGAAACACATAATCAATCATTAAATAATAGAGTTTAGAATTAGAATAGAAATAGAAAGTCTACAGCACATTACAGGCCCTTCGGTCCACAATGTTGTGCCGACCATATAACCGACTCTGGAAATTGCCTGGAGTTTCCCTACCACATAGCCCTCTAATTTTGAAAGCTCTATTTACATATCTAAAAGTCTCTTAAAAGAACCTATTGAATCTGCCTGTACCACCTTTACTGACAGTGCATTCCGTGCTCCCACCACTCTGTGTGGATAAACCCACCTCTGAAATCCCCCTTGTATCTGCTTTCAAGCACCTTTAAACTATCCCCCTTTGTGTTAGCCATTTCAGCTCTGGGAAAAAGCATCTGGCTATCCACATGATCAATGCCTCTGGTCATCTTATACACCTCTATCAGGTCACTTCTCATCCTCCATCGCTCCAAGGAGATAAGGTCAAATTCACTCAACCTATTCTCATAAGGCATGTTCTCCAATCCAGGCAACATGCTTGTAAATCTCCTCTGCATTCTCTCTACAGCGTCCAAATCCTTCATGTAATGAGCTGCAGGGTCCTTGAAAATGAGTCCATAGATTGTGGAATCAGTTCATTGATGTGGTAAGTGAAGTTATCCCCTCTGGTTCAGGAGCTAGATGGCTGAAGGGCAATAACTGTACCTAAACCTGGTGGTATAAGACCTTAGGAACCTGTACCTCTGTCTAGATGGAAGCAGTGAGAAGAGAGCTTGGCCTGGATGGTGGGTGGACCTTGATGATGAATGCTGCTTTCTTGTGGCAGCACTTTGTGCAGATGCACTCAATGGTCTCCAAGTTATTCTCAAGCAATCCATCTTATCTGGTGAACATATTCCCTCAATAGAACACTAACCTTGGAATGCCTGGGCTGTTCTGGTAAAATACTTGTGGATTTTTAAGTGGCAATCTCAGCTTTAGCGGAACTTTTAGCTTTCAGATTGAAAAACATTTTGACCCCAGTATCAGTAGACCTGGCTCAATTACAAATGTTCAAAGCAACACACACAAAATGCAGGAGGTACTCAGTAGGTCAGTGGACACAGCCTCAAAAGAGAGGGGCAACCTTTTATTACAGAGATGAAGAGAAATAGCAAAAGCTCTTGATAGAGTGGATGTGGAGAGGATATTTCCTATGGAGGGAATATCTCAGACCAGATTACACAGCCTCAGAATAGAGGAGTGTCCTTTTATTATGGAGATAAGGAGGAATTTCATTAATCAGAGCATGGTGAATCTGTGGAATTCTTCGTTGCAGGTAGCTATGAAGGCCAAGTCTTTATGTGTATTTAAGGCAGAGGTTGATAGGTTCTTGATTGGTCAGGGCATGAAGAGACACAGGGAGAAGGCAGGAGATTGGGGCTGAGAGAAAAATTAGATCAGCCATGATGAGATGGTGGAGCAGACTCGATGGACCAAATGGCCTAATTCTGCTCCTATATTTTATGGTTTTATGCTCTTATGGTCAGGCAGCATCAATGCATGAGAATAATCAGTCAATATTTTGGGCCGAGACCCTTCATCAAAAGAAGAAAGGAAGGGAAAAGTAGCCAGAATAATGCAGGAGGAATGGAAGGAGTACAGCTGGCAGATGATAGGTAAACCAGGAGGAAGGGCCACCCCACCTTCTTAGAAACATAGAAGACCTACAGTACAATACAGGCCCTTCGGCCCACAAAGCTGTCCTGAACATGTCCTTACCTCAGAAATTATCTTGTGTTTCCCATAGTCCTCTATTGTTCTGAGCTCCATGTAACTGTCCAGGAATCTCTTAAAAGATCCTATTATATCCACCTCCACCACTATCACCAGCAGCCCATTCCACACATGCAACACTCTGTGTAAAAAAACTTACCTTTGACATCTGCTCTGTATTTACTTCCAAGCACCTTAAAACTGTGCCCTCTCATGTTAGCCATTTCAGCTCTGGGAAAAAGCCTCTGACTATCCATGTGATCAACGCCTCCTATTCTAGCTTCTTATCCTTTCTTTTCACTCCTTATGAGGGGCCTTCATTTGAAACGTCAACTTCCAAATCCCTTCCATAGATGCTGCCTGACCTGCTGAGTTCCAGCATTTTGTGTGTGTTGATAAATTTCTTGTATTTATAAATGTGGGGAGAAAGGTAAGTTATTTAATTTGATGGTTAACATTCCCCAGGTGAACATGAATGCTTATTAAGTTAATCAATTAATTTAAAGGGTAATTTTGTCTTTTGGGTTTGGCCAGCGATTACCACAAGGATCCATGTTGTTTTGTGAGGGTTGCCGCTTGGACTACCCAGCCGGTGTTGTAGGAGCCAGTCGGAGGGTCAGAGAAGGAGAAGCTTGCCAGAGTCAGAGAAGGAACTGGACTGGGTGCGGCAGAGCTGACCTGCTACAGAGCATGTTGCTGCCTGCTACTCAAAGGCATCAAAGTTGGTTTGTGAAAGCGACGTGTAGTGTAAGTTACTCGTGACTGCCTTGGGTGTCTTTCTTGTGATCGCAAAACCCTTTTGGACGTTGATGACATAAGGTGTTGCAAGCCTGTTTCCCTTGTTTTTTGGGACAACTGATGTCGAGGCTGCAGTGTGGTCTCAGTTGAAGCGAGGACTGGACCTCAAGCCATGGGCTTCCGTGCTGCTGGAGTCCAGATGAGGAGATGCCAGAGGTGGAGTAGCACAGCGTCTGTACTTATTTGGGGCTGGCCTGTCAGTGCTGCCTTCCCATGTTCATTGGGTGTAACGACAGGTTGGATTACCAGGAATTGATTGTATCATCAATTTCCAGGATGTGTCACTCAGGATTTTGGATTATATACATGATTTCGTGTGTGATTATATTTGAATGTGCTGTGTATATTTTGCACCTTGGCCCCAGACAGTGACAAAGTTGAACACGAGTTGCTTGTATATTACCATAAAATCATAAGAACACAAGACATAGGATCAGAATTAGTCCATTTGGCCCATAAAATTACCCGCCATTCAATCATGGTTGATCTTTTTTCCTCCCTCTTCAGCCTCACCCCCTGTCCTTTGATGCCATGTGCAATCAAGAACCTATCAAGCTCTGCCTTAAATACTCCAAGCAACCTGGCCTCCACAGCTGCCTGTACGAACATATTCCACAAATTCACCACCCTTTGGAGAAAGAAATTCTCCAATCAATTCTGAGGCTGTGCCCTCTTGTCTTGGCCTACCCTACCAGGGGAAACATCCTTTCCATATCTACCCTGTCTAGGCTTTTCAACATTCAAAAAGTTTAATGAGATCTCCGCTCATTCGTCTAAGTTCCAGTGAATACAGGCCCAGAGCCATCAAACATTTCTTGTACAATAAGCATTTCATTCCCAGAATCGTTCTTATGAAACTCCTCTGAACCCTCTCCAATGTCAGCACATCTTTTCTTAGATAAGTGGCACAAAACTGTTCACAATATTCAAGGTGAGGCCTCACAGCTGCCTTATAAAACCTCAGCATCACATCCCACCTCATATTTCAGACCTCTTGAAATGAATGCTGACATGGCATTTGCCTTCCTCACCTTTCTGCAGCCTTCCTGATTCCTCAACACTACCTGCCCCTCCACCAATCTTCATACAATCTGCAATCTTGGCAACAAAACCATCAATTCCATTATCCAAATCATTGATATACAGCATAAAAAAGAAACAGTCGCAACAATGACCTCTGCAGAACACAAGTCACTGGCAGTCAACCAGAAAATGATGCTTTTATTTCCACTCTCTGCCCCTTACCAATCTGCCAATTGGTAAGCCAACCATGCAGGAACTTTCCTGTAATACCATGAGCTCTCAACTTGGTAAGCAGCCTCATGTGGTACCTCGACACTGGATACAGAGACAGGACTCCAACAAGGTTACTGATTAGGACAGTCCAGCAAGGAATCACTGGACCCCAGAGCTATTTATGTTGGCAGCACAAAATGAGAATCAGGTGCCTCAATTAAGATGCCCAATGGAACAAAGGAAAAAAGGAATAGCCAGAATATGGAATCTATGGACTGGATTGTGTCACGTACAGCACAATACAGGCTCTTCAGCCCACAAAGCTGTGCTGAACATGTCCTTACCTTAGAAATTACCTAGGGTTACCTAGCCCTCTATTTTTCTGAGCTCCATGTAGCTGTCCAGCAGTCTATTAAAAGACCCCATCGTTATCACCTCCACTACCGTTGCTGGCAGCCCATTCCATGCACTCACCACTCTGTGTAAAAACCTACCCCTGAAATCTCCTCTGTACCTACTTCCAAGCACCTTAAAACTGTGCCCTCTTGTGCTAGCCATTTCAGCCTTGAGAAAAAAACCTCTGACCATCCACACAATCAATGCCTTTCATAATCTTATACACCTCTATCAGGTCACCTCTCATCCTCCGTTGCTCCAAGGAGAAAAGGCCAAATTCACTCAACCTATTCTCATAAGGCATGCTCCCCAATCCAGGCAACATCCTTGTATGTCTCCTCTGCACCCTTTCTATGGTTTCCACGTCCTTCCTGTAGTGAGGCGACCAGAACTGAGCACAGTACTCCAAGTGGAGACTGACCAGGGTCCCATAGAGTTGCAACATTTCCTCTTGGCTCCTAAACTCAATTCCATGACTGATGAAGGCCAATGCACCATGTGCTTTTTTTGTCATTGGGGGGCGTTGGGAATGGAGCCAAATGCAACACACTGAAGTACTGGGAACTGGACACAGACTAGGAGCTGGGAAAGCTGGACCAGAGCGAGCAACGGGAACTAGGAGCTTAAGTTTGGACTCCAAGCCAGGAACTGGACAAGGACCCAGAACCTGGGTCTTGACTCGGGCTCAGTCTCCGGATCTAGGCAAAGACATGACGTGGCTATAGGACTGGATGAGGCTTGTATTCTTCGAGGCTTTCCTGGACAGGACGAAGTACTCCTTCGTGGAACACAGGGCCAGGACCCTCTCTAGGCACAGGGTTGAGATGCTTCCGCAGGGCCGGGCCCCTTCCAAGGACGCCGGGCCGGGATACACTACAATGCAGAACCGGGATGACTGCTGAGGTAAACTGCTGAGGAAACTGTCAAAGATTCAGATGGAGAGAGGAAGGGAACAGACCAGCCTCAAGGTAACGACAAAGACGGCCTGGCTTACACAACAGAGGCGAGGAGAAGAAGGGACAGATCCAACCACAGGGTAACGGCAAGGACAGCCTGACTTACCCCATGGAGGCAAGGACAGGAAGGGAGCTCAATCTGGGGTGGCTTCGAGTCTCAGGGCAGCCAGCAACCTTGGCTGGCTACAGAAACAGCTGAATCCATATCTAGCTCGGAATGGCAGACAGCCCCTCAACTGGCCCCGGAAACGGCCGAATACATACCCTGATGACTGCTCCTACTAGACACCACAAGGCTCCATGAAGCGGTGGTCCTCCAACCAGTCCTAGAGATCACGAAAGGCTGCTCTAGCCTTCCACTGGAGGGTTGCTCCAAGGGGATACTGACGAGACAAACCAGCACCCACACTCGACCCCAGGGACACTTATATTCCCAGCCCCAAGATGAGCATCAGGTGCCTATGATTTTTACCATCTGTCCTTAAATTACATACTGTATGTACATTATACATCACACAAGACCATAAGATATAGGAGCAGAATTAAGCCATCTGGCCCATTGAGTCTGCTCTGCCATTTCATCATGGCTGATCCATTTTCCCTCTCAGACCCGATCTCCTGCCTTCTGCCTGTAGCCCTTCATACCCTGACTAACCAAGAACCACGTCTTTACACAAAGAAAAATATGAAGTGGGAGACATTTTCTGAAGGAAATGGAACAAAACTAATGTTATAGAAATCCATCCAGTTCTCCCGGATTTCATCTGATAACAATTAGTGGACTCATATAGTTTATTAATATTCTACATTTAATTACAGACCTGCTTCCTTAAGGTTGTTAAAGCTGGGGGTATTAATGGGACAAGCTCTCACTACCTATTAAATGCTCTGAATAGTATGCACCTCAAATCGTCTCTGACTGCCAAGTCCAGCTCCTGGCCTTCACTTGTGGCTTAACCACTAAACCCAGCAGAACTGTTTCTACTGTCAGGAAAGGGGCAAAGGTGGGTCACTGGTGCCTTAAAACCGGTCACTTCGGGCAGATGTGGCTCATCAGCCGTGGTTAGCAGTTTGCAGAAGGAAATCTCTGATCTCAAACCTCCACTGCCTTGCAGCTATACCCAGTCGTGGGGAAGGCTTCGGAAGAAACAGTGAGGGAAAAGTCCAGGGTTGGAGTCCCTAAGGCAGGTTTACATTGAGTTCAATGCAGAATGCCAACTCCTGCAAGGCTGCTGGTGCCAAATTGTATCGGTCTCTGCCATTCCTTTGAGTTCATCAGATGTGTGCAGAGGGGCAGTTTGTCACATGGGTAACAGTTTGCTCTGCATAATGTACTGCCCTGGTTTGCGTATCAAGACAGCTAAGATGTAACATCCATGATTGACTCTGACCAACAGAGGCCTACTACTAATTCCTTGTGTGCAGCTTTGTTCCAGAATGCAAAGTTAATAAGCTAACAATTGGTCCAGCATCAATTTCCATTTGCAATCAAGCCTCTGAAATGCCTCTGTCTGAGGCAGTATTACAAAACTGTAGCCTGAAAGTTAACAATGTCCCTTACCCTGCTCTGCCAACCAATGGAAATTGCTTCTTTGCACAACTCTATTGGCTCCCTTTAATACTAACAGCATTAACTAGAACTCAATGGAACTTAATGCATTTTGTTTAATAGTGCAGTTTAAAACTTTAAAGAATTATATCCATATTTATTTGATCTCTGGTTCTGTCTGGATCAGCCACCAAATCATGGGTGCCATAGCACGTTACTGTGCAGACAATGGGTTTTGAATGAAGACATGCCATCAAGAATCTGTGGAGAGGAATAAACAGTCAACATTTCAGGCCAAGACGCTTCATCAGGTCACGGTACAAAACATCAGCTGTTTATTCCTTGCTGAGTTCCTCCAACATGTTGTGTGTGTTGCTCAAGATTTCCTGCATCTTCAGAAATTCTTGTGTTTATCTTATGGGCAAGTCACTTTGGCAGAGGTAAAATTGACCATTAATTGCATTAACTTGACCTGGAAAATGAGGAAGATGATGTACTTGATCTTTCTTCACTAAACAACCAGCTTCAAATATGCCACGATAATGGTGTTCACAATTAGTTTTAATTTTCAGGTTGTAAACTTACTGTTTGATTTGCTGGGATGACTTGAAGCATCCAACAAGTTTCTGCATGAGCTGTTTTCCTTGTTAAGACTTAAATGAGTGAATGCTGAAAGAATGTGAAAATTAAGGACACAAAGAAAGTTGACACAATTAAAGTTTCCAAAATTAAATCACTGGGAAATTAAAGGAACTTCACACTCTGTGCAATTAAACCTGCTTCTTGCTGTAGTGAAGATGACAGAAAAAAATTGCTAATGATTAGACTCTAGAGAATTATGCAGGATGTAACAACAGAGGGGCTGCTGACTGCTGATGACAGATCCATCGTGAAAATTAAAACATCTAAGCATGAAATAATGGCTTTCAAAGCGATCTCCAGGGTATTACGACATAGCATCTGATCTTTCTTACATACCCCCAAGAATACAGACAGTGACTTTTACAAAGACCTGCTTATTGAAAAAACACTGGTTAATGAGGAAAATCAAATCCGAGAGGTGGAAGGACAGATTCAATATATATTAGAAATAGGAAGAGATGTAGACAATTGGAAGGTTAAAAACAGAAGGGGTGGAAATGCACAAGAGATTTGTTAAGAATGTAAGAGAGGAAATTATGCTTGACCTCTATAAAAATATGAGCTAGGCCATAGCAAGAATATATTGTTCAGTTCCGATCAGTGAACTACAGGAAGGAAATGAAAGCACAAAAGGTTGCAATAAAGATTTAAAATTATGTTTTTGGGGAATGACATTTCTAGTCATGAAGAAAGAATGGTTAGACTGAGCTTGTTCTAATTAGAACTTGGAAGATAAAGGATTTGATTCAGGTATTTAAAATTTTGGGACACCTGTAAAGAATTTATTTTATTTAGGAAAAGGCTCAGAAACAAGAGAGCATAGATTTAAGGAAATATGTTGACAGATCAGACAGAAATCTGACTGGTATTTATAGATCAAAGGTGAAATGAACATGAGAGGGGACCTTTTCCACTCAGTGAGTGGTGAGAGTGTGGAGTGAGCTGCAAGCAGAAATGGTGGATGCAGGCTCAATTTCAACATTTAAAAGTTTGGATAATTACAGGGAGGGGAGGGATACAGAGGGGCTATGGTGTAAGTGCAGGCCGATAGAACGAGACAAAATAATAGTTCAGAATTGGCTAGATGGGCCAAAAGCCTGGTTGTGTGCTGTAGTGCTTATGTTTATTATCTGACTGCAAGGCCCTACACAGGACTGCGATTGACTGCTGAGATGAACATCAAGGTCTCTCTTCCACTCATCCGAGATATTTATCAGGAGCACTGTGTATGCAGGGCTCTTCTATCTGTCCAACAATCTCTCTGCCCCTCTATCATCAGGCAGGTGGTACTACAGCATTAGGACAAGGACTGTTAGGATGGGAAACAACATCCCCCCCCCAGACTGTGAGACCACTGAACTCCCTGCCACCACCCAGCTCTCATCACTTATGGAACAACAGTAGCATTTTACTTTTTACTTTTTAACTTGTGTCATAAACGCACCTCATGCTAAATATCAATCTTCTGAAATATATTTTATTATTTGCTGATCTATCTGTGACAATATCACTTACTATGTGTTTGTGTGAGTTGTGCATCTTGGTCCAGAGGAACGTTGTTTCATTTGGGAGTATAGATGTGTACAGTTGAATGGCAATAAACTTGAATTGAATTCAAACTTCTGTTTGTTAGCTGGTGTTGCACTTCAGTCAAATGGCCTCTTTCTGTGCTATAATCTTTCATGGTTTCATGATTCAATGTCTCACAGAGAAGGAAAGGATAAGTTTAGGAATATGGAGTGAATTAAAATGGTCCTCATTTACATGTGTGATTTATGGTCTCAATAGCCTGATATCCATTGTCTTCCAGACAGTCTGATTAGCTATGTTCTGGGTACACTTTAATGGGACTAAGCAGATTAATAGTTCAGCATGGACTAGAAGGGCCAAAAGGCCTGCTTCAGTGCTGTAGTTCACAGTGACTTCTATGTTTTCTAACTTTACTTTTGTAATATCATCGTCATTAATTTGCACAACATAGATACAGACCCTTCGGTCCAGCAAGTACATGCCAACCATCAAACACACGTTTACGTTAATTTCTCATCCAGTTGTATTCGCTCACATTCCCAGCATGTCTCTTCATTGTTACCACTCATCTACAAACTAAGGGAAAGTTACAGTGGTTAATTAACTTGCCAACCTGCAGGTCCTTAGGATGTGGGAGGAAACTACAGCATTGTTCAGACTCCCGCAACCAGTGATTGGTGTTGACTCAGGTCACTGGCGTTCTGAGACAGTGGCTCTACTTAACAGCCCCATCGTGTTCAATTTGGATGGTTGTGGAATTATGCTGCAGGGGCATGAGTCTGCAGATGCACATATCTGGATCCACAACCAATCTGCTGGAGGAAGTCAGCAGGTCTAGCTGCCTCTGTGGGAGGAAATGACTTCTCTTTTTTCCTGGTCTTTTCCCTTTCGAACAAAAACGCTGACAATTCCTTTCTTCCTAGAGAAGCTGCTCAACCTGCTGAGATCTCCCAGCAAATAACACCCGACAACAAATCGTTTCAAGAGTGTTGCTTACTTAGAATTTTTTTTATGATAGACTGTTTGAAGATGAACACAAATGTAATTTCAGGCTATTTTTATCACATAGAAAATTGGAGAAACAAGAAATTAATTTTCATTGAATATAATGCATTTAATTGCATAATGGTGCTGATGCTTTGAAATCGTTCAACTAAGCTAAAATATTTTGTTGACGACTTTCATTTGTACTCAGTGTATGAGGCTTCTCACTTAAATTTCCAAAAATAATCAGCCAACATCGGTGGATTTCAGTTGCCTTGATAAAATTTTTCCATGACAGCAATGTCCTAATGAAACTGTACACCATGCTCATCACTGACAATGAGAAGACTTGCAAGGAAGAAGTCTGAATGGGAATGCAGAAAATGAATATATCGTGACACCATGGTTGACACTACCGTGACAGCTTCATGGTTTTGTATGCCTGAAGCATTTTGTCAACATGCAGTTTGCCTACATGTAGTTTACTGCTCTGCAGTTGCCAAGAAATTTTCCAGCAACATGCTTGAAAGCCTTCCATGTGATTTTCTCCAGTCTCACTAGAAGTTCTTCAAATCACCTGTCATTGATTTGTGGACCAACAAACATGACTTCCTTAATCTTGGCATCAGTTATTCTAATGTGTATTATGAATTGAAATAAAAACATACAGGCAATTTTTTTAAAAATGGTGCACGATAGGTAAATTTCATGATCATTTTCATGATCAGCAGGCCAAAATCATAAGATACACCCACAAGAATTCAGGAAGAAAACTCTTTGTTGTCCAGTGCAGTTTGTAGCTTGTATCACATCCTCGTGTGCTGGCAAGCTTTAAATACAATAATGTCTACAGCACAGAAGGCATTTCAAAACCAGGGTATGTACTTTATTCTAATCTATCAGAAGCTACACTAACAGGTGGTGCTAACATCACAACATCATAGCATTCTAGGTCTAAGTGATTTATTTATATATATTTTAACACATCATTTCCTCAAGAGAAACATGTTTCTGGAGATGTTAGGATGCAAATGTATAAAAAAACAAACAGTTATTGGTGAGGGGCTGATGCATATATAGAGTATTATGCAAAAACCTTAGGCGATATACATAGCTAGGATGCCTAAGACTTTTACACAGTACTGTATATATCAATGAGGACCGGAGAGCAAGCTTGTAAAACTGGGGGTAACGAAGCATGTTGGGAATAGTGAGTGTGGAACCCCATGGTAGGAGTGTGGGACAGCTGGTGCAGGAGTGCTGGGTGGGAAGTGGTGCGTGTGTAGACATACCTAGACCTGAAACAACAGGCAAGGTCATTTGACTCCAGATGATTGGTTTATTGATCATTACACAATACCTCTCTGGAGCTTCCTGCTGCCTCCACTCTCCCTTCCCCTTTTCCCATTTATGATTCCCCTCTTCCTGTCCCCTTCACACTCTCAATCCACAATAGAGACACATATCAGAATCAGGTTTATTATCACTTACATGTGTCATGGGTTTTTTTTGGCAGCAATGCAGTGCAGTACATAAAATTAGGACAGTATTCTGCAAAAATTTCAGGCGCCCTAGCTATATATAGCAGAGAGTGCCTTTTAAACAATCATTGGTGTTGGAATGCAGTGGACTCCAAGTGCGGGATTTACTGACTGAATGGACATTTGTAAGGAAGGCGACTTGTGGTTGGTATATATTTCTAGCTTGATTTAATGCTTAAACTCATTAAGTAAAATGAAAGGTCAGTGAAAAGCAGATAATACTGCAGATAGAAACATAGAAAACTTACAGCACAATACAGGCCCTTCGGCCCTCAAAGCTGTACTGAACATATTCTTACCTTAGAAATTACCTGGGGTTACCCATAGCTCTGTGTTTCTAAGCTCCATGTACCTATCCAGGAGCCTCTTAAAAAACCCTACCATATCCGCCTCCACCACCATTGCTGGCAGCCCATTCCATGCACTCACCACTCTCTGCATATAAAATTTACCCCTGACATCTACTCTGTACCTACTTCCAAGCATTTTAGAAGTGTGTCCTCTTGTGGCAACCATTTCAGCCCTGGGAAAAAGCCTCTGACTATCCACACGATCAATGCCTCTCATCATCTTATACACCTCTATCAGGTCACCTCTCATCCTCCGTCGCACCAAGGAGAAAAGGCTGAGTTCACTCAACCTATTCTCATAAGGCATGCTCTTCAATCCAGGCACCATCCTTGTAAATCTCCTCTGCATCCTTTCTATGGTTTCCATATCCTTCCTATAGTGAAGCAGCCAGAACTGAACACACTATTCCAATTGGGGTCTGACCAGGGTCCTACAGAGCTCAACATTACCTGTCAGCTCCTAAACTCAATCCCATGATTGATGAAGGCCAATGCACCGTTTTCTTAACCACAGAGTCAACTTGCGTAGCAGCTTTGAGTGTTCTATGGACTCAGACCCCAAGATCCCTCTGATCCTCCACATTGTCAAGAGTCTTACAAATAATACTATATTTGTCCTCCACTCTACCCACAGCACCCCCAACCTTTGTGTCATCAGCAAATTTATTAGTCCGTCCCTCCACTTCTTCATCCAGGTCATTTATAAAAATCATGAAAAGCAGGGGTCCCAGAACAGATCCCTAAGGCACACCACTGGTGACTGACCTCCATGATGCAATCCACAGCACAAACAGAAATATTGGAAGAGCTGACCTGGTGAAGCAACATTTGTGGAAGGAGAAAACAGCCTGCATTTTAAGCCAGTAAACTTTTCTCATGAAAGGTAGGTGCTTCAGAATGTTACAGAGTAGCACACAGAAAATCCTGGAGAAACTCAGCTGTGCAAGCAACATCTGTGGAGAGAGGAAGAGCCAGAGCTTTGGGCTGACTTCCTTCAATAAGACCTGAAAGGGAGGAACATGAAGCCAGAATAAGAAGGTGGCTGGAGAGGAAGAAGCACAATCTAGAAAGTCAAGTGGTGGCTGAATGCATGGAAACAGGAAGGTAGGTGGGGGGGGGGGGGGTGGAGGGAGGATTTAGTGAGAAACATGGAGGTGATAGATGAAAAGGTAGTGCTAAAAAAGAAGGAATTTGATTGGAGAGTGGTCTACTGAAAAAAGGGAACAAAGAGATAGCAGGTGAAGAGGAGAGGAGAGGAGAAGAATGTGGAATGGAAATGGAGAGAAGGGGAGGACAGAGAAATTATCAAAGGCTGAAGAAATCAACGTTCATGTATCAGGTTGAGAACTACCCAAATAGAATATGAACTCTTGCTTCTCCAGCCAGGGAGTGGTCTTATCGTGGCAGCAAGGGAGACCTTGGACAGATATGTTGGAATGGGATTAGGGAGTGGAATTAGAATTGTTGGCCACCTGCGGATTCTCCCTTTTGCGAACGGAGCAAAGAATGTTATAGGTTATCCTTAGCGTGGAATAAAAATCCTATGTGTAATTACTTACCTCCTTTAAGTTCAAGTCCAAGATAATTCAGGTGAAATCCCTGGAAGAAGAATCAGAGTGAGGAGGAAGTTCTTCAGCCAGAGGTTGGTGCATTTGGGAAATACATTGCCAAAAAAGGCTGTGGAAGTTGTCATTAGATATATTTAAAGTGGAGGTTGATAGGTTCTTGATTAATAATGGAGCCAAAGACAAGGTATTGGAGCAGAAGTAGGCCATTCAACCCATCGTGTCTGCTCCACCATTCAATCATGGGCTGATCCAATTCTTCCAATTATCTCCACTCCCCTGCCTTCTCCCCATACCCTTTGATGCCCTGGCTAAACAAGAACCTCTCTATCTCTGCCTTAAGTGCACCCAATGCCTTGGCCTCCACTGCTGCTTGTGGCGACAAGTTCCACAGATTTACCACCCTCTGACTAAAGTAATTTCTGCGCATCTCTGTTCTAAAAAGACATCCTTCAATCCTGAAGTCATGCCCTCTTGTCCTAGACTCCCCTACCATGGGAAATAACAATGCCATATCTAATCTGTTCAGGGATTTCAACATTCGGAATGTTTCTGCGAAATCCCCCCTCATTCTCCTAAACTCCAGGGAATACAGCCCAAGAGCTGCCAGACATTCCTCATACAGTAACCCTTTCTTTCCTAGAATCGTTCTCGTGAATCTTCTCTGAACCCTCTCCAATGTCAGTATATCACTTCTAAAATAAGGAGCCCAAAACTGCACAAAATACTCCAAGTGTGGTCTCATGAGTGTATTATAGAGCCTCAGCATCACATCCCTGCTCTTATATTTTATATCTCCAGAAATGAATGCCAACAGTGCTTTCGCCTTCTTCACTACCAGCTCAAACTAGAGGTTAACCTTTAGGGTATCCTGCACAAGGACTTCCAAGTCCCTTTGCACCTCTGCATTTTGAGTTTTCTCCCCATCTAAATAATAGTCTGCCCATTTATTTCTTCCATCAAGGTGCATGACCATACACTTTCCCACATTGTATTTCATTCGCCACTTCTTTGCCCATTCCCCTAAACTATCTAAGTCTCTCTGCGGGCTCTCTGTTTCCTCAACACTACCCGCTCCTCCACCTATCTTTGTACCTTTGGCAAATTTGGCCACAAATCCCTTAATACCGTAGTCCAAATCATTGACATATATCGTAAAAAGCAGTGGTCCCAACACTGACCCCTGTGGAACACTACTGGTAACTGGTACCCAGCCAGAATACCCACTCTCTGTTTTCTGCCAATCAGCCAATGCTCCACCCATGCTAGTAACTTCCCTGTAATTCCATGGACTCTTATCTTGCAAAGCAGCCTCATGTGCAGCACTTTATTAAAGGCCTTCTGAAAATCCAAGTACACCACATCTACTGCACCTCGTTTATCTACCCCGCTTGTAATTTACTCAAAAACAATTGCAGTAGGTTAGTCAGGTAGGATTTTCCTTTCAGGCTTTGGTCTATCTTGTCATATGCCTCCAGGTACTCTGTAATCTCATCCCTAACAATTGATTCCAACAATTTCCCAACCACTAATTTCAGGCTAACAGGTCTATAGATTCCTTTTTGCTGCTTCCCACCCCTCTCATACAGTACAGTAACACATGCAATTTTCCATTCATCCGGTACAATGCCAGAATCTATTGTTTCTTGAAAGATCATTGTTAATGCCTCCACAATCTCTCCAGCTACTTCCTTCAGAACACGAGGGTACATTCCATCAGTTCCAGGAGATTTATCCACCCTCAGACCACTAAGCTCCGTGAACACCTTCTCAGACATAATTTTCAAACAAAAACATTCAAAAAGATTTATCAAGGGTATTGTTTTCAGAGGCATAACATTTATAGAGAGCATGTCTTATGGTTGACCAAGCAAGAGAATTTTTCATTTTGGAGTAAAGCAGGGTGAGATCTGAATTTTACATGCAGAAAATGGTGTGTGTGTATGTACGTGGAAAAAGTTGGAGTGGTTGAGGCAGCTACAATAACAAAAGATGAAGAACACTTGGAAAATGCATGGATATAAGAAATACCTGGAGGGACGGTTGCTAAACACAGTCAAAACGGGCTAAATTAAATGGGTATCTTGGCTGTGTGAAGGGCCTGTTGGTCTGATGGGCCTGTTTCTGTGCTATACTACCACTTCACAACTATCAGGCTCTTCAAATAAAGGGGATAACTTAACACAACTTCACTGGTCCCATCATTAAAGTGTTCCCACAACCTATGAACTCCTATCAAGGTTTCTTCATCTGATGTTCCTGATATTTATTGTTTGTTTATTTATTTATTATTAGTTCTTTCATTTTGTATTGGTGGTCTTTCATTGATTCTGGTGTGGTTATTATTCTAAAGATTTATTGAGTATGCCCACAAGGAAGTAAATTTCATGGTGGTATATAGTGACATATCTGTACTTAGTTAATAAATTTACTTTGAACTTTGAACTTCATGACTCTAATAAGATGCTTCCTATTCATAGTCATTCCCAGCTTTGAAATGAATGCCTGTTACATTGTGTAACTCCAGAGGTTAATCAAAAGAAAAACACTTGGAATCCAAAATAATTTTATTCATGGTGGTGACCTAATGATGTATGTCAGTTGCTTACTTTTTGTGTATAACCCATAATAAATTATGTGAACCAACAAGGAATGTTCAAACAATATATTTACAATATTATGCAAATATTACTGAAAATTATATGCACAACATTAACCACCAGGTTAAGGAGTCTGATGACTGCAGAGTAAGGACTAATCCTGAACCTGTTGGTGTGAGACCAATGACTTCTATACATCCTTTCCAATGACAACAGAGCCAAGAGAGCATGGTCTTGATGGTGGGGTCCTTGATGACAGATGCTGCTTTCTTGTAGCAGTGTTCTTTGTAGATGTGTTCAGTGCTGGATAGGGCTTTTCCTGTGATAAGCTGGGCTGTTTGCACCATTTTTTTGTGGCAGATACCACAACAATAGCTCAGTAATCTGCTGACCTTATCTTCTGCTTTCATGTAGAAATCCCAAGGTTACTGAATTTCAGTCCTGATGAAATTGCTCGGCCCATAATATCGAATGTTTGTTCGTTTTCATAGTTGCTGACTGACCTGCTGAGTTTCTCCAGAATTTTGTGTGATTTTCCCAAAGTTACTTGTGGTTCAACTGGGAATTGTTAACAGTTGTATGGGTAAATGGAAACACTTCCTTGTAAAATCCAGGATATTATACCATTGTGGACCTTGTAATATCAAGTTCTCCGACAAGTTCACCTGCACCATAACAGTTCACATGCTTCAATCAAGTGACCATGATCGTTCTTGGCAAATTTTACAATAGAATTGTTTTGTGTTGCCTTCTTCTGGGCAGTGTCTTTACAACACTGGTAATCCCAGCCATTATCAATATTCTTCAGAGATTGTCTGCCTGGCGTCTGTGGTCTATCTGAATTATGGAGGACAGCATGTATATAAGTGTCGCTCTCTCTAGCAGACTTCATCATGATCATCGTGAGTCCAGTATTTCTGCTATTTTTAATGTTTCTTAACTGTGCATATGGTTTTTTTTATGTTCTATCGCTGAGCAGTAGTGAACCATCTGATTGGCCTATCAGAGTTGTCTTTGGGAACTAGTTGACTTGATCAGCGTTTCTGATCCGGCTGTTGTTCACGATTGCACTTAATCAAAAAAAAGCCAGCACATGTGATGTGCACTGGCTGCTCATATGACCATCCACCACCTACTCCCATGGCTTCATGTGACACTAATCAGGGGGCTAAGCAGGTGCGACACCTTGCCCAAGGGTGACCTGCAGGCTATCAGAGGGAAGGAGTGCCCAGAGCATAGCTCAGCCAATTATTTAGAAAGTCCAATCACAGAGCCATCAGGGCCAAATTTTAGAAGATGAAGCAATTCAATAGTTCTGGTTAGATTTATAGTCAGGTGAGATCTTAAAATGACTTGACTGCACTGGAGAGAATGTGAAAGAGGATCATGAGGATGCTTCCTGGGATTGAACATTATTCAGATAAGAGGAAAGACTGGAAATGCTGGGTTTGTTTGCTTTGTTGTGCAGAGACATGATAGAGGTTCACAAAAAATGGGGAATCACAGGACATTAAGACACTTTACCCATTTGAGATTGATTCTTGTAATTCTCCAGCACACAATTATACAGGAGGATGAAATGTGTGTTACTCCAGATCCAATGCAGTATAAATAAAATCACAATAAGCATAAACAATGAAATAATGTAAATACATAAGATCAGCTTATATACATGGACTGATTGTATGTTCAGTACTGTGCAGAAGATGTAGGCACATATATATATAGCTGGGGTACCTAACCCTTTTGCACAGTACTGTATTTGCCAATGTGGAGTGAAGAGCAAGTTTGTATATCTGGTGGCAGTAAAAGGATGTTGGAAATGGTAAGGCAGAGCACCACAGAAGGGGTGTGAGACAGGTGGTAGAGAAGGACTGCCAGGGGCACAGGGTGGTGTGTGTGCAGACACACACAGCCCTAAGACAACAGGCAAGTTCATTTGATTCCGAACAGTTGGCTTGTTGATCATTACAGAATGTCTCCCTCTTGCTTCCACTCCCTCCCCTCTCCCTTACTCTTTTCCCAAACATGATTCCCCTCTCCCTGGCCCCTTTCCACTCTCCGTCTATCATAGAAACCCGTATCAGAATCTGGTTTATCATCACTCACATATGTTACAAAATCTGAATTTTCTTTGCAGCAGCAGTAGAGCGAATGCATAAAATTACTACAGTACTGTGTAAATGTCGTAGGCACCCTAGCTATATATATATATATGTGTCTAAGACTTTTACACAGTACTGTATATAAAGTGACACTAGATACAGTAGTATCTGTTGATAAGGGGACTCTAATAGTGGTGGTGGGAGTTGTAGTGTGGTGAATTAACGGATGGAAGTGTTAATCAGCCTGACATCTTGGGGGAAGTAATTGTGTTTGAGTCTGGTGGTCCTGACATGTATGCAGTGTAGCCTCTTCCCTGAAGGGAGTGGGACAAACAGTCCATCAGCAGGGTGGGTGAGTCCTTCACCATATTACTATTCACAATATCCATAATAATCAACATTTCTTAAACCTGAAGCCACAGATTTAAGGTGAGATGTAAGAGGGCTGGAGAAGATCTATAGATAGGAGATTGCAATTTGAAATGTACTCCCTGAAAGGTTGTGAAGGCATGAACTCTCACATTTCAACAGTATCTGCATGAGCACTTGAATTATCAAAGCATATAAAATTATGGACCTTCTGCTGGTAAACAGAAACAGTATAAATGAGTACTTAAGTGTTTAGCTCGGATGGACTCCATTAGTTCTCTGAGATCAGGAAAGTTCTTTTGGATACAACACAATATCTAAAATCAGTGAAACTCAAGCAACAGTGAAACTGATTACATGGATATTGTCACATTTGTTTCTGTTCAATGAAATTTGGATATTGTTTTCCGATATAACAGTGATCTAATTTTGAGAATGCTTTTAGATATCATGATTTCAAAAGATAAAAGGAACATTGCCATACAAATTCTTTCTACCTGAGCAAGTGCATGTTCCGCCTATCCGGCTAAATTACAGACGGTCAAATATTCTGGCCTTTAAATAACACTGCAGAAAGAGTAGTGAGTGAAATTGCTGTCTTTCTATTTTAGTGGATGTGCTGATTCATCTAAAAGAAATGAATTTATGCCTCTATTAAACTAGCAAATGTGTTCAGTATTTAAAATGCAATTATTCTGCAGTTTGATTACGCGCCCAGGGAATTGTTTTGTTTCAATTATTGATAAGATAAAGGGTCAGAGCTTGCTGGCAGCAATGAGTCATCTGCACAAAGCACGAGGCATATAGATAATACTGTGCAAAAGTCTTAGGCACATATAGATAGCTAGGGTATCCAAGACTTTTGGACATTACTATTATAATTTTATGTATTGCACTGTACAGCTGTCACAAAAAAACAAATTTCATGCCATATGTGAGTGATGATAAACCTGATTCTAACATGGGTCTCTATTGTGGACTGAGAGTGAGAAGGGGGCAAGGAGAGGGGAATCATGGTTGGGAAAAGGGAAGGGAGAGGGAAAGGAGTGGAAAGCACCAGGGAAACATTCTGTAGTGATCAATAAACCAATCACTTGGAATCAAATGATCTTGCCGCTTGTCTCAGGGCTGACTGTGTCTGCACCCGCAATCACCCTCCCCCAGCTCTTGGCAGCCCTTTTCTGCCACCTGTCCCACTCCCCTCCCATAGCACTCCATACTCACCATTCCCAGCAGCCTTTTCTTCCGCCAGATTGACAAACTCACTATCTGCTCCACATTGATGGCTTGCTGATGGAATCAGGCCTGCAGCAGTCGCAGTCGCCTGATACCGGAGGCCGGAGGTGGGGACAGTTTAAGCGGTGTGCACAGAAGCGAGTCATGCGGCCAGGAATCCATGCCAGGAAAAAAGCAAGCCCTAGCTGGCTGGCTCTCCCGTCCATTCTGATCTCCGATGGACATTAAATTGGACTATATCCGTGGCAACGAAATACTCGGCGGGAGCACTGAAACGGACGGAATCCCGGTTGCCGCCATTCAACTGTTTATTTATGTAACAGATTTCCCCCCAAGCCGTCGGACCAACCTACTGCCCTCTGCTGTGCCTATTGTCTTGTTTATTATTTATTGTAATGCCTGCACTGTTCTGTGTACTTTATGCAGTCCTGGGTAGGTCTGTAATCTAGTGTAGTTTTTGTGTTGGTTTACATAGTTCAGTGTAGATTTTGTATTGTTCATGTAGCACCATGGTCCTGAAAAATGTTGTCTTGATTTTACTGTGTACTGTACCAGCGGTTATGGTCGAAATGGCAATAAAAAGCAACTTGACGACTTGATTAACAAAAGTCTTAGACATCTTTGATATATATGTGTATGTATGTGTTTGTGCCTATGTGCCTAAGACTTTTGCACAGTACTGTACCATAGATTTACCTTTCATAGACCGTCAATGTTAATTCAGAGGGTAAGTGCATCCCTAACCGAAATAGCAAGTCCCATGAAATTACAGGACAATACAGCTGACTGATGCTACAGAGCTAAAATGTCTCACTTACACTGACAGTGGAAAAGCTTTGCCACCTGGCTGGGCCACAGTACAGTGTTTTGCAAGCTGACTAATCTATCAATATTGAATGATTCTGAAAATTGATGTCAACCAGAAATGCAAAAAAAAAAGAAAAATATTAAGGACTTTTTTTCCTAATAAAGTAAGTGGGAAGGGTGCGTCATGTGAGGGGGAAGATGCAGGTCGATAGAGGGCAGTAGCGTTGGAGCAGCTGGGTGGGAGAGAAGGGGAGATGGGGAGTGACAGGGGTAAGTCCTGACACTGGTGGCAAACTTGTGGTGGGAAGGGCAAAGCCTTTGTGTCAAACTGCTATGGCAATAACATTGAGAATTGCTAGTGGTTCGATGCAAGCTCAAAGTTCAAAATAAATTTATTATTGAAATATGTATATGTCACCATATATTACCCCAAGACTCATCTTCTTGCAGGCATTCATAGTAAAACAAAGAAATACAATAGAATCAATGAAAAACTACACACAAAGACTGACAAACAAGCAAAGCATAAAAGAAGATGATTTAAGTAAGTAAGTGTAAATAAATTATACTAAGTACATGAGTTGTAGAGTCCTTAAAAGTGAGTCCATAGGTTGTGGAATCAGTTCAGAGTTGAGGTGACTGAAGTTATCTACGCTGGTTCAGGAGGCTGATTGTTGAAGGGTAATAACTGATCCTGAACCTGGTGGTGTTCACCTACTGGAAAGGTCCAGCCAAATAAGTAATTTAAAAGTTCTTGAAAGATGCACTAAATTTAATTGTTTTTCTTTAAAATACAAAATAATTTAATTCCAAATTGAGGAGTCTAAATGTCCATATAAAGGACTAAAAGATTTCCATTGGGTTGCAACTTATAACAAAGTTGTAAATTATTTCTTGACAAATTTTGTTCCGTTCAAATGCCCCAGAAGTGGTAAGGTCTATAACTGTGCCCTCGACCACTTCAGCTTTCCTGTACTTTATTCCAGTAAATGATGCTTCGGCAATCTAATTGCATCTTTGCCCATGTTTATTGTTTTCCACAGGTTTATTAACATTACAATATTGCCTTAGAACACAAGAGCATTCAGCTGCATTTTCCAAGGGACTTGATTTTGTTAGGTGTTTATTGATTTTAATCAATATAAATCCTTCTAGTGCAACAAAATATGGCAGGTAGTTCTTCACATCTTCAAGACATTCCAAAGAATTTTGCAGTCAATTAGGAATGTCTCAAGTGTACTTGTTGTAGCATTGTTGATAAAGTAAGAGACTGATTTGTACTGTACATATCAAGGTCTCACAAGCACCAATGGATTTTGCTGACTAGAAGCGCAATCCATTATCCACACAGCTCTGTTCTTACCTTGACCATATTTAGAAGGCCAATATCACTACCCTCTAGCCTGTTCAGTTGGGTAGTGAGGCCTAGGTATTGGCCAGGCTTCTGGCAATAGAATATGGAGGCCATTTGCCCAGCATGCCCTTGTTAGGCTTTGACAAAGGGCAAAGTTGGAACCAATACTTGGCATGCCATTGATTTTAACTGTTCTAAATTTTAAATTTATTTTTATTAAGAGTTACAGCATGGAACTGTTCCTTCTGGCCCAATGTACTGCTCAACCGGCAATATTGAAACCCATGTGCAGAGGAAAGACAGACCCTGATATAGAGACAGTGATGAGAGGTTATTCATAATAATTCCAAAAGACCATCAGTGACTTGGTCAAGCAACACTGTGAGAAGTAATATTCTCAAAACAAGAACCCCATGATTAGTACTAGTCAGGCAGCCGATTCAATAATACGAGTCACATGGAATCCCTGTGCCTATCAAAACAAACTTAACAAACTTAAACAGAAAGCACAAGAAAGTCACATTACAAAGAGTGAGTCACTTGAGAGAAACACAAGGAACTTTAAATGATTAGCAACTCTCGTTTAACAACAATTAACTATTTCATGTGCTCTAAAACCCTTGGAGCCCAATGCTCTCCAGCACAATGCACAGGCCCAAAGAACTTATTACATGCCTAGCAACCCAACTAACCAAATCAATTTACAAAGACAAAATACTAATATGCTAAGTATGTTTATGGAAACAGGAGCACATGGAGGAAACCCATGAGTATATGGGGCATGACATATAAACTCCTCACAGACGGCATTGGAATTAGAAATCTGAACTTCAACACCCTGAGCTCTAATAATGTCACACTAATGGTTACACTGCTGTAGTGAGTTTCTGAGACATTTAAAAGGACCAAATAAAAATACAATAAATAATAATAAGTATAGTTAACTGAATCTGATTGGACCTGGGACAATGACTTCTGAGAAACTTTATCGCATTGTCTTGCAGCCGGTTTGATTGACCTCCAATAACAAGACTAGGCAAGACCAGATTAGTAGAAGGCAAACAATCAGCACCATTGTTAGCAACCTCAGTAAGTCTTCTGTTTATTGACCTCAAAGAGGCAGAAAGGTGGACATGACACACAGTGAAAAAAAAATTCTCTATTTTCACTCTGATGCCTTGCCTTAAAGATTCAACATTTAAATGTCAGGGCATCACACAGGAATGAACCAGCATGATACTTGATTCAAAAGTGATAATGGCTTCACAGCACTGGAGAGAATGAAAAAAATGCATAATTTTTCAAGTGCAGACAAATAAGTCTCACAGCTGAAGCTGTGATTGAATCCCTTGCCTTTGGAAAATACTCAGAGGAACATTTTTTTATCTTTCTTCCTTTTTTAATTGAAAATTACTCATGAAGCTCAGCATTAGATGAGAAAGGATCACTTGATATGCTGTTGAGACACATCAGCATCAGTGGCTCCTGATGCAGTTCACGCATGTTACCGAAGCTGCAAACAATCTCTCTGAAATGAGAGATGAAAATGGAGAGCAATTTACTCTAAGTGCCAGGCACCACTGTCCTCCTATCAAGTACATATCTCACTCCAGGACCCCAAGATGTGTGGTTTGGCTAAACTCACTTGTTACATGATTCTGGTGTGTGGCACCAAGAAAGTGAATGAAATTGTTTAACCGCTTCCAGCTGGGCATGATGCCGGCTGTCTGGGGAGATCTGGGGATAAGGCGTGGGAAGGAGCAATTATGGAGAAAGATAGCTTGTCTTTGTAATTTGATTGTGCTGGAGAAGGAAACGAGAGGGAGCAAGGTGAGATAGAGTTTCAGAAAGCACATCAATTTATTAGGCTTCACTTACACCTCAAACACAAAGGCAACTGACCATTAATATAGAATTTTCATGTAGGTTTCACTGTTCATTCTTAAGAATGAGCACAAATCTCCACGTTTGATGCCTTATTTAAATTAGATATCTTTTTTATAGGAACTCGGTTTCTCCATTAATGTGTTTTGATGCCTCATGATATTATGCTTCCATTGAAGAGGTGGTTTGATTCAGGACTCACCAGGTCTTCTTCTTAGAAAGTTCCCTGGGAGTGACAATTTATTTTGATTCTAAGTTCTGAGATAGATAAATAGGCTTTTCACAAATGTAGATCTTCCATTGCTTATGCAGGGCCTCAATTTGCTCTCAATACCTGCCCTTGAGGTTCAAAATAGCTCCTTCTTCCCCATGTGGACTAGGGTCAGAGACTCCCAGGAGACCGTAAGCATATTGTATTTTTTCAACACACCCACAAAATGCAGAAGGAATTCAGCATGTTAGGCAGCCTCCGTGGAAAGTTTTGAGCCAAGACCCTTCATCAGGCCTGGAAAGGAAGGAGAACGAAACTAGAAAAGAACGACAGATTGGAAGGTGATAGGTGAAGCCAGTTGAGGAGGAAAATAGTTTGGAGTTGAAGAGGCTGGATGAAGTTAAAAGTTGGGAGGTGATTGGTGGAAAAGGAAAAGGGCTAAAGAAGAAGAAATCTGATAGGAATCCTCAGTCAATTCTTTGATCTTGCTAACATTGTGTGGTTGTTAAAACATCAAACAACCAGCTAATCTCCATGACACCTGAACAAGTCAATGTTGCATCTAAGGTACTGCCAACAGCAGCAGTGGCATTGGCAGATTTGCAGATGAAATTTTGCAGATGCCCGTCCATGAGTGCAGGGAGAGTAGTCCTTGTGCATCCTTGTGTTGTGTCTGTGTTGATGTCAGCGATGCAAGATGTTATTACAGATACACACTGACTGTGGCCTCCCAGTGAGGAATGAAAATAAACTCATCAGGTTGGAATCTCTACCCCTTGTGTGTTGTAACATTTGTCTGTGATACATTTCTGTTTGCTTTTTACTGAAGGTGACTCTTCTGGAGATAATTCTGTATCCTGGGTAAGTTACAGTCAAAACATTTTGTCCAATTGTCAATCCTTCCTTCACCTTTACCGTCCAACCTTCCTTCAGTAAGACCAAAGGATTGATTGTGAAGATACCCCCTTCTCATTTCTGCCTTCAGGGAGGAGGTACAGGAGCTTGAAATCACACATTCTATAGCTTCTTCCCCTCTGCCAACAGATTTCTGAATGGTCCATGAACCCATGAACACTATCTCCCTATTTTGCGCTCATCTTGCATTTTTTATATTTTATACAGCACAGAGCAAAAGTCTTAGGCACAAATACCTGTATATAGTTAGGGTGCCTTGTCTTGGCGCGTGGCCTAGTGGGCAAGGCATCAGACTAGTAACCTGAAGGTCACTGGTTCGAGACTCAGCTGAGGCAGCGTGTTTGTGTCCTTGAGCAAGGCACTTAACAACACATTGCTCTGCGACATCACTGGTGCCAAGCTGCATGGGTCCTAGTGCCCTTCCCTTGGACAACATCAGTGGCGTGGAGAGGGGAAGGCCTGCAGCTTGGGGAACTGCTGGTCTCCCATACAACCCTGCCCAGGCCTGCACCCTGGAAACTCCAGATGCAGATCCATGGTTTCTCAGGACCATTTCAGCTAGGGTGCCTAAGACTTTTGCACAGTACTGTAGTATTTTTATGAATTGGACTGTACTGCTGAGACAAAAAAATCAGATTTCATGACATATGTGAGTGATGATAAACCTGATTCTGATATGGAGGCAGGGAACAGGGAATCATGGTTGCGGAAAGGCGAAGTGCTTAACATTGACAAATTAACAGTGACATTAACGGTCTTACGCACTTTAGCAATATATACATATGTACCAAAGAGTTTTACACAGTATGGTCCATAAATTCCTTATTGTAGCATTCAGTGGGAGATTCAACTGGAAGAAGTGCGCAGACACAGTAGCTCATCATCGCTCAAGGCCACTGAGAAGGTTTTGTAATAAAAGGAAGACACCGCCCAGCAGAGTGGCTACAGGAAAAGCATGAGTCAGAGTAGCAGGACTTTGGCTTATCAGGGTTTCGGCAAGGACAGGCCTAGGTGAGGGAAGGAGGTAAGTTACTTTCATTTCTCTTTCTTCCTCAGAGACCGAGTTAGGGAACCAAAGCTGCAGCTCGATGACCTGTGGTTTGGTAGGGAGAGTGAGGAAGTGATCGAGCAGATAGTCACAGGAGACAGAGAGAGAAGGGAGGGTGTCAGGTCATGGAGAGCACCCCTGTGACTGTCCCCTTAACAATAAGTACTCCATTTTGAGTACTATTGGGTGGGGGATCTACTTGGGGGAAACAACAGTGGCCGTGCCTCTGGCACTGAGTCTGCCCCTGTGGCTCAGAAGGGTAGTAAACAGAAGAGGATGGCAGCAGCAGTAGGTATCTCTATAGTTAGGGGGCCAGTTAAATATTCTGTGGACACAAAAAGGAAACACAGATAGTAGTTTGCCTCCCAGGTGCCAGAGTTCATGGTATTTCTGAAGGCATTCACAATATCCTGAAATGGGAGGGTGAGTAGCCAGAGGCTGGGGTACATATTAGTACCAATGACACGGGGAGAAAAAGGGTGGAGTTCTTGAAAACAGCATACAGGGAGTTAGGAAGGACGTTGAGAAGCACGACTTCAAGGGCAGTAATCTCAGGATTACTGCCTGCACCGTGTGACAGTGAGTAGAGGAATAGAATGAGGTGGTAGATAAATGTGTGTCTGAAGGATTAGAGCAGGAGGCAGCAATTCTGATTTCTGGATCGTTGGGACCTCTTCTGGTTCAAGTGTGACCTGTACAAAAAGGACAGGTTGCATTTCCATCTGAGGGGGACCAGTATCTTGTTGGGGAGGTTTGCTAATACTACTGGGGAGGCTTTAAACTAGATTTGCAGGAGGGTGGGAATTGAAGTGAAAAGGAAGAGGATAGGGGTTTTGGCGTGCAAGTAGGGACAGCTTGTAGGGAGTTTCTGAGGAAGGATAGGCAGATGATAGAGCAAAGATGCACTCATCCGAATGGTTTGAGATGAGTCTATTTTAATTCAAGGAGTATCATAAACAAGGTTGATGATCTTAGAGTGTGGATCTATAACACTGTGGTCATTACAGAGACTTGTATGTTTCAGGAGCAGGAATGGCAGCTGAGTGTGTCAGGCTTTAGATTTTTTAAAAAGGACAGGGAGGGAGACAAAAGAGGTGGGGGCATGACATTGCTGATCAGGGATTGTGTCACTTCTACAGAAAAGAAGGAAGTCATGGAGGGACTATCTACTAAGATAGTGTGGGTGGAAGTCAGAAACGGGAAGGGGGCAATAATTCTACAAGGTGTTTTTTATGGATCCCCCCAGTGGTAATAGAGACACAGAGAAGCAGAGAGGGAGGCAGATTCTGGAATGGTTAAATGTTAATAGAGTTGTTGTGATGGGAGATTTTAACTTTTCTCATATTGACTGACATCTCTTTAGAACAAGGGGTTAGATGGGGTGGAGTTTGTTATGTGTGTTCAGAAAGGTTTCCTGATGTAATATATATATATATATATATATATATATATATATATAAGCCAATTAGAAGAGAGGTTGTACTTGATCTGGTATTGAGAAATGAACCTGGTCAGGTGTCAGATCTCTTGATGGGAGAGCATTTTGGAGGTAGTGATCACAACTCTATCTGCTTTACCATAGTGTTGGAGAGGGATAGGAGCAGACAATTTGGGAAAACGTTTAACTGGGGTAGGAGAAAATATGATGCTATTTGGCAGGAACTTGGTAGCACAAATTGAGAGCAGATGCTCTCAGGAAAATGCACAGCTGAAATGTAGAAAATGATCAGGGAATATTTGCTGGCAATCTGCATAGGTATGCTCCATTGTGGGAGAGAAAGGATGGTAGGGTAATAGAACCATGGTGTACAAAGGATATGGAAAATCTAGTTAAGAAGAAAAGAAAAGCTTACAAAAGGCACTGACAGAATATAAGTTTCCAGGAAGGAGCTTAAGAATGAAATCTTAAGGGGTTATGAGAAGTCCTTGGCAGACAGGATTAAGGAAAACCCCAGGGCATTCTACAAGTATGTGAAAAGCAAAAGGATAAGAAGTGAGAGAATAGGACCAATCAATGGTGACAGTGGAAAAGGGTGTATGGAACCAGAGGAGATAGTAGAGGTACATAATGAATATTTTGCTTCAGTATTCACTATGGAAAAGGATCTTGGTGATTGTAAGAATGACTTGCAGCAGACTGAAAAGCTTGAGGATGTAGATAATAAGGAAAAGGATGTGCTGGAGCTTTTGGAAAGCATCAAGTTGGATAAGTCACCGGGACCGGACTGGATGTACCCGAGGCTACTGTGGGAGGTGAGGGAGGAGATTGCCGAGCCTCTGGTAATGATCTTTGCATCATCAATGAGGATGGAAAAGGTACCAGAGGATTGGAGGGTTGTAGATGTGGTTCCCTTATTCAAGAAAGGGAGTAGAGATGGCCCAGGAAATTATAGACCAGTGAGTCTTACTTCAGTGGTTGGTAAGTTGATGGAGAAGATCCTAAGAGGCAGGATTTGTGAACATTTGGTGAGGTATAATATGATTAGCAATAGTCAGCATGGCTTTGTCAAAGACAGATTGTGCCTTACGAGCCTGATTGAATTCTTTGAGGATGTGACTAAACCCATTGATGATGGTTGAGCAGTAGATGTAGTGTATATGGAATTCAGCAAGGCATTTGACAAGGTACCTCATGCAAGGCTTAATAAGAAAGTAAGAAGGCATGGGATCCAAGGGGACATTGCTTATGGATTCAGAAATGGCTTGCCCACAGAAGACAAAGACGGGTCATATTCTGCATGGAGGACGGTCACCAGTGGTGTGGCTCAGGGATCTGTCCTGGGACCCCTACTCTTTGTGATTTTTATAAATGACCTGGATGAGGAAGTGTTGGGATGGGTTGGTAAATTTGCTGATGACACAATGGTTGGGGGTGTTGTGGATAGTGTCAGAGGTTACAACGGGACATTGATAGGATGCAAAACTGAGAAGTGGCAGATGGAGTTCAACCAAGATAAGTGTGAGGTTATTCATTTTTCTGGGTCAAATATGATGGCAGTATGAAGGATCAAAGATATTTTGGGGTCTGAGTCCATAGGCACTCAAAGCTGGTACGCAGGTTGACTCTGTTGTTAAGAAGGTATATGGTGCACTGCCTTCATCAACCATGGGATTGAGTTTAGGAGCAAGAGAGGTAATATTGCAGCTATATAGGACCCTGCTTAGTCCCCACTTGGTGTACTGTGCTCAATTTTGGTCGCCTCACTACAGGAAGAATGTGGAAACCATAGAAAGAGTACAGAGGAGATTCACAAGGATGTTGCCTGGATTGGGGAGCATACCTTATGAGAATAGGCTGAGTGAATTTGTCCTTTTTTCCTTAGAGTGACGGAGGATGAGAGGTGACCTAATAGAGGTGTATAAGGTAATGAGAGGCATTGATCATGTGGATAGTCAGAGGCTTTTTCCCAGGGCTGAAATGGCTAACATGAGAAGGCATAGTTTTAAGGTGCTTGGAAGTAGGTAGAGAGGAGATGTCAGGGTTAAGTTTTTTTACACAGAGAGTGGTGAGTGCATGGAATGGGCTGCCGGGGGCAGTGATGGAGGTGGAAGCAATAGGGTTTTTTAATAGACACCTGGATTGGTACATGGAGCATAGAAAAATAGAGGGCTATGGGTAAGCCTAGGTAGTTCTAAGGCATGGACATTTTTGGCACAGTTATGTGGGCCGAAGGGACTGCATTGTGCTGTAGGTTTTCTATGTTTCTGTGTTTCTAAATTAGGAGAACTAGAAGTGGGCATGAAAAGGCCTTGACAAGCAGGATTAAGGAAAACCCCAAAGCATTCTACAAGTATGTGAAGAGTTTAAGGATGAGCCATGTGAGAATAGGACCAATCAGGTATGATAGTGGAAGCGTGTGCTTGGAATCAGTAAGGGAGGTATTAAAGAATACTTTGCTTCATTATTCACTAAGGAAAAAATCCTTGGCAGTTATGGAGACGACTGACAGCGGACTGAAGTGCTTGAGCAAATAGATATTAAGGAAGTCTTTTGAAAACCATTAAGTTAGTTAAGTCTCCAGGACTGGATGAGATATACCACGGGCTACTGCGGAAAGCAAAGCAGAGAGTGCTGAGCCTTGGACGATGATCTTTGCATCATCAATAGGAATGGGAGAAGTGCCAGAGGATTGGAGAGTTGCAAATGTTGTTCCCTTGTTCAAGTAAAGGAGTAGAGATAACCCAGGAAATTATAGACCAGAGAGACTTACTTCAGTGGTAGTCAAGTTGTTGAGGTAGATCTTGAGAGGCAAGATTTATGAGCATTTGGAGATTAGGGATAATCAGCATGACTGTCAATGGCAGGTTGTGCCTTATAAGCCTGACTGAATTCTTTGAGGATGTAACAAAACACATTGATGAAGGTAAGAGCAGTGGATGTAGAGTATATGGATTTCATTAAGGCACTTGATAAGGTTGTCCATGCAAGACTTATTCAGAAAGTAAGGAGGCATGGGATCCAAGGAGACTTTGCTTTATGGATCCAGAATTGGCTTGCCCACAGAAGGCAAAGGGTGGTTGCAGATGGTTCATATTCTGCATGGAACTCGGTAACCACTGGTGTTCCACAGGGATCTGTTCTCGGACACCTCCTCTTTCTGATTTTTATATATGACCTGGATGAAGAAGTCAAAGGATGGATTAGTAAATTTGCTGATGACAGAAAGGTTGGGAGTGTTGTGGATAGTGCGGTGGGCTGTCAGAGGTTACAGCTGGCCATCAATAGGATGCAGAACTGGGCTGAGAAGTGGCAGACGGAGTTCAACCCAGGTAAATGTGAAGTGGTTCATTTTGGTAGGTCAAATTTGTAAACAGAATATAGTATTAATTGTAAGACCTTTGGCAGTGTGAAGGATCAGAGGTATTTTGGGGTCCAAGTCCAGAGGACACTCAAAGCTGCTGTATAGGTTGCCAGTGTTGTTAAGATGATGTATGGTGTGTATGGTATGGTGTTCAAGAGCCGTGATGTAATGTTACATATATAAGACCTCGGTCAGACCTCACTTGGAGTATTGTGTTCAGTTCTGGTCACCTCACTAAAGGAAGGATGTGGATACAATAGAAAGAGTGCAGAGAAGATTTACAAGGATTTTGCCTGGATTGGGGAGTGTGCCATATGAGAACAGACTGAGTGAACTTGACCTTTTCTCCTTGGAGCAACAGAGGATGAGGTGTCCTGATAGAGGTGTATAAGATGATGAGAGGAATTGATTGTGTAGATAACCAGGAGCATTTCCCAGGGCTGAAATGGCTAACATGAGGGGGCATAGTTTTAAGGTGCTTGGAAGAAGGTACAGAGGGGATGTCAAGGGTATGTTTTTCACACAAAGAATGGTGGGTGAGTGGAGTACACTGCCAGCGATGGTGGTAGAGGTGGATACAATAAGGTCTTTAAAGAGACTCTTAGACAGGTGCATGGGGCCTAGAAAAATGGAGGGCTATGTGGTAGGGGAATTCTAGGCAGTTTCTAGAGCAGGTTACATTGTTGGCACAACATTGTGGGCCAATGGGCCTGTAATGTGCTGTAGATTTCTATGCTCTATGGGAACTTACAATATTGCACTGTACTGCTGCCTCAAAACAACACTTTTCATGACACATATGAGTGATAATTAACCTGAATCAATTATTTCTGTTACAATATTCTTTGCTTTATTTTCTTGAGAGTTCTGTGATCAATATCCTTTGATCATTCATCTGTGAAGCTGGGGTAAAAAGAAGTCCTTCAAATGGTCTCCTTTTGTGCAATAATGTCATTAAATCAACAATCATTACAATGTGCAAGGACGTTTTTTTCAGACTTTGCTCTATACTTATTTTGAAGAGCTTTGTTTATCACATCGAAACACACAGTGAAAAGTATCAATTTGCATCAAATCAAATCAGTGAGGATCAGCAAGTGTTGCAGAGATTCTGGTGCCTTCATAGTGTCCCCACAACTCACTACCCTTAAACACACAGTGCTAAAGTCTTAGGCACATATATACAGCTAGGGTGCCTAAGAATTTTGCACTCTACTATAATAATTTTATGTATTGCACCGTACTGCTGCAAAATAAAAGACATATGTCGGTGATGATAAACCTAAGTCTGAATGTGGGAAGGGGACTTTCAGACTTTCTGAGTCTGAGAGGGGGAAGAGGGCAGGAAATGGGGAATCATGGTTGTGGAAAGGGGAAGGTAGAGTGGAAGTTCAAATTCAAGTTGCTTTTATTGTCATTTTGACCATATACTGCTGGTACAGCACACATTAAAAATGAAACAACGTTCCTCCAGGACCCTGGTGTTACATGAAACAATACAAAACTATGCTAGACTATGTGAGACAGCACAAGGCTACACTAGGCTATGTAAAACAACATAAAAACTGCACTGGACTGCAGACCTGCACAGGACTACATAAAGTGCACAAAACAGTGCAGGGCAGTACAATAATTAATAAACAACGCAATAGGCATACTAGAGGACACATTACAATGTCAAGCTAGATTCTGAGTATTGAGGAGTCTGATGGCTTGGGGGAAGAAACTGTTGCACAGCCTGGACGTGAGAGCCCGAATACTTTGGTACCTTTTACCAGATGGCAGGAGGGAGAAGAGTTTGTGTGAGGGATGTGTGGGGTCCTTCACAATGCAGTTAGCTTTGCGGGTGCAGTGTGTGGTTTAAGTGTCTGTAATAGCCGGAAGAGAGACCGCGATGATCTTCTCAGCTGACCTCACTATCCGCTGCAGGGTCTTGCAAACCAACGCGGTGCAATTCCTGAGCCAGGCAGTGATGCAGATGCTTGGGATGCTCTCGATACATCCTCTGTAGAAGGTGGTGAGGATGTGGGGTGGGAGATGGACTTTCCTCAGCCTTCATGGAAACTAGAGACATTTCTGGGCTTTCTTGTCTATGGAACTGGTGTTGAGGGACCAGGTGAGATTTTCCACCAGGTGAACACCAAAAAATTTGATGCTCTTAATGATCTCAATGGAGGAGCCGTCAATGTTCAGTGGAGAGTGGTCACTCTGTGCTCTGCTGAAGTCAACAACAATCTCTTTTGTTTTGTTCACATTCAGAGACAGGTTGTTGGTTCTGCACCAGCCTGTTAGCCACTGCACCTCCTCTCTGTCTGCCGACTCGTTATTCTTGCTGATGAGACCCACCACGGTGATGTCATCGGCAAACTTGATGATGTGCTTCGAGCTGTGTATTGCTGCACAGTCATGGGTCAGCAGAGTGAACAGCAGCGGACTGAGCAAACAACCCTGGTGGGCCCCCATGTTCAGTGCGATGGTGTTGGAGATGCTGCTTCATCTTGAGTGGGAAGCAACAGAGAACATTGTGTAATGATCAATAAACCTATTGCTTGGGGTCTCAGCAGGGTAAGTGTATCTGCACTTGTACCACCCACTACCCCTGGTACTCGTTCTCTGCCACCTGTCCCATAACCCTCCCGCAGCGGTCCACCCTCACCACTCTCTACATCCCTTGCTTTCACCAGATTTACAAACATGCTCCCCGCTCCATGTTGACCAACACAGCACTGTGCAAAAGTCTAAGGTACCCTAATTATATAGGTGTGCCTAAGGGTTTTGCCAGTCCTACACATCTTTGGGATGTGGGAGAAACCTGGCACTCCCGGAGAAAACTTACATGGTAATTGGGAGTCTGTACAAGCTCTTTACAGACAGCAACAAGAATTGAATCACGATCTTACACTTTAACACTTTAATAGCATTATGCTAACCACTGCACTACCTTGCCAACCTGCTCCTATAACTCTCCCAACTGATTGATACTGATCTCCTAGGCAACCCTGAATTTAATTGCTCCACCATTGGAGGCCATGCCATCATCTGCCAAGGCCTGAAGGTTTGCAATGCCGTAGCTTGATGTGTTTGTCATCCTTCCTCCTCCTCCCTCTTTAAAAATGCTCCTTGAAACATATCATTTTGACCTGGCCCTCAGCTGTCTTTCCTGATACCTCTCTATGTCACTCAGTGTCAGCTTCGTTGCTTAAAAATGGCCCTGTGAAGTGACATTGGGATATTTTGCTGCATTATGGTTGTCAGCTGTTAAATTGATGCTACTGTTGTTGTGGCAAAGTATACAGAGATAGGACAGGTCTACTGAGTCTTTGATTTCTATCTATTGGTTGTATTTCAGTCAATCTTTACTGCATCCAACACCAACAAAATTGACCGATTAAATCCCAAGAAGTTCAATTACCCCATAAGTATATCCCTTGTAGAGAAAGATTTTGAGGTGTTTACCCGTGTTCCCTTTCATTTTTAGTAGTAAGTGTGTGCAAAAAAATTTTACGTTGTGCAAACTTTTTTCCTGTTCCAGAAGTATGTGCACATTGAATGCACACATGGTTCAGTTTGTGTAGGTTTACAAAATATTTGATGTAAAACTGCACAGAATAACAACAAAATAACATACATATTTAAGTCATTCAGTTATTTTTTTCTCTCTCCTGTCTTTGGCATTTACCCATTCTTTGTAAACTCTATCTAGACTAATAAAACTTCCATCTAATTGAAAGCTATTGATTCTCATTAACATATCTAAATGACATTCACCTGAACAGTTTCTCAACTTGGTTTTGAGTTGACTCATTAGGCTAAAACCTTGCTCACAGTCCGCACTAGATGCAAGAAAGGTTCCCCCAATGTCCATCAACTGTGCAAGGTTGCAAAACTGTTCATTTTGAAGTACAAATGCCACCATTTGAGCAAAGTTTGAAATCAGTTTGGATTTAATTTTTTCTTGTACGGAAAAATTGAATTCATTGAACTGTCTATTACAGTATTTTCAGCTAGAAAATCATGATATTGTAGCGGTGTGCTATACGCAGCGCTAAAATTGACACGGAGTCGGTAACTGCAGTCGAAGGAAAAACTTTATTCGAAATCCTCAGCCTCACTTTTAAGCCTCCCTCAACCTGCCCCCCGTGGCGCAGAGGCTCCAAAGCTCTGTGCTCGCAAACCCCCGTAGGCTATCTAATTGTGAGCCGGTTCGGATGAGCCAGGAAATGGGTCGCCACATAACCCCCCCCAGAACCGGCGATACACCCCCCCAATGTCTACAGTCTGGGCCAGAACCTGCTTGGGAGGTCGGCCTCTGCGCCGAGGTGCCGGAAACTTGGCCGGTTGCGCCAGGTCCACATGGGCCGGTTTGAGGCGGTCCACCGTGAAAACCTCCTCTTTCCCCCCAACGTCCAGCACAAACGTGGACCCGTTGTTCCGGAGCACCGTAAACGGCCCCTCGTATGGCCGCTGCAGCGGTGGCCGATGCCCGCCCCTTCATACAAACACAAACTTACAGTTCTGTTGGTCTTTGGATACGCAGGTCGGATGCCGCCCGTACTGCGAAGTGGGTATGGGGGCCAGGTTACCAAGCTTCTCGCGTAGTCTGCCCAGGACTGCTGCGGGATCTTCCTCTTGCCCCCGTGGGGCTGGTAGGAACTCCCCGGGGACGACCAGGGGCGCGCCGTATACCAACTCTGTCGGAGGTAATGTGGGCCGGTACACCAAAGCGAGATATCCAGGTGGCGATCAGGGCTCGGGCGCAAGATTCGGAGGTGGTGTCGGTGAGCGGGACCGCCTCTGGCCATCTTGTGAACCGGTCCACGATAGTCAGGAGGTGCCGCGCTCCGCGCAACACTGGCAGGGGGCCCACGATATCCACATGAATGTGGTCGAAATGCCAGTGGGCGGGATGGAACTGCTGCGGTGGGGCTTTGGTGTGCCGCTGCACCTTGGCCGTCTGGCAGTGCATGCACGTTTTGGCCCATTCACTGACCTGTTTGCGGAGTCCGTGCCAAACAAACCTGCTGGAAACCATCTGGACAGTTGTCCGGATGGAGGGATGCGCCAAGTTATGAATGGAGTCGAAAAAACGGCACCGCCAGGCTGTCGGGACGACGGGACGGGGCTGGCCGGTGGCGACGTCACAGAGTAGGGTCCTCTCACCCGGGCCTACGGGGAGGTCCCGGAGCTGCAAACCGGAGACTGCGGTTCTGTAACTCGGAATCTCCTCATCCGCCTGCTGCGCCTCTGCCAGTGCCTCAAAGTCTACCTCTTGGGAAAGGGCATGAACGGTAGGGCAAGAGAGCGCATCTGCCACGACATTGTCCTTACCCGAGACGTGCCGGACATCCGTCGTGTATTCAGAGATGTAGGACAGGTGGCGTTGCTGGCGGGACGACCAGGGGTCGGAGGCTTTCGTAAACGCAAAGGTAAGCGGTTTGTGGTCCGTGAATGCAGTGAAGGGCCGACCTTCTAGGAAGTACCTGAAATGCCGGATTGCCAGGTAGAGCGCCAACAGTTCCCGGTCGAAAGCACTGTACTTGAGCTCGGGTGGCCGCAGGTGTTTGCTGAAAAACGCCAGGGGTTGCCAGCGACCTGCGATAAGTTGCTCCAGCACCCCACCGACTGCCGTGTTAGATGCGTCCACTGTGAGGGCGGTAGGGGCGTTCATTCTGGGATGTACTAGCATTGCGGCTTTCGCCAAAGCCTCCTTCATTTGAACGAAAGTGGCGGCGGACTCCTCGTCCCAGGTAATGTCCTTGCTCGGACCCGACATCGGGGCGAACAGGGACCGCATGATCCAGGCAGCTGAAGGGAGGAAGCGGCGGTAGAAATTGACCATACCTACGAATTCCTGAAGGCCTTTGATCATGGTGGGTCGGGGAAAGTGGCGGACTGCACCTAACTTAGCGGGCAGAGGGGTTGCCCCGTCTTTAGTAATCCTGTGGCCCAGGAAGTCAATGGTATCGAGTCCGAACTGGCATTTGGCGGGGTTGATTGTAAGACCGTACTCACTCAGTCAGGCGCAGAGTTGACGGAGGTGGGACAGATGCTCCTGACGACTGCTGCTGGCTATGAGGATGTCATCCAAATAGATGAACGCGAAGTCCAGGTCCCGTCCCACCGCATCCATTAACCGCTGGAACGTCTGTGCGGCATTCTTCAGGCCGAAGGGCATGCGGAGGAACTCGAAAAGGCCAAACGGGGTGATGAGAGCCGTTTTGGGGATGTTGTCAGGATGCATCGGGATTTGATGGTACCCTCGGACGAGGTCTACCTTGGAGAAGATCCGTGCGCCGTGCAGGTTTGCTGCAAAGTCCTGAATGTGCAGCACAGGGTAGCGGTCCGGTGTGGTAGCCTCGTTCAGCCTGCGGTAGTCGCCGCACGGTCTCCAGCCTCCCGTCGCTTTGGGCACCATGTGCAGGGGGGAGGCCCATGGGCTGTCGGAACGCCGGATGATCCCCAATTCCTCCATCCTCTGGAACTCCTCCTTCGCCAGTCGGAGCTTGTCCGGGGGAAGCCGCCGAGCGCAGGCGTGGAGGGGTGGTCCCTGGGTCGGGATGTGGTGCTGTACGCCGTGCCTGGGCATGGCCGCTGTGAACTGCGGTGGGAAATCCGCCAGGACCCTGGTGAAGTCGTTGTCGGACAGTGTGATGGAGCCGAGGTGAGGGGCTGGCAACTGGGCTGCACCCAGGGAGAACATCTGAAAGGTCTCGGCGTGTACCAGTCCCTTCCTGGGCAGGTCAACCAGTAGGCTGTGAGCTCACAAAAAATCCACACCCAGAAGCTGTTGGGCTACGGCGGCCAGTGTGAAGTCCCATGTGAACTGGCTGGAGCCGAACTGTAGCTGCACCTGACGGGTGCCATAGGTCCTTTCTGTGCTGCCATTCATGGCCCTCAGGGGGGGACCCGGTGCCCTGCTGTGGGTGTCGTAACTCGTCGGAGGTAAAACGCTGATCTCGGCCCCAGTATCAACCAAAAACCGGCGTCCCAACCTTCTATCCCACACATACAGGAGGCTATCCCGATGGCCAGCCACTGTAGCCATCAGCGGCGGCTGGCACTGGCGTTTCCCAGGAACTTGCAGGGCGGGCGACAACAGCGGGCTTCTGCGCCCCACCGTTGGTGGTAGAAGCACCAGTGTTCATTGGGCCGGGGGTTGATGGGCTCTGCGGCCGGGCCTGGACTGGTTTGCTGCCGGGAGCGTGGCCGGGAGATCTGTGCAATGGACGCCCCGCTCACCTTTCTGGCGTTCCACAGCAAGTCCGCCCGGGCTGCCACCTTCCGGGGGTCACTGAAATCCGCGTCGGACAGCAGCAGGCGTATGTCCTCGGGCAGCTGCTCCAGGAATGCCTGCTCAAACATGAGGCAGGGCGTGTGTCCGTCGGCGAGAGACAACATCTCATTCATTAAAGCCAATGGAGGTCCGTCGCCCAAGCCATCCAGGTGCAGTAAACGGGCAGCCCGTTCGCGCCGTGAGAGTCCGAAAGTCCTGAGGAGCAGGGCTTTGAATTCCGTGTACTTGCCGTCTGCCGGGGGCGACTGTACGAACTCCGCGACCTGGGCCGCTGTGTCCTGGTCGAGGGAGCTCACCACGTAGTAGTAGCGGGTGTCTTCTGAGGTGATCCGGCGAACGTGGAATTGGGCTTCGGCTTGCTGGAACCATAGGTTCGGTCGCTGTGTCCAGAAACCCGGCCGTTTCAACGAAACCGCATGAACAGAGGCGGCATCGGTCATTTCTGGTCCAAAAATCATTTGGACCGTCAGGGTCACCAATTGTAGCGGTGTGCTACACGCAGTGCTAAAATTACGACACGGAGTCGGTAACTGCAGTCGAAGGAAAAACTTTATTCGAAATCCTCAGCCTCACTTTTAAGCCTCCCTCAACCTGCCCCCCGTGGCGCAGAGGCTCAAAGCTCTGTGCTCGCAACCCCCCGTAGGCTATCTAATTGTGAGCCGGTTCGGATGTGCCAGGAAATGGGTCGCCACAATATTTTAGACAGAAGGCATTAACTTGTTCATCGCCAAATGTGAAGTCACATTCTGCAATTGCAGAAGTCAAAAGCAGACCATTCTTGTACCTCATCTTCAGGAAACCTTTCTTCTAAATGAACACAAAGACTACTTATAAAAATCACAGTGAACTTGGATCTACTGTGATGATTTTGGTGTAGCAGTTTTTACTATTCTGTTAAGCCTTTCAATTTTAAACAAATCTTCAGTTCTGTGCTTCATGCCTTCCGCTTCTTTTGAATTCGACATAGTGAATCAATATTATTTTCAATAGCAACTCAGTAAGCTATCTACAGGATTTGAAACAGATCTTTGTAAACTTTATGATATGAACATTGTCCACCAAAGATGGCTGCTGCTGTGATGCAGCTGTATGAACGGGAACAGGAAAGGTGAGGTGATGTAAATTAGTGACGTGCATTGTGGTATTTGAAAAACTGACTAACTAGTTAACAGAAACATTTAGCTAAAAGATTATTTTCAATAAGTATAATTATTAATCACTGCATTATTTTAGGTAGCTAACCTTTTGTGCGGATAATAATTTCCTCTGTGCGCTGGTTGAAAAACGTGTGTGCGCACGTACATGTGCACAGCTTAGAGCAGGCATGGGAAAACTACGGCCCGCGGGCCATATGCGGCCCGTTAAGCTTTTTAATCCGGCCCGCAGAACTTGATGAAATTATATTAATAAACCTTGTTAACTTTTTTTTCCCCGCAATTCTGGCGTTTTCCCAATAGATGACGCACTCTATATACATTGACCTTTGTTGAGGTGCAGCGTATTACTCCACATTTGTGCTTTACTCTTTGTTCAGCTCAACCTATTTGTGTGAACAGGCGTTCAGCGTCATGAACATCAACAAAGCCAGCCACAGATCCAAGTTAACTGACCAACACCTCAGATCCATCCTGAGAATCGCCACAACAAAACTAAATCCAGACTATGATGCGCTGGCTAAAAAGGGAGACCACCAACACTGTTCCCACTGAAATTAAAAATAAGTTTCTTTGTTGTGTTATGTAAAAAATGGATTTGAAAATATTTTTTTCAATAAGCCTTACATGTTACATGTCATTTCTGTTAAGCGATGGACATGAGTGCGCAGGTGCACGTACGTTCTCAAAATAAAAAAATGTGCTCCAGATCAAATAACGCACTCCGCATACTGGCGCACTTTCACTGTTCTGTCTTTGTGCTGATTGTTGAGTTTTGGCACAGGGGACAATTGAATAAGAAGGAGCAGGACAAGTAGACCTGCATCTCCTACCGTTTTCGAAATAAAGACAGTCAGGAGGAGAGTGATGATGATAATATCTTGAAGGATAACAGAATTTTCAGTACTTTAAAATAATAACTGTTACTATTAAAAAAAAGCTGTATTTTATTCATTTAATTTTCAGTGTTTTAAAAGTCATTTCAATAAATAGCTAAATACCATGGGACTTCAAAGACAGATATTTTGTTGTAATGCATTTGTTCATTTTCAATTGAAATTAAAGCATATGTTTTCTACATATCCCATGATATTTTATTTTCTCTTATGAGGTGTATTACCAAAACACTCCATCCATCTGCTCCTGGTCTGGCCCCCCTGTCAAATTTTGAACCCTTTGTGGCCCACAAGTCAAAAAGTTTGCCCACCCCTGGCTTAGAGGGAACATAGGTGGTCACTATCCTTGTGAGAGGAAATGCTCTCCTCTTTTTACTCCCAATGGTAAACTCTAGTTTTATGCTTTTACATTCTGCTTTCCCCAATAAGAAGAAATCAATTCTCTATCATTCCTTTAGAACAATGTTTCTCTACCTGGGGCCCATGGACTCCTTGCTTAATCGTATTGGTCCATGACGTAAAAAAGGCTGGGAATCCCTGCTTTTGAATCATTTTATCACCTTGAGTACCTCAAGTCAGATTAAAGGCAATTATACTCTGATTCATACAATGATATTGGGTACAATACTTCCAGTTTTATTCTGTTGAAAATCATTGGATATTGATGCAACATCTTTACCAAGGTATACAGGCGGCATTAATTTCTTTAGGTATTGATAGAAGATAGAGTACATAATTAGAGGGTGTTGGAATCTAAACTAATCTAGGCTAATAGTTGTGAGCGATTGAATTTCTCCATGTCCTTACTGTATAGAAGGGAGCTTCTGATCTCCAATATGTCTTTGACCATTTCCTTTAACGCTCTCCAAATTCCGATGGTTATCTATACAATAAAGGTAATTTACAGTTGCCAGTTAACTTACTAAACTATATATGTTTGCAATGTGGAAGAAACCCACAAAGTTACAGGGAGAATATTTAAGGTCCACATAAACTGCACCAGAGTTCAGGACAGAATGCCAAACCCTCAGCTGTGAGATAGGGGATCTCACAGCATAGATAGATCATAAGATATAGGAACAGAATCAATTTCTTGGTCTTGTGGATATTGAGAGTGGTGACGCTGTTGCGACATCAACCCCAACTTTCTAGCCAATCTATCTTCTATGTGTCTTTTCGTAACCATCTGAGGTTTTGCTACCAGTTGTGATGTCATCAAGTATTTAACTACATACATACAACACAGATGTTTTGATTTGAATAGACATAAAACTAACTGTGTTCAATATTATAGATTTATGTGGAAAATCAGAGACTTCATAGCAATTTAGGAGCATGACCCAGTAATACTCATGAAAAAGCTCCATATTAAATACAGCAGAAGAGTTAGGAACGGTGAATTCACATATAAGCAATGCAATCAGTCATAACAAAGACAAAAAACCTACCTGTATTGGAAATTTAATTAACTCATATCAACATTTAGTTCTCATATGAACAAAAATGATCTGTTGCATACTAAAATGCTTTTGCAGCGATAGTGTTTTATCCAACACCAGGGAGGTAATTAAAACATTGGGTGTTTTTTCCCCTTCACAATTTAATTTGGAAAATTACTTTTTCATTGTTGTTTTGTTTTTCTCATTTATTTCATTCCCCTTCTGCCTTCCTTATTCCTCCTCTCTTTCCCTCACTTCTGTTCACTTCACCCTCCCTCTTTCCCCCTCTCTCCCATTCCTATTTCCATTCCCAATCTTTATTATATTTTCTATCAATGATTTCAATCTGATCTATGCAACTTTTGCACAGTACTATATTTGTCAAGATGGAATGGAGAGCAGGTTTGTAAATCCAGTAGGAGCAAAGGTTGTTGGGGATGGTGAGGGTAAAGCCCAGCGAGAGAGGTGTGGGACAGATGGCAGAGAAAAAGTGCCACGGGCAGAGGGTGGTGCGGGTGCAGACATACTCAGCCCTGAGACACCAGGGAAGGTCATTTGATCCTAAACAGCTGGTTAATTGATAATTACAGAATGTCTCTCTGGTATTTCCTGCTCCTTCTCCAATCACTTCCCTCTTTCCCAACTGTGAGTCCCTTCTCCCTGCCTCCTTCCCACTCTCACTCCACAACAGAGACCCATATCAGACTCAGGTTTATCATCACTCACGTGTCATGCAGTTTGTTTTGTTTCATGGCAGCAGAACAGTGCATACATAAAATAATTACATTGCTGTGCAAAAGTCTTAGACAACCTAGCAGATGTTGGCAAGGCCTCAGACAAAGTTCGGAATCAAAAGGTTGAGCATGGTGCAACTAATGTCCTGAGCTGCGTATATTTCAATGGAAGACGTATTGCAGGAAAGGCAGATGATAATGCTGAACATGGGGTAGTAGGTTTACACACAGAGGAACAGCAATCTGTGGTGAGGAGAAGCTGTTGAAAGGGCAAAATTGCAGTCAACAGGATGAGTTGCAAAGTAAAAAAACAGGCAAAATCGAAAAGGGGGAATACAGGACTAAGAATGTTATATGTGAATGCATGCAGTACACGGAATAAAGAGAATTACAGAGGTATGTGAGAGGAGTCAGCCAGAATTGATTGGAAAAGAACACTGGCAGGGATGACGGAAGTGCAGCAATGACTGGAATTTCTGGAAGCAATTCAGAAGGCACAGTATATATACATCCCAAAGAGGAAAAAGTATTCTAAAGGCAAAATGACACAACCATGTCTAACAAGAGAATTCATAGCCAACATTAAAATCCAAAAGAGGGCATATAATAGAGCAAAAACTAGTGGATAGTGGATTGGGAAGCTTTTAAAAATCAACAGAAGGCAACTAAAGAGTCATTAAGAAAGTAAAGATAGAATATGAAAGTAGGCTATATAATATGAAATGTTATATAAAGATATAATATGAAGGAGAATACCAAAAGTTTCTTCAGATACATATAGTGTGACAGAGAGATGAGACCGGATATTAGACTGTTCGAAAATGCTGCTAAAGAGGTAGTACTGGAGGACAGAAAATGGTAAATGAACTGAATAAGCATTTTGCATCAATCTTCGCTGTGGAGCACACTAGCAGTATGGTGGAAGTTCCAGCTGTCAGGGGGCATGAAGTGCGTGAAGTTATCATAACTAGAGAGAAGGTTCTTTGGAAACTGAAATGCCTGAAGTTAGAAAATTCACCTGGACTAGGTTGTGTACACTCCAGAGTTCTGAAAGAGATGGTTGAATAGATCGAGGAGGCATTAGTAATGATCTTTCAAGAATTATTAGATTTTAGAATGGATCCAGAAGATGGGAAAATTGCAAATGACACTTCACTCTTCAAGAAGAGAGAGAGGCAGAAGAAGAGAAATTATAGACCAGTTAGTCTGACCTCAGTGGCTGGGAAGATATTGGAGTCAATTTTTAAGGATTTTTAAGGTCTCAGGATACTTTGAAACATATGATAGCATAGGCTATAGTCAGCATGGTTTCCTCAGGGGAAAAAATCGCCTGACAAATCTGTTGGAATTTCCTGAAGAAATAACAAGCAAGATGGACAAAGGAGATCAGTTGATATTGTGTACCTGAGTTTTCTGAAGGCCTTTGAGCCCATAGTATTAGAAGAAAGATTCTAGCATTGTAAAGTGGTGGCAAAGAGTGGGAATAAAGGGAGCCTTTTCTTGCTGGCTGCCAGTGACTATTGATCTTCCACAGGGGTCTGTATTTGGCCCAATACTTTTTACATTATATGTCCATGATTTGGATGATGGAATTCTGGACTTTGTTGCAAAGTTTGCAGATGATATGAAGATAGGTGGTGTGAATGTAGTTTTGAGGAAGTAAAGAGGCTGCAGGAGAACTTAGAACAATTAGGAGAATGAACAGAAAAGTGGCAGATGGAATACCGTGACGAGAATTGAGTGGTTATGCACTTTGGTAGATGAAATGGAAGGGTTAACTATTTTCTAAATGGAGAGAATTTACAAAAAAAACTGAGGTGCAAAGGGACTTGGGACTCTTTGTGCAAGATTACCTAAAGATTAATTTACAAGTTGTGACTGTGGTGAGGAAGGCAAATGCAATGTTAGCACTCATTTCAAGAGGACTGGAATATAAAAGCAAGGATGTAATATTGAGACTTCATAAAGCACTGGTGAGGCCTCATTTGGAGTGTTGTGAGCAGTTTTGGGCCCAATATGTTAGAAAGGATGTACTGAAACTGGAGAAGACTCAAAGGAGCTTTACAAAAATGATTCCTCGATTGAATGGCTTGTCATTGGAAGAGCGTTAGAAGACCAAGGGCCTGAATTCACTGGAATTCAGAAGAATGATGGGTGACCTCATTGTACCCTATTGAATGGTGAAAGGCCTGATTACGTGGAAGTGGAGAAGATGTTTTGTGTGTGTGGGGTGGGGGGGGGGGGGGGGAGTCTAAGACCAGAAGACACTGGCTCAGAATAGAGGATGTCCTTTTTGAACAGAGATGAGAAGGAATTTCTTTATCAAGTGATTGGAAAATCTATGGAATTCTCCAACTTTGACTTAAATATATTTACTGAGGTAGCCTCCACTGCTTCATTGGGCAGAGAATTCCACAGATTCACCACTCTCAGGGAAAAACAGTTTCTCCTCATCTCTGTCCTAAATCTACTCCCCGAAATCTTGAGGCTATGTTAATTAATTCTTTTTTTCTTTTATTTGTTGAATGTTGTTGCTCCTTTGTTACATGTCACGCCAACACACCACAGTTAATTCCTAATACATGGAAATATATAATGACAAGTAAAGTTGATGCCTGATTATTATTCTGATTTCTCCCATTAAGGCCACATAGCAATTCGCAGACACCTCCTCACTCACATCTGTTGAGTTGTCTCCTCACAGCCCTTCAGAACATACTGTGCAATGGCTTTGATCTTTATGAACAGTATGCAAGCTGAGCTTTTCCCTTAATCTTGCTACATGTTGCAACAATAAGCCAATTCCAATTCAAATTCTTTAAAAATTGCAAAACGATGCAGAAACAGGAGTTCTGAAATAAAAATATAAATTTCATGAAACAGGAGGATAAGAAGAAATAAAAGTATCAGTCAAAATAATTTACCAGAACTAGAATAATATTATATCACAAAGCAATGCAAACCACTTTTTGTGCTTTCTAGCAATTACAGGTGATCTTATCCATCAGTTGCTGCCTTTTTCCCTGGAGTGTTGGTCAGGAGTCAATAGATTCAAAGAATCAAGGTATTTATACAGAATACAAAGAGATTTTTTATTCTCCTTTGTCAACTTCAAGTTAAATTTTCAGTTCAATGTTATTGTCATTCATCCATATACATGTATGCCACCAAATGTATCAATGTTCCTCCAAACACAGTACATATAACACACAGAGCATAAAATAATATTAATAATAAAATTAATAATATTAATAATATTAGCACAAATAAATTAACATAACTATAATGAATAGAGTAGATTTGATACTGTTGTTAGAATCAAATAAATGTGTTTAAACATCAATGCCATGAGCTAGCAGCAATCTTGGAAAAACTGATTTAGGCAATTAGGAAATACTGTGATACCATTGCATTTACCTTCTAAGGTTTAAGTTGTGCAATCAGCAACAGGAACTACAGTACTGGGCAAAAGTTTCAGGTAGGGAGCCCAGTACTCCATTTATCAACACGGAGCAGAGAGCAATTGTTTAAATCTGGTGGGAGCAGATAATATTGGGAACAGCAAGAGTGGAGCGTAATGGGAAAGGTGGCAGAGAAGGACTGTTGGGGGTGGGGGGAGCGGGTAGGTGCGAGTGCAGACACACCCAGCCCTGAGACAACAGGCAAGGTGACTTGATTTAAATAATTGGTTTACTGTTCATTACAGAATGCTCCTCTCCCTTCCCCTTTCCCCGACCATGATTCACCTCTCCCTGCCCCCTTCCCGCTCTCAGTGCACAATAGAGACGCATATCAGAATCAAGTTTATCGCCATTCACATATTCCATTTATGGCAGGAGTACAATGCAATATGTAAAGTCACTACAGTACTGAGAAAACCTCTTAGACCTCTTTGATATATACAAACGTACATACGTAAGTGTGTTTAAGACCTTTACACAGTACTTTACATACAACAAAGTTTTTGCAACAACTTATTGCACAGTTTCACTGTAGGAAGTCACACAATCACAGACGGCCACAACACAAAAGTCCTGATGAAAGGTTTTCAAGCTGTAATCCTGCCTCTTTCCCTGTGGATGCGGACAAACCTAATCTAATGTCAGCAGTATGTGAGCGAGTGCCTGTGGAAGTGGGAGCTGGAGCAAACGGCACACATTCAACACTGTCTGCAAAACCCCAACCATTAAATTTTGTAAAAATGGAAGTATTAGCATTTCATGCCAGTTAAGTATGACATGCATTATTTAGATATTCAATTTAGACCTCATATGAACAAAGATGATTTGTTTGCATATTAACACATCTCTTATTAATATTAAATTGATATTGCGGAGTTGGTTTTTTTCCTTATCCAACTCTGGGGAGGCACCGAGGTAATTAAAATGAGTATTTTTCCATGATTAAATTAGTTGTGCTCTGGTCCCCACTGGTTTCAGCAATGTCTTTCAAAATCAATGAAATGTCATTGCAAATTGGCGAGCAGGAATTTTGAAAGTCTGACCCCACATTTATAACAGATACTTGGGGAGATTTGGATGCTCCTGACCCCAGACGTCAGATGCTTCTCTGTTGGCTGCCTGACTGCACCAACCTTTTCATGTTATAAATAATTCATAGCTGCTTCACGCAGTTGTAAAAATTTAATTGCAGGTCACTGAATCCATCGGTCATATAGTTGATGACTCAGTGGGTGAAACATTATGGTCTAATGGTCTTATGGTCCATATTTAAAGCAGAGTTTGATAGAGTCATGGAGTTATAGAGAAGTACAATACAGAAACAGGACCTTTGGCCCAGCTAGTTCATGCTGAAGCCACTTAATCTGCCTGCCAACTCCCATCAACCTGTGCTGGGACCATAGTCCTCCATACCCCTACCATCCATATACCTATCCAAACTTTGCTTAAACTTTGAAATTGAACTTGCATACATAACTTCTGCTGGCAGCACATTCCACACTCTTATAACCCTCTGAGTGAAGAAATGTTCCTTCAACTTAAACTTTTACCTTTCATCCTTAACTCCTGACCTCTTGTGGTGGTCCCACCCTACCTCAGTGAAAAAAGCCTGCTGGCATTTACCCTATATATATACTCCACATAGTTTTGCATATCTCTATCAAATATCTCCTCTCAATCTTCGATGTTCTAAGCAATAAAATCCTAACCTATTCAAGTGTTCCTTGTAACTCAGACCCAGCAACTTCCTTGTATATAGTCTGTGTACTCTTTCAACTTTATTTACATCTTTCCTATAGGTAGGTGACCAAAATTGCACATAATGTTCCAAATTAAGCCTCACCAAAATCTTATGCAACTTCAACATAACATCACATCTCCTGTACTCAATGCTTTGATTTAAGAAGGCCAAGGTACCAACATTTTCTTTATAATCATATCTACCTGTGATGCCACTTTCAATGAATTATGGACCTGTATTCCCAGATCCATTTGTTCTACCACACTCCTCAGTGCCCTACCATTCGCTGTGTAAGAACTATCCCGATTGGTCCTGCTGAAGTGCAACACCTTGCACTTGTCTGCATTAAATTCCATCTGCCATTTTCAGCCCACTTTTCTAGTTCACCCAGATCCCTCTGCAATCCATAATAGCCTCCCTCATTGTCCACTACTCCCGCAATCTTGGTGTCATCCTCAAAATTGCTAATTCAGTTAACCACATTACCATCCAAACCATTGATATAGATGACAAACAACAACGGGCCCAGCACCAATCCCTTTGGCGCTCCACTTGTCACAGGTCTCCAGTTAGAGAGGCAACCCTCTACAACCATTCTCTGGCTTCTCCCATAAAGTCAATATCTAATCCAATTTACTACCTCATATTGAATGCCAAGCAACTGAACCATCTTGACCAACCTCCTATGCAGGAACTTGTTAAAGCCTTGCTAAAGTACATGTAGATGATATCCACTACCTTACCTTCCTTCACTTTCCTGGTAACTTCCTAGAAAAACTCTACAAGTTTGGTCAGACATAACCTACCATGTACCAACCATGCTGACTATCCTTAACCAGCCCATGTCTATCCAAACACATATCTATTTGGTCCCTTAGAATACCTTCCAATAACTTTCCCACAAGTGTCACGATCAGCAGTCTTAGGGACTGTAGCTATAGATGGGTGCCTAAGATTTTGGTGCAGTACTTTATTTGTCAATGTGAAGAGGACAGCGAGTTAGTAAAACCTGGCAGGACATTGGGAATGGGGAGGATGGATTGCTGTGGGAGTGGTATGGAATAGATGACAGAGAAGGAGTGCTGGTAGGAGAGGGTGGCATGGCTGCAGACTCTCCAGCCCTGAGACAACAGGCAAGATCACTTGATTCCTAACGTTTGGTTTGCTGATCATTACAGAATGTCTCTCTGGTGTTCTCTACTCCTTCCTCTCTCCCTTCCGTTTTTCCCAACCAAGATTCCTCTCTCACTGCCCTCATCTCACTCTCAGTCCACAATAGAGACCCATATCAGAATCAGGTTTATCATCACTCACATATGTCATGAAATTTGTTTTTTCTGGGTGGCAGCAGTAAAGTACAATATTTAAAATTACTACAGTACTGAGCAAAAGTTGTAGATACCGTATATATATGCGCGTGCGCACACACACACACACACACTTACTTTTGCACAGTACTGTTAGGATATAACATTGTAATGCACAGTGGGTCTTAATAAAGCCTGCTAGCTATCCTTATGCTCAGACTTATGATTTTTCTTGGAATTTGAACAAACAGTACTGAGTCTTCAAATATATTTTCACATCCCAGGACGTAAACTGGGCAGCCTAATATTGAACCTTCTTTAAGAAGTAACTTGAGAGAAGCTTTTCAGATGATGCAAGTTTTTAAAGGATGGATAACTGAGTAGATGTGTGGATGAGTGAGGCAATAACCAGAAAAGGTATAGAATTTTAAGATCTTTGGAGAAAATAAGGAATGTTTTTCACTCCATGAATTGTTGGAGTTTTAATCATTCCAAACCGAGAATCAGAATCAGAATCAGTATTAATATCACCGGCATTTGTCATAAAATTTGTTGTCTTTGTGGTAACATTACAATGCATTACCTAATAATAGAGAGAAAGAATTGTGAATTGTGGAAATATATATAAATTAAATAGTTAAATTAATTAATTAGTGCAAAAATAGAAATAAAAAAGTACTGAGGTAGTGTTCTTGGGTTCAATGTCCATTCAGAAATCAATGGGCAGAGGGGAAGAAGCTGTTTCTGCCATCATTGAGTGTGTGCCTTCAGACTTCTGTACCTCTTTCCTGATGGTAGCAATGGGAACAGGACATGGCCTGGGTGATGGAGGCTAATATTAAGCAGGACTTGTTAACTTATTTTGGCTCTTTCTTATACAAAAATCTCAGTTTTAACCATACTGTGATGAAAATAGAAAAGAGACTCCTGACTCCAAATGTTGAAATCTAAAACTAAATATATAAAAATGTCCAAAACAACTTGTCAAGTCAAACAGCCCCTAGGAAGAGAAATAGATTTAGTGTTTCAGTGGATGGTTTAATTAGAGAAGTTTAAAACAAGCATGTTCCAAGTTATGAAGAAGCAGGAGGATTAGACAGAACAAAACTAATGTTTGTATTAAAATGAAGTCCCCATTTGAGACACTTTTTCATACTATTGGACTTGAATTTCTGAGGTCGTGTGAGTGGATCTCCCTCAGTGCAATGTCTTTTCCACTTTAAGAACTCTCCCGCATAGGTTTCCTGTCATCCTCAGACACGTTGGGGAGACACCAACCCCCAATTCTGACATGGGCATAAACCATTGATTCTGGTTCTCCCTCCTCAGGTGCTGCCTGACATCTTAACTATTTCCATCAATGTTTATTTTTTATTTGACATATTCATCTCTGTTTTCAAATTACTCTATTGCCTCAGTCTGCATCTTTCCCAGCTCTACAATAGAGCCACAGAGTCTTAGAACATGACAGCACAGTAACTGACTATCTGGTCCATCTCGTCCATGCTGAACCATGAATCTGCCTAGTCCCATTGACTATAGCCCTCCAGAATCAGAATCAGGTTTATTATCACTGGCATGTGACGTGAAATTTGTTAACTCAGCAGCAGCAGTTCAATGCAATGCAGAATCTAGAAGAAAAAATAAAATAATAATAATAATTAAATCAATTACAGTATACCTATATTGAATAGATTAAAAACTGTGCAAAAACAGAAATACTATTTTAAAAAAGTGAGGTAGTGTCCAAGGGTTCAACGTCCATTTAATAATCGAATGGCGTAGGGGAAGAAGCTGTTCCTGAACTGCTGAGTGTTTGCCTTCAGGCTTCTGTACCTTCTATCTCATGGTAACAGTGAGAGAAGGGCATGCCCTGGGTGCTGGAGGACCTTAATAATGGATGCTGCCTTTCTGAGACACTGCTCCTTGAAGATGTCGTGGGTACTTTGTAGGCTAATACCCAAGATGGATCTGAATAGATTTACAACCTTCTGCAGCTTTTTTCGATCCTGTGCTGTAGCACCTCCCCCCTCCCCCCCACCCCCCATACCAGACAACAATGCAGTCTGTCAGAATGCGCTCCATGGTGCATCTATAGATGTTTTTGACTGTATCTATTGACATACCAAATCTCTTCAAACTTCTAATGAAGTATGGTCGCTGCTTTGCCTTCTTTATAGCTGCATTGATATGTTGGGACCAGGTTAGATCCTCAGAGATCTTGACACCCAGCAACTTGAAATTGATCACTCTCTCCATTTCCGATCCCACTATAAGGATTGGTATCCGTTCCTTCGTCTTACCCTTCCTGAAGTCCACAATCAGCTCTGTTGTCTTGCTGATGTTGAGTGCTAGGTTGTTGCTGTGGCACCACTCCACCAGCTGTTGTATCTCACTCCCATACGCCCTCTCATTACTACCTGAGATTCTACCAACAATGGTTGTATTTTCAGCAAATTTATACCCCTCCTATCCATGCATCTATCTAATTTTCTCTTAAATTTTGAATCTAACCCATAACCACCACTTCTGCCAGCAGCTTGTCCATTCTTTCACTGCCTTCTGAACCCAGACTCCTCCAAACCAAGCTGCTCTATCTTCTCGCTGTTATTTTACTGAACTTCTTTGATTCTCTCTCTTTGACCAAGCCTTACATTATCTTCCCTAATAGTAGCTCTGTGTCAAATTTTGTTTGGTACTAATACGGTCTGATGCCCCATGACATTTTGTGACATTAAAGGTAACACAATGGAGAATAAAGAACAGACATTAGTACCTCCTTTACTTATGAGAGGACCTTGGCAGCTGTGGGGATGACTTGCAGTGGACTGAAATGATTGAACATATAGTCATTAAAAAAGAGGACATGCTAGAGCTTTAGAAAAGCATTAAGTTAGATAAGTTTCTAAGTCCAGACAAGACATAACCCCGGCTACTGTGGGAAGTGAGGGATTTGATTGCTGAGTCTCTTGTGATGATCTGTACATCTTCAATAGGGACAAGAGAAGTACCAGAGGTTTGGAGAGTTGCAAATGTTGTTCCCTTGTTCAAGAAAGAGTGTAAGATTACCCAGGAAATTATAGACCACAAAGTCTTACTTCAGTGGCAGGCAAGTTGTTGGAGAAGATCCTGAGAGGCAGGATTTATGAGCTTTTGGAGAGATAAAATCTGATTGGGGATAGTCAGCATGGCTTTGTCAAGGGCAGGTTGTGCCTCATGACCCTGAATGAATTCTTTGAGGACGTAACAAAACACATTGATGAAGGTAGAGCGGTGGATGTAGTGTATATGGATTTCAGTAAGGCATTTGATAAAGTTCCCCATTCAAGTATCATTCGGAAAGTAAGGAGATATGTTATCCAAGGAGACTTGGCTTTGTGGATTCTAAATTGGCTTGCCCATGAAGGAAAAGGGTGGCTGTAGATGGTTCATATTGTGCATAGGGGTCAGAGACCAATGGTGTTCCACAGCAATTTCTTCTGAGAACCCTCCTCTTTGTGATTTCTGTAAATGACCTAGATGAAGATGTAGAAGGGTGGGTTAGTGAGTTTGCTGATGACACAAAGGTTGGGGGTGTTGTGGATAGTCTAGAGTTGTCAGAAGTTACAGCTGGACATCAATAGGATGCATTCTGGACTTCAACCCAGATAAGTGTGAAGTGCTTCATTTTGGTAGGTAAAATTTGAAGTCAGAATATAGTATTAATGGTAAGACTCTTGGCAGTGTGGAGGATCAAAGAGATCTTGGGGTTCAAGTCTATAGGAAACTCAAAGCTGCTACGCAGGTTAACAGTGTTGTTAAGAAGGCGTATGGTGTGTTTGCATTCATCAACCATGGGATTGAGTTCAAGAGCTTTGAAGTAATGTTACAGCTATATAAGACCTTGCTCAGACTTCACTTGGAGTACTGCATTCAGTTCTTGTCACCTCACTATAGGAAGGATGTTGATACTATACAAAGAGTGCAGAGGATATTTGCAAGGATTTTGCCTGGATTAGACAGCCTGCCATATGAGAATAGGTTGAGTGAACTTGGTCTTTTCTCCTTGGAGTGATGGAAGATGAGAGGTGATCTGATAGAGGTGTATAATATGATGAGAGGCATTGATTGTGTGGATAGCCAGAAGCTTTTTCCCAAGGCTGAAGTGGTTAAAAAGAAGGGATATAGTTATAAGGTGCTTGGAAACAGGAACAGAGGAGATATCAGGGGTAAGTTTTCCCACACAGAGAGTTGTGGGTGCATGAAATGCACTGCCGGCGACGGTGGTAGTGGCGGATGCAATAGGGTCATTTAAGAGAATCTTAGATGGGTACACAGAGCTTAGAAAAATAGAGGGCTATGCAGTAGGGCAATTCCAGGGAAGTTCTAAAGTAGGTTACATGGTCAACACAATATTGTGGGCTGAAGGGCCTGTAATGTGCTGTAGATTTTTATGTTATATATGTTCTATCAGTCATCACTAGCACTGTAATAACATTATCTAACTGTGACACCCCAATTTGAACACTTAGTGGGAAGCTAAGAGGAATAGGACTAGATGGATAGCTGTACAGTAAACTGGTCTGGAATGAAGGGCTAAATGGCCTGTTGTATCCCATTAATAGTTTACCCTCATTTGCCACTTCATCAGATACAACTGCTCATTGATGTAAATATCTCATCAGCCAATCAGGAGGCAACAACTCAATGCATAAAAGCATGCAAACATGGTGAAGGGATTCAGTTGTTGTTCAGCCCAAACATTGGAATGGGGGAAGAAATGTGATCTAAGTGAGTTTGACCGTGGAATGATTGTTGATGCTAGACAGGGTGGGTTGCATACCTGGGATTCTCATAGACAACAACCTCTGGAGCTTACAGAGAATGGTGCAAGAAACAAAAATCACCCAGTAAGCAAACGGCAGTTCTGTGGCTGAAAACACCTTGTTAAAGAGAGAGGTCAGAGGAGAATGGCCAGACTGGTCCAAACTGACAGGAAGGCGACAGTAACTCAACTAACCACATGTTACAACAATGATTTTCAAATAAATAACTAAATGCACAATACATTCCACCTTAAAGTGGATGGGCTACAGCAGCAGCAGATGATTAACATGCAGAAATACACTTCAGTAAGAACTTGCTGTACTTAATAAAGTGACCAGTACAATGTTGTGTTTTGGATTTAATTTTGGATGTAAACAAGTCAAGCTCTATTCCTTCATTTACATGTATTTATCAGTCCCTCTAATCTGGATGGTTACTGTCAATAAAATCAGCCCAACCCTTTAATTGAAAAGCCTTTGGTGACTGCTTCCAACTGCATTCACTCAGAGCTTCTGTTCAATCTGCAGCCAGATTTTCAGGCACAGCTTGAATCAGATTTATTTCTCTTGTGATTTATTGCAAATTTGCCAGCATTGTTCTCCAATTTACTTTGAGCTGTATTTTCTGTTTCTTTTAATGCATTTTGCTGGCAGAAACATTAGTCACGTTAAAAACTGAAAAGCTCGCCAATCACAGCTCCTAAATATGCCATTCCTAATGAGCACGTACAATGATTAAATGAGCTGAAAACTTAAAAGAAGGAAGATCTATTTTGTGCATTCAGCACTTGGCTTTGAGCTCTGGTTGTTTATGCTAATTCACATCCATTTAACACCATGGTGTCTAGGGAAATAATTGAAAGAGTGTAACTTAATTTTGGGTGAATAGGTGCAAGAGCAGGCACATTTTCTAATCTAATACCAACGTTGCTCCTAAATAAAATATAAATATGAGAAAGTCTGCAGATTCTGGAAATCCAAAGCAATACACTGAAAATGCTGGAGGAACATAGCAGGTCAGACAGCTTCTAGGGAAATGAATAAACAGTCCATGTTGGACCATAGAGCATGTCAGTTAAGAGCATGAGTATTTGGCCTCTCGACCAGTGTTTGTTCTCTCCCCCAAATAGAATATGGAGCAATTTTGATATATTTTAAATCACTCCTCTAGGTTGCATAGACAGAATTCTTTTAATCCACTTTCTGCAACATTCACTCCATCCAAACCTTCGTAGTAAACAAAACCAGGTGTTCACATTTATAAATATTTTTCTATATCAGTCTAAGTGGCTGAATTCATTAATTCTCCTTGATGGATTTTGCTTTCCAATAATCATTCCAAAAAGGATTGAATTCTACAGACTTATTGCCGATGCCCAATTCTTCATCGATACAACTGGTGGGGGCCAGCTCACACACCTGCTCGAAACAATTTGTGAGTTTTGTTTACTCTAATGTTTGGGTACTCATAAAGATTGGAGGCAGAGAGGAAATCTTGTATGACCAATTAACATTAGAAATTACAAGTACTTATGACTAACTATATTTACCAATACCAACACTATGAATTCATGGGAGGGATGTCCCTTCATCATAGTTTTCTTTCTAAGGGAAATGGTTGCTTTGCAGTCCCAGTATACTCAACCAGAGTCCTTTTATATTAGCACTACTGCTGTGTGCTTTTTATCCAATCTTTCCATTAGCTCTGAAAGCCTCAAGTCAAACAAAGATTGCTCTGTCTCTCAGTGGAGTTCTTCAATAACTTCATTGGACATTCCTTTGGCATCCACCAAGTGCTGCCTTGACGTCAATGACAGTCACTCTCATCTCTTCACTAAACTTCAGCTCCTTGGTCTAGATTCAGATCAAACTGTGATGAGGTTACAGTGAAATCTAACATAAACATTGATGAGGAGGTTATTGATGAGGTATTTCAAATCTTGAAGTTCAAAGTAAATTTATTATCCAGGCATGTATAATTTATACAACCTTGAAATTCATCAGCTTACAGACACAAAACAAAACACCCGAAAGAACCCAATTAAAAAAAGATTGACCCCTATGCGTGGAGGGAAAAAAAAACACAAAATCATGCAAACAATAAAGCAAGCAACAGCATTCAGAATGAAAGTGAGTCTATCGCCCTGAAGCGCGGAGCAGCTGGAGCAGGCCCATAACCTCAGCCTCAGACAATCACATAGTGGGACAAATCGTAGCGATGCTCACAGACATGCACTTCAGAGCAGCCGTAGCAGGACATAGCCTCAGCTGTAGCACCACAGCGAGCAGTGAGCAGAATCGTTGTCTCCGGCCCTGACACCCTGCCTTTTCAGTCCTTTTGCTTATTGTTGAGGTCTTCATCCATGACTTTGTTGATGGCTAAGTATAGACTAATTGAGTAGTAATTAGCCAATTGGATTTGTCTAGTTTTTTATAACTGGGACTCAGATGGCGATCTTCTCAAAGGTTGGGAGCTTCTGTCTTTCTGGAGCTGGCTAAGTCGACAATGTTCTGAAGCAATGTTTTCTGATCCTGGGCATCGTCACCTCCATACCAGATGCTGATGCAACCAGTCAAAGTGCTCACCATAGTGTGTTTGCAGAAACTTGTGAGAGTCTTTGATGATAGACCATCATCATATGATGTGGGTGATCATGATCTTTTGACCATTATTGTTCTTGGCACATTTTTCTACAGATGTGGTTAGCCATTGCCTTCTTCTAGTTACAAGATGGGTGACCCTAGCCATTATTAACACTCCTCAGAGACTGTCTGCCTGGTGTCAGTGGTAGCATAACCTGGACTTGTGATTTGCACCAGCTGTTCATACAACTATGCACACCTGCTCCCATGGCTTCATGTGACCCTGATTGGTGGGAGGGGGGATCTAAGCAGGTGCTACACCTTGTGCAAGAGTGACGTTCAGGCTTGCAGAGGGCGGGAGTGCCTTACACCCTCCTTGGTAGATGTACCTTTAACGTATCTCCAACTAGCCACCTGGGTGACATACCAAATCCCCTACATAAATCGTAGAATTTAGGGAGAAGTACAGGAAGGTAAGGAAAGCAAGTTCAATTTCTGTAGGATTAGTGTGGGAGGATGCTTGATGGCTGACATAGGCTTTGTGAATCAAGGGACTGTTTCTACGGTGCTTCATCTATGACTGTGTTCTTGTACATGGTTCTAACTCCATGATCAAGTTTGCAGATGACACCACGGTGATTGGCCTGATCAGAGGCCTACAAGGGTGAGGTCCAGCACCTGGCCACGTGGTGTGCCGACAGCAACCTGGCCCTTAACACCCAGAAACCAAGGAGCTCACTGTGGACTTCAGGCATGCTAGGAGCCACACTCATGTCCCCATCTACATCAATGGAGCTGTGGTGGACCCTGTATCAAGCTTCAAATTCCTTGGTGTCCATATTTACGAGGATCTCACCTGGTCCCTGAACTCCTCCATCCTGATCAAAAAGGTGCAATAGCATCTTTATTTCCTGAGGAGCATCAGGAAAGCTCACCTCTGTCCCAGGATACTGATGGACTTTTACCGCTGTACCATTGAGAGCACACTCACAAATTGCATCTCAGTGGGGTATGGCAGTTGTCACGTATCGGACTGCAAAGCACTCCAGCGTGTGATGAAAACTGCCCAGCAGATTATCGGCACTCAATTGCCCACCATTGAGAACATCTACCATAAACGCTGCTTGGGCAGGGTGAAAAGCATTATCAAGGATGCATCTCACCCTAACCATGGACTTTTTACTCTCCTCCCATCTGGTAGGCACTATAGGAGCCTCCACTCCCGCACCAGTAGGCACAGGAAGAGCTTCTTCCCTGAGGCTGTGACCTTATTGAACCTCACATCACAGCCCTAAGCAATATTGTACTATATTAGTATTTTTATATTTGTGTGCTGTAGCACTTAGTTTTTATTCACAGTTATTTTGTAGATAACACTATTCTTTGCATTTCTAGCTAGATGCTAACTGCATTTGATTTGGCTTTGTATCTGTTTTCGGCACAATGACAATAAAGTTGAATCTAATCAAATCTAATAGCTTCTAATGCTTTTAACAGAGTCTGATTGATTTAATTGGCTCTACCCCACACTGAGCAATCTGACTGGTTGCATCACTGCCTGATATAGAGGCACCAATGCACAGGATCACAAGGGCCTCAGCCCAAAATGTCAACTGTACTCTCTTCCATAGATGCTGCCTGGCTTGCTGAATTCCTACAGCATTTTGTGTGTGTTGCCAGATTTCCAGCATCTGCACACTTTCTCTTGTTTGCAAAGGGTGACCTTTATGCTTCAAGCACAATAGCATTTCAGTCATAGAGTAATTGAGTTATACAACTTGGCACCATGTCCTTCATCCCCATTCATCCATTTCAATCTACCTGGAATGGTCCCATAGGCCTGCCCACATCCTTCTAAATCTTTCCAAGAAAAGAGAAAGATAAATATTATTTTTATTTGTCACGTCTACACAACACAGTAGCATAGTGAAGAGCACAATGCTTTACAGTAGAGGCGACTCGAGTTCATTTCCCACCACTGCCTGTAAGGATTGGATGCATTATCCCCATGGCTGTGCGGGTTTCCTCCAGGAGTTCCAGATTCCACTCACAATTCAAAGTCGTACTGGTGGGTAGGTTATTTAGTCATTTTAAATTGTCCCATGATTGGGCTAGAATTAAATTAGTGGACTGCTGTGTGACACGGCTCGGAGGATCCGAAGGGCCTATTCTGTGTTGTACCTCAATAAATAAATAAATGAAACATACAGTGAAAAATGTTATTTGCATCAATGACCAGAACAGTCTGTAAGCAACAGCTACCACACTTCCAGCTCAGACATAGCATGGCCACTACTCACCAATGCTAACCGTTCATCTTTGGAATGGGGGAGGAAACTGGGGCACCCAGAGGAAAACCAGCAGTCATGGGGTGAAGGTACAAACTCTTTACAGATGGCTGTGGAAATCAAACCCCAACTGGCGATCAATGTAACTGTAAGGTTATGGGCTAACATCTATGCTGCTTTGCCATTCAATTTATCTACTTATCCAAATGTCTTTCAAACTTTGGAATTGTCACACGGATTGTTCATATCCATTCATATCTTCAGAGACCTCTGTTCTCTATAACATTTGCTCATATCTCCTCTTTGCTGTCAATATTACTGGGGTGGCGTGGTAGAGTCGCGATTAGCTCAATTATATTACAGTACAAGTGATCTCTGATCAGGATTTGATTTTCACCGCTGTCTGTTAGGAGTTTGTACTTTCTCTCTGTAACCTGGTGGATTTCTTCTGGGTGTTCCAGTTTCCTCACACATTTGAAAGATTTACAGTTAGGGTTAGTAAGCTCTGCACATGTTATGTTGGCCCCAAAACAGGCAACACTTCTGGGCTGCCACAGAACAATCATTGGAATATATTAGTCATTGATGCAAGAACAATGCATTTTACTGCATGTTTCCATAAGACCATAAGACATAGGAGCAGAATTAGGACATTAGAGCCTGCTCCCCCATGTCATCATCTCTGATCCATTTCCCTCTCAACCCCATTCTCCTGCTTTCTGCACATAACCTTTTATGCCCTGACTAATTAAGAACCTATCAACTTCCGCTTTAAATACACCCAATGGCTTGGCCTCCATGGCCGCTTGTGGCAATGAATAACAAAGATTTATCACTCCCTGGCAAAAGAAATTCCTCCTCATCTCAGTTGTAAATGGATTACCCTCCACTCTGAAGCTGTGTCCTCACCATAGCAACCATCTTCTCCAGATCCATTCTGTCTAGCCCTATCAATATTTGATAGGTTTCAATGAGATACCCCCACCCATTCTTATAAATTCCAGTGAGTAAAGGCCCAGAGCCATTAATCACTCCTCATATGATAAGCCTTTCATTCCCAGAATCATTCTCCTGAATCTCTTTGGACACTCTCTCATGTCAGCGCATCCTTTCTTAAATAAGGGGCCCTAAACTGCTCCACAATTCTCCATGTGGCCTCCACACCTTATAACGCCTCCACATTACATCCTTGCTTTAATATTCTAGCCCTCTTGAAATGAATGCTAACATTGTATTTACATTTCTTACCACCAACTCAACCTGCAAATTAACCTTTAGGGAATCCTACATAAGTACTCACAATTGCCCCTGCACCTTGGATTTTTGAATTTCCTCCCCATTTAGAAAGTATTCCTTCTACCAAAGTCCGTGGCCATATACTTCTCAACACTATATTCCATTGGCCACATCTTTCCCCTTATTTCTAATCTGTCCAAATCCTTCAGCAAGCTTCTTGCTTCTTCAGCACTACCTGCCTCTCTATCTATCTTCATATCATCCAGAAACATCACCACAAAGTTATTATTTCTATCATCCAACTCATGGACATACAATGTAAAAAGAATCAGTCCCAACGCAGACCACAGTGGAACCCCACTAGTCACTGGCAGCCAACCGGAAAAGGCTCCCTTTATTCCAACTCTATGCCTCCTGCAAATCAGCCAATGCTCTATCTTTCCTGTAATACCATGAGCTCTTGTCTTGTTAAGCAGCCTCATGTGTGGTACCTTGTCAAAGCCCTGAAAACCCAAGTACACAACACCAGCTGATTCTCCTTTGTCTATCTTACTTGTTATTTCTTCAAAGAATTCCAACAGATTTGTCAGGTAACACTTCCACTTCTGGAACCCATGCTGACTACGGCCTATTTTATCATATACCTCCAAGTACCCTGAAACAACATCCTTAACAATCAGCTCTAGCATCTTCCCAACCACTGAGGTTAGGCTAACTGACTGGCCTTCAATTTTCTTTCTTTTGCCTCCCTCCCTGCTTAAAGAGAGAAGTGACCTTTGCTACTTTCCAATCCACTGGAAACGTTCCAGAATCTAGAGATTCTTGAATGATCATTAATATAATCTCCATAATCTCTTCAGCTGTCACTTTCAGAACCCTGGAATATAGTCCATCTAGTCCAGGTGACTTACCTATCTTCAGACCTTTCAAGTGAAGAAGACTGATGCAAAATGCTTAAGGCGTACATCCACCATTTCCATAAACTCTGCAGTATCATTTCTCAGCAGTCCAATATCCACTCTTGTTTCTCTTTTATTCTTTACATATCTGAAAAATCTTTTGGTATCCTCTTTGATATTGTTAGCTAGATTACCTTCCTATTTCATCCTTTCCCCCTTATGGTTTTTTAACCAGTTGGTCTTTAAAAGTTTCCCAATCTTCTAACTTCCAACTAATTTTTGCTTTATTATATTTCCTCTCTTTTGCTTTTATACCGTTTTGACTTCCATTGTCAGCCATGATGATTTCATCCTACCTTTTGAATACTTCTTCTTTAGGAAGTATCTATCCTGCACCTTCTGAATGGCTCCCAGAAATTGTTGCTCTGCCGTCATCCTTGCTAGTGTCCCCTTTCAAACAACTTTGGCTAACTTCTCTCTCCTGTCTCTGTAATTCCCATTTCTTCACTGTAAAACTGATACATCTGTCTTTTGCTTCTTCCTCTCAAATTGCAGGGTGAATTATATTATGAGAACTGTCTCCTATATATTACTTTACCTTAAGCTCCCTAATCAATTAGGGTTCAGTCCAGAATAACTGACCAGCTAGTGGGCTCAACCACAAGCTGTTCAAAAAACTTATCTGGTAGGCATTCTACAAGTTCTCTCTCTTGCGATCCAGCACCAACCTGATTTTCCCAATTTACCTGCATATTGAAATTGCCCATGTTTTGATACACACATGACAAATAAAGCTAATTTATCTTTTCAGTGATCACACTGGCATTTTCTGGCTTTTATCTGAATGTGAAAATTATTGCACTGACAGTCATTACAGGAAAAATGTCTTTTCAAAGAGGCTTTTACAACCTGTGCCCGTTCTGCAGCATCTCCTCAGGTAATTGCAGGATTTCAGGTAATTGCAGTTAACAGTAACACTTAGCGCGTGAATAGTTTACATATTAGACACAGAAGCCTTTAATCATTAGTTTATTCAACCGTGCTTCCCATCACACCTTACAATCACAATTTTAATATTAGTTTCAACTTTAAGCAATGAGGATGCAATTTTATATTCTAGATGCATTCAGTTGCTCTGGGATAGCCTTGTATGCAGGCTCCAATGCACAAGATCGCAAGAGGATAAATAAAGTTGTAGGACTCAGCCAGCTCTATCTCAGCCAAAACCCTCCTCACCATAGAGGATTTCTTCACCAGACAGTGCCTCAAATGAGGACTGTTTCCCTGGAGTGGCAGAAACTGAGGGGGCACCTGCTAGAAAGTTAATAAAATTATGAGAGACATCGACAGAGACACAGCCAGTTTCTTTTACCCAGAGTCACAATGTCTAATACTAGAGGGTGTACATTTTAGCTCAGAAGGGGATATGTTCAAAGGAGATTTTTGGGCCCAGTTTTTATGCCTACGGTTTCCTGAAATACACTGGTGGTGGAAGCAGATATGACAGAGGCTCTGAGCCTCTTAAAGAGAGTCCATATCACTTCATATTCAGTGGTGAAGACTGGATTAATTTTGAAGTTAATCCCACACCTCACATCCTGCCTCCTCCTTGATCCACAATCTCTTCTAATTTACAATGTATTACGAAAACATGGTTAACTTATTTAAACAAAGTCTACTTAACTTCGTTTAGAAAAGGGGTTCCCAACCTGGGGTCCAGGGACCCCTTGCTTAATAATATTGGTCTGTGGCAAATAAAATGTGGTGAACTTCTGCTCTAGAAGACGTTTTGTGAAATTTTAATTCCAGCAAGCTTGATCTTGACATTTTCTCTTTCAAAAACTGATTATCATATGTCAGGCCACTTTATTACTACCTTTGAGGTCCTGCTTCTCAGTTTCTTTCCTAACTCTCTATATTCTGTTTTCAAGATCTCCTCTTATTTTCTATCTGTCAATGGTACCAGTATGTACCATGCCATCTGGCCGCTCACTCTCCCTATTCAGGATATTGAATCTTCCTTATCAGATGTTATTTGAGGCGCACACCACTGGGAGCATTTAATAGCAGTGAGAGATTGTTTCTACTACTCGCCTGGTTATGATAACCTTAAGGAACATTTTTGGTATTTCGTTAATACTTAACATCATACTGTAGGCTGCCTTTATACTGATCAGTGTGCTTTGGCTTTTCCTCTCTTTACCCTCAATTCCGCATGCAGGGCTGGATTTAAATTCTGTAATCCACTCAAACACATGAAACACAAAAAAAGTGACAGTTCCCTGATTGTGAACTTAATGCACCAATGAACCTACTTGTTTAAATAATTAATGTCTCAGTTATTATAGTCGATAAATGATTGTGAAAAAGGCATGGTCACAACTAATTCAAAGAAAAGAAAAAAATGCATTGTTTAGGTTACAATTACAATTAATCTACACTTGATTTCATTCCTGGTGGAAAGTCCACTGGATTTTGCTGGAAGGCAGTTTGAAAATTAATTGCCACCAACATCCCTTATGTCAAATACCTATACTGTAGCTTTCCTTTTATTTTTAGTATATATGCATCTTCCCTTTCCCTGCTTCTATAGTTGCTTCAAAGCGTTACATCTTTGTTAATCCACAATTCTAATGAAATAATAATTATGATTCTTCATCAAAGATCCAGGATCAACTTTATTCACCATATATATTTACATGTATTAGGAATTTGCATGACAGGCCACAAAACACCATAATAATTCACAATTACAAAGAACAAAGAATCACACAAAGATAAGGTAGAAGTTAAAGTACAGATATGGATAAATATGCATTTACAATGTTAATCATGTTTTTCCAATGTAAGCAGCATTATAAAAAAGTAGTTTAAATTGGTTACAGTGTATTACAGAGAATAAGGTAACAGCTAGAAAGAGGTGGGATCTAACTAGAAATATTGAACAGATTAACTGCCTGCAGGGAAGAAACTTTTAAAATGGTGTGAAGTTTTTGTTTTAATAGCCCTATAGTAATCTCCTTACCCCTGCTAGGTTGCAGCTCACCCTTGGGCAAGCTGTAACACCTGCTTAGCCCCCCCCCCCCCCGATCAGGGTCATGTGAAGCCATGGGATCTGGAGATGGATAGTTATATGAGCAGCTGGTGCATATTATCAGTCCTGGTTATGCGACTACTGACACCTGATAGACAATCTCTTGAAGAGGATTAATGGCTGGGATCACCTGTCTTGTAAAGATCTTGCCCAGAAGAAGGCAATGGCAAACTACTGATTTGGGTAAACATCGGATCATTTGTCACCCTCAGGGCCAGACCCAGCTGCTTTAAACTGGCTCGAAGTCCTCTCCAGCCATGAGCACTGTGGCAGTACCTGCACTCAGGAGTCCAGTTTGCAAAATCCTTCAGGATTCTGCAAAAACACCAGGTTGCACAGACGTTTCAAAGGCACATCTCCCATTGGGAAATTACAAGCTGCAGATTGCAGTGATTGCAGGACACAAAATGTATATTTAGTCGAATAGCTACTGGTTTTGTTAGCTGCCTGCAAAATGTTACTGTGTCTCTCTGGCTTGCTCCTCGTCAAAAGAATTATCTCAGTTTTATAATTTAATTCATTGTTTTGAGCTATGTCGTATGATGTGGGTGATCATGGTCTACGACTATGATTGTTTTGCCACTGCCTTTTTCTGGGCAGAGTCTTTACAAAATGGGTGACTTCAGCCTTTATCAATATTCTTTAGTGATTGTCTGCCTGGCATCAGTGGTCGCATAACTAGGTTTTGTGATATGCACTAACTGTTCATGCGACGACCCTGATCGGGGGTCAGGGCTAAGGAGGTGCTTCACCTTTCCTAAAGATGACCAACAGTCCAGTGGAGGGAAGGAGCACCTTACAGCTCCTTCGGTAGAGGCGTATCTCCGCACCTTCACTCAAACCTATCAAGGATGCAGCTCTGAGAACGCAAAAGACCAAAGACATGTTGCCTGGAACGTTAAACCTGGACAGGTTGACTTTCATCTTATTGCATTGGGAGTTTGAAAACGAGGCCCAGCTTTGTAACTATGTTCTCAGAAGAGGTTTTTCCATCCACTCCTCTATTTAGTTGCCTGAATTTGTAATGATAAACAAAACAACTAAATAAATGCTGATTACATTTCCACAAATTATATATTTGTTCTGACATTCAATGTTACTACTTTATCATACAATGTAGTGCTTCTGTAAAATATTTGACAGTTTAACTTTTTAACATAGCAAAAATTGGTATGCATAAGTTGCTTAATTTAAATGTTTCCAAAAGAATATCTTTGATGCACATGAAATACTTGACAAAACCTCCCCAACTCTAGCTTCATGTTTTTTCTCCTCATAAAGGAGACAAACAACAAGATGCTGTTCAATAGAAAATGTATTCAGAAAGCTAAGTAATGCAATCATCATTGGACAGGAGAGTTGAATATTGTTTGAGCTTTCAGTGTTTTGCTTTATATTTTATTCAGGAGCCCAGGTGAAGAGCCAGTTCAATTGTGCAGTCAGCTTGAAAAATGTTAAAGAAAGATGTGATACGAGATGACACAGTCGGGTTTTAGAAAACTTGTCACTTACAAGGGACCAGGAGGAATGGAGAGTGGTAAGGAGTTTATCTATATTTTAAGTGCAATCTATTAATAAATCTCCTCACATTTAGAGTACCTTGTTTGGCTGTATATTCAGGCTAATGGAGAGCTCTATTGCCAAATTCAATTAAAGCTAAATAACACTGAGTATATATTGAGAGTTAAAGTTTGTAGACCTGGAAATCTTGACCCCATAATTAATGTAACACAGACAAAATGCTGGAGGGACGCAGCAGCTCAGGCAGCATACTGTATATGGAAGGGAATAGACAATTAATGTTTCAGGCCAAGACTCTTCAGTAGAACAAGCCATCCCTTCAAAAGATGCTGCCTGACCTCATGAGATCCTCCAGCCTTTTGTATGTGTTACTCTGGATGTCCAGCTTTTGTAGAATTTCTTGTGCTCATAATTAATGAATGCCTACTATCTTAATGCGATATTACTTCATCCCAACCATTCCTGTTAACAAGAGATCCCTCTCCTCCACTCTTCATAAACTGAAATGACATCCATTTTGTCCTCTGATGCCTGTTCATGCGTTCAGTGAGATCTTAGTTGATACATAACTCCCACTTCATGAGTACCTCTCAACATCCCTACAGGAAGGTTTTTGCAGCAATAGACAGGGCGAAGAAAAGCTTCACCAGGATCACAAGACAATCTACCTGCAGATGCTGGAAATCCAAAGCAAGAGATACAAAATGCTGGAAGAGCTCAGCAGTCCAGTCAGCATCTATGGAAAAGAGTGAACAGTCAATGTTCCAGGTCAAGAACGCTTCAACCCAAAACATTGACTATTTACTGTTTTCCATACATGTTGCCTGCTGAGTTCCTTCAGCATTTTGTGTGTCAAGTTGCCCAGAATGGACGGCAGTTGTTATAAGCACAGATTGGATAGGTTGGGGTTATCCTCATGAGAATGTAAAAAGCTAAAGTGTGACAACATGTGATTTACAAGAATATTTGAGGCATAGCTAAGAAAGATAGAATCATTTTTCCAGCGAAAGGTGAGAGGAGAGGAATTTAAAGGAGATCTGTAAATAACACAGAGGGTGGTGAAAATCTGGAACAAGTTGCTAAAGCGGGGGTGAGGGACAGCCACAAGTGTTGCCACTCTTCCACTGCCAACAGAGCATGTGTACAACTTACTAATCCTAACTATACGTCTTTGGAATGTGGGAGGAAACTGGAAACTGAAGGAATCCTACCCAGTCACTGGGAGAACAGGCAAAATCTTAAACACAGCAGCAGGAACCAATCCCTGATCGAAGATCATTGACGCTGTAAAGCGACTGTTCTAACTGCTGTGATACTTTGCATAGTCGCATACAACATATTGGCTGATAGTGCGGTGAATAATATCTCTATGTAGCTTAACTGTTCCATCTACACCACATCTAATGCTACATTCTCTTGGGTTAATATCAGATTTGATTGCATTGCTTTCTTTCAAAAGAGCACGAGGAAAAAGGGCAGAATCAGGTTGTATGGCTCCTCAAGCCGTGCTCTGCCATTTTGTAAGATCACTGGGTTTAATTCACTCTCCTAGCTAATCAGTATTAACCTTGTTTCCCTTGCAGATCAATAATCTATCTCAGGCTTCAGCAGGAGACTGCCAAACATAAACTCTGAACCTCTTCCAACTTATCGCCTGACGCTGCTGTCAATGAAAAAGCTATTACTAACTTGGGGCGGCAGGGTGGAGATACAGTATGTCTCTACCAAAGGAAGCATAAGGCGTTCCTTCCCTCCGCTAGCCTGTAGGTTACCCTTGGACAAAGTCTAGCACCTCCTATTCTTCCACTCCCTCCACCCTGACCAGGGTTATGTGAACCCATGGGAGCAGCTGGTGCATATCACAAGTCCTGGTTATGCGACCACTGACACCTGAAGAGTATTGATAATGGCTGGGGTCACCCCCCTTGTAAAGGCCCCGCCCAGAAGAAGACAATGGCAAACTACTTCTCGAGAAAAATATTGCCAAGAACAATCAAGGTCATGGAACCCTGATCACCCACGTCATACTATAATGATGATGATGATCACTAATTCAACATAATGAATGCACTACTTAGTTACTTGTAATGAAATAGCTTTTCATATGTAATGCCCTGGTGAAAATTTCCACTGCTATGCTGTGAGATAGCTTATATTAGCAGTTTTCTGTAAAAGCAGTGTGCCATGCAGGAAAGTGCGTTTTGGCTTTGGCTAAGGTAAGGATCCATGTTGGCCAACTTAAGAATGTGTGTCAGGCAATCAGGATTGTGGGATGTGAGAGAAAGTTCTAGAGAGCAGTGGGGAAGTGTTTTTCAAAAGTCAGTAGTCTGGTTTGGTGTCTTTTGGCAGGAGATGTGGAGTGGGACAGAAGAGAAGATGCTGCTATTAGAAGGAGAGTCTCCGTTGCAAGCAGTGCACTGTGCAGATGAATGGTTCCAGGGAAGAAGGGAAATGCTCCTGAGAGAAAGAAAGAGACAGTTTGCTTGAGATGGTCTTTGAGGGAAGTTTCAAAATGTAGTAGATATTTACTTGCAGGCCGCGGATCCAGCGCATGAATTTGAGATACACCCCCGAATACTGCAGTAGCGCAGTATACTACAGTGTGCACATTGGATTGGTTTAACTATAATGGACCCTTTTCTTTTCTTTTTCTTATTAACTGCTTGATAAATCTGAAACAGGTAAATATACTTTCTTTATGGTTTTATGTCATGTATTTCTTGCCAACCGATAATTGTGTATGGGCAGTATTTACACACTAATCGCTCAAATGGAAGTTACTTTAATTTGAACATCGCAATGTTCCTCTTTGGTTGAAACCAAAATCACACTGAACCTAGATGTATATTGTTTATGAAAGTTGGCCTCCTCACCACCGAGTCACGTGGCTGTCAGCTGAGTTGGCTATTGAGCCAAGTTTCCATACAAGCGCAATGAGAGGGCTACACAAATTAATCATATTTTCTTATTTAAAAGTATTCTAATCTTATTGATCATATTTTCTTCTCAATACTATGTTTTATCTCTTGTTACATATTCAGGCAACAATAAATATATGAGTTAGGCAAGGGTTTTTATAACAAACACCACGTTTATTAAACACTGAAAACAAACCCTGCAAAAGTAAACAAACACTAACGTAACCGGAAATCAGCTGCTGTGCGGCAGCTTAAACAGTTCTTAAAGTGATGCAGCTCAAACAGTACTTAAAAGTAATATTGCCAAAAGTTCAGAAATGCTCACAGTCCATTTAAGGGAGAGACTTTATAAGACGATTTAAATTCTCTTTCACGTCGTTTTGCTTCGATCCCCAACGTCAAACTTTTCCCACGAAGAATTTACAAAACGAAACGGCTTAAAGGCACTGACCTTTCCTTTATCACACTGTCCTCAATCTTCTGCTATCCCGCAGAAATTAACATGAGAACAGTCACCGAATTCCTTCCGAATAAGGATTAAATAAGGTCGAACCCGTTTCATCGTCAAAAATGGATTCTCCTCGATCTTTAACTCCCGAACTCTGATCTTCACTCTCCACTGATCCTCAACTAGCAGTACTGTAAAGAAACTGCTGGCAATGACCTTTTAAACTTTAGGCATTAGATAAAAACTTCATCCTTCAACTAAACTGCGTCATCACATTAAATCACGCAATGGCATGAAGTCAACATGGCAAATCCAGCCACGAACTGCCCCTCCTCACAGGGTGGGGTCTTCCTTTTATAACCTGTAAGAAAAACCTGTCACATGATCTCTACTGGCGGGAAAATGACATCACTCCACCATCACAAGACCATTACCTCAAGTCCAGTATAGCTTCAACACCAGTCACGTGACAAGGGTACCACTGTCATGTCACGAGTCCGTAACACTCTAAACAAAAGTGGATGCCACGGTAATGTAACGGTTTACATGATGCCATTACAGCTCAGTGCACTTCAGAGCTCAGACACAATTCTGGCACTGTCCGCAAGGTGTATATATGTTCTTTCGTATAAACCATATGGGTTTCCTCTGGTGCTCTGGTTTCCTGCTACAGTCCAAAACATACCAGTTAGTAGGTTAATTAGTCATTGTAAATTGTCCTGTGAGATTAGGCGAGGGTTAAATAGGTGGGTTATTGGGTTGTCTTTAAAGGACCTGTTCCATGATGTATTTTTAAATAAAATGAAGAAATCAACATCACACACACATATTCCCTTTACAAAGTGAAATTAAATGCGCAGTACGGTTGGTTGACTGAGATATATCACTTAGCACTCATTTCCTACATTCAGAAAGAATGATTGTAATGATTACAAGTATTTTGTGAAGCCTTGATTGATAGTAATTACCAATGGGAAGAAAGGAAAATCACCTACTCCCAGAAGTAATTATCATAGCATGAGAGCGGGAGGGAAACTTTTTTAAAACTGCAGAAGATGATTGCTCTACATGACCACAGCTGTGAATTCTAAGGAAACAATGATTGTAAATTTTTTTTAGCATCTAACCCTAGTTATCACAGCCGTGCAAGAGTGCGCTGCTTTTTGGCAAGGAACCACACTGAAGGTAGATTGTAAGCACTTCCTTTAACTTGGAAAGTGCTTATCCCTTTGTACCTTCTTGCTGCTCAAAGTGAAAGTTCTTGCAAATAATTGAGTGATTAGATGGAAAATGTAGTGTCCAAGTTGAAAATGGGCAATTATCTTTGTGAGATTGACAGGCACAATTTTTGAACATCTTTTCAAACATAAAAAAGAACACTGATGTATTGTAAAATGGGACAAGTCTTGCATCTCTGTAACTTTGCCATGGATGGTCGGAATCCCGGCTGCAAAAAGAGAAGGGTTGGGCATGGGGCTGGCAATCACATCCCGTAAAAACCCAGAGCTACAATAACACTGACAGAATGTCCAAAGACCTTGACCCCGGGAGGTGAAGGATCAGAGAAGATGGACTACACTTGTGTACAACTTGACCAAATGGTCCAGAGCGGAGGAATCTGGTGAGCTGATATCAGCAGCCTATGAGCCCGTATGGGAAATGGACTTAAGCAAGCAAGCTTGCATCTCTCTACTTATTGTGTTTAGTAAGGTGAAGCAACACCTTTGGGAAAAGAAAAACTGGTTCAGGAGTAAGTTCAAAGTACATTTATTATCCAAGATTATATATCATATACACCCTTGAAATAAATTTTCTTGCAGACAGCCAGAAAACAGAAACACAACAGAATTCATTAAAAAACTTACACAACAAAGATCATCAAGCATTCAATGTGCAAAAATAGAAAAATATCATGCAAACAATTAAAAAGTAAACAAATAATGCACAGAACATGAACCACAGAGTTTCTGAAAGTGAGCCCACAGCCACAGAGCCATTTCAGAGCTGCAGATGGTCCAGGAGCCCAATAATTACAAGCCATGGCCACGGAGTCAGCTCAACACTACAGCCTACCAGGAGCCCGATGGCTACAGGCTACAGCTATAAAGTTAGTTCAGTAATAGTCGATCATATGCTAGTTTCCCATGTTCATGGATAAACTGTAGTTTGACAGTAAGTTTCTCATTTTGTTTTCAGATTCAGCCTGGTTAATCTATTCTTAACCCAAGCAGTCATAATTTGCCATTAATACTTCAGTGACGGTTTCACAATTACAGCCGGAAAATCACTGCTTATCCTTTTCAATGTAAATGACAATCAGAAACAAGAGAAAATTTGCAGATTCTGGAAATCCAAGAAACATACAGAAAATGCTGGAGAAACTGGAAAAGAGTAAACAGTCGACATTTCAGGCCAAGAAAAAAAGATGAGTTGAAATTAAAAGGTGAGAGGAGGGGAAGGAGAAACACAAGGAGATAGGTGAAACTGGAAGGGGGAGAGGTGAAGTGAAGAGCTGGGAAGTTGACTGGTGAAAGAGATACAAGACTGGAGAAAGGAAAGGCACAGAGGAGAACCAGTAGGAGGCAAGGGGTAGGTAAGGAGATAAGGTGAGAGCCATTTCAGCTGCACCAACTTGAGCGCTGAAATGGCTCTGGGCATACCTTCAGGGATTCTGCAGCTCCTCCACTCTAAGTGTGACCTCATCATGACACTGGAGGACACTGTACTCTTTGCCATAGATGCTGCCTGGTCTGCTGAGTTCCTCCAACATTTTCTATGTGTTGCTCCCCTCCCCTCTTCTCCTTCTTTTCTGCCAGTTAAATCATGCTTAATGTGTAAAAATTTCCATTTCCAAGGAGGAGTCTTCAACCCAAAATGTTCAGCCTATCAGATCCCTTCTTCTCCAGCCCTTTCCATTTTCCACCTATTACCTTCAAGCTTTTCACTTCCTCACCCCTCCCCCAGCCAACTGGCTTCACCTATCACCTTCAAGCTTGTACTCCTTAACCTTCCCTCCTGCAACCCCGCACCTCACCTTCCTATTCTGGCTTCTTCTTTCCTTTCCAGTCCTGAAGAAGGGTGTCAGCCCGAAATGTCCGTTTATTCATTTCCATTGACGCTGCCTGACCTACTGGGCTCCCCCATGATTTTCTGTGTGTTAGCCTGAAATGTTATCCCTGTTTCTCCATTCTGTCGTGCCACCTTGCTTGCTGATTATCACCGAAACTTCTGTTTTGATTCCCCATTAAAATCAGAGTTTATCTCGTGGAAATCTACTACAATGTTCTATTTTTCCTCACTGATTAATAAATTTCTGTTTGAGCTTTTAAACCAGCCTATCTGGATGGTGAGAAGGGAGGATGAGAGCAGGGAGAATTGGTGAGAAAGGAAATCAGAACTCTTAACATGCATCTTCAGTCTATTTAATTTGACAGCATCCAGAAGAATAAAGCCATCTTCACACAGTTCAAAGTTCAAAGTAAACATCATTAAAGTATATGTATATGTGACTCTCAGGGTGGAGGATCAACACCTCATGTTCCATCTGGGTGGCCTCCAAGCTAATGACATGAACATCAATTTCTCCTTCCAGTATTTATTTTTCCTTTTCCTCTTCTTCTGTTCCAGAGTCAAGCCTCTTACCTCTTCTGCTCAGGTGCCTATCACCTCACTTTCACGTTGCTCCTTCTACCCTTTCTCCTATGGTCTATTCTCTGCTTCTATTAGATTCCTTCTTCTCCAGCCCTTTATCTTTCCCACCAACCTGGCTTCACCTTTCACCTTCTAGCTATCCTCTTACCCCTCCCCCACACCTCCGTGATCTGGCATCTTCCCCCTTTCCTTTTCAGTCCTGAAGAAGGGCCTTGGCCTGAAATGTTGACTGTTAGTTCATTTCCACAAATGCTTGAGTTCCTCCAGCATATTGTGTGAGTTACCTATCATCAAATGAGACCTTGAGATTTATTCTCTTGTAGGAATTCACAGCAGAACAAAGAAATACAAGAGAATCAATAAAAATTAAACAAAAAGACTGACAAGCAACCAATATGTAAAAGAAGACAAACTGCAAACATAAAAGGCATATAAATGAAGAATTAACTAGGTAGATGGATAGATAGATACATACATACCAGACAGATAAGCTAATGTGTTGGCATTAATAATGATCTTTTAGGAATCACTAGATTCTGGAATGATTCCAGAGTACAAGAAATTTTTAAGTATCACTCCACTCCATAATAAGGGAGGAAGAATAAGAAAGGAAATTGTAGGCCAGTTAGCCTCACTTCAGTGGTTGGAAAGATGTATGAGTCCATTATTAAGGATGAGGTTTTGGGGACCTTGAAGGCACTTGATAAAATAGGCCAAAGCCAGCATTGTTTCTTTAAGGGGAAATCTTGCCTGACAAAACTGTTGAAATGACAGGCAGTATAGACAGAGGAAAGTCAGTGAATGTTTTTGACTTGGATTTTCAGAAGGCCTTTGACAAGGTCCCACACATGAAGCGGTTCAAAATAAAAAGAGCCAACAGTATTGCAGGAAAAATATTAGCATGGACAGAAGATTGGCATACTGGCAAGAGGCAAAGACTGGAAATAAGGGGGGCCTTTTCTAGTTGGCTGCATGTAACTAGTGGTGTTCCCCCACAGTCAGTGTTTAAACTGCTTCTTTTCACATTATATGCCAATGATTTGGATGAGGGAATTGATAGCTTACCAGCCAAGTTTGTGGATGATACAAAGATAGGTGGAGGGGCAAGTAGTGTTGAGGAAACCAGGAGTGTGCAGAAGGACTTAGACTGATTGGGAGAATGGGCGAAGAGTTAGTTGATAGAATATAGTCAATGTATTGTCATACATTTTGTTAGAAGGAATAAAGGCACAGATTGTTTTCTAAACAAGAAGAAAATATAAACATAAGAAATGCAAATGAATTCCCTAAGTGTTAACTTGCAGGTCGAGCCACTGGTAAGGAAGGCAATTCAATGTTAGCATTCATTTTGAGGGAAGTAGAATATAAGAGCAAGGATGTAAAGCTCAGGCTTATAAAGCATTGTTCAGAATGTACAGTGTACTCTAAGTAGTTTTGGGCCCATTAACTGGCAGTGGAGAAGCTCCAGAGGAAGTTTTCAAAAATGATTCTGAGAATGAAAGAATTAACATTTGAGGAACATTTGATGAATAGGCTATACTTATTGAAGTTTAAGAGATTGGAGGGGATCCCAATGAAACCTATCGAAAATTGGATAGCTCAGATACAGTGGATGTGTAGAGGTTGTTTCCTATAGTGGACAAAGGCTCAGAATAGAGGGACATCCATTTAGAACAGAGATGAGGAGGAATTTCTTTGGCCAGAGGGTGGTGAATCTGGGAAATTTATTGTCATGGGCAGCTGTGCAGGCCAAGTCATTTGGTATATTTAAGGCGAAGGTTGATAGGTTCATGATTAGTCACGATTTCAAAGATTATGGAGAGAAAGCCAGAGAATGGGGCTGAGAGGAATAATAAATCAGTCATGATGGAATGGTGGTGCAAATTTCTGACTTACATTTCTGATATTCTGCCTATAAATTTGAATAGAGTGAGATTCCCATCACTTGCCCATCTCTCAGTGAATTCCATTGGCTTGGAAGATTCATAGTCCTTAATCAGAATTTTGCGATTTTCAAGCTGAAGAACAGTTATGGAATAGTTCAGTCTCTCAGTATCACAAATGAGCAATAATTAGCTATACAATATGTCATAATGAATAATTTGCCTGAATTACTTAGAGATTCCATTTCCTAAAGGTTAGCATTGAGAGGTTAAGGTTAAGCACTTTACACATGAGGGCACATGGATGAAGATTTGTCTCCCTGTACACCATTTGACTGAAGCACATAACCTCCTGCTCAGCTGCATCTATTGCCTCATGGATGACAAACCAAGACTCATTTAACATAGGAATTTTAGAGAGTTCAAGAGAGGTACAATACAAAACTAGGTCCTTTAGCGCAAATAAGTCTATTTAACGCAGAGGATACAAAATTAGTAAGGGTATATAAGGTTACAAATAGAAGACAGGAGAATAGGGTTGAGAGGGAAAATAAATCAGCCATGATTAAGTGGCAGTGTAGAATTGAGGGGCCTAAGGGCCTAATGTTTGCTCTGATGTCTTATGGACTCCCCACACTACCCACACCTGCAAAGTGCCTTTTTCCAGAGCTCCCTCCTGAAAAGCACAATAGGTCTATTAAAACATAAACTTCATGCCATCTTAGAAGTTTCTTCCCTCAGGCATTTAACCTTATCAACCATTCTAGTTATCCCCTCACCCCCTCTATCTATTATACACTCCACTACAGTACTTTGCAAACACTTTAAACCACTGTTTATGAAGCTCTTCACATTGTAAATCGTGCTAGTATTGATGTATTTATACATGTTTTATTCCATATCCACAATTTAACCTCAAACTTTATACTTTATGTAACTTTTATACTTTATAATTGTTGAATGTTGTCTTTTGTTACATGTAACATGCTGACCAACCACAGCAAATTCCTAATACATGTATTTGCATATAGTGAATAAAGTTGATTTTTGATCCTTGACCTAAGTCAATGCCTAGGTATTTACATTAATCCTGTTCCACTCCTTCCCATCAACTTCCCCTAGGGTCCAGCACTCACCTAAACAACAGAGGCAACTTTTCTGCAGTGATCAATTAACAGATTGACCTACACAATTTTGGGATATGGGAAAACCACATGTTGTTGAAGAAACGTGCAAACTCCACAAAGACAACATCAGAGATCAGTATTGAAAACAGATTGCTGGAGTGTTGGGGCAACAGCTCTACTCTCAACAAACAATCTGCTGGAGAAACTCAGCGGGCAGAGAAGCACCTGCAGGATTAAAGGAGTCCGCAACACTTTGAGTTAGAACTTGCTTTAAACCATCTGTTTTGGCTGAAATCATTGAGAGTTCCTGTTCTCCCACTGATGCTGCTCAGCTTGTAAGTACAAGGGGTCTCAAGCTGGTGTCCACATACCCCTTGGTTAATGGTATTGGGTCCAGGGCATAAAAAAACTTGGGAAAACCGGCTCCAGCAGGTTGCTTGTTGCTCCAAAGGCAGCGTCTGCCATTTCTTGTGTTTCCAACAATTCCAGAAGATGCACCACCATACTTGCTTACAAATATGATGAAGGCCATAACTCCGGTCTAGTTTTGAGTCTAAGTCATGCAATGATTCACCAACCTGCTCACTCTTCCTCTCATCAAGCTTCACTCATCTCTATTTTCCTCAAGTGGTATGTTTGCTGAGTGGTTGATTTTCAAAAAATTGTTTTGAAATAAAAGGTAGAAATACAGTCAGTGGCCACTTTATTACGTACCCCCTGCACAAGATAAAGTGGCCAGTGAGTGATTGTTCATGGTATTCTGCTGCTGTAGCTCATCCACTTCAATGTCTGTCATGTTGTGCATTCTGAGATACTCCTCTGCACACCACCATTGTAATACATGGTTATTTGAGTTACTGCCACCTTCCTGTCAGCTTGAACCAGTCTGGCCATTCTCTTGTGATCTCTTTCATTAACAAGGCATTTTTGTCCACATAAATGCTGTTCACTGGATGTGTTTTCTTTCTTGTACCATTTTCATTTCCAAACTGTTGATTCTGTTGAGTGGGAAAATCCCAGGAGATCAGCAGTTTCTAAGATGCTCTAACTATTCCATCTGGCACCAGCAATCTTTTCGCACTTAGATTACATTTCTTCCCCATTCTGATGTTTGGTCTCAACAACAAATGAACCTTTTGACCATGTTGTCATATTTTTGTGCACTGATTTGCTGTCACATGATTGGCTGATTAGATCTTTTCTTTAACGAGCTGGTGTACAGATGTACCTAATAAATGGTCACTGAGTGTACATTTCAAGATTCAAGATTCAAAATTCAAAGTTGTTTAACTTCATTTCCTGTACACAAGTGTAGAGAAGAATGAAATAATTTTTATTCTGTATCCAATGTAACAGCAAATAAATCGCAAAAGATAAAAAAAACACAATAATTATAGTAATAAACACACAGTATATAAAAATATATAAGATTGCTTATATTCACTCATTTATTGTACATTTATAAAGTGACACTAGGCACAGGATTATCTGTATATAAGATGACCAACAGGAATAAATAAGGGTATGATGGTGTGGGTTAGGGATGAAGGTGTTGACTAGCCTTACTGCTTGGGGAATGTAACTGTTTCTGATTCCGGTGGTGTTGGTGTGGGTGCTACATAGCCTTGTCCCTGAAAGGAGTGAGACAAATAGTCCATGAGCAGAGTGCGTCTGATCCTTCAGGATATTACTGGCCATTTTCCAGCGCTTTTCTGTACATATGTCTCTGATGGCGGGTAGGCCAGTGCCAGTGATGTTTTGGGCTTTCTTGTCCATCGTGTCCATCACAGTGCAGTTTTCGTACCATGCAGTGATGCAACCTGTTAGGGTACTCTCTGTAACTCCAAAATATAAAACTAATCGTAAGAAAAGCAAGGAACTGGGGATATGTGTGCTCAGTTCCGTTTTAATTCAGTGAGGTGTGCACAATATGACGTGATGGTGTAATGACATATGCCATTCACATACTTTTACATATAACCTGTAATTAATTATGTAAAAGAATGTTTAATAAAACAATATATTTGCAATATTACTCAAATATTACTGGAATTTTAAATACAAAGCGCTTCTTGCTGCTTAGCAATAAAATCCAACTAAATGTAGAATGCCTCTCAACTAATATATATATTATATTATATAATACAGCTACTATATAGACATCCACAGCACAATGGATTTTAAATTGTCTCACTCAGGCCTGAAGATTTAATTGCTGTTGAGGGTTTCTTTCTCTAGATCCTTAATCATTCCAAGTACTCGCTTTTGATCACTTCTGTAGTCCCTTGTCAAGACTGATTGTCCAGGAACGAAACGTTGAATCTCCTTGTTTGAGAAGACCTCAATTTGTCTCAGCTGCTTGTCTCGCATGTTCTTTCTGAGATTAAGTTTGAGGAGATCCAAGTGTCAGTGCAATGGATGAGCCAGGAATAGCATAGCTGGTGAATTGTTGGTTGTGGAGTGCACTGCATTGTGATATGATTGGAGGTGGTTGGCAAGTTACTGACTCAATGTCAGTATAGTGTTTTCTGATGATATAGCTTTCAGTGTGTTCCTTAGACTCTGGACAAAACTTTCTAGCAAGCCGTAGTAGCTAGGTGATATGGAGCAGATGAAATATGATTTATTCCATTCACTTTCAGGAATGACTCAAATTGATCTTTACCAAACTGTGTCCATTGTCACTGACTAAAAGTTTTCTGGAACACCAATCCTTTCAAAGAGGCTTCTCAAAACATTAACCATGTGCGAGGCTGTAGTGGAAACTTTTGAGAACACTTCTATCCACTATTACCAAGAAATTTGTGCCCATGAATGGTCTGGTAAAATCCACATGAATCCATTGCCAGGGTAATGAAGGTCATTTCCAGGGATGGAGAAGTAATGCTCTTGGCATCTTCTGGATATGCTGACATCCCGTAAAGCACATGGTGAGCTGTTGTATCTGCTCCTCCAACTCTTGGGTTGAATGGTACAACAACGCTCAATCCCCACATAAGGCAACCCCCATGAAGGGCATGTTGACCCTGGTTCTGGTAAAAATAAATGGGGAACTGGAGTATCTGATGCACATTTCAGGTATATTGTGTGGTCATATAGGCCTGAGACAGTTTGGGGTCTTTTCTAGTTTCCCTTTAAATCATTTCTGCCTTAACAGCAATACTTTCAATTTGCATTAGGGGGGAATATGTCAAGAGGAGTGTCCTCTTTTGTCAATTGTTTGGGTATTTCCTTTCCTAAGGATCAATGGGACAATCCATCAGCATTTCCATAGTTAGCTGTCCCCTTGGATCCAAGAAACAGAACCCATATCTGCATTCATGCTGTGGCTGTTAGTGGAACACTCTTCTGTGGATTGAAAATGGGCACTAGTGGTGGATGCTCAGTAATAAGTGTAAACTCTCTCCCATGCAAGCGCTAGATGAAATGTTTTACAACCCAAACTTGTCTCAAGGCCTCTCTATCAATCTGTATGTAGCTTTTCTCTGCAGTGATAAGGGAACATAATGCAAAGACTATGGTGTTCACTTACATCACTCACAATTAAGTTCAAAGTTCAAAGTAAATTTTATTATCAAAGAACATTTATGTCACTATATACAACCCTGAGATTCATTTTCTTGTGAGCAGACTGAACAAATCTATAGAAAAGTAACTATAATGGGATCAAGGAAAGACCACCCAACTAAGCTGTTCAACCAGAATTCTGAAGAGAACAAACTGTGCAAAGCCAAATGTAAATAAATAGCATTAAATATTGAAAACATGAGACTAAGTGTCTTTGAAAGTGAGCCTATTGGTTTTGAGAACATCTCAATAATGGGGCAAGTGATGCTGATTATCCCTTTTTGTTCAACAGCCTGATGATTGAGGGATAGTAACTGTTATTTAACCTAGTGGTGTGAGTCATGTAACATGTGACATGACTGCTCCTATACCAAAGGCAAGGCATCACAGGCAAGTTTCACTAGATGATGTGGATCATAGTACATGAGTACAGCATCTGACATCACCATTTCCTTTACCCTTTTGAAAGCCATTTCACACTGTTTATTCCATTACCATTTTTTTCCTGACCTGTAGTAATAAGTTCAATGTGTAGAACACAGTAGCTAGGTTTGGCAGGAACCTGGCATAGGAATTGACATATCCTAAAAAGGACTGCAACTATGATGCATCCATTGTCCTTGGAGCATTCACTACTGCCTGAATTTTATCAGAAAACTTGTGAAGAACTTGTGCGTCAATGGTGTGACCACAATAAGCAATGCTTGGTTTAACTAACTCACACCTGTTGTGTTGTGTTCTGAGCCCAGAATCTTCTTATATTTTAACACAGTCTTGGGATTTTGGAGATGTTCTTTGTCATCCATACCAGTAACAGTGATGTCATCCAGGTAACACTGAGTGCCTGGACAGCCTTGCAGCACCTGGTCCATAGTTTTCTGCAGGTGCAGAGCTAGTTCAAAATATAAACCCATTATAGCGATAAAAGAACTTTGTGAGTGTTTATGGTGAGAAATATTTTGGACTCTTTTTCCCATCTCCATCTGTAGGTAGACCTCAGCTAACTCCACTTTGCTGAAGTGTTTCCCTCCAGAAAGGTTTGCAACAATATCCTCTAACCTGGGCAGAGGGTAGTGATCTACTTTCAGTACTGGGTTGATGGTGACCTTAAAATCACCAAAGATTCCAGAAGACCCTTTGTTCTTGGCGACTGGGACCATTGGTGCTGCCCATGGGCTCCATTCAACCTTAGAAAGAATTCTTTCAGCCTTCATGTGATCTAGCTCACTGGCTACTTTATCATAGATGGTATAAGGAACTGGACTGGCTTTATAAACTTGGGCGTAGCAATATCATTTAACACTATTTTACCCTTTGGTTTCCAAAGTCATCCTTGAACATTGCTGTGGCATCATCTAGTATCTTTCTTAATTTATTTTTGGTTGACTCTATTGTAGAAGATTTGGCATGACATTTCTGATTTTTATCATTTATTATTATTATTATCACCTGATACTCACTGTTTATGAATCTGTGAACTTTGTCTATTTTCTGCCTTTTTCCACTTGCCGTCTTTCTCCCTTTTTTGAAGAGACACATGCTCTGCTTTTTTAAAACTCAACCACGTCTCTGCTCTTGTTAAAAAAAATGCTGTGCTTCAACAGCCAGGTGGTCATCACGAGTTTATTTTGAAACTCCCTCATCACCACTGTTACGTTTTGTAGCTACAAAATATGAAACCAATTGAAAGAAAACCATCGAGCTGGGTATGCATGTGCTTAGTTTCATTTTATTTTAGTGAGGTCACATAATTTGATATGGTGGCATCATGGCGAATGCCATTCATGTACTTTTACATATAACTCATAAAGAATTATGCAAAGAAGACAGCACCTTAACTAAACAATACATTTTAATATTACTCAAATATTACTGAAATATTAACTACTCAATACTCTCTACTGTGGATCTGTAGAATGATGTGAGCATTGTCCAGTACTCTTTGTGAACCCAGATTTGTGAAGCATCAAAGTGTTAGACTATTCGGCAAAGATTGAAAAGAGGTTAAGAGACTGAATTCAATCTTGTAAGATCTCCATCAGTACAGCACAGAATAATAATCTACTACCACATGACCAAAGCAACCATCAGCTTCACGTTAACTTAATTCAAATCCAATCAATCTTAATTCACTCTGCTTGTCTACACTAATAGGTTTAACATGAAAAATGAATGCTTGATTCAAAAGACCATTCAAAGATTGTATGTTGAGTTATTCATTTAATGGACTATACGTGCATCATATGTTCACTTTATTACTTTAAATATAACACATTATTTCTATAATTCACGTTAATATTATTTCATGCATAATTTAAATATATTTTTCTTGTCAGGAAGGAGCAGATGAATTTTTAAACCCAATTGCTGGGAGGGAAGGAACGAATGCTGACAGGGAATCAAATTTCAGTGCCTTGAGCACTCATAAAGCGTATGTGTTTCATTACAATGAGGGGCATGAGAGGCATCAGGATGCTGATACCAGTATCTTGTCAGACTGAAGTCAGGCCAAGAATTGAGGTTAAACTGCTTGTGGTCAATATCAATTTCCAGCCGTACTGATAGATTTCCATGAATGTGTGTAGATGTACAAAGAACGTCACTAAGCAATATTGAAATATCACTTCAGGTTGAATGTGACAGTCTCTTCAGCTCTCAACAGACATTCAAAAGGTTGATTCTACTTGTTATAAGACTACTGAATGGTTTAATAATACGGTAAAATGGTCTCTTGACCTCATAATCTCTCTCGTTATAATCTTGCACGTTATTGTCAATCTACACTGAACTTTCTCAGTAGATTTCACACTTTATTCTGCATTGATATTGTTTTACCTACTACCTCAATACACTCTGTAATGAATTGATCTACATGAAGAATATGCAAAAGAAAATATTCACTGTACCTCGGTATCTGTGATAATAATAAACCAATTTCAATTCTAACAAGTTCAAATATTGACAAGGATTTGGTTGAAATGAGAAAAATCTGAGTTTTGATTCAGTTGGTGATACAAGATCATTGAATATCAGGCTCATCTCAGTATAAGATGAAAAGAAAAAAAAACAGAAAATGCAGGAAATAACCAGTCAAGCAGTATCTGCAGACAGAGAAACAGTTAACATTTCAGCTTTTGATTTCCAATTAAAGTAGATTCCATTTGCAAGGATAGGAGCAACTGAAAGGCTGCCTGCTGTTCTGATGCCCTCAGACTGTGAAGGGTGCCAAGTAAATGTAAGTCTCTCTCTCTTTCAGTGATTGTAATGGTGGAGACTTGTCACTTCCACCATACTGGTGCTATTCCTTAGGACTAATCTGATAATTGGCAATTAGTTTATTATTATCACAATGGTAAACGTGTTTTATTCCACTCAACTGATTCTTTGAAGAACAGGCGCATTGAAGAAGTACAGAAGGGAAAGCAATAACTGAATTAGGACTTTATTCTCTGGAACACACACAAAATGCTGGAGGAATTCAGTAGGCCAGGCAGCATCGATGGAAAAGAGTGATTCATCCTGACTGGCTGCATCACTGCCTGGTATGGGAACTATACCTCACTTAATCGGTGGATTCTGCAGAGAGTGGTGCGGACAGCCCAGCACAGCTGTAGTTGTGAACTTCCCATGATTCAGGACATTTACAAAGACAGATGTGAGAAAAGGGCCTGGAGGATCACTGGGGACTCGAGTCACCCCGAACACAATCTATTCCAGCTGCTACCATCTGGGAAACAGTACCACAGCATAAAAGCCAGGACCAACAGCCTCCTGGATAGCTTCTTCCACCAGGCCATCAGACTGATTAACTCACGCTGACTTGAGTGGATTTCTATGTTATATTGATGTTCTATAAATTACTATAGATTACTATGATTCCATATTGCACATTTAGACGGAGACGTAATGTAAAGATTTTTACTCCTCATGTACTATATATGAAGGATGTAAGAAATAAAGTCAATTCAATTCAATTCAATTCAATAAACAGTTGTCATTTCAGGCAGAGACTTCACTTTACTTTTAGTTTATTGTCACCGAACAATTGATATTAGAGCATACAATCATCACAGCGATATTTGATTCTGCGCTTCGCGCTCCCTGAAGTACAAATCGAAGTAAGTATAATAAAAATTTAAATTATAAAGCATAATTAGAAAATAGAAAAGGGAAAGTAAGGTAGTGCAAGTCAGGTCCAGATATTTGGAAGGTATGGCCAAGATCCTGGTCAGGATCCGTTCAGCAGTCTTATCACAGTTGGAAAGAAGCTGTTCCTAAATCTGGCCATATGAATCTTCAAGCTCCTGAACCTTCTCCTGGAGGGAAGAGGGACAAAGAGTGTGTTGGCTGGGTGGGTCTTGTCCTTGATTATCCTGGTAGCATTGCTCCGACAGCTTGTGGTGTAAAGTGAGTCCAAGGATGGAAGATTGGTTTGTGTGACGTCCTGGGCTATGTTCACAATCTTCTGCAGCTTCTTCCGGTCTTGGACAGGACAACTTCCATACCAGGTTGTGAGGCACCCTAGAAGAATGCTTTCTACGTTGCATCTATAAAAATTAGTGAGAGTTTTAGGGGACAGGCCAAATTTCTTCAGCTTTCTCAGGGAGTAAAGGTGCTGGTGGGCCTTTTGACGTTTCATCAGGAAGAACCTTGGCCCAAAATGTCAACTGTTTACTGTTATTCATAGATGCTGCCTGGCCTGCTGAGTTCTTCTAGCATTTTGTGTGTGTTGTTTTGGATTTCTAGCATCTTCAGATTTATTCATATTTATTTCTTGAAGCTCAGGAGAAGGAGATGAAATTTGACAGAGGCATACAAAATTATAAGGGGTATTTTTATAAGGTAAATGCAAGCAGGCTGTTTCCATTGAGGCTGGGTGAGATTAAAACTTAAGGTCATAAAATAAGGGTGAAATATTTAAGAGAGACCTGAGGGGGAGCTCCTTCACTCAGAGGGTGGAACGAATGTGGAATGAGCCACCAGTGGAAGCATTTAAGAGAAGTTTGAATAGTACATGGATGGGTGGGGTATGGAGGGCTATGTGCAGGTACGGGTTGATGGGACGAAGCTGAATAACAGTTTGGCATGGACTAGATGAGCTGATTGGGACAGTGGCATAGTGGTTAGCACAACACTTTACAGTAAAAGTTGCCTGGGTTCAATTCTCACCACCAATGTACATTGTCTCTGTGACCTTGTGGGTTTTCTCCAGGTGCTCCGGTTTCCTCCCACAGTCCAAAGATATACTGGTTTGTAGGTTAATTGGTTAATTTAAATTCTCCCATGATTATGCTAGGATTAAATTGCGGGATTGCTGGGCCTAAATAAATTAACAAACAAACAAACAAACAAACAAATAAATAAATAAATAAATACATTAGGATTTCATTCCCTAGAATGTAGGTTAATGGGTGATCTGATGGAGGTATTCAAGATCATGAGGTGCATAGACAAGTCAAAGCACATGGAAGCGCATTGACAGGAAAGGGCAACTAAAAAACAAGTGGGCAGAGGTTTAAGGTAAGAAGCAAAAGAGTTAAAGGGAGATCAGGTGCAGCATCTTCACACATAAGGTGGTGTGTATTTGTAATGAACTACCAGAAATAGTGTTTGAAGCAGGCATGCAATCAACATTTAAAAGCTGTCTCGGTAAGTACATGGGTAGAACCATTTGTACATTCTCCCCAAGACTGTGTGAGTTTTCTCTGAGTGTTCTGGTTTCCTCCCACAGTCCAAAGATGTACTGGTTGATAACTTAATCGGTCATTGTAAATTGTCCCATGATTCAGCAAGGATTAATTTGGAGGATTGCTGGGTTTCATGGCTCAAAAGGCTGGAAGGGCCTATTCCACGCTGAATCTCAATAAATAAATATATAAATAGAAGGGGCTCTATCTGTGTTGTGGTGCTCTGTGACATAGACTGTGAGTCATAGAGTCATAGAGAAGTACAGCACAGAAACAAGCCCTTCAGCCCATCTAGTCCATGCCAGACCATTTAATCTGCCTACTCCCATCACCTTGCACTGGGGCCATAGCCCTCCATACCCCTACCATCCATGTCAAGAATTCATCTTTATCATGCTAGACATCCATTCAAGGGTCTTATAGTAGCAGAACTGAAGTACCCATTGAGCCTGGCGGCATGAGTTTACAGGCTTTTGTACTTTCTGTCTGTTGGAATGGGAGGAGAACAATGATTGACTGGGTTGGAAAGAAACTTTGATTGCAATGGCATCTACAACCTTCCACAATCAAGCTGGGACTGGAACTGCATCTAAGATTTCTGAGGGATGGGTGTGAGGCTTGGGGGAGAGTAGACAAAAGGCAGGATATGATAGATGTTGGTGGTGGTGAGGCATATTATATTCCAAAGAAGAGCATGCTTGGAAAAATGGGACAATCGTGTCCATTTATAACAGTTATATATTGTGATGGAACATATACTGGCTAGATAACTGGTTGTATAAACTTTCTGTTATTCTCCATCAGCATCTGAATACATCTGTACCTTACAGTTACTTTTATTGGGAGTTAATTTCCAATAAAGCTATAAAAATGAACTATGATAGGAATTATTTTTGTTAGTGTGAAAAGAGATTAACATATCACAAACTTTATACATGTAAAAGATTATTACCCCACAAAATAAGTTCAGCTTATTTGCTCCTACTGATTCTGACACTTCGAGAAAGCTGTTAAATTAAGCATGCTATCTTCAATATACCAGAAACAATGTTACAAAAGGTGGTGCTGGTGATTACTGTGCCTACAATTCTGTGTAGTATGATGAAGTAGAGATTGGTAAATATATGGGATGTTATGCTATCTTGATGCATTACTTACAGTGTAGAACGTTGTGAAAGATTGATTTTAATTATAACATTTACGAGGTCACCATGTCCATTTTATTATGAAGCAATTATGTTTCTCTCATGAAAATTTATATTATTTCTTCCTTGGGATACAAGCCAAAATGGAATGATATTGCAGCACAGACCACAATGAGTATGCAGCAATGTTTGTAGCCACATCACAGTGAAGATGGCAATGAATGGCCATCTTCATGTGGAAGATAATCTCAAAGGGGTTTACAAGGGGAGGGCAAGAAGATTAGTAGGAGGATCTAGGTTTCCAGAAGAAAATTCCAGTGGAGCCCCAATCCCAAAGAATTGTAACTGCAAGATTGGTCATTACTGTGGTGTGTAAGTTAAGATCAGGTTGTTCCTTTACATGAAAAGGAAAGAAGAAAACAGGAAGGGAACAATATGGATGCAACACACACAATCAATGGAACAGAATAAACTGTTGACATTTCATGCTGAGACCCTTCATCAGGACTGAAAAGGAAATGGGAAGCTGCCTTAATAAAAAGGTGGAGGTAGGGGAAAAAAACTAGCTGGAAGGTGATAGGTCAAATCAGGTGGGCGGCAAAGGTCAAGGGCAGGAGAAGAAAGGATTTCATAGGCGAAGATAGTGGACAGTAAGGGAAAGGGAAGGAGGAGGAGACCCAAGGTAAAACAATATGCAGGTGAGAAGAAATGAAAGGTCGGAGTGGGGAACAGAAGATGTGGAGGGATATTTGTTCACCGGAAGGTGAAATCAATATTCAGTATGGAAGCGCTAAGATTTATATATCAGATCCCATGTCTTCAAGCCTTCCATTCTTCATTTCTGGGATGTGAAGAAAGCCCTGCTTCCAAGCCTGGCTTTAATCGCCAGTTTGTTCGGTGCTACTTTATCCAATGAGAATCCAAGTGGATCTTGCCATAAGATTTGTCCCTAGAGAAGGTGGCAGATTTCCTTTTAAATGGTCACCATTTTTCAAGGACAAAAGCAGCAACAGGTTTGGACACTGTGGGTTGCTCTGAGCAATAAAAAAAAATCAATAACATTTTAGGCAATTGTTCCAAAGACCTCTTTGCCTCAGAACTTATGATAACTAAAAATAACTGATAACTGAGAGTGAGGGCATGAACCCAGATGTAGTGGTCCATGTAGGGACCAATGATGTAGGTATGGTGAGTGAGGGGGTCCTGCTTAGAGAGTTCAGGGAGTTAGGAGTGAAGCTGAAAGGCAGGACCTCCAGGGTGACAATCTCGGGATTGCTACCTGTGCCACGTGCGAGTGAGGCGAAGAATAGAATGATTATGCACATTAATATGAGGCTGAGAGCATGGTGCAGGAAGGAAGGGTTCAGGTTTTTGGATAATTGGTCTTTGTTCCAGGGACATTGGGATCTGTTTCGAAGGGATGGTCTACATCTGAACCGGAGGGGTACTAACATTCTTGCAGGAGTATTTGCCAGTGCTGCTCGGGGGGGGGGGGGGGGGTTTAAACTAGATGTGCAGGGGGCAGGGATCCAGATCCAGAGGGTTGGTTGGTCAGAAGGTGCATGGGGTTAAATGTGTACAAGGTTTGGGTGATCTTGAGAAGGTCATCAAAATTCAGGGTGCAATTTGCCCGATGGAAGTTCAAGGAGCTGGGTTAGGTACAGTAGACAGTGTTTTAAGCAAAGAGAGGAGGAATGGGCTAAGAATTCTATACTTGAATGCGCATAGTGTCAGAAATAAGACAGATGAGCTTGAAGCTCAGATGAAAATGGGGAACTACGATATAGTTGGGATAACGGAGACATGGCTGCAAGGGGATCAGGCCTGGGAATTGAGTGTACCAGGGTATACGTGCTATCGTAGAAACAGAAATATGTGAAGAGGGGGTGGGGTGGCCCTGTTGGTGAGGAATGAGATTCAGTCCTTAGCAAGAGGTGACTTGGGAACAGGGGAAGTAGAGTCTGTGTGGATTGAGCTGAGGAACAGTAAGGGTAAAAAGACCCTAATGGGTGTTGTGTACAGGCCACCAAACAGTAGCGTGGATATTGGGTACAAGTTGATTAGGGAGTTAACATTGGCATGTGCTAAAGGTAATGCAGTCATTATGGGAGATTTCAACATGCAGGTGGACTGGGAGAATCAGGTAGGTGCTGGACCCCAGGATAGGGAGTTTGTGGAGTGTCTAAGGGATGTATTTTTGGAACAGCTTGTGCTTGAGCCAACCAGGAACGAGGCTATTTTGGACTTGGTGATGTGTAATGAACAGGAATTGATAAGTGATCTTGAAGTAAAGGAGCCATTAGGAAGTAGTGATCATAACATGATAAGTTTTTATCTACAATTTGAGAGGGATAGGGGCAGATCAGAGGTGTCAGTGTTGCAATTAAATAAAGGAGACTACGGAGCCATGAGGGATGAGCTGGCCAAAGTCAAATGGGCCGATGCCCTGGCAGGAAAGACAGTGGATCAGCAGTGGCAGATATTCTTGGGCATAATACAAAAGATGCAAATGCAGTTCATTCCAATGAGAAGGAAGGATTCAAAGAGGGGGAAGGGGCCACAGTGGTTGACAAAGGAAGTCAGAGATTGTATAGCATTAAAGAAAAAGAAGTATGACAGGGCTAAGATGAGTGGGAATACAGATGATTGGGAAAGTTTTAAGGAACAGCAGATCTTAACTAAAAAAGCAATACGGAGAGAAAAAATCAGGTATGAGCTCAGTCTAGCCAGGAATATAAAAGGGGATAGCAAAAGCTTTTTTAGCTATGTGAAGAGAAAGAAGATAGTTAAGAACAATGTTGGCCCCTTGAAGAATGAATTGGGAGAAATTGTTATGGGAAACAGGGAAATGGCAACAGAATTTAATGCATACTTTAGATCTGTCTTCACCAGGGAGGACACAAGCAATCTCCCAGATGTATAGATGGGCCAGGGTCATAAGATAACAGAGGAATTGAGACAGATTGACATTAGGAAAGAAACTGTGATGAGTAGACTGGTAGGACTGAAGGCTAATAAATCCCCGGGTCCAGAAGGTCTGCATCCGAGGGTTCTAAAAGAGGTGGCTCAGGAAATTGCGGATGGATTGGTAATCATTTTCCAATGTTCCTTAGATTCAGGATCAGTTCCTGAAGATTGGAGAGTGGCTAATGTTGTCCCACTTTTCAAGAAGGGAGGGAAGGAGAAAACGGAGAACTATTGCCCTGTTAGCCTAACGTCAGTCGTGGGGAAGATGCTTGAGTCCATTATTAAGGACGAAATAGTGGCACATCTAGATGGCAGAAATAGGATTAGGCCGAGCCAGCATGGATTTACCAAGGGCAAATCATGCTTGACTAATCTGTTGGAGTTTTTTGAGGGTGTAACAAGGATGTTAGACGAGGGTAAGCCAGTAGATGTTGTGTACCTAGATTTTCAGAAGGCATTCGATAAGGTGCCACATAGGAGATTGGTGAGTAAAATCAGAGCTCATGGCATTGGGGGTAGGGATTCAACATGGATAGAAAACTGGTTGGCAGATAGAAAGCAAAGGGTAGCAGTGAATGGGTGTTTCTCAGACTGGCTGGAGGTGACTAGTGGGGTACCACAGGGCTCTGTATTGGGACCACAGCTCTTTACGATTTATGTCAATGATTTAGATGAGGGCATTGAAAACTATATCAGCAAGTTTGCTGACGATACTAAACTGGGTGGCAGTGTGACATGCGAAGAGGACGTTAGGAGAATACAGGGAGACTTGGATAGGCTGAGTGAGTGGGCAGATACTTGGCAGATGTCATTCAATGTGAATAAATGTGAAGTTATCCACTTTGGAAGCTGGAACAAGAGGGCAGAGTATTGTCTGAACGGTGTCGAGTTAGGTAAGGGAGAAATGCAAAGAGACCTAGGAGTCCTAGTTCACCAGTCAATGAAGGTGAATGAGCAAGTGCAACAGGCAGTGAAGAGGGCAAATGGAATGTTGGCCTTTGTTACAAGGGGAATTGAATACAAGAGCAAGGATGTTCTTTTGCATTTGTACAGGGCCCTGGTGAGACCACACCTGGAATATTGTGTACAGTTTTGGTCTCCAGGTTTAAGGAAGGACATTCTGGCAATTGAGGAAGTGCAGCGTAGATTCACTAGGTTGATTCCTGGGATGGCAGGGCTGTCTTACGCAGAGAGATTGGAGAGATTGGGCTTGTACACGCTGGAATTGAGGAGATTGAGAGGGGATCTGATTGAAACGTTTAAGATAATTAAAGGATTTGATAGGATTGAGGCAGGAAATATGTTCCAGATGTTGGGAGAGTCCAGTACCAGAGGGCATGGATTGAGAATAAGAGGTCAGTTATTTAAAACAGAGTTGAGGAACAGCTTCTTCTCCCAGAGAGTTGTGGAGGTGTGGAATGCACTGCCTCGGAAGACGGTGGAGGCCAATTCTCTGGATGCTTTCAAGAAGGAGCTGGATAGATATCTGATGGATAGGGGAATCAAGGGATATGGGGACAAGGCAGGGACTGGGTATTGATAGTGAATGATCAGCCATGATCTCAGAATGGCGGTGCAGACTCGAGGGGCCGAATGGTCTACTTCTGCACCTATTGTCTATTGTCTATTGTCTATAAAGGCATTTCTAAATTCTAACATTATGTCATTGAGAAGATTTTTCCTTTGGCAGATACTCCTTTAAGGGCACTTTCAAGCCAGGATACCATCTATAGACCAGCGTGCTAGATCATCTTTTTCTGTATGTACATATGCTACATATCTGGTTAGAAGAGTTAAAAGGTCACATCAATGAAACCAAATATCACATTCCAGCTATACTCTCTGAAAAGAAGAAAGAAGAGCACCACAGTAGCATAGCAGTCAGTTTAACACTTTCGCAGCTCAGGGTGTTGGAGTTCAGAATTCAATCCCAGCATGCTCTGAAAGGAGTCTGTCTGTCCTCCCCATGGAATACGTGGCTTTTCCACAGATATTGCACTTTCCTCCCACAGTCCAAAGAATTACTGTTTAGCAGGTTAATTGGCCATTGTAAATTGCCCCCTAATTCGGCTATGGTTAAATCGAGGGTTGCAGGGCAATGTGGTTCGAAGGGCTGGACGGGCCTGCTCCGACGTGCATCCCAATAAATAAATAAAATCTTCTAGCTTGTGATCACTTTTCACATACACGAACAACAGTCTCCCTTCCGACTTGGTCCAAGGCACATTTACTGCTAGGAGCTGATACAGAGAAGATGGGTAAGATCCATGCAGGGCATCATAGGACAATGCAGAGGCACTCTCTGCATAACTGGCTGACCAAATTGACGGCACAGTTTGACTGCCATAAGGTAGATCAGCTGTCACTGTCAAACTTGAATACCTCTAATATTCATGAAAATTTATAAAAATGTTCAGAACCACTTTAAAAAACATTAAAAATTAAAATATATGCTTTAAAATAAATAGAATATAGAATATATATAATTACCCCTTCAGTTTATAGTGATGGGCCGATGTTTTAATCTGCTGTAAGTTCAATCTAACTCTTTCCTCTTACATACCCCACAATTTTTCTTCCATTCATAATTAATCTATATTTTCTTAAGTACGCCTAATGTACCTGTCTCTGACACCACCTCCAGTAGAGCATTCTACTGGATGCTCTTCTAGAGCACTCACCACTTTCCGTATAAAAAACTCACCGCTGACATTCCCCTAATACTTCCCTCTCAGCACCTTAAAATTATTCCCCCTTGCATTAGACATTTCCACTCTGGGATAATGTCTCTTGGCCGTCCACTTGATTTATGCCTCTTATCATCTTGTACATCTCTATTATCACCTCTCACCCTCCTCTCCAATGAGAAAACCCCCTCATAAGACATGCTGTCCAATCCACTTAGCTTCCAGGTATATCTTCTCTATACCCTCTCTAAAGAAATAATGTAAACTTCCTTAAACTAATTGAAAATGTTTAAATTGACTTGATTAAATCAAACAAGAGAACTCTCAAACTTTCCTGTATGTCTCCTGTCAGCTGACCACCCCTATATATTTCTATGGGGCCATTTCTCTTGTGTGAGGGTAAATTCACTATATCTCAGTGGGCAGGTATGTGTTGGGAAATTGTAAAAAATATTCAGTGCTCCTTTGGGATCCATGAGGAGTTCTATGTGGATCTCAGCAGAAGATCTATCTTATAAATGTCACATGGAATCCACTTAGTTTATCTCTGTTGCTTAGAGCTGCTCCAATTCATCAGCAGACACCACTCGATAATCACATATGACTGCCATGTCACAAAAGTATTTTTATTTTTTTAAGATTTAAAATAATCATCCTTGTTTTCAAATCTCATGATAATCTTCTATATCTTATTGACAGTGGAAGTGGTGGATTCAATATTTAGAAGAAGTCTCAATAGGTGTATGGAGGTCTATGGTCCAGGAATGGGACTGGGCAGAAAAACAGGTCAGCAAGGACTAGATGGGCTGAAAGGTCTGTTTCTGTGGTGTAGTGCTCTGTGACTCTTTTAAAATACTGTAATATTGTCCTTATGATCAAACCAAAATTAAACATTACATCTTTGGTAGCTGTCTTGTCACTGAGAATGGCTTGGTTTTGGAATTGTCTCTAAAAACTCACTCCTTTACTCAAAGTACACTGCAGATGCTGTGGTCAAATCAACACGTACAAACAAGCTGGAGGAACTCAGCAGGTCAGGCAGCGTCTGTTGAAAAGAGCAGTCAATGTTTCGGGCCGAGACCCTTCATCAGGACTGAAGAGGGAGGGGGCAGGGGCCCTACAAAGAAGGTAGGGGGAGAGTGAAAGGTGCCATGTGAAAAACCAATTGGAGGAAAGATCAAAGGGTAGGGGAGGGGAAGCAGGGAGGGGATAGGCAGGAGAGGTGAAGAAGGAATATAAGGGGAAAGTACTATGGGTAGTAGAAGAAGGCAGAATCATGAGAGAGGTGATAGGCAGCTGGAAGAGGAGGCAGAGTGAAAGTGGGATGGAGGAAGGAAGAGGGATGGAATTTACTGGAAGTTGGAGAATTAGATGTTCATACCAAGGGGCTGGAGACTACCCAGATGGTATATGAGGTATTGCTCCTCCAACCTGAGTTTGGTCTCATCATGGCAGTAGAGGACCCCATGTATGTACATATCCAAATGGGAGTGTAATTCTGGTAATTCCCTCCCTCTCCCTTCCTCCATCCCACTTTCACTCTGCCTACTCTTCCAGCTGCCTATCACCTCTCTCATGATTCTTCCTTCTTCTACTACCCATAGTACTTTCCCCTTACAGTCCTTCTTCACCTCTCCTGCCTATCCCCTCCCTGCTTCCTCTCCCCCACCCCTTGATCTTTCCTCTGATTGGTTTTTCACCTGGCACCTTCCCCCTCCCTCCACCTTCTTTATAGGGCCCCTGCCCCCTCCTCCTTCAGTCCTGACGAAGGGTCTCGGCCCAAAACGTTGACTGCTCGTTTCAACTATGATACTTTGCTGTGATGAAGGTGCTTTGTGAATGGATGCTCAGATAACCTTCACACCACCAAAATGCAGATGAAGACAAAGAGAGACCACAAACATGTGAATATTAAAGATTAGCTTTATTTGTCACATGTACATCAAAACACAGAAACCTACCGTGAAGGGTGTCATGTTCTGTCAGTGACCACCAGGCATCATGCTGGGGGGGCAATTCACAAATGTTGCCATACTTCTGCTAGTAATATAGCATGCCCGCAACCTACTAAGCCTAATCCTAACGCTAGGTCTTTGGAATGTGGGAGGAAACCAGAGCACCCAGAGGAAACCTATATGGTCACAGGGAAAACACATAAGTTCCTTACCAGAGGTGGGAATTGAACCCTGGTTGCTGGTGCTGTTAAGCACTTGCACTAACCACTATGCTACTGTGACACCTATTTACCTTTAATGTTCAATGGTATTACCATTAGTAGAGAATATTTTTGCAAGTACGGAAAGATTAATGTACAATGACTTTTATACCAGTAAAAGACAATTATCACACAAAATAAGTTCACCTTTTTTTCCACTTTCTGGCTATAATGCCTCAAAGGAAGCTGTTAAGTAAGAGGTATTATCAACGGTGCATTTAACTTTCAGATAAAATTACTGTGAACAATGTTCCTTAAAGTTGTTTAGCCAGGGTATGCAATGGGGATAAGCTCCCAATGGCATACAACTCAAATAGCCCCAATAACCAAGTCCAGCTCCTGGCCTTCTTGTGTGGCTTAGATACTAATCCTGGCAGAACTGTTTCTACTGACAGGAGAAAGGGCAAAAGCGGGCTGCTGTGCCTTAAAATCAGTCACTTCGGGCATTTCAGCCATGGTTGGCATCTCATCTAGGAGAAAGAAAACTCTAATCTCAAACCTACGCTGACCTTGCGGCTATACCCACTCATGGGGAAGGCTTCAGAAATAAACCCTGGGGGAAAATTCCAGAGCTGGAGCCCCTAAGGCAGTCCTACACTGAGTTCAATGCTTACTGGCAACTCCTGTGACACTGCTGGTACCAAAATGTATCAGTCTCTGCCGTTCCTTTGGGTTCATCAGATGCGTGGAGAGGGGGAGCTTGCTACGTGGGCGACAGCTTGCTCTTCATATTGCGTGGCCTTGGCTTGCATATGTAGACAGCTAGGATGCATCATCCATGGTCAGCGGAGGCCTCATTCATTTATTCAATGTTATAATATATGATGCTGGCATTTACAGTGCCCACAACTCTATGTAGTACAATAAAGTAGAGGCGACTATTATAACATCATCAGTACTTTCAGGGCATCATTGGTGAGCAATTCACCATCAATAACTCTGCAAATGGAGCCTGCAACCATCAGCACTCACCTCACCACTGAAGCAACTCTACCACTGTGGCGATAGCCTGCAGCCACCGAGCTTTAGGACCAGCTTCACTCATCTCAGCACTCAACCAGCTTCATGGCTGTAGACTCGGTGGTTAATTTTCCGCATGTTATTTGTTTACTTTTTTATTGTTTGCACGATTTGTTTTTTGTGCATTGGGTGCTTGTTGGTCATATTTTTTTAATGGTTTCTATGATGTTTCTTTGTTTGATGGTTGTCTGTAAGAAGACAAATCTCAAGGTTGTAAACTGTATACATACTTTGCCAATTAATGCATGTTTGTACTTTGAACATTGAAACTCAACTGAACCAGCCATAGATTGAGTGGAGAGCCAGAGACCTTTTCCTAGGATGGGGAAGTCTATTACAAGGGGATATATTATTAAGATGATTAGAGGAAAGAATAGGAAAAAACGGTCTATCCTTTACACAGAGAGCAATGTGCTGCACAGGAGGTGGTAGAAACAGACACATGAGGAACATTTCAGAGAGTCTTAGAATATAAGGAACATGGAACAGCACAGCACAGGGCCAGACCCTTCCTATCACAATGCTGTACCAAAACAATTAAATTAGTAATGAAATGCCAACTAAACTTATCTCTTCTGCCTACATAAAGTTCATATCCTTCTATTTCCCTCACATTCATATATGTATCAAAACATCTCTTAGAAGTCCCTATGTATCTTCCTCTACCACCACCCCAGGCAGCACATTCCAAGCACCCACCAACCACTATTTGTGCAAATATCTTGCAGCTCACATCCCTCCTGAACTTTGTCTAAGAGGCACATAGGTGATAGAAAATGGAGAGCTATGAGCAAGGGAAGTGTTAGCTTGATATTAGACTATGTTTAAGGGTTGGCACAACATCATGGGTTATATGGCCTGGACTGTAATCTTCTAGATTCTATGTTCCATGTTCTGTAACTAATGCACTCTACACAACATCACAAGGATTTCCACCATCTAAAAGGTGCAAGTCAGGGGCATGATGGAATATTCTCCACTTATCAGAATAAATGTCATGTCTAAATATGGGCAACTTCCTAAAAGATCAGCACCCATCCCTGTGAAAATCATCTCACTTGATTGGCATTCCATTAGCCACCCTAAGCGTCCATTCTCCCATCTCCAATGTACAATGGCTACAGTGTACAACACCTACAAAATGCACTGCAGTTATTTATTTCACCTACTTTATCATCTCTTCCCAAATCTGTGAACTCTTCCACTGAGAATGACAGGACAATAGACCACAAACTGCAGCAGGATACACACCATACTGACTTGAATGCTGGACCTTTATAATAATTGAGAGTAAAACCTGGAACTATTTGCCAGCAGGATTGTGAGAGTATTTTTTATGAGTATATACACTCAGTGGCTACTTTATTAGGTACACCTGCACACCTGCTCATTAATGCAAATATCTAATCAGCCAATCACGTTGCAGCAGCTCAATGAATAAAAGCATGCAGATGTTCGGGTCAAGAGCCTCAGTTGTTGCTCAGACCAAACATCAGGATGGGGAAGAGATGCCATCTAAGTGAGTTTGGCCATGTAATGATTGTTGGGGCAGATGGTTTGAATTGGGTATCTCAGAAACTGCTGATCTCCTGGGATTTTCACATGCAACAGTCTCTAGAGCTTACAGAGAATGATGTGAAAAACAAAAAAAAAACCATTGAGTGACAGCTCTGTGGGTGAAAACACCAAAGTTAATGAGAGAAGTCAGAGGAGAATGGACAGGCTGATTCATGATGTCAAGAAGATGACAATAACTCAGACAACCACACATTACTTCAGTGGTGTACAGAACAGCATTTCTGAACACAGGACTTGAAGTGGATGGGCTATAGCAACAGACCTTGAACATACACTTAGTGGCCACATTGTTAGATAAAGGACCTATCTGACAAAGCGGCCTCTGAGTGTATATTTTTTATTGTTTAGAGAATCAGTACAGCCCAGTGAGCCAGCACCACCCAAGTAAACCCATGTGTCTAATTAACCAACTACCCTAAGCAATACACACAAATGCTGGCAGCCTGCTGAGTTCCTCCAGCATTTTGCGTATGTTGCTTGGATTTCTTGTTTGTGAACCAACTAACCTATATATCTTTACAATATAGGAGGAAACCAGTGCACCTCGAAGAAGCCCATGAGGACACAAGGAGAATGCATAAGCTCCTTACAGACAACAGCAGATCCAGGTCACTAGTATTGCAATAGTGCCAAGCCACCCATACCTTCACCAGCAGCACTGTAGCAGCTCAAAATGGCAGCTTGCTGTCTTCTCAAAGGCATTTTGTGATGGGCAACAAATACAGGCTGTGGCCAGATCCCAAAAAGGAATTAAAAAATAATTAATCTGATATGAACCTTCGTTTGACCGTGGCAATATCACATTAAGAGATGACGTTATGTCAGTTATCCTTCAAGAAAGCAAAATAAAAATTTGAGGTAACTAACAAGAATGAGTGCATTTAATTTTGGAATAGTAAATGTTCTAGGTATCATTTATATTTTGCTTTCCTTCAAGAAAAAAAGTCATAAATATTTGTCCAAAACATGAAGCCAATTAATTATTGCTCTAGGTCAACAAAGTAGTCAACCATAGCAATCTCATAATCATTGTATCACTTAATAACAATGAATAATGTGGATATTTTTGTTGATTAAACTTACATGCTGACATTCAGTTAACCTACACTCAGTGGCCACTTTATTAGGTATGTTTGTGGTCTTCTGTTTCTGAAGCCCATCCACTTCAAGATTCAATGTGTTGTGCGAGATGCTCTTCTGCACATCACTGTGGTAATGTGTAGTTATTTGAGATATTGTTGCCTTCCTGTCAGCTTGAACTAGTCTGGTCATTCTCTGACTTCTCTCAATATCAAGTCATATCCATTCATAGAACTGACACTTTCTGGATTTTTTTTTTCATTTTTTGCAACGTTGCCTGCAAACTGCAGAGAGAGTTGTGCATGAAAAAATCAGTAGATCAGCAGTTTCTGAGTTACACAAACTACCCTGTCTGGAACCAACAATCACTCCGTGGTCAAAGTCACTTACATCACTTTCCTTCTCAATTCTAGTCTTTGACCTGTACAACAAATGAGCCTCTTGACCTGAACTTCTACATCTTTAATGCATTGACTTGCTGCCGCATGATCAGCTGATTAGATATTTGCATTAATGAGCATGTGTATAGGTGTACCTAATAAATTGACCACTGAGAATATATAATACCATAAAAGCATAAGATATTGGAATAGAATTAGGCCTTTTAGCCTATCAAGTCCACTCTGACATTTCAACATGGCCGATTCTCCTCTCAGCCCAATCTCCTGCCTCCTCCCATATCCCTTCATGCCCTGAATCAAGAAGAATTCCACAGATGCACCATTCTCTGGCTAAAGAAATTCTCCCTCATCTCTGCTCTAAAAGAATACCACTCTATCCTGAGGATGTGTCCCCTGGTCTTAGGCACTCCCAACATAGGAAGCATCTAGTCCACATCCACACAGTCAAGGTCTTTTGCCATTTGATAGGTTTCAATGATGTTACCCATCATTCTTCTGAATTCTAGTGAATACAGTCTGAGTCATTAAACACTCTTCATACCCTGGAATCATTTTTGTGAACCTCCTTTGAACATCCTTTCAAAGATAAAGGGCCCAAAACTGCTCACAGTACTCCTTACCAGTGCTTCATAGAATCTCAACATTACACCTTTGCTTTTACATTCCTCAATATAGCTGACTCAATTTCTCTTTTATAGTCCTCTTGAAATGAATGCTAACATCACATTTGTCTTCCTCACCACAGACACAAACTGCAAATTAACCTTTAGGGAATCCTGCACAAGGTCTCTCAAGTTCATTTGCATCTCAGTTTATTGTATTTTCTCTCCATTTTGAAAATGGTCAGCCCTTTCATTTCGTCTACCAAAAGGCTTGACCATACACTTCCCGACACTGTATTCCATCTGCCATTTCTTTGCCCATTCTTCTAATCTGTCTAAGCCCTTCTGTAGATTCTCTACTTCCTCAAAACTACCTATCCCTTCATCTATCTTCATATCATCTGCAATCTTTGCAACAAAGCCATCAATTCCATCATCCAAATCATTGACAGAGAAAGTCAATGCATTCCACATAGAGGATGCACAATCTCCTTACCAATGATGTCATAGTTGAACTCTGAACTCCAACGCCCCAAGCTGTACTAACGTTATGCTAACTGCTATTGAAATTATTGAATTTATTTTAATCTTACATCCATCCCACAAAATGAAGGAGTAAAAATCTTTGTGCTATGACTCTGTTACAATGTACAGACATGTGAATTTATAAGTTTAATGGCTTGGAGAGAGAAGTTGCCCTGTAGACTGTTGGTCCTGGCTTTAATGCTGCAGTAGCGTTTGCCAGATGGAAGCAGCTGAAACAGTTTATTCTTGGGGTGACTAGTATCCCCGATGATCTTCCAGGGCTTCTTTATGCACCTGCTGCTACTAACGTTCTCAATGGAGGGAAGTTCGCAATCACAGATGCGTTGGGCTGTCTGTACCACTCTCTGCAGCAAACAAGGTTGGTGCAGTTCCCATATCAGGCAGTGATACTCTCAATGGTGCCCCTGTAGAAGGACTTGAATATTTAAAGGTTCAGTCTAAGCTTCTTCAGTCGCCTAAGGTGGAAGAGATGCTGTTATGCTTTTTTTTTTCCAAACAGAGGGTGTACAGTCCAGCTGAGATCTTTGGTGATATGTATACCAAGGAAATTGAGATGACTCACCCTCTCAACTGCAGTCCCATTGGTGTTGATTGGGCTAAGCCTGTCTCTATTCCTCCTGCAATCCACAACCAGCTCTTTTGTTTTCTGGACATCGATGGAGAGGTTGTTATTTTGGCACCACTGTAGGTTACTGTGGCACACTTTTTTCTACATTTCAGAGAGGATAGATGGGGTGTGGCGTTTGGTTTACATTGAAATGACATTTTAACTCTTTTAACGAGACATGTAGCATATGGAGATGCAGGAAAAGACAACCTAGCTTTTCAGATGGTGTCAGAAATGAACTTCGAACTTTGACGTCCAGACCTGAGATAGCATTGTGTTAACAGCTATTGTATTGTGTTTTATCATAACTATATGTGCTACGTGTGACTATATGTACTGTGCCTTGCACGTTGGCCCTAGGGGGATGTTTATATAAGATATAGGAGCAGGATTAGGCCTTTTCGTCCATCGTCTACCCCACTATTTCATCATAGCCGATCCATTTTCCCTCTTAGCCCAAATCCCCATAACCCTTCATGCCCTGACTAATCAAGAACCTATCAACCTCTGCCTTAAATATACACAATGACTTGGCCTCCACAGCCACCAGTGGCAACAAATTTAATAGATTCACCACTCTCTGGCTAAAGAAATTCCTCTTCATCTCCATTCTAAAAGGACACCCCTATATCCTGAGGCTGTGTCCTTTGGTCATAGACTCACCCACCATAAGAAACATTCTATCTACATCCACTTTATCAAGGCCTTTCAACATTTGATTAATCACAATAAGGATATCTCTCATTCTTCTGAATTCCAGTTAGTAGAGGGACAGAGCCATCAAACACTCCTCACATGACAAGCTTTTCAATCCTGAAATTGAATTTGTGAACCTCCTTTGAACCCTCTCCAATGTCAGCACATTCTATTTTGGGTAAGTGGCCCAGAACTGCTCACAATACTCCGTGAAGCCTCACCAGTGCCTTATAAAGCCTCAACAATACATCCTTGCTTTTATATTCTAGTTCTCTCAAAATGAATGCTAACATCACATTTGCCTTCCTCTCCAGAGACTCAACCTGCAAATGTGTGTATGATTGAATGATAATAAGCTGGAACTTAAACTTGAACTTAATATATAATCATTTATTCCTTCCTACATGCAAGTCAGGTTGAATTGCTTTCCTTATTTCTAGGTTAACAAAGCTATGGTTTGGATTGTTACTTTTCTGCTTTAACTGGCCACTTTGATATAGAATTGATTTGAATGGCTGCGCTTTGTCTTCAGTCATTTTCTGTTTTGACTGCTCTTTACAGGTAAGGGAGAAACTTTAATAGTTTCTGTAATGTATGGATCTATTCCTTTAAGAGCAATGACTCCTCTTTGCACTATTTATGGACAGGTAACTTACCATGCGCACTGATCTGTGCTGTCTCTCTCTCCCTCTCTCTCTGCAGTGTGAATAAACCAGGTAAAGCCATCCACGTGTGTGCTTCTATTTTAATTGATATGTAGTTGTACAGACACTACAGTTTCACTTAACATTGGAACACTTGGAGATGAGAAAGTAATCACTTCTGAATTCTAAAGAAGCCTTATTAAGCTTGATCTTCATTTAAGTCTAGGAATGATTTGGCTTTGGGAGCCAAATGGAACAGTGTCTTCATGTACTTATACCCATTGAAAGCTGGCCAGTGGTGTAGTGGCATCAGCACAGGACTTCGACACCAATGGTCCTGGGTTCGAATCCCCCCTTGCACGCTGGGTTGAGAGTCGAGCTAGCAATTAGGCCTTGTAAAAACAGGCAAATTCTAAGGGAACAGCAAAAGATGCCGTTCAAGGCACAGGAAGTAAGAACAACAATGATATCCATTTCAAAGTCTTCTATGTGGGCCTTTTTTGCTAAGCTCGCTACTTACAGGAACTACAGGGGTTTCAGACTTTCAAGCCTGTTCAGGCAGCTATCAGACCATGTCTGACCTTCAACCTCAGTGCTATTTTCCTGCATTATCCCCATATCCCTGGACTCGCTGGCTGTGCAGAAATCTATCGATCTCTGGTTCAAATTAATTCAACAACTGCAACTTCTCAGATCCCTGTGGTAAAGAATTCTAAAGATTCACCACCCTCGAAGTGAAGAATTTTCTTCTTTTCTCAGTCTTATACAGCTGACCCATTTTCAGACTTCTGTGCTCTCAGCCAGGGGATACCACCTCCTTGCATTCAGCCAGCAAGGTCCTGTAAGGATCTTTTAAGTTTCAAGGAAATCAATTCATCCTTTTGAGCACCACAGAATAGAATCTCAGTCCACTTACTTTCTTCCCAAATATCTATTTTTAGAACACGTTGGCATATTACATTGGAACTGACACAGCATTCATGTAAAATCATTTGTTGGGTATGTACCATACCGTATGAGTTAGGCGATCATGGCCTTTCCTTGACCATGATTATTCAGGGCAAATTTTTCTACAGAAGTAGTTTTCTATTTCCTTCTTCTGGGCAGTGTCTTTACAAGACAGGTGACCCCAGCCATTATCAATACCCTTCAGGCCTGGCACCAGTGGTCGCATAACCAGGACTTGCGATATGCACCGGCTGCTCATCTAACACTTGCTCCCATGGCTTCACATGACCCTGATTGGAAGGGGTAAGTAGGTGCTACACTTTGCCCAAGTGCGGGCCTGTGGAAGAAAGGAATGCCTTACATCTCCCTTGTTGGAGACAAATCACTACCCCACCACCCATCATGTAAAATAGAACATCACAGGAAGATTGCAAGACAGGGAAAATGGGAAGTAGAAAAATCTTGAAAGTTATGGGAAAACTAAAGTGCTTTTAGAATGTGATAGAAACATGATTACAAGCTCAAACTTGTGTTTGATGCAGTAACTTATGGTCAAGCTGTCCGACCCAACAGAGTGTTAAGATTGTCTTGGTCCTGGAATGATATCCAACAACCTTTATATTGAAATGGAGCTTACTATTTGACTTACCAGAATTGACAAACTGCAGATATTTAATGAGAGATTTTATGAAAATGTGATGCCTCGAGAAGGTGCAATCTATCATCTATCTTGCATGGATAGAGCAGTGGCTGATTGACAGGAGGCAAAAAGTGGGAATAAAGTATCCCTTTATGGCCAGCGCCAGTGACCAGTGACGTTCCACAGGGGTCTGTGTTGGGACTGATTTGTTTTACATTATACATCAGTGATTTTGGATGATAGAATTGATGGCTTTGTTGGAAGGTTTACAGAAAATATGAAGATAGGTGAAGGGGCAGGTAGTTTTGAGGGAGTAGAGAGGCTCAGAAGGACAGGTTAGAAGAATGGGCAAAGAGATGGCAGATGGCACACAGTGTCAGGAAGTGTATGGTCATGCACTTTGGTAGAAAGAAATGAAAGAGTTGAATATTTTTTTAAACGGAGAGAAAATATAAAAAAACTGAGATGCAAAGGGACTTGGGCGTCCTTGTGTAGGATTCCCTAAAGGTTAACTTGCAGGTTGAGTCAGTGGTGCAGAAGATAAATACAATGTTCGCATTCATTTCAAGAGGACTAGAATATAAAAGCAAAATGTAATGTTGAAACTTTATAAAGCACTTTTGAGGCCTCATTCGGAATATAGTTGGCCCTCCTTATCTGCGGATTCCATATGCGCTGCTTCAACCAACCGCAGATCGGGAAAACCCGGAAGTTCTCTCTCCAGCACTCATTGCTTGAGCATGTACAGACTATTTTTTTCTTGTCATTACTCCCTAAACAATACAGTATAACAACTATTTACATAACATTTACATTGTATTAGGTATTATAAGTAATCTAGAAATGACTTAAAAGTACAGGCATTCCCTGGGTTATGAATGAGTTCCATTCCTGAGCCTGTCTTTAAGTCAGATTTGAAGTCAGAACTGGTACATCCAGTATTATTTAGCGTCAGTTAGTCAAACGTTTTTCTTAGTATATAGTACACTTTTTACCTTTCTATGCATATAAAACACTTAAGAAACATATGTATTTCAATAATTAAACCATTGTGTTGCTTAGTAATAATTGTAGCTTTCATCGGGGCAGGGCCTTTTAAATGTTCCATTAAAATTGTTCCAATCGTTGACCGACTGTGGCCTAAAGCTTTTCCATTGACTGATGGCATTTTACCCCTTTCCGATTGCTTTATTACTTCCACCTTATTTTCAATTGCAATCATGATTATTTTCGTGAACAGAAACACTACGGATTCAGAGCTGCGCCACCAGGTCCTAATGTCCACTGCACGGAGACATGTTAAATAAAGTCCGGGGTTCTGCTGGGTCCTAAAGACCACCACACTGATACATGTTAAATAAGGGACTTGAGCATCCGCAAATTTGGGTATCTGCGGGGGGTCCTGGAACCAATCCCCTGCGGATAAGGAGGGCCGACTGTATTGTGAGCAGGTTTGGTCTTCTTATTTTAGAAAGGATGTGCTGAAACTGGAGAGGGTTCAAAGGAGATTCACAAAAATCATTCCAAGATTGTCATTTGAACAGCATTTGATGGCTCTGAATTCACTAGAATTCAGAAAAATGTGGGGTTACCTCATTGAAACCTATCAAATGGTGAAAGGCCTTGATAGTGGATGTGGACAGGATGTTTCCTATGTTGGGAGTCTAAGACCAGAGGACGCAGCCTCAGAAAAGAGGGGCATCCTTTTAGAAAGGAGATGAGGAGGAATTTCTTTAGCCAGAGAGTGATGAATCTGTGGAATTAGTTGCCACGGACAACTGTGGAGTCCGATTCTTTGTGTATGTTTAAGGCAGAGTTTGATAGATTCTTGACTGATGATGGTATGAAGGGATAAGGGGAGATGGCGAGAGATTGGGGCAGAAAATTGGATCAGCCATGATGAAATAGCAGAGTGGACTTGATGGGACAAATGGCCTAATGCTGCTCCTATATCTTACGGTCTTATTAAGGATCCTCACCATCCAGCACATGTTCTCTTCTCATTACTGCAGAGAGCAGGTAGTGGACCCAAAGACCCACATTCAACAATTTAAGAAGAGCTCCTTGCTCTCTCCTACCAGATTTCTGAACCATCAATGAACACTACCTAGTTGTACTTTTTGCATTATTTATCTATCTATCCATCCATCTGTTTATCTATCTTCAGTATTGTGCAAAAGTCTTAGGCACATATACAAGGGGGCCTCAGACTTTTGCACAGTTCTGTAGTAGTGTTATGTATTGAACTGTACTGCTGCACAAAAAAGAACAAACTTCATAACATACTGTATGTGAGTGATGATAAACTTGATTCTGATATGCATCTCTTTTGTGGCCTGAGAGTTGAAAGAGGCAGTAGGAGGGGAATTATGGCTGGGAAAAGGGGAGGGAGTGGGAAACTCCAGAGAGATGCTCTGTAATGATCAATAAGCAAATTGTTTGGAATGAAATAACCCTGCCTGGTGTCTGCACCTGTGCCACACCCCTCCTGCGGCACTCTACCCTCTCAATTCCCAACACCCTTTTACAAACTTGGTCTCCACTCCACCTTGACTAATACAGTACTGTGCAAAAGTCCTAGGGACCTTAGTTATATATATATGCCTAGGACTTTTTCACAGCACTTTATCAATCTACTTATTATTGTCACTTGTGGTATTTGTTTTATTTCATGCACTGAAAACAACAAATTTCACCATATATGTCAGTGATAATAAACCTGATTCTGACCCTGGGATAATTTTTTCATGTAGTCACAGTATAGCTGTGTATTCCAGATCTGATTAAATGTATGGCACATATAAACTAGTCCCAATTATGGACAGAATTCCAACAGTGGTTGCAATGAGAAGAGAACCATATCAATGGGTAGCACCCTTAACAGGAGGGCTCCAATTTCATTGCAGCACTTGTCATTTCGATTCTGAAGGAGGGGAGGTGGATCTTGTGATTGCTGTTGAGAATGAAGTGCCTAGATCAGATCATACCAATGCAGTCTCCATTTTTCTCTGGGTCACTAGGAGGAAGTGATACCATGCTCTCATCATCCTATCTTAGGGATGAGTTTAAGTATTGAGAAGAGCAAGTCCTGTTATCTCTGTTAATAGTCAAGTGCAATTGTCAACTGCCGACTGGTCAACATGGAGAAATGCAGGGCTACATGTATATTTCAGCCTCATTGACACTAGGTTGCTGGTGACCTCAAACAATCAATTCATTTTTATTGACATACTGAACATTGACATCGTGGGCAAGGTCAGCATTTAACGCCATCTCCAATTGCCTTTGGAAAGGTGGTTGCAAGCTGCTTTCTTGAACTGCTTGTCTCACTGTTGCGTAGAATCTCCTCTAGATTTAAGTGGAAAACAAATTGAGATGGTCAAGGTGTCAGGGCTGGAGGTGAGGGACAGGCCTTCCAGATCGCTGCCTTGCAAATTTTACTCATCTCTGTACTGAACCAAGACTGTGGCCTGCAACTAACGGGCTACTGGGCTGGCTGCAGTGACGACTGACTTCATGGCTGTGGGCAAACTTTCATGAACTTCAGCTGTTAGCTTGCTTTGCACAGTTTGTTAACTTTTCTGCACATTGTGTGCTTGATGGTCTTTTTTTAATGGGTTCTACAGAGAGGTTCTTTGTTTTGTGGCTGGCTGTAAGGAGATGCATCTCAGGGTTGTATATAGTATACATACTTTGATAATAAATATACTTTGACTTTGACCTTAAGGAACACAATTTGCTTACCCAGACGAACGCAAACCTATTTCTGACAGTGTGTGACTTGGAGATGGCCGCATTCTCAAGCATCTGCCATCCACTGTGTAATCTTTTACCAGTGCTATTGAACTTGCCGTAATATCTGTATCTTTGGAAATAAACACTTATGAAAGTAAGCATGTAGACAGGCACATGAAATGACAGAAAATGTAACAATATAGATCATATACAGACAGATGTGCAGCTTTGGGGTTGGCCCAGCATTGTGAGCCCTGGGTTCCGTTCTTCTGTTGTATTGTTCTGTGTTCTACTTCCTATATACTGAAGCTTCGATCTATATCCTGAATCTTTCATTAATTTGTATCTGTGAACTTGGCCTTGATTAAACATCCTGGTATTTCTTTACGTTACCATCAAAGTCAAAGTTAAGTTTATTGACATGGGTTCAAGCACCTGTGCAAAGAAAAACTTACCTGCAGCAGCATCACACAAGCATAGCATCAGATAGATGATGTGCACGAGAGAAATATAAAAGAACAACACAAATTCTGCATAAATTTGCCAAGAAACAACATAAAAATAATCTACACAAAATGTTGGAGGAACTCAGCAGGCCAGGCAGCGTCCATGGAAAAGAGTACAATCAACGTTTTGGCATATCAGACTAAGATGAAGCCTAGCACATGTGTAAAAGTTCATTAGAGTGTTTGTTGACATACCAAATCTCCTTAACATTTCAGGAATGTAATGATGCTGGCCCACCTTTCTTGTGATTGCATCTGAGTGCTGGGTCCAGGACTGTTCATCTGAAAAGACACTGCCCAAGATTTTCTTGTTGCAGAGTGTATGAGGGATGTAAAGGAAAGTGGCGGCACGTTGGAAAAAGAGCAAGGCGATCAGCAATATTAAGAGGGTGGAAAATAAGTGTTGGGTTGGTTGGAGCTCTGATGTTGTTACCGAGTACTTATGGAACAGGACCCTTTCAGTTCTCCAAAGGCCAGTTCAACTCAGCTTCCACTTCTTTAAAACAGAATGTGAATAAAGTAAACATGCTGAAGATCAAATGCTGATGTATCTGACTTCTCACTGTGCCATTGGACTCTTTGTTGAGCCCAGCCAAATGGAAATAAGCTGAAGAGCACGACACACTTTGCCTCATACAAACTGTGAACTTGTGCATCTGAACAGGCTGATCGACTATCTTGAATGAGTCAAGTTCTCAAGTTTCTGTTCCATGCTCCCCAATCAAAAGCAACCAGTCTTGATACCTTTTTTTTCACATGGACCAAATTGTGTTTAGAGACACCAAGTTGGTGCAGTCTTTCATTGATTCTATTAATGGTTCTCATTCTACTTTGTATTATGTATTTATTGAGTATGCCTGCAATAAAATTAATCTCAGCATAGTCTATGGTGACATAAATGTATTCTGATAATAAATTTACTTTGAACTCTGAACAAGAGACTGCAAACTGCCTTTCCAGAAGGAGGGTCTTGATCCAAAATGTAGTCTGTCCATTTCCCACCACAGATGGTGCCTGCCAGTGACCTGCTGAGTTCCCCTAGCTGTTTTACTTCCTGTTCCAGATTTTCATTTCTATCAATTTATATTTATGTTTTAATTATTTTTCAGATGTTCAATGAATTGTAACAGATTTATATTTTAAATTAATTTTTAAACACAATGATATTTAAATTAATTTATCTTGCTTTGATATGTCTATGAAATTTTAATACATCACTTAACAATAATATAAGGACAGTGCTCGAGACTGAGAATTTGCTCCTGCCAGTCACAGTCCATGATGCTGCATCTTGGGGACCCCTCACAACGCCATCTCTTAAGTGTTGCTGTGAACAGAAGTTGATAAGGGACTGAATGCAGACAGTGAGCTGGACTGATCATATCCTGGTGCATTATATATTTATAAAAATGTAAAGATCGATTGCTTTTTATCAATCTTTGCAAGGACAGAGCACACGCTTGAGATAACAAAATCAGCGGTTCTACAAGTAAAATAAAAAGGTAGACTATAAAAAACAAATGCCATGGCTTTCAATGAACTGGGACCTTTTATTAAAGGAATGATTTTGGAGAGAATTTCATTGCAGATCAGAATACAACTGATTTCTTTGTGTGCAGATTCGGTTTTTACAAGTTCCAAATCCTCTTTTGAATCTGTGACCGCAGTGAATCACAATCAGAATCAGGCTTATTATCACTGAAATATGTTTGTGAAATGTGTTGCTTTGTGGCAACAGTACTGAAAAAGATTTTAAAATTATAAGTTACAATAAAAAAGGTAAAATAAATAATGCAGAAGAGGGTAAGTGAGGTAGTGTTCTTGAGTTTATGAGCCATTCAGAAATCTGATGGTAGAGGAGAAGCTCTTCTTAAAATATTGAGTGTCAAGCTCCAGTACCTCCTCCCCTCTGATAGTAATGAAAAGACAGTATGTCCCAAATGGTGAGGGTCCTTAATGATGGATGCTGCCTTCTGAAAGCACCAACTCAATGGTGGGGATTGGAGCATACATATCAGATGGCAAAGCAATCAGTCAGCATGCTTTCTAATGTAAATCTATAGAAATTTGGTGACATGTTACGCACAGCTTTGTGGGCCAAAGGGCCTGTAGGTTTTTCTATGTTTCCATACCAAATCTGCTCAAACTCCATTAGAAGCATAGCTGCCAGTATGCCTTCTTTGTGATTGCATCAATATATTGGACATTATATATTTGTTCTTGATTGTCAGACATACTGAAATAAATGAAATGCATTTGTTTATATACCATTGAGATGGTTCATTCTGTAAACATGTCTATTGACATATATATGTACATATGGAGAGAGAGAGAGAGACAGACAGAAAAACAGAAACAGATAGAGCAAAGCCAGGGTTCCTAAGACTTTTGCAAGGTACTATAGTAATTTTGTGTTTTGCACTGTACTACTGGCACAAAACAAAATCATAATATATGTGAGTGTTGATAAACCTGATTCTGCTATGGGTCTCTATTGTGGACTGAGAGTGGGCAAAGAGCAGGGAGAGGGGACGGTGTAGGATGAAATGGAGAGACTTCCTGTAATGATCAATGAACCAATTATTTGGAATTAAATGACCTTGCTTTGTGGCACAGGGCTGGCTTGTTTGCACCTGCATTAACCCGCAGCCCAGCATTCCTTCTCTGCCACCTGTATCACACACCTCCCACAATGCTCCACTTCCTCCATTCCCAATATCCTTTGCTTAAAGGATTCATAAACTTGCTCTCTGCTCCACATTGACAAATATAGTACTGTGTAAAAGCCTTAGGAATCCTAACTATACATACATGTCCATACATGTGCAGATACTGTACATAGCATGCCCACCATGTTCGCAGTATAACACAAGGAACAAAAAAAAACAAAACAACTACAGCTAAATGAATCCCTTATCTCTCGCTCCCATCACTTCACCCATGCACATACACACAGAGTCTTGCAACCCCAGGACAGGTAATCGACGGCCTCCAGAGGACTCACAGACTTCGGGCCTTCAACTTCCCCAAACAACTAGCAGACACAAAGCTCCAGTCTTTGAGCCTCGTCAGACCGGAGTACCAGGGGGTTGCTGCCTTGATGGAGGTGCTCGCCTTGTGACAGAATGTGAAGCTAATGCACTCTGTGTATGTCAGAGTTTCTACCCTTTGAAGAAAACAAAAGGTTCCAGCAGTCCACCCTGCATTAGACTTCAATGTCAAGTTAATTGTCCATTCATTTAATTGATACTTACATTAATTTGATCTGTGAAAATGGCTTGTCAGGTTTAATTTCTGTGCCCATCGTGACCACGTTTCAAAGCTAATGTCTATGAAGCACTTAGAGATTTTGTTTAGAAGCGAGACATGGAGATAAGGCGGGGAGCTATATAAATGCAAATCTTTCTTTGCACTGTCTAACTCCAGCTGCGTTCAAGTTCTGCATGGCATAAAAATGAGCTTGTTAAAAGGGGACTGGAGACAGCTGCGTATCATATGCAAAAACCTTTGGGTAAATTTCTGGATGGATAGGCAAGAGTGGGTTGCTATACCAGGTTTTGCCACTAAGTGGCAACATTGCATTTTGTAAGTATATTTCTAAATCGTCCATTGTAAAGACTTTCGGAAAACATTATTTGTCAGGTTAAATGAGAGCACAAATTCTGAATTTGTTTTGACATCGCAACTGCAAGGTGAGCTTTTCTACCACCAACTCATTGCTAAAATGTTCATGGCGGCTCAAATTTGTAAAGAAAATTACATGCAGTTGAAAAGGCAAGGAGGGCTGGGGTACCACATTCTGATCAGAATTACAGAATGCTGCTATTATTGGGGAATAAAAGCTGCTATGAACAAGAGTGTAATTATTGTTCAGAAGTGTGGTTACTCCTTCATGCCTCACACATAAAAGGAAAACAATGCGGCTTTGTATAGGGGAAATTGTCGCTATGTTACACCTGGAATATTTATCAATCATTGCATCATTCTGAATAATGGTGATGTTCAATAAAAAGGGAAAAGAATTCAATGGAAGAAAAACATTTGAGTCTCAAAATTACTTTAAAGCTAAAAATGTATGATGCTTTCCTTTAATTCATTGCCATTAATGTTCTCTGCAAAGTAAGGTAAGCCATTTTTCATTTTCAAAAAAGATACGATGCAAAGCAGTCAAATTGGAAATCAGAAACATACACAGAATGCTGGGGGAGTTCAGCTAGCCAAGCAACATCTATGGAAAAGAGTACAGTCGTGATGAATGGTCTCGGCCCGAAGTGTCACTATGGAAAAAAATATACTTTTCCATAGTTGCTGTCTGGCCTGGTGAGTTCCTCCAGCACTTTGAGTGTGTTGCTTTGATTTCCAGCATCTGTAAATTTTCTCGTTTGTAATAGGGAATTAGAAATATACATTCAAAACTGAATCTCCACTTGTTAATTATTTTAGTAAAATATACACAGTGGCCACATTTTAGGTACAGCTGTGCACCTGCTCATTAATGCAAGCACCTAATCAGCCAATCAGGTGGCAAGAAATCAATGCAAAAAGCATGCAGACATGGTCAAGAGATGCAGTTGTTGTTCAGTCCAAGCATCAGTATCTGGAAGAAATGTGATCTAAGTGACTTTGACTGTCGGTGCCAGACAATGTGATTTGAGTATCTCAGAAATTGCTGGTCACCTGGGCTTTTCACATACAACAGTCTCCAGAGTTCACAGAGACTGGTGACAAAAAGCAAGAAAAAAACATCCAGTGAGTGGCAGTTTTGTTGGCAAAAATGCCTTGTCGATGAGGTAGGTTAGAGGAAAATGGCCAGACTGCTCCAAACTGACAGGAAGGTGGTAGTAACTGAATTAATCATGCTTTCCAAGAATGCTGTGCAAGAGAGCATCTCTGAACACACAAAATGTTGAATCTTGAAAAGATGGGCTACAGCAGCAGAGACTACAAATACAAACTCAGTGGCCACTTTATTAGATACAGGAGGTACCTAATAAAGTGGCTACTGAGTGTCGATGTAGGGGCATTGTGTGGCTCACTAAAAGTATCCTGGAGATGGTTCCTTAAAATCCTCATAGCTGGGGAGAGGGGGCAGGAGGGTTCCACTACTATTCAATTATCCCAATGGCCAAGTCCAGCTACTGGCCTTCGTGTGTGGCTTAGCTACTAAGCTCAGTGGAACTATTTCTACTGATAGGAGAAGGTGCCATAAAACCAGTCTCTTTAGGCAGATGGGGAGCTGTGGTTGGCACCTCATCTAGGAGAAGGAAAGCTCTGATCTCAAACCTCTGATACCTTGTGGCTACCCACTCATGGGGAAGAACTTAGGAGTAAACCTCAAGGGAAAAATCTGGAGCTGGAGTACGAAAGGTAAACCTAAACTGGAGTTCAACGCTGACTGGCAACTCCTGTTATGCTGCTGGTGCCAAACTGTATCAGCCTCTGAGGTTCTTATGGATTCATCAGCTGCGTGGTGAGGGGGAACTTGCTGCATGGTCAACAGCTTGCATACTGAATTCAACAGTTAGGTCCCAACCTCCATGGTCGACCCGGAATGCCAGTGGCCGTCGACATGGAGACAAACTGATGCTGAAAAGCAGGAACAAAAATGATGCTGCAGTGAAATGTTCATGCTACTTGATAAAAGGGAAGCTGTTTGGTACATCTTCTCCAGAAGTTTAAGAAGGGAATTCAAGTCAACCCCAACTTCCAATGGCTGGTTTTGGGCGATGGAGCACTCATCCAAAAATAGACAAGAAATAAGGAGGACCATAATTTGGCAGAACCAAGTAAACTTAGGTACTAAATTCAAGATTATTGTGAAACAGCAGTATAGTAGTTAACACAATACTTTACAGAACCAGCCATAAGAACAGGGTTCAATTCCTGCCGTTGTCTGTGAGTTTGTACGTTCTCCACGAGTCTGCATGGGTTTCTCCTAGCTGCTCCAGCTTCCCCCCACATTCTAAACATTGACGGGTTTCGGTTAGTAAGTTGCGGGCATGCTACATTGGCGCCGGAAGCATGGGACATTTGTGGGCTGCCCCTCAGTTCATCCCTGGTGCAAGGGACCCATTTCACTGCAGGTTGTTGATGTACATGTGACAAATAATCTTTAAAAATCTTTAAACTTATCATGCAACACACAATAAAATAAGATGGTGTAATTATATTCAGGACAACTGGATAATAAATAATTTCCAGTGAAGATTTACAGGCATAAACAGCTTTCTACATGGATCTCTTTCATGTGCAAGATAATGGCATCAGACCTTTGATAACCTACAAGCCTGCTGTTCTATGTGAACTGACATTCTTGGAACAGTCCTTGTCAATGATCCTGCTGAAGGTGTTGTTCAGTAAAATTCCCAAGTGAAGTCCTGACAGACCAGCTACCTTTACAGTTTAGAACATAAACTGAAGGGTTCACTCTCTGTTTTGTTGTGTGACTGAGATTCTGAAGTAATTGGTTGACCAGACTCACCCCTTGAAGAGAAGACATGACAAAAAAATTAAATGCATGTTTAGTACAAAATGGAATTAAAATGGATGGTGTAAAGGTGACTATTATATTCGATCTTTGCTTGTGAACCAGATCAAGATAGATTGAGAAACAGGGGCTTTAACAAATATTATCTGTCAGACAAAGGCACATGTCATCAAGGATAAATCTAGCATTAGTGTGGAGCAATTAGTACTGTCTTGAGAAAGTATTCATTAAATATCAGTAAGTGTCATGTGCAGTGAAACAACTTATAAAACATAGAAAATGAAACAGGACAGCACAGTAAAGGCCCACAAAGTTGTGCTGACCTTTCAACCTTCTCTATGATAAATCTCCTCTTTCCTCCTACATAGCTCATCGTTACTGTCTATTACATCGCTGGCATCTAGGGAGCAATGGAGGTCCTCCGTCTTTGGCAGTATTCAGGCTTCCTTCAACATGTCAGTAGTTTGGATTTCACTTCTGTTGGTCTTGAAAGTCCCGGCTGAGCCTCAGGAATACCGTTGCACTCAGAGGTAGAAGGATTTTTCATTGCTGTTTCCATTAACAGTTTTGTTTGACAGGCCTGGGTTGATAGCCATGAACTGAACCATGGAACCTGGAGTGGACCAGTGGACCACTCCTGGTTTGGCCTCTACCTTTTATTTGTTAGGCATGGGTGACCCTACTAAGAGCCAAAGCATAAAGTCCTGACTCCAGCCAGCATAGCTCTACAGGTCTTTGAGGCAGACAAGCCTCCAAACTGTGACAAAGTTATAGTCTTCGTGGATGTAAATAGCCATAACCCTCCACTGTTCTTTTACTCGTGTGCCTATCTAAAAGTCTCTTAAATGTTCCTAATGCACCAACCTCTACTACCACCCCAGGCAGTGCATTGCAGTGACTTTAAGTCAACTATGAACATCAATATTGTCATAACTTCTCTGATGATTGTCATATTGTCACAGTGGAGAAGCTTGTGTGTTCCTGAGATGCTAAGCGTGATGCCGTCTGGAGTTTAGTCATCTGGAGCTTAGCCCCCGGTGGTAAGGTCAAGGAGAAGGTTTCAAACAAACAGCAGTCCGGTTAAGACCTTAACGGTGGGGCTGGCAGAAGATGATGACACATCACAACTGCAGTGAAAACAGAGGAAGGCTGCCAGTCGTCTTGCACTCCATGCTATCGGACCCTCACTCTGATATATCAGGCTTTTTCCCACTGAGTCTGAGTGGGACGACAACTAGAGGTCAGGGGTTAAGGGAATAGCTTAAGGGGGACATGAGTGGAAATTTCTTCATTTGGAGGATGGTCAGAGTGAGGAAGGAGCTGCCAGCGCAAGTGGTACCTGCAAGCTTGATTTCAACGTTCTAGGAGAAGTTTGGAATGGTACAGGGATGAAAAGGCTATGGAGGGATATGGTCCCTGAAGATTGATGGGACTGGGCACTTTAAATGGGTCAGCATGGACTAAATGAACTGAAGGGCCTTTTTCTGTGCTGTACTTCTCTATGCCTCCAGAACAACATGGTGGCTGCCATCAGCCTCCCAGTTAAACAAAGTCACACACAGGCATTCTCCATTAAGGGAATCCACAACATTTCCTGAAGTCAGGGGTTCCAAACCTGGGGTCCACGGACCACTCAGCTAATGGGAGGGCTCCATGGCATAAAAAAGGTTGGAAAGCCCTGCCTTGGAAGAACATCTTAATCGACTCAAGGGATCGCAATACTACTAGTATGTCATGAGACAGTCACTGAGAAGCATAAGTAATAGAAATGAGAATACAACAGGTCCAGCAACAATGAAAGTGATGCTTCTGCTTTCTATTGGATTATTTAAAACTCAGCTGTCAGAATGATGTGCAAAACTTCAATCTACCTTATTTGATAATCAATTGTAGTAAACAAGAACTTGAAGATACTCATCATCATTATCACGATCTGTGTTGTATGACGTGGGTGAATATGATCCTTCCATGACCATGATTGTTCTTGGCAATTTTTCTACAAAAGTGGTTTGGCATTGCCTTCTCTGGGCAGTGTGTTAGTAAGACGGGTGACCCCAGCCATTACTAATATTCTTCAGAGATTGTCTGCTTGGCGACAGTGGTTGCATAACTAGGACTTGTGATATGCACCAACTGCTCATACAAACCTTCCACCACCTACCTCCATGGCTTCACGTGATCCTGATTGGGGGATCAGCAGGTGCTACACCTTGCCCAAGGGTGACCTGCAGGCTAGCAGAAGGAAGGAGTGCTTTACACCTCCTTTGGGAGAGACATATCTCCACATCACCACCCAAGTGAAGATACTAAGGCAGGTAAATTGTGTTTCTGCTTTGACAGACAATGAAGAACCAATGTCAAAACAGATTCATATCTAAAAAAAAATATTTACAGGATCTCAGCATCTCTGGCTACACCAATATCCTCAGTATCCTTGAAAAATTAGCAATGAATTGTCTTGAATCATTATAGTCAATATCACTGGTGGTTTGATATAACCAAGTGACCCATTAGATCTTTTGAGAAGACATTTTTAAGTCAACCTATTGCTGTTGGTCTGGAATCACAAATAAGCCCAGATCAAAGTTGAAAGTTCAAAGTGAAGTCAGGTGAGAACAACTGACTTCACCCTCAAAGGCAGCATTGAATGGTTATTTTCAACAGTTAGTAGTTTCATCTTCCCCATTAATGACCCTAATTTTAATTGCATATTATTTAATTAGTCAAATTTAAATTCCCCAGCTGCTTTAAGCATGTTTCCAGAAGATCACTCCAAGCCTCCGGATTACTAATCCAATAAAGTAACCACTATGCCACTGTTCCCATGGATTCACGGCAATGAGCCACACACTGATGCCTCGTGCTTGCATTGATTTGAATGGGTAATAAATGGCTGAGCCTATTGTTTTTGGTTATGTTGCAAAAACCCCTGGCAAGTAACCATTGAGTAGCTTGGCTCATCTTACTATAAGTGCCTTCTTTGTCAAATGGTCAAATGCATTTCTTATGAAGAATGATGGATAACTTGAAAGTGTATTTGTCTACCTAATTGCTTCCTACTTGAAAACAGAACCATCTTCTGAGACAGTTGCCCACAACAGATGCTGAAGATGACGAGACCACTTGGATTTCGCTTCTCAAAACTGACTGTAACTTTGGCTTTGTTTCAGTTTGGAGTAGCCAGTCAAACTGTGCCAAGAATACTTGATAATTCACTTCACAACAAGCTTTCTAGTTTGACTCTGTACCACTACACTTTAATACCAGTGGAAATGGAAAAGCCTTGTTCTTGGCTATATAATGAAGGTTGTTGCGTTGTAGCCAAACATTCATATGTAGGTAAACATATTTATTAAGTATATGTCAAATTACATTTTAATGCTATCAATTATTGTTATTGGTAGTATTACTAGCATAAGGTATCCCAAAGGGCAGACATTCATTCAATTTTATTTTATTTAGAGGTACAGTACAGTTCTGGTCCAGTGAGCACACATTTACACCTTTGTGACCAATTAAACTGCTAACTCGTACATCTTTGGTATGTAGGAGGAAACTAGAGGATCCAGTTTCATGGAGAGAACATACAAACTCCATACAGACAGCAGCAGAATTTAACCCAGGTCACTGGTGCTGTGATATTGTTATGCTAACCGTTATGCTCCAGTGCCACCGCTGAAGCTGACTGTTTGCATTTTGCATCGGTCCAGTAGTGAGTCAGTCAGACTGACTTATTGGCGATTCAGTTCTCAGTTTGCATCCCATGTCAGTAGCAGTTAGCTCATCTTAATTGGATGGCAGCAATGCACTTCAGTACAACAGAGGATGCATATCAACAAAAATCCTAACTACTAGCTGTTAACATTTACTCCTGCATGAAGTAGGTCTGAGCAGATGTAGGGTGTGCTTTGAGCTCCTTAAGATCCCATGAATTTGTTGAGACTTATTATGGAAATGGCTATTGGGAATTATATTCAACTTGTGCAGAATTGTCCAATTAATAGTAAGAAAGTACAGGAGCCTCAAAACTCATAGTGCAAGTTTCAGAAGCAGTTATTACCCTGAACTATCAGGCACTTGAAGCGGAGGGGGTAACTTCATTTAATTGACCCATCACTGAAATTTTCTCCCAACATGAACTCTCTTTCAATGACTTTTCGTTTCATGCTTTCAATATTTATTGCTTATTTATTTATTGTTCTTATTATTTCTCTATTTCTGTATTTGCAGTTTGTTGTCTTTTGCACGTTGGTTGAGTGCCCAGCTGGTGCCAGCATTCATTGATTCTATTGTAGTTATTATTCTATTATGGATTTATGTACTTTTTGTATATGTACTTTGATAATACATTTACTTTGAACTTTAATTACACTTTTTTACTACAATCCACAGCCTGTAATTTCCCTTTGTGAGCTGTGCTCTTGAACCATCTCAATGACCTGGTGTTTTTGCGGTATCCAGCAGGATTCTGTGAAGTGGACTCTCCAGAGTGCAGGTACAGCCATGTAGGAGTGGACAGGGCTCGAGTGAAGTGGTGGAGCCTGAGCTCAAGGCCAGAAAACAAAGCTATGTTTGTCCATTCCTGGAGTGGACTTGGGGCCTGATCAAAGCAGTGGGGCCCATATCCAGGAGCTAAAAACGAACCAGTGTTTGGCTGACTTAAGCGCCGTGCCAGATTTAAAATATGGAGGCATCAAAGCCAAGGATGAAGGACAAACCAATGTTCAGCTCACTACTCCACAAGACTTTACTTGCATCAGCGCTGAACTGACCCTGCAGCTGTGGCCTGCAAACATTGGCACTTGTCTTAGTATTGAATTGGCTCCGTGGCCATGGCCTGTAGCCACTGGGCTTCTGGACTTACCTCACCACTGAACTGGCTTCATGACTGTGGACTCACTTTCATGGACCCTGCGTTCATGGTCTGTGTGTTATTTGTTTAGATCTTTTATTGTTTGCACAATTTGTTCCTTTTTTTGCACATTCGGCAATTGATGGTGTTTGTTGTGTGGGGATTTTTTGACGCGCTCTATTGTGTTTCTTTGCTTTTGTGGCTGATTGTAAGAAGACAGATCTCCAGGTTGTATTTAGTATACAAACTTTGACAATAGATGTACCTTGAACTTTGAAAAGATGGTTGACACAAGACACTACAGATGCTGGAATCTGGAGTGAGAAAAGCAAGCTGCCAGTGGAATCCAATGAGTCGAGCAGCATCTGTAGGTTTAAAGAAAGTTATAACGTTTTAAGACTCTGAATCAGGACTGAAAATGGGTCAAGAAGATGGCCTGTACAAAGAGGGGTAAGACAGGGACTGGAATGTGAAAGGTGGATTGAGGAGGGTAGAAGGATAATGGCTGGATAGAGGTAGGTGGGGGTGGGAGTGCAGATAAATTTGAGAGGAGGAGGCAGGTGGGTGATAGGTATAAGCCAACAAAGAAAAGAAAGAGAGATGGAGCCAAGTACGGGGTGGGGAGGGTAAGAGTTAATGAAGGATGATAAGTAGGAACACAAATACTGCCAGTGCTGAGGTAAAAAGGGTAAGGAAATATCTGGGGAGATGCAGGGCAGATGGAACCAAAAGAAAGAGGGGATCCAGTGGGTGAAATATTGTGTACAGAGAGAGAGAAGGGGGAGAGGCAGGTAGAGAGAGAGAGAGAGAGAGAGAGCGACACAGACAGACAGAGACAGAGAAGTGGAGAGAGACAGGGAGGGAAAAGGCGGAACAAAGAGAAAAGGGGGGGAAGAGGGAGAGATTGAGAGGGGGAGGGGAGGGGAGAGAAAGAGAAAGGGGGAAAGAAAGGGGACAAAAGGGGATGAGAGAGAGGAAGAAAAGGGAGAGATAAGTAGAGAGGGGGAGAAATGGAGGGGGAAGAGATAGATAGAGGGAGAGTGGTAGAAAGAGAAAAAGAGATATAGGGGAGAGAGAGGGAGAAAGGGGTAGGAGAGAAAGGGAAGGAGAGAGAAAGAGGGGAGGAGTGGAAGAGAGAGGGTGAGTGATAGAGAGAGATATACAGAGTAAGAGTGCTAGAGAGAGAGCTAGGGGAGAGAGATAGAAACAAAGAATGGTAGAGAGAGGAAAAGAGAGAGGGACAGAGGGAGAAAGAGATGGGGGGAAAGAAAGGGGAGAGAAAGAGAGGGGAGAGAAAGAGAGGGGAGAGAAAAGGGAAGGGAAATGGGGAGACAGATAGACAGGCACACAGGCAGGCAGACAGATAGACATAGATTGCTCCATTAATATGATTGCTCATTCTAGCCTCTTTTCTGTCTAGTTAGTGTGTGTATGAAAATAAGTTTTGGCTTTCAAGATGATTGAAAACAGTTTATCGTTGTCAAAGTATTTGGGTAGATTAGTTACTGTTAGAATGGTGGAAACATACATCAAGAATGTAGAATGAGCAATGTGGTAGTTATCAGATAAACTGGTTGTAGTGAGGTTTATTAAAGATGCCTAATGGGTTGGGCACCAGGGATAACCACCCTACTCTGAAATAGTGCCAAAGGGCCTTTCACATCCACATGGGAGGACAGGCAGAGTCTTGATTTAACATTTTCTTCTGAAAGAAGTGCCGCCAGCAATGCTGAACTTCCAATGGGCTGCACTACAGTGTCATACTGGAGTTGTTTTTGATCTGAAGTTATATTTCAATTTACAGTCTTTTGATTCATGTAAATACCAAGTTCAATTTTAATTATCATTCAACCATACATGATTACAGCCAAACGAAATAGCGTTCCTCCGGGGTCAAGGTGCAAAACATATTACCAACAGCACACAGCACACTGAAAATAGCACAAAAATTGCTTCTAATTATGAGGTAGCCTGCACTACCTAATGATCTAATTACTCCTCTACATATTATGCTAAAGGCAGAGAGCATGTAGCCCATCGGCTCCATGATGGATCCCAGCAAAAGTCAATGGAACTTCTCTAATTTCTAGTTGCCACTCCTCTCTATTTCCCCTGCCACATTATTGTTGTATTTTCCTTCCATTTTGGTGGCCCTCTTACCCCTTTCTTTCTCCTTCCTCACTCTTATGATCTGCCCATCACTTCTCCCACCTCCTTCCCTTTACTCCATTGTCATCTCCTGTCAGATTTCTTCTTCTGTAGCCTTTTACAGCTGTCACTATGCAGCTTCCTATATTATCTCTTATTCCCCCACCTGTCTCCCTTCTCCTTCACTTGGCCTCATCACAGGTCAGATTGTACTTTACCCCTCTCCACCTTCTTGATTCTCGCTATTTCCCCCTTTCTTTAATAATGAAAGGTCTTGGACCTAAATGGCAACTATTTATTTCCCTCCGTAGATAGTCTTCCCTGCTGAGTTCCTCCAGCATTTTGTATGAGTTGCTCAAGATTTTCAGTATCTGCAGGATCATTTGTGTCAAAGGAAGAAGATATAGGGGATTACAAGACTGGATGACTAGGCTCCTGCTCATCCTCCCTGACAGTAGTAATGAGAAGAAGACTCCCATTGGTGAGGGTCCTTAATGATGGATGCTGCCTCCTTGAGGCACTGCTTTTGAAGATGTTCTAGAGAGTGGGGTGGCTTGTTTCCGTGATGGAGAAGGCTGATTCCACAACCCTGTACAGTCTTTTTTGATCTTGTCACATTGGAGCCGCCATACTAGATGGTGATGCAGTCAGAAAACTCTCCAGCAAACACCTGTAGAAATCTGCTAGTCTTTAAAACTCTTGATATCTACTTTGCTAAGAAAGGAAAACCTATGTTTCCCTTCCTCCAATAACTCCGGGGAAAAAAAAGTACTTTATTTGTATGTAGATACTTAAGGTTTTTATAACTGCCTGAACAGGAGGGGACAAAGGTCAGAATTACCCAGTTGTAACTCTTCATGAATACTTTTAGCTATGTAAAGACAAACTGCTAATAGCTTCTTGTCCAAGTATTTGGGCAATTGACACATAGTTAGGAGGAGTAGATTATATGATCCACTTCAGGGGCAGGGTTGAATGAGAACTGCTGCATACATCAATACAAATGAGGTGTAAAAGCCTGAACAGTATCTCTGCTCTTGATTCTTTCAATGGATATTTTCTTTTAAAGGAGTGCATTCACTACACACCTTAAGGTCACATTCCTGTATATAATGTTAATATAATGCTGTTATTTTGGGTGCCACTGTAGCATAGTGGTTAACACGGTAGTATTACAGCTTGAGGCATCAGAATTTGGAGTTCATAAGGCCATAAGAACATAAGACTTAGAAGCAGAATTAGGCCATTTGGCCCATTGAATTTTCTCTGCCACTTCTTCATGGCTGATCCATTTCCCTTTCAGTCCCAATCTCCTTTTTTTGCCCCCATTACGCTTCATGCCATTGATCGGTCCTCATGCGCTAACATTGCTAACATTGTCATTCCCGGGGTCATTCTCATGACACACTTTTGAACCCTCTCCGATGCCATCAATTAAGAGTCTGTACGCCCTCCCCATGGAATGCATATGTTTCTCTGGGTGCTCTGGTTTCCTTCCACAATCTGAAGACATACTGGTTAGCAGATTAATTGGTAAGTTGTTCCATGATTAGGCTAGAGTTAAATTGGAGGGAGGGGGCGGAGGTGGAGTTACCGGACGCATGGGTCAAAGGGCTAGAAGAGCCTATTCTGCTCTGTATCTCAATAAATAAATACATAAGTATTTTCTACACTCTTTATCATTTCAATGACAATTCACCCATGAGATATTCATGCAGTTTTACAATTGCCTTTCCAGGTATAAATGCAGTGTGACATGCTGCTCATGTTTAAGTGCAGATTCATGTTTCAGTGCCATCTGTATATCTTTCCTTTATTGCTTCATTTTATGAGAGTGCTGCTGTCAAGTCAAGCAATTATTACTCATCCCTAATTTCCCCTCAGAAGGTCGTGGTGATATGTCATTTCGAACTAATTGCTGTATGAAGTGACAGTATTTCCACACCATTATTCAGTCATTAGGAGCTTGAGGAGATTTGGTATATCACCAAAAATCCTTGCAAATTTCCACTGACATACGGTGGAGAGCCTGCTATGAAAGCTCCAGTGAGTGGGACAGAAAGAGACTGCAAAGGGTTGTAGATTCAGCCAGCTCCATCACAGGCACAGCCTCCTTACCATCAAGGACATCTTCAGAAAGGTGGCGCCACAGAAGGCAGCATTGATCGTTAGACACTCACTTTCTGAGATGTAACATCTTCTCATTAGGCAGTGAGCTGATACAAGAATCTGAAAGCCCACAACCAATGTTTAATGAACGATAGCTTCATCCGCTCCACCATCACATTTCTAAACAGCACATGAAACTCATTACTCATAAAGACGTGGAGGCCATGTATTTATGTATATTTAAGGCAGATGTGTGTGTGTGTGTAGCCCCATCCCCTTTCACATCTACTGGGACATAAGCCCAGTAGCTTGACAGAGTCCTCTATGCTGGGCCAGTTTTTCACTTGGTCTCCAGGTGTAGTCCATCTTCTTAGAGTAATCTTCCTCTCCCAGGGATGAGGTCTATGGAGCTTCTGTTGGCCTTTCTGTAGCACTGATTTTTTTTATGGCATGGAGTTGTGAGCAGCATGCCCAATCCTCCTCCTTTCACAGCCGGGCTTAGGACTCTCCATGGTGGAGACACTTGTCCTTTCACACACGGCCAGGCTTGGGACCGCCCATGGTGGAGTTCCTCTTCCTACGTACCACTTGTTTATCTATTGTTATTTAGAGTAATTGTTATGTCTTTCACAGTACTGCTGCCACAAAGTAACAATTTTCATGATATACAGGAATCTCAATGATAATAAATTTGATTTTGATTTTTATTCTAAAGGCTGGTAGTTCCAGTGTTAGTGAAGGACCAACAATATTTTTCCGAGTCAGGATAATCCATGACTACAAGGCGATCTGGAGGTGGCATTCCTATGGTCCAGTTGTCCTCATGACAGTGTCATTGAATTAAAGAATCATGCAACATGGAAACAGGTCCTATAGCCCAGCTGCTCTATTCTGACCAAGACTCCGATCTCAGCTCACATTTGACCCATATCCTTCTCATTCTTTCCTATCCACGTACCTTTCCAAGCTTCATTTAAATGTTGTTCATGTGCAAAAGTCTTAGGCGCACATATATAGGTAGGTTAGTGAAGACTTTTGCACAGTACTGTATTTGTCAATTATGAGCAGAGAGCAAGTTTGTAAATCTGGTGGAAGCAAAGGATGTTTGGAATGGTGAGGGTGGAGTGCCATGGGAGGGGAATGAGACAGGTGGCAGAGGAAACTGCCAGAGGTCATGAAATTTGGTTTTTATTGTGGCAGCAGTACAGCAATGTATAAAATTACTCCTGTCCTATGAAAAAGTCTTCGGCACATGAGTTTTATATACGTATATGTTTAAGACATTTGCACAGTACTGTACCTGCCTTAGTCACATCCTCTGGCAGCTTATTCCATCTGGGTGAATAATAAGCCCCTTTGGTTCCTATTAAGTCTCTTCCCTCTTACTTTATCCTATACCAGTGTTCCCTCTAAAGTGTGCACTTGTGCGTGTGCACGCATCTTTTGCTACTAACGCCCAGATGAATTTAGAGTGAGCACAAAAGGTTGCACCCTCTACCTTGTTGGAAAATTAAGTATATTTCATGAACATACACGAGGACATCTCCTTTACTGGTTTCTGAGGTAGACGGTATTGTCACCATGGAATTTGCAATGATTTGTCTGCAGATTTTAGAACTGGCTTATATATTTTATTGAAGTAATTATTCAGTGTGCACATGTTGTTGTCGCTGGGCAAAAATAATTGCATAGCACAAGAGATTTTGTGCACATTGGTCAGTATAAATTAAATAAGCATTGTCCTATACCCTCCAGTTCTGATTCCCCAACCTTGGTAAAACACTGTATTCTTTCATCTTTTCTATACCCCTCTCGATTTTATACACCTCTGTAAGATCACCCCTCATTCTCCTAAGCTCTAGTAAATGAAGTCCCAATGTGTTCAATCTTACTCCATAACTCAGTCCTTTGAGTCTCAACAATTTCCTTTACACTCTTTCCAGCTTAACAGCACCTTCTCAATAGGTGTTCAAATTTCAAAGTTTCATTTATTAACAAAGTATTTGGAAGATTGGTCGATTGCTGAGCTTGGCAAAATGTTTGCAGACATTTTGGCTCCAATCGCGTAGCCGTTATCAGTGCGCAGTTGGGGGAGCTGTCTCCTCAGAATGTCAACTTATGTACTCCTCTGGGGCCAGAATGGATATTGATTAGAAGTCATGATCTGGTTGGTTAGTTCAGCAGTAGAACATTCTGATGGGCAGCCTTTGAGGGAGATACATCAGAAGTTCTTGCTTCGCTGTCCAGAGCCCAAGATTACTGCTGATTCATTGATTGTAGATTTCATTGTTTCTCTTTTCTCTGTAAGGGTTCATAAACTGGATCTATGTCATTGTGTTTGTTGATGGAACCTTCTGCAGAGAACCACGCTTTGAGAAGTTCTTTTTCTCTTCTTGTTCTTGCTCGACTCAAGAGTCTGGCTGTTGTCCAGTTCAAATGGTATCCTTCATCTTCATGAGTTAATTCTATTGAGAGTGGGTCATGCCTTCTGCTCACTAGCTGACACTCATGTAGCTTGGTCGATAGTTTTCTTCTTGTTTGACCAACATAGAACATGCCACAGTCACTACAACTGAACTTATAGATAGCATTTGTTCTATCAGTCGCATACTGTTGTGCTTTGAGATAGACCATAAGAGATAGGAGCAGAATTAGGCCATTCAGCCCATCTAGTCTACTCCATCATTTCATCATAGCTGATCCCGGATCCCATTCAACCCCATACACCTGCCCTCTCACCGTATCCCTTGGTGGCCAGACCAATCAAGAATCTATCAACTTCCACTTTAAATATACCCACAGACTTGGTCTCAACTGCAGTCTGTGGCAGAGATTTTCACAAGGTCACTACTCTCTGGCTAAAGAAATTCCTTCTTAAATCAGTTCTAAAAAGTCTCCCCTCAACTTTGAGACTGTGTCCTTCAGTTTGGATACCCCACCAGAGGAAACATCCTCTCCACATCAATCTTATCTAGTCCTTTCAACATTCAGTGGTTTTCAATGAGATTCTCCACATTCTACTAAATTCTAGTGAGTACAGGCCCAAAGCTACCAAATGCTCCTCATATGTTAACTCCTTCATTCCCAGAAACATCCTCATGAACCTCCTCTCGACTCTCTCCATGATAACACATCCTTTCTGAGAGAAGGGGCCCAAAACTGTTGACAATACTCCAAGTGCAGTCTGACCACTGTCTTATAAAGGTTCAACATTATCTCCTTGTTTTTAAATTCAACTCCCCTTGAAGTAAATGCCAACTTTGCATTTGCCTTCTTTACCACAGACTCTTGGATGAGGACTCCTATGTCCATTTGTACCTCTGATGTTTGACTTTCTCTCCCTTTGGATATTAGTCCACACTATTGTTCCTTTTACCATCTTCGAGTAGATGGAGCTCGTCATCCTTGGAAGGCAGTCCATCTAAGAGAGGGAAAACTGATTTCAAACCTCTGCTGCCTTGCGGCCATACCCACTCATGGGAAAAGTTTGGGAGTAAACCCTGAGGGCAATCCTGGAGTTGGAGTCCCTAAGGCAGTCTGACATTGTCTTCAACTTTGTTCTGGCAACTCCTGCGATGACACTGGTGCCAAGCTGTATCGGCCCTTTCCCTTCCCTTGGACAACATCAGTGGCGTGGAGAGGGGAGACTTGCTGCTTGGGCAACAGCTGGTCTTCCATACAACCTTGCCCAGGCCTGCACCCTGGAGAAGACTTTCCAGGCACAGATCTATGGTCTCGCGAGACTAAGGGATGCCATACATTTTCCAACACTCTATTCCATCTGCCACTTTTTGTCCAGTCTTCCAATTTATCTAAATCCTACTGAAATCACATTGTTTCATCAGTTTAGGCTAACTGGCCTACAATTTCCTCTCTTTTGTCTTCCTTCCTTCTTAAAATGTGAGTTGTAATCTACCAGTCCTGCAGGACCATGCCCGAATCAAGTGGTTCTTGAAAGATCATGACCAATGCATCTGTTATCTCTTTAGTAACCTCTTTTAGAACCCTGGAATGTAGTCTGTCTGATCCAGGTGACTTACCCAACATAAGACCATTCAGTTTATTTCAGTTTTCCTTTCTACTAGCAATGGCATTTACTCCTGTTCCCTGACACTCACAGACCTCTGGCACACTGCTAGCATCTTACACAGTAAAGACTGAAGCGAAGTTCTTATTAAGTTCATCTGTCATTTCTTTGTCCCCCATTACTACCTCACCAGCATCATTTTCCAGTGGTCCAATATCAACTCTCAGCTCCCTTTTATATTAGTTTTCCCTCATATTTCATCTTTTCCTTTCTTATAACTTTTTAGTTGTTTTTGTTGGATTTTAAAAGTTTCCCAATCTCCAACTTCCCACTCATTTCTGCTACCTTATATGCTCTTTCCTTAGCTTTATGCAGTCCTTAACTTCCCTTTGTCAGCCATGGTTGCCTAGCCCTGCCTTTTGAGAACTTCTTCCTCTAGGGAATATATCCATCCTGCATCTTGTAAACTATTCCCAGAAACTTCAGCAACCTCTGTTCTGCCATCATCCCCATCAGTATCCTCCTCCAATCCACCTGGGAATGCTCCTTTCTCATGCCTCTGTCATTCCCTTTATTCCACTGCAATCCAGATACATGTGACTTATACTTCTCCTTCTCAAACTGCCATTTGATTTCAATCATATAATGAATAATGCATCCTAAGGGTTCTGGCTGGCTTATCAAATCTGGGTTATTGCACAACACCCAATCTAAGATAACCTTTCCCCTGCAGGCTCAAGCACAAGCTACTCTAAAAAGCCATCTCAAAGGCATTCAACAAATTCCCTCTCTTGCGATCCAACACCAACATGATTTTCATAACCCCCCTTGCATATTGAAGTCCCCCATTACAATTGTGTCATTACCTTATTACATGCCCTTTCCAGTTCCCTTTGCTATCTCAACCCCACGTCTTAGCTACTATTTGGAGTCCTATATATGTTTCCCATAATGGTTTTTTACCCTTACAGTTTCTTAACTCAATCCAGAAAGATTTGAAATTCTCTGACCTTATGTCCCTTCTTTCTAAAGATGTAATTCCATCTCTTGCCAATTAAGGCACACCACCACCTATGTCCTCCTGCCTGTACTTTTAATACAAAGTATTTCCTTTGATGTTAAACTCACAACTATGACCCTCTTTTTGTCACAACTCAGTGATGCCAACCATGTCATATCAACCAATCTCTAATTGTGCCAGGAGTTTGCCCACCTTGTTCCAAATGGTACATGCATTTAAATACAGCACCTTCGGTCCTGCATTCTTTGCCCTTATGAATTTTGCCTCTGAGGTACAACTTAACTCTTTGCTCTGTCTGCAGTTGTACCGAATCATTGGCTTGTCCTTCCTTACATTCATATTACAACATCTATTTGTAAAACTGCTGATTTGATAGTTTTGCTGGGAATGTATTTTGATAAGAATGATTGTTGTTGCCAGATGGGTTGGGATCAGTAACTTAGTAACTACCGATCACACACAACAGTCTATAGTTTACAGAGAAAGGAGAGAAAAGCAATTAAAAAATCCAGACAATGGCAGTTCTGTGGGAAAAAATGACTTATTAATGAAATCAACACGTACAAAAGCTGGATGAACTCAGCAGGTCGGGCAGCATCCATTGAAATGAGCAGTCAACGTTTCGGGCTGAGACCCTTCATCAGGACTGAAGGAGGAGGGGGCAGGGGCCCTATAAAGAAGGTGGGGGGAGGGTGGAATGTGCCAGGTGAAAAACCAATCAGAGGAAAGATCAAGGGGTGGGGGAGGGTAAGCAGGGAGGGGATAGGCAGGAAAGGTGAAGAAGGAATGAAAGGGGAAAGCACTATGGGTAGCAGAAGAAGGCAGAATCATGAGAGAGATGATAGGCAACTAGAAGAGAAGGCAGAGTGAAATTGGGATGGGGGAAGGGAGAGGGAGGGAATTACCAGAAGCTGGAGAATTCAATGTTCATACCAAGGGCTGGATACTACCCAGACAGTATATGAGGTGTTGCTCCTCCAACCTGAGTTTGGCCTCATCGTGACAATAGAAGAGACCATGTATGGACATATCCAAATGAGAATGTGAAGCAGAGTTGAACTGGGTGGCAACCGGGAGATCCTGTCTGTTGTGGCAGATGGAGCAGAGGTGCTTGACAAAGCGGTCCCCCAATCTACGTTGGGTCTCGCCGATGTAGAGGAGGCCGCACCAGGAGCACCGGATGCAATAGATTACCCCAACAGACTCACAAGCGAAGTGTTGCCTCACCTGGAAGGACTGTTTGAGGCCCTGAATGGTGGTAAGAGAGGAGGTGTAATGACAGGTGTAGCACTTACGCCTGCAGGGATAAGTGCCAGGTGGGAGATCTGTGGGGAGGGACGTGTGGATCAGGCAATCATGGAGGGAACGATCCCTGGGAAAAGCAGAGAGAGGAAGAGAGGGAAAGATGTGCCTAGTGGTGGGGTCCTGCTGAAGGTGGCAGAAGTTGTGGAGGATAATATGCTGGATCGGAGGCTGGTGGGGTGGTAGGTGAGGACAAGGGGAACACGGTCCCTGCTGTGGTGACGGGAGGATGGGGTGAGGGCCGAAGTGCGGGAAATGGAAGAGATGTGGGTGAGGGTATCATTGATGACGGCAGAAGGGAAACCACGATTCTTAAAGAAAGAGGACATTTGAGATGCCCTGGAACGGAAAGCCTCATCCTTGGAGCAGATGCGGCCTAGACGGAGGAACTGGGAATAGGGAATAGCATTTTTACATTTGGCAGGGTGGGAAGAGGTATAATCAAGTTAGTTATGGGAGTCAGTGAGTTTATAGAAGATATCAGTGGACAGTCTGTCTCCAGAGATGGAGACAGAGAGATTGAGAAAGGGGAGAGAAGTGTCCGAGATGGACCAAGCGAATTTGAGGGCTGGGTGAAAATTAGAGGCAAAGTCGATGAAATTGATGAGCTCAGCATGGGTGCAGGAAGCAGCACCAATGTAGTCATCAATGTAGCAAAAGAAAAGTTGGGGAGCAGTACCAGTATAGATTTGGAGTATAGACTGTTCCACATAACCCACAAAGAGACAGGCATAGCTGGGGCCCATGCAAGTGCCTATAGCTACACCTTTGGTCTGAAGAAAGTGGGAAGAGCTGAAAGAGAAGTTATTAAGTGTGCGTACCAGTTCAGCCAACCAGAGGAGTGTGGTGGTGTTGGGGAACTGGTGAGGTTTATTGTCAAGAAGGTAGCGGAGGACTTTGATGCCTTCTTGATGGGGAATTGAAGTGTATAAGGATTGGACATCCATGGTGCAAATGAAGCAGTCAGGACTGGGGAGCTGGAAGTTATTGAAGAGGTGGAGGGCTTGGGATGTAACCCGGATGTAGGTGGGAAGGGACTGAACTATGGGTGACAAAATGGAGTCCAGGTAGACAGATACAAGTTCGGTGGGGCAGGAGCAGGCCGAAACTATGGGTCCACCGGGACAGTGAGGCTTGCGGATCTTGGGGAGGAGGTAAAACCAAGCAGTATGGGGTGTGGGAATTATGTGTTTTTTGGCTAAGGATGCAAGGTCTCTGGAGTTGATAAGGGCAGTGATGATACGGGAGACAATGGTTTGATGTTTTTTGGTGGGGTCCTGTTCAGATCTTGGTGGGGTCCAGAGGTAAGTAAGAGGAGGTGTCAGAGAGTTGCCGTTCGGCCTCAGTGAGGTAGAGGTCCGTCCGCCAGACTACAACGGCACCACCTTTGTCTGCAGGTCTTTTTTAACAAAGGACTTCTGAGGAGATAGGTCAGGTTGATTCATACTGACAGGAAGGCATCAGTAGCTCAAATAGTCACGCATTACAACAGTGGTGTGCTAAAGAGCAAATTTAAATGCACAACACATCAAACCTTGAAGTAGATGGGCTACAGTAGCAGAAGACCACACCAGGTTTTGTAAATGTATCTAATATTGTGGCCACTGGTTGTAAATGATAACTTGTTGGTAATGCCTACATTCTGAAAAATGACTTAATGTTCAAAGAGAACTAGACCTACGGAGAGTGCTTTTATCTGAAATTAGTCAGCTGGGAACGTTCCTAAAATGAGGGCTAAAATTTCAATAATGGTAGAGAATGTGTGTAGTCTCATGGATGTAAATGGGAAGGTGCTGAATCAAGTGGGATAAAATGGAATCCAGGTATGTGCATATGAGTTCAGTTGACTAGGAAAATATTTTAATTTTAAAAGATAGGAAAATACTTCATAAATGAAGAAAAATTTATTTCTAAACATTATTTTGTGAAGGTATGTTATTGCAAGATAAGTCCTGAGTATGGAGAAAGAAAATGAAACATTTTTAAAATGTGTCCAGATTTGGAAAAGCATTCTTGGAAAGATTCTTGATTCTTGAAGTGCACTGGAACACGAGTGTAAATTGTTGAGAAAAAAATCTGCTGCTTTCTCAACAGGAGGTGCTGCCGTGCTGCACACTGAGCAGGTGAGACCTCCAATGAGTGCTCTGGGTTAAAAATTATCCACAAATGTGACCAAATTGTGCTGTTTATTTAAGTGGAGCACCCCAGCTATAAAAACAGTTACAGTGCAATGAACTGGAAAATAACATTTTACCCTGGGCTGCTCTCTGTGGATGTCACTTGAAATCATTTTCACATTTGCAGTCCATTGCACCGCCTGCATTGAAGTTGAATGCACTGTGCCTCCCAACTCCTTACAGTCAACATTTTTACTGATGTCTTTGATTGCCACGCCAACTCTTCCCACGTTGCAAGTCATCTTCAGCATAGTTGTACCTACACAGTTATTCCATAAGTGCCTTGAGGTGGTGGCTTACATTAAAACTGCTATATAAATGCAATATGTTGTTGTTAGCCATTTGCTGTTGTTGCATCTTTTCCGGTGTATATAGCAAAAATTAAGTTCAACAGCAACCATTCTTCAGATTTGAATGTGGTTTGCAGATGGAATTTAAAATTCAGTTACAGCAGCATCCTCCTGTTTTTACATTACCCCTTCCACGTTCCCCAGAAAGGGCTCTGTTCTAGTACAGGCAGAACAGTAGTGTAATGGCTAGCATAATGTTAATACAATGCCAGTGACCTGGGTTCAATTTCCACCACTCTCTGTTAGTCCTGTGACTGCATGAATTTCCTCCGTGGGTTCTGGTTTCCTCTCACATTCCAAAGACCTACGGTTAATTGCTCACATGGTGTGCAATTCGGCAGCCTGGTCTCATTCAGTTGGAAGGCCTGTTATTACTATATCCCTAAATAACAAAAAAAAATCCCATAAAACTGACAATTAAATCAATGTCATTCATACAGTGGCACCGTCCAAAGTTAAAATTATTGTCCTGTTCATGTGCCCCTCTCCATCCTCTTATTTGCTAGTATACAGTTTGTTTAGGATATCGTGCATCAAACAGGAATCTTCTTTATGTGGAGATGGTCACTGGCTGTTGTTAACTGCAGAGGACATCAGAATCAGAATCAGGTTTAATACCAACTGCATACGTTGTGAAATTTGTTAACCATGTGACAGCAATACAATGCCATACATGATAAATATTAGAAAAAAATGAATTACAGTAAGTATATACATGTCTGTGTTTGTGTGTGTGTATTAGATAGTTAAGATAAAATAAATAGTGCAAGAACAGAAATAAATTTAAAAAGTAGAGTCCTGCCGAAGGGTTTTGACCCAAAGCATTGTCTGTACCCTTTTCCATAGATGCTGCCTGGCCTAGCGAGTTTCTCCAGCATTTTGTGTGTGTTGCTCAGATTTCTAACATCTACAGATTTTCTGTTATTTGTTTTTTCAAAAAGTAGACATCAATTGCAGACATCATTTTGCAAGGGTCCATATGACAGTGTAAAAATGGTAGGTAACCATTTCAAGACAATGTTATTTATTAATTATATGGTGCTGGTGTTGGTGAGGTCCCATTTGGAATATTTTGTTCATTTCAGGCCACCATGCGCTACACTTCTCTCTGCCTTGGTAAGACAAAATCAATGACTGCACCATCCAAGATATTCTCTCCTCTTCCCTCCCAAGAGGTATCAGGTAAAAAAATAACAAAAGCTCATACTGTACCACCAAGCTCAAGGACAGCTTCTAACCCACTGTTATAAGACAATTGCTTTGTATGATAACATGGACTCAAGGCATCACAATCTACCTCATTATGGCTTTGTTCTTTATTATATCTTATTGGATACTGTGCATTAGAAGTATCAGACAGCTGTCCTGCATCTTGAAAATGACAACAAGGGTTTAGGGCATGGTTTCCGAACTTTTTATGCCATGGACCCCTACCATCAACCAAGGTGTTCATGGAACCTAGGTTGGGAACCCCTGGTTTAGGGTGACAGGAGTCATTTACAGCAGCAACCTCTGAACTGCCTTCATCGATTGGAATAGTGTTCTGGAAAGGATGTCAGCTTGATTTCATTTTGTCTTCCTCTGTAATAAAATGATATTTAATCCAAAGAAAATTCAACCAAAGGTTATAAATTAGAGATGGGCCAGGGACTGGATGTTTCCCCCAGACCAGAACCAAAGCCATCTTACATTACCAAGTACCCTCTTCAGTCCATCATGGGCATTTGTTTTTACCCTGACAATATATTTTCTCCCCAACATCTAACAGTAAGAAACGTCTAAAAAATTTCACAGCATATACTACAGACAATAAAATTGATGGCCTCTAAGATTATGTTTGGAATTCCCACAGATGCTTTTAAACACCATTCATGAAATATTTGAGCTTCACTTCTTGCAGTTTATGATGTTCTCCAAATCACTTGATTGATTTCATTTACAGCTCAATCCAAGCAATAAATTATCATTTACAGTGTCAGCAAATCATAAAACACATACAATCAACATGATTATTTTATGTGCTGCCATCTTTAACGACAAAAGGCGTTAGGGCTTTTCACCTAAGGGTCAATGGTGTAAGACAGCTCTTCAAATATATAATGCGGTAGGTAGCCATAAACTACAGCAGGCTTCTCATATATGTGTCACTTTCTCATTGTGCATTCTGGTTTTTAAAGGAAAAATCAAAAATTGAGAGAATGTGCAAGATTGAAAGATAGTATCATGGAGATAAACAGAAACTGGCCCTTTAGACCATATGACCATAAAACATAGAAGCAAAATTAGAGCATTTGGCCCTTCAAGTCTTCTCTGCTATTACATCATGGCTGATTTATTATCCCTTCAACCGTGTTTTCCTGCTTTCTCTTCATAACCATTGTTACCCTTACTAATCAAGAACCTATCGATCTCCAGCTTAAATATACCCCAAGTGATTTCCATGGTCATTTGTGACAATGGATTCTACAGATTCACCACCCTCTGGCTAAAGAAATTCCTCCTAATCACTATTCTTAATGGACATCTCTCTATTCTGTTGCTGTCCCCTCGGGTGTAGAATCTCCCACTATAGGAAACTTATTCTACACATCCACTCTATCCAGCCCTTTCAATATTCAATAGTTTTCAATGGGTTCACCCCCCTCCCCATTCATCTAAGCTCTAGCAAGTATAAGCCCAGTGTCATCAAATACTCCGCATACAATAACCCTTTCATTCTCAGCACAACTCTCATGGAAGGAATGTCTTCATGCAGAGATTAACAAACATTTGAGTTTGGCTGAAGACGCCAAGTTACCAGATGCAGAAATTTTGATATGAGTAAAACCAGAGGACGTGAGATTTATTGAATCTCACTTGGGGCTGAGGAGGGGAAATAAGGATCAGCCATGATTGATTGGCAGAGCAGACTCATTGGGCCAAATGGCCTAAATTTGCTCCCACGTCTTATGTAGTAAAATGTCTCTGAATCATGGTCTTATTGAATGGCAGAGCAAGCATGCTGATTGAAAGGCTTACTCCTGTTTCTGTTTCTTATGTTCTTTCACAACTTTAAATCATCCCAATGTGCCATGTAGGCAATTAAAACTATGAATCTGCAGTGAGCATTGTATTGTAGAATGCATAATAGAACAATTTGTCCATAATAAGGTCTCAGATCTAAACGTGATAATTGCATATCTATCTGCTTTACTGGGGTACACTTAACATTAGCCAGGAATAGACGTCCCTACAATTCTTCAAAAGAGTGCTATTACACCTTTTAGATCTTCTGGAGAGGGTAGTAAAGGCCTCAGTTCAATCTTTATGCACTGTCAAACCCTCTTTTCATTCCTGTGATTATTCTCATGAATCTCCCCTGGACTCTCTCCAATGTCAGCACATCTTTTCTTAGTTAAGGGCCCCAAATCTGCTCACAATACTCCAACTGGTGTCTGACCAACACCTTATAATTCCTCAGCATAATATCCTTGCTTTTATATTCTAGTCAGCTCAAGATGAATCCTAACACTGCAATCACCTTTCTTACCACTGACTCAATCTGCAAGTTAACCTTTATAGAATTCTGCATGAGGACTCCAAGTTGCCCTTACATCTCTGATTTCTGGATGTTCTACCTGTTTAGAAAATAGTCTTTGCCATTATTCCTTCTACCAAAACACATGACCATACACTTCCCTACAGCAGGTTCCATCTGCCATTTTTTTGTTCATTCTCCTCATCTGTATAAGTCTTTCTGACTCCCCAGCACAACCTGACCCTTCACCCATTCTGAATGGAATGTCACACACAAAGCAGGCCTGAGGAAATCTAGAAAGCGTAAAGACAAATAATAACATTTCTGCTATCTTGATCCAAATATTGCATTAAAAAATTGCTGACTGTAATCATTTTAATTTAATATTAATACCTCAACAAATTTAGAAAGTGAAAGCATATTGAGAAGGAATAGCTTTCAACTGAGAGATCAAGTCAGAGGGCCAAGTTTTAAAATGACTTTTCAGTATCTTTCATATGTTATGTTACGTGTTCGGCAACAATGAATATAGAATTGAGTCATGTTTTACAAACAAATAAACATTTATTAAACTCTGCTCAACAAAAATGTTAGGTAAACTAACGACTAACTTAACCGGAAGTTAACTGCTATATGGCAACTCTGGAAAAGTTCCTAAAGTGGTAAGTGCTAACACAGTCTTAAAAGTAGTAAATATGAAAGTCCAAGTGATTTATACCATCAGTAAGGAGAGACTTTACTGCAACAATTTCTCCGAAGAAAATGACAAATCTGTTGATCACAGTCGAAAAATGCCTTGTCTGAAGGATTCACGATGAAGGAGATAAAAACAGCTTAAAGGAATTGACCTTTTTCTTAGCAAATAAACACAGCACAACCCTTTCTGCTCTTACAGGCAGGGGTTATCTTAGATGCAGGTCACTATTTCCTGAAAGAAGATTCACTAAGGTCGATCCTGTATTAAACTGCCGAACGACACCAACTTTACTCGATCCTTCGGGTTCCCGTACTTCGGTAAAATCTTCACTCTCCAATACTTAGACTTTAAAATTAAATCAAAGGTACATCAAAAAAAAAACTGGCAGTGATTGGTGAAACTGTTGGCACAAAGATTCTGTACCTTACAGTAGAAAGTAAAACTCCACTTTAAAACGAAACTGCATCATGAGACAAATATGCAGCATAATGGAGTAATTGATGAATTAAACGACCACTCAACACAAAAGCTCCTGCGTCACAGTAGGCTTTCCCCTTTTATACCTGTTGGAACATGTCATCATGAGACCTCACACTGGCGGGAAAATTATATCACTCCACCATCACAAGACCATTACCTCATGCTCACCAGATACTCAATTACATCATGGTCATAAGACAGACGCTAGATACCCACGGGGTATGTAACACATATTACTTCCATAGATTAATGATAGTTATTGAAAAGAAAACAAGATATCTCAAGATGTGATATTAAGTTGTTCAAGTTTGTCTGACTCACACACAGTTTAACCCTATTTACCGGTTTACTAATCTGAAGAGATCACGACATGCAAGATATTAAGTTTTGTTTGATCTCAAAGCAAACAATTTCTTTGGCATCATGAGAGTTCTTGTTGTCACTCTGAGGGGTAACATCATCATGTAAATAAAAGCAAGGATATAATGTTGGGGATTTATAGAGCATAGGTAAGGCCTCACTTGGAGGATTGAGAGCAGTTATGGGTCCCTTATCTTAGAAAGGATGTGCTGACACTGGAGAGGGTTCAAAGGAGGTTCATGACAATGATTCCAATGATTCCATTTTCTGAAAATGATTAGACAGCTTGTTGTATGAAGAGCATTTGATGGCTCTCGGTTTGTGTTCACTTGAATTCAGAAGACTGTGGGGTGACTTTATTGAAACATATCGAATGTTGAAAGGCCTTGATAGAGTGGATGTAGAGAGGATGTTTTCTATGGTGGGAGAGACCAGGATGAGAGGACACTACTTCAGAATATAAGGATGTCCTTTTAGGACACAGATGAGGAGGAATTTCTTTAGCCAGAGAGTGATGAATCTGTGGAATTCATTGCCATTGATGGCTGTGGAGGTCAAGTCATTGTGTATATTTAAGGCAGAAGTTGACAGATTCTTTTGAAAGGATACGGAGAGAAGTAAGAAGATTGGGGCTGAGATGGAAAATAGATCAGCCATGATAAAATGGCAGTGCAGGCTCAATGGTCGAATTTGCCTGATTCTGTTGCTATATCTTATGGTAATAAACCGGGTGTCATTTGAAGTTTGGCTACTCTCCCTTCAACAGAAATGCAGTGTGATTGGACAATACTGTGAATTTCACACAAAATGTACAGTGGCTGCAAACTCAGCTTTCAAGTTCCAGTTAGCCTGTAGCCCATCCATGTTTCCAAATCAATTTCTCCAAATGATATTCATCTGGGAGCAATGCCAAGATTTTAACTAATGCACAGAGGCAAAGACCGAGATGCTTGGTTATTTAGTTCACTGAAGCCAGCAAATAGTTTAAGTTTAATGGAAAATAGTAATGAAATAAGGTAGATACAAGACTTCGTTCTTCCCCTAGCTGCCTGAAGTAAAACGTTCTTAGTTCCTGCTCTGACTTTGAACATAGCTAGATATTTATAAGAAGCGAAGACTCCTATCTGGACCTCACCATCAAACCTGCAAAAAGTGGGGTGTGGTTTATTTCTAAATATGACCCCCTTTCCCCTCTCCAACCTTCTCCTCTTCTGTTCTGGTCTGCTCTTCAGACCCCGCTCTGGCCTTCTACCTGCTCCTGATCTTTTCATCTCTAATTGCTGACATCAACCATCTCAATCTCCCATTCCTCTCTCCTAGTCAAACCTTGCTCCTTCTGAATGCACTGATCTCCACTGTCTCCATACCATTCCCAACCTACAGACAAAGGGGTGTTGTTGTAGTCAAAACCCTTCCAGGTATGGCTTGGACAACTTTAGTAACTTCTAAAAGACCTGGCTATCCCAAAGAGCATTAAAGACGATAATTTATTTCTAGATGTGTAGCCACTGATCATATAAAGTAAACATAGCAACAATATTGTGGAGAGCAAGCTGACGTAAGCAGCAGCTTGATAATGAGAGAAAAATGTGGTCCATGGCTCTGTGGGTAATCTCTCCTAAAAAAAAAACCTGTGAGTTTAATGAACAGTTTTAATTTGTTTACAAAACTGAAACATTTGAACACCCCTTCATGGAGTCATTGTATCATAGAACACAACAGTACAGCAACAGACCCTTTCGTCCATCTAGTCCATGCTGAAATGTTATCCTGCCTAGGCCCATCAACCTGCCCTAGGACTAACAATATAATGTTGAGTATTGTTGAGTACCATACAACACCACTGTTTGCTGGAATTCAAGTCTAGACATGTTTTTTATAAACACATGTTCAATTTTTAACTGTCAAGCAATAGATCAAAGTGGAAAAAGTGCTTTAAAGATCTGCTTTTATATGTCTTTAGCATGCCTTGCAAATATAACCCAATACAACATTACTAAATGCATTCATGACATATTATCAATAAGTACTTCAGTGTCTTTTTTATATATTGACAACCCATTTAATGCAGATGACTTGCGTCCTCTCTGGTTGCATTGTTAGCTGTCAATTTAACAGTGGGATATACAGTAAAAGTGACTGATCAGTACAAATTGGTTCTATATATATATTTTGATTTTGTTTCAAGTGTTGATTTCCATGAACTCAACATCTTGAGATGAATGGCAGTCCGAATTCAAGCAGCTAGTTTCAGCAGCTAAGCACTTTGGAAGCAAGTAGATGAGAGTTTTAAGGATGGTTAGGTATCTTGAGTGAACATGGTGTTTCCCTGAAGTTGGCTGGGATTTATTTATCGCTGGTGTATCAACAGGAGCTGTTGCCTCAAGAAGGCAATGTCCATCGTCAAAGACCCTACTGTTGGGGCCATGTTATCTTCTTGCAGCGACTAGGCAGGAGCTACAGAAGCCTGAAGTCCCAAACTATCAGTTTCTAGAATAGTGACTTCCTTTCAACTAATCAGTTCTTGAACCAACTGGTATAACCTTAATCACAAGTGTTCAGCAAAATTACTATCATGGACTTTGCTTTATTTTGTTGTTCTAATTGTGTTCTTTCATGCAATAATTACATTTAAATTATGTTTAATTGTATTTAATTTTTGTTTAATTTATGGGTTCTTCTTGTGAATACTGCTTATGTGATGCCATGTGCCTATGATGCTGCAAGGAAGTTTTTATTGTATATCTGCATACACATAAAAGGGCATATGACAATAAACTCAACTTTGACGTTTTACTCATACATCTGACATGCAGTATCAGCTAAAACACAATGAAATGCGAGTCACTCTGGGAACAGATCAGCAACTACAGCAGGTTTTATTGACCTTGAATGGCTTTGACAAACAGGATGGCTTCTTACAATAATTCAATCTCCACTGAGCTTCCTTGATTAAAAAAATCAACTGGATGATCTTTCCTCACAAGGAAAATTTTCCATCCCTGGCAACAACCTTGCAAACCTCTGTCAAGCTTTTCCTATTGCCATCACATTTTTTAAAAATGTATTTATGTGGGACAGCTTAGAACCTTCCTGCTCTTTGAACCATACCGCCCAGCAATCTCCCTAGTCTAATCATGGATCAATTTACAATGGCCAATTAACCTAACAACTGGCACATCTTTGGACAGAGGGAGTAAACTAGAGCCCCCTGAAGAACGAGGAGAGAATGTACAAACTCCTTAAAGGCAGCTGCAGGAACTGAACTCGGGTAACTGGGCTGTAAAGTGTTGTGCTAACCACTATGCTACTGTGCCGCCCCAATTCTTCCTGTAACAGTGTTTAGCCAGGCTCATAGTAATCTAACTGCAGTGTATCAAAGAATTGTACACATTTTCTCATGTAAAGGGTCCTGTGTGCCTTTTTAACTACCTTTTTTATTAAATTGTCTTTAGGGACCTGTAGACATGTATTCCAAGAACCCATTGTTCTTCTCCTTGATGCCTTACTTATTATCCATTCTCTTGCCCTGTTCACCTTCTCCAAATTTTCTATCTCACATGCCTCTGAAGTACATTTTATTTGTCACTTTCCTTTCCACCTAGTCACAGTAGCGTAACAGTCTTACAGTGCCAGGGACCCGGTTTCAGTTCCTGGCGCTGTCTGTGAAGAGTTTGTACATTCTCGCCATGACCATATGGGTTTCTTCCAGGTGCTCAGGTTTATGCCACATTCCAAAGACATATGGGTTAGTAGGTTAATTGGTCACATGGGTGTAGTTGGGCAGTATTGGATCAGAAGGGCCTGTTACTGCACTCTATCTCTAAAATGAAAAAAATCTTGTGGATACCTTCCAGAAGCCCACAATTTTTTTTTATTAGGAACAACACAAACAATTTTTGATGATCTATAAACTTACTAATCCTGGACTGCCACCAGCCACCCCAAACTGTTGCTCTTCTGTATATACACATAGATGTCCAAATCTACAATCTTAGGGTGTCCCAAACAAGATAAGTAAAAGGAACATGAATAGGTGATGTGGTCTCCAGTATACAATAGATCATAGGTGTATGTCTGCTTCAACTCAGTTATCCTAAACTATTTCAACATACTTGGGTTATTTGGATTTCCATTGTGTATGAGAATGCACTGATCTCAGCAAATGATTATCCACAGTTACACATACAAAATGTTGGAGGAACTTTGCAGGTCAAGCAGCATAAATAGAAAGGAATAAAGAGTCAATATTTCAGGCCGAGAACCTTCATCAAAACTGGAAAGGAAAGGGGAAAAAGAAGGAGGGTGGGGGAGGTACCTGCATACCTTAACTCCATTTTATCCCCCTTGGTTCAGTCCCTTCCCACCTCCATCCTTGACACTTCACATGCTCTTGATCTCTTCTACAACTTTTAATACTCTGATCCTGATCGCCTCATTTTCACCATAGATATCCAGTCCCTATACACCTCTAGTAAAAACTTCTCCCCCACCCTGCAGCTTCATATTCTGGCTTCTTCCCCCTTCCTTTCCACTCCTGATGAAGGGTCTCAGCCCGAAACATTAACACTTTCTTCTTTTCCATAGATGTTACCTGAACTGCTGAGTTCATCCAGTGTTTCATATGTGTTATTCTGTACTTACAGCATCTGCAGAAACTCCTGTGTTTATGATATCCACAGTTGTCTTGGAATATCAAAGATTCTCAGCTCTCTGAGTAAAGAATGTGCTTCTCAGTCCAGTATGACCAACTCTTCATCTTAAGATTGTGTGACTCTGAGGAACACACACAAAATTCTGGAGGAACTCAAGAGACCAGGCAGCATCTATAGAAAAGAATAAATAGTCAATGTTTTGGGCTGAGACCAGTCTAGGCTCGAAATGTTGATAGCTTTCTCTTTTCCATAGATGGTGCCTGGCCTGCTGAGTTCCTTGAGCATTTTGTGTGTGTTGATTAGATTTCCAGCATCTTCAGGTTTTCCCTTGTTTGTTTGTGTAATTTTGACCTTTGCAGCCAGACAAAATATTCCCTCAGCACCTCTCTTGTTAAGGCCTCGATGAATATTAAATGAGATAATCTCATTCAAAAGCAAACATAATAAAGCCCCATTCTGGCCAATCACTTCTCATCCCAGAAACTCCATGGATGCCCAATGAATCTCTTTGTACACACTGCTTAGATAAGCAGACAAAAGAAAACTTTATACTTCAGGGAAAATTTCACCAAAGTAATAATACCACAAGACATTTTTGCCTGCAATAACGGGACAGGGTTAGAAGTTCATACAACAGAAAGGCAAAACAGGGTTGATGTGTATGAGTGAGGAGGGGAGGGCAATAAATATGGGTAAAGACAATATTTCATAAATAATAAATGAAAAGTAAGGGAAATGACAGAACAGAGAGAATAAAACAGTGGATATATAACAGAGACAGACGCTTAGCTTGAGGCATTATGAATCTCATTAAGTTTTGCACAAGCAGTCATTGTTATTTTCTGAGAAGTGACATGAGCAGTGAAAAAAAAGTTCCCATTTTCACAATCTTACTGGGAAACTTTTGCACTCCATACAGACTCCAGATTACAATGGGGATGGGATCGTTCATCAGGAGCTCAAGGACAACTGGTAAAGCCCCAGTTCAGCCCTGAGATTCAGAGCACTGAAGTTCAAAGTAAATTTATTATCAAATCCATATATGTCACCATTTACAACCCTGAAATTCATTTTCTTGTGTGTGTCTCTGGAATAATAACCATAACAGAATCAATGAAATGCCCATGAACTTGGGTGTTCATCCACAGTGCAGAAGACAACAAATTGTGCAAATACAAAATAGAAAGAAAAAAAATAATAATAAATAAATAAACAATAAACTTTGAGAACATGAGTTGAAGAGTCCTTGAAAGTGAGTCCATTGGTTGTGGGAGCATTTCAATGATGGGGCAAGTGAAGTTGATTGAACCCTTTTGTTCAAAAGTCTGATGATGAGGGAGTAGTAAATGTTCCTGAACATGGTGGTGTGAGTTCTGAGGCTCCTGTACCATCTTCCTGATGGCAACAGTGAGAAGAGAGCATGTTCTGGGTGGTAGGGGTCACTGATGATGGATGCTGCTTTCCTTCAGCAATGCTCTGTGTGGATGTGCTCAATGGTGAGGAGGTCTTTTCCCATGATGGATGGGGCCATATCCATTATTTTTGTAGGATTTTCTGTTGAAGGGCATTGATGTTTCCATACCAGGCTATGATGTAGCCAGTCAACATACTCTCCACTACACATCTAAAGAAGTTTGTCAGAGTTTTAGATGTCATGCCATATGTCCGCAAACTCTTAAAGACATAGTTGCACTTACATGCTGGGTCTCAGGCATATGGTAATCATCTTAAGGATACAGCAAGTTGAAGCTGAGATCATGGCTGAGTGTTTGCTGCTGACATCTGTGTACAAACAGTCACTGAATAACAGAATCATATTTGTCCAGACATTGGCAAATTGGCACATTTAGTTTCTGCTGGCTCCAAGCAGAGCAAAGCCATTAGTTTCACATCCCTGTTCTCTCCCTTCTTTAGTTGTGTAAATTTTTCTTTCCCTATGGTCTTTGTAATTCATACAAAGTCTTTGACCGTAAGACATAGGAGCAGAATTAGGCCATTCAACCCATTGAGTCCACTCCATCATTCCATCATGGCTGATTGATTATCCATCTCAAACACATTCCCTTGCCTTCTCCCTATAACCTTGACCCCCTTATTAATCAAGAAATGATCAACCTCCAGTTTAAATAGACCCAATAACTTGGCCTCCACAGCTGTTCGTGGTAATAAATTCTACAGATTCCCCACTTCCTGGCTGAAGAAATTCTTTCCCAGTGCTTTTCTGAAGGGACGTCCTAAGCTGTGCCTTCTGGACTTAGATTCCACCCCCTCCCCCATAAGGACATCCTTTCTACATCCACCCTATCTAGGCCTTTCAATATTCAATAGTTTTCAATGAAATGCCCCCATCTTTCTCTAAGTTCCAGCAAGTAGAGAACCAGACCCATCAAATGCTCCTCATACTTTAACCTGTTTGAATGCCCTGATAGATTCCATTTCTAACACACCAGGAGAACATATGCTCCAGATCATAAACCTACTTTTGTAAAAGGTTTTGATTTCATATTCCCTTTATGCCTTTTACTCCAAATTTTAAATTTATCCTCTCTGGTTCTTTGACCACACACTTAGTTTCCTCACATTTAAATAGTGCATGAGTCAGTCTGTTTTACTCCTAGTCCTTAGCACCACTTAGATTGGAGAAGCCAGTCCCACATAACATTAGCTGCCTTGTAGAAATAACTACTGGATCATTTTGTGATACCTGAGGCAGTGATGATCCTGCACATTGTACATTTCCTTGCTTTCGCCTGCCATCCAGACACACATGGCCATTTTACCATTCAACAATGGAGTCCCAATGAATGTTTCTCTGCACAGGAGTACTCCCCCCACCCACACCTCACATTGCAGCAGGAAGTTATGCCTAGAACAGTCCTGCTCAAAAGGTTCTTAAGTCGGTTAACAGATACTCCAGCCGCCTGCCATTTCTGTGGTTAGGAGGATATTCTGTATCATGTATACAGTATCTTGAGTGTGAGAGTTTGCCTCCCCTATCTCAGTATCTGAACCACTGCTCCTCAAGATTTGGCTGCACTTCAGCCCCATGCTTCTGAACTGTGTTCACGCAGCACTAAGGGGAGTTGGCAGAGGGTAGAATTTCCTGGCCAGTTTGCTCCTAAGCCATTCACAAGCCTAGACGGTGGGCAGCCTGGAAGAATTGCTTGACCTTCTTCTGGGGTTATGTCTGTGCTCACGTGTCTAGAGAAGGAGAATGTGGTATCCTCGGTACATTGGCGAATTCTGATGGACACCATAGGAAGCACAAGTTTATTCTCAGAATCAAAACAAGGTTTAATGATTCTGACAAATGTTGTGAAATATGGTGCCTATAAAAAGTATTCACTCCTCTTGGAAGGTTTCATCTTTCATTGTTTTACAACATTGAATCACAAAGGATTTAATTTGGCTTTTTTGACATTGTTCAACAGAAAAGACTTTTTCGTGTCAAAGCAAAAACAAATTTCTACAAATTGATCTAAATTTATTACAATTATTAAATTATTAAAAATTGATTGCATAATTACTCACCCCGTCAGTATTTACTAGATGTGCCTTTGGCAGCAATCACAGCCTTGAGTCTGTGTGAATGGTTTTTCACATCAGGACACTACAATTTTTCCCCAGTCTTTTTTACAAAACTGGTCAAGATCTGTAAGACTGCATGGGGACCATGTGAACAGCCTTTTTCAAGGCCCGTCACAAATTCTCAATTGGATTGATGTCTAGACTCTGACTTGGCCACTCCAGGACATTAACTTTGTTGATTTTAAGTTATTCCTGTGTAGCTTTGGCTTTATGTTTGGGGTCATCGTCTTATTGGAAAACAAGTCACAGTTCTCTTGCAGACTGCATCAGGTTTTCCTCCAGGATTTCCCTGTATTTTGCTGAATTTATTTTAACCTGTACCTTACAAGGCCTGCTGCAGTGAAGCATCCCCACAGCAAGATGTTGCCATCACCATGCTTCATGGTAGGAATGATGTGTTTTTGATGATGTGTGGTGTTTGGCTAACACCAAACATAGCATTTATTCTGTTGGCCAGAAAGTTCAATTTTGGTTAATCAGACCATAGAATCTTCTTCCAGCTTACTTCAGAGTTTCTCACATGCCTTCTGGCAAATTCAAGCTGAGATTTCATTTGAGTTTTTTTTCAACAGTGGCTTTTTCTTTGCCACTGTCCCATAAAGCGGTGACTGGTGAAGCACCCAGTTGTATACGCAGTCTCTCCCATCTCAGACACTGAAGCTGGTAACTCTTCCATAGTTGTTATAGATTTCTTGGTGGCTTCCCTCACTAGCCCCCTTCTTGCATGGTTTTCAGGACAGCCTGCTCTAGGCTGATTTACAGTTGTGCCATATTCTCTGCATTTCTTGATGATTAACTTAACTGTACTCCAAGGGATATTCGGTGATTTGGAAATTTTGTTGTATCCATCTGCTAACTTGAGCTTTTCAATAACCTTTTCACAGAGTTGCTTGGGATGTTCTTTTGTCTTCATGGTCTAGCTTTTGCCAGGATATTGACTCACCAGCAGTTGGCCCTTCCAGATCCAGGTGTATTTTTACTGTAAATAATTGAAACATCTTGACTGAACACAGTGATCTCCATTTAACTAATCCTATGACTTCTTAGACCAATTGGCTGCACTGGTGATGACTTGATGTGTCATATTAAAGTGGGGAATATATATGGAATGAATTATTTTGTGTTTTATATTTGTAATTGACTTAGATCACTTTGTGGAGATCTGATTTCACTTTGACATGAAAGAATCTTTTTCTATTGATCGGTGTCAAATAAGCCAAATTAAATCTACTGTGATTCAATGTTGTAAAACAATAAAACATGAAAGCTTCAAAGGAGGGTGAATACTTTTCAGGTTGCATGTTAGTTTGTGGCAGCAATAGAGTGCAATAATTTAAAATGCTATAATTTACAATAAGAGATATTTATTAAAATAAATTAAGTTGAGCTAAAGAGCAAAAAATTGTGAGGTAGTGTTCATGGGTTAGTGTATTGTTGGCTCACTCTGGATGGTCATGACCTTGATATAAATGGCACACTATCACAGCTTGGGGAATTCTGGAGCTTGGAGTTCAATTCTGAAACCATTCTGTAAGGAATTCTGTTATGTCTTCCTCATGGACTGTGTGAGTTTTCCCAGGGTGCTTCCACTTCCTCCCAAAGTCCAAAGATGTACCACTTAGGTCATTGTAAGTTGTCCAGTGATTAGGTTAACTGGAGTTGTGGGGTTGCTGGGGCAGCGAGGCGAGAAAGGCTTACTCCACCCCATATCACTAACTAAAATAAACAAATTAAAACTGTAAACAGGTGTGTATTATGAAGTATTGTAATAATGTGCTAATGTGATCTTGTAATCACTGAAGAAACCACCAGAGGGAAAGGAAAATATTCTAAGACTGGAGAGTGTGAACAGCTGAGGGCTTGTTTCAAAGAGCCAATACAACACCATAACATCAATCCTCCCTTTTTGAGCTACATTTTCAGTAGTTCTCCAACACATTAGACCATAAACTAAACTAGAGGAACCATTTGATATTTTGGCATTCTCGTTCCATTTTCCTCGGTTTGCGGGTTACCAAACAAAGCTACACATTTTGAGGGATCTCATTTCGATATCACGCTCTTAAAACATTGCTCCAATATGTGTTCCTGCCCATGACTGTATTATAATAGCCTTGTGTGTGGGTCAGGAAAGTGGTTAAGGCGGCCCCATAGACTTGGGGATTGGTAACAGAGTGAAGTCATTTCTTTAGGCTGTGCTAACTCTGCATTTTGAGAACACCTTTGTCTCGCCATCGGCAGTGCGTTATGTATTGCTGTCACGGGAAAACTCGTGACTGCCAGGTATACTGACACTTACACTCGGCGCCAGGTCTGAGGGAGCTGGTGGTCACTATCGGCTCATTGCTTCCTCTCACCTTGTGACGATATTTGCAGTGCTTGCCGCCGGTGTTTCAACTAAATGAGTGATTTCGTGCTAATTGCATCGCAGCCTTGCCCACGACGCCTGGATGAAGCGGTAAAGTCGCGTGACATAAACAGAAATACAATTGCTCTCCCTCTTTCTCTCGGCGCTAACGTTCACAACAGATTTCCAGAAGCGTGACATTAAAAGTCGACTTGTTGCTGCTGCACTGAACTTTTCCGACCCGTTGCAAATTTCCTGTGGCATTCTCCTCCCGTGCTGAGAGCTCTGGTCAGTTTTAAAAAATTTCATAGTAATTCTGCCGATCACGATTTGGAATGAGTTTCATTACAATCCGCTCGCATGATCTTAATACGCACAAAATGCTGGAGGAACTCGACAGGAGAGGCAGCCTTGACGGAGGCGGGCATTTAATTCAAGATTGTTTAATGTCATTTCCAGTACACAAGTATCAAGGAGAACCAAATGTTTGTTAGTCTGGATCACAAAAAAAAGCAGTAAGATAAAGAACATAATAATAAACGAATCAATATGAATATAAACACATAAGATTGTTCATAAACATAGTTTAGTTCCTTAATTTGTCGTAGCCGGGGCTTCCACGATCCAATGCTCCCAATGGCGTGGGTCTCGAATAGCCTCTGACAACCAAGTCCAGCTCCTGGTCTTCCTATGTGACTTAGCTACTAAGCCTGGCAGGACTGTTTCTACTGGCGGCAGAAGGGGCAAAGGTGGGTTACTGACACCTTAAAGCCAGTAGTTCTGGGCAGATGGGGCTCATCTAGGAGAGGAGAACGCTGATTTCAACCGTGCATTGTCTTGCGGCCATACCCATTCATGGGGAAAGCTTCGGGATAAACCCCGAGGAGAAATTGGGAACTGGAGTCTCTGCATTGAGTTCAACGTTGGCTTGCAACTCCTGCTAGGTTGCTTTTGCCAGACTGTGCCGATCTCCGTTGTTCTTTTGGATTCATCAGCTGCGCAGAGAGCGGGAGCCTGCGGCATGGGCAGCAACTTGTACTCCATATATTTTGTACTGTGTACAAACTTGCGTATTGATTTTGACAGCTGGGAAGCAACATCCATGATCGACCCCAGCTCGCGGTGGCCTAGAATGTATTGACTGATACCTGCACATGTTAGGCACAACCGCGTCTGTATACAAGGTGGCTCCGACAGGAAATTATAAAGCAATGGTGACTGGGGGATGGTCCGGTGGGCGAGAGGGTGTAGGTGTGGATTCGCCTCACTGCGTGGGGAAAGTAACTGTTTTTAACTCTGGTGGTCCTGGTGTGGATGCCATGTAGCCTCCTCTCTGCGAGTTGGACAAACAGTCCATTAGCAAGGTGGTGGGGTCCTTTCTGGAAACTTCTGTATGATGGCAGGTAGGCTGCTGCCAGTGATGCGTTGAACAGTTTTGACTACACATTGCAAGGCCTTTCTGTCTGCCACATTGCAGTTTCCTTATCATGTAGTGACATAACAGGTTATATTGCCCTGTACCATGCATCTGTAGAGCTTTGTGAGTATAGATACATAGCCCAGCTCTCTTCAGCCACCTCAGAAGGTAGAGGTGCTGGTGAGCTTTTTTTGACCCCAGCCCATGTATCTTTGGAATGTGGGAGGAAACTGGAACACCTGGAGGAAACTCAGGTGGTCATAGGGAGAAGGTACAAACTCCTTAGAAACAGTGGCAGGAATCGATTCCCCCTCAAGAATACACATCCTCTCTATGTTCACCCTGTTGTAACTCTTCTGGATCTTGTACAGTCCAATCAATTCTTCCCTCTCTCTTCTGAATTTCAGCAGATACAGGCTATCAGCACAAAGTCATAGAGTCATACAGTCTGGCAACAGGCCCTTCAGTCCAACTCATCCATGCAAAAACTGTATTGCCCAGTGACCTTGTCCCATCTTCCCACAATTGGCCCATACACCTCTAGAGCTCCCCTCTCTATGTGTACATCAAGATTGCTTTCAAATGTTGCTAATGTGCCCAGTTCAACCATTATTTCTAACTGTTAATTCCAAATATGGACCCCTGTAGTGAAGAAGGTGCTGCTGATGTCCTGCTGAGTATTTCTAGAAATTACACTTACTATTATTTCAAAATTTAGCCTACCTTTCTGAATGCACATTTGAATTAATTACCAATTATATGGACTAAGTTACAGGCCAAAATAGACCAAAATTCTAAATACCTTAAGATCTAAGGAGGGGGATCTGCCTCATTGTATCTATTACCTTCTTCAATCAATGAGGTTCTTTCAGGAAAGAATTGAGTTGTCATGAAACCAATGGAATTTTGAGCTCCTGGGTATTGGTGCTCTCAATACCTCTAGAATATTTACAAATATTATGAGTGCTCTTCTTACCACTAAACACAAGTAACAAGACACACTTGTGCCTTTGGTCCTATTCCATGGAACATAGAACACTAAAATCTACAGTGCATTACAGGCCCTTCAGCCCACAATGTTGTCCTTACCATGTGATCTACTCTAGAAACTGCCTAGATTTACCCTACAACATAGCCCCCTATTTTTCAAAGCTCAATGTACCTATCTAAGAGTCTCTTTAAAGACCATTGCCGGCAGTGCATTCCATACCCACCACTCTCTGTGTGAAAAACTTACCCCTGACATCCCATCTGTACCTACTTCCAAGCATCTTAAAACTATGCCCCCTCATGTTAGCCATCTCAGACCTGGAAAAAGCCTCTGGCTATCCACAGGATCAAGTTATTCCAAGTTGTTACTTTCAAAATACTGTTCTCTCTGTTCGTCAAATTGTGGTAAACCCCAGTGCAGAGAGAGAAAAATGAGTATGTTTTCAAGAACGCCGTTTAATTATTCTTATTCATAGAGTTTAGACAGCATTAAACAAGCCCTTTAGACTAACTGGCCCATGCTGACCAAGTTGACCGTCTAAGCTAATCACATTTGCCAGATTTTGTCCCATATTGTTCTAAACCTTTCTTATCCATGTGTCTGACAAAATGTTTTATACACTGAATTGTTACACACTCAGAACACATGCACTCTTACTACTCAAACATACTTAATTTTACTTATGCACAGGAAGAAGAGTATGGCTCCTGTCACCACACTTCTGAATTCTGAAAAAAAGAAATGTCATTTTTATTACAGAATTGATTAGCAGTTATGGATATTAACCATTTGGTGAACTATGTATGTCTGAATTCCTTACTTGCAAGAACAATCACTATTCACAATACAGGTGTTAAAAGTCAATAGAAACTACAAGCTGAGAACCAATGATAATTTGAAACTAGTAAATAATTTGTCCCTTAATTGGAAAATGTGCCTTGGATCACATAACCTGTCTTCAGATCTCTGGTATGCAAAGAGAAGCTATGCTTTTCAAAGACCTTTGTTTCCTGTGCTGTTTGCACCCTATCTGCAGCCTTTCTTTGCCTGTATATTCTGTTATCCTTGGTCTTAACACAATTTTCATATTTGCTTCTGACTGAGCTGAGAAGATTTCCATCTTTCAGAAGTAGAGAATTCTTGGCACAGTCATGTGAATATTAAGTTATTAGGCTTGCTTAAGGCTGAGTTAGACTTTTTTGGAGCATGGATATTCTCTTAATAAGGCAGGAAATTGGAGGTGAGGTAAAATATGGAATAGCCATGAACTTGTGGAATGGTGGAGCAGATCTCAGGGGCCACTTGGTGTATTCATTCTTTCAACTATCATGTTTTAAGCTTCATAAATAGATTTAGATTTATTTATTAGTTAGATGTATATTGAAATGTACAGTAAAATGCATTGTTTGTGTTAACAACCAACATAATCTGAGGATATGCTGGGGGCAGCCTGCAAGCATCACCATAAATTCCAGCAGCAACACAGCATGCTCACAATGCTCAGCAGAACAACACACAGCTGACATACAACAAGTAACAAAAACAAAACTAACTCCTTTCCAACCCCTTCCCCTACCCACTTGCAGAGACAGGCATCCAATCTCAGAGTAGGCTACCTCTGGGCCTCTGACCTTCATACTCATCACACTAGGAGGGTAGACCTTTGAGCTTTGGGTTCTGGACTTGTCAACCTCAGGCCTCGACCTCCATACTCACTGACATTGGGGCTTCAACATCCTTGTCTTGGAACTTCAGACTCACTGACTTCTGAGACTCGCCAACTTCCGGAAATATTGTACATTGAGGTACTGTATGAATCAAGAGCCTATAGCAAAATAGGTTTCTTGCTCAAACAAAAGCCATGCGCTCCCTAGTGCCCTACCATTCATCATATAAGTCTTAATCTGAATTGACTGGTGAATGCATCACCTCCCACTTACCTGTACTGAAACTCATTTGCCACTCTACCTCCCACTTCTGTAGCTGATCAAAATTTCCTTGTAATCTTCAATAATCTTCTTCTAGCCTTTTGTATTTGCATCCATAATATTTATATGGATAATGAATTACAAGGGTCTCAACACTGATCATATCACACACCTACGGGTCACTGGCCTCCAATCTGAGAAATAACATTCAATCATACTCCTCCACATCCTATCTTTAAGCCAATTCTGAATCCATTAGTATTGGGTCATTTCAAGTTCAAATTCACATTCATGTTTATTATTATCTAATAGTACACATGTATACAGCCAAATGAAACAACAGTCCTCAGGGACAAATATGCAAAACACAGTACATATATCACAACCAGAATATAAAATAATATTAACACAATCATATTAACAGATTAAAAATAGTATTTTGTAGATGTACAAGTTGACATAAAGTGCATATATTACATATAGTTATGATATATACTGTCCTATACAGTAGTCTTGGACACATATCTAAAACTAGTGCACCTTACGACTTTATCACTGTACCATAGTCATTCTATGTATTGCACTCTACTACTGCTGCAAAAAAACCATGACATATGTGAGTGATGGTGAACTTGATTCCAATATGGGACTCTATTTTGGACTGAGAGTGGGAATTTTTCCTGCTCAAGATTTAATGACCTGTGATTTTGTGATGTGAGCTCAAAAAAATTGAAGTAAATTTGTGTTATCTAATGGTCAATAAACCAATTGTTTGAAATCAAATGACTTTGCCTGGGCTGTCTAGAGCAGGGTGTCTCTGTACCCTTCTCATCGCACTCCACCCTTGCCATTACCAACAACATTTGCCCCCACCAGATTTATAAACTCGCTGTCCACTTCACATTAACAAATACAGTACTGTTCAAAAGTCTTGGGCACCTTTAATATACATACTCTATGTGCCAAAGTACACAGTACTCTAGTTAATTTGGTAAATTGACCCTGGTAATATGGTCATTTTTGCAGCCCAGGATTAAGTGACCTGTGGTTTTGTGATATAAGACCAAGAAATTTGAAGTAGCATTGTGTTATTCAGTGCACCTCGGTTCTGATATAGGGCTTTGAGCTAACACACTGACAATTACCTTCCTACTAGAGATGCTACTTGAGATGCTGAGATCGTCCAGCTGATTTTTTTTTTTGGTACTTCATTTAATGCTACTGGTTTGCTGATATTTGCCTAATCAATGATAGTGGTAAGTCCTTCCAACCCTGTCTACCTATGAGCCAACTTTTAAGGAATTATGTATCTGTATTCGCAGGTCTCTCTGTTCTACCACACTCCTCGATGTCCTATCGCTCACTGTGTGAGAGCTACCTTAGTTGGTCCTCCCAAAGTGCAACACATCAAAATTGCTTGCATTAAATTCTATCTGCCATTTTCCATCCCATTTTTAACAGCTGGTCCAGATCCCTCTGCAAACTTTGATATTCCTTCTCGTTGTCTTCTACTCCCCAATCTTTGTGACATCTGCAAATTTGCTGGTCCAGTTTACCACAATACCCCCAAGATCATTGATACAGATAACAGGCAACAACAGACTCTGCACCGATCCCTGTGACACACCACTAGCTACAGAGCTCCAGTCAGAGAAATTAGTATCTACTACTATTCTTAGGCACCTCCCACAAAAGCCAATGTCTAATCCAATTTTCTATGTCATCTTGAAAAGGCTGTACACTTAATGCTGTTGGAACCAAGCCTAGTAATCAAGCTCACCCAGCATACCAAGACAAGATAACAATGCAAGTGAAGGGTTCTTGGGCAACACTTACGATTAGACAGTTATTTCACTAATTCTTAAGTATTATTGTCCTTTAATACCTGGATCTAATTTTTTATTAACTGCTTAAATAGTTATAAAAGTGATTGGTACTTAAATATGCAAATGATGGGATTCAGCAGTCTGCAAAGTTTCTATTGAATTAATATTAGATCAATGTTGGATCAATATAATACTTCTGAAATATTATTGACCTTTGCCACATAGATTTAACTGGTTATTAATACTATAAAGATGTATTATGTTTCGTACTTAAATATGGAAATGATAGGATCAGAAAGCTGCAAAGTTTATTTTAAGTCAATATACCGTAATACTTCTGAGGTATTATTGGCCTTTAACTCAGAGACGTAATTGGTTATTAACACCTGAAATATGTATTATGATTGGTTGTTAAATATGCAAATGATGTTATTCAGAAATCCACAAAGATTCTGTTGGCTCATTAGCTGTATCAACTAGTCAACTTCTGTATAAAAATGGCATTTCTTCACATCTATTTCAGAATACAGTAGTGTGTTGACAGGGGTCAGCCAGTTCTCCTTGTGCACAAGTAAATAAACTGTGATTGAGGAACAAGTTTAATGTGTCAGAGTCCAGTTAAACAGCAACAATAGTCACTCAGCACTAGCTTTTTAAAGCAATTTTCCTTTGAACTCATCCTCCTTGATGGCACTGCCCCTCTGCAATCACTAAATAGCATTCCAGTTCTACTGGAACAGAATTTGCATCCCGTGGAATTGACACTTTCACAGCCTGTTAAGAACAAAGCCACATGTGTAATATTATCATACCAGGGATGTACATTTGAATTCCAGCTCAGTCAAGGTTAAACTTGCAGTAATCCTCGACTAATCAATAGGTTTCAAAACTCAGATCCTCGCACTTTATCCGGCTAGCAAGGCTGCAAGATTCCTCTCCTGAGCAACACATACAAAATTCTGGAGAAGCTCAAGATGATGACAAAGGTACTCAACCTGAAACACTGACTGCTTATTAATTTCCATAGATGCTGCCTGACCTGCTGAGTTTCTCCAGCATTTTGTGTGTTTTGCTCTGGATTTCCTGCACCTGAATAATCTCTCGTGTGTAAGGTCCCTCTCCATACTCATTTTTCATGATTTGTTAATTTATTCTTGTATTACTTTTGATCCTTGTTGTTTTTTTACATCTCTTTTAGTTGAATCACAAAGCTGTAAAGGTAAAGATTAAAGATTACCTTTATTTGTCATATATGTATCAAAACATTGGAAAACACCACATCACTTGTGTCAATGACCAGTATAGAATGAATATTTGCTTGGGGCAGCCGCAAGTATTGGCACATTACTGGCACCAACATACCACAAATTACTAGCTCTAACTCATGCATCTATAGAATGTGTGAAGAATCTGGAACATCTAGAGCAGGGATTCCCAACCTATTTTATGCCTTGGACCCTTACCATTAACCAAGGGGCCCCTCGACCTTAGGTTACGAACCCTTGACCTACACGGTCACAGGGAGAATATAGAAACTTCTTTCAGACAGCAGATGGAATTGAACCCTGATTGCGATTACAAGATAGTTGGTGCTCCAAAGCATTATGCTAAATGCTATGCTACTGTTAAGCTTTTCTTCTTCCTTTAAGGAAACTGACAGTGTTTTATAAAATCTGCGACATGAATAATATGTATGTTGTGAGTTAATGTTTGTATTCAGACATTCATTTATTTAATTTCTTAATGTACAGGGTATGGGTGTCATTGGCAAACCCAACATTCATTGTTCACTCAGCGTCTGTTACATCCTTATGTTCTCAAAGATTTGTTTCTTAATTATAGTTTAAGAGTTAGATCTGTGGCTTACATTATAGATATTTTCATACTATAGGCCATATGTTATTGAGAGATAATATGTGTGATATCCAAACAGAATAAACTGTATTAGTAAGTGGTAATAAGTACAAAAATAAATAAAATTTAGCATAACTGTTCAGTTTTGCAATCACATATTACATTAAAACATTGTTTTTCTCTGTGTGTTACTTCATTATTACTTGTCATGATTCTTAATATCTAAATACTATAGGAAGGAAGCTGCTGTTCAAGTGAAGGTAAAGGATACTGCCTGGTCTTTCAGATACACGGTGAGATGAGATAGACTGTGTTTATTTTCCTTGAAGAGGAGAAAACTGTGGCTCCAGCTAGTACTGAAGTGTATAAAATCATGGTGTTGACATTGACAGGGTCGAGATCTTCAAGTTCCCAGAACTGAACATCAGAATCAGGTTTAATATCACCAGCATAAGTCAGGAAATTGTTGTCAGTAGCAATACAATGTAATAGATAATAATAGAAAAAATATGAATTACAGTAAGTACATATATTAAATAGTTAAATTAAATAACTAGTGTAAAAATAAACAAAATAGTGAGATAGTGTTCATGGGTTCAATATCCATTCAGAAATCGGATGGCAGGGGGAAGAAGCTGTTCCTGAATCATTGAGTGTGTGTCTTCAAGCTTCGGTTTTTCCTTTCTGATGAGAACAGGGCAGGTCCTGGGTGATGGGATCCTTAATGATGGATGCTGCCTTTTTGAGGCAAGGCTTCCTGAAGATGTCCTGGATACTATGGAGGCTACTGCCCATGAAGGAGCTGACTAAGTTTACAACTCCAATAGCCTGTCCTGGTCCAACCATGTTGATGCCAAGGCCAAAAGCACAATGAACTCTTTAGTCCATGTTTGGATCCTAGCTGTGATGAGGTCTAGAGACAAGTGGTTCTGGTTTTACTGGGACCAAGAGAAATAATTTGCCAGAGCCACATTCATAACAGTCAATTTCACAAGATTGTTTTCATTAAGATTCAATGCAATTAATTCTCAGGAGTAAAGCCTTTCCTTAGACTCTGGTGAGAATATGCAGTTTGCCACTACATGAAGCGATTGAGTATAAGTTAATGTATAATGAGTCTTGTGAAGTAGTAGAGAGAGAAAGGAAAAGGGGGAGATATCGGAGAGGGCTGCTCTGTCTGTTAAGCTCGAACCATTATTCCCATTATATCATTGATTATGGGCATCAATAGGCTGAATGGCCTGCTTCACTTCTGAAAAATTCTGTGCAACTTCTTCCACAATGTCAAATGTCCGTCTATCATATTATAGCTTCTGGTATACAACAATACCTTAAGTGAATTCTATCATTGTTCATCCATAATACAGATATTATAGATAATCCTGGTGTTTATCCCATTTTTGCATTTTGCCTTGAACCCACACTCTCTTTCTAATATAATTGTTAAGATTTTTATGAAATTATTTCTTAGAATACAAGTATTTCAAAATGGCAATAAATAGGAAATGTCTACAATCTTACTGAAGGCACTTTATTCTACTAGACAAAAGTGGAATGTTAATTTGCAGAAGCTTGGCATTGATGTGGAATAATATCATTACATTAAGTGTGAGTAAAGAAATCATGTCAATGTAATTGTTGAATCAAATGCCTTCAAACTGTACAAGTATCAGACGTGCACCAAGGCTTTATGCGTTGTTTGTAGAACTATGAGAATAAGTATGAGGTAAAACAAAGTGTTAGTATTTCAATTTTGGGTATAGTTGGAAATTCAAACTGAAATGTACTCTTGAACATGCGAAAATCTGCAGATGCTGTAAATCCAGGGCAACATGCACAAAATGCTAGAGGAATTTAGCAGATCAGGGAGCATCTATGCAAATAAGTAAATAGTTGACATTTTTTGCAGAGAATAATCTTCAGGGCCAAGAAAACTGGGGGAAGATGTCAGAATAAAAATGGAGGGGAAGGTAAGGATGCGAGCTGGAAAGTGGTAGGTGAAGCCACGTGGTTGGAAAAGGTCAAGGGCTGGAGAAAAAGGAATCTAATGGGACATGAGAGTGGATCATAGGAGAAATGAATGCACTCTAATTAGGATTTTTTTAGGGCAGTGATTCATTATTTTTAATGAGTTCAAATGCAACCCCCACACCCAAAATCTGCCCTAATCCAGCACACAGAGACAGAATTTTAAAACCTTTTCTTTCTAAAAATTGCATGAGGGAATAATCTTTAATCTGCTAAATATTTCAAACATTTCATGACACCACATATTGGTAAGAAGAAGCATTTAAAATCACAGCCATATACTGGCATCATGGTCACATTGACATAGCAAGCGAAAGAGCCTGTTCTTGTGCTGAACCGTTCTGGTCTATGTTCAATTCAGCATCAGATTAGCCTGATCTGTGGAAAAGGTACAGAACTGTGTTCAGTTGTGATGATGAGTCTATTAGAACAGAGAACAATACAGCACAGTACTGGCCCTTCCTCCCACAATGTTGTGCTGGGCATTTAACTTACTCCAAGATCAATCTAACCCTTCCCTCCAACATAGCCCTCCAGTTACCGATCATCCATATGCTTTTAAAGTCGCTTTTAAATGTCCGTAATGTATCTGCCTCAACCACTACTCCTGGCAGTGCGTACAGTGCAGCCATCGTCTGGACGATGACGGGAAACCTGTGCGGGAGAGTTTTTAAAGTGGGAGAGACATTACACTGAAGCAGTTCCAATCTTTCAACCTCAGAAGTCCAGGTCCAGTTGTACCAACAGGTGTTACACACTGGGGTGCTCCCTTGGTTGTGGTGGATGACCATGTCGTCTTTTGTACCTTGTTTGTCCTTCGCTCTCCACAGGGCATTGCAGTATCACCTTCCTGATCATTGGATCTTATTGCAGATCCCATCTGTCCAGACCGCTGGAGCTGACTTTGCATGCTGGGACAGGCATGTCGCTATCTTACCAGGGGAATGAGGCCTGCGGCTGCCGTCGCCTGGTTTAGCCTGAGTATCGGAGTGGTGGACTGGGTTGTGGCTGTTATTGCATGCAAACATCTAATTGAAGCTACAGCTAAGACCTGAGTGTCTAGCGGGGACCAAAAGTGAGTAAGCTGCCCCTGGAATGGACATGACAAGCTCCTTCACCAGACGTGCTACCCCTCCCTGTGCACCCCGTTCACCTACCATTCTCAATGGAAACACCTATCTCTGTCATCACCTCCCTCCCTAAATTTCACTCTAAACACATTTAAACTTCTACCCTCTTGTATTAGGAAATCAAAAGCAAAAATAGAGCCTTCCTAGATGAACTGATTAGTGTCTTTGCTCAGAAAAAATTCAGGTGAATTTGTGGAATCACTTTGGAGGCTTGAAAACTGTAGACATTGCCAGTGTGATCATTTTTGTAGGGTCAAGGGCAGATAAAGGAACTATTAATTTTCTTATAACACATAAGCTCCATTGACTGTAGTATATCTTACTGTACATGCTATTTATTACAAATCACTATAATTTGCACATTCAGACAGAGGTGTAACATAAAGATTTTTACTCCTCATGTATGTGAAGGATGAAAGAAATAAGATCAATTCAATTCAGAGGATTACATAAACTCAATTTACAGTAAATGCAGTCAAAATTCCATAAACTTATCTCCTTTTATCATTGGGAAAACAACACCAAAAATAAATGAATTCAATAATGAAGTTAACCTGAAGGGGAAAACATCTGATCAATGGATACCCATTGACATTAATTTCAATTGGACAAGTAGGAGGTGGAGTAGTCAAGTGCAGAGACAGAGATAAAAAGCTGTCATCAAGTTTGTACACATTATATTCAAACCTGTGCTCACATGATAATCTTTAATCATTGATCCCAGTTTGGAAAGTGCAGTTGATAGAAATTAATCGGATTAGTCTTTGATGTAATATACACAGAGGTAGATGGACCTGTTTCTCCTAATTGTGCCTTCTCCGTTCAATGTTCGATTCTGTCTCCATAGGATCTTCAGAATCAGAACTGGGTTGAAAATCACTGACACATGAGAGAATAGGAACAATCAAGTATGGCAGTGGAAGAGTATGTATGGAACTGCAGGAGGTAGCGGTGGTACCTAGTGAATATTTTGCTTCAGTATTCACTACGGAAAAGGACCTCAGCGATTGTAAGGATGACTCACAGCAGACCGAAAAGCTTGAGCATATAGATGTTAAGAAAGAGGATGTGCTGGAGCTTTTGGAAAGCATCAAGTTGGATAACTCACCGCCAATGGATGAGATGTACCCCAGACTACTGTGAGAGGCCAGGGACGAAATTGCTGAACCACTGGCAATGATTTTTGTATCATCAATGGGGACAGGAGAGGTTCCGGAGGATTGGAGAGTTGCAGATGTAGTTCCCTTATTCAAGAAAGAGAGCAAAGGTAGCCCAGGCAATTGTAGGCCAGTGAATCTTACTTCAGTGGTTGGTAAGTTGTTGGAGAAGATTCTGAGATGCAGGATTTATGAACATTTGGAGAGGCATAGTATGATTTGGAATAGTCAGCATGGCTTTGCCAAGGGTAGATTGTACCTTACAAGCCTGATTGAAATTTTTGAGGATATGACTAAACAAGGGGACCTTGTTTTGTGGATCCAGAATTGGCTTGCCCACAGAAGGCAAAGAGTGGTTGCAGATGAGTCATATTCTGCATGGAGATCAGTGACTAGTGGTGTGCCTCAGGGATCTGTTCTGGGACCCTTTTCCTTTGTGATTTTCATAAATCACCTAGATGAGGAAGTGGAGGGATGGGTTACTAAATTTTCTGATGACACAAAGGTTGGAGGTGTTGTGGATAGTGTGGAGGGCTGTCAGAGGTTAAAGCCGGACATCGATAGGATACACAACTGGGCTGAGAAGAGGCAGATGGAGTTCAACCCAGATAAGTGTGAGGTTGCTCATTTTGGCAGGTCAAATATGATGGCAGAATATAGTATTAATAGTAAGCCTCTTGACAATGTTGAGGATCAGAGGGATCTTGTGGTCTGAGACCATAGGAAACTCAAAGCAGCTGCACAGGTTGAACATGTGGTTAAGATGGCATATGGTGCATTGGCCTTCATCAACTGGTAGGATTGAGTTCAAGAGCTGAGAGGTAAAATTACAGCTATAGAGGACCCTGGTCATACTCCACTTGGAGTACTGTGCTCAGTTCTGGTCATCTCACTACAGGAAGGATGTGAAAACTATAGAAAGGGTGCAGAGGAGATTTGCAAAGGTGTTGCCTGGATTGGGGAGCATGCCTTATGAGAATAGGTTGAGTGAACTTGTTTTAAGGTGCTTGGAAGTAGGTACAGAGGAGATGACAGGGGTAAGCTTTTTACGCAGAGAGTGATGAGTGCATGTAATGGACTGCCGGCAATGGTGGTGGAGGCAGATACGATAGAGTTTTTTAAGAGACTCCTGAATAAGTACATGGAGCTTAGGAAAAATAGAGGGCTATGGGTAACCCTAGGTAATTCCTAAAGTAACTACATGTTCAGCATGGCATTGTGGGATGAAGGGCCTGTATTATGCTGTTGGTTTTCTATGTTTCTATGTCATGAAATTTGTTGAATTTCTGGCAGCAGTATAATGCACATAATAATTGAGGAATATAGACACACACACACACACACACACACACACACACACACACACACACACACACACACACACACACACACACACACACACACACACACACACACACACACACACACACACACACACACACACACACACACCCTGGCCTGCTGAGTTCCTCCAGCATTTTGTGTGTGTTGCTTTGGATTTCCAGCATCTGCAGATTTTCTCATGTTAGTGTGGATGGGTTCACTGTCCATTCAGAAATCAGATGGCAGAGGAGAAGAAGCTGTTTGCAAATCGTTAGGTTTGTGACTTTACGCATCTATACCTCCTTCCTGATGGTAGCAATGAGAACAAGGGTGATGAAGGTCCTTTATTAATGATCTAAAAATTTTTGCATGAGAAGGATATCATAGGGTTTGGGAGAAGGCAGGAGAATGGGTTGAGAGAGAAAATAAATCAGTCATGATCAAATGATGGATTATACTCAATAGACTGAATGGCCTAATTTTACTCCTATGTTTTATGGTCTTATGGGGTATACAGCAAGTAATGTCCGCTATTGATGGAATAAATGAACGCTCAGTGACTAATGATTACATTGGAAACTGTTGGACTGCTTTTGCCCTCCTTCTTGTAAAACTGTCAACCCTGGGAGGTTTTTGCAGTTAGTGTTGGAAGAGATTGGCTAGAGGCATGCCGACATCTGGAGTGAGGACTGGTGTCATGGTTTGTGTTAAAAGATGACTGAACCCAGGTGCAGCGGAATGACAGACTCCCGAGTAGTGACAGAAACAAGTGTTTATTCATAGGAATTCCAACAGAGCATCAGTGGCTCAACTGAGCGACACCGTGAGACAAAACATGCTTGCAATGCAAGGATGCTGCGATCAGCACTAATAGGGAGTCTGCTTTAAATACTCGCAGTATGCAGAAATCTTGTGCCAGTGAAAATACACTTGACAAATTTCAACAGTAAGTACAAGAGCTTAATCACAAATACAGGTACACAGGCCTACAGGACTCATCACAGTACCCCCCTTCCTAAGGCCAGTACATAATAACCCAAGGAGCCCTAGGGAACTGGAGACAGGACTGGTAAACTTGAGACAGACCTGATGCTCTTAAGACAGGGCAGGTGAACTGAACTTGGGAATATAGTGTATAACTGAGGTATATTTCATTTAACTTTGAATTATGGAATAGTCCTTGGAATAATCCTCGGAAACATGGAATTGTTCTTGGAACTCTGGAGGGCCATAGATGCACCAGGAAACCTTAAAGACCTTGAACGTAGACTAGAGAAGTTTGGACCGTGGACCCAAGAAACTTGGAATGTAGTCTTGGTACAAGCAGTGAAAATAGAAGGCACCCTCGCCTCCAGCTGACCGATATCAAAGCTGCCTTTAAAGCTCTGCTGGGTCCATTTATGGTGGGATACTACTGTCACAGCGTGCACTGACAGATCAATCAACCCAGGTGTGGAGGAATGACAAACTGCCATATAGAGATAGAAACAAGAGTTTATTCACAGGAATACCAATGGTGGTTCAAAAAAATCATTCAAGGTACTTCACTCACATCACAAAACAAATGTTGAAGTCCTGCTGAAGGGTCTCAGCCCGAAACGTCAACTGTACTCTTTTCTAAAGATGCTACCTGGCCTGCTGATTTCCTCTAGCATCTTGTGTGTGTTGGTCGGATTTCCAGCATCTGCTGATTTTCTCTTGTTTGTGAGGCAAATCATTCTCAAAACACAAGGGCCTTGATATCAGTGCTAATAGGGCATCCAAATACACACAGTATGTGGAAAACCCATGAGAGTCAAAATAAACTTGACAAGATTAAACAGAAGGCACAAAGACTTAACAAATCTAGATAAGATAACATCTAAAAAATACAGATGCACAGTCCCACAGAGCTGATGACAGTTGGTTTCATTGCCTTTGATGCATCCAATGTTCATAGGCATTTCTTGACATCACAAGGAGTGAATTGAATTGCCCATGAACTGGTTGAATTGAATTGAGTGAATTGAATTGCCCATGAACTGGTTTAGAGAAGCTGGAGATCTCAAGAGAAAGTTGAGGTGGTTCACCCATTTGGGTTATCTGGCTGAGCATGACAGTGGATGACGCAGCCTTGTTTTCTGGATTTACAACATGGGCTTCTGAATCATTGAGGATGTTCTTGGAGACACTCCTTCAGTTTGTTTTCTTTAGTGATTGGATATGGTTGGGCTGTAAAAGTATAATCCAATCTGTTGACTGTAAAATTGATTAGCTGGTCTATGACAAGATGCTTCTGCTGTGTAACCCTGTGTTCATCTGGTTGGTACCTCATTCTCAGCTACACATTTCTGATTCTGGGACTGACATACTCACTGAATGCAGAAGCATTGATTCATGCAATCAAGCATTGAGCCAAAGTGGCCCCTGACCTGATAGCAATGTTAAAGTGAGAGATACGGGGTGCAATGTGATTATAGATCATAGATGTGAACATTTCTGTTGTTCATCCTCAGCATCTCATGGATGGTCAGCATTAAGCTATCAGATTGATCCCAATTCACACAATAGAAAATTCCCACTGAGTAGGTAGCCAAATAAGGTTAGAAATTATTGACTTTTAATTGGCTAACCAAGTTGTTTTTGAAGAGACTGAATCTATTTCCAGAACACCTACAGGGGGAAATTGAGATCACAATTAATCTCAGAATAATTTTTGTTTGCCCCTCCTCTGTACCAGTTGTTCATATATTCATAAGCTTCTTGGTGTGACATTGGATGAAGTACACAAAATGAAGCTTAAGCGATCATCCACAATCTTACTAAATGGAAGTACAGACATGGGCAGTTAAATAGTCTCATGACTCCATCTCTGATATCGGTTTATTGGTTTATTATTGTCACATGTACCAAGATACAGTGAAAAAAGCCTTCTGTTCATACAGATCAAATCACTGCATAGTGCATTGCAATAGAGCAAGGTAAAACTATAACAATGCAGAATAAAGTGTAAAAGATGCCAAAAGTGCATTGTAGGTTTATTTTTTTATTGACATACAGTGTTTGGTTAGGCCCTTCCTGCCCTTCGAGATGTGCCACCCAGCGATCCCCCAATTTAATTCTAACCCGATCACAGAACCATTTACAATGATGAATTAACCTACCAATGGGTACACCTTTGGAACGTGGGAGGAAACTGAAACACCTGGAGGAAACCCACTCTGTCACAGTTATAGTATATTAACCTCTTACAGGCTGCGACAGGAATTGAAACTGGGTCACTGGTATTGTGAAGTGTTGTGCTAGCCACTACACTACCATGTCACCCCTAGACAGTTAAGTGATCAAGAGCAAGATCTTAGTGAGACTATAATGTCAGGAATCCATCTTATCAAGCAAGTGGTCCATTCAATAGTGATAACCATGGGATAATTCCACTATTATATCTGGCATTTATGAAATTGAATGGTGGAATGGAGATAAGTCTCTACCAAAGGAGGTGTAGGGTACTTCCTCCCTCTGCTAGTCTGCAGCTCACCCTTAGACAGGGTGTAGCTCCTGCTTAGCCCCACGATCAGGGTCATGTGAAGCTAAGGAGCTGGTGGTGGATGTTTGTTTGAGCAGATGGAGCATATCAGAAATCTGGTTATGTGACCACTGATGTCAGGCAGACAATCTCTGAAGAGTATTGATAATGGCTGGAATCACCCCTCTTGTAAAAACACTGTCAAAATAAGGCAATGGAAAACCACTTCTGTTGAAAAATTTGCCAAGAATAATCATGAGGATGGATAAACCATGATTGCCCATGTCAGATGACACAGCACATACTGAATGCTTTATGAAAGTATCACCTAACTTTGCTGCTCATTCACTCCATATATAAATCCTAGAACCTGATAGAGATTGGCGGGAATATTTGACATTATGTTAACTCAGGCATATAATTTCAATTACCTGAAGCTGTAGATGTTTGTTATGACTAGGACTTGGAACAATGCCTGAAAGGATATAAACAGACTCCTCTATATGCTGTAAATTGGATTTATTTAACAACGCACTCAAAATGCTGGTGGAACACAGCAGGCCAGGCAGCATCTATAAGGTGAACCGTCGACGTTTTGGGCTGAGAGCTTTCGTCAAGGTTGTATATAGTGTCATATATGTGCTTTGATAATAAAATTTACTTTGAACTTTGAAATTAGGCCTCACTCACATTTAATACAACTTCAACATAACAGCTTAACTCCTGCTGAAGGGGTTCGGCCCGAAACATTGACTGTACTCTTTTCCTAGATACTGCATGGGCTACTGAGTTCCTCCAGCATTTTGTGTGTGTTCTTATATTTCCAGCATCTGCAGACTTTCTGTTGTTTGTGACCTTAACTCCTATACTCAATACATTGATCTATGAAGGCCAATGTGCCAAGAGCTTTTTTTATAACCCTATCTACCTGTGATGCCACTTTCAATAATTAAGGACCTGTATTCCCAAATCCCTATGTTCTATTATCTGACTCTATGACTCAGATAAAGATCAGTGAGAGGAATTCCAGTGTAAACTGAGGGACATTGTTCAGTCAGGAAGTCAGAAAGTTTAATCCTCCCAATTTCCCATCATTTCCAATGTTTACAAGGAACCCAACAAGTAAGCTACTTTCTAATTCTGTTCATAAGCATCAGTCACCTGCTTGTCTATGCATCAAGCATCTAAAGAACAAACAAGGTAAAATTAAATAAAATTAGTTGATAAAAGATGAATATTTTTGAAGATAAATGGTTTATCATTTTTTATTTAGACTATTTGCTCTTGGCAATACAGGGTAAAATCATGTTGGAAAATCAGAAGACTTTTCTCCCAAGGAGTTAAGCAATTCTTCTGCTTCTAACTAAGGCTGTTTGATAGCTTTGCTGGATATAAAATGGGGGAATATTCTTTTCTTAGCATTGCCATTCCTCACCGTGACACTTATCATACACAATACCATAATATAATCCATTTCTGGTCATAAAGCTGCAATTATTTTGTTTATGACCTAAATTTATCACATTTTTATATCAAAGTAAGGCTGATTCAATGCCCTGAACTATAGTTGATGGGCAGTTGCAGACCATTACTAAATTGGGTATATAATTTTCAAAGCACTGTACTGATTCGTACATCAATTCACACCGAGCCCCTGTGTAAGTGCAGTTCAGTTCATGGTTGGATAATGATGAATGTGAATCCACATGAACTTTTTGTCTTCTACTGCTATCAGTGACGGTTCTTTGTCATTCCTTCTCTGATTTCTCTTTTGTAAATGTGCCTCTGGTTCTCGCTTTGCTCTTTGGAATTGGGTTTTCATGCAATTTGCAATGAAGCTTGAAGTTTTTTTTTCCCTACCCATCAGTTTTTTGACCTTCTGAACAGACTTACACCAATATTTCTTTATCATTTACCACAGCCTTTTTCAAGATTCAAGGATTTTTAATGTCATCTCCAGTACACAAGTGTAAAGGTGAACAAAATAATTGTTACTCCAAATCTGATGCAGTACATGCAATACATAATAAGATAAAGCCAAAAATAATAAAAAAAATACAACAAATATGAATACAATAGATAGCTTATACTCATCAATTGATTATCTGTCCATAAAGTGACACTAGGAACATGAGTGCTGGTACATAAAGTGACTTGGACAGGAAATAAGAAATGAAGATGATGGGGGTGGGGGGGTGGAGCATTGGGTTAGTGGGTGGAGGTGTTGATCAGCCTTACAGCTTGAGGTAAGTAACTATTTTTGAGACTGATGGTCCTGACATGAATGCTCCATAGCTTCTTCCCTGATAAGAATGGGATAAACAGTCCATGAGTAGAGTGGATTGGATCCTTCATGATGTTACTGGCCTTTTTCCAGCACCTTTCTGTATATTTGTCCTTGATGGTGGGTAGGTTGGTGCCATTGATGCATTGGACAGTTTTGACTACGCGTTGTTGAGCCTTTTCAACGGCATTCTCACTGCAGACCAGAAGCTGAAGGTGAACCTTGCTGTATTCTAGTCCCCTGCCATATAAGGTTACAACTTAATTAACTGACATGATGAAGAAGTGGGCTTTAATATCTAAGTGCACATGATCGCTAAATTTCACCACCTCAAAAAGGAAAGATTTCATAAAAATCAGAGAAACAGATTTAATTTGGCTGTTGAACAATATTTTATACCGAACATCAATAAATAAATAGCTTATTTAATCAACAGGGTATTATCTCCCTTTAGTAATTCTCTGGGAGTGTGAATCGACCCCAAAGCTCCCATGTCAAGGTTTTCTGGTATCTTTCTCTGCAGATAAGAATAAATGAAAATGGCTACAGCCAGGACATATAATATCCCATAGGTGCGAACTCTTGTCTGATCATGTGAGTTTCTGTGCTAACCAGTTTCAGGAAATTGATCGTGACATTGTGGAATGCCTACTAAGTGCGTGCCTGTTTATCAGAGAAATTCAAGTGTTGTTCTGAGACAGGAAATCAATATTTTATTGGGCTAAGCTATGCAAAGGGTTCTCCTGCCTCTCTCTCATCAGCTTGAGACATGGTGTTATCATCAAAGCCAAATTCTATTTACTAGCAGACAACCAGTCTATATCTAATCTTTACATGATCATTAGAAATAAAGTTAAATAGCTCTTGGATTAAATTGAATTAAGAAATACTGTTGTCCAGATTTCATATTAACTTAATCCTATATCTGATAGCAAAGAGCGAGACCACTCAGTCAACCATTGCTCTTTGAAAGGCAGTTTAAATAGTCTGCCCCTACCCCTTTTCCTCAGGAATCTGTCAACTTTTGTTTTTCAGGTGCCAAAGCTGACTCTTTATTTGTTTGTTTGTTTATTTATTGAGATACAGCACAGAACCAGCACTTTGAGCCAGGCTGCCTAGCAATCCCCTGATTTTATCCTAGCCTAATCACAGGACAATTTACAATGGTACGTCTTTGGACTGTGGAAGGAAACCAGAGCACCTGGAGGAAACCCACATGGTCATGGGGAGAACATACCAACTCCTTTCCAGGTAGCAATGGGAAATGTACCCTGGTCATCTGTACTGTAAAGCATTGTGCTAATCACTATGCTACCGTGCTACCCCTTCTGGCTATAAATTGCATCAATCCACAACATAAAGTCCTAATCTACTCTTTGTTTATGAAATAATTAGTTTCAAATTTGTACTGTACCTACTGTTGACTAAACTTTCTTCCTGTAAAAATTATTTAGTTGTATTAAATCTTCCAATATTTGAACAGTTCCCCTTGTCTTTCTTTCCTCAGCAGAGAAAAAAAATCTATCCACATATTTTCCCTCACCTTGACATCATTCAGCTTAATTTCCTTTGCTTCCTCTTAAGATCCTTGCATACTTAACACTATAAAATAATGTTTCACTTGTTATCACACTAGCAATTAACATGACATTTCTTTGTGCATGATTTTAATGGAAGCTTTAATCATTTAACAGACATCTTTTATGTTCCAGCTTTGTAATAGTGGGTATATTCATATTTGTTACTGAACACTTTATATTCCATATAACCTAGAGAGTGCTCTTGTTTGCCCAATATCTAGATAAATTAAACAAGAACTTAACATCTTCCCACTTCATTTTGATGGAAAACATGTACTTTAAAATTGAATCACAGGAGAGAAGCAACAAGGCTATGCAGTGAATAATATGTTGGCAAATGAGCAGTACTTGGTTCAGAATGTAATTACAAATTATTTTAAAGCCAAAAAAAAAACTTCCCTTGTCCTAACTCTCATCTGAAATTTTACGTAGCTACTTGTGATGATGTTGCCAGACAGAAACAACTCTTCACCCTTCAAGGCAATTGTCATCTAATTAGGAAAAATCGAATATAGATTTGTTTTGGTATTTTTAAAACAATGGAGATTTAAACCTGGTTTTCTCAAGATTTTGGATGTTACTATTCACGAAATGCCTGAAATTGACTGGGATGTTTTGACCAAAACCTTCCTGATCTTGACAATTTCTGATAAAACGTTTTGAACATTTAGTGTCATAGAAAGGTACGGCAGTGAAACAGACCCTTCAGCCAATCTAGTCTAGGCCGGGCATTTAAACTGCCTACTCCCCCAGCCTCTACCAGGACCATAACCTCAATACCCCCCCCACCATCCAGGTACCTATCAAAATTTCTCTTAAATGTTGAATTTGGGCTTGCATGTACCACTTGCACTTGTTCCACACTCTCGTGACCCTCTGAGTGAAGAAGTTTCCCCTCATGTTCCCATTAAAATTTCACCTTTCAACCTGAACCCATGACCTCTAGTAGTAGTCCTACAAAAACGTAGTGGAAAAGCCTGCTTGCATTTACCCTGATCTATACCCATTATAAATTTGTATACCTCTATCAAATCTCCCCTCAAACTTCTACTTCCCAAGGTATAAAGTCGTACCCTATTCAATCTTTCTCATGATCCTTTGCATCTAACTAAGAAACATTGAATATAAATTTGTTTTGGCATTTCTAAAACGATAGTGATTTAAACTTGGTTTTCTCAAGACTTTGGAAGTTGCCATTGTTGAAATGCCTGAACATGAACAGGATGTTTTGACATTCCCCTTTCTGGCCATGACAATTCCGGATAAAACCACTTGAACACTTCTTAACATTTTAAGCAGTTTGACACAGCAGAAAATAATTCATCCATTTGAATATCAGGAAAAATGTTAGATAAAGGAACTTTGTCCCTTGCAGTGACACCACCAATGATTTGCATTTGTATAGCATCTTTTATGAAAGCATAGTCTCAGAATAATGAGGTAACACCTTTAGAATGGAGATAAGGACACTTTTGGAATTTGAATTGGTTTATTATTGCCATGTGTGAAAAGCTTGACTTGTGTATAACTCATACAGAATAACTCATTGCACAATACATTCAAATAGAACAGCGTAAAACAATAATAATGCATAATAAAGTGCAATGGTTACAGACAAAAAGTACAATGAAGATGGACAGTGAAATGCAAGATTATAGCGAGGTAGACTTTGAGTTCAAGAATCCATTTTATTGTACTAGGGAGCCAATTGATACCATGGTAGCATAGCGGTTAGTGCAATGTTATTACAGCATGGAGAATGAAGTTCGGCGTTGAATGCTGGCGTCTTCTGTGAGAAAGTTTTTACTTTTTTCCCTTGTGCACGTGGGTTTCTTCCGGGTGCTCCAGTTGCCTCCCACAGTCCTATCACTTACCACTTAGTAGGCTAATTGGTCTCTGTAAATTGTCATTTGATTAGACTAAGGTTAAATAGGACAGCCGAGAGGGTCTGATCGATACTATATGTCTAAATAAATTCAATATTCTTATAACAGGTAGTAGAAGCTATGCTTGAGCCTGGTGATATGAGTTTTGAGTCTTTACATTTTCTGCCTGATGAGACTGGTTCTTCCTTCCTTCCTTTCTCTTCCTTCCTTTCTTTCTCTTTCTTTCTTCCTTTCTTTCTCTTTCTTCCTTTTCCAGCCCTTTGAGCTGTTCCACCCAGCAACTCCTGATTTAACCCTAGCCTAATAACAGGACAATGTTCAATGACCAATTAACCTATAAAATAGCACATTTTTAGACTTCCAGAGGAAACCAGAGCACCTGGAGGAAACCCATACGATCACGGGTAGAACATACAACGTCCTTACAGGCAATGGTGGAATTGAACCCAGGTTGCCTGTACTGTAAAGCATTGTGCTAGCCTCTAGACTACCATGCTGCCCCTCTTAGCTCAATTGCTGCTTCTAGTGTTCAAAGGGATCTCAGAGATGTAGAAATCCATTTATTCATGCAGTTTGGAGCACAGAAACAAGACTTCAATCTAACTTGTCTATGATGACCAAGATGTCTACTGGAGATCATCTCTTTTGCCAACATTTAGTCCAAGTCCCTCTGAAACATTCTAATCAATGTACTGGGCTAACTGCCTTTTAAAGGAATTTGACACTAAACTACATAAAGACATACACTCAATGGCCACTGTATTAGGCACCTCCTGTACTTAATAAAGTGGCCACTGAGTATAGATCAGACGACTATACAGGCAGGAAATATGTTCCCGATTTCAAGGGAGTCCAGAACCAGAGGCCACAGTTTAAGAACAAGGGGTAGGCCATTTAGAACTGAGTTCAGGAAAAACGTTTTCACCCAGAGAGTTGTGGATCTATGGAATGCTCTGCCTCAGAAGGCAGTGGAGGCCAATTCTCTGGATGTTTCAAGAAAATGATAGATAGAGCTCTTAAAGATAGCAAAGTCAAGGAATATGGGGAGAAGGCAGGAACGGGATATGATTGTGGATGATCAGCCATGATCACAGTGAATGGTGGTGCTGGCTCGAAGGGCTGAATGTCCTACTCCTGCACCCATTGTCTATTGACTCAGAGCTTCATTGAACAGACAGATGTAATGGAGTGAATTAAGGAAGGAGAGAAATACAGAGGATTATGGAGATAATTCCAGAGTTGAGTGTCCGTTAAGTCATCTATTGCTTTGCGGGTAGAGCTTAGTGTTGCTTATAAATGACCCGTGAACTAGCAGACAAATTATTTATACAGCAGTTTATAAAGATATCTGACAACTAACCCAAGGGCCTGAGGGCAAGCAAGAAAGCACCCAATTAATAATGCATTGTGGACAAAAAAAAACACTGCATTTTCTGTCACTTCATGTTGTTTTCAAACTGTATCACTGAGAGGATAGGGGGTTCGTGTTCAAGTTAGTCAAGAATTGTGCTAATCTGTCACCATTGTGTAAACCTGTTGCAATGTGCAATCAGACATCAGTACTGAATGCAGAAATGTCCTTGCTGTCATATTTAATATTAATGAGACCAACAGAAGCTTTCTCACAAAATATATGAACCTCAATGAACTAATTCCCCTCAATACAAGTCTGGTGTCAGAAAAAAAAGATGATGCATTCTGTCTGTTGCCACAAATCCTAATTAAATAACTGATATGGATGGACTGATACCTGTGACTGTGAGGCTGAAATTATTCATGACAGCCTGAATATTATCTAGGATCAATGTTCTCACCCAAATTCACTGACGGCATATCTCTCAAAGTGTATCAGTTTCATAATCTGTGTTCTTATTTTTGAACCTGTTCTGTCCCACATCTAAAATATTCTGTGGCCCCACGGTCAAAACAAAGGTTTTGCTCCACTGACTTTGAACTGCTGTTGGGGGAATTCTTGTCTCTACTGCCCAGAAGACAATCATTAGACTGGATCTCCCACCATTTCAAAGGTTCAAGGTTTCATTTATTATCAAAGTAGGTATGCAGTATACAACTCTGATATTCATCTTCTCTAGATAGCCATGAATCAAAGAAAACCACGGGGGTCGAACAAAGATAAACGACTCTCCCTTCCCCCACACAAATAAAAACACATCTCTCAAATGGCACCGTGATACTTGTCTCCACATGCAAAAACAATCACATAAGTGGCAACAAGCATATAAACCCTCCCCCATGCAGAAAAACAAATCATTCAAATGGATAGAACATCAAACTCCTCAGTTACTCCCCCTGCACAACAAATGAAAAAAATCACACCAAACAGCGACGAGAAAGAACAGGCAAAAACTATATAAAAAAACATAAAACTGAAGGAGCCAAATTTGAACTACAGTCTACAGTCCAATCCACTTAAAAATCCACACACTTTTCAAACCATTGGACTGAAAGAACCGAAATGTACAGGTTATTCATATGAGCAGAATATTATACCATCAGTGTATATGGTACTTAATTCTCTATGTGCTCTCACACTCATTTTCAGTTCTTGCACTATGAAACTCTTCTGAAATCATCACAGGAAAATGAATCTTACCAATTATTTGACCTTATAGAAGTGTTTTGACCGTAAGAACCATATAAAATCATGAGGGGCATCATTAGGTAGATTGCACAGAGTCTTTTTTTCCAGGAAATGGATTCAAGAAATAGAGGGTATCTTTTTAATGTGAGAAGGGGAAGATTTAGAAGGGACTTGATGGGCAACCTCTTCATACAGACAGTGGTGAGTGTTCAGAATGAGCTCACCAGGGGAATTGGTTGAGGCTGCTACAATAAAAACTTTTGAAAGATGCTTGGACTGCTTCATGGATATGAAATGGATACAGGCCAAATGTGGGTTAAAGGGACCAACTGAGAAAAAAGTTTGTGCAACATTGAGATAGATGAAGAATGCAAGGAAAATTATTTGAATACTATATACACCACTGATAATAAAACAGAAAAATAATTCAGGACCTTTGCCCAGAGGTCAGGGAAGATAAATATTGAATACATAGATATTCTGAAAACATAATTGTGCAGTATAGTTTCAGTGTGTTTTGTTTTGGGGGTGTTTCAATGGATAAGTTCTGGTTAGAACGTTTGAATGATCATATTAAGTCCAATCCAAGGTACTAACTATGCAAGACTTAATAACTGAATGGACGTACAGGATAGCTATTCCTATGGAAGTGGCATCTAAAAATTAACAGGAGTATTGACTCGAACAACTGGTGTTTAAATACAATAATCAGATCAATGGATGGTGAAATTGTGGGAACTTTGACATGAAGGTGCATGACTCCCATTTTCATATCTATGTTTAGAAAGATTTCAAGTTCTAGAGTTTAACATTGGTGGGCTCGTAGTCATTTTAACAAATAAAACACTGATCATACGCTCAGTTATCTGATTGGACCAATCACAATGTGTGCTTTCTTAAGGCTGCAAACTTTGCATGGGTCCCCCTCAGGCTAGTTAGTTAAAACCTGCAACATTTGTATCTACAAAAATGCATATAGTAGAGCAGACTCGAAGGGTTGAATGGCCTAATTCTTCCTCCTTTGTCTTATGGTTTTGCATCTTTTGAAGTTTGATTAATATATCCATGTGAACAGAAATAGTGGGGCTCTTGCATGGGAACAAATCTTCTTAAGCTTGAAAGATAAGTAATGGAAAATTCTCTCATTTTTACAGATATGGACACTGAGTCTCTGCGTGCAAGGCTTGATAGAACACAGTGAACCAGGAACAGCAATTACAGTTAAAAAAAAGTCCTTATGTAGCATTGAGATAGATGAGGAATGTGAAGAAAAAAACTATGAATATGCTATACAACACCAATGATAACCAAAATAAGAAAGCAGGTCATTTCAAGACCTTGCTATTAATATTGACACAATTGCAGATTAGTCCATTCTGGGAATGGACACTTATAACATGTTTACTCAGGTGTTATTTGCAAGAAAACGTGGAAATTTAAGAATATTATTTTGTGATGACCATGAAGTTAAGGATGAGTGGAATCTGTGTTTTATAATGGACCAAAAATGAAGCTTCCATTTACAGTAAATGCTTATATTAATGAACAGGGAAGAGATTAGTTGATCGACCAGAAGCTGGATTTGATAAATGTATTTGAAATAAGTGTTGTGAGTGAATGTTGTCAGAAACTTTCTGATGTTCTAATGTCTTCCAGGTAAATGGCAGGAGTCAAGCTGTAGGGAGAAGTGGTTCAGTCTGAACAATAGAGTCCTCGTATATAAGAAAAATACAGCACAGAATCAGACACTTCAACCCATCTAGTCCATGCTAAACCAATTATTCTGCCTACATCCAGTGACCTGCACCACGACCATAACCTTCCATACCTCTACCATCGATGTACCTATCCGAACTTTTCTTAAGTGTTGAAATTGAGCTCGCATACACTACATTTGTTGGCTGCACATTCCACACACTCACGACCCTCTGAGTGAAGAAGTTTTCCCTCATGTTTGCCTTAAACTTTTCATCCTTCATCCTTAATCTTAGCCAGAGAGTAGTCAGTCTATGGAATTCTCTGCCACAGGTAGCTGTGGAGGCCAGGTCTTTGGCCTATCAACTTATATCTATCAACTTACACAAAGGTTGATAGATTCTTGGTAGGTTAGAGCATGAAGTGATATAGGGAAAAGGCAGGATATCGGGGCTGAGGGGAAAATTGGATCAGATATGTTGAAATGGTGGAGCAGACTCAATGGGCCAAATGGCCTAATTCTGCTCCTGTATCCTTTATCTCTAGTTGTAGTTCCACCCAAACTCAGTGGAAAAAGCCTGCTTGCATTTACTCGATCTATAACGCTCATAATTTCATATACCTTTGTCAAATCTCTTATCAAACTTCTATGTTCCAAGGAATAAAGCCTGAATCTACTCAATTTTTCCATATTACTCAGGTCCTCCAGACCTGTCAATAGCCCTGTAAATTTTCTCTGTACTCTTTCAACCTTATTTACATCTTTCTTGTAGGTAGGTGACCAAGCTGCACACAATATAGCAAATTGGAATCTGCTGGCTGGTTCCACATGCAGAGTTGTAATACTGGGGAGATAATGGAGGCGTACAGGATTTGCAAAAGGCCAGAGAAAGATTTCATAAAGTCCATTTTGGTTAATTATTCCCAGCATATGAGACCCAGAAATAAAGTAAAGAGGACAACCTGATTGATGATGTTTCTTTCCTAAGGGCAAAAAAAGGACACAATTGATCAAAAGTAATTTGTGAAATTATTTATCAGAACCAGGATGGGGCCATATTATTGAGACTAGAGTTGGGAAAAACTTCAATAACTTGTGGGGAATTCATGAGCTTAATGGAAGAGTCACTCACACAGTTGAGAGGATGATCAATCCCATTTCTCAGTTAGATCAGAAAAACCTTGTGAATATTTTAATACAGTTTTAGCTTGTTAAGAAATAGAAGCAATGTTGGATATGTGATTTGTTGTGGACTTCAATTATGCCTTGAAGCTGTTGCTTCTTTTAGGATTGTTCATGTGACTAACCGTTATCTGGGTTGCCACAATCATTACAGAAAGTATTGGGGTGAAATAAAATTAAACCATTGGAAAGAGATGTCATAGGATTGGAATGTGTAGAGTTTCTGTGGGTTGAGTTAAGAAATGGCAAGGGTAAAAGAACCCTAATGGCAGTTGAATACAGGCCTCCAAACAGCAGCCAGGATGTGGATTGCAAATTTCAGCAGGAGATAGAGAAGGTGTGTCAAAAAGGCAATGTCATGATAATCGTTGGGGATTTTAACATGAAAGTGGACTGGGAAAACCAGATCAGTACTGGACCTCAAGAGAGAGAATTTGTAGAATGTCTGACGACTTTTTAGATCAGCTTGTTGTTGAGCCCACTAGGGGATCAGCTGTGCTGGATTAGGTGTTATGTAATGATCTGGAGGTGATAGGAGAGCTTAAGTTTAAGGAACCCTTAGGGAACAGTGATCACAATATGATCGAGTTTACGTTGAAATTTGAGAAGGAAAAAATAAAATCCAATATGTCGGTATTTCAGTGGAATAAGGGAAATTACAATGGCATGAGAAGAGAACTGGGCAAAGTTGATTGGAAAGGGACATTTGCAGGAAGGACAGCAGAGCAGCAATGGCTGGAGTTTCTGTGAAAAATGAGGGAATTTCAAGACAGATATATTCCAAATAAGAAGAAATTTTCAAAGGTAAAAAGGACATCACCATGGCTGACAAGTGAAGTCAGACCCAAAGTAAAAGCAAAAAAGAGGGCATACAAGGAAGCCAAAGCTAGTAGGAAGATAGAGGATTTGGGAGCTTTTAAAAAGTTGCAGGAGGAAACTAAGAAGGTCATTCAGAAGGAAAATATGAATTATGAGAGGAAGCTGGCAGTGAATATCAAAGAATATTCCAAAAGCTTTTTTTAAATATATAAAGGGTAAATGAGAGTTGAGGGTAGGTATATGACCAATACAAAATGATGCTGGAGATATTGTAATGAGAGATGCAGAGATGGCAGAGGAACTGAATATGTATCTTGCATCAGACTTCACAGTGGAAGACGTCTGCGGTATTACTGGACATTCAAGAGTGTCAGGGAAGTGAAGTTTTTGCAGTGAAAATTACGACTGAGAAGACGCTCAGGAAGCTTATTGGTCTGAGGATGGATAAATCTCCTGGACCCAATGGAATACACCCTGGGTTCTGAAGGAAGTAGCTGGAGAGTTTGTGGAGGCATTAACGATGATCTTTTAAGAATCAATAGATTTTGGCATTGTACCAGATGACTGGAAAATGGCAAATGTTACTCTGCTATTTAGGGGGGGGGGGGAGCAGAAAGGAAACTATAGGCCTGTTAACCTGACATCAGTGGTTAGGAAATTGTTGGAATCAATTGTTAGGGATGAGATTATAGAGTACCTGAAGGCACATGACAAGATGAGCCAATGTCAGCATGATTTCCTAAAAGGAAAATCTTGCCTGACAAACATACTGCAATTCTTTGAGGAAATTACAAGCAAGGTAGACAAAGATGCAGAATACATGGTGTACTTGGATTTTCAGAAGGTCTTTGACAAGGTGCCGCACATGAGGCTGCTTAGCAAGGTAAGAGCCTGTAGAATTATAGGAAAATTTCTAGCATGGGTGGAGCATTGGCTGGTTGGCAGAAAACAGAGAGTGGGAATAAAGGGCTCCTATTCTGGCTGGCTGCCGATTACCAGTGGAGTTCCACAGGGGTTGGCGTTGGGACCGCTGCTTTTTACAGATTTATGTCAATGTTTTGGACTACATTATTAATGAATTTGTGGTTAAATTTGCTGATGATACAAAAATAGGTAGGAGGAGTGGGTAGTGTTGAGGAAACAGAGAGTATGCAGAGAAACATACATAGTTTAGGGGAATGGGCAAAGAAGTGGTAAATGAAATACAGTTTTGGAAAGTGTATGATCATGCACTTTGGTGGATTAAATAAACATGCAGACTATTATTTAGATGGGGAGAAAATTCAAAATGCACAGATGTAAGGGGACTTGGGAGTCCTTGTGCAAGATATCCTAAAGGTTAACCTCCAGGTTGAGTCAGTTGTGAAGAAGGCAAGTGCAATGTTGGCATTCATTTCCAGAGGTCTAGAATATTAAAGCAGGGACGTGATGTTGAGATTCTATAAGGCACTCGTGAGACCACACTTGGGGTATTGTGTGCAGTTTTGAGCTTCTTATTTTAGAAAGGATATACTGACTTTGGAGAGGGTTCAGAGAGATACATGAGAATGTTTCCAGGAATGAAAGGGTTACCGTATGTGGAAAGTCTGGGAGCTCTTGAGTTGTATTCTCTGGAGTTCAGGAGAATGAGGGGGGATCTCATAGAAACATTCCGAATCTTAAAAGACCTGAACAGATTAGATATGGCAAAGTTGTTTCCAATGGTAGGGGATTCTAGGACAAGAGGGCACGACTTCATGGTTGAAGGACATCCTTTTAGAACTGAGATGTGGAAAAATTACTTTAGTCAGAGGGTGGTAAATCTGTGGAATTTGTTGCCACAAGCGGCTGTGGAGGCCAAGTCATTGGGTGTATTTTAGGCAGAGATAGGTCGGTTCTTGATTAGCCAGGGCATCAAAGGGTATTGTGAGAAGGCAGGGGAGTGGAGATGTCTGGAAGAATTGAATCAGCCCATGATTGGACGTTGGAGCAGACTTGATGGGCTGCCTGGCCTACCTCTGCTCCTATATCTTATGGCATGATAGTATAGCGGTTAGCATAATACTATTACTGCACCAGCAACACAGGTTCAATTCCTGCCACTGCCTGTTCGGAATTTGTACATTCTTCCACTGACCACATGGGTTTCCTCCAGTTTCTCTGGTTTCCTCCCATTTTCCAAAAACATATGGGTTTGTAGGTTAATTGGTCACTGAGAGTAGATGGCCAGCATGAGCTTATTGGGCTGGAAGGGCCTTTTAGCTTGTAGTATCCAAAATAAAATTAGATAAAATTCTCCAGAGGTATTCTAGGAGGAATTCCCAAATAAAGAGGATGCATCTTATTTTGGGCCTCTTGTGTTTCATCTGTATTTGCATGTTCATAGACATTGTTGGATCTCTGAACCCACAGCAAACTTTTCATCCATACTTCATTAGGCCACTTTATTAGGTATATCTGTACAGCTGCTCTTTAATACAAATATCTAATTAGCCAATCATGCAAACTCCATGCAAATAAAAGCATGCAAACATAGTCAAGAGGCTCTGTTGTTGTTCAGACCAAGCATCAGAACAGGGAACAAATTTGATCTAAATGACTTTGACTGTGGATTGATTGTTGGTGCCAGAAGTGGCGGTTTGTGTATCTCAGAAATTGTTGATCTCCTGGGATTTTCATGCACAGTAGTCTTGAGAGTTTACAGAAAATTATGTGATAAATAATAAAAGAGCATCCAGTAAGTGGCAGTTCTGTGGACAAAAGCACCTTGTTAATGAGCGAGTTCAGAGGGGTATGGTTAAACTAATTTAAGTTGAAAGGAAGGCAACAGTAATTCAAATAGGCACACGTTACAACAGTGGTATGCAGAAGAGCGTCTCTGAATCCACAACATTTCAGCCTTGAAGTAGATGGACTACTGCAGAAAAAGACGATACTGAGTTCCACTCCTGTACAAAATTAAGTGGCCACTGAGTGCATAGCCCATCATTACGGGTGAGTGAGCAAAAGTCTTGGTGCTCACATTGCTGTTGTAAGCAAAATCTAGACTTTCCGCTATGGACATCTTCTGAATAATTTTATTCAATATTATACACTGCTTAAATTCACAGGAAATAATCTCTGTCTGTGTTGAATCACATAATGAAATAACACCAATTTGCAACACTCTCCAAATGACTTAAAAAAAGGCTTAAGGAAGGACAAGTTCAATTAGCTCTCAGTGTGAAATTTTGATGTATTTGGCAACAATGCAGTGAGAGGAGAGAGCATTATCTCATTAAGCTGAAGGCCAAAATGCACCAAGGCTAAAAGGACGAAGAGAAAAGATCAAATAGAAAATGTAACAAGGAATTTAAAGTGTTGCCTGGCCTGGGCTTTGAAACACGTGGGATGCAGAATGGAGGAGTAATTTTGAGGAAAGCAGGCTGCAAAACCTCATTACTTGTTTTGATTTGGACACCATGAATCAAAATCTAAGATACAGTTATAATAGAGCACATTAGGAATCAGACAAAACATAGAAACTTATGGTACAAAAAAGGTCCATTTGTTTCTTTCTATCCATGCCACTACATGGGATCATAAGAAGCTGCAGAGGTTGAAGTTTCATCTAGCTCCATCATGGGTACAAGCCTCCTCACCAAGGATACCTTTAAAAGGTGGTGCTGAAGAAGGCAGCATCCATAATGATTTGTGGGCATGCTTTGTTGGCACCTGAATGTGGATGCTTATGTGAGAATGCTGTTCTTGGACTACAGTTCAGCATTCAACACCATAATTCCATCCAGACTCAACAAAAAGCTCAATGACCTTGGCCTTCACCCTGCCTTGTGCACCTGGATCCTGGACTCGCTGTCAGATCGCCAGCAGGTGGTAGGAGTGGGCTCCCTCACCTCTGCCCCTCTGACCCTCAACACAGGTGCCCCTCAGAGCTGTATCCTAAGTCCCCTCCTTTACTCTTTGTACATGCATGACTGTGTCGCTACCTACAGCTCCAATCTGCTAATTAAATTTGCTGACAATACTAGACTGATTGCCCTAAATTCAAATAATAATGAGGCAGCTTTCAGAGGAAAAGTTATCACCCTGACACAGTGGTGTCAAGAAAACAACCTTGCCTTCAATGTCGCAAAAACAAAGGAGCTGGTTGTGGATTACAGGAGGAATGGAGACAGGCTAACCCCTATTGACATCAATGGATCTGGGCTTGAGAGGGTGAACAGCTTTAAGTTCCTTGACATATACATCACCAAGGACCTCAAGTACTTTACATACCAGCTGTATGGTGAAAAATGGACAACAGCGCTTCTTTCACCTTAGACAGTTGAAGTTTGGCATGAATCCCCAAATCCTAAGTTCTTTCTACAAGCGCACAATTGAGAGCATCCTGATTGGCTGCATCACTGCCTGGTATGGAAGCTGTTCTTCCCTCAATCACAGGTCTGCAGAGAGTGGTATAAATGTGAACTTCCTACTATTCAGGACATTTACAGAGGCACGTGTGTAAAAAGGGCCCGAAGGATCATTAAGGACCTGAGTCAATTCAACCACAAACTGTTCCAGCTGCTACCATCCGGGAAATGGTACTGCAGCATAAAAGCTTGGACTGGGACAGCTTCTTCCACCAGGCCATCAGATTAATTATTTCATGCTGATACAATTGTATTTCTATGTTATATTGACTGTCATGTTGGTTATACTATTTATTACAAATTACTATAAATTGCACATTGCACGTGTAACATAAAGATTTTTACTCCTCATGTATATAAAGAATGTAAGTAATAAAGTCAATTCAATTCAATGCTTTCCACAGCAGATCCTTGGATATGTTGGTTATTATTGCAAATGATGCATTTGACTCCACATTTCAATGTACATGGGATAAATAAATATGAATCTGACATTCATTCTGAAGGACCCTTGCTATCCAGGGCATGTCATATTCTCATTATTACCATAGGGAGGAGGTGTAGGAGTCTAAAGATATACACTCAGCACTTTCGGAACAGTTTCTTCCTCTCTGCCCTTAGATTTCTGAACAATCCAAGAACACATGAACATGACCTCGCAGTCCTTCTGTTTCTCAACTCATTCATTTTTTATGCTGTAGTTTATTGTCACTTGTTATGCACAGTACTGGTACCACAGAGCAGTAAATGTTATGACTTGAGTCAGTGACAATGAACCTGATTTTGATTGTGATGCCAACCAAATTTGGACCATCTTAATCCTACATTCCATGTCTTGGATTATATTCTTGTTCTCGTTCTGGTACACTTTGAATGTGTTGAATGTTTCAGGTACTACCAAGCATTCTGGCAGTTAGCTCTACCTCACCATTTCTAGTTGAAAGAAATCATTTTTACATTAAGAACCCTTTGGCCAATAAATTTACATTACAGTTTCCTCCCACAGTCAAATGCTGCACAGGATAGGGTAAATGGTCATTATAAATTATCCTGTGATTAGGTTAGCATTAATCAGGGTTGCAGATTTGCTGGGGCAGTATTACTTGTAGGGCCTATTCTGAGTTAAATCGCTAAATAAATAAATCAATAAAGTGACCAGTACAAAAAGGATGGATTGCACTTGAATTCCAGGGGGACCAATATCCTAGCAGGGAGGTTTGCTAAGGCTATTGGGGAGAGTTTATACTAGGTGTTTTGGGGGATGGAAACCAAACAGACAGGGGACAAAGTGGTTGGCTTACAAATAGACAAAGCTTGGAGACAGTGCAAGAGGGAGATAGAAAGGTGATCAAGAAGGTACGCACTCAGACTGATGGTTTGAGATGTGTCTATTTTAATGGAAGGAGTATTATGAACATAGCAGATGAGCTTAGAGCATGGATGAGTACTTGAAGCTATGATGTTGTGGCCAGTACAGAGACTTGGAAGGCTTGGGGCAGGAATGGCAACTTAGAGTGTCAGGCTTTAGATGTTTCAGAAAGTACAGGGGGAGAGGCAAAAAAGGTGGGGCATGGCATTGTTGATCAGAGATAGTGTCACGGGGGTCAATAACTGTGTGTGTTTTTTATAGACCACCCAATAGTAACAGGGACATTGAGGAGCAGACAGAGAGACAGATTCTGGATGCTATGGTGGGAGATTTTAATTTCCAAATTATCAGTTGGCATCTCCCTCGAATGAGGGGTTGAGATGGGATGGAGTTTGTTAGGTGTGTTCAGGAAGGTTTCTTGACACTATATGTAGATAAGCCTACAAGAGGAGAGGCTGTACTTGATCTGGTATTGGGAAATGAACCTGGTCAGGTGTTAGATCAACTCAGTGAGAGAGCATCTTGGAGACAGTGATCACAATCTTATCTCCTTTACCTTAGCATTGGAGAGGGATAGGAACAGACAAGTTATGAAAACATTTAATTAAAGGGAAATATGAGGCTATCAGGCAAGAACTTGGAAGCATAAATTAGGAGCAGTTGTTCTCAGTAAAACATGTGGAAGAAATGTGGCAAATGTTCAGGGGATATTTCCATGGAGTTTTGCATAGGTACATTCCAATGAGACAGGGAAAGGATGGTAGGGTACGGGAACCGTGGTGTACGAAGGCTGTTGTAAATCTAGTCAAGAAGAAAAGGAGAGTTTGTGAAAGGTTCAAAAAAACTAGGTAATGATAGATATCTAGAAGATTATAAGGCTAGCGGGAAGGAGCTTAAAAATGAAATTAAGAGAGCCAGAAGGGGCCATGAGAAGGCCTTGGCAGACAGGATTAAGGAAAACCCCAGGGTATTCTACAAGTATCTGAGGAGCAAGAGGATAAGATGTGAGAGAATAAGACCAATCAAGTGTCACAGTGGAAAAGTGTGTATGGAACTGGAGGGGATAGCAGAGGTACTTAATGAGTACATTGTCTCAATATTCACTATGGAAAAGGATCTTGGCAATTGTAGGGATGACTTATTGTGGACTGAAAATCTTGAGCATGCAGATATTAAGAAAGAGGATGTGCTGGATCTTAAGGAAAGCATCACGTTGAATACGTCTGGGACCAGAGGAGATGTATCCCAAGCGACTGTGGGAGGTGAAGGAGGAGACTGCTGTGCCACTGGTGATGATCTTTGCATCATCAATGTGGTCAGGAGAGGTTCTGGAGGATTGGCGGGTTGTGGATGTTGTTCCTGTATTCAAGAAAATGAGTAGAGCTAGCCCAGGTAATTATAGACCAGTGAGTCTTACTTCAGTGGTTGGTAAGTTGATGGAGAAGATCCTGAGAGGCAGGATTTATGAACATTTGGAGAGGCATAATATGATTAAGAACAGTCAGCTCGGCTTTGTCAAAGGCATGTCATGCCTTATGAGCCTGATTGAATTTTTTGAGGATGTGACTAACACATTGATGAAGGTAGAACAGTAGATGTAGTGCAAATGGATTTCAGCAAGGCATTTAACAAGGTACCCCATGCAAGGCTTATTGAGGAAGTAAGGAGGTATGGGACCCAAGGGGACATTGCTTTGTGGATCCAGAACTGGCTTGCCCACAGAAGGCAAAGAGTGGTTGTAGAAGTGTCATATTCTGCATGGAGATCGGTGACCAGTGGTGAGCCTTAGGGATCTGTTCTGGGACCCCTTCTCTTTGTGATATTTACAAATGACCTGGATGAAGAAGTGGAGGGATGGGTTGGTATATTTGCTGATGACATAAAGGTTGGAGGTGTTGGGGATACTGCGGAGAGCTGTCAGAGGTTACAGCGGGACATAGGTAGGATGGAAAACTGGGCTGAGAAGTGGCAGATGGAGTTCAACCCAGATAAGTGTGAGGTGGTTCAGTTTGGTAGATCAAATATGATGGCAGAATATAGTATTAATGGTAAGACTTTTGGCAGTGTGGAGGATCAGAGGGATCTTGGGGTCCAAGTCCGAGAGTTAATGTTGCAGCTTTATAGGACCCTGGTCAGAGCCCTACTTGGAGAACTGTGCTCAGTTCTGGTCACCTCACTACAGGAAGGATGTAGAACCCATAGAAAGGGTGCAGAGGAGATTTACAAGTGTGTTGCCTGGATTGAGGAGCATGCCTTATGAGATAGGTTGAGATAACCTTGGAGTGACGAAGGATGTGAGGCAAACCCATAGAGGTGTATAAGATGATGAGGGCATTGATCGTGTGTATAGTCAGAGACTTTTTCCCAGGTCTGAAATGGCTAGCACGAGGGGATACAGTTTTAAGGTGCTTGGAAGTAGGTACAGAGGGGATGTCAGGGGCAAATTTTTTACGCAAAGAGTGGTGAGTCCGTGGAATGGGCTGCCAGCGATGGTGGTGGAGGCGGATATGATAGGTAAGGACTCCTGGACAGGTACATGGAGCTTAGAAAAATAGAGGGCTATGGGTAACCCTAGGTAATTTCTAAGGTAAGGCCATTTTTGGTACAGCTTCGTGGGCTGAAGGGCCTGTATTGTGCAGTAGGTTTTATATGTTTCTATTAATGCCCCTTAATATTTTCCTGTATTCAGTAGAAGCAGGTCTTTTTGTTTATACCACTGAGACTTATCATAATTTCATACACATCAGTTAAATCTCGGCTTCAGCTCCTTGATGTAATGAAAAAAAATCTCACCTACACAGGCAGGATCTATGGAGCAGTAAATTGATATATTCAGTTTTGTGCAAACAGTCTTAGGCACATAAAAATATCTGGAGTGCTGAAGGTATTTGCACAGTACAGTCATAATTTTATGTATTTCACTGTACTGCTGCTGAAAACTAAACAAATTTCATGACAAACATGAGTGATGATATATCTGATTCTGATATGGTTCTCTATTGTGGACTGAGAGTGCAAGGGGACATGGAGAGGGGAGTCATGGTTAGGAAAAGGAGAAGGGAGAGGAGAGGGATCTGAAAGAACCAGAGAAACGTTTTGTAATGTTTAATAAAGCAATTGTTTGGAATAAAATGACCTTGCATGGTTTCTCAGGACTGGATGTGTCTGGACCCACACCATCTTGTGCCCTGGCACTCCATCTCTACCACCTGTCACACACCCCACTTATGGTGCTCCATCCTCATCATTCCTAGCCTCCTTTGCCCCCACCAGATTTACAAACTTGTCCTCTCCTCCATGCTGACAAACACAGTACTGTACAAATGTTTTAGGCACCCCAGGCATGTTTTAGGCATACATGTGCTTAAGACTGACCATTGATGTTGACTGAACAGTTGATTTCCTCCATTTTGTATATTGCTCCAGATTCATAAGAACACAGGAAATAGGAGCAGGAGTAGTAAACACAAAGTACACTGCAGATACTGTGGTCCAAGCAACACTTACATCAAGCTGGAGGAACTCAGCAGGTCCGGCAACATCTGTGGAAACGAGTAGGAGTCGGCCATCTGGCCCATTGAGCCTGCTCTGCCATTCAATAAGATCATGGCTGATCTGGCCATGGATTCATCTCCGTCTACCTGCCTTTTTCCCATACCCTTAATTCCCCTACTATGCAAAAATCTATCCAACCTTGTCATAAATATATTTACTGAGGTAGCCTCCACTGCTTCATTGGGCAGAGAATTCCATAGATTCACCACTCTCTGGGAAAAGCAGTTCCTCCTCATCTCCGCCCTAAATCTACCCTGAACTTTGAGGCTATGTCCCCTAGTTCTAGCCTCCCCTACTAGTGGAAGCAACTTTCCTGCCTCTATATTATCTATCCCTTTCATAATCTTATGTTTCTACAAGATCTCCAACATCTGTATTCTCTTCTGCCTCCATATTCAGTCTTTCATTATAACCAGAGCTCCCCAGTCACAGCTGAATGAATATAGATCTCCATTGACATCACATCATATAGAGACCAGGGTTTAACTTTGGTTTAGCCAGTGATTTGTACATTGTAATATGCTCTTCCTCAGCTAATAAATGCAAACATGTACTTATGCAAAAGAAGAAGGTGGATAATCATATGACACTGTACTTCCATTTGTGCTTGACTTTTAGGGGAATTATTGAATTGTTTGGGCACAGATGATTTAACAAAGGTCAGTTGAAGGAGAACAGGAGCATTTTACAGGCGTCCTTCTCAGAATGTGCCTGCAACTTATTTACCCTGAAAAGCCAGCAAGCAAAACATTTGCCAAAGTTGTTACAATTTTAAAAAATCACTTGAGTCCTAAACTACTGACAATAGCTGAGAGATTTAAATTTTTGCAAACGGAACCAGTTAAAAGATGAATACATTGTAGAACTGTGCAAACTTTCTCAGGACTGTAACTTTAGAGGCGGACTTTCTGATCAATTACGTGACAGGCTTTATGTTACCTGCATAGTCAAAGCACTCAAAAGAGACCTAACCTTAGAAAGGGCATTGGCAATTGCAATATTATTAAAGACTGCAGCAAAGGATGCAGCAGAGCTACAGAAAAGGTTAGAGTGTGAAATGCACAAAAAGTCCCCGAATGGTGCAAAGAGGCAAAAATGTTATTGCTGTGGCAAATGCAAATTACTGTTGGTTCAAAGAAAATGTCTGTAGAATGTGTCACAAGCAAGGTCTCATGGAGACAATGTACAAGGCAGATAAAAAGCACCACTGAGGGAAGTCTCAAACACAAAACTTAGCAAATACATAAAGCTTCTGAATGTAACAGATTCAGACAACATCGAGATGGACAAAAGTGAACTGTCATGCTAGAACTGCAAAGGATAACTGAAGCAGATCATAAAATCATTTGGATCACAATAAATGTGTCTGATGTAAAACTGAAAATGGACCTGGATACAAGATCAACTTTGTCTATAATTCCAGACGCTGTCTACAACAGACTGTTTTCTAAGCTGCCAGTAGAAAAGACCTCACTGATGCTAAAGACCTACATAGGTGAAAAAGTGTCTGCCAAAGGCAAACTGAAAGCAAATGTAACATATGGAGGCCAAACACAGCAGACAGAGCATTATGTGTTGAAAAGTGTAGGGCCAGCACTTTTCAGACATGATTGGTTGAGAAAAGTCCAACCAGACTGGCACTCAGTCAAAGCTCTCAGTTTAACATCAACAAGCAATGGCAACACAAATGGTAGCACTAACCAGAGACCGACATAGCTTCTTAATGCTAATGTGAAGATGTTTGAGAAGGGGATTGGTAAACTCAAAGACATGAAGGCCAGAATTCAACTGGATGAAACAGCAACACCAATATTCCATAACGTGTGTCCAGTGCTTTACGGACTACATCCTAAAGTGGATGCTGAAGTACAAGGCTTGATGGCATCTGGAATTCTCTCCAAGATTGAGTGGAGCGATTGGGCCATGTCGATTGTCCCGGTGATCAAGAAAGGGAAGGCCAGAGCCATTCATGTTTATGGGGATTACAAGCTGAGCATCAATCCAGTGCTGCAAACTGTGCAGTATCTCCTGCCACAGGACAATAATACAGGGCATATTTGAGTGCGTGAGAAATTATTTCAGGGACCAAGTGAAAGGACTTAGCCAGCAGTCTGTCTACCTGCTAGACAACACAGGATCAACAGTCGCAACACTCCATTTAGTTTACCTCTCACATTGCAAAGCTTAAAGTTCAAAGTAAATTTACTATCAAAGTTCATATATATTACCATATATAATACTGAGATCCATTTTCTTGTGGGCATACTTAATAAATCTATAATGGAATGATAACCATAATAGAATCAATTAAAGACCTCACCAACTTGGGAATTCTACCAATGTGAAAACACAAAAAGAAAGAAATAATAATAATAATAATAATAATAATAATAATAATAATAATAATAATAATAATAATAAACAAAACAATAAATATCAAGAACATGAGATGAAGAGTCCTTGAAATTGAGTCCAGTGATCATGGGAACATTTCAATGATGGGCAAGTGAAGTTGAGTGAAGTTCATGAGTCTCATGGTTGACAGGTAATAAGTGCTGCTGAACTTGGTGTTCACCTAACCCTTCGGAAAAAAAAAGTAAGCAGCACACAGCAGCCAATGGTTAAACCTCAACCCCCCCCCCCCCAAGTAAGTTGTATATAGCAAAGCTTAGAGATACTTAATCCTTCACATATGTTACATAACTGTTACTTACTATCCAGCACCAAAGAAGAAATTCTCCTACTGCTTTTAAGATTAAGATAATATTAAGATTTTAACAGTACAGATGGACATCAACAGCAAAGGTTTAACACGCCTCAGTACACAAGTAGTTTACCAGAGGGCCTCAAGATGGCTGTGGCTCCCATGAGGAGCCATGGAGTCATATGTAGCTAGCCATCTGGACACAAGCTGGGGTCTTATCAGCCCCGGCTGGGTCACCTGGAGAAGGGTGTATGATGTTGAAAGACCCGAAACACACGATGATTCCAGGAATATCACTGATTATGTGTCCAGAAGCATCAGCAGATGTATGCACACAGCTTACCAGAAGGCCATTCAGAGCCTTCAGTCATGACGAATCTGGTTAAGTATCTGGCAGACAAAGACCTCATGAGCACTGATCTAGCACATTTTGATGACTGTCCAGAAAGTTATAGAGCATGAAAGTCAACTTTTAATAATACATTCAAAGACCTGGATATTACTGCTGGTGGGAATTGGACTTGTTGTCAAAGAGGCTTGGTGAAGAATCCTCAGACAATGTTAGGCACTTTAGAACATTTCATATATGCGACCCAGCTGCAGTTTTAAGAATGACCTTGGACAGGTTCGGTGAATGTTACAGTGCAATAGAGGGAATAGAAAGTGCACTTTTCAAGAAATTGAAAGGTTTTCCAAAGCAAGGAGATACAGGAACCTGAATGTCCAGACTTCAGAACAGCTTCTTCCTCTCTACTATCAGAGCCTTGGACCAATCACCTCTTTCACATCCCATTTCTGGTGCTGCTGTTCCATTCTCATACCCTTAACAATACCCCTCCTGATTATTCTACTGCTATCACTTCAGTAGCACTTTTCACAACTTCAGATTGCAATTCAATCTTTACACCATGATATTGGCTTGTCCTCATTGTCATTTTTAATTTTAATATGTATGCAGTTTTATTTTTTCAGTTTGAAACAAATGGGGAATTTTATTGTACCCAAGTACATACAAAGATAAACTAATCTAGAACATAGAACATAATCACACAGTTTGGGCCCTCAGTCCACAATGTTGTGCTGACTTTTTATTCTCCACACTGAATCTAACTTTTCCCTTCTACTTACCCATAAGCATCAACTTTTCTTTCAAAAATGTGTCTATCTAAGAGTTCCTTAAATGTCCATAACATATCAGCCTCTGCCTTTAGGCATTTATCTCTCTGTGTCCTAGGACCAGCTTCTGTGTGAAGGGTGGATTACCGGCACCATTGATATGTTTCCTGATCTTATGTGCTGTGAGGATGTCTCTCCTAAGCAGCAGAGGGATTTGGGTCTTATCATCTATTGGTGGGTTCTTTTTGGCTAGACATTTGAGGTGTGTGTGTTAGAGATCTGCCTCAAGAATTGGGATTTCTTCACAATTATCTCGTAGGGTAAGAGTAATGCTACTATTCCATGCTTCAATCTGATAACCTGTCACTCTTCTACCTGATCTCTCCATTATACCTGCAGAGCTCTTCAAGATGTAAGGTGATGAATCAGCATGGATACCAAACAGACCAAAGAACACAGGCTGGGTCAAGGATCTGAAGTTTGGGTTATTGAACATAAAGCATACAGAATGAGAACATTATCTTATTTTCCTTTGACTAAGGATATCTTGGAGAAGGAATTAGTGGCTAAACCACTGTTACAAACCTCCTGTACATGAAGAGTTCACAGATGCCAAAGTTTCTTCTTCTTCCTTATTCTGTTGTTCTCTGTCTTTCTTCTGACCACCATCAACAAATGTGCTTGGTAAGACTTACCTCTTCTTCACCTATTATTCCTTTACTTGCTGAGCCATTTCAGATTTTTTTCAGTGATGATTTGAATTTAAAAGTTCTGTCCTTGTTTTCAATTCCCTGCATGCTATGCTTCTTTTTATCTTCATAACCTCCAATTTTATGTATCCTTTCATGTCTCTGTATTCCCACAGTGCAAGATTCTTTAATAGCCCAAGTCTTCTTGCTTTATATTAGATGCTCTTGTGCATTCAACTGTCCAGACCCTAAGCTGTGGAACTTACTCCCTAAACATGTCTTCATAAAGGCATACCACTTTCTCAAAATCAACGGGATTAAAATATTAATTTGTCTGGCATCTTCCTCCTTCCTCTTCAGTCATGAAGAAGTGTCTTGGCCTGAAATATTGATTGTCTGTTTATTTCCAAAGATACTATTTGACTTGCTGAATTCCAGCAGCATTTTGGATTTCCAGCAAATACAGACTTCCTCAAGCTTTTTCTTTTCTCTCTGTTATGCTTTGTAACTTCAAAACATTAAACTAATTCAAAGGAAGGCATGGCAGCCTGAAATATGAGTCCAAATTCGTGTTTACTTTAAGGTAGGCGCACACTTATCACGAGGTAGCGTGATGACATATGCAGTTCATGTATTTATACATATAACCAGTAATTAATTATTTAAATAGACAAGAATGTTTAATCAAACTATATATATATATACAAGATTACGGAAATACTACTGAAATATTAAACACACAACAGTCCGATTATCCTCCTGGATAACATCTTAGGGCATTTTACTAATGATGTATTCAGATATTTGTTGTAAGTAACCAGGATACATACATTAAAAAACAATATAACTCTCATTATACTTTCAGTAGAAGTTAATGGCAGAGTTAGTTCAGAGCTATTTTAAGACTATGCATAATTATTTGGCCCCCTTCTGATCAAGCCTTAGTTTTATAAAGCAAAGTAAATTGGAATCATTTTGTAGGTGCATTGTAATAAACCTGGTATCTGGAAGATCTTTGCAGATAATTTGTTTTACAGTGGTTATTGTTCAAATAATTGAAGCAAATTACAGTGTTCACAATACTCAAAAAATATTATGGCTTGTGATATCCCATGGTTTCAATAGAGAGCCCATAAGCTCTGTAATCAACACAAAGTTTCTTCCATGCGATTGAGAAGCCAACATAACGAACAATCATCTTTTTCCACGATGATCAATTTACACTTGGAAATGCTAAAACTGTTTGTTGATTGAGAACAGATGTAAGATAATAGCTCACTTTCTATGCAGAGCATAAAGTCCTCCAGGCCCAATCTGTTTCTCTGAAAATTTCAGTTTATTCTGCTTTTAAAAGCAGCATGTTTGTTCAAATGCAGATTTGAATGCATATTTTTTTTTGTTGGTAGACAAGTCAATCAAATTGGATAAACCCGACACATGTTGAAGGGGTTGGGGTTATATTGTTGGAGAATTTTGACATTCTCTAGCTCTAAGTAAATTGATTATACTCTTGTTCTCAAAGATTTAAGAAGTTATTTATTCTTTGTTAATGACAAACTAGGTCAGGAACAGCACAACTAATGGAAAGATTATGAGTGGAATGGGGAAGATCCTCCTCATTGATCTGTTCCTGAGTTCAGCCAAAGTGGCCAGGTTGACCACAAAAAGCAGAGCACTGGTGTCTATTGCCTTCTTAGAGACCTCCCAGCACTGCTGAACACCACAGAGGCTGGAGTACATCTTGGAAGCAGAGAGCAATATTTAAAATTGGTTTTTGAAATCCAAGATTATTCAAGATTGTTTTTGGAAATAAAGTTATCTTTAAAACAACACTAAAAATGGAATCTGAGGACAAAGAATACCAGATGGAAAATGTCTTCACAAAGAACGTGGGGTGTATATGGAATGAGCTGCCAGAGAAAGAGGTTGACAGAAGTACAATTGATGGTCCAGATAAAGGTCAATGGGAGTACGTAGTTTAAATAGTTCAACATGGACTACATGGGCCAAAGGGCCAGGTTCTGTGCTGTACTTCTATTTGACTCTGTGATTCAACTGTTTAAAAGACACTTGGGTAAGGACATGGATCAGAGTGTTTAGACAGATACAAGCCAAGCATGGACAAGTAGGATAGCTTTGTTGGCACCATGGTTGGCACAGGAGAGTAAGGCCAAGGGGACCTATTTCCATGCTATGTTACCCTATGCCAATGACTTGTTAGGAATTATAAGGAGGTATGACCCAAAATCAGAGCAGCAGAGACAATCTAGCAGCAAATAACAGCTTTAATAATAGATAGCAAAATAACAAGCCACAAAAGGACCCAAAACAAGAGAAAACAGAAACTAAACACACAGGCAACCAGGTAAACTTTAGGCATGGAGGTTGGAAGATCGGAGCAACTGGTTGAGACCGGCTGGTTCAAAGAGTGGCTAAAGACCACATATATGAACTTGATTTAAGTAGGTTGCAGGTGATGAGTCTGGAAAGAGTAGCAGGTAAATCATTTTAGCTTGGTGGAGACTGGGAGTTGCCTACTTATGCAGGCTGGGAGGTGTCAAAGGGAGCTAGTCTGATAGGATTCTAGCAAAATCTGGGTGGTGGGGGAGCTACGCACATTTTCTGCCTGCAAACAGAAGAGACTGCACTTGCTGGTATAGCAAGTAAGAAACAACTACTGGATGAAGTCAATAGGTCAAGTAACATCTGTAAAGACAAATGGATGGTCTATGTTTTGAGTTGAGGCTCTCATCAGTTCAGTCAAATACAAATAGATTTTCTCTTGTATCCAATGTTTATTCTCATTTGTTATTACTTAGGAAGAACAGTGTTTGCTTGCATTTGTGTTGGCATTCACACCTCTGAATCAGAGGTTTGTCCATTTTTATCTTTTCAGATACTAATGCACATTATTTGGTTGGATCATTTCTTGCTCTGACAAGGGACTGCTGCATTTTCGCTGATGCAGCATTTAGGATGAGGCATTAATCTACGGAGCTTTTAACTTTGGGTATTAATGGAACTACAGTACTGTGCAAAAGTCTTTGGCACATGTAAAAGAAATCTGTAAAGCGAAGGTACTTTTAAAAATAGTGAACTGCAAAGTTTCTAAATATCAAATATTCACTATAAAGAAGAGTAACCAATAAAACCTAAATCAAATGAATATTTGGTGTGACCACCCTTTGCCTTTAAATCTGCATCAATTCTCTTAGGTGGACTGTCATGCAGTTTTATAAGAACATCGGCTGGTAGGTTGTTCCAAACATCCTGGAGAACCTGCAGCAGTTCTTCTGCAGAACTTGACTGTCTCGCTTGCTCCTATCTCTTGAGGTAAACCCAGACAGCCTCGATGATGTTGATATCAGGGCTCTTGAGGACCATACCATCTGAGACCATATAAAAAATCCAGGATGCCTAAGATTTTGGCACAGTTCTGTACGTGTATAAAAATGGATTCAACACAGAAAATGCAGTGTGTATTCTTCAAATCAGGCAGAATTTCTAGAAAGAGAAAAGTGGTTATTGTTTAAGATCAAGAACCTTTTAGAGAAGATGAAGTTCTGAAGGATGACTAGTGACACAAAATATTAACTTTGTTGCAAAAAGCTCAGCAGTCAGGCAGCTTTTATAGAGGCAAATGAATAATTGATGCTTCAAGTCAAGGGCTGAAATTGTTGACTGTCCATTGTCTTCTCCAGATGCTGCCTGACCTGCTGAGCATCCTCAATATTTCAGTAATGTTTAAAATATATTTCAGGCTTCCAGCACATGCTTGTTTGTCTGTTTTGCTTTTCAACTCTTCAAATGAAGTTTTTGCAAAGACTATTTTCACTCCAACTGTCCAGAATTCTGTTCATCTTCCTAACCCCAGGACAATGAATTCCTTCAACCCCTCAAGTTCATTTCAGTGGAGGAAAGGGTTAGTGTAGAACATTTTCATTAGACATAAGTTGTTTAAAAGAACTGGAATCACATTGTAAATATTCATGAACCTGAAGATTGTTTCTCTCACTTCCTTTTTTGCATTGGTATCCTGACACAGGAGCAGACAGTTTTATTCAACATTATTGCTTCGGTCAAAGGCATTGTAATGGAAAAGAGAAGGGCACAATTCACAATTGTAAATATTATAGATGATTTTGAATTGGAAAAGAAGGAAATAAATGAGATTGCTGATTAAAAAAATTAATTGTATTTTACAGTTAAATTATTTATTCTTGTGAACTATTTTCTCTTTTAAAAATCTGTTATCGTTGAGTGTTGGCTCAGAACTCCCTCAAGATTGAGCCTTGAACTATTTGCAAGTTCTCTACTGGAAAGATTCTTGGACCACATCCATGTGATTTTAGTGACCAAACCTTTGGAACAGGCATCTGTTTCCGAAAATGGAATCAGTATCTCAAAGGAACTGTCCTGAACCCATCTTGTAAATGTAATTGCAAAGAATGTACAGCTGAGCCTCTACTTCCTCAGGAGTCTGCTGATGTTTGGCATGTCATCAAAAACTTTGACAAACTTCTATAGGTGAGTAGTAGAAGGTGAATTGACTGACTGCGTTATGGCCTGGTATAGGAATGCCAATGTCTTTGAGTGGAAAATATTACAAAAAAGTTAGTGGATTTGGCCCAGTACCTCATGGGTAAAGCCTTCCCAACACATCTATATGAAATGTCATAAAAAAGCAGCAGCTATCATCAAGCATCCTCACTACCCAGGCCATGCTTTTATTCTCACTGCTGCCATCAGGCAGAAGGTACAAGAGCCTCAGGACGCATACCACCAGGTTCAAGAGTAGTTGCAACCCCTCAACCATCAGGATCTTGAACAAAAGAAGATAACTACACCTACATCTATTGAGATGATCCCACAGCCAATGATCCCACTTTAAGGACTTTTTATCTTGATATTTCATGTTCTTTTTGCAGAGTTTGTTGTCTTCTCTGTTCTACTTGATCTTTCAGTAATCCTTTTTTAGTTAATATTCTGTAGATTTGCAGAGTATGCCCAAAGAAAAAGAATGTCAGTGTTGTATATATTGACATATATATATTCTTATAATAAATTTTACTTCGACCTTTAAGAATCTGGCTTATTATCACTGTCCTATGACATGCATTTTTTTTTGTTTGCAGCAGTGGTACAGTGTGAAGACAAAATTAATATCAATCACCCAATATGTAAATAGTGTAAAATTGTAGTCATTAGGTAATATTCATGAACCATTCAGAAATCTGAAGGCAGAAAGGAAGAAATTATTTCTGAATAAATCAGTATCTTCAAGTATCTCTCCTTCCTCCCAGATGGCAGTAACAGGAAGTGGGCAATTCCCAAACAGTGAGGGTCCTAAATGATGGATGCTGCCTTCTAGAAGCACTGCTTCTTGAGGATGTCCTACTCTGGTGAAGAGGGATGTGTCCATGATGGATATGGCTGTCTACAATATTCTGCCGTCTGTAGCAGTCCTGTGAATTGGTGACTCCGTACCAGGCTATGATACAACCAGTCAGAATGCATTCTGCCATACATCTGTAGAAATGTTATGTGCTAACATATCAATGCTCCTCACACTCCTAATGAAGTAGAGCCACTGACATATCTTCTTTATGATTCTAAGAGAGTCTAGGACAAGAGGGCACAGCCTCAGGATAGATGGGCGCCCTTGCAAAACAGAGATGCGGAGGATTTGTTGCCACATGCAGCTGTGGTGGTTAGGTCCTTGGGTGTATTTAAGACAGAGATTGATAGGTTGTTGATTGGACATGACATCAAAGGGTAGGAGGAGAAGGCCAGGAACTGGGGTTGAGGCAGAGAAAGAAAAAGGATCAGCCATGATTGAATGGTGGAGCTGAGTCGATGGGCCAGATTGCCTAATTCTGCTCCTTTGTTTTATGGTCTTAAGATTGCAACAATGTGTTGAGCCTGGTTCAGAATCTCTGAGATGTTGACAGCCAGAAACTTAAATTAAATCTGCATTAGTGAACAGAAATCGATAGGTGAACTGTAAGCCATTGTCTGTTACATGTATCCTTTGAAGCTGGACTGCTGTGGATTACACTATCCAAAGCTCACAGAGCAGTACATTACAGCATGTTTAAAATATTTATTAAGACTATGGAAATGCAGTTTGCTATTGTCACAATTGCCAAGGTACAGTGAAAAACTGTTTCGTATGTCATCCATAAAGATCATTTCATTACATCAGCAAATTGAAGAAGTACAAGGAAAATCAATAATTAAATGCAGAATTAAATGTTACAGTGGCAGAAAAATGTAGTGCAGGCAGACAATAAGGTGCAAGGCATAACAAAGTAGATTTTAAGGTCAAGAATCCTTATTTTGCTAAGGGATCATTCAGCAGTCATATGTAGGGCTCTCAGTACCATTAACTATGGTGTTAACTGTTCAGGCTAACAAAATAGCTTCTCTGTATTGTTATAATCTGTATTGTTATAATGAAATGGCTTCTCTGTAATGTTACTTAATGTTGTAATAGGTTTCTGGAGCTGGAATGTTTAGATTATAACTGCAGATAAGGGGGGAACTAACCATTGGAGAATTGTTACGCTATCTCGTAGGTGTGACCTGAGTGGGAGTTCACAGTCATTTTCGGGAAGCAAGTGAGGAGGACGGACGTGTGAGGAGCAGACAGCAGTTCAGACGGTGGCTGAAGGCTCGGAAGGTCATTGCGGATGGAACCAGAGGAGTGAGGTCCAACGTATTAAAATATTATGTGCACAAACTGATAAACTTATTGATTTGGTGCCTTTGGGTTATCTATTTCTACTAACCCATCACTAAGAAATAACTATAATGTTGGAATTATTTACTTGCCTTTGGTGCATTGTCTGATATTTCTGTTGTGAGCGTGTTCTGGGGGGGCATTGCACCGTATTTACACAGAAGTATTGCACTGTTGGCGGGGTGACGGCGGTTCATCCTAGGCCAACGGGGGTAAATTGGGGGCATGGATGCTACACATAAAACAATGGGATAGAATGAATAATACAGTATGGCAGGAGTGTTTTCAGGGTTTTGTATCTTCTGCTGAATGGAGGAAGTCAGAGGGGAGAGAGAAAAGAGAGAATGTCTGGGGTTGGTGACTGCTCTGATTATGTGAGTTTTTTATTTATTGAGATACAGCATGGAATAGATCCTTCCAGCACTTTGAACCACACTGCCCAGCACCCCCTGATTTAATCCGAGCCTAATCATGGGCAATTTGCAATGACCAATTAACCTATCACCCAGTATGCCTTTGAACTGTGGGATGAAATGTGGGCACCTGGAGGAAACCCACTGCAGCCACGGAGAGAACGTACAAACACCTTACAGGCAGTGCTGGGAATTAAACATGGCCACTGGTACCGTAAAGCGCTGTGCTAACCATTATGTTACTGTGCCACCCGAGTTCACAGTGGAGAGGTTGTGTTCCGGGTTTCCATGATGGACTGAGCTGTGTCCATAACTCTGCAGACTCAAAGACTACATAAAGGAAAAGGAACTGCTATTAAATGACATTAAACATTGTAAATATAAAATATCTCACCACTTTGTACCTGAGACAGTTTTAACCCTTAACTGGAATTATGAATTAGACTCAGATATCTTTTTCTCTAAGGATGGCTGTGGAATTAAATCACTCCAGGGAGCATGTTTCCTTCCATCTGTGCAGGCTTTCACTTCTGTCCATAGTTTCCTTGTAAGATCAACTCTTTAGCAATCCCAAGTGTCTGATGTTCTGCATATATCTCACCCTTGTGATCATTCAGAGGAATGTGTTCCTTTGTGTTCCAGGGAATAAATCAAGTACTGATGAAGGGTCTTCACCCAAAATGTCAACTTTTTCTTCACTTCCTGACCTGCTGTGTTCCCCCAGCATTTTGTGTATGTTGCTCTGGATTTTCAGCATCTTCAGAATCTTGTGTTAATAAATACTGTCACGGCTTTGTGCAAATTGGTATCATTTGCATTGAATGTTCCTTTTTTTTTCCTAAAAAAGTCTCCTTTGAATTCATGGACTGATGAATTGCTACTTACCAGCCTTAGCCTTATTTCCAATTGCACCATCTCCAATCAATTTGCTACATTCTGGTACAGGTATAGGAACTATTCAAAATAGTGTTAATGGTCAACCATTAGAAGAACTTTGATGGGATAATGTCTATACTTTCCATAACTCTGTAAAGTTGAAGAATAGGTGTTACTCTGCAGTTCCTGTGATAACCATTTTTAAAGGCTGTTGGAGATTCAACCAGACTCGTTGAAGTCGTCATCTATCTGTTGATCTGCAATTCTTTCTGACATTCACATCACAAGACACTGGAGAAGAACACATAATATAATATTCCAACTTGCACTAGATTATTTAGTATTTCCTTTAAGCTAATAGCTTATTTGAAAAGTTCACCTCTGAGCCCTTTTTTATGGCACGCTGGGGTAAGAAATTTGATGAAATTTTACTCCATGAGGCCAGGTACAAAATTAATAACCTATTTCAAGGACGTATAAAAACTTGTATCTATTCATTGTGATTATTACCAGAGAACAAAAACAATTCATTACCTTTACTTTTCTCTTCTTCTATTCTTCATTCTGGCTCCCCTCTTACTCCTGTTTCCTCAACTCCCATATACATCACCTGGATCCCCTCCTCTATTTCTTTTTCCATTGGTCCACTCTCCTCACTTAACAGATTTGTTCTTCTTCAGCCCTTTGTCTTTTGCACCTATCACCTCCTAGCTTCTTATTTCATCACACTCCTCCCGTATCCACCCACCTTCCCCTTCACCTGGCGTCACCTATCACCTAACAGATTGTACCGCTTCCCCTGTTTGTCACCTTCTTATTCTGGCTTCATTTCTCTTCCTTTTCAGTCCTGATGAAAGATCTCAACCTGAAATATGGACTGATTATCCACTCCTGAGATATTGCCTGACCTATTGAGTTTTCCTTGCATTTTTTATGCATTATTCTTGATTTGCAACATCTCTTGTGTTTATCTGCAGCTTCACTGTTGCACTTTATCCTTATGTAAACATTTCCTATTTATTGATTCTCATTATTAATGGACGTCTCTTACTTATGATAGACTGCATTATTTTGATTTGTCAAAGCAACTTTCCTGTTTACAATGCAATAACATTAACTGCCTAAGAGATTTGGTGTTTCTGTGTGCTGTTAGTTTCAAACATCAGCCTTAAATGTCAAATGACTTAAAATAAATAAAGTCTAAAAATATTGATAATTATCCATATTCATTTCCCATTTTCGAATAGTTATTTTCTTCTCTGTCAGGTGATATATTTATTTCTCAATGGCTGTGATTTTTCAGAACAATACTGATGTTTCTAGTTGTCAGACTTTTCAGTACTGTAGCAAGAATAAGGAATGGACTGATTTCTTTTTCCTAATACTATCTTCATAGAACGTGGCACAAGGAAATTGCCATTTGGCCCAATTAGTCTGCTAGATTTGTCTTTAGCCAAGTCCTATCTACATGCACCCAGACCATAGCCCTCCAAACCCTGCATCCAAATTATTCCTAAATGTTACAATTGAACTCTGATTTACCTCATCCACAGTTGTACCACCCTCTAAGTGAAGAAGATCCTCCACATATTCTCCTTAAATATTTCACCTTTCACCCTAAATCTATGGTGTCTTGTTCAAGTCTCACCTAAATTGAGAGGAAAAAAATCAGTATGCATTCACCCTATCTATACGCTTCCAATTTGTGTATCTCTATAAGATCTTCCCTCATTCTCCTACACACCAGAAAATAAGGTCTCAGTGTACTCAAACTTTCCCTATAACTTAGGTTCTCAAGTCCTGGCTAAATCCTTATCAATTTTCTCTGCACTCTTTCAAACTTTTTGATCTCTTTCCTGTGACCAGAAATGCACACAGTACTCAAATTTCAGCCTCATCATCATAACTTCCCAACTTCTGTATTCAGTACCCTGATTTATGAAGGTCAGTGTGCTAAAAGAATATGTGAACCTGTGATGCCACTTTCAATAAATTATGGATCTGTATTGCCAAGTTACTCAACATCTAGCATTCACGGTATATGTGTCTGCCCAAAGAACACCACCTCACACTTGTCTTGTAAATTCCATCTGCCATTTTTCAGCCAATTTTCCCAGCCATCTTCTCACAGCTACCATTAGGCAGGAAGTACAGAAGCATGAATTCCTACATCATTGGGTTCAGGAACGGCTTGTTCCTTCAACCATAAGTTCTTGAACTAACTAGCAAAAGTCTAATTACCAGAATTTAGCAAAACTATGAATATTTGGCACTAAAAGTGATATTTTTCTTTTTCTAATTGTATGCTTTCTTGTAAATATTGTACCTAATTTGTGCTTAATTTATGCTTTTTTTATGGATGTTGCTTATCTGATAATATGTGCCTGTGATGCTGCTGCAGATAAGTTTTCCATTACACCTGATCATGCATGTCATTGTTTACATGACAATAAACTTGACATTGAATTTGACAATGCCTGTAAAAGGACTATCAATTCCCTTTTTGTTCTTAAACATTGCCCAGGATAATTTAGGAATGTTGTCCACTTGTTGAGATATGTTCCATGAAGATGTCCAAATCCACCCAGGAGAAAAGGCAGTGCCTCACTTCAATGTGTTAAGCAACAGGAAGCTCCTATTCTATGCTTTATGCAATAGAACAGTGTGGTGTTCCTTTCATATTGAACTGGAATTGCAGGAATAAGACAGAACTTTACCTCAAACTCAAACACCACAGCCACAATCCACACCAGACATTTATTTATTAAGATACAGTGTGGAATAGGCCCTTCCAGCCCTTTGAGCCATGTTGCCCAGACATCCCCCAATTTAATTCTAGCCTAATTGCGAGACAATTTGCAATGATCAATTAACCTACCATACAGTACCTCTTTGGACTGTGGGAGGAAACTGGAGCACCCAGAGGAAACCCACATGGTCAAGGAGAGAACATATAAACTGCTTACAGGCAGCAGTGGGAATTGTTTCCAGGTTATTGGTATGGTGAAGTGTTGTGCTGACTGCTACACTACCGTGCTGCCCCACTTGCCAATCACAAGTTTCTGTTTGCATGCAAGGTAACTGGAAATTAACCTGGTCTCACTAGAAGCATGTATCATTACTCTTATTCCAATCAGCATCTCAGTTGTTGTTCTTAAATTGTAATGTTCAGATTTACCCACAGTGTCTGATTTCCTTATTGTAGAATAGTCCATCAAGTCAATCCAGCTCACAACAATCCCTTTACAGCATTTATTTCTCCGTAAGATGCCAGAGTACAGCAACTTCTTTTTGTCCATCTCTTGACTCAATTTTTGATCATGAATTTCATGTCATGCAAATAGATTCGGGCAGTAGTTTTGAAAGGGAGAGTTTTCTTTAAGGTAGGAATCCAAATAAATATTCGCCTCCATTTAGTAAGTCTGAAATTGCTAATTATTAATTTATGAAGCAAAGGAATGATGGAAAATTTGTTTTAATGCAAAGGTGAGTAGGCCATTTCCAGAAACAGAATTAAAAACAGGGTTAAATTGAATTTACATAAATTAGACAAATAATATAGACATGGATTTCTGTGGAGAAGGGGCAGTGGAATGAAATTAACTCTTGCAGGGGAGATATTTATAAAGCCAAGGATTCTTATCAAGAAATGTGTTATTCTCAAACTGTTCAGGGATGGTAAGTGGATTTAATTATTTGAGGGTTATCTACAAATGTCACATTAGATAGGACTGCTGCAATTGTTCCTGACAACCAAAACTCATCAACACCTGCTGCATACCAATATCCAATAAAGATGTTCAATCATATTGTTCCTAAAGGACCAATCAACTGAGTACAAAAATTAGCTTGTACAATTTATGTCACATTAAGCTTCCAATACCCCTTGCTAGTTTGGTATTTCTAGCTATCTGTTTGCATTTAAATATTTATGGCTGGTTGAAGGGGTCCATGGGGATCAGGTGACTGAACAGTCTTGTTGGATATTGGCCTATAGTAACTGTTGCTCATTGAATTATAGTGTCACAGAGTCATAGAATGGAGTTCTACTGCAGTAATTTTATGCATGCACTATACAGCTGCCTCAAAAAAAAAACCTTGACTTATGTGAGTGATGTTAAACCTGAATCTGACATGGTCCTCTATTGTGGATTGAGAATGGGAAGGGGGAAGGAGGGGAGAATCATGGTTGGGAAAATGTGGAAGGACAAGAGGAAGGACAAGAAAGTACCAGACAGCCATTCTGTAATGCTCAATAAACCTGAATAAAGCAGTTGTTTGGAATCAGATGACCTTGCCTGGAGTCTTAGGGCTTGGTGTCTGCACCCCCACCACCCGGTGTTCCTTCTCTGCATATCACCTATCCCACACCCATTCCACAGTGCTCCAATCTTGTCATTCCCAACATCCTTTGCTCCCATCAGATTTACAAACTCACTCCCTGTTCCACGTTGACAAATACTGTGCAGTGCAAACCTCTTAGCCATTCTAGCTATATATTTGTGCCTAAGACTTTTGCACAGTACTGTAGAACACTAAAGCACAGAAACATGTCCTTTGGCCCATTTAGTCAGTGCCAAACCATTATATCCCATTGAATTGCACCTCAACCATAGACCCATCTCATTTCAGTTCAAAGTCACTAAGATCACATTGCATCCCCATTCCAATGTTTGGTATGATCAACAAATAAATCTCTTCTTCTAGTGATGTCCAATGGCGGTTAGCAGACTAACAGAAGGTGCATTACCACCACCTACTGAGCAGATTGCAAACACAACGTGTACTTTTCTTTTGTATCAATACAACCTCACATTATACTATGAGCATTAAATCCCCTGACCATTAGTTAATAAACGACTAGCATGCCATTGTAAAAAAAGATAAGAAGAAAAAAGACATTAGCAACCCTTCTTTGAAGTCTAAATGTCACTTACCTATCCTTGTAAATCACCATTAGTAACTTCCAGAGTTATGTCTTGACTTGACTTGACTTTATTACTTACATCCTTCATATACATATCTTTACATCTCCATCTAAATGTGCAGTGTGCAATTTATAGTAATTTATAATAAATTGTACTTACAACAGGATAATCAATATAACATAGAAATACAGTTGCATCAGAATGAATTAAGCAGCCTGGTTGGGAAGTTTACATCTACAGACGCACTGGGCTGTCTGCACCACTCTCTGCCGACTCCTGCGATTGAGGGAAGTACAGTTCCCATACCAGGCAAAGATGCAGCCAGTCAGGATGCTCTCAATTGTGCCCCTATAGAAAGTTCTTTGGATTTGGGGGCCCATACCAAACTTCTTCAACTGTCTGTGATGAAAAAGGCGTTGCTGTGCCCTTTTCACCATGCAGTCAGTATGTTCAGACTATGTGAAATACTTGGTGATGTTTATACCAAGGAACTTAAAGCTGTTCACCCTCTCAACCCCCAATCCACTGATGTCAATAGGGCTAGCCTGTCTCCAATCCTCCTGTAGTTCACAACCAACTCCTTTGTTTTTTGCAGCATTGAGGGAGAGGTTGTTTTCTTGACACCGCTGTATCAGGGTGATGATTTTTTTCTCTGTGGGCTGCCTCATTATTATTTGAGATTAGGCCAATCAGTGTAGTGTCATCAGCAAATTTAATTAGCATATTGGAGCTGCAGGTGGCGACACAGTCAAAGGTATGCAGAGAGTAAAGGAGGGGCTTAGTACATAGTGCTGAGGGGCACCTGTGTGTTCAGTGTCAGGGGGGACAGAGGTGAGGAGCCCACTCTTATCCCCTCCTGTGATCTGACAGGCCAAGTTCTCTGAGCTTCTTGACAGCCTGGAGGGAATTATAGTGTTGAATGCTGAACTGTAGTCCAAGAACAACATTCTCACATAAGCATCCTTCTTCTCCAGATATGTAAGGGTGGTGTGTAGAGTGTGTAGAGTCTTTCATCACTCAATGTTTTTCTACAGTTATTAGTATAATTTTAATTTTAGTTTGTGCTGTACAATTGGCCACATCTGCCATGAAAGTAACACATTTTAGTTTATCAACAATTAACAAATCCTTTCTTATAAAATAATGCAATTTACCCATGACTTAAATATATCTGTATTCTGGTTATCAATATATCCCACTGACACTGTCTTCCGTACTTCCTATGAAGCCTCTGCATATGGAATGCTCATTTCTACTCAAGCATGCTACCCTTCTATAGCTTTCTTATATACAGGACACCCTGCATAAGCCGAGCTATGTTTTCCTCCATAGTTGCTACATTTTAGCCTAATACCTTCTCCAAAATTGCATTAATCATGTTCTCCGCCATATCTATTATACTACTTTATAGCTTTCCACACAACTGCTACATGACTAAACTTCTGGCACTGAAAACATCTCACAGTGAGAGGCATCTATATTCAAGCCACACAATTCATTTAGACTAAATTAACACTAACTGGAATTTTTTTTCCATCAAATTTAATCAATACCAATAAACTTCTGGTTCTTACTCCATCACAAACCCTTTAAAAAAATTTATCATCTAAACTTCTCCCCCGTTAAATTATTTTTGACTTGGTCCATGGATAAATCAAGAGGCACTCCTGTGATCACTCGGCAAAGCCACTGTCATTCAATATAAGTCATTAGCATTATTTTTCTCGGTCCCACAGCTGTGTTAATCCCAAAGCTTTCTCACATTGCTTGGTATATTTACAAAATACTGTGTGGTCCATCTTTAAAGGTCTTACACCCACAATATGTCCTAACATTTGTTTTCAAATCCTTATATAGCTTAATTGAATTGATATCAGAAACAGGTCCACATTCAAAACTCAGCAAACCCTAAACTTTTCATTCCTTCTTTTATTTAAATCATGTCTACTGTCTTCATCACTAGATGATAAACCATTACAATCCTCAATTCACTGCTTAGTGTTAAATTTTCCAGAAACCTGTCACTCGCCTTCCTCCATATAATCCCTATCAGACAACACCATCTCAAATTTGCTCCTTCTATTTTCTTCATTACTTCCTGACATCTCCTCCCTACACTCCAAGTTGAGCCATCAGACTGGGAACACATAACAATCAACAACAGATCAACTAATCCGCCTTCTGAACCTCTTGACCACATCTTCATGCTTTTATACATTGAGTTGCCATCACATGATGGGCTGATTAGATATTTGCAGGTGTACAGATGTATCTAATAAAGTGGCCACTGAGTGTATATGTCAGAAAAGTAAGATTTCCTCCTTGCTTTCCATAATACTGACAGTATCTTCACACAGAATAACCTATTTTGATTTAAAATGTATTTTAATAATACAGCCATGCATAAATATCATTTTGTACACAGTATCATCCCCAAAACAGTTACAAGAATGAAGTACTCCTTCAGTACTGCAGTGAAGTATAAGTCCAGATGATGAACTCAGCTCCTCAAACTTTAACACCAGCATTGAGAATTAGAATAAGTTAGTCAAACAGGAGAATTCTAATTATATGTGATGTTATGTCTGATTCTGGCATGCAGTGTAGTGATTAAGCTCTTTCCCTTTGGCTCAATAAAGCTGGTTTTTTCCATCTAATTATGCCGAACATTCTCTCCAAACTTCATAATGAAAAATTGGCCCAAAGTTTAGAGTTAATCAGCACAGGGCTAGAGAGCGTTAGTTCAAAATTAACAAGCCTCAAGGGAGACAAGACGATGGAAGAGACTCCCTAATTCTGTATATTTGGTGTAGATGTCCAGTTAAAGCAACTTATGAGATTGTAAATTCCTATACAAGCATTTCTAAAAGAAGTGCTGAAGTGTACTAAAATACTTCAGTGAAGTTGTGATTATCTGTTATGGCAAAGAGCCTTAGAGTCATGCATCACAGAAACAGGCTCTTCGACCCAACTGGTCACTGCCAACCAAGATACACACATACACAGGTTCTATTTGCCTCTATATGAGATATTTTGGCTCATTTCCAGCTAAATCTTACCCATCTATGTACCTGTCCCAGAGTCTTTTAATAAAAGATAATATATCTGCCTCCATAAGACCATAAGAAATAGGAAAATTTGGCTCATGGAGTCTGATACACTGTTCAAATCATGCCTGATTTATTATCCCTCTCAACTACATTCTCCTGTCTTCTTCCTATAACCTTTGACACCCTAACTATTCAGGAACCTATCAACTTCTACTTTAAATATAACCAACAACTTAGCCTCCACAAGGTGGCTAAAGAAATTTGTCCCCATTTCTATTCTAAATGGAAGTTCTTGAATTCTGAGGCTGTGCCTTTTTGTTCTAGGCTGTCCATGCCTATTCAAACCAGATCTTTTAGTACACTGCTCACTTACTCTGGCAGCTTATTCCATCCACTGGTAAATCTTTCTCCATTTCACTTAAGTTGTTCCGCTTAGTTTTCATTCTCCAAGCCAGTGAATTGTGTTCCTAAAGCTTTGGGCTGTTGGAATACCTTCTCACAGAGGATGGTGAATCTCAGGAACACTTTGTCCTAGATGCTCATGGAGAGGGATCAAATCAATTTTGAATGATCAGGGAATTCAGGGCTATGCAGGTTTGTCTCAGAAGAGCAGTTGGGATCTAAGGAGATCTAAGCAGATGTTAAAAGATTCTTGATTCGTTAGGGTATGAAGAGATAAGGGGAAAAAGCAAGAGATTGGGGCTGAGAGGGAAATGGATCAGCCATAATGAACAGCCTAATTCTTCTCCTGTATCTTATGGTCTTATGCTGCTTGACCTATTAAGTTCCTCTTGGAGTTTGCATGTTCCTTCTGCTTCTATGTTCTTTTGTTCTTTTTGTATCTCCCAAGAATCTAGGGTCTAAGACTCTGTAATTCATTCCCCAAATGTCTTTGCTAATGCATCACTCTCTCTCCTTTTGGGGCACCACTTAAATAATTCTCTTAAACTAAACATTTCTCCCCATTGAAATAGCTCCTGTGAATCTGATTGAGTGCATTATAGGGCACTGCAGTGGTGCAGCCACTGTAGCCTCTGCCTCGCAGAGTCAGAAACCTGTGCTCAATCCTATCTTTTGGTGGAGTGTGGGGTTTGCACACTTCCCTGTGATGCCTTGAGTTTCCTCTTGTGTGCTCTGATTTCCTGTCACATCCCAAAGACATGGGTAATTTGCTGCTATAAATTTCTTCTCATGTGTGGCTAACTATAAAACGTGGGGAGGGCTCTAGAGGTGAGAATGTGGGGAGAAATGCAAAGTAGGATTAATGTGGCATTTACGTAAATGTATTCAAGAAAATTGATGTAGACTTGGTGGGCTGTTTCGTCAGACCATAAGATAGGAGCAGAATTAGACCATCTGGCCCATCGAGTCTGCTCTGCTATTCAATATGGCTGATCGTTTTTTTTTTGCTCCTTCACAACCACAGTCTCCGGCCTTCTCCCCATAATCTTTGATGCCTTGTCCAATTCAGAACCTCTGTCTTAAATGCATCCAATGATCTGGCCTCCAAGCTGCAAGTGGCCACAAATTCACCACCCTTTGGCTAAAGAAATTTCTCCGCATCTCTGATCTGAAAAAGCATCACTTTATCCTGAGGCTGTGCTATGATATATCTCTCTGAGAGTCTTGGAATCTATGACTGATTGTGTTATTGGCCTGAAAAAAAATGAAATTTATATAGCAACTCAACAGGTTCTTCAGGCTATCTAGTCCATGTTGACCTGCCCATCTGCCTAGCCTTTCCACCTGCACTAGGACAATAGCTCTCCCAGTCTAAATGCCTCTTGACTGTTACAATTGAACCTGCATCTGTCATTTCTGTTGTTAAATAGTAACATGGGTTATAGCATTTAGCACCACTGCCAAATTTGATTTCTGTCAGACGTAGCATGGAAACAGACAAGACAATCTAATAAGTTGCCCCAGTGTCTCAGCTAATATGCAGCTCTTCCAATATGCTTCATAGTCTTAATGCATATTTATATTCCTCTTTGGCATTTCTTTGAGATTGAGTATGAATTGTTTCTGGTCCAGTTCTGTGGAATCCAGGGAGATAAGCCTGGGAGAAATTGGTTGGGATTTGGTTTCTAGACATCAAATTAAGTTAGCTCTGAAAGGCAAGAGTGAATTTCATACAGTTAGTTAATATGATCTGGGATGTGTTGTTTGTAAATACAGGTGGAATGCATTCAATAAAACATTTCATAAAGGATTTGGATACATACTTGAAGAAGAAATTGCAAAACCTTGGGAAAGAGTAAATGGGGCAAGAGTCAACTCTTTCAAAAATGCAACACATTCGGGATGAGCTTCTGTGTGCATGCTTTTACTTCTGTTTTCCTTTCTCAGAAGTATAAATTGTAAAGTTTCACATGTTTGAGGTCAAATTATTCAACAAAGTACATTGACTGAGCTCCATATGGAATTTATCATTACAGATAGTATACTTTTCCACTGAATCACAGGTAAAGCTTAATCCAGATCCTGCTAGAGTAACTTTCCATTTTGATTTTAATTGTCCCTTTTAGATTAGATTAGATTCAATTTTCTTGTCATTGTGCTGAGTACAGATACAAAGCCAATGAAATGCAGTTAGCATCTAACCAGAAATGCGAAGAATAGTGGTATTTACAAAATAACTGTGAATAAAAAGTAAATGCTACAGCACACGAGTATAGAAGGACTGAGACAGTACAGTATGGGTGCAATACTGCTTAGCGCTGTGATGTGAAGTTCAGCAGGGTCACAGCCTCAGGGAAGAAGCTCTTCCTGTGCCTGCTGGTGCAGGAGTGGAATCTCTTGTAGAGCCTACTTGATGGGAGGAGAGTAATAAGTCCATGGTTAGGGTGAGATGCATCCTTGGATACATTGCAAAGTAACTATCTCTCAATAAATCCATCCAATCCAAAACTTTATGGTGTCATATTAAGAGGTAGTGACTTTTCTTATTTGATTTTAATTGCAGGATTACCATCCCTCAGCAAACCCACATGAACGCCCAAGCTATTTTCCTGATGGTGTTCTGTCAATAAGCAGGGAATAAAGGGGCTCTTTCTGGTGTAACTGATGAATACACAATCCATGTTGTTGCAAAACATCAAATCAAGTATTGAACTTAAGTCTTCAGAATAAAAAGGCAGAATATTTGCCAAGAGTGAAAGGAATGGATGTAACAGAAGCAGAACAGTGGGAAGTCATAAGTACAGTCTTGAAAGGCTTAAAATACTCTGCAGAGGAGGCTACAATTGGAGAGAGGAAAATAATTAAATTGCCAAGTCAATCTAGTTGAATTCAATTTATTGCAGTGTGCACAAGTACAATGAGGTACAGGTGTAGGCATTGTCCTTCAGCTGATGTGAGAGAAGTTATAGATTCTAAGCAAATAAAGAAGCAAGCAAGACTTTGGTTAAAACCGCAGGATGGGTGAAGTGGAGCCAAAGAGCAAAGGGGTTTTTCTTTGACAAGCTGTTAGCCGGGAGTGATTCAGTGCTTTCATAGAGTTCAAAGAGTTATGGAAACAGGCCGTGAGACCAATTGGTCCATGCTGACCAATATGCCCAACAAAGCTTGTCCTATTTGCCAGCATTTTGTTCATAACCTTCCGAACATTTCCAATCCATTTCCTTTCCCTTTAGATTATGTTCTTTTCCATGTTTTTTGAAAGATCTTTCTCATCTCAAGTACATTGCTAATGGACTTTCTGTTGTGTAATGAGTGAAGTTAGATATATTATTACTTATTTATTATTATTATTAAAAGACAGCACAGAATAGGCTCTTATGGCCCTTCAAGCCACGCAGCCAAGCAATCCTTTGATTTAATCCGACCCTAATCATGGAATAATTTATAATGACTGATTAATCTACCAACCAGTACTTTGGATTGTGGAAGGATACCTGAGCACCCAGAGGAAATCTATCTGGTCATGGTGAGAATGTACAATCTCCTTACAAGCAGCAGCAGGAATTGAACTTGGGTCACCTGAACTGTAAATCCTTGTGCCACTATGCTACTACGCTGCTATGCTACTGTACTGAGCCTTAAGTCATTGGTGTAGTTTGCAAACAATTAGTTGGTCAAACCTTAAATCTTGATCTCTGCAGTCTCCCTCCAACGGCTTCCAGTCACCTCTCTGTTTTCTTTTCACTGACAAGTTTGTAATACTTTTTAATTTACTGCCTTTGATACATGAGCCTCAGTCTTTGTAGTAGCAGTTTGAGTGGCATTTTATTGTGTCCCTATACACTGCATGCAACAGTTTTCACTTACCTACTGGCTGCACCTGCAAGCAAAGATTTTCAAAAAATTGTCAAATCATAAATCTTTCACAATACAATGTTGACCAACCGTAATCATGGTATGTTGAAGGGTCTTGGTCCGAAATGTCAACTGAACTCTTTTCCACAGATGCTGCCTGGCCTGCTGAGTTCCTTCAGCATTTTGTGTGTGTTGCTTGACGTTCCATTATCTGCAAATTTTCTCTCGATCATGTTATGATTGTCTAATGTAAGGACTTTGTTTCTATATTCCATAATGACAATATAGCTATATTTCTACAGGGAAATAAAGAGTCAAAGATGTCTCTGCAAGAGCAGTAAATAGTGATAGTAGACCCATCGCCAGTAGCTGTAATGGTCTTGATCTGAATTCGGAGTGCTGACCTTGATGTGAAATTGACAGAGTCAGTTGTTGATGGTGTAAGTTTGTGGAACACCAAATTTAAAGATCTGAGTGCCTTCCCCATGATTCTATTAAACATTGACCAGAGTCTGAGGATAAAGAGATCAGAAAGTTGGGCTAGGACAGAAAGATGAGATAATCAGAAGGATATTTTGTCTGAATAGTTGAATGTTGGAGTTAAGGTTTATTCCTTTTCGGCTTTCTTTCTCATTCTCTTTAACGATTTTGGATTCTGTGCCCACTGCAAAATACGTTGAACAATAAAATGCTTCTTTAAGTTTAATAAGGAATGAACCAGGTCTTTGGCCTGTTGGAAAGGAGAAGAGAGAGAGATACCGCATCTACCTCTTCCAACGATTCTGAGTGAGGCACAGAGAGATCTGTATTTACTGACAATTACCTTTATTGTTCAAACTAACAAATACGTGAATTTATACACTAAATACCTTGTGCGCACACCTGCTAAATACCCCTGACTCTCTTGGATTGTCAAAGAATAGCAAAGGTATTACCTAGGTGATGCACCATCAATAACTCACTCTGAGACGTAAATGCGAGATATTGGCTTTTATTGACTGGAAGAAGGAACAAGCAGTGAGTGGCCACCATACTACATCCTGGAGACTGAGAGGCCGGGCTCAGGCCTCGATCGCCTTTATACCGGGGTCTGTGGGAGGAGCCACAGAAGCAGTCAGCAGGGGGCGTGTCCAGTCAGGTATATGTAGTTTACCACATTCACCCCCCCTTTGTTTTAAAAGAGACTCCATGTGGCGAAGTTTCTTACAGGTTAAGTCTACCAGGTGGTTGAATCTGTCGCTGCGATCTACGTAGCTCCGGCTGCGATTGCACAGATGCCGGTGGTGGTGATTGCACAGGAGCCAGTGGTGCTTGCACCGGAGACGGAGGTTGTGCTGGTTCCGGCCTAACTGGAGGTGTCAGCCCACTAGGCGTCAGTGATCCCTCACGCATGTGCGAGGTGCCTGGTATATACGCGTACGAAACGCCCGGTATATGAGTGTCGTGAGGAGTCTGTGTAGGGCCTGGTGTGTACGGTGTCTCCTCGGGTACAGGGTTCATAGTTACCGGGGAGTGTTCGGGGTAGTGGTCTGTTGCTCCTGCGGGCGCCAGGTCGCGGACGGAGACCGTGTCCTCCCGCCCATCAGATAAGACCACATAGGCATACTGGGGGTTCGCATGTAGAAGGTGAACCCTCTCGACCAGCGGGGAGTATTTATTACTCCTCACATGTTTCCGGAGCAGCACTGGCCCTGGGAACGTCAGCCAAACTAGTAGGGTGGTCCCAGTGACAGACTTCCTGGGAAAAGAGAAAAGGCGTTCGTGAGGGGTGGCGTTGGTGGATGTACATAACAGAGAGCGGATAGAGTGGAGAGCCTAAGGGAGGACCTCCTGCCATCGAGAGACTGGCAACCCTTTTTGACATAAGGGCTAAAAGTGTGGCCTTCCACACTGTGGCATTCTCCCTCTCCACCTGTCCATTTCCCCGGGGATTATAACTTGTGGTCCGACTAGTAGCAATGCCCCTAGCTAGCAGGTACCGGCACAGCTTGTCACTCATAAGGGAGGACCCTCTATCACTGTGGATATAGCAGGGATATCCGAACAGAGTGAAGAGCAGGTGCAGGGCTTTTATGACAGATGTGGTAGTGGTGTCGGGGCAGGGAATGGCAAAGGGGAACTGCGAGTAGTCGTCGATAATATTGAGAAAATAGACATTGCAGTTGGTGAAAGGAAGGGGGCCCTTAAAGTCAACACTCAGTCGCTCAAAAGGGCGGGTGGCCTTGATAAGTTGCGCCGTTTCAGGATTGTAGAAGTGCGGTTTGCACTCAGCGCAGATTTGGCAGTCCCTGGTCATCGTCCTGATGTCCTCCAGGGAGTACGGCAGGTTCCGGGCTTTCACGAAATGGTAAAATCGGGTGACCCCCAGATGGCAAAGAAGTGCATGAAGGGTGTATAGCTGGTCGAGCTGTGCGCTAGCACATGTTCCCCGGGATAGGGCATCAGGGGGCTCATTGAGCCTTCCAGGCCGGTACAGGATATCATAGTTGTAGGTGGAGAGTTCTATTCTCCACCGCAAAATCTTTTCATTTTTGATTTTGCCCCGCTGTTGGTTGCTGAACATGAACGCAACTGAGCGCTGGTCGGTCAGCAAGGTGAACCTTTTGCCGGTGAGATAGTGCCTCCAGTGCCTAATAGCATCCACTGTGGCCTGGGCTTCTTTCTCCACCATGGAGTGCCGAATTTCAGAGCCTTGAGGGGTATGAGAAAAGAATGCTACTGGCCTGCTTTCCTGATTGAGGGTAGCAGCCAGTGCGAAATCGGGGGCGTCACTCTCTACTTGGAATGGAACGGTCTCGTCCACCGCATGCATCGTTGCTTTGGCAATGTCCCCTTTAATGCAGCTGAAGGCTGCGCAGGCCTCAGCAGAGAGGGGAAAAGTGGTGGACTTGACCAGGGGGCGGGCCTTGTCTGTGTAATGGGGGACCCATTGAGCGTAATAGGAAAAAAAAACCCAGGCACCATCTGAGGGCTTTGAGAATGGTGGGAAGAGGGAGTTCTAACATGGGGCGCATACGGTCGGGATCAGGGCCAATGACCCCGTTTTCCACGACATACCCAAGGATGGCGAGTCGGCTGGTTCCGAACACACACTTGTCCCTGTTATAAGTAAGGTTCAGAGCTTCGGCCACTTGGAGAAATCATTGGAGGTTGGCATTGTGATCCAAATAGTTGTGACCACAGATGGTGATGTTATCCAAATAGGGAAATGTGGCCTAAAGTCGGTACTGGTCCACCATCCGGTCCATTTCCCTTTGGAAGACAGAGACACCATACATGACACCAAAGGGGACGCGCAGGAAGTGATAGAGCCTGCCGCCCGCCTCGAAGGCAGTGTAGGGGCGGTCCTCTGTGCGGATGGGGAGCTGGTGATAAGCGGATTTCAGATCTATTGTCGAGTACACCTTGTACTGAGCTATCTGGGTGACCATATCCACAATGCGGGGTAGTGGGTACGCGTCAAGCTGCGTGAACTTATTGATGATTTGACTATAGTCCACGACCATCCTATCTTTCTGCCCAGTCCAAACAACAACCACCTGGGCCCTCCAAGGACTTGTGCTTGGCTCAATGATCCCCTCCCTGAGCAGCCGCTGCACCTCTGACTGAATGAAGGCCCTGTCCCCCGTGCTGTACCTCCTGCTTTTAGTTGCCACAGGTTTACAGTCGGGGTTCAGGTTGGTGAACAGCGATGGGGGAGGGATCTTGAGGGTGGAGAGACTGCAAGTGGTGTCGGTAGCACAACTGTCGGCATGGTGCTGGGTGGGACGTGTGGTTCGGTGTGTGTGTGTGGTCAGTAGCGGGGTATATGGCAAAGTCCCACCAAACTGAGGATTCCTGACAGTGAGTGGTGGGAGGGGCCCGTCATGTGCCATAGTCACACTTTCGAGATGGCTCTGGAAGTCCAGCCCCAATAGCACAGGTGCGCACAGATTAGGCATGACCAGTAGTGCAAAGTTCCAATATTCTGTGCCTTGCACCACCAATGTCACTACATAACCCACCCAGATGTCTGTGGAATGCGACCCAGAAGCCCTGGTGACCCTCTGACTTACCGGCCGTGTCACGAGTCCGCAGCCTGTGTCAAACAGGCAGCTAGTCCTGTGCCCCTCCACCAGGATGTCCATCATTGACCTTGCAAGCCGGTGCGGGGCGCTTTGGTTGAGGGTTATGGTGGCCAGAGTTGAACTGCCCTCTTGGTGCCCGGTAAACACCGGTGGGTCGGGGGCAGGGCCTGCTGACGCCGATAAAGATGGCCGCCCACATCCGGGCATGCAAGATGGCGGCCCCCATATCTCACTCGCAGCGCTGCCCGACCCCGCTCATAGTTTAGACTTACAGACCTTGGCGAAATGGCCCTTCTTCCCGCAGCTAGAACAGGTCGCTTCTCGAGCCGGGCAGCATTTTCGGGGGTGCTTTTGGAGTCCGCAGAAATAACACAGCTCAGCTTCCGCCTGGCCGGGAGTTCGTGGAATCACGACTGGCAGCGGCGTTGGCAAATTCGCTCACAGGAACTGGCGGCGGCAGGGTCTGAGGCGTCCACGGAACCGGCGGGGAATCACGCAACTGGACAGCATAAGCGTTGTGCAGAGCAGCTTCCAGCGTGTCGGCCGTCTCGATCGCCAAGTGTAAAGTAAGATCCGCATTTTCCAGCAACCTCTGACGCACGTACACTGACCTCAGTCCTGTCACAAAGGCGTCTCATACCAGCAGCTCGGCATACTGTTCCACCGTGAGGTTATTGATGGTGCATCAATTTTATTGACTGGAAGAAGGAACAAGCAGTGAGTGGCCACCATACTACATCCTGGAGACTGAGAGGCCGGGCTCAGGCCTCGATCGTCTTTATACAGGGGTCTGTGGGAGGAGCCACAGGAGCAGTCAGCAGGGGGCGTGTCCAGACAGGTATATGTAGTTCACCACACTAGGCGGAGGAATTTACGCTGGCCAGGCGCTCCTTGTTCCTCGTGGTCCCAACTCTCTCTCCACTTGTTCACACAGGGTTCTTCTCACTTGTGCCTGCGATGGTTATTCTTCAAAGTTATCACCACCGGCGCACACAAAGCATCCACTTTTATATCCATTGCTTATCAATTCAAATGTCGCATTCCCGTGTTATTGGCCGCAGGTCATGTGTCTGGCCTTTAACACCTGGTCATTGGCTCTGGTCCAAGCCAGCATCCATCTATTGTCCTCTTCCCATCAAGGGACAGTTGCTGACTCATGGCTCTTTGTTCTCAGTCAGCAATGAGTTTGAATCGCCTCAGGCATTCACAAGTCTGCATGTTATAGCCAACCAAAGAACACCTCACAAATAACTCCTTATTTGGACATGACCTCCAGTCCAGCAGATTACCTGGTCTTTGTGTCTTCTTTAAAGCACTAATCAAGTCCAGCATGTCAAGCTCACAAAATGGAGAATCGAGTGTCTTCACAAAATGGCAGCCTCCATCCCCCAAGCACACAGCAAGAATAAAGGCTGTTTCCACTGTTCTTGATTCATTTGAATTCACTGATTTGAAGATTATCATTCTTTCTGGCCAACAGGCCTATTTCGTTTTTCTTACAGGGAAAGTAATACTACTTGAGGAGCATTCTCAAAATGATTTGAATCCCGTTACTATAGTCAGGGCATCTTCAGACGAGTTAACCAATACAATGGAATTAGGAAGATAGAATTAGTAATGCTGATCATGAAGCTGGTGATCAGAGGTATGTTGCAGGGTTTAGTGTGGACCCTTGTTACTCATTGTTTATATACTATATATTATATAGATGTTATTGGACAAGGCTTGATTAGCTAGTTTGTGGATAACATAAAATTAGGAGGTACTATTGATAGTGAAAACATATTTTTGTAGATTAAAGAAGGATATTTGTACATTGATATTTGATATTTGTGCATTTGTACTGGGCCCTGGTGAGACCTCACCCGGAGTATTGTGTACAGTTTTGTTCTCCAGGGTTAAGGAAGGACATCCTGGCTGTAGGGGAAGTGCAGCGTAAATTCACAAGGTTAATTCCTGGGATGTCCGGACTGTCTTACGCAGAGAGGTAAGGGAGACTGGGCTTGTACACGCTGGAATTAAGGAGATTGAGAGGGGATCTGATTGCAACATATAAGATTATTAAAGGATTGGACAAGGTAGAGGCAGGAAGTATGTTCCAGATGCTGGGAGAGTCCAGTACCAGAGGGCATGGTTTAAGAATAAGAGGTAGGTCATTTAGGACGGAGTTAAGGAAAAACTTCTCCCAGAGAGTTGTGGGGGTCTGGAATGCACTGCCTCAGAAGGCAGTGGAGGCCAATTCTCTGGATGCTTTCAAGAAGGAGCTAGATAGGTATCTTATGGATAGGGGAATCAAGGTGATATGGGGACAAGGCAGGAACCGGGTATTGATAGTAGATGATCAGCGATGATCTCAGAATGGCGGTGCAGGCTCGAAGGGCCGCATGGTCTACTTCTGCACCTATTGTCTATGTCTATATTGATGAGTTAAAGGAGTGGCAAATGGATTTTAATCCATTAGATTAGTGTAGGTGATTCACTTGGAAAGTCAAATCACCGTGGGACTGATGCCATGAATGCTACAGCACTGGGGCGTGTAATGGAACAGAGTGATTCAGGAGAACAAACACATAGCTTATTGAAAGCGGCATCACAGGTACACAAAGTGGTGAAAAAGGTATTTAGTATGTTGGCACTCTTCAGTCAGAATACAGAGTATTGCAGCAAGAAGGAAGAAAGCCCTTAACTCTGAGTGGAGTCATCGGGATGCCGTCATGACGGTGTTTTTTTCGCAGGCTTTCTATTTTTATGAGACCAAGTTGCTAGCTCGACACTCAACCCAGCATAGATGGAAAACATGCAAGGGAACCGGCTGGGTTTGAACTCAGGAGCTTTCACTCCGACGTCCAGCGCTGATGCCACTATGTCACCAGCCGGCTTGCTGAGTATTGGAGTTGGGATATTATGTTCCAGCCATAAACATTGAGGGTGGGGCTGCACTTGAAGTACTGTGGTACAGATTTTGTTAGCTGTTGCAGAAAAGGTATAGTTAAATCAGAAAGAATATAGAAAAAATATATTATGAGGATGTTGCCAGGACTAATGGGCCAGAATGAAAGGAGAATTTGGCAAGGCTGAGTCTTTATTCCTTGGAACATAGGAGACTGAGAGCAAATTTATAAAAATGTTTAAAATTATGAGCGGAACAGATAAAGTGAATGGTAACAGTGTTTTCCCCAGGGTTGGAGAATCCAAAGCTAGAGGGCTTTCATTGTGGCAAGAGGGGAAAGATTTAGAAGGGTCCTGAGGATCAACCCTTTCATACATATGGTGTTGAGAATGTGGAATGAGCTGCCAGAAGAAGTAGCTGACGCTGGTTCAATAGTGTTGTTTAAGAAGCACTTGGATAGGAAGATTGAGGGGTGGGGCTTAGAGGGATATGGACCCAATGCAAGAAATGGGCTGGCTGGGTAGGCAGTGTAGTTGACACAGACTCATTGAGCTGAGGAGCCTGTATCCATGCTGTATTGCTCTATTACTCTACTAATCTGTGACATTATACCACTGTCATAAAAATCCAACTTGTTGCAGGGAAGATATGTTTGTTATATGGTAACAATTGAGAAGAGTAGTTCTAAATTCTCTAAGATTAGGAGAACAGAGGGTGATTGCATTGAAGATTATGAATTTCTTACCAGGCTTGACAGGGTGATGAAAGAAGGAACTTGGCCCTGGTTAAGGAGGATCGAAGCAGTGACCAGAGTGTCTGTAAAAGAGGTCAATTGGGACAGAGATGACTAAAAAAATTCCTTACTCAAAGGATGGTGAATCTTTGTAATTCTCAAACACAGACACAGCCATGAGATGAATTCAAAATAGACCAATAAAACAGTAAATTAATAAAGGGATAATGCAGAAAAATGGGTCTGACGTAAAATAACATCTATAATCCTGTTCAATGATGGAGCAAGCTCAAAGGGCCAGGTGACCTACCACTGTTCTGAATTGTTCTGAAATAATCTGAATATCACAATTCATTACATGTCACATAATGTCCCTGATGGAATCTGAAAGATAAAAGAAAATAAGAGAGGAAGGTGAGAGAATGAGAATATGCTTTATTTTTTTATTAATAAGTAAGTCATTTGTAGATTTAATTCTTACTTTCCTAAGTTATTGTGTGTTATATGTGTCCTTTATACCCTGGTCTGGAGAAATGCTGTCTTGTTTGATGGTATACATGTACGTAGGTATATAGTTAAATGACAATAAACTTTAGTTGACTTGGCTTGAAACAAAAAAAAGTAAACTGTGATAGTGAGGAAGAGAGAAGAAAGAGAGAGAGAGAGAGAGAGAGAGAGAGAGAGAGAGAGAGAGAGAGAGAGAGAGAGAGAGAGAGAGAGAGAGAGAGAGAGAGAGAGAGGCTTCACACAAAGTTGGAACAATTGACTGAGATGTCAATGAGTTAGAATTTTGACATGGATGGGTCTGCATCAATCTGCCAACATCAACTGTGTTCTAAAGCTTGCTTCATATTTGAACTGTAAACAAGGCCTTTGAAAATTATATTAATAAAATTGCTCCATGCAAACAAATTGAAAACCGTTTGAGGGTAATTAACATCACAGTCATTTGCTGTGTTGTCAGCTTTTATCCTTTTGAATTGAACCATAAACATGAATGTCCCAGGTTGGCAAGAAACTCAGATTGAACAAACTTGCTGCAAATTCCTTCTTTTCAGTATTAATTTGCTAAGGGACAATGAACAGGATAATAAATGGAGAGAAAGTTGTTACAGTGTAGTAACACAGTCACAGGTTCAGCAAACAGCCAGACATGTAACTGTCCAATACTGTTGATCGTTTTACACTCTTTACCTTCCTCACAGGTACAATACATGGCATTTATGCTCATTGTCTGCCGTATCTAACAGTGACAGGGACATTTTGGAAGAGTTTTTAAACAGGAAAAGCCCTTGAGCTTGGAAGTCTAGGTGAAATGGTGCAAGTAATCATTGCAGCTGGGGTCTTGCTTGGTTGCAGTGGATGATCATGACTTTGTCTGCAACTTGTAATCCCCTAATCTCTCCAAGAACCATTGCAGAATCTCCTTCCAGGATGTTGGTTGTCACTGTTGATCTTATCGGCCCAGTCCACCGGACTGGCATCGCATATAATCTATACCAGACATGTTCTGGTGAACCATGCAAAATGCAGAGTTCCATCACAGGTTCTGTGTTCGGCTGCTTTCGTTAGCATGATGCAATAGACACAGGACAATGCACTGTGGTTTCCATTCTGCTGCTCTCTGAATCTTTAACTATATGCTTGTGCAGACTTGCTACCACAGCCACAGGTCACCTGTTGACTTGTACTCATTCCTCCGCACCACCCCCACCTTCTTCTGGCTTCTCCCCCCTTTCTTTCTCAGCCCAATATGTTGATTGTTTATTCCTCTCTGCAGATACTGCCTGACCTGTGAGAGGTCATGGCAGAGCACACTCGATTGGCCTAATGGCCTGATTCTGCTTCTATGTCTTTCGGTCTTAGTTCTTCCCACATTTTATATGCGTTACTCTAGACTTGCAGCATCTTGTGTTTAAAACTGTAACACTCTGCTCAACATGTCAGTGCCCTGCTCTTGGACTCAGTTCTGATTCCATTTGTGGAGAGCATAATCAGATGTATTAGCAAAGAGCAGATGGTTCCCTTACAGATTTAAGCTGAGAATGATCCAGATCAACGGTGTTGCCACAAGCTTACAATGTATCACATAAGTCCATAGATCTGTCTTGCGTTGTGCAGACTGGAGATGTATCTCCATGGGAATGTGGCAAAGGCCCCATAGCTGACCAGTCCACTGTCGTTTCAGCATACAACAAAGCTCATGATTTTATCCAAGTCATACCATCTGTGCTTGTGTTACATTGCATATATTTCAAACTAGTGCCTGTCATAATTGAGAAGCTGTGAACCAGATATGGTCTAATCAGTTGACCTAGGACCTGAATTGACTGAAGTTATCATTCATATGCAGTCAGTATCAAAATATGCAAGAGGGCCTAGATTCAGGGTGAGAGGAAGGAGTTATAACGAGAATTTGGGTTCTTTCTATACAGAGGGTGGCTGGTATCAGGACTGCATTTGCTGAAGAAGTGACAGAATGGGATCTAATTAGTGTGTTTAAGAAACCTGTAGACAGATATTTAAATATACAAGAGACAGAAGGTCCTAATGCAGGCAAATGGGATTAGGGATAATGGGGAAATAGTCAGCATGCACACTGTGTGCTGATGGGACCATTTCTGTGCTGTACCTCTCTATGGTTCTCTAACAGTTTCTTCCAATGGTGGTGGAGACCTGATCATTAGTTATATTTAATAGGAGGTGAATAATTACTTGGAAGAACAAGGAATAGAGGGTTTAGGGGAACTGCTGCTCAAATTTCCAGCATGTGCAGAATCTCTAGTGTTGATGACGCACTGAAGAGGAGTTAAGGCCAGCATAGATCTGCCATGATCACACTGAATGGCAGGACAAGCTTGGTGGCCATTCTTTCTCCCATGTGTTGCCAGTGACATACGCATCTCAAAACAAATGCATTAAATATAGTTGACTGCTTAATTCAACTTCAATTAGTAAGCATTGGTATAAATCAAGGTTAGACTCCGACTGATGTCATGGTATTCCTGATGGCAGGTAAGGGTGTGTTAGCACTCCTTCTAATAAGACAAGCAGCAGAACTTGCATTGCAAATGTCAGCATATGGATAGAATGCTCTTGTGGAAGGAAATTGTCACTGAAACAACCACAGAATCAGCTTGCATGGCCAACATATTTCGCTAGCCTACCTCTCATAATCGTGGGTTGTATGTTAACTGTTTTTCAGCCCTCTGGCAAAACAGGTTTATTCCAATGTGTTATTAGATATCTGGTACGTAATGTGTAAATAAATGTAGTAGATAAGAATTCAGTGATTTACTATTATATTTTTCACACTCTTATTATGCTAGGTTGTAAGCAGCAACCTCATCAAATAATGATGAGCCATTACTTGCAGTTAGAATTCGAATGTTACTCTTTTTTTTAGTAATTTCAACCTCAATTAAGCACTTTGAGAACATTTCATGGAGACTTTACCAATCCAAGTGGATATAGTCCAGTTGTCATGAACGTATTCCCGTGGCAACCAGCAACTGAGTTCATGTTTCCTACCTATAGATGTTAAACAGTTATGTTTACTATTACTAGCATTATGTTACTGTGGGTTTATATATCAACAACAATTAATATAATTTAGTTATTACATTTTGATATGGATGGTGACACGTATAGGGCTTCTGAACAGAGTGGATCTGGTAGGCTAAACCTGATTTCTTTTTTCTTATTTTTTGTAATTAAAGCTCCTCTCAGATCTTTCTAGCTTTCCTGGCTGTATACATATGCCTTTTCTTCCAAATTGTTCCATTACGGAAGAAAAAAAATCTAAACCCATAAAGAGGTTAACTGTTACTTCACCTTCCTACGATAAGCAATAAAATTCATTGGAAGCTCACTCAGGCTTGGGATTTGAAAATTGGCCATTTCTGTTTGCTTCAAGCTCATCTTGTGCTCAAAGCAAAACAGAGAAAAAAAAGCACTTTGCTTTCATAATAGTCAGAGCTGGAACATAAAACAGGAAAACAATGAGAAATGGCATCAATATCAAAGAATCATAGGCTATTTCAACTTAAATTTGTTGATGTGCCTTCAACTTCTGTGTTATTTATGGGACTTATGTTTTCACATTTTGTTAGCAATTCAGTCAACTAACGTAAGTTTCAGAATTTTTCATCCTTGTATTGTTCTTTTCACATTTTGTTAGCAATTCAGTCAACTAACGTAAGTTTCAGAATTTTTCATCCTTGTATTGTTCTTTGTTGTTGTCGTCTTCCCTGTCAAACTTTGAAATTTCTGTGGTCCAGAGCAAATTATTATTTGTGATTTTTTTTCCTCTGATGATATTGCTTTATATGTTGTTTGTGAGTCATAGCTACTGAGCTGTGCACCTTGGTCCAGAGGAACATTGTTTTGCTTAGCTGTGTACATGTATACGGTGGAACGACAAAACAAAAACTTTTGAACTTGAACCTGAGTTCTCAGGTTCACTCTCTCTTCACCCTGGCTTCTCCAACTCTCTCTCTTTTATTAAACCTTATCTCTTTTTCAAACTGTCTTCAACTATCTGAAAATCTTACTGTGCCTTTGTATTAAAATTTATTTGATAATGCTCCTTTGAAAATTTTCCAGCATTTTACCATGGTATAAAGGTGAAAGCCATTGGCAAAATGTGCTAGTAATTGGAAATCTGAAATCCAAACCTCAATGGAGCCTCAAAGAACAGTAATTTATCTTTTTAGTAGCTTTCCAGACTCACTGTTGAATTGAATAACTTTAGATTAACAGCCATACTAGTCTTGTGTTTCACATTGGCAGCAATCTCAGACCTCAATAGCATGTTCATACTAATACACAATTAGTTGGCATCTCAATGCATGTTTCCCCATTCATTAAAACAATTCAAACTAGTTGCCCCTGAACTCCAGTTAATTTTTCTCATTCAATTCTCTTTGAAGCTGGTAGTCAATGGGAACATAAGCATATAAGAGATAGGAGCAGGAGTAGGCCAATCGGCCCCTCAAGCCTGCTCCGCCATTCAACATGATCATGGCTGATCCAATCTTAACTCTAGTTATCACCGAATCCCACAAGGCAACAGTGCCAACCAATAGGGCACCATGCCACCCATTTTATTTTATTATTCATCCCTCCCAAACCCATGTGATCACCCGGGGAAAAAAAAAACAATTTGCCAATTGAGGAGAAAAAATCTGGAAAATTCCTCTCCGACCCATCCAGGCTATCGAAAACTGGCCCAGGAGATCACATGGCTGATCTAAACCTAGCCTCATGTCCACTTACCTGCTCGCTCAGCATATCCCCTAATGCCATTTTTATCCAGGGAAATGTCTATCTTCGTTTTGAATTTATTGAGTGTAGTAGCTTCCACAGCTCTCTGGGGCAGTAAATTCCACAGCCCCACTACCCTCTGAGTGAAGAAATTTCTCCTCGTCTCAGTCCTGGAACGGCATCCCCTTATTTTAAGATTATGCCCCTAGTCTTAGTTTCACCCATCATTGGGAACATTCTCCCCATATCCACCTGATCAAGCCCCTTCACAATCTTGTATGTTTTAATAAGATCGCCTCTCATTCTTCGGAACTCCAATGAGTAGAGTCCCAATCTGCTCACCCTCTCATCATACATCATACATTGGGGGAGCCCAATAGTACCCCATAAATTGTCTTTGTTGCACACTTGGTTCAGTTAATGGATGGCAGATAAGTAGCAGATTCTGTATTCTTTGAAAAGCCTTTAATTCTACAATCACTTCCTTCCTATTATCTTATCTAAGGGTCTGCATTTATTTATTTTTTGTCCTTTACTGCTTCTTGGATAACTCTAGATTCCAAACCACTTCAAACATTAAATTATGTAAAGTTCTGGATAGACTACACATTCATTAATATAGAAAGTGTTTGATGGATATAATACCCAAAGCAAAACTGAATACCAATGACTTACAAACGTTTGTATTTCCCAACAGTTTCATTAGTTCAAATGAAGCCTATATTGCCAGAACAAAGTTCAGGTGGATCACAGGATGTAAGAGGAGGAAGCAATATGCTTTCTTCACCTCAGAATAGCAACATTTCAACCCAATTTAGAGAATTTTTTTATTGTTGATTTGTTTTTAGTAGACAATATCTTGATTAAGAATTCTTTATTGCAAAGGCTTAAGTGATTGGATTATTGATTTTTCATGAGCCCTATATGTCATAGGCATGTCCCTCCTTACCATCGGTACTATGTAAATGAGACACTGCTTCAAGAAAGCAATAGGTATCATCAAAAATCCCCATCAGTCAGGCGATGCCATCATCTTGCTGCTACCATTGCACAAGAAGTTCGGAAGGCTGAAATGTCATGCCACCAGATTCAAAAACAGGTACTTCTCTTCAACCATCTTGTCTTGAACTAACTGGAGCAGCCCTGATCACAACCTGAGCAAAAGAATTCTGTGACCACTTTTACCAGTTTGGATTACAATGAACATTTTTTTGCTCAAACTGTGTGCAATTGATGTTCAATTTATGTTTGCCTTTTGAATGTTTGCCTTTATGTTTGCCTTCTGCTGTGCTAAGTTTTTCTTTGCATTTGGTCTTGTGTATTTGACAGTAACTTGACTTGATCAGACCAGTTATGGTACACTGCTCCAAGAAGAAGCAGCTACAAGACTATGGAAAAATGTTCTTGCATAGAAGGAGCTTATTTGGCCCATCAGCTTCCTGCTGGTGCTTCATGAAACAATGTAGGCAGTCCCATCCTTCATCTCTTTTCCCAGATCCCTATAAATTAATCTTCAATCCAATTCCCTTCTGAAAGAGGGAATGGAATCTGTGCCTCTCTCTGGAGGTGGTGTAATATTGTTTGAAGATCCATTGTGGTCAGAGATTTGAATACAATGAAAACTGAGAAATGACTGTCTTGATGGAGAATTTACACCCAGTGGTCACTTTAAATGCTTGTTAATGCAAATAGCTAATCAGCCAATCAAATGGCTGCAACTCAATGCATGAAAGCATGCAGACATGGTGAAGAGGTTCAGTTGTGTAGATCAGACTTCAGAATGGGGAAGCAATGTAATCTAAGTGACTTTGATCATGCAATGATTGTTAGTGCTGGAAAAGGTGGTTTGAATATCTTAGAAACTACTGATCTCCTGGGATTTCCACACACAATAGTCTTTGGAGTTTACAGAGAATGGTATAAAAAGAAAAAAAAATCTAATGAGATTCTGTGAGAAAAAACATCTGTGGGAATTTAAAAAAACACCTTGTTAATGAGAGAGATCAGAGGACAATGGCCAGACAGGTTCAAACTAACAGGAAGGTGGCAGTAATTCAAATAACCTCACTTTACTACAATAGAGTGCAAAAGAGCATCTCTGAAAAAACAACATGTTGCCCATTGAAATGGATGGGTTACAGCAGAAGAACACCCCAAGCATGCAATCAATGCCCGATTTATTAGGTACAGGAGACTGAGCCCAGCTACAGAGCACTTGTGGTACAGGGAAACAAATGAAGTGCACAGGTCACTATGATGTAGATCGGTAGGTCTAAAATTTAGTGGCATGGCAGCTTAGTGGTTAGCATAATGCTCTACAGAACAGGCGACCCTAGTTCAATTCCTGTTGCTGTCTGTGAGGAGTGTGTATGTTCTCTCTGCAATTGTGTGTGTTTCCTCCAGATTTTCCAAATTCCTCCCACAGTCCAAAGATATACCAATTGGTAGGTTAATTGGTCATTGTAAATTGACCGATAATTAGACTAAAATAAACTGGGGGCTTGCTGGGAGTAGTTGCTCAAAGGACCAGAAGGGCCTCTCCTGTGCTATATCTCAGTTTAAAAAAAAAATAGAAATTCATCTAGCATATGAGAAGTCCATTCAATAGTGTGAACGATATGTCAGGCAAGTTGTTCATTGTACCTCAGTATGTGTGTCATTAATAAAACAAGTTACCAATTTAGAACGACATAAAGAGATTCCTCGGGAATCCTTAAATGTATTGGTTTAATATAGTCATGAGTGCCAAGAAACAATGGAAGCATTATGTATGCATACATTTCAGGCAGATCATGTCATAGATAAGTAGAGTGAACTAGTAAATGGATGATAGTGTACCAGCTCTAGAGAAAGTGCAGTGCAGGTAGACAGATGAAGTGCAAGGATCACAATATGAGGTCGAAAGGGAGATCAACAATTCATCCACAGCGTCTTTTCATGCTTTTGCATTTTCTTCAGGAGGGAAGGGGGGAGGAGAGAGAATGAACATTGATTTACACAACAGATAGATTTTTATATATCGAAGAATTTCCCTTGTTACGTTTCTTTCACCACTCATTCTGAAAGATTTATTTTCTTTTCCTAACTCACTCCATCTTCTGTAGTTCATTTTACTTCTATGTTTGAGATTTTCAAACATTTCTATTTTATTCATTACAGGACATGAGAGTTGTTGGCATTCATTACCCATCCTACCCTGACTTTTGATGGCAGTTTAAGATGGTCATCTTTGCCAATGGTACATCATTGTACAATCAGTATCAGAATCAGGTATACGATCCTTGGCATATGAGTAAATATTGCGGCTTTGTAAAAGCAGTACAATGCAAAGACATAATAATCTGTAAATTACAAAAAGAAGTGCAAAAAATACAAATAATGATGTATTGCTCATGGACTCCTCAGAAATCTAATTGTGGAAGAAGCTGTTCCTCAATTATTAAGTGTGTGTCTTCAGACATCTTACATACCTCCTTCTGGATGGTAGTGATGAAAAGATGGCATATTCTTCATGGTGAGGGTGCCTAATGATGGATGATGCCTTTCTGAAGGACCGCATCTTAAAGATGTCCTTGTTAGAAGGGAGGGTTGTGCCCATGATTGAAATGGCTGAGTTGATAAAACTCTGTAGTTCAGAAGACCAAAAGATCATAAGACATGGGAGCAGAATTAGGCCATTCAACCCACCGAGTCTACTCCACCATTCCATCATAGCTGATCCAGGATCCTACTCAACCCCACACACCTGCCTTCTTGCCATATCCTTTGATGCCCTGATCGATCAGGAAATGATCAACCCACGGACTCAGCCTCCACCGTAGTCTGTGGCAGAGCATTCCACAGATTCACTGCTCTCTAGCTAAAAAAAAATAACTTCTTACCTCTGTTCTCACAGGTCACCCCTCAATTCTGAGGCTTTGCCTTTCAGTTCTGGATACCCCCACCATAGGAACCATCCTCTCCACTACCACCCTATCTAGTCCTTTCAACATTCTGTAGGTTTCAATGAGATCTCCATGTAATCTTCCAAGTTCCAGTGAATACAGGCCAAATAATCCTCACAGGTTAACCCCTTTCATTGCCAAAATTATTCCCATGAATATCCTCTGGACTCTCTCAAATGACAACATATCCTTTCTGAGATATGGGGTAAAAACTGTTGACAATCCTTCAAGTGCAGCTTGATTAGTGTCTTATGAAACCTCAAATTTGTGGCTGTGCTTTTATATTATATTCCCCTTGAAATAAATGATAACATTCCATTTGTCTTCTTTACCACACACCCAAACTGTAAATTGACTTGCTGGGAGTCTTGCAGAAAGACTCCCAAGTCCCTCTGCACCTCTGATGTTTGAACGTTCTCCCCATTTAGATAATACTCTGTACTATTGTTCCTTTTACCAAAAAGCACTCTTCTGGTGACCCATTTTCTGTGCAGGCGAACCAGCTCACAAATAGCCAGCACGCAGGGAGAGACTTTGGTAATGCACCTCTGACGTCATTTCTGCCCGGAGAGGGCAGGCGCTAGGGATTTAAATGCCAGCACCGTGAAGTTTCAATAAACTAGTCTCGAAACGACTTACTGACTGCATGTCGTTATTTCAGCGCTGTGTGTAGCAGATCGCTACATTGGTGACCCCGATGGTCCAAACGGGATTTGGATTAAAGATGACCGACTCTTCATCTGTTCACACAGTTTCGCTGAAACTGTCAACTTTCTGGACGCTGTGACCACGCGTGTGGTTTAGCCAAGCAGAAGCCCAGTTCCAGATTCGGCAGATATCTTCTGATTCCACATGTTACTACCATGTGGTGAGCGCCCTTGACCAGGAGATGGCCACCCAGGTTGCGGATTTCATACAGTTGCCCCCGGAAGAAGGCAAATATGAAGCAGTCAAAGCGCTGCTCATTGGGACCTTTGGCCTCTCACGGCGTGAGCGGGGTGTCCGCCTACTTCACCCGGACGGTTTGGGAGACAGACTGCCATCAGCATTGATGAACGAGATGCTGTCCCTGGCTGATGGACACAAGCCCTGCCTCATGTTCGAGCAAGCGTTCCTGGAGCAACTGCCGGAGGACATACATCTGCTGCTGGCCGACACAGATTTCAGTGACCCCTGGAAGGTGGCAACCCAGGCAGACGGGCTGTGGAAAGCCAAGAGGGAGAGCGTGGCGTCCGTCTGTCAGATTACCAGGCAACGCTCTCAACAGCAGACCGGACCAGGCCTGGCAGGGGGGCGCACACAACACAGAGGCAGGAGTGAGGAGGCTAGTGAACAGTGGTATTTCTACCACCAGCGGTGGGGCACAAAAGCCCACCGTTGTCACCCAACCTGCAAGGGCCAGGGCCAGGGCCAGCTGCCGCTAATGACTATGGCGGCTGGCCACCAGGACAGCCTCTTGTATGTCTGGGACAAGCAGTCGGGATGCCACTTCTTGGTCGACACCGGAGCGGAGATCAGCGTCTTGCCCCTGACGGGGTACGACACCCGCAACAGGAAGCCAGGACTCACCCTGAGGGCCGCAAACGGCAGCATGATACGGACATACGGCACCCACACAGTGCAGCTGCAGTTCGGTGCCAGCCACGTGGGAATTCACACTGGCCAACGTGGCCCAACCACTCCTGGGGGCGGACTTCTTGCGAGCTCACAGCCTGCTGGTCGACTTGCAATTGAAAAGACTGGTACATGCCGAGACTTTCCAGATGTTCTCCCTGTGTGAAGCCAAGTTGCCGGCCCCACACCTGGACTCCATCACGCTGTCGGGCAACGAATTCAACAGAATCCTGGCCGACTTCCCATCAATTCTGGCACCGCAGTTCACGGCAGCCATGCCCAGACACAGGATACAGCACCACATTCCAACCCAGGGACCACCCCTCCACGCCCGCGCATGAAGGCTCCCCCCGGAAAAGCTCCACCTGGCGAAGGAGGGGTTCAAGAGAATGGAGGAATTGGGGATCGTACGGAGGTCCGACAGCCCATGGTCCTCCCCCCAGCACATGGTGCCCAAAGCAGCTGGGGGTTGGAGACCATGCGGCGACTACCGCAGACTGAACGAGGCTACCACTCCAGACCGCTACCCCGTGCCGTACATACAGGACTTTGCAGCAAGCTTGCATGGGGCAAGAATCTTTTCCAAAGTAGACCTCATTCGGGGATACCATCAAATCCCAGTGCACCCTGAAGACATCCCCAAAACGGCACTCATCACCCCGTTCGGCCTGTTCGAGTTCTTCCGAATGCTGTTCGGCCTGTAGAATACCGCACAGACATTCCAGTGGCTAATGGACGCGGTGGGACAGGACCTGGACTTTGCGTTCATTTATTTGGATGACATCCTTATAGCCAGCAGTTGTCGTCAGGAGCATCTGTCCCACCTCCGCCAGCTCTACGCCCGACTGAGTGAATACGGCCTCACGATCAACCCGGCCAAATGCCAGTTCGGTCTCGATACCATCGACTTCCTGGGCCACAGGATTACCAAAGATGGGGCAACACCTCTGCCTGCCAAGGTAGACGCGATCCGCCACTTTGCCCGGCCCAAACGGTCAAGGGCCTGCAGGAGTTCATTGGTATGGTGAACTTTTACCACCGTTTCCTCCCCTCAGCAGCTCATATCATGTGCCCTTTGTACACCCTGATGTCGGGTAAAGGCTAGGACATCACTCGGGACGAGGAGGCTGTGGCTGCTTTCGTTAACGCCAAGGAAGCCTTGGCAGATACCGCGATGCTGGAGGACCCCAGAACGGATGTTCCGACCACCCTCATGGTGGATGCATCCGACACAGCAGTCGGCAGGGTGCTGGAGCAGCTCATCGAGGGGCGCTGGCAACCCCTGTTGTTCTTCAGCAAGCACCTACGACCACTCAAATTCAAGTACAGTGCTTTTGACCGGGAGCTGTTGCCACTGTATCTGGCAATCCAGCATTTCAGGTACTTCTTAGAAGGCAGGCTGATTGCCACGTTCAAGGACCACAAACTGTTGACCTTCATGTTCACGAAGGTGTCCGATCCCTGGTCAGCTCACCAGCAGCGACATCTGTCCTACATCTCCAAGTACACGACAGACATCCAGCATGTCTCGGGGAAGGACTTGTGGCAGACGCACTCTCCAGACCAGCTGTTCAGGCCCTGTCCCTGGGGGTGGACTATTCAGCACTGGCGGAGATGCAGCAGGCAGACAACGAGTTGCCCATCTACAGGACCACAGTCTCGGGTTTGCAGCTGCAAGACTTTCTCATAGGCCCAGGTGAGAGGACCCTCCTGGTCGACGTGGCTACCAGCCAACCTCAGCCCACCGTCCCGGCAGCCTGGAAGTGGCGAGTGTTCGACTCCATACACAGTTTGGCGCACCCATCTATCAGGACAACCATCCGACTGGTCTCCAGCAAGTTCGCGTGGCACGGACTTCGCAAGCAGGTCAGTGAATGGGCCAGAACATGCGTTCAGTGCCAAACAGCCAAGGTGCAGCGGCACACTAAAGCCCCCCTACAGCAGTTTGAACCCACCCACCAGAGGTTCGACCACATTCGTGTGGATGTCGTGGGCCCTCTACCAGTGTCCTGAAGAGCGTGGTACCTCCTAACAATGGTAGACTGGTTCACGAGGTGGCCAGAGGTGGCCCCACTCACCGACACATCTGCCGATTCCTGCGCCCGAGCACTGATCGCAACTCGGGTAGCACGCTTCAGGGTACCAGCCCACATTACCTCCGACAGAGGCGCCCAGTTCACCTCCAGCCTGTGGTCGGCTGTGGCCAGCCTGTTGGGAATGCAGCTACACCACCCTACTGCCTACCACCCACAGTCGAACGGACTAGTGGAACGCTTCCATCGTCACTTGAAGTCGGCTCTCATGGCCCACCTGTGAGGAGCTAACTGGGTGGACGAGCTTTCCTGGGTCCTGCTTGGAATTCGTACAGCGCCCAGAGAGGATCTGCATGTCTCGTTGGCCGATTTGGCACATGACGCACCCCTGGCCATCGCGGGAGAGTTCATACCAGCCCCAAGGGGGCAAGAGGAAGAACCCACAGCAGTCTTGGACAGGCTACCCGAAAGGCTCGGCAACCTGGCCCCCGTACCCACTTCACAGCACGGACAGCCTCCGACCCATTTAGCCAAAGACCTGCAGAACTCTAAGTTTGTGTTTGTACAAAGGGGCGGACACCGGGCAATGCTACAGCGGCCGTACGAGGGGCAATTCAAGGTGATCAACAACAACGGGTCCATGTTCGTGCTGGACATTGGGAGGAGAGAAGAGGTTTTCACGGTGGACCGACTCAAGCCAGCCCATGTGGACTTGGCGCAGCCGGTCGAGGTTCAGGCACCGCGGCGCAAGAGGCAGACCTCCCAAACAGAGGCTGTTCCAGACTGTGGACATTGGGGAGTGTATTGCCGGTTCTGGGAGGGCGGGTTATGTGGCGACCCACTTTCTGCCCAGGCAAACCAGCTCACAAATAGCCAACGCGCGGGGGGGAGACTTTGGTAATGCACTTCCAATGTCAATTGCACTCGGAGAGGGCGGGCGCTAGGGATTTAAATGCCAGCACCGCAAAGTTTGAATAAACTAGTCTCGAAATGACTTACCGACTGTGTGTCATTATTTCAGCGCTGTGTGTAGCACATCACTACACTCTCATACATTTTCTAACACTGTATTCCATCTGCCAAATTTTGGCCCATTCTTCCAATTTGTCTATGTCCTGCTGTAATCTATTGCTTCTTAAGTACTAACTACCCCTCCACCTACCTTCGTATCATTCACAAACTTTGTCACAAAACCATCAATTCCATTATCCAAATTATTGACAAACAGCGTGAAAAGTAGTGGCCCCATACTAACCCCCAAGAAACACCGCTGGTCACGGACAGCCAATTGGAAAAGGCCCCTTTTATTCCAACTATTATTCCTCCTGCCTATCAGCCTTTCCTCTATTCTTGCAAGGATCTTTCCTGTAACACCATAGGATTTTATCATGTTAAGCAGCCTCATCAGTGGCACCTTATCAAATGTCTTCTGAAAATCCAAGTAAATGACATTAATTGCCTCTCCTTTGACCACCCTGCTTGTTATTTCCTTGAAGAATTCTAACAGATCCATCCGGCAAGATTTCTCTTCACAGAAACCATGCTGACTTTGACTTATTTTATCATTGGTCTCCAAGTACCCCGAGCTTCATCTTAAATAAAGGACGTCAACACTTTCCCAACCATTAAGGTTAGGCTAACTGGCCTTTCATTTCCTTTATTTTGCCTTTCTCCATTCTTAAAGAGTGGAGTGACATTTGCAGTCTTCCATTCCTCTGGGACCATGCCAAAATCAAGCGATTCTTAAAAGATCGTGACCAATGGATCTGTTATGCTTTGAGAGGCTGGTCAAGGACAACATCTGCAGCATGATTCCACCCAGACTGGACCCCCTACAATTCGCCTACCGACACAACCGATCGACAGACAATGTAATAGCCACTGCTCTACATAACGTCCTTACACATCTGGAGAAGAAGGATGCTTATGTGAGAATGCTGTTCTTGGACTACAGTTCAGCAATCAACGCCATAATTTCCTCCAGGCTTGACAGGAAGCTCAGAGAGCTCGGACTTGACCCTGCCTTGTGCAGCTGGATCCTGGACTTCCTGTCAGATCGCCTGCAGGTGGGAAGAGTGGGATCCCTCACCTCCACCCCTCTGAATCTCAGCACAGGAGCCCCTTAGGGCTGTGTACTAAGTCCCCTCCTTTACTCCCTATATACCCATGACTCTATCACCACCCACAGCTCTAATCTGCTAATTAACTTTGCCAATGACACTACATTGATTGGCCTAATCTCAAATAATAATGAAGTGGCCTGCAGGGAAGAAGTCATCTCTCTGATACAATGGTGTCAAAAAAACAACCTCTCCCTCAATGTTGCAAAAACAAAAGAGCTGGTTGTGGATTACAGGAGGAATTCGGTGGGCTAACCCCTATTAACATAAGTGGATCTGGGGTTGAGAGGGTACACAGCTTTAAGGTCCTCAGCATCCAGATCACCAAGGACCTCACGTGGTCTGACAACACTAGCTGTGCGGTGAGAAAAGCACAACTGCACCTCTTTCACCTCAGACGGTTGAGGAAGTTTTGTGTGGGCTCCCAAATCCTAAGAACTTTCTACAGGGGCACAGTTGAGAGCATCCTGACTGGCTGCATCACTGCCTGGTTTGGGAACTATATCTCCCTTAATCGCTGGATTTTGCAGAGAGTGATGTGGACAGCCCAGCGCATCTGTGGTTGTGAACGTCCCATGATTCAGGACATTTACAAAGACAGGTGTGAAAAAAGGGTCCAAAGGATCATTGGGGACCCGAGTCACCCTAACTACAATCTTTTCCTGCTGCTCCCATCTGGGAAACGGTTCCATGGCATAAAAGTCAGGACCAACAGGTTCTGGGACAGTTTCTTCCACCAGGCCATCAGACTCATTAAACGCATGCTGATTTGCATGTAGTTCTATGTTACATTGACTGTTCCATTTATTATAAATTAGTATGATTGCACATTGCACATTTAGACAGAGATGTAACGTAAAGAGTTTTACTCCTCATATATGAGAAGGATGTAAGAAATAAAGTCAATTCAATTCAATTATCTTTTCAGCAATTACTCTCAGAACTGTAGTCCATCTGGTCCAGGTGATTATCAACATTAAGATCTTTGAGCTTGCCTAGCAGTTTTTCCTTTGTAATAGCAATGGCACTAACTCTTGCTCCCTGACACTCACGGACCTCTGGTACATTGCTAGTGTCTTTCACAGTGAAGATAGATACAAGATACCCATTAAGTACATTTACCATTTCTTTGTCCCCCATTACCTCCTCATGAGCATCATTTTCCATTGGTCTAATATCAACTCTCACCTCCCATGTCCTTTTTATATGACTTAAAAAGCTTTTGGTATCCTGCTTTATATTAATGAATAGTTTGCCCTCATATTTCATCTTTTCCATTCTTATAGCTTTTTTAGTTTCCTTATGTTGGATTTTAAAAGTTTCCCTTTCACCCATCATCCCATTCACTTTTGCTACCTTATATACCGTTTGTGTGGCTTTTATACAGTCCTTAATTTTCTTTGTCAGCTACAGATGCACACCCCTGCCATTTCAGAACTTCTTCCTCTGTGGGACATATCAGTCCTGCACCTTGTAAACTATTACCAGAGACTTCAGCTATCTCTGCTCTGCTGTCATCCCTGCCAGTTTCCTCCTCCAATCCACCTGGACAAGCTCCTCTCTCATGCCTCTGTAATTCCCTTCATTCAATTGTGATACTGATGCATGTGACTTATGCTTCTCCAGGTCAAATTGCAGTATGAATTCAGTCTTATTATGACCACTGTCTCCCAAGGGTTCCTTGACATTAAGTGCCCTAACAAGATCTGGGTTATTACACAACATTCCATCTAAGATAGCCTTTCCCTCGTAGGCTCAAGCACAAACTGCTCTAAAGTGCCATCTTGTAGGCTTTCAACAAATTCTGTTTCTTGTGATCCAACTCCAACATGATTTTCTCATTCCTCTTGCATATTGGTCCCCTATTACAATTGTGTGATTGCCCTTATTACATGACTTTTCCAGCTCCCTTTGGCTATTATTTGGCCTATATATGATTCCCATAATATTTTTTCACCCTTGCAGTTTCTTAACTTCACCCACAAATATTCAACATTCTCTGAGCTTATGACATCTCTTTCAAAAGATGTAATTCTATCTCTTACCAAGCGAGTCACACCACTGCCTGTGCCTTCCTGCTTGTTATTTTGATATAAAGTTGATCCTTTGATGTTAAGCTCCCAAGTGTGGCCTTCTTTCAGCCACTATTCAGGGATGCCCATAACATTATACCCACCAATCTCTAATTGCACCAAGAGTTTGTCCACCTTATTCTGCATTAAATACATTTAAATGCAGCACCTTCTGTCCTGCATTCTTTGCCCTTTTGAAATTTGCCTCTGTGGTACAATTTAATTCTTTGCTCTGTCTGCATTTATACTCAATCATTGCTTGTTCTTCCTTACTTTCATGTTACACTTATCATCTGCTTGTAAACCTGCAGGCTCACCCTCAGCTCTATCATAGGGGCTCGCATCCCCCAGCCATATTAGTTTAAACCACGCCAACAGCTCTAGTAAAACTGCCCCCAAGAATGCTGGTTCTGTTCGGATTCAGGGGCAATCCGTTCCTTTCGTACAAATTCCACCTGCCCCAGGATGGGTTCCAATTATCTAGAAATCTAAATCCTTGCCCCCACTCCAATTCTTCCACCACACATTTATCATTTTATTCCTATCCTCACTGTTGAGTGGCACAGGCAGCAGTCCTGAGATTGCTACCCTTGAGGTCTGTCCTGCTACTCAGCTTCCTTCCTAACTCCCTATATTCTTTTTTTCAGGATCTCCTCCTCTTTACCTATGTTGTTCGTACCAAAACGTACCACAACTTCTGGCTGCTCACGCTCCCTTTTCGGGATATCATGGACGAGTTCAGAAACATTGCAGACTCTGGCACCAGGGAGGCAAATTACCATCTGCATTTCCTTTTCACATCCACAGAATCACCTATCTGTCCCCCTGAAGATGGAGTCCCCTAATCACTGCTGCCACCCTCTTCAGTTTCCTATCCTTCTGAGCCACAGGGCCAGATTCTGTGCCAGAGGCCGCTAATACTTCCCCCAGGTAGGTCATTTCCACCCCCCCCATTACATTACTCAAGATGGAGTACTTATTGTTGAGGGAGATGGCCACGAGGGTGCTCTGCACCATCTTCCTTCCCTCTCCTGACAGCCACCCATTTATCTGTCTCCTGTATCCGTGGAGTGACTACCTCTGTGTAGCTCCTGTCTCTTACTGCTTCACTTTCCCTCACAGTCGAGTTACCAAACCAGGTTGTAAGCAACCAGTTAGCATGCTCTCCAGCAATGAATTATAAAAGTTTCTAAGAGGCTTTGGTGACATTACAAGTCTCCTCAACCTCTTCATGATTACAGCAAAGTGCTGGGCCCAGGATAGATCCTCTAAAATTTTGACACCCAGGAACTTATAACTGCTCAGCCATCCCACCATTGACCCTTCGATGAGGAGGGGTGTGTGCTCTCATAAAGACCCTTTTCTGATGTCCACAATCCATTCCTTGGTCTTGCTGATGTTCAGTGTGAGGTTGTTGTGACAGTATCCAACCATCCCACCTTTCTCACTCTTGCAATCCATCTAAAAAAAATGCACTGACAATGAGAGTGTAAAAAGAACTGAAGCAATGAGGTAGAATCTATTATGAAGAAAGCTGTTAATTGGGAAGAAATTAAGAGATTGTATTTCTCATTGAAATCTACTGAATGTTGAGAGGACTAGTTATGGTGGATTTGGAGAGGATGTTTTCTGTGGTGTGGGTATGTAGAACTAGAGGATACAGCCTCAAAACTGAGGGGCGACCTTTTAAAACAGAGGTAAGGAAGAATTTTTTTCAGCCAGAGAGTGGAGAATCTGTGAGATGCTCTACTACAAACTGTGGTGGAGGATAAGTCTGTGGGGATACTTAAGGCAGAAGTTGATCATTTCCTGATCGGTCAGGACATCAAAGGATATGGCGAGAAGGCAGGTGTATGGGGTTGAGTGGAATCTGGGATAAGCCATGATGAAATGGCTTTGCAGCTCAATGGCCTGAATGGCCTAATTCTGCTCCTGTGTCTTATGGAATGGGTAGACCTCAATAGGTATATTGCAGACAATTCTAGTCATCATGTCCTTTCAGAAAGATGATAAGGTCCTGGAGAGAGTGCAAAAGAGATTCACTGAAATGTCTCCAGGTATGAAAACTTCAGCTATAAGGTTAGACTGAAGAAGCTGAAGTTGACAGGAGAATACATAGAGATGCAACAGCTAATGGCTTCTACATAGTTGAAATGGAGTCAAGCTGAGTAGAGGACACCAATTCAAGGTGATAGACAGAAGTTACCAAGAGGAAAAATATTTTGTCAAGAAAGCATTTATGATCTGAAACTCTGTTTGTAAGAATGGTTTGATCTTCATTGATCTGGGACTTTAACATGGAATTGGATGGGCGCTTGAAGGAAAATAATTTGCATTGTTATTTTGCAAAGGCAGGTGAATGGGTCCTGAAGAGATTCCTCAACAAAACACCAGGACATACATGATGGACTGAATGGCTTCCTTCTATACCATAACAAGGACTCTCAGGTTCAAAGAATTATCTCCAACTAATCAAATTGGAAATCTAATCATATTCCCATTAAGCAAAAAAAGGAGGGTGATCAAGTACTTTGTATATTTTTCTCAATTTCTTGGTCATTAAATTTGCATGCATGCACACATACACATACATATAATAAAGGCATATTATGGTTTCAACCCATGCTTACGGTGAAAGAATATTAAAATTAGAGTTTCTCCCTCAAGAATCTTTCAGCGTCTATTTTGCTGTATCTGTTAAATTTTGTTCGAGAACATCTGACAGAAAAGATAAATTGTTTTAATCAGATTGTTTGCCCTGAAACATCTGAATTTCAGTGTAAGTAATGACAGTGAGCGTTTGGTATGAAAATTGTATTGCTAAGCTTCATTGATCCACTTAATGAGAATACTTTACTGTCAGATACTGAATTAACACTTTTACGGGACATTTCTGTCTTCTTGAAGAAACTGGTGTTCAATTATTCATCAGCTGCACTTTCCATCCTTCTTAAAATAACATTTCTGTAAAGAAAAGCGGAGAGATTAACCAGCCCAAAAATGGCTACGAAGCTCATAATGAGGAGCAATACCATTATGTTTTGTGTCTGAAGCAATTAAAACACAAACTTCATGTTGCATACTAGTTCGATGACTGCAAAATGTAACCCATACTCTCTCACTGTCAAGTAGTTGCCATACCTTAGCATGGTCCTTAGTATTGGATGTGGGAGACTTGAGTTCAAGCAAATCAGCACTTCTTACATGTAGCCTGCATCTTATAATGAAGAAATGCATTACAACACCAGCAAGTACAATTGCACAGAAAAGTGGTCATTTTGATGATTGAACTCATTAGGTAGAGTAGAGATGAGAAGAAAAGATAAGGACAGATATTTTTTGCCATATACACAAATTTCTTCAGAATCTGGTTTAATTTCACCGGCATATATCATGAAATTGGTTGACTGTGGCAGCAGTACAAAGCAATAAATGACAATAGAGAAAAAAACTGAATGACAGTAAGTATGTATATTAGATAGTTAGATTAAATAAGTAGGGGATAAATAGAAATATAAATGTAGTGAAGTAGTGTTGATGGGCTCAATGTTCATTCAGAGATAGGATGACAGAACAGAAGAAGCCGGTTCTGAATCATTGTGTGGGTGCCTTTCAGCTTCTGTATCTCCTTCTCGATGCTAGCAATGAGAACAAGGCTTGCCCAGGGTGAAGGGGATACTTAATGTTGGAGTTTGAGGCATCGGTCCTTGAAGAAGTCCTGGATACCATGGAGGCTGATGCCCATGATGAAGCAAAGTTCACAAGTCTCTGCAGCTTACTTCAATTCCGTGCAGAGCTGACCACCACCCTCATACCAGACAGTGATGCAGACTGTTAGGATGCTCTCCATTGTACATCTGGAGAAAGTTGAGTGTTTTTGGTGACATACCAAGTCTTCTCGAACTCTAAATGAAATGTAAATGCTTTCCTGCCTTCTTTGTAGTGGGATCGATATGTTGGGTCCAAGTTAGATGTTGAGACATTAACCCACAGGAATTAGAAATTGCTTGAAATTCAAATGCTGGAAAACCAGAGCAACACACAAAATGCTGGAGCAAGTCAACACAACAAGCAGCACCTATGGAGAGGATTAAGTAGTTTCATATAGGACCTTCATCAGGACTGGAAAGGAAAGGAGAAAAAGCCAGAATAAGAAGGTGGGATGAGGGGAAAGAGTACAAGCTAGAGACCAATTGAAAGGGAAGGTGGTTTGGAAGAGGAGGTAACAGGTGGAAAAGGTAAAGGCTGAAGAAGAGGCAATCTGACAGAAGAGGAGAGTGGACCATGGGAGAAAGGGAGGGAGGAGGGGCACCAGAGGGAGGTGATAGTCACATGAGGAGAAGAGAAGGAGTAAGAGTGGAGCCAGAATGGGAAATAGAAAAATAAAGGCAGCGAGAGGAGAAATTACCAGAAGTTAGAAAAATTTATGTTCATGGCATTAGGTTGGAGGCCATCGAGTTGAAATATAAGGTGTTGTTCCTCAAAACTAGGAATGACTTCATCTCGACTCTTGGATAGGAATGGGAAGTAGAATTGGAATTGATGGCCACTGATTATTTTTGTTTTTGGTTGCATTGTACTCTCCTTATGTTGCAACTATTTTAGCTTCAATAGAATGGATTTACAAAGGTTGGGTAAAGTACTCAATCATCTCTTTATAGCACATTTATTGTACATGACCTAGGTATATCCTTAATAACAATTTACCAATATCATGGAAAGTTCAGTAAATTCCAATGTGGCTAAAGGCAGTATAGTGTTGCAAAAAATGCTACATCCTGCTACATCAGGTGCTGTGCTGTCCGTTCCTCATCTACCAAAAATAGCCATGAATAGGAGCTTCCATATTTCATAGAGTCAAATGAGATAGAAACAAGTTCTGGGCCCATACTCGTTGAAGTTTAGAAGAACGAAGGAGTATCTCAAAACCTATCGAATGTTGAAAGGGCTACACAGAGTGGATGTGGAGAAGAAGTTTCCTATAATATAGAATCTAGAACCAGAGGGCCCAGCCTCAAATTAGAGGAACATCCATTTCGAATGGAGAGAATGAGGAATTTATTTATCCAGAAGGTGGTGAACCTGTGTAATTTGTTGCCACAGATGGCTGTAAAGGCCAGGTCATTGACTATATTCAAAGCAGAGGTTGATAGATTTTTGATAAGTTATGACATGAAAGCTTCTAGGGAGAAGGCAGGAGAATGGGGATGAGAGGGGATGAGAGGAATCGCCATTATCAAAGGAGCAGACTCGATTGGTTGAATGGCCAAATTGTGCTCCAATGTCTTAATGCCTTATGTTCTAAGCCCTTCAGTCCACTGTCTACAGTGACCATATAGCACCCATTTACACTGTTCCTACACTATTCCTATTTTAACTCAACTTCACAATCAACATCAATGCAAGTTGCACTGCTAAATTAGTGTCTAAGAATGGAATGACATAAGTTTAATGTGAAAACTAAAAGCTTTAGAGAAGCTCTGAGAGAGGAGGTGGTGAAGGCAGGTGCTGTTGCACATCTAAGAAGCACTTACACAAGCACACGGCAAACTACAGGTCAAGTGTTCAAAAATGGGATTGGCATAGATCAGGAGGTCCCATCCTTTCTTATAGTTTGGACCAATTACGTTGGGTAAGGGATCTGTGGACCCCAGATTCAGAACCCCTGGTATGGACATCGAAGATGAAGGGCTGATCTCTATGCAGATTCTTATAAATCACTATTGATGCTCCATACAAATTAACCTATCCAGATGCATAACCGCTTGGTATGGCAATTGCTCTGGTCGTGACTGCGAGAAACTGCAGAGAGATGTGGACACATCTCAGCACATTATAGAAACCAACCATGCCTCCATTGCATCTGTCTACACATCTCCATGCCAAGAAAAAGCAGGCAGCATAATCAAAGATCTAGAGTATGCTCTCTTTTTCACCCTCCAGTCAGGCAAAAGCCTAAGAGCATGTACACCAGTCTCAAGGGTAGCTTCTATCCATAAGACCATTAGACAACAATACATTGGAACAGAATTAAGTTTTTCAACTAATCAAGTCTGCTCTGCCATTTGGTCCTGCTGAACCATTTTTCTCTTAAACCTGACTCTCCTGCCTTCTCTCCATAACATTTCATGGGCTGACTTATCAAGAATCTGTCTGCCACCTTTATCTTTAAGTACACTAAATGACCTGGCCTCCACAGCCATCAGTGGTGATGAATTCCACAAATTCATCACCCTCTGGCTAAAGAAATATTTGCTTCTCTCCATTCTAAGTGGGCATCCCTCTGCTATGAGGTTATACCCTCAGGTCCTAGACTCCCCCACTACAGGAAACACTTTCTCACATCCACTCTATCTTTGCCTTTCAACATTCAACAGATTTTGATTAGATCCCTCCTCATTTTTCTAAATTCCAGCAAGTACAAGCCCAGAGCCATCAAAAGCTCTTCCTATGATAGCCTTTTAATCCTGGAATGATTTTTATGACCCTCCTTTGAACCTTCTTTAAAATCAACATATCTTTTCTTAAATAAAGAGCCAAATCTTCTCACAATATTCCAAGTGAAGCCTTATAAAGTTCCAACATCACATCCACATTTTCATGTTCTAACTCACTTGAAATGAATGCTAACATTGCATTTGCATCCAAATCATTGACATACAATGTAAAAAGAAGCGGTACCAATGCCGACCCCTGCTTACCTTGCTAAGCAGCCTCATATGTGACACTTTGTCCAAGACCATTTGAAAATCCAAGTACTCAACATCTACCAATTCACCCTTTGTATGTCCTGCTTGATAAATTCTTTGCTCGAAGAATTCCAACAGATTTGTCAGGCAAGATTTTCTCTTAAGGAAACCATACTGACTTTGGCCCATTTTATCTTCAAGTATCCTGAAACCACATCCTTAACAATCGACTTCAAGATCTTTCTAAGAAATGAGGTCAAGCTAACTGGCTCTCGGCCCAAAACATCAACTGTACTTTTGTTCATAGAAGCAGCTTGGCTTGCTGAGTTCCTCTAGCATTTTGTATGAGTTGCTTGGATTTCCAGCATCTGCAGTTCTTCTCTTGTTTGTAGCGCATAATTTCCTTTCTTCTGCCTCTCTCCCTTCTTGAAGAGTAGAATGACTTTTGCAATTTTCCAATGCTCTGGAACTATGTGAAAATGTAGTGATCCTTGAATGATCATTACTAATACATCCACAATCTCTTCAGTCACCTCTTTCAGAACCTTTGTGTGTAGCCCATCTGGTCCAGGTGACTTATCCAGCCTGAGACCTTTCAACATCCCAAGCACCTTCTCCCTCGTAATGGCAATTGCACTCACTTCTGACACCTGACACTCTTGAACATTCAGCATTCAGCATTCAGCATTCCACACTGAAGACAGATGCAAAATACTAATTGAACCATTTCCTTGTCCCTATTACTATCTCTCTAGTGTTATTTTCCAGTGATCTGATATCTACTCTCACTTCTATTTTACTCTCTATATATGGCCTCTTTAGTTGACTTTTGTTGGTTTTAAAAAGCTTCCCAATCCTCTAATTTCCCACTAACTTTTGCTCTATGATGATAATAATAATAATAATAATAATAATAATAGACATCTGTTAGTCTCTTGAGACCATGGGTTTGCACCTTGGAAGGTTTCCAGGGCGCAAGCCTAGGCAATGTTGTATGGAAGACCGGCAGTTGCCCATGTTGCAAGTCCCCCTCTCCACGTCACCGATGTTGTCCAAAGGAAGGGTACTAAGGCTGATACAGCTCGGCACCGGTGTCGTCGCAGAACAATGTGTGGTTAAGTGCCTTGCTCAAGGATACAACACACTGCCTCAGCTGAGGTTCGAACTACCGACCTTCAGATCACTAGAGCAACACCTCAAACATTTGATATGCCCTCTCTTCTGATTTACTTTGGCTTTGACTTCACTTGTCATCCACAGTTGTGCCTTTCTGCCTTTCAAGTAGTTAATCCCATGATTATAACATTATTGAGCAGTACCTTCATATGATAAAGTGAATTTAAACTTGAAAGGCCATTATGATGATACCAGAAGGGATTAGACAAGTGTGGATTGGGACAGGTTATTTTCTGCTAAAGTTGTATTTGGAAGTGGAAGGCCTTCAAAAGTGAAATTTTGGGATTACAGAGTTTGCATATTCCTGTCACATAAAACGGCAAGGGTAACAGGTTTAAGGAACTTTGTTTTTTAACTGATATTGAGGTCCAACTTAAGAAAAACAAGGAGGTGCATAGCAGGTATAGGTAGGTAGATTCGGGAGATCTGAAATGGATTTTTTGCATCTGCATTTACTCTGAGACATATACATTTTCTATAGAGATGAGGTAAAGTATCACTGAGGTCATGGGCCCTATACAGATTACAGAGGAGGAGGTGTTAGCTGTCTTGAGGCAAATTAGAGTAGATAAATCCGTAGGGCTTGACAGGTATTCCCTTTGACCCTGTGGGAGGTAATTGAAGAAATTGCAGGTCTCTAGCAGAGATAATTAGAACATCCTTAACCGTGGGTGAGGTGTTGGATGATTGGAGGATTGCTAATATTGTTCCATTGTTTAAGAACGGTTCTAAGAATAAGCCAAGAAATTATAGGCCAATGATCCTGACATCCGTAATGGGAAAGTTATGGAAGGCCTTCTTATGGACCGGATATGAATATTTCAATAGACATGGACTGAGTAGGGATAGTCAGCATGACTCTGTGCTTGGCAGGTCATATCTAATCAATCTTACAGAGTTTTCAAGAAGTTTCCAGGGAAGTTGAAAAAGGGAATGTAGTGGATGTTGACTACATGGATTTTAGCAAGGGCTTTGACTAGATCCTGCATGGAATGTTGGTAAAGAAGGTTTGGTCACTTGGCATTCAAGATGAAATTGTGAATTGGATTATGCACTGGCTTTTCAGTAGAAGCCAGAGAGTGGTAGTAGACAATTGCTTCTTAGACTGGAGACCTATGTCTAATGAAGTGCTGCAATGTTCGGTGTTGGTTCCATTGTTGTTTGTCATCTGTATCAATGATCTGTATGATAATATGGTGAACTGGGTCAGCAAATTTGTGGATGCCACCAAGATTGGAGGTGTAGGCGACAGTGTGGAAGGCTATCAAAGGTTGTACTGTGACCAGGACCAGCTGGAAAAATAGGCTGAAAAATGGCAGATGGAACTTAATGGAGACCAGTGCGAATTGTACTTTGGGAAGACCAATCAGGGTAGGTATTACATGGTGAGCAGTAGGGCATTGATTAGTGTGCTAGAACAGAGGGATCTGGGAATACAGCTCCATAATTCCTTGAAGTGGCATTAAAGGTAGAGAGGATGCTAAAGACAGCTTTCGGCACATTGGCCTTCATAAATCAATGTGTTGAGTACAGGAGTTGGGATGTTATCTTGAAACTGTATTGTGTATTGTGTACAGTTTTGTTTTCCTACCTGTAGAAAGCCATAAATAAAATTGAAAAAATGTAGAGAAAATTTATAAGGCTGTTGCTGGGATGTGAGGTCCTATGTTATAGGGACGGTTTTAATAGCCCTATTAATAGGGTTTATTTCCTGGAATGTAGAAGATTGAGGGGAGATTTGGTAGAGGAAAACAAATTTATGAGGGGTATAGATACAGTAAATGCAAGCAGGCAATTGAGGTTGGGTAATGTTAGAACTGGAGATCATGGGTTAAGGGTGAAAGGTGAAATGCTTATAGGGAACATGAGGGGGAGCTTTGCTCAGAGGGTGGTGAGAGTGTGGAATGAGCTATCAGTGCAAGTGGTGAATGTAGTTTAGATTTCAACATTTAAGTGAACTTTGGTTAGGAGCAGTATGGAGGGCTATGGTCTAGGCTCATGAATGGTTTGAAATGAACTAGATGGGCTAAAGGGCCTGTTGCTGTGCTATGGAGTTCTATGTCTCTATGACTCTTAATCTACCCATAATGAACTTCCACCTTATTGCTTAGCTACACTGCATTTTCTCTGTAACTATAACACTTTATTCTTCATTCTGGTATTGTTTTCTCCTTGTACTATCTCAGCACACTGTTGTAATAAATTGATCTGTATAAATGTTATGCAAGCCATTGTACATGTGCCAATAATAAGCCAATTTACAAATATTATCTTCTTTGTCACATTAAAATGACTAGTCAGTTTCCAGCACATGTTATAAATGGTTGTGTAAGTACACGGGGTTAATGATAATGTATTATGTGCAATCTGAAGGCCACAAAGAAATACAAACATTTAAAAAATCTTTTACGACATGTTCAGAACATTCTTTAACAAAAGGAGAAAGCTCTTCAGATTCTCCAGTGTCACAAATGAGATTCAAGTGTTTTTTTCACACACGAAGGATTGGGGAGATGTTTTATCTATTTTTAAGTAGAATTGAAATCAATCTCAAATGCTCCATCAACTATGGCATGCAAATTTACAAACTCATATTGTTATTTTTCTTTTTTTTTGCTGTGTTGCTCTCTCTCACCAATGGACAGTGAAATTGTCAGTCATTCGTATAGAACGAGGAGAATCCAAAATGTATTAATAATTGCTTCAGCAGTCTGTAGGAAGCAATAAATGCATAATATAATTACAAAAACCTTTTAATCCACAAATACATTGAAATCAATTTTATAATTGTATTAACCAAAACAATGTCTTGTACAATTATATCTGGCCATGGTTTGAAACTTCACCTACTCCCCATTATTTCTTGTCTGCTGCTGGACCATGACCCAAGGCTGATACAATTTATTGGGTGCTATACATTACTCATGGACCATCATCCATCTGTGTGAATCTCAGCTGTGAGCAAGGAGCTTTATTACTGAGATGAACATAATTTGACCCTGAGCTCACTCATTTGCCATTTCAATTTTGGGCATTAGGCAGAGAATGGTTTGGAGTTTACTGTTCCCAATCTGGCTGTCTGCAATTCTATAGATAGCCAAGCAAATTCAGATATCTCAAAGGCATAGGAAGTTATTTGTGTTGGCTTTCCTGGAAGTAATCCAATGTCAGACTGCTCAAGGAGCATCATGTGAGTCTGCAAAATGGTGGAATTTCCCTAGCATACATGGTGGAAACTATTTTACAAAACTGTGCGGTACCTTAGACATTTCCTTTATTTCATTGTAAGAGATCAGTTGTGGGTGACACAGGTAAATAACTCCAATAATAACTTAATTCTCTCAGTTTACTTTAGTATTTTAGATTTTTGATTAGTTTTAGTGTTTATTAAAATATGTTGACTTTAAAAAAAAGTTTTAATGACTTTTCAGTTCTTGAATAGCCTTGAATGTTTAGTTTAATTCAGAAGCATTTAATTTTGATGACTGACTAAGATACCAGTAAAATCCAGACAGGGAAAAAAAATATTGGCCAAGATCTTGAATGCATGAATGTTGCAGAAGTCTGCGGTTGATCAGAATATAGCTTGTCTTTTGCTGAGCGAACACTGGAGGCAGCACCAACTCCTGCTTGGACGCCACACCACACTGCCTCCAGTGGAACACTCTAATGCTGCTTATCCTTTCTCATGGGCAAAGGAAATGGGAGAAGGGAAGGATGGGAAAGTGAGGGACAGATGGGGGAGGTATTTCCAGTAAACCAGGAATTATGGTATCCTACTATAAAATGTCTAAAGAAAAACAAATTGCAAGTGTGTCATGGTACTAATATAACAATTATGCACATGTTGTTTAAATTCACAAAGGCCCCATTTCCCACAATTCCTTCACCCACATCTTCATCATTAAATTCCATTTCATCTTACCTAGTTCACTAGAAATATCTTCCTGTGTAAAATAAAAAAGTGAATTAAAAAGGGATTGAAATCTTAATTGGAATAATAATATCCAGTAGACAGTAGGTCTGTTATTATATCACCAACAAAGTCTCAAGGATGCTGGAATATGGGAGATTTTCTTTATTGAATTTTTATAAACCCACACTGATGATCTTAACTAATGTCAATTGAACATAGGACAATACCTGGAAAAGGAGAGCCCTCTCATATAGTACCTGAACGCTGACTATTACAGTGATTCTTCCATTTCATATGACTACATAGTATACACTGTAATGTACATTTCACAGGTGTTTTACTACACAATAGATTTCATAATTTTCATTACCATTCTATCAAGCCATCTATGCATTGGTAAAAGAAGTGTAAATATGGACAATTTCAAGGGAAAAAATCCAGAACAAAGCAATGATGAAGTTAAGTCCACTGAAAATGAGCTACAGGGCATATAAAGGGTACAGAAATAAAACCATAAGACCATCAGATATAGGAGCAGAATTAGGCTATTTGACCCATCAAGTCTGCTCTGCCATTTCATCATGGCTGATCCGTTATCCCTCTCAGCCCCAGTCTCCTGCCTTCTTCCTGTATCCCTTCATGCCTTGATTAATAAAGAATCTATTAACTTCTGTCTTCCATATACACAAAGACTTGGCCTCCAAAGCTGCCTGAGGCGACAAATGCCACAGATTCAGCACTCTCTAACTAAAGAAATTCCTTCTTATCTCCATTCTTCAAGAACACCCTTCTATTCTGAGACTGTGTCATCTGGTTGGAGACATTCCCACCATGGGAAACATCCTCTCCACATCCACTCTATGGAGACCTTCACCTTTCAATAGGTTTCAATTAGGTCACCCCTCATTCTTCCAGATTCCAGTGAAGACAGGCCCAGAGCCATCAAATGCTCTTCATATGACAAACTGTTCAATCCTGGAATCATTTTCTTCTACCTCCTTTGAACCCTCTCCAGTTGTAGCCCATCCTTTCAGAGATAAGGGGATCAAAACTGCTCACAATATTTCAAGTAAGGCTTCACCAATGCTTTATAAAGGCTCAACATTGCATCCTTGCTTTTATATTCTAGTTCTCTTGAAATGAATGCTAACATCACATTTGCCTTTCTCACCACAGACTCAACCTGCAAATTAACCTGTAAGGATTCCTGCACAAGGACTCTCAAGTCACTTTGTGCCTTAGATTTTTGTAGTTTCTCTCCATTTAGAAAACAGCCTACTGGTCACCTATTTAATTTCTTCTACCAAAGTGCTTGGACACGCACTTTCCGACATGATATAACATCTGCAACTTCTTTGGCCATTCTCCTAATCTTTCCAAGTCCTTCTGTAGCCCCTTTACTTTCTCAAAGTTACTTGCCCCTCCACCTATCTTCATTTCATCTGCAAACTTTGCAACAAAGCCGCCAATTCCATATATCCAGATCCTGTTCTTAAGACATAAAAGGAATCACCCCAACAGAGACCCACGTGAAACACCAGTAGTCATCAGCAGCCAACCAGTAAAGGCTCCCTTTATTCCCATTCTTTGCCTCCTGCCAATCAGCCAGTGCTTTATCCATCCTAGAATCTCTCCTGCAATTCCATTCAGTTGTAACTTGTTAAGCAGCCTTGTGTATGGCACCTTATCAAAGGCCTTCTGAAAGTCCAAAACCACATTAACGGATTCTCCTTTGATTATCCAACTTGGAATTTCTTCGAAGAATTCCAACAGCTTTGTTATGCAAGATTTTCCCTTGAGAAAACCATGCTGACTAAGGCTCATTTTATCATGTGTTTCCAAATACCCATGAACCATATCCCTAACAATCAACACCAACATCTTCAAAGCAACTGAGGTCTAACAAACTGTCCTATAATGTCATTTCTTCTATCTGCCTTTCTCCTTCAAGAGTAAAGTGATATTTGCAATTCCCAATCTTCCAAAACCATTCCAGAATCTAGTTTTTCTTGTAAGATCATTGCTAATGCCTCCACAATCTCATCAGCCTCCTCTTTCAGAACCCTGTGGTGTACGCCCCATGGACCAAGTGACTTATTTACCTTCAGATCTTTCAGTTTCCTGAGAACCTTCTCCCTACTAATGGTAACTTCACACACTTCATGGCCCCTGATGCCTGGAACTTCCACCATTCTGCTTGTGTCTTCCAAGACTGATACAAAATACTTACTCAGTCAGTCCGCCATTTCTTCGTCCCCATTACTACTTCATCATCATTTTCCAGCAGTTCAATATCTGGTCTCATCTCTCTTTTACATTTTATGCATCTGAAGAAACGTTTTGTATCCTTTTTGACTATTATTGGCTAGTTTACTTTTCTATTCGACCTTTATCTTCTTAATGACTTTTTCAGCTACCTTCTGTTGGTCTTTAAAAGCATCCCAATCCTCTAACTTCCCACTAATTTTCCTCTATTATATGCCCTCTCTTTGTCTCTTGTGTGGTCTTTGACTTTACTTATTGGCCACAGTTGTGTCATCTTGCCTTTAGAAAATCATTGTGAATCACAACCACAAAACCAGATTATACACTCATTTGTTGAGGAACCCCTGTAAACCTACATGTTAATGCAAATATCTCTGCCATTCATGTGGCAGCAACTCTATGCATAAAATCATGTAGACATGGTCATGATGTTCAGTTGTTGTTCAGCCCAAACTTCAGGAATGGGGAAGAAATGACTTTGACCATGGAATGATAGTTGGTGTCAGATAGGGTAGTTTGTTTATCTCAGAATCTGATCTCCTGGGATTTTCACACATAAATCTCATGGGAATATACAAAGAATGGTATGAAAAACAAAAAAAAAACATCCAGTGAACAGCAGTTCTGTGGGCAAAATCACCCTGTTAACACAGGAAGTCAAAGGAGAATGATTAGACTGGTTCCAACTGACACTATATCAAATAACCACGCATTAAAGCAGCGGTGTGCAGAAGAGCATCTCTGAATGAACAGCAAATTGAACCTTGAAGTGGATGGGCTCCAACAGCACAAGATCGTGAACATACACTCAGTAAAGGAGATACCTAATAAAGTATCTGTTACATTTTGTAACTTCAAAACATTAAGCTAATTAAAAGAAAAACATGAGAGCCAAAAGATATGACTCTTAGTTTGTTCTTAACGTTAAACAAGATGCCACATATGTGGTAGCATCATGACATATGCAATTCACAAGTTTTAAAAGCTTTATTTATCCATGAATTTATTAAAATACAGCACAGAATAGACTCTTCAAGGACACTGCTCAGCAAACTTCTGATTTTACCCTAGCCTAATCATGGAACAATTTACAATGACTAATTAACCAGTTAGAGAACTAGAGATGCAGCTTGATGACCTTTATCTGGTCAGGGAAAGTGAGGAGGTAAGTGATAGGAGCAATGGGCAGATAGTCACACCAGGGCCTGGGGAGACAGATAAGTGGGTGACAATCAGGAGAGGGAAGGGCAAGAGTCAGATACTAGAGAGTAACCCTGTGGCTGTCCTCCTTAACAATAAGTACTCCTGTTTGAGTACTGTTTGGGGAGACGGTCTACCTGGGGGAAGCAACAGTGGCCACGCCTCAGGCACATAGTCTGGCCCTGTGGCTCAGAAAGGTAGGGAAAGGATGAGGATGGCAGCAATGATAGGGGACTCTATAGTTAGGGGGTCAAACAGGTGAATCTGTAGACGCAGGAAAGAAGCACGGATGGTAGTTTGCCTCCCAGGCACCAGAGTCTGGGATATTCTGAAGTGGGAAGGAGAACAGCCAAAGGTTGTAGTACATATTGGTACATATTGGTATCAATGACATAGTCAGAAAAAGGGAGGATGTCCTGAAAGCAAACGACAGGGAATTAGGAAGGAAGTTGAGAAACAAGACCATAAAGGTAGTCATCTTGGGATTACTGCCTGTGCTACGTGACAGTGAGTATAGGAATGGAGTGGAGGATAAATGTGTGGCTGAGGATTTAGAGCAGGGAGCAGAAATTCAGATTTCTGGTGGACCTCTTTTGGGGCAGGAGTGCCCTGTACAAAAAAGGCAGGTTGCACTTGAATCCCAGGGGGATCAGTATCCTGGAGGGGAGGTTTGCTAAGGCTGTTGGGGAGAGTTTAAACTAGGAGTGCTGGGGGGTGGGAACCAAACTGAAGAGATGGAGGAAGAGGCCGTTGGCTCACAAATAGAGAAAGCTTGGAGACAGTGCAAGAGGGAGGATAGGCAAATGGTAGAGAAGGGACACTCTCAGACCAATGGTTTGAGATGCATCTATTTTAATGCAAGGAGTATTATGAACAAAGCAGAACAAAGCTGATCAGTACTTGGAGCTATGGTGTTGTGGACATTACAGAGACATGGATGGCTCAGGGGCAAGAATGGTTACTTCGAGTGCCAGGCTTTAGATGTTTTAGAAAGGAGAGGAAGGGAGGCAAAAGAGGTGGGGACGTGGCACTGTTGATCAGAGAGAGTGTCACGGCTGCAGAGAAGGAGGAAGACGAGGAGGGATTGTCTACTGAGTTTTTGTTGGTGGAATTTATGGACAGGGAGGGGTCAATAACTCTATTGGGTGTTTTTATAGCCCACCCAATAGTAACAGGGACAAAGAGGAGCAGACAGGGAGACAGATTCCAGAAAGGTGTAATAATAACAGGGTTATTTTGGTGGGTGATTTTAATTTTCCGATTTATCGATTGATATGTCCCTAGAGCAAAGGGTTTAGATGGGGTGCAGTTTGTTAGGTGTATTCAAGAAGGTTTCTTGATACAATATGTACATAAGCCTACAGGAGGAGAGGCTATACTTGATCTGGTATTGGGAAATGAACCTGGGCAGGTGTGAGATCTCTCAGTGGAAGAGTATTTTGGAGATAGTGATCACAATTCTATCTCCTTTACCATAGCATTGAAGAGGGATAGGAACAGACATGTTAGGAAAATGTTTAATTGGAGTATAGGGAAATATGAGGCTATCAGGCAAGAACTTGAAAGTATAAATTGGGAGCAGATGTTCTCAGGAAAATGTACAGAAGAAATGTGGCAAATGTTCAAGGGATAGTTGCATGGAGTTCTGCATAGGTACGTTCCAATGAGACAGGGAAAGGATGGTAGGGTATAGGAACCATGCTGTACAAAGGCTGTTCTAAATCTAGTCAAGAAGAAAATCAGATATTACAAAAGGTTCAAAACACTAGGTAATGATAGAGATCTAGAAGATTATAAGGCTAGCAGGAAGGAGCTGGGTCCAGATGAGATGTACCCCAGGCTACTCTGGGAGATGAGGGAAGAGACTGCTGAGCCTCCGGTGATGATCTTTGCATCATCAATGGGGACGGGAGAGGTTGTGGAGGATTGGAGGGTTGCAGATGTTGTTCCATTATTCAAGAAGGGGAGTAGAGATAGCCCAAGAAATTATAGACCGGTGAGACTTATTTCAGTGGTTGGTAAGTTGTTGGAGAAGATCCTGAGAGGCAGGATTTATGAACATTTGGAAAGGTATAACAGGATTAGGAGCAGTCAGCATGGCTTTGACAAGGGCAGGTTGTGCTTTACGAGCCTGATTGAATTTTTTGAGGATGTGGCTATATACATTGATGAAGGTAGAGCCGTAGATGTAGTTTATATGGATTCCAGCAAGGCATTTTTTCAAGGTACCCCATGCAAGGCTTATTGAGAAAGTAAGGAGGCATGGGATCCAAGGGACATTGTTTTGTGGATCCAGAACTGGCTTGCCTACAGAAGGGAAAGAGTGGTTGTAGACGGGTCATATTCTGCATGGAGGTTGGTGATCAGTGTTGTGCTTCAGGGATCTGTTCTGGGACCCCTACTCTTTGTGATTTTTATAAATAACCTGAATGAGGACATGGAGAGATGGGTTAGTAAATTTGCTGATGACACCACGTTTGGAGGTGTTGTGGATAGTGTGGAGGGCTGTCAGAGGTTACAGCAGTACATTGATTGGATACAAAACTGGGCTGAGAAGTGGCAGATGGAGTTCAACCCTGATAAGTGCGAGGTGGTTCATTTTGGTAGGTCAAATATGATGGCAGAATATATTATTAATGGTAAGATTCTTGGCAGTGTGGAGGATCAGAGGGATCTTGGGGTCCGAATCCATTGGACACTCAAAGCTGCTGCACAAGTTGAATCTGTGATTAAGAAACCTTACGGTGCATTGGCCTTAATCAATCATGGGATTGAGTTTAGGAGCCGAGAGGTAAAGTTGCAGCTCTATGGGAGCCTAGTCAGAGCTCATTTGGAATACTGTGCTCATTTCTGGTTGCCACACTATAGGAAGGATGTGGAAACCATGGAAAAGGTGCAGAGGAGATTTCTAAAGATGTTGTCTGGATTGGGGAGCATGACTTATTAGAATAGGTTGAGTGAACTCAGCCTTTTTTCCTTGGAGCAATGGAGAGTGAGAAGTGACCTGATAGAGGTGCACTAGATAATGAGAGGCACTGATCATGTAGATAGTCAGAAGCTTTTTCCCAGGGCTGAAATGGGTAGCATGAGAGGGCACAGTTTTAAAGTGCTGGCAGTAGGCACAGAGGAGATGTCAGGGATAAGTTTTTTTTTACGCAGAGTGTGGTGAGTGTGTGGAATGGTCTCCAGGCAATGGTGGTGGAGGTGGATATGATAGGGTCTTTTAAGAGACTCCATGACAGGTACATGGAGATCTGAAAAATAGAGGTCTATGGGTAATCCTAGGTAATTTTTAAGGTAAGGACATGCTTGGGACTGTTTTGTGATCTGAAGGACCTTTATTGTGCTGGAGGTTCTCAGGAGCTTCTCTAACAATTTACCAACCACCTGAGTGTGATAGTAAACTATCAAGTGACAAGAATGATTGGTTACATGATATGAAGACGTTTGATCATACGTACCGTACTGCATGTATGAGACTTTTATTTTTAATTTTAATTAGAGATACAGCATGGTAACAGACTCTTCCGACCAAGCCAGCACATGCCACCCAAATACACCCAAATGACCAATTAACCTGCTGAACTATATTTACTTGGAATGTGGGAGGAAACCCACACATTCCCAGGAAGAACGTACAAACTCCCCACGGAGAGTGGTGGAAATTGAATGTGTGTTCTGGTACTGTAGTAGTGTTACACTAACTAGTACACTGAAGAGACTTAAGTGGAATGTGTTGCTTGTTATGTATTTAATATTTCAGTAATATTTGAACAATATTGTAAATATATATTTTGAGTAAGCATTCTTTATTTGTTTAAATAATTTATTATAAATTATGTAAAAATACGTGATTTGCATACATCATGACAATATCTTATTGTACATGCATGCCTTGCTTAAAGTAGAAACAAATCTAAAACCAGATCTCCTGGGCTTTCAACTCTTTTTTTCAATTAGCTTTATGGTTTAGTGTTATAAAATATAACAGAGGCAATGAGGAAGTTTTAAACAAACCCTATGTACCCGTTGAAGCACAGCAAAATGTTCAAGTTAAATAAAAGCATGTCTCTTCAGAAGGGAGTTTAAAGTAAGGCAGAAAACAGATAAATTCACAGGTGCATAAACAGTAAAGTTCCAAATGATAATAATCATAATAAAAGCAGAAATGATTGGCTACACCAGAAACATTGACACATTTGATACACCAAAGATAACTGGATATCATATATAAAATTTCCATAGATGCTGTCTGTCCTGCTGAGTTCCTCCAGCATTTTGTGTGCGTTGTCTTGGACTTTCAGAATCTGCAGACTTTCTCCTGTTTATATATTTCTTATCGTAATTTTATAGTATTTATTGTATTGCCTCATAACAGCAAGCTCCATGGTAGTTGTCAGTAACATTAAACCTGATCCTGATAATATAGTGTTATTGGTTAGCAAGGTCATGGTGGGCCGAAAAGCTCATTTCCATTCTGTATGACTTTAACTGAGGAGGTACAACTTAAAGAAGTGCTGAAATTACCCAAATATTCCATAGCTCTGGATATCACATTCAGGGCCCGTTAATGCAAAAGCTGAGGAGTATTTTTGGTGCTGTCCAAAATGATTACACTGTCAAGAAGATAACTGTCAGAAGGCATTGCTTCAGCCCTTTTGTGGTGCACATTATAACAAGGTTCTGTATCACTCAGGGAAATGCAGGCCCTTCCCTGAGAGACCAATTGTTCAATATCAAATCAACGTTTGCTCCTAAAATCACTGCTTCTCAATTCCCCAATAAGACTTTCTGTGAGATTGAGTTTGACCAAACCATGAACCCAAAGAATCCTCGAGCCACATGAAGCAATGGATGCAAAAGATAGCTTAATAAGCAGCAGTAGTCTCTTTTTGAGATCATTATGCTGCATAACATTTTTTAAATGACAGCTTTTAGCAATGGGGATTTAAAAACAATAATGCAAGCAAGTAGTGAACATTATTTTTAAAGAGTCATCAATTCACTTGGTTCTGACACCTATCAAAAAAATCCCAGCTGGTACTCGTGGAGTACAGATAAAAAACAACACATCAAAAATAACTTCAGTATTAGTGAAACTCCTCAGAGTGCATCTTAACTGTTCTTAATCCACACACACCAGGAGTCTTTTGTCCTTGTAGGATTCGCAGCCAGACGTCAGCCTGATTAATATCAAGCCAGGAGAATTCAGAATAGTTGGAACTCCAAAAATAGTGGTGGTGGAGTTGAATCAACTCATGATTGTTTTGTAGTGACTGGATTGTTGTGACTGAGCAAACCTGAGGAAATAACTTGTGCTTCCACTGGGCAACAGCTAGCATGAAGGAATTGAACTTGTTCTCAAGATTGTCTGACTGTAACAGTTCACAGAGGCTCTAACACCAAGCTAATCTTTGTTTAGCCTGTAAACCAGGCTGGTTCCTTAAGGTTGTCACAGCTGGGGAGAGATAGAGCAGATAAGCTCCCACTATCTATTAAAGCTCCCAATAGCGTGCACCTCAAGCAGCCTCTGACAACCAAGTCCAGCTCCTGACCTTCACATGTAGCTTAGCTATTTCTAATACAGGAGAAGGGGCAAAAGCAGGCTACTGGCACCTTAAAACCAATTGCTTCAGGCAAATAAGGTTCATCAGCCATAGCTGGCAGTTCATCTAGGACGGGGGTCGGCAACCTGCGGCTCCCGAGCCATTTGTGGCTCTTTCACCTCTGTGCTGCGGCTCCCTGTGGCTTTGGGAAATAATTGGTCAGTATTTAATTAAAATGTATTTTATGTTAGTTTGTTAGCTTTTGAAATGTAATTCTAAATTTGAAGATTATGGTGATCTTGTACAATCTAAGTGTGGCGACACATTTCCTCACAATTAGCCAGCATTCCGGCTAAGGGAGATAGCCTACGGGGGTTTGTGAGTACGCGTCTTTTGCAGCATCTGCGTCCATGGGGGCTGGGTTGAGGGAGGCTTAAAAGCAAGGCTGTTTAGTTCGAATAAAGTTACCTTTGACTGCAGTCTTTATTTTAGCGCTGCGTGTAGCGCTACACCGCTACAACGTGTTTTTTATCGCTATTAATATACATCACCACAGCCAATGCCTGACACCCGCCAGTGCGCGCTTTCTTTTAATTCTTCGATCCAAGGTAGGCTACCTATGTAGTAACCTTCAACCCAACGTCTTTTTTTCGGAGTTCAAAATGTTTTTGTTGCATGCAGAAATGTAATTTCGTTTTCTCTGCAGGAGTTCATCAATTTCAAAAATGCAACACATTATAGTTTGTTTATACATAGCATAAAGGCAAAAAAAACCCGTTGTATGCAGTGTTATTTCATTTTGTGGCTCCCAGTGTTTTCTTTTCTGTGGGAAATGGGTCCATATTGGCTCTTTTAGTGGTAAACGTTGCCGACCCCTGATCTAGGAGAAGGAAAACTCTGATCTCAAACCTCCAAGGCCTTGTAGCTTTATCCACTCATGGGGAAGGCTATGGGAGTAAACCCTGAGGAAAACTCTGGAGCTGGAGTCCCTAAAGCGGTCCAACATTGAGTATATATATCAAGGGCATGTCTTTGATCTTGGTAATATGTACGTTCAGGCTTTTGTATCTTCTGCCCAATAGAAGAGGGGAAAGAGAGAATGTCTGGGGTGCTTAGGGACTAGCAATTATGCTAGTTGTTTTACTGAGGCAATGAGAACTGTAAACAGAGTCCAGGAAGGGGAGTTTGGTTTCTGTGATGTGCTGGAACGTTTCCACAATTCTCTGCAATTTCTTGCAGTTATGATCAGAGCAGTTCTAATGAAATGTTAGCTCTATTTCTCTTTTCACAAATGCTGTCTGACCTGTTGAGTATATTCTCGGAGTTGTTTTAGATTTTCTGCTCCTACATTATATTGCTTTTCAGAGAAAGAAGCTTGTAAAGTGTATTTTCTTTTTTTTTATATTAACCATTGATTTGTGGTGGTCAGGTTATGGGTCTATCCACAAAGGTGTCACGATTTGTGATTAGGTCAGAGAATGCCTTTATACATTGAGCTCAGCCCGAGCCATTAGATTAATTCATTGATGCCTGTGCTCTTTTGTTAAGCATAGAATAAACCATTAGTCATCCACAAGTCAAATAAAACATATTCTATGCATAGTGAAACTAAACAGGGATGTCAAATGACAACAGCATGATTGTAAATATGCCCAAAAGCATGAAATAGTGTTCGATCACAGAACACTATGGAAGAAATGAACAATGATCCCCATATGCATCTGCCTCTCTGCCAACACAATAATCATTTGCTGGTTCTCTGTGGTGAAAGCAAAAGGGTACATAATGCAAATTTTCAATTACCTCTTACATGAAAAATTATATGTTAAAAGATCATTTATTTATGGAATGTTACCTAGAGGTGTCTTATATAGTAGTTTTTTGCTTGATCTATTCTATCAAAACAAAATGGAATGAAAACATATCAACATGCTTGACATTATGTTAATCTGCAGGATATTTTACCAAAGTTCCACCAACACACCACCATGGACACTAGGGGAACAAATAGAGTCAATCATGTTCATAAAAACAGACAGTAGTTTTCATAAAAACAGATAAAGTAGACACAAAGTCATCCCACATCATCATCATGGCCTCTCTGACCACATTTCCATAATGTTAATCCCAGCATACTGACCACTACTGAAAATGGAGAAACTGGTCAAGCTGACAATCAATGTATGACCTACGGAGGCAATCTCAATGCTTCACAACTGTTTTGAATGGACTAACTGGCAGATGTTCAAGGAGGCCACCACAAAGAGAGAAGACATGGACCTTGAGGAATATGGTTTACCTGTCATTGGCTACATCATAACAATGTAGATGACACTGGGTCCTCAAGAGCTGTCATTTCACAGTCCATCCAGAAGTCCAGTGTGAATATTGAGGAGTGAACACTGTCAAAGACCTGAGACATTGCCATCAGGTCTGGTAACAGCACAGAGAAAACTCATCTTCAGCATCGAGAGGAAAAAGTCTGCTGACTCTCAAAAAATTCAATTATTTGTGTCCAATAATGTTCGCTGGCATATGTGGCTGGGCATCAAGGGCATTACTGACTATGGAAGGCAAAACAGCATGGACTGTGCCAGTGACACCTCTCTCCCTGATGCTGTAAGTTACCTTTATGCACACTTCAAAGCATGCAACACAACACTGGGCACAAAAGCTATCCCCTCCCAGGTGAGCAGCTCCTCTCTGTAACAACTTCAGATGTGAGAAGGACACTGCAGACAGTTAACCCTGTAAGGCAATTGGATCTGACAACTTCCCAGGCTGATTACTCAGGGAGTGTGCACACCAGCCTGCTGATGTCTCAATGGACATCTTGACATCTTCATGGACAACCAGGGTTGGGATTTCAAGATTGTTACATGTGCCACATGCTAGTGAGGCTAGAACTATAGGAATATTACGCAGTTTAATACATAACTAAGGAGTTGGTGTAGGAAGGAGGGCATAAGATTTTTGCATCACTGGGTTCTCTTCCATGGAAGGTGGGACCTGGTATAGAAGGGACAGTTTGCACCTGAACTGAAGGGGTCTGATATCTTGGTGGGAAGGTTTGTTAATGCTGCATAGTGGAGATTAAACTAGAGTTGCAGGAGAATAGGAACTAGGGTGGTCAGAACAGTTAGTGTAGAGGTTGTAGAGGCAGATGTTGGTAAGACTTTAAACAGAGTTAGGAATCAAAAGGTTGAGCATGGTGCAACAATATCAAAGAGGGTGAATACAAGACTGAAGATGTTGTATCTGAATGTGCACAGTACAGTGTATACAGAATAAGGTGAATGAACTCTCAACACAGCTGCAGATTGGCAGGTATGATGTTGTAGGCATCACAGAATCATGGATGAAAGATTATAGCTGAGAGTTTAATGTTCAAGGATACACATTGTAACAAAAGGGTGGGAAGGCATGTGGAGAGGGCAGTGTTGCTCCATTGGTAGAAATGAAAAGAAATCGTTAGAAAGAGGCAACATAGGTTCAGAAGGTGTAGAATCATTGTGGATAAAGCAAAGAAACTGCAAGGGTAAAAAGGCTCTGATGGGAGTTGCAGACAGACCATCAAACAGTAGTAAGGATGTGGCCTACAAATTACAATGTGAGATAAAAAAAATGCATGCTTAATAGGCAATATTACAATAGTCATGGGGGACTTCAATATCTGGGGATTGCAATTTCTGGAAGCAACTCAGAAGGCACAGGATATATACATCCCAAAGACGAAGAAGTATTCCAAAGGAAAGGTGACAAGGCTAACAAGCGAAGTTAATGCCAACATAAAAGCCAATGAGAGGGCATATAATAGAATAAGAAAAAAGTGGGAAGTGAAAGGATTGACAAGCTTTTAAAAACCAACAGAAGGCAACTAAAAAGTCATTAAGAAGTAAAGATGGAATATGAAAGCTAGCAAATAATACTAAAGAGGACACCAAATGTTTCTTTAGATAGATAAAGTGTAAAAGAGAGCCAACAGAGGATATTGGACCACTGGAAAATGATGCTGGAGAGGAAGCAATGGGAGCCAGATAAATGGCTAACAAACTGTATAGGTGTTTTGCATCAGTCTTCACTATAGAAGACTCTAGCAGTATGGTGTCACGGGGAGTGTGAAGCTACCATAACTAGAGAGAAGGTTCTTGAGAAACTGAACAGTCTGAAGGTAGATAAGTTACCTGGATGAGATGATATACACTCAGAGTTTTGAATGAGGTGGCTGAAGAAATCATGCAGGTATTAGTAATGCTTTTTCAAGATCACTGGATTCTGGAATGGGTCCAGAAGACTGGAAAATTGCAAATGACATTCTACTCTTCAAGAATGCAGAGAGGCAGAAGAAAGGAAACTCTAGGTCAGTTAGTTTGAACAAAATGGTTGGGAAGATGTTGCAGGTGATTATTAAGGATGAGGTCACAGCGTACTTGGAGGCATATGGCAACATAGTCCATAGTCAGCATAGTTTCCTCAAGGGAGTTTATAAGCAGGATGAAAAAAAGGAGAATCAGATGTTGTTGTATGCTTCAATTTTCAGAAGGCCTTTGACAGGGTGCCACACATGAGGCGGCTTAACAAGTTACGAAGCCAGAGTATTACAGGAAAGATTCCAGCACGGATAAAGCAGTGGCTAATAGACAGGAGGCAAATAGTAAGAATAAAGGGAACCTTCTCTGGTTGGCTGCTGATAACCAGTGTTGTTTCACAGTGGTCTGTAGTGGGACTAATTCTTCTTATGTTATATGTCAATAATTTGGATGATGGAAGTGATAGCTTTGTTGCAGAGATTGTGGACAATATGAAGATAGGTGGAGGGGCAGGTAGTTTTGAGGAAGTAGAGAAGCTATAGAAGGACTCAGACAGATTAGCAGAATGGACCAAGAAATGGCAGATGAAATACAGTGTTGGGAAATGTATGGTCATGCAGTTTGATACAAGAAATGAAAGTGTCGACTATTTTCAAAATGGAGAGAAAATACAATAAAACTGAAGAGAAAAGTGACTTGGGAGTCCTTGTGCAGGATTCCCTAAAAGTTAATTTGCAGGTTGAGTCTATGGTGAGGAAAACAAATGTGATGTTAGCATTAATCTCAAGAGGACTAGAATATAAAAACATGGATGTAATGTTGAGATCTTATAAAGCACTGTTGAGGCCTCACTTGGAATATCGTGAGTAGTTTTAGGCCTCTGATCTTAGAAAAGATGTGCTGCAACTGGATAGGGTTTAATGGAGGCTCATGAAAATGATTCCAGGATTGAATAGCTTGTCTTATGAAGAGCATTTGATGGCTCTGGGCCTGGATTAATTGGAATTCAGAGGAATGAAGGGAGACCTCATTGAAACCTATCGAATACTGAAAGCCCTTGATAGAGTGGATGTGGAGAGTATGTTTCCTGTGATGGGAGAGTATAAGACAAGACGACACAGCCACAGAATATAGGGGGATCCTTCTAGAATGGAGATGAACCAGAGAGTGGTGAATCTGTGGAATTCTTTGTCATAGGCACCTCTGGAGGTTAAGCCTTTATGTATATTTAAACAGTGGTTGAGAGATTCTTGATTGGTTAGGGCATGAAGTGATATGGGGAAAAGGAAGAAGATTGGGGCTGAGAGGAAAATTGGATCAGCTGTGATGAAATGGTGGAATGGGTTCGATGGGCCAAATAGCATAATTCTGCTCCTATGTTTTACGTCTTATGGTCTTAACTTCAACACTTCACTCATCCAGGCTGCTATTCTACATGCTTCAAATCAGCCACTGTCAGCTCTTTACCAAAGAAATCTACACCTTTAGAATTAAATGGTTACCACCCAGTGTAGTGATCATTGAGAAGTAATTTAAACGACTGGTAATTGCACACATCAAAAACTCACCAATGTGCTTCCCAACAGAATCTCTCTCTGCCAGATGCCATTATATCTGTTGTGCACCTGGCCCTGACACAACTAGAAAGGAAAAACACTTATGTCAGAATGCTGTTTCTCAATTTTATTTCAGCATTCCACATTATTGTCCCACAGACCTTTGTAAATAAACTCCTACTCCTCGGTCTAAATGCACTAATGTGCAGCCAGGTTTTGGACTTTTAATGAACAGATGTCAGATAGTTAAGCTGCACAACTGCTTTTCCCTCCCCATAATCCTTAACATAGATGCCCCCCAGGGTTGTGTAGTGAGCCCATTGCTGTACAATATGCTCACTCATGACTGCTCAGCCAAACACCCGAGCAATCACACTGTCAATATCACCAAAGACATGACAATGGTGGGGCTCATCAGCAACAACGATGAGATGGCCTACAGAGAGGAGGCGGAAGAGCTCATGGCCTGGTGTCAGACAAATTAACATTTCCTCAATGCTAACAGTTGGCGCGTGGCCTAGTGGGAAAGGCATCAGACTAGTAACCTGAAGGTCACTGGTTCGAGCCCCAGCTGAGGCAGCGTGTTTGTGTCCTTGAGCAAGGCACTTAACAACTCATTGCTCTGCGATGTCACTGGTGCCAAGCTGCATGGGTCCTAGTGCCCTTCCCTTGGACAACATCGGTGGCGTGGAGAGGGGAAGGCCTGGAGCTTGGGCAACTGCCGACAACCCTGCCCAGTCCTGCACCCTGGAAACTCCAGGCGCAGATCCATGGTCTCTCGAGACCGACAGATGCCACCACCAATGCTAACAAGAGAAAGGAGATATTTATTGCCTTCAGGAGAACTCGAACCACTCACACTCTTTAGATCAGTTGCAATTCAATGGAAACTGGAAGCAGTTTCAGTCTCTTATAAGTGCACATTTTGCACAACTCTTCATCATCCCAGAACACATTTTACACAATCAGTAAAATTCCTCAACATCTCTGTTTTCTGAGGAGACTGCAGAGAGCTCGACTGTGTACATCTATACTCACGTCACAGGAACTCAACGTCAAAGGAAATAATTTGTATGAAAGGATAGGCAGGAAGGCATAGGTGGTGGTGTGGTTCTGTTGGTAAGAGATGGAATTACATCTTCAGAAAGAGGTGACATAGGGTCAGAGAATGTTGAATCTTTGTGGTTGGAGTTAAGAAATGGCAAGGGGATTAGATATAGGCCTCCAAATAGTAGCCAAGATGTGGGGCTGAGATTGCAAAGGGAATTGGAAAATGCATGTAATAAGGGTAATGGCACAATTGTAATGGGGGACTTCAATACGCAAGGGGATTGAGAAAAATCAGGTTGGTGTTGGATTGCAAGAGAGGGGATTTGTTGAATGCCTATGAGGTGGCTTTTTAGAACAGCTTGTGCTTGAGCCTACTCGGGGAAAGGCTTAGATTGGGTGTTGTGTATTAACCTGGATTTTATTAGGGAGCTAAATGTAAAGGAGGCAGTGATTATAATACGATTGAATTCATACTGCAATTTGTTAGGGAGAAGCATAAGTCACATCTATCAGTATCACAATGGAATAAAGGGAATTACAGAAGCATGATAGAGGAGCTTCCCAGGTGGATTGGAGAATCATACTGACAGGGATGACAGCAGAGCAGAGAGGGCAGAGATGCCAAGGGAAGGGCATATAAGGTAGCAAAAGTGAGTGGGAAGTTTAATAATTAGGAAGCTTTTTAAAATCCAACAAAAGGCAACTGAAAAAGATTAAATATGAGGGCAAACTAGACAGTAATTGTAAGCAGGACACCAAAAGCTTTTTCAGTTATATAAAGAGTAAAAGGGAGGTGAGAGTTGAGATTGAACCACTGGAAAATAATGCTGGTGAGGTAGTAAATGTCACTCCAAATTTTAAGAATGAAGGAAGTCAAAAGAAAGGAAATTAAAGGCAGTTAGCCTAACTTCATTGGTTGGGAATGTGTTGGAGTCTCTTATCAAGGATGAGGTTTTGGGGTACTTTGAGACTAATGATAAAATAAGTCAAAATCAGCATGGTTTCTGTGAAGTGAAATCTTACCTGACAAATCTGTTAAGACTTTTTCAAGGAAGTAACAAGCATGGTTGACAAAGGAGAGACAACGGATGTCATTTAATTGGATTTTCAGAAGGTATTTGATAAGGTGCCACCCATGAGGCTGCTCAGCAAATAAGATCCTATGGTGTTACAGCAAACATACTGGCATGGGTGAAGGAATGGCTGACAAGCAGGAGGCAGCGAGTGGGAATAAAAGGGGCCTTTTCTGTTTGGCTGCCAGTGATTAGTTCTGTTCCTCATGGGTCAGTATTGGGACTGCTACTTTTCATATTGTTTTTTTCAGTGACTTGGATAATGGAATTGATGGCTTTATGCCAAAGTTTGCAGATGATATGAAGATAGGTGGAGAGGTAGGTAGTGCTGAGGAAGCAATATGATTGCAGCAGGGCTTAGACAAATTGGAAGAATGGGCAAAGAAGTGACAGATGAAACAGAGTGTTGGGAAATTTTGATAATACATTTTGGTAAAAGGAACAATAGTGCAGACTATTATCTAAATGGGGAGAAGGTTCAAACATCAGAGATGCAGAGGGACTTAGGAGTCCTTGTGCAAGGCTCCCAGAAAGTTAATTTATGGGTTGAGTCTTTGGTAATGAAAGCAAATGCAATATTGGCATTTATTTCAAGGGGAATAGAATATAAAAGCCAAAACATATGCTGAGACTTTATAAGACACTCGTTAAGCCACACTTGATGTATTGTCATCAGTTTTGGGCTCCATATCTCAGAAAGGATGAGTTGTCATTGGAGAGAGTCCAGAGGAGGTCCACAAGGAGGATTCTGGGAATGAAAGGGTTAACATATGAGGACTGCTTGGCAGCTTAGGGTCTGCACTCATTGGATTTACACAAATGTGGGGAATCTTACTGAAACCTACCTAATGTTTAAAGGACAAGGTAGGGCGGATGTATAGAGGATGTTTACTATGGAGGGGGTATCCAGAACTATAGGCCACAGCCTCAAAATTGCAGGGCATCATTTTAGAGCAGAGGTAAGGAGGATTTTTTTTAGCCAGACAGCAGTGAATCTGCTGTAGAGGCTGAGTCCGTGGGTATATCTAAGGCAGAAGTGGATCATTTTCTGATAGGTTAGGACATCAAAGGATATGGTGAGATGCCAAGTTTATGGTATTGAGTTGCATCTGGGATCAGCCATGATGGAATGGTGAAGCAGACTTGATGGGGCTGAATGGCCTAATTCTGCTCTAATGGCTTATGGTCATTCTACAGATATGCAGTAGAGAGCATCCTAACAAGTTACATTACTACATGCTACATAATCTGCACTGTTGCAGACAGTAAGGTTCTACGACAGATAGGGACATGTATCACTAGCACCAGCCTACTTGCCATCAGGGACATATATACAGAAAGGTGCCAGAAAATCCTCTAGAGGATCCCAGCCTCCCTTCCCTCGCACTCCACATCCCTCCCCTTATATTGGCGACACAGCAGAGGAAATGGCAGCAGTTTTAAGCTCCTGGAAGTGCACATCACACAAAACCTCTGATGGTACCAGAACACAGTCAGGAAAGCTTATCAACGCCTCTGCGTTCTGAGAAGGCCGAGAAGAGTTGGACTTTGCGCATCTATACTCATGTCTATACTATACTACAGTTGGACAGCAGAGAGCATCCCAACATGCTGCGTCACTGCATGGTACAGAAACTGCACTGTGGCAGGAAGAAGACACTATGACAGGTAGTCAATATTATCCAAAGGATCAGCAACGCCAGCTTACCTACCATCCAGGACACACTGTATATATAGAAAGTTGCCGAAAAGGGTCAGTAACATCATGACGGATTCCACTCACCCTGCTCATGGACCGTTTGTCCCACTCCCATCAGGGAGGAGGCTCTGTAGCATCCACACTAGGATTGCCAATCTCAAACACAGTTACACTTCCAACCTGGTAAGGCTGATCAACACCTCCACCCACTAACCCACCCCTCCACAACCCCAAATCACCTCTTCTTTATCATTTCCTGTCAGTCTCCTTGTGCCTATTGTCTCTTTATGGACATGCAATCAAGCTATGAATATAAACTGGCTTATATACTTACACTATATTTATTGTTTTTACTATTGTTGTATTCTTTATCTCATTGTGTTTCTTAGTGCTGCATCAGATCCGGAATAACAATTACTTTGTTCTCTTTTATGCTCGAGTGCTGGAAATGACATGAAACAATATTGAATTTTGAAGTGGCAATTGTCTCTATTGGTCATTTTAACCAGTCTGTAGACTTCCTCCTATTAAATTTGTGCCTTGTTTTTCTTTTCCCGGTAACAGGCTCTTCCCTTCCAAACAGCCTGTGCTGCCCAGTTGCACCCATGTGACCATTTAACTTTGGAATGCAGGAGGAAACCGGAGCACCCAGAAGAAACCCACAGGGTCACAGGGAGTGCGTACAAACTCCTTACAGGCAGCAGAGGAATTGAACCCAGCTCACTGGTGCTCTATTGGCGTTACGCTGCCTTCCACACAAAGGAGCCATCGTATGGGCTTGTCCAGTGAGCTAAAGGTTCATCCTTATTACCTAACCAGTTAAGGGAGAATGGGGAAAAAAGGAGAAAAGGAGCTACCTATATGCTATTGTGTTTGATAGATTTCTGTTGAAACTGATGAAGAATTGAATCTTTCTTCAGGTCCCTGCCAATTGTGTTGGAACATGACAGTACTAAGTCCTTCTCCAACTGCAACAGAAGTTTGACTTGTAACGTTTATTTCTATTGCTTCATTGTTAATGATTTCCCTTCTGACTGACTATACTGGGGGAATAATCAGAACAAGAATTATGTTTATTATCACTGACATACAGTATGTTGGAAATTTATTGTTTTGCAGTAGCAGTGTAGAGCTTACACTGCCAATTATATATATGAAAATGTTTTCTATACTGGGGAGGCTGATGCCCATGATGAAGCAGGTTGAGATTACAGCCCTCTGCAGCTTTTTTCTGATACTCAGCATTGACCCCTTCAGATCAGACATTGATGCAACCAATTAGAATGCTCTCATCTGTAGAAATTTGCTGGAGTCTGTCATGAGATGCCAGATCTCCTCAATCTCCTGCACACACAGTGTTTCTTATTAAATATCTTGGATGAATGGAAGAGGAACATTGATCATCCTCTCAGCAGTTCTTGCAAATCTTTGTAGGGACTTGCAGTGAGATGCCTTGCAATTCCTGTACCAGACAGTGATGCAGCTGGTCAGCAGACTCAGGTACTCCTGTAAAAATTGGTTAGAATGGAGGTGGTGATGAGGATGTTGTGCTCACCTCAATCTCCTCAGGATGTGGAGGTGCAGTTGTGTTTTCTTGGCAAAAGAGCTGGTGTTGCAGGATCAAGTGATTGTCCGTTATGTGCACTCTAAGAAACTTGCTTCTCATAACTAACTCTTTCTAAGAGGAACTATTTTAGAATATAAGAGCAGGGATGTGATGTTGAGGCTCTATAAGGCATTCATGAGACCACACTTGGAGCATTGTGTGCAGTTTTGGGCTTCTAATTTTAGAAAGGATATACTGAAATTGGAGAGGGTTCAGAGAAGACTTACAAGAATGATTCCAGGAATGAAAGGGTTACCATATGAGGAACATCTGGCAGCTTTTGGGTTGCATTCCCTGGAGTTCAGGAGAATGATGGGGGATCTCATAGAAACATTCCAAATGTTAAAAGACCTGAACAGATTAGATATGGCAAAGTTATTTCCCATGGTAGAAGATTCTAGGACAAGAAGGCACAACTTCAAGATCGAAGGACCTCCATTTAGAATTGAGATGCGGAAAAATTACTTCAGTCAGATGGTGGTAAATCTATGGAATTTGTTACCACAGGCAGCTGTAGAGGCCAAGTCATTGAGTGTATCTAAGGCAGAGATAGATAGGTTCTTGATTAGCCAGGGCATTAAAGGATATGGGGTGAAGGCGTGGGGGTGGGGATGACTGGAAAAATTGGATCAGCCCATGAATGTTGGAGCAGACTTGATGGGCCAAATAGCCTACTTCTGCCCCTTTATCTTATGGTCTTATGGTCGTATTATGTGCAGTGAGGAGCTTTCACCTAAAAACTCATGTTGTTGTGTTCCTACCATTTTATCATCTACTCTACCTCCTGCCTGTACACCATCTTGTCACTGTTGATGAGGCCAACCACTGCTGTGTCATTAGTGACCTTAATAATTCAGTTTGAACTGGATCTAACAGTATGGTTATCTGTCAGCAGCATGAACAATGATGGGCTGAGCATGCAGCCCTGGGAACGCCATGATAAGTGTGATAGAGCAAGAGATGTTGGTGGACTGACTAGTTTTTCGAATAAGGTGTCAGTTGCAGAGAGAGTGGTCCTTGATCTTGACAGAAAAGTAGAGAAAACTCAGGAACCAAGTGATTCCATGTGTCTATAATTTACTTCAATATGCTTTATTGTCTGGTTGTTCATCATATCTGATGATGACAGGTCACAGATCTGTCTGTGGGTGAGCATCTGGGGGACAGTGATCACTGCTCCCTGACCTTTAGCATTATCATGGAAAAAGATAGAATCAGAGAGGACAGGGACATTTTTAATTGAGGAAGGACAATTTATGAGGCTATAAGGCTAGAACTTGCAGGTGTGAACTGGGATGATGTTTTTGCAGGGAAATGTACTATGGACATGTGGTTGATGTTTAGGGATATCTTGCAGGATGTTAGGGATAAATTTGTCCCGGTGAGGAAGATAAAGAATGGTAGGGTGAAGGAACCATGGGTGACAAGTGAAGTGGAAAATTTAGTCAGGTGGAAGAAGGCTGCATACATGAGGTTTAGGAAGCAAGGATCAGATGGGTCTATTGAGGAATATAGGGTAGCAAGAAAGGAGCTTAAGAAGGGGCTGAGAAGAGCAAGAAGGGGTCATGAGAAGGACTTGGCGAGTAGGGTAAAGGAAAACCCCAAGGCATTCTTCAATTATGTGAAGAACAAAAGGATGACAGGAGTAAAGGTAAGATCAATTAGAGATAAAAGTGGGAAGATGTGCCTGGAGGCTGTGGAAGTGAGTGAGGTCCTCAATGAATACTTCTCTTCAGTATTCACCAATGAGAGGGAACTTGATGACGGTGAGGACAATATGAGTGAGGTTGATGTTCTGGAGCATGTTGATATTAAGGGAGAGGAGGTGTTGGAGTTGTTAAAATACGTTAGGACAGATAAGTCCCCGGGACCTGACGGAATATTCCCCAGGCTGCTTCATGAGGCGAGGGAAGAGATTGCTGAGCCTCTGGCTAGGATCTTTATGTCCTTGTTGTCCACAGGAATGGTACTGGAGGATTGGAGGGAGGCGAATGTAGTCTCCTTGTTCAAAAAAGGTAGTAGGGATAGTCCGGGTAATTATAGACCAGTGAGCCTTAATGTCTGTGGTGGGAAAGCTGTTGGAAAAGATTCTTAGAGATAGGATCTATGGGAATTTAGAGAATCATGGTCTGATCAGGGACAGTCAGCATGGCTTTGTGAAGGGCAGACTGCATCTAACAAGCCTGATAGAGTTCTTTGCGGAAGTGACCAGGCATATAGATGAGGGTAGTGCCATGGATGTGATCTACATGGGTTCTAGTAAGGCATCTGACAAGGTTCCACATGGTAGGCTTATTCAGAAAGTCAGAAGGCGTGGGATCCAGGGAAGTTTGGCCAGGTGGATTCAGAATTGGCTTGCCTGCAGAAGGCAGAGTGTCGTGGCGGAGGGAGTACATTCAGATTGGAGGGTTGTGACTAGTGGTGGCCCACAAGGAGGTGTTCTGGGACCTCTACTTTTCGTGATTTTTATTAACAACCTGGACGTGGGGGTAGAAGGGTGTGTTGGAAAGTTTGCAGACGACACAAAGGTTGGCGGTGTTGTAGATAGTATAGAGGATTGTCGAAGATTGCAGAGAGACATTGATAGGATGCATAAGTGGGCTGAGCAGTGACAGATGGAGTTCAACCCGGAGAAGTGTGAGGTGATACACTTTGGAAGGATAAACTCCAAGGTAGAGTACAAAGTAAATGGCAGGATACTTGTTAGTGTGAAGGATCAGAGGGATCTGGGAGTACATGTCCACAGATACCTGAAAGTTGCCTCACAGGTAGATAGGGTAGTTAAGAAAGCTTATGGGACGTTAGCTTTCATAAGTCGAGGGATAGAGTTTAAGAGACGCTATGTAATGATGCAGCTCTATAAAACTCTAGTTAGGCCACACTTGGAGTACTGTGTCCAGTTCTGGTCACCTCACTATAGGAAGGATGTGGAAGCATTGGAAAGGGTGCAGAGGAGATTTACCAGGATACTGCCTGCTTTAGATAGTATGCAATATGATCAGAGATTAAGGGAGATAGGGCTTTACTCTTTGGAGCGAAGGAGGATGAGAGGAGACATGATAGAGGTGTACAAGATATTAAGAGGAATAGACAGATTGGACAGCCAGTGCCTCTTCCCCAGGGCACCACTGTTCAGTACAAGAGGACATGGCTTTAAGTTAAGGGGCGGGAAGTTCAAGGGGGATATTAGAGGAAGGTTTTTCACTCAGAGAGTGGTTGGTGCGTGGAATGCACTGCCTGAGTCAGTGGTCGAGGTAGACACACAAGTGAAGTTTTAAGAGACTACTAGACAAGTATATGGAGGAATTTAAGGTGGGGTTTATATATGAGGCAGGGTTTGAGGGTCAGCACAACATTATGGGGCAAAGGGCCTATAATGTGCTGTACTATTCTATGTTTTATGTTCTATGACAGTGAAACCTTTGTGGGAGAGCTTTTTGAAGTAAAAAAAACATTACATTGTTGTATTTCCTTTCTCTCAACCTCAGATTCTCTGGACAAATAGCTGTCATAACTGGGTTTTTCCTGATTACAGTTGATGACCATGACTTATTCTGTGCCTTGCTACATTGTCACTCTTCATGTATCATTGCAGAACAACCTTGGCCACTGGATCTCATTGTTGAACTCATCCACCTAGTTCAGTGGAGCTGACTTCACATGCAAGTACAGGGAAGGAGGATACCCTTATCTAGTATATTGACCCGTGGCTCCTGTTGTATGCAAACAGACACTTGAAACCACAGGTGCAGGCTGAGTGTCCACTAGGGACCAAAGGTGATTGAACTGCCCCCAGAATGGATACAACAGCCCCTTCACCTTTAATTGAGCTACCCCACCCTGGACACCTCATACACTTCACCTTTAACAATCCAGTCCTTAACTTATGAAGTGGTTAGAGTTTAAAACTGGCAAAGCTTTGTTACAATTGTACAGGGTTTTGGTGAGACCATACCTAGAACAATGCATTATTTTACACCCTTACTTAAAAGAAAGCATATAGTAGTATTAGATTCAATCCTAAGGAGATTCTGGGATAACAAGATTGTTGTATCATAGGAAGTTGAATAGTTTAGGCCCTTTGGGTTTAGAAATATGATGGGTGACCTTATCAAACATTTAATATCCTAAGGGTGCTTGTTAGGATCAGTGCTGAGATATTTTCACTAATTGAAGAGTAACAAAAAGAGGACTAACTAATTTCCAAATAAAAGATGACTATTTAAATTTAAGGGTAATGATCAATGGTTGATGAGCTGGAGATGCATCTCTACCGAAGAAGGTATAAGGCATTCCTTCCCTCCACTAGCCTGCAGGTCACCTTTGGGCAAGGTGTAGAATGTGGTCATCACCCACTTCCCCACCCCAATCAGAGTCATGTGAAGTCATAGGAGCAGGTGATGGGTGGTTGTATGAGCAGCCGGTGCTTAACACAAGTCCTGGTAATGTGACCACTGACACCAGGCAGAAGATCTCTGAAGCATGTTAATAATGGCTGGGATCATCCGTCTTGTTAAGACACTGGCAAGAAGAAAGCAATGGCAAACCACTACTGCTGAAAAATTTTCCAAGAATATCCATGGTCATGGACACCATAATTGTCCACATCATGTGACACAGCACATAAAGGTGATGATGATGAATGAATCTAAATTCATAAATTGTTCTATTATTGTCACATGAGCTAAGACACAGTGAAGATACAGTGATGCCATCTGTGCAGACCATTTCATTGCATCAGTACATTGAGTTGGTACACGAGAAAACTGTAACACGCTGCAGAATATAGTGCAGAGCAGGGAGACAATAGGGCCATAATGAGGTAGACTGTGAGGTCAAGATTCTTTCTTATCCTACCACGGGACTCTTTATTAGAAGCATGACAGCAGGATAGAAACTGTTCTTCAATGTGCTTTCAGGCTTCTGTATCTTCTGCCCAATTGGAAGGGGGCAAGGGTTGTAAGAGGGAGTGCCTACTGTTGGAGGAAGCCAGATCACCAGATAAATTGATTATCACCAGATAAATTATTTATTGCATGTGGATACCATAGAGAGAGTGCAGAGGAGATTTAAAAGGATATTACCTGGACTGGAGGGGGTACCTGATGAGTGTATTTGGCCTTTTCTCCTTGAAGCAACGGAGGATGAAAGGTGACCTGATCGAGGTGTATAAGATGATGAGAGGCATTGATTGTGTAGATAGCCAGAGGCATTTTTTCAGGGCTGAAATGACTAACATGAGGGGCATAGTTTTAAGGTGCTCGGAAGTAGGTACCAAGGGGATGTCAGGGCTAAGTTTTTCACACAGAGAGTGGTGGGTGTGTGGAATGCACTGCTGGCAGTGGTGGTGGAAGTGGATACAATAGGGTCTTTTAAGAGCCTCTTAGATTTGTACATGGAGCTTAGAAAAATAGAGGGCTATGCACTAGGGAAATTCTAGGTAGTCTCTAGAATTGGTTACATGTTCAGCACAACATTGTGGGCTGAAGGGCCTGTGATATGCTGTCAATTTCTATGTTCTATATTCTATATATACATAGCTAGGGTGCCTGAGACATATGCACAGTACCGCAGTAATTTTATGTATTTCACTGTACAGCTGTCACAAAAAAATTTACTTGACAGACGTGAATGATAATAAACCTGATACTGATATGGGTCTCTATTGTGGACTGAGAGTGGGAAGGGGGCAGTGAGAGGGGAATCATGGTGGGGAAAACAAAAGGGAGAGGAAAGGGAGCAGGAAGCACCAGAGAGACATTCTGTAATGAACAATAAACAAATAGTTTGGAATCAAATAACTTTGTCTGGTGTCTCAGGGCTGGGTGTGTCTGCACTTACTACCACCCAACCTGCTCCTGGCCTCCTGCCTCCTTTTCTGACATTTGTTCCACACCCCTGCCATGGCATTCCACCCTTGCCATTCCTAACATCCTTTACTCCCGCCAGATCTACAAACTCAATCTCCACTCCATGTTGTCGAATATGGTATCGTGCAAAGGTCTTAGGCATGAAAATTTTAAAAATTTTTTTAAAAATTTATATATCTATCTATCTATATATATATGTGTGTGTGTGTGTGTGTGTGTGTATGTGTGTGTGTATATAAAATTTTAAAATATATATGTATATATATTCCTAAGACTTTTGCACAATATTGTATTTCACTTTTTAAATTTTGCATTTGCACAATTTTTTGACTTTTGACATTGTTTGTTTTGTCCATCTGTTGGGTGCAGTTTTTCATCAATTCTATTTTATTTCTTGGATTTACTGAGTATGATATAAATTTATAAATTTACTTTGAACTTTGAATTTATTTTCTCATCTTCTCACAAAACTTCATGCTATGAGAATCTTCAATACCCCACATTCCCGGTCCCAGTATTGTCTTCGTAATGGATCCATGGAGACAGAGGCCTCTTCCCTGCCTCCTCATATCAAAATATTACCCAAACAAAGCAGATGAGTAACAGATGCCATGGGAACCATGATCATTATGAAATTGTACTGAAAAGCTCCATTGCTTTCTTCAAAATGAGATTCTCTTGCCTGTATCAGTCTGGGATAGCACTTTAATATGCTCCAAGCAATGCAGAGACTCGATTACCTTAAGCATCCTTCATTCTACATAACCTGGCAAAATGCAGAGAACAACTTGTGCCTAAAAGATATCAAAGAGGTCAAAAGCCTCGTGTTTAATTGAGTAATTTAGCAGAGAAACAGGTCCTTTGGCCCAACTGGTCAATCCTGAACAAGATGCTAATCAAAACCAGTCCCATTTGGTCATCCTTGGCTGATATCCCTGTAGGCCCTTCCAATCCATGAACCTATTCCAGTATCTTTTAAAAGTTCTTATTGTACCTGCTTTTCTGGTAGGTCATGTCATGCACTTACCTTGTTATATCATAAATTTTCTTTCAGCATTGCCTGAATTATACCATCAAAAGAGATGTCTGGAGCCATTTCAACCAGTTTCTTCTTAAAATGGAGCTAATAAGTCTCTTAACCTATTTTTGACATAAGATTTTCCTTTTAGCTTACACACCATTGAAAATGATTTAATTACTTGTAGAACTGCATCCCTTTCCATAGCACCATAAAATTTAAGAGCAGAATGAGGCTTTTCAACCCATGGAGTCTGCTCTATCACTCCCTAAAGGCTGATTTATATCCTTCTCAACCCTGTTCTCCTCAGAACCTTTGACACTCTTACCAATCAAGAACCTATCAATCTTTGCTTTAAGTATACCCAGTATAGCCATCTGTGGCAATGAATTCCACAGATAAACTACCCTCTGGCTAAAGAAATTCATCCTCATCTCTGTTCTAAAGGAACATCTTTGTATTCTGAAACTGTGCTCTCTCATGTTTGACTTCCTTGTTATAGGAAGCACCCTTTCCATATCCACTCTATCTAAGTCTTTCAATGTTTGATAGATTTCAATAAGATTCTCCCCTCGTTCTGCTTAACTCCAGCAAGTACACCATCATATGCTGCTTGTAGATTACCCCTTTCATTCCCAGGATCATTGTCTTGAACCTGCTCAGGACCCTCTCCAATGCCAGCACATTCTTTCTTAGATAAGAAGCCTATGTCTACTCACAATTCTCTGATTGTTGCCTTATAAAGCCTCCACATTACATCCTTGTTTTTATATTCTAGTCCTCACAAAGGGAATGCAAGCTTTGCATTTGGCTTCCTTACCGCTGGCACAACATGTTGGAGACAATTCTGTCCCCTCCTTGCCAACCAAACAGTGTGTTGCTGTTGTGCTCTGCTCTTTGGGGCCAGTGCTGTTGTCTGGTGTCAGGTTCTATCAGGAACTTTGCAGGTCCCATTTTAGCTCTTGGTTCAAGGTGCAAACCACCCCAACTCCTTTTCAAACTGGAGCTGGACAATATTGCAATTTTTTGTGAGGAATCTGATTGGACATTAGTGCTTAACACAAACATATTTTGTTATATACCTGTCAAAATTAAGTCCATATCAAGACAGTACAGTTGAAGTTATAACAATTCATTTTACACACAAATATAAATTACTGGAAACATTCAACAGGAGAATTGCAGGGGAGAAAATTATTATTAACTTTTTAAGTGAAGGGGCCCTAATCAGCCTCTAGTTTGATTTATTTTATCTTCTTGCCCCTTACTTTCCAGTCCTGTTGAAGAGCCTTGGCCTGAAGCATCAACTCTTTATTACTCTCCATAGTTGTTGCCTAACCTGCTGAGTTCCTCCAGCATTGTGTGTGTGTTACTCTGGATTTCCAGCATCTGCAGAGTCACTTATATGTATAATTAGTTCTGTACATTATTCATATCATAAGTTGTTTGTCTCCTGATACATTTCTTCTCCCTTTTCCACTGGAAATTGTGGCAGGGGCAATTGTGTTTGGTAGGTTGATGTGTTGAACATACAAACTCAATTGCTCACCACTGAGGTACTGAGGAACAAACTGGCTTCAGCACTAACTCTGTTATTAGAGAAAATCTAAGTGATAGACAGAACATGACAGAAGTCTATTAATGAGGAGTGTTGACAAAAATAGAAAGACCAAAGTCTCATCACACATGAAGCCCCAGTATCTTTCTACTGTTTACTTCTTTAATTTGTTTCATAAATGTACCCTTTTATTTGTTAACTTACTTGCGGTAATATTACTTTATGTGTTATGTGTCTGTGATATGCATTGTGTGGTGCACCATGGTTCAGAGGAACGTTGCTTCGATGGGTGGTACACATGTGTACAGTTCAACGATTCAGAGATCAAACATACATTTATTTCAGAAGTGCACATACAGAATACAACTCTGAGATTCGTCCTCCCACAGGCAGCCACAGAACAAAGAAACAATGTAAAACCTATTCAAAAAAACTTCAAACACCCAGCGTGCGAAGAAAGAACAAATAGAGCGAATGGCAAAAAGGGAGCGAACAACACATAGAATATCAAACATTAAATCAGAGGTTCAGTAGTCTTCAATTTAGCTCAGCTCAGAACCATGCCTCTAGCCCACTGGAGGCCAAAGGCAGTTTTTTGCCAAAGCGTCCCAGTCTGTAACAATTACCCCAATCAAACCAGTGAAAAACAGCAAAAATAAAGTTACCAGAAACCAAGAATACATGCAACATGAAACTCAAAGTCCCCCAAAATGAGTACACTGCCTCGCTGGGACTCTTGCCATATGGATCCCAACACTCCAGCACTTTCCTCCTCCAATAGCAGCTAATGAGAAGAGAGAAGACAGGTCAAATGCAGGCAGATGATGCCAAACACCTGACTGATCTTTGCTCCCATCCTCATCAATTTCAGCTTTGCTCAATGCCTTAATTGAAGAGAAGCATTGCAGTCCATCATGGGCTTGAGCCCTCGACGCCTCAATTGGAATGAAGCAATGGGGTTGATCATGGGCTCACGTTCTGTCTTCAGACTTCCTGGACTCTAGGCTGCACACTCTGCTCCATGCCTCACCGAACTCCCTCGAAGACAGCAACACACCATCAATATGTAACTCACAGGTTCCAATCACAAGCAGCTTAGAGGTGAAATCCTATTTGAAAGAAGAAAAAGTAAAAGTAGTTCTGTAAACTGTTCACAGGACACCGCCATTGTTGTTCACTTGCACCATCTTGACTATAATAAACATTGAATGATAATAAACTGAACATGAACTTAAAATTGAAGAATACTCAGGAAGATGGAAAATATTTTTATACATTTCACTGTCAGTTGCATCTACATAAATGTTGATACAATCCATGTAGAGCATGCATTGAAATGTTAATTTTATTCATCAGTGCTAAATGCTTAACTAATATTAATAGTTTTATTTAAATTAATTTCCAGTGATCTTAAACATTAATATAGTGGAACTACAGCTTGGTATCAATGGATGAACCATCTTGGGACAAATTACTGAAAATGAGAATGCAAAACAGAATGAGAGATGAGCTACTTTGGGAACATGGTGCAATATATCAGGAGACCTTTTGCTCAGGAAGTCAATCTAAATTAAGGTTAGTGGTAGTTTATTATATGCTACCATTGAGTTTTACTTTTATGCTCTGCTTGTGGATGAGTTATGTCAGAGAAAGATTGTGTCCATAGACAACCTTTTGCTTCTTATTAGGATCACCATTGTGAAAGCTTGTAGGACCATGAGACAAAGGAGCATAATTAGGCCATTCAGCCCATCAAGTCTGCTCTGTCATTCCATCATGGCAGTTTTATTATCCCCCATACTCCATGTCACCTTTGATACCCTTACTAATCAAGAACCAATTAACCTCTGCTTTAAATATAACCATTCACTTAGCCTCCATAGCCAGCGAATTCCACGTCATCTCTGTTCTAAAGAGACTCCTTCAATTCTGAGACAGTTTCCTCTGGTCCTAGACTCCCACTACAGGAAGCATCCTCTCCAAGTCTGCTCTATCTGGGCTTTTCGCAATCTATTAGTTTGCTTGGCAGCTTGACGGATGGCCATGATAAATTTACTGGTTTCTAGTGGAAGGTGAGAAATCCCAATTCCAAACTTTCTCTCAGCTGACATTCATATGTATTGCAACTAATTTTGATTTAGGATGATTGGATTTAATGGGAACTGTTGACTCAGATTTTAGCTTGGCTCATTGCCACAGGATGACAATGTTCAAGAGCCACTCTGGAGACCAGATCACAAAAAGCTATGCTAATATTCCTGTGTAGTGTTGACAGAGTGCTGTGCCATAAGCATGTCTCTCTGCTGCTTAAAATGCTAAACTGTTCACATCTTATTCTCACAAATTTCCAATGTATTGAAGGAATGCTGCAAAGTTTTTCCATGGAACAAAAGAAGTCACCTCCCTGGCTTGGTTGATTCATTATAGCACCTAATGACCGAGGGTACTAAATAACTACTTTATTTCTGTCTTCATCAGGAAGGGTCTTGGGGAAGTCTGATGAAAGGTCCTGGCCTGAAACAAAGACCGTTTATTCCCTTCCATAAAGGCTGCCTGAACTTCTGTGGTCCTCCAGAATTTTGTGTGCATTGCACTGGATTTCCAGCATTTGCAGAACCTCTTGTGTTTATAAACAAAATGATTTCCTCAGTGTGTTCCAGTTACCTTGCATGTTTCAAAGGTGTACAGGTTAGTAGGTTGATTAGTCACATGGGTATATTTGGGCAGTGCAGGCTCATTGCTTCAGGAGTGCCTGTTACTGTACTGTATCTGTAAACAAGACAAGCAATCTATCAGCACATCTGTGTGATGTGGGAGGAATTGCTGCAGCCAGGGAAATCCACACAGTTAAAGGGACAGCATATAGGCAGCTCTGTCCAGTACTAGGTTCAGTTCTAGATAGACAGATAGATGAATACTTTATTGATCCCAAAGTAAATTACAGTGTTACAGTAACATTACAAGTACACAGATATACAAATATTAGAAGAAAAGTAAGAAAGAATAAAAAATAATTTATCT